>NC_059375.1:21395000-23795000 GCF_019703515.2 Myxocyprinus asiaticus | reverse complement strand
TAGTAATTTCGATGGCCCCAGATATGTGTCAGGCAACAAGCCCAAAGCGCCTAGAGTTAGAAACTCCTGAATTTACAACTAAATTGGGAATTGTGGGTTTATTACGTACAGATAAATACAAAACAGGACGACTCAACCACCTGTCTCATCACTCAACAGAGCCACACCACTAACAAACATAAGTGATTTACATCCCAAAAAGAGAAATACAGAAAATAAAGTATGTGTAAAGATGACACGGGAGGACTAAAGGAATAAATCTCTCAGCACTCTGTGAATGAAAGATCGAGAGGCATGGAGTAGTCCTTAATTTCAGCACAGCACTGACAGATTTACCAGAGGAAGCCAATGAAGGAGATCTGGACTTGTTTAGTTTGGACTGGTGGGCTTTGCGAAGAATATGGCGGTCAAACCAACTCTCAGCGTGCACATCAACTATAATAAATGGCCATCTAGATTAAGGGGGAATTTTGCCTGTGATGTCCTCATGATGGACAACAACGGTAAAAACCAGTAGATAATTCCCTAAACGGATTTGACATAGATGCATGTATTTTTAATTTAGCCTAACCTTTAGGTGTCCAGAATGTCAACATGCCAGCAAAGCTCTAATACAGGCCTCATTTTGTGGTATAAAAAGAATGTCTCTATTTTCATTACATTATTAAGATTAATTTTACACAATATGTAGGCTAACCATGAAGCACCACATACTCATATAAGTAGTACAGTATGTAAACAACTTAAAGATAACCATTACAGAACTAGATAGCTTAATCCTAAAGACAAAAGCCTTTGCCTAATGTTTCCATACATCGAGTATATGAATCAAAGCACAGAAAGAAAGATGACAGACTGACTGATTGAATGATTGTGTATCTAGACTTACCAATGGTTGCACCTATGTCTGGATTAAATTGATCAGCTGTAAATCTCAAAAGAAGACTGAGAGAAAGAAAGAGAGGGAGGAAGAATGGGAGAGGAGGAAATGATGTTATAAGCATCTATAAAGCATTAAAAACGAGAAAGACTGTTTCCCATCTTAGTACAAAACTATCACAAATACACAAAATACACACGTGTCAGCATATTTGGCAATCTCAGGTAAATATTTACCATCACAGCTGTGGCAACTGTGCGCAAAACATTTCTGATTTATTCTGCCCCATATTGGACATTATTTGATTTTATAGTTTACATTCCTAAGCAACTACAAAACACATGTAGTACCTTCTAGATAAAATCATCTTTTTAAAGGTGCAGGTTGATTTAATAAACAGCTCGTGCAGTGTTTGTTGATGTTCTCGCATGTGACATCTGTAGACTTGAGTCTCATACCTGGATTTGCCCACTCCGCTTTCTCCAATTATCAGTATTTTCAGAGTGGTCAGAGTATCCTCATTCATCTTTACCGGGTGTTGTCACTGTGTGCAAATACCGTCGATATCAAATTAAAATGTAAGAGAAAATGTAAGGGAAAAAAATTATAACCGAGGGCTAAAAGATTTGCTCTTCTTCGGTAAAAATTCTTGCTGGTGATAAACATTTCATAAACACGGTTCTGCCCTCTAGTGGTTTGAAGAGACATGACAGCTCGACTGTGGAGACCTTAGCGTAGGGGATCCTTAAAGGGATAGCTCACCCTCATGCCATCCCAGATGTGTATGACTTTCTTTCTTCTGAACACAAACGAAGATTTTCAGAAAAATATTTCAGCTCTGTAGGTCCATTCAATGCAAGTGAATGAAGGCCAGAACTCTGAAGGTTCAAAAAGGACATAAAGTCAGCAGAAAAGTAATCCATAAAACTCCAGTGGTTAAATTTATGTCTTCAGAAACAATATGATAGGTGTGGGTGAGAAACAGATCAATATTTAAGTCCTTTTTTACTATAAATCTATAGTAACACTCTTCTTTGTTTTTTGGCAATTCACTTTCTTTGTGCATGTCGCCACCTACTGGCAGGGAGGATACATTATAATAAAAAAGGATTTAAAGGTGCACTCAGTAACTTTTGTCTTTGTGTCATCTCGGACTTACACTGACACTTAGCGGCTTGGATGCAGCATCATTTAAAATCAAAAGTTTTCAGTTTCAGATGTCATTGTAAAAATGTAGTATTCACAGTCAGCCATGATTACTTTAATCAATGAGTGAAAGTGTCAAATAACGGGACGGTTACTGAGATTAAGCGAGTAGTATTCGGCCGGTCTTGTGATTCTAACATGGCAGCCCCCATATAAGGACCCTCTCCATGTTGAATAAAAAAATGCTTTTAAAAGGTTACTGATATGACTGGAGTCTTCATTTTAATGTGAGTGCTCATGATTTTATACATATATTGCAAAATTACTATTCATTGATCTGTTTCTCACCTATCATATCGCTTCTGAAGATATGGATTTAACCACCAGAGTAATATGGATTACTTTTATACTGCTTTTGCTTTTTGGAGCTATAAAGTTCTGGCCCCCATTCATTTACATTGCATAGACCTACAGAGCTGAAATATTCTTCTAAAAATCTTTGTGTTCAGCAGATGAAAGAAAGTCATACACATCAGGGATGACATGAGGGAGAGTAAATGATGAGATAAGTCTCATTTTGGGTGAACTATCCATTTACTGAGTCTCATTGAAATTTCAGGACTTTTTATCTAAGTGCAGACATTTGTAATTTACACTTGAATAATGACACCGGGAAACTTTATTCGCGATACACAGTAAAGGTTTAAATATAGGAGATAAGAATAATTGTTTTCATTGTATTCCAGGGTATCAAAGTCAGCAGTATACTGGTTAAATGATCAAAGGAATCAGTCTAAATCAAATCAAATAATAAGTTTATAAATAATCATATTTTCAAAATAAAGTGACATTTTAAATCAGACAGAACATTGATTTAGTTTTACCTGCGTCCGCAAGAGGTCGCCATTGTTCGAGCCACTGCTTTTATAGCGCCAATGTCACTGAGATTTGTTGGTCAGAAATAATTAAAGCAAACTTATATATATATATAAGACCTCTTTGGCTAGACCAATGTGAAACACAAACTTCTAGCCTAGAGTGGCCAGTCTACTATTTTATAAACGGCATGTAACACAATCTTGGTGGACTGAGCTGCCACAGGTCTGAGAGTAGCATGAGAATCAGATTCACTCTCAGGGCCGTGGGAAGATGATTTATGTTGGGGGTGCTGTAGTGGAAGGTGCATTTTTGCGTGTACATAGTTTTTAAGGACAGCATATAGCACTGGCACAGACAAATAGACTTTATTTAATACACAGTGTGCAGTGGGTGTTGTGAAAATCGACTTTTAAAGAGTTTGAGCAGGTTTCAGCGAACGTTTTATTATTATTATTATTATTATTATTATTATTATTACATGCATAACGTCAACTTGTAATATAACATAGGCTACTATATTACTGTAACAATCACTGTTAATGAATGAGGGCAGTCGTTCTACTTTTCTGAGATTTATTCTCGGCTGTATAACAGGTAACAGTGCAAAGCAATGATATCCGCTAATTTTACAGAGGAGTAATGGCAAAGTTTTTACAAACAATGAAACAATGAACAAGATTAATGAAGAATGAAAGACAGATACTAATATTTAATATAAGACAAATGAACAATGGAATAATTGAAATCAAATTTTGATTGACAGCCAAAAATAACGCCCTAGCGCCAGCTAGCGTCTGAAAAATTATCACCGTTACATGTTTTTCCGATCGCAAATTTACCAGGAAATATGAAAGACATTTCTCTTAAGAAATCTAAGTAAACATATGAGAATATCTCTGTAAATGTGCACACTTTGGACTTAAAGTTCTAATGGATATTGTTTACTGAAGCATTGACATGACTGAACAAGTGTGTGCATTTCTTTATTACAGCCTGAAACATGTCGTGTTTTGATTTAGCATGCTGTGATGAGAAGTCCTGACACCAGGGCCGGCCCGTGGGTTTGTGGGGCCCTAGGTGAAATCATGAAAATGGGCCCCCGGTTGTGAAAATTGTCATAACTTTAAAACATCAAAGAACCACTGCAAACGTGATATTTTGTAAATAGAAAGCACTAAGAAAGTAACACTATACCGTATAGCTCAGTAGATGACAAATAACATGTCCAGTAGCTTTTTTTCCCAACATGAAGATGTTTGGCTAAAATGTACATGCATGCATAAGGGAATATGTGTATTTTAGGTGCTGTGACAAGTCACCATTTTATCGCCTTATTTTGATCGCCTTTCAACCATTTTCTAAAAGTACAAATAAACCAATGTCTCTATTAATATGAGGTTATGGAAACTGCAAGTCTGATAATTACTGGGTAACATTTTACGTCAAGGTTTGCATTAGGTATTATTAACAATTTATAATACAGTTTTACAGCATTTATTAATCTTGGCTAATGTCAATTTATAAAACTACAATTATTTATTGTTTGTTCATGTTAGTTCATATTGTATTAACTTATGTTAACTTATAAAATTTTAATGTTAAAAATAGACTAGTATATGTAGAAATTTACATTAACTAAGATTATTAAGTATTGTTCATTGTTAGTTCATGTTAACTAATGTAGTTACTTAATGTTAAGAAATAAAACCATAAGTGTTGCTCATTAAAGTAAAACAAAATGAGAAAATGCTGTTTAATATAGTTTTAGATAGTTTTAATAGTATAGGACAATGCTGACAATGCTTGAAATTCAATATGTGTAAATGTTTATTTAGAGCAACAAATTCAATGAAAACTAAAGGTTGGCCAGAATGTGTGCAATAGTGAATAAAAGTTAAAACATCAGGGAAAATCAGGTAACTACAGCAATGTGGGGTGCGGTGGGTGGGTGGTGGAGGGGGGATTATGTATAAATAAAATTACATATTTTAAACAGGGCCTATAAACACAACACCTCGAAATATATATTTGTAAACAAATGTAAAGAATAAACACATACCTCTTAGAGAGCAGAGATATTTGCAGATAGGATGGTTTGGTTATTTTCCAGATGAATTGCTCATATGTTCACTCTATGTGAGATTTTTGCATCTGTATATCGACAGGGTCTGAATTTCTTCACCAGATTATCCTTTAGAAAATGTGAAAAGCCCTAATGATTTGTCAAGCGCTGTTTCTGCTATCCTTTACACAAAATAAGCCTCAATATTTTTCATAACTTATTTCCTGCGTTTCTGTCAGGCGTGTGCATTATTCAGCTAGGTGCGATCTGTGTCTGATAATACTGTGAAAAGGAAATACTCCAGTTCTCAGTAATGCTTTGCGTTATGAGTAAATTATTCAGCTTAGTGTGTACTGCTTAACTTCTTTACGATTTTAGATACACTGCTGTTATTTTATTTGTTGTAACTTTCAGATATTTGTCTTTTTGCGATTATTCAGAGCTTGTTTTTAGTTTTCATCATCATTGTGAATTGTATGTTAAATGATCAGGTACACGTGTGTTGCACGTTGTTTCGCTCTAAAAACTATTAGGCTGCAGAAAATTTCAAATTGAAAGTCATCAATGTTACTAAATCTTGTGACTTATTCATTTAGTTTGCACGTGTTTGTGCCTTCGCGGGGCCCCTTCAGGCACATCGGGGCCCTAGGCGTCGCCTGTAGGACTGGCTGGCCCTGTCTGACACAAATTAAGAAATTATTCTGATGTGGTATTTCTGTCATAAAACAACTGTCTAATATTGAAACTTGAGATCTGAAGTTTGAGCTTTCTAATGATAGTGTAAAAGATTAAATAAGAATTTTAAATATAATAGAAGTCCATACCTTCCTGCTTGATCGTTTCACTTTTCTGGTTTTTCAGCTCCTGACGTGTAGTAGCTAGCCATAGCCATGCCTACATTACGTACCTCGTTAGCTGGCACATGTAATTATAATAATTATAATATCCCCCCAACGCCTCCTCTACATTTGACATTTATATTTGCATGTTATATATATTTTTACTGTTATGGTTATGTTTGCATCAAGGAGCTCTGCTGTTTGCATGGTAACATACCAGTACTCAGCTGCTTTTAACATCTTTGACAGCGTGGAGGCCCCCTTGCGGATCGGGGCCCTACGCAATTTGCGTATATTCCATATAGGGAGGACGGGCACTGGGCTTTCCCATTATCATCCAACATGAAAGAACAATCGAACTTAGTGCATTATATAATCAGTGCATTCGTAACACTCGCACATAATCTATAAACACGCTACAATATCAATCAAATGTATGCCAGTCTTGAAACTACCTGGTCCCTTTGCACACATCAGACAAGAACATAGATGATTACATTTTTGCAGCAAGTGTATAACTTATCAGTGTAACTTTAAAAGTACTGACAACTGTTAATAATAAATTGCTTGGAAGCAGCTTACAATAAACCAAAAGCATTACCATGAGATGCACGGCTAGATGCTCCAATAGTTAAAAAGTCCAAACGGGGCTTGGCGTTCAGGGGTAGTTAAAATGAAGGCCCTCATGATTTATAAATAATGATGACACTATTCAGTGTTGTAAATTATTTCTCAAGACTTCCACAAGCAGTCTTTAGGAAAACATATCTAAAATGTTTTAATGTGGTTATTAAAAAAAAGACTGACAAAAAGAAAAGAACAACCATTATCTCGACACCAGGCCTACTTCCCACAGCCTTGCTCTCTCTAGACTGTAAATCATTGCAGTTTTAAAAAAAATCCAGGAAAATGTTGCATGTTATGGTGTAAGACTGCATTTACAGTAGATAATAGACACATTGAACATATAGTCATAAACACAAACTTAATTTTAAAAGCAGTTTAATAATTTCTATATACAATCCTTTTGTTGCCAAGTTGGTAACAGTCATCAGCAAAATTAATATAATATCCATAAGGTGCAAAAAAAACAAACAAAAAAAACAATAGTGTTGAAACCTGTTTACTTCCACCTTCTCCCACCCTTGAAGCAAAACTGTTCACATTCCATGACATTTGACCTTAATTTCAGCAGAGTGAGAAAGGAAAAAGACAAGTCATCGACCAAATATTTAGTAGTTGTGCAGCAAAACTGAAGCATCTCAACTACTTTAAGCAAGAGCCATGACTTAATTCTCAAAGAGGCTTCTCTTTGTCAGAAAAAACCTACTGATTACAAAGCTTGATCCAGTGCTGATGTTTACAAAATGACTGGACAAAGATCATCTCTGAAAATCTATGGGCCCAAGTAGAAAAAAGAATTATATTTACACATGCCTTTGAAAATAGCTGAAGCCTGCTTGTAACATAGCTTGAAAATGTGAAGCCTCAAATCAAAAGCTGAGCTTCACTGCATGATAAATAAGCATTTATAAATGTGCCTTGAAGATGAATATGAAAGTCTAATCTTCAAGTCTAAATAAAGCACCAAAACTCCATAATCACGCTGAATAAGGAGTGAACAGTTTAAGCATTGCTTAAAAGCACCATTTTTTGTATGTCAGCGTAACAGAGGTATGGGCAGGTTTCTTTCAAAAACCAACTTGAAACATTCAGACTTTTTAAAGATCGCTGCCATTACAGACATTACAGATTACTTCGTGCTTAGACATGCATATGAAAAGCTATTGAATCTGAACCTTTAAAAAGTCTGAAAACTAAAATGACATTTCACATATGCAGTTTTCTTTGTGTTACCATACAGTACTTTATCTGTCAGTGTAGTGATGCATTGCAGTGTTCTGGTGATGGTGTACAAATTCATACATGCAGTGTGTGTTCAGTGGAGCATTAAGGGAAAGTGTAGCAGTATTTTCAAGCCCAGTTTCCAGAGCAGCCAGCCAACGGAGGGCCACACCCTTGCCTGAGCTGCCCTGTTCCCCATGGGCTGCTGTTGCCATAGAAACTGTTCCAGCCAAAATTAATGGGCCAGACACAGAGCAGGAGAAGAGGCTGGTAAAATACTTTCAAACAGATTTCACTTTTTCTACAGAACAAACTTGGAATGATCATGTTCTGTAGTTTACATTTATTATCAATTACCCCATTCCCAATAGTAGTGGCTTTCTATGACTTGCATGAAGCCAAATGAAAGGCATTGCTAAATATCAACACAGACAAACACAGAGAGGCTTATATTCACTTAAACATTTACAAATAAATACTTGGAGATTTTGTTTTCCATTAATGGCTTCTTGTTGAAGAAAGAAACAAACTTTTTATAGACGCAAGTGATTACCGACTGAGACCAGTGAGCTTCCCTCACATTATGCCGGATGCACATTTAGATTGTAGTTAAGGACCATCATTTAAGACAAGTTCTGTATGGTTTACAAATTTGTCTTTTCTCTTTTTTTCTACAATTTCACTGTTGCCCTAGCTGTGTTCTATTCTGGTTTACTAACGAGATTTGGTATAAACCCTTCTCACATTTCCGGTATTGGAACACGGAAATAAACTATAGCAGGTTTAAACTTCTGTTGCGGTACGGGACTCCATAGCTAATGTTATTTTTATGCTTCCATTTGCTCCAACAACAAAATAAAAAATCCACTACTACATTTCCACGACTTTCCAAAAGAAGGAAAAAAAGGGTCACACTTTATTTTACAGTGTCTGGGTTACTGTGTATTTACATAAGTGCAAAGTAGTATTAATTAACTACATGTACTGTACATACTGTGCAGCTGCATGTAAATACACATTGTTATAATTACTATAGTAATTAATTTTAGTAACATGTTATATGTGTAACACAGACAGCAAAATAATGTGTAACAAAAAAACAAAAATAGATGATCATGAGTGATGATCATGACATTTATAAGCTGTATTTGAAACTGTATTTGACTATTTTTTTTTTTTTATGCCAAGGTAATATAACACAAACAAGAATGTTATAAATTTACATAAAAAAATAAAAGAAAAAAATGAAATCATAAAAATGTTTGCAAGATTTACGCTGCTGAATAAGTCAAAAAAGAACAGAGGCCCTTAAATAGTTTTGCGTGCCAACACAATAAGTTTTGCGTTCCTTCGCAATATTTTTGCGTTTCCTTGTGATATTTTTGTGTGCCCTTGCAAATCATTTACCATGGTTTTACTGTACATTGTTTTAATACAGTAACCATATTTTAACCTTGATATTCATAGTAAAAACTTATTAATAATACAGGAAAACGAAAACCATGGTGATAAAAATCATAATTTTGTGGTTATTCTGGTTTTACTACAACTACCATGGTAAAATCATAGTAACCACAAGATTAACCATGATTAACCCCCCCCCCCAAAAAACAAAAAAAACATGGTTACTTTATTAGTTACTACAATATTACTATAGTAAAGCCATGGCTTCTGCCAAAAAATTTAAAATGGGTGATCCTACAACATTCATGGTTACTACAAACCATGATTTTCGCCAAAAAAACCACACAAAAAAAACAACACACACACACACACACACACACACACACAGTTACTACAATCACGGTTACTACAGTATTAGTAAAACCATGTTTCAGCAAAAAAAAAATAAATAAATAAAAAGAAACTTCCATGGTTACATATAGTAAAGCCTTGGTTTTACTACAGTAACCATAATGAAACTATGGTATTTGTATAGTAAAATCTTATTAAACACAAAATTATTATTATTATTTTTATTACCATCGCTTTCCTGTATTATCACTATGGTTTCACAACGAATATTATGGTTAAAATATGGTTACTGTCGTAAAACCATGGTAAATGTATTGCGAGGGAACGCAAACTATTGTGAGAGAAAACAAAACTATAAAAAAAAAGATAAAAAAATTAAAAAAAATTCCCACCCTGTCCTCTAAGTGGCTCTGTAGAAACGCATCAACACAGTCGGTGAAAAGGGTCCATTGTGGCACTGCCAATATTGTAGGCTTTCATATCACAAATTTTTGTGTTTTTCCATTTTGGATGAAAGCGATAAATGTAAATGTACATATTAATAGCTCTGGTCAAATCATGGTCCAATGATAATGTTTGGATGATAATAGCAAAATAGATGGTTACTTGGGCACTGGACTCAGTCAATGTCTTCCAGAATTTATTTATATTCTGGAAAATAGGTCTATAGTTCAGTCAATTCAATTTCAACATCACTCCTATATGGACAAAATTAAATAAATAGATATAATGAAAGTGAAAGGTGAAAAGGGATTTATGTGCCAGATTTCATCTCCCATTCCTGCAAAGAAAAGAAAGCATTAGAAAGACTGCATAATAGAAAATCTACGCACTGCAAACAACTTTAAGTAAATGGACAGATTATGCACGGTTGGATTAAAGGGATAGTTCACCCATAAATGAAAAATCTGTCATCATTTACTTACCCTCATGAGGTTCCAAACCCATATGACTTCCTTTCTCCCATGGAACACAAAAGAAGATGTTAGGCAGAATGTTAGTCTAAGTCACCGTTCACTTTCATTGCATCTTTTATTTTTCTCCATACAATGAAAGTGAATAGTGACTGAGGCTAACATTCTGCCTAACATCTCCTTTTGTGTTCCACAGGAGAAAGAAAATCATACGGGTTTGGAACAAAGCATAGAAAACAAATCATACTTTTACATCGGAATTGGCAGATGTCACCTGCTGATAGCTGGTGTAATGCCTAAAATAAGCATGTACTGTATCTTTGCATGTGGATACTCACCTTGGCTTTCCTGAGGACGTGTCCTCGCACAGTAGAGGCTTTCTGTTGTGTCTGGCGGCGCAGCAGAGAGGCGCTGTTGACTGGCAGAGAGCAGGTCTCGGTGTCACTGGTGTCACAGCTGGAGATTGGCGAGTTGTCCACCGTTCGCCTCATTAACACTGGAGACTATGGACAGACACACATTTTGAGACTTGCTCTTCATTTCAACCCTAAAAACTAGCTTAACAAGCATGCAATTCCCATTTTGGTCTAGGCTGATTAGTGCTGATTTGATGCTGGTCTAGCTGGTGGGCCAGTATAGCCATGCTTTTCACCAGCAAAACCAGACTGGTGAAGCTGGTTGACAAGCATGGTCTTTTTTAATGAAGCTAGTTAAGATCATTTAAAACACTGGTGCAGACACCAGCATCCCATCCCATCAAAAACTGAAAATGGCATAAACCTACAGTTTAAATGACATCACTTCTATATTAGAGCTCTCTAAATTGCAGCTGTTTTTACAGACCTGTGGGCTGGAGCTGCCCGTTTTGGGTTCAATGGTCAAGCCCAGGGTGACACCTCCATTCAGGGCTTTCTTCAGACTTTCCTTCACCTCCGTCAGCTCCAGCTCCAGATTTACTCGCTCCTCCTCTTTTAGTTTACATTCTTCCTCCACTTTCTTCAGTCTCTCTGTCAGAGATGCCTGTGAACGCTTACCTGGATGGAATAAACACAGGGTGAATTTATATCACTCACTTTGCACATAATTTGTGTGACTGCTTCAGGAAACAGACTTTAAGTTTCATTTTCAATACAGACCAGCGTTTCATGCCCCATTGCTGAATCTATAGCCCCACAGCAAAACAACTGTATTTCATTCATCTTAGCTTTTTGTTGTAATCAAATCATTTATTTTACATAAACCTAACCCAGTGCGACACAAGTTTCCAGCAAAGTAATTTATCTGTCCACACTGAAAGTGAAAATACTGCGCCATGTGACACAATTACAACCAATCAGAACATATTTGATGTTTAAAGGTGCTGTAAGCGATTTTAGCCATTCTGGAACTTCCACCAGACTTAGCCGTTGATTAGCCACGCCCCCTCTTTCGAAAACCCCACACTCCAAAGTAGAGATGTGACAGGGTGGTTGACTAATCGACTAATCATCCAACAACTGACTAGTCGATTAGTGGGGTCGACTACTAACATTAATATTTTTTAGTGGAGGTGGTTTTATTGGGAGACACATTTCTCAAATTAAGCGACGCAACTTCTCCGAGAGCGTTTTTGCGTTATGATATCTTGCTGTGCTTAACAGTGAATAACAGTCAGAATGGTAAAACCCTCTACAAGAAGTGTTGTCTCTTTATTGCTTGAGGTTTAGTCCTCTTATATGCTACTGTTTCAGCAATCAAAGCGATGACTCAAACAATACTATGGATGCTCCGATCAGGAGCTGTCACTATTAATTGAATTTTTCTCTAATATCACTTTGCCTAGTTTTTGCTGACAAAAAAGTTTAAAAGGCTTATTAAAAACCTTTTATTTAATATGCAGGGTTTCTGCAGGTTTTATGAAGCTAAATTTAAGACTATTTTAAGACCTTTTTAAGACCAACTAAAGGAAATGTAAGGACTAAATTTAAGGGAACACAATGTCATCGCATTGCTCTCTAAATGTAAATGTCTAGGGAGCATAAGAACAGTCATATACATTTTTTTTAATCTCGACTAATCGCATGTTTTCTTGTAGTTAATCGCAATTAATCACAATATCTCATGAGTGTACAAATATGCTTTTTATATATATACAAGTGCATCTCAATAAATTAGAATGTCATGGAAAAGTTCATTTATTTCAGTAATTCAACTCAAATTGTGAAACTTGTGTATTAAATAAATTCAATGCACACAGACTGAAGTAGTTTAAGTCTTTGGTTCTTTTAATTGTGATGATTTTGGCTCACATTTAACAAAAACCCACCAATTCATCACAAAAAATTAGAATACATCATAAGACCAATAAAAAAAACATTTTTAGTGAACTGTTGGCCTTCTGGAAAGTATGTTCATTTACTGTATATGTACTCAATACTTGGTAGGGGCTCCTTTCGCTTTAATTACTGCCTCAATTCGGCGTGGCATGGAGGTGATCAGTTTGTGGCACTGCTGAGGTGGTATGGAAGCCCAGGTTTCTTTGACAGTGGCCTTCAGCTCATCTGCATTTTTTGGTCTCTTGTTTCTCATTTTCCTCTTGACAATACCCCATAGATTCTCTATGGGGTTCAGGTCTGGTGAGTTTGCTGGCCAGTTAAGCACACCAACACCATGGTCATTTAACCAACTTTTGGTGCTTTTGGCAGTGTGGGCAGGTGCCAAATCCTGCTGGAAAATGAAATCAGCATCTTTAAAAAGCTGGTCAGCAGAAGGAAGCATGAAGTGCTCCAAAATGTCTTGGTAAACGGGTGCAGTGACTTTGGTTTTCAAAAAACACAATGGACCAACACCAGCAGATGACATTGCACCCCAAATCATCACAGACTGTGGAAACTTAACACTGGACTTCAAGCAACTTGGGCTATGAGCTTCTCCACCCTTCCTCCAGACTCTAGGACCTTGGTTTCCAAATGAAATACAAAACTTGCTCTCATCTGAAAAGAGGACTTTGGACCACTGGGCAACAGTCCAGTTCTTCTCCTTAGCCTTCTTCTCCTTAGCCTCTGATGTTGTCTGTGGTTCAGGAGTGGCTTAACAAGAGGAATACGACAACTGTAGCCAAATTCCTTGACACGTCTGTGTGTGGTGGCTCTTGATGCCTTGACCCCAGCCTCAGTCCATTCCTTGTGAATTCAACCAAATTCTTGAATCGATTTTGCTTGACAATCCTCATAAGGCTGCGGTTCTCTCGGTTGGTTGTGCATCTTTTTCTTCCACACTTTTCCCTTCCACTTAACTTTCTGTTAACATGCTTGGATACAGCACTCTGTGAACAGCCAGCTTCTTTGGCAATGAATGTTTGTGGCTTACCCTCCTTGTGAAGGGTGTCAATGATTGTCTTCTGGACAACTGTCAGATCAGCAGTCTTCCCCATGATTGTGTAGCCTAGTGAACCAAACTGAGAGACCATTTTGAAGGCTCAGGAAACCTTTGCAGGTGTTTTGAGTTGATTAGCTGATTGGCATGTCACCATATTCTAATTTTTTGGGATAGTGAATTGGTGGGTTTTTGTAAAATGTGAGCCAAAATCATCACAATTAAAAGAACCAAAGACTTAAACTACTTCAGTCTGTGTGCATTGAATTTATTTAATACACGAGTTTCACAATTTGAGTTGAATTACTGAAATAAATGAACTTTTCCACGACATTCTAATTTATTGAGATGCACCTGTATATATATATATATATATTAGTTGTATGTGTATTATGACAGGACTTATTTGCTTCCTTTTATGGTGTTTTAACAGAAATAATGTTTAGAGGAGCACAGTGGAATTAACTCTGTGTAAAATACATCAACAACTCCTTTTAGGCCCCTTTCACCCCATTCGGTGGGATTCAATGGGCTAATGAAAGTGTAGATTACCTGCAGGGTTCCAGCATCTTCTACTGTTCTACACTGGCTTGCGCACTATCAAACACACTATTATGCAAGACACTGTGACAGAATCTTGGAGACTGTGCACAGCAGGGTTTCCTTTAGCTGGAAATGTCAGACAAATTAAAAGATTGTTTGCGCTACGCTGCCACGGAGGACTTTCCCGACAGTATGCGAAGTTGAAAAGCAGCCTGCGTTATTCCTGTCTCACATGCCGGTTTAAAACTCTTCCTTTAGCACCTCGATTGATTAACAGGTGAGTAGATCCCGAAATTCATGCACAAACTCAACAGGAGTGTTCATTCATAATAACATGTAAACAAACAACATAAAAGAACAGCTCACACCCGTTTGGGGTGATTCAAACAGAAGTGGACAAGAGACACATCACCGTTATAACTGGTCGTATTATGCTTCTTTTTTTGACCACTTGTGTTTGGATTTCGCGGGAGAGACTCTGGGATAAAGACACATTAATCATTAGGCCTATGTCAGTGTATTAATGCATGATATAGCACAAAAAGTAAAAAAAGGAAAAGAAAGCGCTTAAAATGCGCACCGTTTCTCTTAATTATACTTGCATTTAATCTAAGGACAAACATGATATTACGAGCAGATTCGAAGTATTTTAGTGTAACACCTGAATTAATAGAGCTTCAAATGTACATGCTTAGAGATGAGCAAACGTAATCATTCCTGGACACGTTGGCCAGCACTAAAACTCTGGTGCGCAGTGCAAGGCAGGTGTTCAAATGGCCACTGCAATCATGTTACAAGCACTATCTAACTCTGTTTTTTGTGTGCTTCATTGTAAATGTTCCCCTGCTTTGCTACATTGATAAAATGCTTGGCACAGATCTCAGCATAATGTCTCCCACCATCTGCTTTCACGACGGTCAATGCATGGTTTATTAAAAAGGTCATATAAGGACATGCGTTAACAGCATTAAAAAAATAGTGTGAAATGAAAATGTTTTATTCTATAAAGTAATGACAACATTTCTCCCAAATAAAAATATTGTCATAATAGAGCATTTAGTTGCAAAAAATGACAACTGGTCAAAATAACAAAAAAGATGCTGTGTTTTCAGACCTCGAATAATGCAAAGAAAACAAGTTCATATTCATTTTTAAACACCATAATACTAATGTTTTAACTTAGGAAGAGTTCAGAAATCAATATTTGGAGGAATAACCCTGATTTTCAATCACTGCATCACATGCGTCTTAGCATGCTCTCTACCAGTCTCATCACCGATCCTCCACCAAATTGCACAGTGGGTGTGAGACACTGTGGCTTGAAGGCCTCTCCAGGTCTCCGTCAAACCATTAGACGACCAGGTAGAGGATCGGTGATGATTTGGGGGTGCTTCAGCAAGGCTGGATTCAGGCAGATTCATCTTTGTGAAGGACGCATGAATCAAGCCACATACAAGGTTATCCTGGAAGAAAACTTCCAAAAGCTTCCTTCTGCTCTGACAATGTTCCCCAACTCTGAGGATTGGTTTTTCCAGCAGGACAATGCTCCATGCCACACTGCCAGGTCAATCGAGGTGTGGATGGAGGACCTCCAGATCAAGACCCTGTCATGGCCAGCCCAATCTCCAGACCTGAACCCCACTGAAAACCTCCGGAATGTGATCGAGAGGAAGATGCATGGCCACAAGACATCAAACAAAGCTGAGCTGCTTTAATTTTTGCAGCAGGAGTGGCATAAAGTCACCCAAAAGCAATGTGAAAGAGAGAGCATGCCAAGACGCATGAAAGCTGTGATTGAACATCACGGTTATTCCACCAAATTTTGATTTCTGAACTCTTCTTAAGTTAAAACGTTAGTATTGTGTTGTTTAAAAATTAATATGAACTTGTTTTCTTTGCACTATTCGAGGACTGAAAACACTGCATCTTTTATTTTTGTTTTGACCAGTTGTCATTTTCTGCAAATAAATGCTCTAAATGACAATATTTTTATTGGGAATTTGGGAGAAATGTTGTCATTACTTTATAGAATAAAACAAAAATTTTCATTTTACTCAAACACATACCTGTAAATAGTAAATCCAGAGAAACTGACAATTTTGCAGTGGTCTCTTAATCTTTTCCAGAGCTGTATATGCATAATATATAAAATCTGTTTAATATATGCACTCCCATAATTTATTTATTTGTGATGTGATATCCATCTTTTTATACTTAGGACCATTGAGGGACTCATACACAACTATTACACAAGGTGCAAACATTCACTGATGCTCAAGAAGGCAACACACTACTATATGCATATTATACTTTATGTAAATACCGGTTATGTAGATTCTGAAGGGCAGTACTAAATAAAATATATTTTATCTCTTATATTTGCATAAATTCTGAAAGGGGTGTGAAAACTTATGAGACAAAGGGGAAAGCTAATTTTTGCACTCAACTATACAGTATATATATTAAACACCCGATTAATGATCTATCAGCTGTCTTTTCTTTGGCTTTCTATCTTGATTTTGAACAACAATCTAAATTGAGAAATTCTGTGATGTGGCAACTAAAACAGCCATTTAGCTCCTAAAAGTTTCAGTTTAGGAGCCAATGGCTCCTTAGTAATTTTTTTAGTCTGTAGCCCTGATACTATACGGGCATAAAGCATTTGACTTAAAACAGTCAACGTTTGTTGTAGCTACAGAATAAAGCCTGCATACGCTCGGATGGGCTTTCATTGCCTAGCGTTCATAAGGGATCATCTGAAAATTCCACCAACTACGCTAAAACATTTCCAAGCATTCAATCAACTGACATATGCCTATTATATATAAGTTATATATATATATAAAAACTGTGAAAATACATTTTAAGATTCTGAAGGTTGTAATAGGCTGCCAGTGGATAGACTGATTTACTACATGCTATATTTTCCCAATATGTGCAATTATATGTATAGTTTTCAATTATTTCAGGAAAAAAATCACTCAAATACACCAATTTGTCATTTTCACATTCCTACGGTTGTTTCCAGAGTGCTGCATGACTAACTACAGGTCTTATTTTTCCAATGTCTTATTATACGTATACAGTATACATATACAGTATTCACAAAAAATACAAAATAAAAAACAATTCACTTAAATTCACTGAAATTATATTTTCACATATCAAAGGTTGTAGTAGGTTCCCAGTGGATAGACTGACTTACTACAGGTACATTTATAACAGTAAATCCAATTTTATGAATATTCAATTATTTAAAAAATAAAAATCATTAAAATCCACAAACATTTTCTTTTTACCTTCCAAAGGTTGTAGTAAGTTCCCAGTGGATAGACTGACTTACTACATGTGATATTATTACAGTAAGTCCAAATGTATGAATACAGTATTCAATTAGGAAAAAACTGAATTCACAAAAATGTATTTTCACAATCCAAAGGTTGTTCCAAGTGGATAGACTGACTTACTACAGGTCATATTACAATAAGTCCAACTGTATGAATACAGTATTCAATTATTTTAGAAAAGAAAATCACCAAAATGTTATTTTCAAAATCCAAAGGTTGTAGTAAATACCCAGTGGATATACTGACTTACTACAGGTCTTAATTTTTCAATATGACTAAATATACTGTACATACGTATACAGTATAAAATTATTGTAAATAAAAATTAACTAGAATTGTAAATAACAATTCACTAAAATTCACCAAAATGATACTGTATTTCACATTCCAAAGGTTGTATTAGGCTCCTAGTGGGGTGCATGACTTTCTACAGGCTTTATTTTTCCATATGTCTAATGATACTTATACACTATTCAATTATTTTAGAAAAAAATAAAAAATAAAAAATAAAAAAATGCACTAAAATTCACTAAATTATCATTCTTTCACATTTCAGCAGTGGTAGTAGGCTCTTGAAGTGGATGCATGACAGGTCATATTCGTCACGTATCTCTAATTATACAGATACAGTCATTAATTGCTTTAAAAATATATACAAAAATCACTAAAATTCACCAAAATTATATTTTCCCATTCTATGCCACTTGTTTTTTAGTTTTTTTTTCTCCCCTTTTCTCCCCAATTTGGAATGCCCAATTCCCAATGCGCTTTAAGTCCTTGTGGTGGCATAGTGACTCGCCTCAATCTGGGTGGCGGAGGACAAATCTCAGTTGCCTCCGCGTCTGAGACCGTCAATCCACGCATCTTATCACATGGCTTGTTGAGCGCATTACCACGGAGACATGGCACGTGTTGAGGCTTCACGCTATTCTCCACGGTATACACACAACTCACCCACCGAGAGCGAGAACCACATTACAGCGACCACGAGGAGGTTAACCCAACATGACTCTACCCACCCTAGCAACCGGGCCAATTGGTTGCTTAGGAAGCCTGACTGGAGTCATTCAGCACACCCTGGATTTGACTTCAGGTGTGGCAGTCAGCGTCTTTACTTGTTGAGCTACTCAGGCCCCCCTATGCCACTTAAGTTGTAGTTAAGGTTAGTAGGCTCCCAGTGGGTAGACTGACTACATGTAAAATTTTGCCAGCATGTGCTATTATACTGATGCAGTATTTAATGATTAAAAACAAAACTACCAAAAATTCACCTAAATGACATTGGCACATTCTTAAGGCTGTAGACTTCAAGTGCCCAGCTGCGTCATACATCCTTTTTGAGCTGGGGTTAGGGTTGATATAGGGTTAAGTGAGGGCTAGGGTTAAGTTTGATGGAAGTTTTATTTTATATTATGTCTACTGTTTGTTAGTGTTTGTTTTATTTTGAACAACACTGTTATGGTTGCAGTGTTTGTCTCACATAGCAAAAAGAAAACAGTGTAATCCTAACTCAAACCCAGCCTTAACGAATTTTTATAAATGATGATTTTAAACTGTATATTTGGTATATATTCGTATATTTGGACATTATGGCAATATTTGAAATGTAGTAAGTCAGTGATCAGGATCATTGATCAGTGATTCATTCAAAAACATTTTATTGAATTTGAGTGATTTCTTTTCTAAAATAACTGAATACTGTATTCATACAATTGGACTTACTGTAATAATCTTACCTGTAGTGCAGGGGTGTCAAACTCATTTTAGGTCGAGGGCCGGACTGGACTAAGCATCACTGTATGAGGGCTGAACTGTTAATACATTCATATATACAATATATATCAGTGGCGATTTCTTAGGGCCAGCAAAGCCTTCTCTGCTGAAGTAACATGCCTAATAAATAAATATTTTTTCATTCTTTCATTCTCATTGACCTTTCTGTATTTTTAATCGCTTTCCACTCTTAATTCATCTACAAACGAATAGCAAAAAACAAAACGTTTATCCAGTCAAAATTTACTCCTCGATGCTTACAAGCAAAGTGTAACAACTGTTTCACAAATCGCATGCCCGAAGCAGCACGTGAGTCTGAGCTCCACCCCGTCAGGCCTTCAGAATTTCCACAGAATCCCTCAACAGTGCAAATGAATGCGTATCTAATGTCAGATTGTCAGATTCATCAGCCAATCAGATTGATTTATTTCTTCTTGTGGGTGTGGTCTTTAGGATATGTCCCAGTTGAGGCCTTCTAGCTGGCCTTGAGTGACGCAATCGCTTTAAGTGATGAACGTAATTTGAAAGTGAAGAGCGCGAGATCTTGCTGACGAGACAGCTGTCACTGCCACATCACCATTGAGAAAGATATCCTTATGGATTTAAAAACCTGAGATGTTCTGCATGATCGTGTGATTGATTAATTAAACAGGAAAGGAGGACTGATTTTCACCTCAAGCAAATTGGTAAATGCTTTTTGCATTGTTATAGCAACATCAGGAGTTTTCTAAGTGTAAATTAGGCTGCTTGAGCATTCAGTGTCAGTTCAACTTTTGAAAAGTAACCGTGTACCCTGACGAAACAAAATTTATTGCAAGCAAAATTTAAATCGCAAATATTATTAGAGAGCTTTTTCTTGGTATTAGACCTCTTGGTTCTGGCTTTTGTGCATGGACGTGCTTTTAAAATTTCAATTGGTATTATTAGTTGACAGCCACATAATGTATTATAGGCATACAGTGTCTTATTCATTGTGAAACTGTGTTTTCTTAATGGCATGAATCGCACTGAAGGCCTATATATGTATATATATATCTTGTTTTAAAATTATAAAACCATTTATTACAAAAACTGTCTATCTGAACTTAAGTTAACTTAATTTAAATCATTTGAAAAAAAAAAAAGTGTGGGCTAATGACTGAAAAACTGTTTTTGTTTCATTTTGGCATGACAGAGTGCAAAGACTTAGTTTTATTCAAGCAACAATATAAAAAAAATAAATAAATAAATTAAAAAAACTCACTGCTCTGGGCTGGATAGCTTTATCTTATATAAACCGTTTAGAACCGAACATTAACACAAATAAACTGTTCGTACTTTAAATTACAAACCCGCTTAGTAAACATAAGAATTCTGGAATTAATTGAAAAGTTATTACCTCTAAAATGTGTTCTTATACTGGTCCATGTTGTCATTATTGCCGAGAAACTTGCACAAACTTCACAGTGGGATGGGTTGTCATGGGACTGTTTTCCACTGATGATGCAAGTTATAGGCTATCATCCATGTAACACCGCAAACTAAAATGTTTGTTTGCCCTGCTGTGGATGAAAAATATCATCATAACGATGTAATAGGCTATATCAACGTGGATGTTTTAAAGCATTTTTTCCCCTAAAATCATCCCGCAGGCCACATTGGAGTACTAAGCTGGCCACATTTGGCCCACGGGCCGCACGTTTGACACCCCCACTGTAGTGAGTCAGTCTAATCGCTGGGAACCTACTACAACCTTTGGAATGTCAAAATATGATTTAAATGAATTTAAGTTATTTTTTTAATGAATGCTGTATACTGTATACTGTTCGTATAATAAGATATTAGAAAAATAAGACCTGTACATAGTCATGCAGCACACTGGAAACAAACTTTGGCATGTGATAACATCTTGGAGAATTTTAGTGATTTTTTTCCCCTAAAATAATTGAAAACTATACATATAATTGCACATATTGGGAAAATATGATATGTAGTAGGTGATTTATGTAGAGGGTGATTTAGCCTGTTTGGAACGCAGGGAAAGACGAGACATGCACTTAAAAAGCCACAAATGCAAAAATAAAGTTGCAATTACATGATATAAACTCACAACTGCAAGATAAAAAACTCACAATTGCGACTTTATATAACGCAATTTCGACTTTATATCGCGTAACTGCGACTTTATATCATGTAACTGCAACTTTATATCTCGCATCTGTGAAGAAAAAAAGTCACAATTGTGAGCTAAAAAGTCAAAATAAGCTCTTTTTTTATTGCGTGGCGGGACCCGTCTCCCATAGTAAGGAAAGCAGAGAAAGAGCGCATGTTTCTGGACTCTGCCAGAGCTACTATTGTTAATGCCATTTAATTGAGAGATATTTAATAAAGATGTTTGAAATAAACCACATCTTGTAACTCGTGTAATTACTGAGATGCCTATGACCGGTGGAGACTGAGAAGCTGCCGCCATGAACGATAATAAGGACCATTACATTACCAGTACAGTACACATACTTTTCATTTACGCCATACCTCTCCTACTGCAAAGTTCTTAACTGCTGAATCAAGTTTGCTGTCTTACAACACTATGCCAGTATTCCCCACACTCATGACATGATGTCATGACAGTGCTGCTGATGTCTTAAAGGAGCCGTGCATCTTTTGCGACAAGAGCGATCGGTTTATGCAAGAGGTACTTGCTGAGGACTGTAGCACGATGACGTAGTGGAGTTCATCGACTACGTCACGGACATCCATTACGTAGTGGATTAAATCCATGGTTTAAACACTCGGAGCCGTGATATATTGGATGTTTTAAGGCAAACATTTTATTCAGCATGGACAGTATGTAGTGTTATGTATAAATAAAAAGTGAGAGAGTGCAATGATGATTGTATTTCCTTAAACTTTTTTTTATATTAGTATAGTATATTGTTCTAATAACTTTTGAGCATTGGGGATTTTAGTCTTCAAAGAGTATTTGGAGTGAATTAGTTTGGTAAGGGTGATGACTATTATATGTTTTTTTTATTTGTTTGATTTATTTTCGGGAACATAGCCTTTACTGTCCTATTTCTTCTTTAATATAATTTGGGATTAAAATCGTATTTATACTCTGTCAGGTATATCACAGTGTAGGGATGCACCGATACCACTTTTTCTCTTCCAATCCGATTCCGATATTGGAAATCTCAGTATTGGCCGATACTGATCCCAATCCGATCCGATCCCAGTGTTGTTGTTTTTTTGCATAATCAGTTTAGAATATCTTTACATTATTGTGTGGAACTAACTGGGTGTATCTTTAATATGTAAAGAAACACAAACCTCTAACTACACATTATTTCAATATAAATGTATAGCTTATTAAGAAAAACTTTATTATTAACTAGTATATTGGATAATGTTAAAATTAACAGTAATTCCAGTATAAATCATCTGTAGAAAGGAAGCCGTTTTTAATTTATTTATTTATTTATTTATTTATTTGTGGTGCAAAATTTTTCAACTTGTATCTGGACTTTAAAGGATTCAGATCTCTTTTTTTTATTTATTTTTTTATTTGTTTTATTTAGTTATAAGATATCAGCTCACTTTTCATTCACACAGTTATTTTTTGGAACCCATTAAACTTAAATATTATCATTTGTAAACAAATGATAATAATAATAATATATTATAATAGTAATATATAGTAATATATCTAAATAGTGCACCTTTTGTCACGGATCCACCGGTCTCTCTCTCTCTCTATTCCTCACTGCCGTCAGTACTCACTCTCCCCTGAGTTCTGATTACACACACCTGCATATCATTAGTGGCAAATCAAGGACTGCATATATACCCCGCTTTCACACACACTCTTTGTCTGTTCTCATCGATAGTATCTCTGAGACTCCACGCCTTTCTACTACGTCAAACATACCTGTGTCTCATTAATGCCTGTAAGTATCATAAGACTGTTGTGAGTTATCTGTTCATCGTGTCTATATCCTGTCTGGATATTTACTCACAATGTTTACATCACTGTTTCAATCATCTGTTCAATAAACCCTGCTACTGAGTTCATATCTCTGCCTCCGTGAGTCTCTCCATGACACCTTTAACTTTCAAACTCTCACGCTTTTATTTTGACATTCTGAACTCTCCAGGAAGTCCTGTATGTGTTTGTTTGTAGGAAAATTCACAGTAGTTTAATTAGCTTCTTATACAAATTCTGGTAAAAATGCACCTCCAGTGCCATTCTAAATGCATATTATAAGTGAACCAAACTATTGAGCATCTACATCTGAAATGTTGTTCGTGAGTAGCGCTGAAGCTGTTCCTGAAAATTTTATATATTTACTTATTAAACACAGCCTTTTGTGGTTCACAGAGCTATCGCACATCTTCAAGTGGCTTTGAATAAAATGCATGAGTCATATGAACTACTTTAATTGTGTTTTCATGGTTCTTTTATGTCATTTTTTTAGCTTGACAGTAACGAACATGACTAACACACAGTATCGGATTTGGATCGGGCTTGTTGGACCGATACCCGATCCGTTTAAAAACATCAGTATCGGAGCCGATACCGATCCAGGTTTCGGATTGGTGCATCCCTATCACAGAGGGACAAAGAAATATATAGCCTTTATTTGATTCATCCATTAATGATAATTACACGCCAATGACTGCTTTTACACATCTAACAACGTCTCTATAAGACAAGAGAATAATTATACCATTACAGATAGATATTTTCAGTCTCTAAACCTTACAAAACAAAAAGGATAAAAAGAAATGAAAATGTGTAGGCCAGTAGATTTTTATTTCCAAAACGAAGTTATGTGGATTATGGACAACACATATAGCCTATTGTTATAAAATATGACTTACTTGAATAAAAATAATAAAAAGATGAAAACATTTATCTTTATGTATCCTGCAATGGTCGATTACGATACGGCACAAGTAGAGCAGTTTCGTGGAGATAAAATACAAAACATTGCATATATCCAGTATTTAAAATAAACACCAAACTTTGATGCTATCAGAGAGAAACAAACATTTATAACATGGATGAATTTATAAAACATTAGTTTATACATTAAAGCTTATATAGACACAGATCTACCGGCAGTAGTTAAACTACTAACTTTTAGTTTGCCACTAGGCTAATATAACCTGTCAAACAAAATTGCGTGTATGCCGTACTGACAACACTAAATAACATAATTTTGTAAAGAGAATCTAATAAAATATGTAGCTGTGGGCATGCACATTAAAAACATACAGTACGTCACGGAAATCGACTATGTAGTGGATTAAATACAGTCCGCAGCGAGGACAGTCTCGGTTTATGCAATCGAACAAATTACAGATCACCGATCGAATCATAGGATGTGAATATCAACCGATACCGATCGGTGGCCAATCGATCGAAGCATCCCTAAACAATACAGTACATTTCAAAACGATCCCTTTTGTACATGAAATCATCTGCTCTAATAATAATGCTGCTCTGTATTGGAGCCTTTTTTATTTCTTTCTCTTCTTACTTTGATAGTTTTGTGCAATATGATGTTATAGCTAATAAGCTACTTTATTTGTTGAATATTCATTAGTCACTATGTTGAAATGCTGCGCTTAGCGTCCGTATATTCCTCTGAAACATGTGTGATCGGGGTCAGGTGACCCTAACGGAGCATAATTATACATGATCCTTAAAGGTCCAGGTATACTTCGTTTTTGTGCATTCCGATCGGATCGCATCTGGCCGACCACATTGCCTTTCTGAGAATATTTTTTTGACTGCAATGAATAGGAACGCGTTCGACGCATGTGCTCTACAACTGCTTTTGACACTCTTGCCACATGCTGTGCGTGGAGGGATCCCCAACACCGACTAGTCAACTAATTGTTCAAACAACTGACTGACTATTAGATTATGAAAATTGGTAGTTTTGCACATCCCTACTCCAAAGACACGCACACACAAACAGACACACTTGGAGACCATTGTATTAGAGCAGATGGAGGGGAGAGGATCCACCTGGGCATTTTGTGGGATCAGAACCAGCATAAATGGGTTGCCCCGTGAACGCACACAAGGATTGACAGGCAGAAAGTCTTCTGATTGGCTAAACAAACGATCTGACCATGGCCTGCAGACATCTTTTGCAACGCTGTTTACCGAGGCTAAAGCTGATATAGAGACAGGTGTGATATTTCATTGCACCTATTTCATTGATATCTGGCAGGCAATAAGGAAATTTTCTGCATGTCATTCAATAAAAAAATCACTTACAGCACCTTTAACATTCAGCTATGTGGAGCGGGATTTTGGACAAATTAGATTTTACTGTGGGCGGGGCTACCCAACACATTGCTGTAGAAATAGAAACCGAGCGATCGACAAGATGTGGTCGAAGCTGGTTAGAACAAAAACTCAGATTAACATGGAAGAGATCCATTTTTGTAGCTTGTCTCTCTTTCATACCATTATGTGTATGAATGTCACGATTCACTGTTGTTTGCTTTGTGTTTCTCCCGTCATCTGTTCCTCCTGGACTACACTTCCCATAATTCCCTGCCCTCATCACTGCCAGCCATCCTCGATTGTCCTCACCTGTGTTTCATTAACTCATTATCCCTTGTGTATATAATGCCCTGATTTCTGTTCAGTCTCATGTCCGTCCGCCTGATCTGCTCTGGTCTCCCTGGCCGTCCACCTGATCTGCTCTGGTCTCCTTGGTCTTGTGGCCATCCGCCAGATCTGCTCTGGTCTTCTGGGTCTCCTGGCCGTCCGCCTGATCTGCTCTGGTCTCCTTGGTCTTGTGGCCATCCGCCAGATCTGCTCTGGTCTTCTGGGTCTCCTGGCCGTCCGCCTGATCTGCCCTGGTTTCCTTGGTCCCCTGGTCATCCACCTGATCTGCTCTGGTCTGGTCTCCTTGGTCTCCGGTTCCATCTTGGCCCTGCCTCCCTTACCTGCCATCCTTGGGCGTCTGGAGCCACCCATTAAGGGGGGGCTTATGTCACAATTCACTGTTGTTTGCTTTGTGTTTCTCCCCTGTCATCTGTTCCTCCCGGACTACACTTCCCATAATTTCCAGCCCTCATCACTGCCAGATGTCCTCGATTGTCCTCACCTGTGTTTCACTAACCCTTGTGTATATAATGCCCTGATTTCTGTTCAGTCCTTGTGAGTTGTTATGTTTATGTATGTGATTCTCTAGTTCATGTTCCGGTTTAGTTCTTGTTTACATTTTGACCTTACTTCCTAGTTCCCAGTTTTACACTGTTTTGTATTTTGATGTATTCTTTTATCACTCAATTCTTGCTGCACTTAGATCCAGCTCTCGTGACCTCCTTTCAGATGTTACAATGAAACTGATACAGATTTGATTAAAGTTTAGAACATAAATGCCATAATATTGCTGACATCCTTACCTGTGTTGTTC
The DNA here is from genome assembly GCF_019703515.2 of Myxocyprinus asiaticus. Lineage (NCBI taxonomy): Eukaryota > Metazoa > Chordata > Actinopteri > Cypriniformes > Catostomidae > Myxocyprinus > Myxocyprinus asiaticus. Next base: position 23,768,239 of record NC_059375.1, on the reverse strand, counting down.
TCTACAGCAGTGCGTAGGTCCTTCCTGTCTTTTTTCAACTGGGTCAGGCGGTTTCGAATTTCCTGCTTCCTCTTCATCAACTCTTCCTCTTTCGCTTGGAGTTTCTTAGCATCTGCCTCCACTCTGTTTTTCCCGTACTTATACTGATCCACACCTATGAAGGTTAATGAAGCATTATGGTCAAAGTAAACCATTAGAAAATCTCTCCATTTCTAACCTTTGGATTTGGTTCACAGTCTTTTCAGTCTTGCATTAAAGGCCTCTGAGACCACAAACACATTAAAAGACAGGCTGAATATTATACCACATCCAAATATTTTGGAGTCCATGTAAAAAGGCCATTGAATGGTTAGAATGTCTGAGTGTGCTCTGTGTGGACAGGCTATGACTGACTGCCTGTCTGAAATGGAATTTGGGGTGACTGAGTTTACAAAGGAGCATGTCAACAGAGTCACTGCTGTCTAACAGCACTGCAATTTCGACATACCGCCATTCTCCACAAATCTGTGTGGTTTCTTTTCCTTGAAAGAAATTAGTGGTGTAATAGCAAGGATAATGGATGCAGACTTAGTGTCTGCTTAGTTAAATTTCAGATGGACATCCACTTCAAAAAATGTAATCTTATAAATGAGGAAGGATTTAAGATTATCTACCACACGTGCTTTCCCATTAGATTTTTAAATGTAAAAATCTCTTACTAGAATTGTTGCGTTTCACTGTCAGAGTGCCGCTGGTTCCATTGGCCTTTTTGGGTTGGTTCTTGTCCAACTTCTGCTTAGCAGTGATCCCATTGGTGGTCAGGGCTTTCTTTCCCTTCAGCTGATTGGCAGAAAAAAAAAACAGCTATTAGTGCAGAAGTAGCAGCTTTATCAAATGAGCTTTTTTACACATAAAAAAGCAGAAAGATTAAACGCTCATGAGAGCCACTTCACTGTTAACACCTGTTGTTTTAGTTCTAAGATTAACACTTCATACAAATATTTCCACAGACCTATCAAAGGTTACTTCTGCAAACCACACTCACTTAAACCACATATGTGGCTTGACTAGTAGAGACATTTGTTTTAGTTATGCTATAGCTGACAGAAACCCTTTTTCTCACTTTATCCCTAGCTAATAAAATTGAACCCACAGCAAACTAAAGCCTCTGTAAATCCATAGAAGGTCATGGCCACAAACACACACACAGACATGGATATTATAAAGATCAAAATCTGGAGCTGGGTGGTCCATAATGCATACAGTACACATTCTTGTAATATCAGTGTTTGAAGTAGTCTTGCAGTGTGATATAGTGAAAGAGACATATGTCCCATAATTTCAAACATACCACATGTAATTCGTCTGTCCACACTGAAAGCAAAAGTGCTGCACCAGTATATCAACACTAACGTAAAGAGCAATTAATTTCAGGATTCGAACCTACACTTACAACCTTACATGTTCTCACAGTTTCGCAGAGACAAGCTTAGTGGTTACATTTTGACTGGCAGGGTGGGTAGTAACACTGAAAAATATACATTTGATGATATTAATGCATTCTCTCTGTCTCTCTGAAACACACACCTGGGTTATAGCAATTGTTTTATGTTTGTACATGTTAAATTAAAGTAGAAGTGAGAAGCAAAGCAGTAAACTTAAAAAGATATACAGTGTTAGACAGACACCCTCGGTTAGTCACCTGAGTAGTGTTAGTATTAGCAGCTGAGGAAGAAGAGGAAGAGGAGAGAGATTTGGTGAAGATCGGTGTGTTGTAATGCTCTGTGGAAGATGACAGGCTACTCGATTTGGGAGCGTAGCGGGCTGCTAGTTTGGGGGAGGGCATGTTTTCGTAAAGATCTGTATTCTCATTGCGAGTCTCCTCTTTCCAACGGCTATCCCCTAAGGATGGGGATGAGTACTGCACATCTGGTGCCTTCCGTATCGGAAGCGTGCAAGCAAAAGAAGAGCAATTATAAGAGAAGTGAAGACAAGAGGAGAGGATTGGAGTTAGGCAGGACCAGTAATGAAGAAGAGAGGTGAGAATTTGTTAATAGATTTAAAATGATAGTTTGTTAAAAAATTAAATTTGGTCACCATTTACTCACTCTCTTACTGTTCCAAAACTATATGACTTTCTTTCCTCAATGCAACACAAAATATGTATGAGTGATTGTTAGTCTCGGTCACCATTCACTTTCAATGCATCTTTTTTTATACAATGGAAGTGAACGGTGACTGAGGCTGTCATTGCCTCATTCTGTCGGACAACTTTTGTGTTCTATGGAAGAAAGAAAGTTACTGGTTTGGAACAACAAGAGGGTGAGACTGAATTTTCATTGAATTTTCAAAGAAAGTCATACAAATAAGGGATGGCATGAGGGTGAGTAAATGATGAGAGAATTTTCTTTTTTGGGTTAACTATCCCAAAATTGTAAATTCTCTTATCATTTACTCACCCTCATACCATCCCAAATGTGTATGGCTTTCTTTCTACTGCTGAACACAAAAAACATTTTTAGAATAACATCTCAGCTCTTTAGGTTTTTTTTATTTTTTTATATAGCTTTATAGACCTTCAAAGTTCTAGCCACCATTCACTTGCATTGTATGGACCAACAGAGCTGAGATACTCTTCTAAAAACCTTTGTTTGTGTTCAGCAGAACAAATTAAGTCATACACATCTAGGATGGCATGAGGGTGAATAAATGCTGACTTCATTTTAATTAGGTGAACTATCCCTTTAATGCACAAGTGAGATCCATTATAGTGAGCTATGGTAGGAATGTACAGCAGTAAAGTAGCAAGACAGGAAACCCTATACAGTAGTGATCTGATGTGTAAGCATGCATCTTTGTGAAGTTTGTGAAGTATACCATTCCATTGATGCAGGGTACATCATCATAATGCAGAGCAACCCCTGTGGGGCACGCGTAACCGTTGACTGGGTTATCCATGTATGGGTTTGGAGAAACTGCACGCTTGCTAGTGAAACTGAAAACACATACATAAATTCATTACTGCAAATGTGTCACAGAGAAAGCTGAATCTGCATTGTCTAAGCTTGACTGAAAATATTTTAGCAGTACAGGGTTCTCACCAAAATGACTGCTTGGCCAGCTGAATGACATTAGCAGTGGTCTCCACATCAATGTAATCGTAGTGCAGCGCAGCAGGATCTGTTGTGGAGCCTGATTCTGCCAGCAAGACCCCCAACCATCTCCCCATACTCTCAGAGGAGGAGGTCTGACATGAAAAAAATAGCGAAGGAAGATGCAATGAATGAGTGTCAGTGGAATATGAGACTGTAAAGCACTAATCTATGCAATCTCTGCAAATCTACTCTGCACATGACACAGCAACGACACAATTATGGGAGCCAGCCAACCAAATCATCCATCTAATACCTGCCCTGTGGTCCTGTCTTGTACACATTAATTGCCCTGCAAGAGCTGAGGGCCTTGGCCCGTACCTCAAGAACGGCCACCTCCTGTCCATTGCGCAGCAGACGGAAGGCGAAGGGATGTTTGGAGTTCAGCCCTGGAATGACCTCACAGCCTCGCAGCGGCAGAGAGGCCATGTGCGTCTTTAGATCTGCCCGGTCCTTGTGCAGCAACAGCTGGTTGTCTTTCAGTTGGCACCAGCGCTCTCTCCAGCGGTTATTGGACAGCACATTCAGATAGCCTGTTAATGAAGGACCGGCCCATGAGATTTAAATGGCATTCAATAGACAGACCCACACACATGCAGAACTGTATGGAAAGGTGTTAATAGTGTCATTTGTTTTACTGTAATGTACAGCTGATGTCAGAAGTTTACATACACTTAGGCTGAAGTCATTAAAAAAAATTTTAAGCACTCCACAGATTTCATATTAGCAAACTACAGTTCTGGCATGTCGTTTACAACATCTATTTTGTGCATGACACAAGTAATTTTTCCAACAATTGTTTACACACAGATTGTTTCACTTTTAATTGACTATATCACAATTCCAGTGGGTCAGAAGTTTACATATACTAAGTTAACTGTGCCTTTAAGCAGGCTGTAAAATTCCAGAAAATTATATCATGCCTTTAGACAATTAGCAAATTAACTTTTGATAGGCTAATTGGAGTCAATTGTAGGTGTACCAATGGGTGTATTTTAAGGCCTACCTTCAAACTCAGTGCCTCTTTGCTTGACATCATGGGAATAAAATAAATAAAAATCAGCCAAGACCTCAGAAAAAAAATTGTGGACCTCCACAAGTCTGGTTCATACTTGGGAGCAATTTCCAAATGCCTGAAGGTACCACGTTCATCTGTACAAACAATAGTAAGCAAGTATAAACACCATGGGACCACGCATCCATCATACCGCTCAGGAAAGAGACACATTCTGTCTCCTGGAGATGAACATAGTTTGGTGCGAAAAGTGCAAATCAATCCCCGAACAACAGCAAAGGACCTTGTGAAGATGCTGGAGGAAACAGGTAGACAGGTATCTATATCCACAGTAAAACAAGTCCTATATCAACATAACCTGAAAGGCTGCTCAGCAAGGAAGAAGCCACAAAAAGCCAGACTACAGTTTGCAAGTGCACATGGGGACAAAGATCTTACTTTCTGGAGAAATGTCCTCTGGTCTGATGAAACAAAAATTGAACTGTTTGGCCATAATGAACATCGTTATATTTGGAGGAAAAAGGGTGAGGCTTGCAAGCCGAAGAACACCATCCCAACTGTGAAGCACAGGGTGGCAGCATCATGTTGTGTTGGTGCTTTGCTGCAGGAGAGTCTGAGCCAAATACATTTAACAGATGGCATCATGAGGAAGGAAAATTTTGTGGATCTATTGAAGCAACATCTCAAGACATCAGCCAGGAAATTAAAGCTTGGTCGCAAATGGGTCTTCCAAAAGGACAATGGCCCCAAGCATACCTCCAAAGTTGTGGAAAAATGGCTTAAGGACAACAAAGTCAAGGTATTGGAGTGGCCATCACAAAGCCTTGACCTCAATCTGATAGAAAATTTGTGGGCAGAACTACAAACCTGACTCAAGTACACCAGTTCTGTCTGGAGGAATGGGCCAAAATTCCAGCAGCTTATTGTGAGAAGCTTGTGGAAGGCTACCCAAAACGTTTGACCCAAGTTAAACAATTTAAAGGCAATGCTACCAAATACTAAAAAGTGTATGTAAACTTCTGACCCACTGGAAATGTGATGAAAGAAATAAAAGCTGAAATAAATAATTCTCTCTACTATTATTCTGATATTTCACATTCTTAAAATAAAGTAGTGATCCTAACTGACCTAAGACAGGGGATGTTTTCTACGATTAAATGTCAGGAAATGTGAAAAACTGGTTTTTGTTTTGTTTTTTCATTTAACATTTTTATTGATTCATAGGCTTAACACAAAGAAAAAACCACAAAATATATATAATGAATCACATTTAACATTAAACCCCCACTATAACCCCTCCCCAATAATGGGGAAAGAGGGCAACCCTGCTGGGTGTCCCTATCCAGAGTCAAATAATCTGAAATTAATCCATGTTTGTACCGCCGCTACCGGGTGTCTATAAAGTAACTTAATCCATCCAATAAAAGTATTCCAGAACCCGTATATTTCCAAAATCTTAAAAAGATAATCCCATTCTACCATATTAAACGCCTTTTCAGCGTCAAGTGAGATGGCCGTGACTGGAGTCTGATCATTCACCACTGACCACATGATATTGATGAAATGCCTAATGTTATCAGAAGAGCTGCGGCCCGAATAAACCCCACCTAATCTATATGTATAAGAGGTGTCATAACTTACTTAATCAGTTAGCCAAAATTGTTGACAATATTTTAACATCTAGTTGGATCAGGGAAATTGGACGATAACTCTTACACTCACTTGGATCTTTGTCCTTTTTAAGAATCAGACTGATCCAGGCTTGATCATGGTTGGTGGAAGATTTCCATTCTTTAATGATTCCGTATAAACTTCTAATAAAAGTGGGGCCAATTCTGTAGCATAAGATATAAAAAACTCAGTGGCAAAGCCATCCGGCCCCGGAGCCTTGCCTGTAGGCAAGGCCTTAATTACTTCGCCAAGCTCCTCCAAGTTTTTCTCAGAATCAAGAGAATTTTTTTGCTCAGCTGTCAGTTTAGGGAGTTCTAATGGTTCCACAAAATGTCTAATATCTTCATCAGAAAACGAAGATGTGGAACAATAGAGATCAAGATAGAATTCTTTAAAAGTCAATGGCCGAGGTAAAAATTTCACCACCAGCAGAATTCACTGAGGGAATGGTAGAAAAAAACTCTCTCTGCTTTATATATCTAGCCAAAAGCTTCCCTGCTTTGTCCCCCGACTCAAAGTAGGACTGTCTTGCTCTGAATAGCCAAAACTCCACCTTCCGCGACAAAATAGTATTATATCTGTATTTCAATCGGGTCAATTTTCTGAGGCCATCAGATGACATTCGGCGCTTCAGCTCTGCCTTGGCACTTTTAATATTCCCTTCCAACTACACGAGTTCTCGTACTTTGGATTTTTTGATGCATGAGGCATAATGTATGATCCAACCCCTAAAAACCGCCTTAAGTGCCTCCCAAGCCACGCCCACAGAGGATACTGAGGACCAGTTGGTCTCCATATAAACATTGATTTCAGCCTTTAACATATGTTGGAAATCAGGATTTTGCAAAAGGGATACATTAAAGCACCAGGGTGTGCTCTGAGACTAAGATGTTTCCAATTGAGCAATCAACAACAGATGAAATGAGGGACTTAGATATAAAAACAAAATCTATTCTAGAATAAATCTTATGGACTGATGAAAAAAAATTATAGTCCCTACCAGATGGGTTTAAAAGTCTGTAAGACCAAGATTTTTACACATCCTGTGAAGCGTCAATGTTGCTCTAGGGGGCTTACACACTTTTGCTTCACTATGATCAAGGACTGAATCCATCAATAGATTAAAGTCTCCTCCCAATATTATATCATGAGCGGTGCCAGCAGCTTGCAACATTCCTTCAAGATCTATAAAAAAGCCCTGATCATCAGCGTTAGGTGCATAAATATTAGCTAAAATCAACCTTTGCCCCTGAATTTCTGCTAAAACTATAATGACTCTTCCTAATTTATCTTTAATCTGTTTGAGACATTTGAATTGTAGATGTTCACTTATCAATGTAATGACTCCCCTGCTCTTACTTGAGCCAGCACTAAAGAAAACATGTCCACCCCATATCTTCCCAAATTTTTCAGCTTCCTGCGGGGAAAGATGCATTTCTTGAAGAAATACTATATCAAATTTCTTTCGTTTAAGAAAAGAAATAACCTTCCTTCTTTTTATGGGGTGCCCCAACCCATTCACATTCCACATGGAGAGAGACAATCCACTCATATTAACATTTTACATTTTGACATATGAGAAAAAATAGACTGTGTGTCAAAAATAAAATTATAAAGATCACATTCCAACATTAGTGCAACAGTCAAACCCCGAACTTCCCCCCGAACCAAACAAACAGAAAAAAAGAAACGTGCGCATTAACCCCACACACGACAGTGCCAACCGGAGTAAATACCTCTAAACTCGAACAGTCCATGTACGCCTACGAGTGCCCCTGTGACAACTTTTCTGTCGGACTGCTCAAGTCCGGTGATTCTATACTAATTTTGTGAGACAGAATTACATAACAGAAAATAATCTATAAAACAAACTCCAGCCAATAATACTCCACAAAACAAACTCCAACCAATATGAGGCATAAACACAAGGAACGTGCAGATTAATCTACAACTGGCCCGAAGGAATGTTATTCCATAAAACCAACTCCAGCCGTTACGCAGAACCAGCACAAAAAGAAACAAAACAGGCACCCAGTTTCCTCGGATGGTCAAGTGAATGTTCAGTGAGTCAGGTCCACTTGGCTGCAAAGCCAGCACCACACAATGACTCACTCATTCCATAGACCCTATGAAGGATATCGCATGTTGGGGACAAGTAAACACTCTATGGCCATCCTTAGCATCTATTCTCAACCTGGCCAGGAACTTCAGTGCAAAGCGACCCTCTGACGATTCAAAAGTTTCTTGAAGGAGTGTTATTCCACAAAACAGACTCCAGCCGCTAGGCGGAAGCAGCACAAAAAGAAACAAAAAAGGCGCCCAGCTTCTTCAGATGGTCAAGTGAATGTTCAGTGAGTCAAGCTCACTTGGCTGCAACGTGAGAAACACACCATGACTCAGTCCATTGATTTTATGAAAGACATCGCTTGTGGTGGGCATGTAAATATTTTGCAGCCATCCTTTGTATCTATTCTCAATTTGGCCAGGAACATCAGTGCAAAAGCAACCTTCCGTTGATGTAAGAGTTTCTTGCATTCCTTGAATTAATCACGTTTCTCACTTGTTGAATTCACAAAGTCTGGGAACAAGAAAATGCTGTGGTTCTTCCAAGAAAGCCTTCTTTTACTCCTCGCCTCGCGTAACATGAGATCTTTATTGGACGATCTCAGAAATTTGGCCAGAATTGATCGGGGCCTGTCTCCCTCCGTGGATCTCTGAGCCAGGACTCTGTGAGCTCGCTCAATTTCCAGCTTATGGCCTGTTATGTCGAGCAGTCTCAGGAAGAGCTCGTCTAGGAATTTCACCATATATCGGCCTTCTTCATTCTCAGGAATTCCAACAATTCGGATGTTGTTTCGCTGATTACAATTCTCAAGGTCTTCCAGTTTTTCCCAAAAGCATTCCAAATCTACTTTGGTCACTAGCGGATTAGCAGCTAATTCCCTCTCTGATGACTCCAGATAATCGATCCATTTCTCAACTTTCCCGATTCTTGTAAACAACTCAGTGAATTTCGTCTCCATGGAAGTGATCGATCGACATATTACAGCAAGATCCTCCAAGTCTGCTACGACCTTCGCCTGCATTGCCGACATGCTGGACAGTTGACGCTGAATTTCTCCAGCCGCACCTTCCAAACTGAGTCCCTGGTCTGCGGCCCTGTCAAAGGTGTCAGCTCAATCATGTGAGTGTCTTTTAATGTCTCCAGAGCCTGAGGATTTTGAATTCTTTGACATATTGTCCTCACAGAACAGTTATGGAACAGGGTGTATCGAATCTCACCGGTTTATGACACAAAAAGAATGAAAAACTAGCAAAGTGCTCAGAGCTTGCTGTTCACATGTCCGACCCTCGCATGGTGTCACGCTGCCCTGAAAAACTGAGTTTAAATGTATTTGGCTAAGATATAAACTTCTGACTTCAACTGTATGTGGTCACTCTGCTAGGGTGTGAACTCATAAATCCACTAAAAATGGGAGCAAATGACCTTGGGAGCAGTTGATTAAAAGTAATCAGGTCTAACATTACTTGTTTGCACTTGCCATTTGCTTTGATGTTTTGTTATCTAATGTAATGAACTGCATACATTTTAATTGTGGCTTAAATGAATAGTTCACCCAAAAATTTGGACTTTAAAATAACTGCAAGTGTTGCTGGATTCCTCTGTTCCATTCATGTCATCATTTACTCACCCTCATTGTTCCAAACCCTTTCTTTCTTCAGTGGAAGCCTAAGTCACCATTCACTTTCATTGTTTGGAAAACAGATGCAATGCAAGTGAATGGTGACTGAGACTAACATACAGCTTAACATCTCCTTTTATGTTTCAAAGAGAAAGAAAGTCAAACAGGTTTGGAATCACATGAGGGTGAGTAAATGATGACAGATGGATGAACTGTCCCTTTAAGTGTCCAAATACTATTTGAAGCCACCTGCATATGCTTTTACACTATGATTACTAAATATACAATTGCAAATATTGATTCAGTAGACAAACTGAGGCTTGCAAGTTGCAACAGAAAGATTCTGCACATAAATAAGAAACCATTGTCTCTACCCCACCCACACATAATGAGAATATATGCTTTAGTGGAACCTCATGTATTGGTTTATACTGTTTGCTCTCATTTTGTCTGACCCATTCATGAAGCCCAAGTCATCACTAAACATCTATCAAAAAGTAGTGCTTGCAACCGCTAACCACACGTTGGGACATCCTCCTCTGCCGATGAGGTCTGTTCATCAGTGGATGGCTTCTTCTTTCCCAGACTGATGATTTTGGTGATTTTCTTTCCAGTCACCCGGCCCACCGTGCCTTTCTGCTCTGATTTAGAGTTCTTCTTGACTTTGGCTGCAAAAAAAGGCAAATTAGTGTCAGAGTGTGGAATATGTTTATGTGATTTAATAATGTAATATATCATTGAGTGATGCTAGATATCTAGAGACTATCTCTTTCTTGCTATTGCGACCATAACAGGGGGTGGGTTTTGAAAATTTTTGTTTGTGCGGTGGATTTGGTGAAGAAAAAATATTTAAAAAATTAATTATGGAAAATGATGAATCCACATAGCCAGTGGAATTATTGTAGATGGATAACTATATGGAACTGGACAGATTTATTGTTTACTTTTTTAATACTGTCCTCAATTCTCATGGATCAGAAATAAATAGGCTGAATAGACAATGACAGGACAATGACAACTCCAGAGGCACTTCCAGATTTATAATCCAAATCCTAAACAGTGAGTGAAACCCACTCCATTTCTTCTCAAAGTTGTTTTGATGATTTCCTTTAAAAGAGTGAAAAGTGCGGCCTGTGGAGGTTAATGTTGTGGTATGAAAAAACTCTTGTAGAAAAACAGTGAGAAGACTCACTATAGAGAACTGTCCAGGTCCATTCTTATTCCAAACCAAAGGAGGCCAATACGAGCAAACTAGCCATTTGAGATCTGCTCTGGGTTTAAATATATAGAATGCTAGAACTGTGCAACAAATTAGTGGCTCTTTCTCCTTCTCCAAGAGGACTTTACAACAAAAACCAGCACAAAAGGGCACAAAGATAAAGAATACATAGAGTCGACAGTGCATAGACAGCGAAACTCTTGCCCTTCAGGAGATTTGACTTGGTCCAAGCTCCACTGCAGAAGATTGCATCTTAGTTGGTGACTCCTTTAATTAAAGCTAAGCCTATCTGAACCCAGAGTCCTATAAAGTTTCTCTGTCTCTGCGCAGCAGCCTCAGGCATGAAGCAAAACCCAGAGCGACAGATGCAAAAACCATTGACTCTTTTAAAGGACTTACACGCATATATTTCTTCTTTTTATCATGAGGGAAAATTCTGTGATCAGGCTAATTTGATTTCACAGTCTCAGCACATAAGAGAGCTGGAAAGAATTTGACTAATCTGCATGACTCTTTTTGTTTTTTTCTTCCTTCTCTCATCAAAGAGGTGCAGCAGTTGGGTGCTGGTGTCCTGTAGGAATACCAGGAGGCGTTTTTTTACAGAGACAAAAAAGATCAGATAGAGATGAGAGATCATATAGAGGGTTGTTTTTAAATATCTGTGATAGACTAAAGTTGAGGGGTTCACAAGACAGACAGCAGGGGTTCAACCTTTTCAGGTCAAAGACCCCTAGGTGGATATAGAAACAGATACATATTGTATAAAATGAAATTTGCATTTAAATCCTGTCCCATAATAACATGCATATATTCCTATATTAATGTATTTACGTACTTGTCAGTGTTAAGTTTCAGTTTCGTCAACGATCTCCATCAAATAAAAGAAGAAAAAAGTTCTATCTCTCCTACGACATGTACCCGTTTCTTTCTTTGTAATTATTTACTGCATGACGTGAGCCCTATGCAAATACTGGGTAACATCTTTTATGTTTCGCATTTTGCCCTTGCTGATGTAGCGCTGTTTGGGTGAAGTAAGTTTACATATTTGGCTTGAACAGCCAGATGCATTTACTGTACACTTGACCAGATGTGGTTTGAGTGATCGGTTTTATATCCGTCTCGAATCTGTCTTGGAGGGCATTTACACTTGCTCTTTTCATGATCAGACAAAATATGTTGTGGTAAATAGCTTATCGGTAAAAACGCATTAAGTGATCAAGTGTAAATACTCCTTTAGATACTATGTACACTGTAAAAAATGTCTGTAATTTTAACAGTAAAAGAATGTAAAAATGCTATATTTTTTAGATGTAAAAAGTATGATTTTCCTGTATAATTAATGGTAGAAATTTACATTGTTTAACAAGAGAGTACATGTACTTTTTACAGTAAATTATTGTTAAAATTACAGTAAAAAACAATAATTGGGCATTCTCACAATTCCCTGCATGACCCATCATATTTCATTATATTTTATGGGAATAGTTATGTTTCTTCTTATTTTTTATATAATGTTTTATATATAATGTAGTTTAGTTTGTTTTTTGTTTACTGCATTATTTTAATTTCACATGTTAGCATGATGGTGTTTAGTGTTTGTGTGTGACACTGAGCACTGTGTCTACATGTTTATTGGTCATTGCCACTATTGGTGAACTTCATGTCATCATGTGCTCTTCTGTAATTTTTACAGTGATTAACAATACCTTATAAAGTAAAAAGCAGATTTTTATAGTTTCAGAATGTTTAATATCAAGTTTATGACTTTTTTTACTGTACATTTAACATAATTATTTTTTACACTGCCAGCATGGTCATGTAAATTACAACAGTTTTAAACTGTAAAATGTACAGGTTGTTATGTAAAGTTGTTTAAATTTTTACTGTATTTTTTACATAATTATTCTGGCAACCACAGCTGCCAGTTTTTTTTAACAACAGGATTTTTTTACAGTGTATGTTTGTTTTACATTCAAAGCAATTCATATAATTAATGTTCAATCATATACTTTTACTTTGAATTTACTTAACACATTTTAATGTGTATTAACACTTCAGCGTCTAAACTTCAGCAACAATATTTGACTGACCCCCTGCTCTGATGTCTCATCATGCATATTAATACTTTGACTGTATACCTGTAATCCTTTATTCAGTACCTTTCCACAATATCACACTTATACAATAAATATTATAAAAAACTACTATATAACATGACAAACACAAGTCTCCTTAGGTTTATCAGGTCAGCTGCCATTACTCATGTGAAAACAGCACAGCAATTATTATGGTTTGTGGTCGTGAGGCAGAGTTTTCAATCATCCAGGCTTGCAGATGCAACTGTCTTGGAATCTGCTCAAATTAGGCAATTTTCCTCTCCCACATGTCTTAGGCAAGACAGTGCTCTGTCTCAAATAAAAAAATGGGGCAAAAAGGAATTCCACAGTCCTGAAACAGATGTCCTGAAAAGTTCAATTTCAGAGCGAGAATGTGTGGTGTAAATACTGGATAAATAATTATATTAGATTATTTAAAAAGGGTCTCCTTGCCTTGTCTTTGGCATTGTTTGAACATTGAAATGTTTCACTTCAATAAACATCAACTCCATGGTAATGAATTAACTGAGGAACAAAGCACCATTGCTCTACTGTTTTACGAAATAGTTTACTATAAATGGTGTGACTTAAAGTTCACTTCTGGACTCAACAATGATTAAAGGGATAGTTCACCCAAAAAATGAAAATTCTCTCATCATTTACTCACCCTCATGTCATCCCAGATGTGAATGACTTTCTTTCTTCTGCAGAACACAAACATATGGTTTTGGAAGAATATCTCAGCTCTGTAGGTCCATACAATGAAAGCCACTTTCAAGATCCAAAAAGAACATAAATGCAGCATAAACGTAATCCATAAAACTCAGGTGGTTTAATCCATGTCTTCTGAAGAAATCCTATTGGTTTTAAGTGAGAACAGCCCAAAATGTAACTCCTTTTACACAATAAACCTTGACATCAGCAGTCTCCTTGATGATAATGGTTTCAAGCTCAATTACACTTCCTAGCGCCATCTAGCGCGCTCTGCATACATCTAGCATTAGGAAGTGGAATCGAGCTTGAAATCATGATCAAGTCTAGAGACTGCAATGCACAATGAAAAAGAGGTTACATTTTGGTTACATGCAGCCTTTATGTGCTTTTTGGAGCTTCAAAGATTTAGTCACCTTTTACTTGCATTGTATGAACCTACAGAGCTGATATTTTCTTCCTAAAATCTTTGCTAGTGTTCTGCAGAAGAAAGAAAGTCCTATATATCTGGGATGGCATGAAGTGAGTAAATGATGAGAGAATTTTCATTTTTGGGTGAACTACTCTTTTAATCTAAATACTAATAAATAAAAATAGTTTTATTGGTGTTGCTGGAAATTATAGAAATACATACAACATATTGTTTCATAAATGACAGACAGACTTCTGAGTGCAATTCAGTTAATCCGATCAATTCTATAAGGGGCTGAAATCTGGTCTCCTTTATACTGAAGAATTCTTCGCAAACTCAGTCTCCATTGATTGGGACCAAACAAAAGGAGTAAACATGAAGAATGGCTTGCCTGGATCCTTGCCATCTGAGAAGCCGTTTTCATGGCAGGGCTCTCCATCTGAACTGGGTCTATCACAGGACAGCTTCTGCAAGAAGAGTACAATTATAGATATGCTTGTAGTGAGAGTAAACACTGCATAAACAACAGTGCATTAATTTTTTGTTTACTGACAAATTGTTTATAGACAGACTCTAAAGAAGTGCAGACATTGCATTCTAAAGTGCACACTCTTAAACTTCTCCAGTCTACCCAAACAAAAATCAGCGAGCATCTGTTTAGAATTAAGTGTGAATAATTAGACTCATGCTTGCTGTGCCAGTTTAAGAGGTTTAACATTAAAACCCCTTACAGTAGATGTTTTAAAAACAACATTCACACGTAGACCAATGCAACATGCACACACTGAGGACCACAGCAAAAATAACGTGACAGCATACTGCATACTAAAGAATGTGTTCTTAAAATGTGATAAGATCACATTTCCTTCCACGCCTATTTAACCATGCCAGCAGTACACATCCGTGGCAAGGTGGAATTTGGTATGGACATGCAGCTTTAATAGCTCTTCAAGCCCTGGCAGCAGAGTCACTTAGCAGAAATAAAGAGAGATGGCGCCTGTGCAGGGAACTTAGGTGTGATGATGCTGGTAAGCACACATGCAAGCCCACAGACTCACAAACCTGCATGTAAGTAGACCAGCATGTATGCTGCAGGCATAACAAATCTACACACACACACACACACACACAAGAGTATTTTACAAAAATATTGTTATGAGTTCGCACCTTTTCCAGCTCTGTTTTGTGAACAGGGGATCCAGAGCCAACTCCGTCACAGTCCACTGCTCCATTTCCATTTGCGCACACTTCCCTCATCACCTAAAAGGGATGAAAAGCAAAAATTAAACTGCAACATCACAGGCAGAAATTTTGGACCTTAAAGGGATAGTTCATCCAAAAATGTACATTCTGACACCATTTACTCACTCCCATGTTGTTCTAAATATGAATTACTTTCTTCCATGGAACACAAAAGTAGATGTTAAGCAGAATGACAATGTCAGTCACCAAAGAATCTTTCTTCCATACAATGAAAGTGAATGGTGACTGAGACTGTAAGTCCCTAACATTCTGCATAACATCTCCTGTTGTGTTCATGGAAGAAAGAAAGTGATGCATGTTTGAATCAACATGGGCGTGAGTAAATTATACATTTTCATTTTTGGGTGAACTAACCTTTTAATATTCCACATTGAATGAGGATGCTCTTTCCATTATAAATAAAGCATTACACTCCACAGAAATATGTTTTAATTTAATTTCTCAAAGACATAATTACAGTAACAATCTCACACATTAAAGAAATACATTTCTATGAGGTGATCTAAACATTGCATAGGAGCATCATGAATAGCAGGGTTCCCACACCTTTAGAAAAACAAATTTCTGAATTACTAAATAAGGATTAATATAACCATTTCATAGAGATTGCACTCACAAAGATACATTTTCAGATTTTTTTTATATTATATTTTATAAAGCAGTATTAATATTTTAATATAGAAAACTTGAAAAAAATAATACTAGAAAAAAACACAAAGAAATTTCCATGACTTCCATGAATAATAAATGTTATTATTTCCCATTACTTTTCCAGGCCTGTAAATCCCATTTTTAAAATTCCCTAATATTTCCAGGTTTTCCATGGCTGTGGAATTGTCAATCAAAAGCTTCCTTTGCAGCCAATCAAACAGATACCAACAAATTCTCAATCACATCCGCGTTCTACCATGCACATGCATTGAAATAGATTCTGCAAGTCACATGCAGTTGGAATAGCAGCAGGCAGCTGGAAGAATTTTCCGTGCGTCATTGCTCTCGTGGCTGTCTGTGCACTGAGCAGTAGCTCAATATAAATGAGATATCCAGAGATCTCCAGACTGCACAGACTCCACGCCGCCACATACCAACATGACCTCACCTGACCTGTAGGTTACGTCCCAGAAACCCAAAGCCAGTGGTGTAGAGTCAACCAGACAGAAACAGAGGGCCATCACAAACAGACTCAAAAAACTCACCCTCAAACACTACATTTACATTTAGTCATTTAGTAGACGCTTTTAACCAAAGCGACTTACAAATCAGGAACATAGTAAGCAATTTGTCATACAAAGTTCATCAACATCTACAGTGTTGTACTGCCAAGCTCTCAAGGTGGCTGGAGTAGTATAGGTGCTAGCACAGAAGAAAGAGACAGAGAAGTATATACAGTATTATTATTATTATTATTATTATTATTTTGTGTGTGTACAGTAAGTGCAAGTTAAGTTCAATAGTAAGTGCAATTACAACCCCATACTCTCTCAATTCCGCCCCCTTTTTAATCTGCCCCCATGGCAAAGACCAAAATATAACAAAATATCCCTTTCGTAGAGGTTCTCTAACTTGAGATGAGTTCTGTCGTAACTTGACGCACCATGTTGGGGTTTGGCAACCGGTTTGTATAACTGGGCTCACGGGAAAATTGCAGGCTGTGGCCTCGCTCTTTGGCTTTGACTGCAATGAAGTTGGTTTTTGGGATACGCTCAGTCAAAAAAATATTTTTTGAGAGAAAATCTTAAGCACTCTGCTAATGTCCTCTCATTACCATATACATATTTTCATTTGATATTTTCTTTTGAAAAGTTAATATGGAGGACTATTGCATAAATCCAACAAAAGGACCATAGTTTTAAATGTCAAACAAACTGAAGAAGGCTAATCTTTGAGTGTTTTAAGAAAGTGTTAAGATGGATTTAGATTTTATTTCAAGTGCACTTCCATCTACCTTGCTTAATGCAAAACTGACACAATAAATACTAATGGAAAGCAAAACTAATGACAAAGCAAGCAAGGCCAGTAATTAACAATTTTACACCAATAAACGCACACAAGGGAACTTTCTGTTGACCTATTGTTTATACTGAGGTGTTGATTTTTTTATTTTTTATTTAATTAAGACAGTATTAAGTACGTTTATTAAGACATTTTCTTTGATGGCAAAACCTGACTTACACACACACCTACACACTCAGTGCCCAATAAAGTGCTACAACAGTGCCCAACTGAAAGCAGGAAGAGGGTTTTTGTAACAGGAGGAATAAAAAGGTCTACAACAGTGGTTATACAAAAACACATTTATTATATCTGTGCATTCAGACAAGCAAAATCTAATGAGTGAACAAAAAATACTCCATACTGTATCTTACCATTCTAGCCCAGGGCAGAGGAGAGTCATATGATGAAAAAGAAAGAAGAAAGAATGGAAGAAGTAAGACAGGAGGTGGTATTTCCCCAGGCCTGTCCAGAGGATAAGAAAAGAAGAGCTATATGGAGATAGCTAATCAAATAAAGACTGGAAGGGAGAAAAATAAAGAGAAAAAAGAGATTCAACACTAAAAAGAATTAAAAGTGAATCATGGAAATCAGCAGGCCAATACTGTCTATAACAAAAGTCAGCAGCAAACAATGACTGGATAAAGTATTAGACTACACAAGTCTCTGGGCTTTCCAAACAGCTTCAGTTGATGTAGATCGCAAAGTATGAGGGAATTATACAAAAATAACAAATAAGTAAATACAGAAGCACTCTCATTGAATAAGTGGAGCTGGAGCTCTTTAAACCCCGACATTACATCTTAAATGCAGTTATATTAATGCATTATAGCTTTATTAAAGTTCAAATAATATGGAAGCATATCATTTAAATAACTACAAACTCCGAAACTGGCATTTCTCTGTGCGGTCAGCGCCTCTTCAATGAGTTGCACGAATGTCCTGATCTTAGGGGGAGAGATTGAAACTGCACCCGGCTGAGGCACACTCTGTCATAGGGACACTCATCCCTCGATCGAGCACGTTTAATGCAGCTAGATTATAACGTGATGGCTTACATCTTATTGAATCATAATGTATATCACTGTGCATTTCTTATCGTGAAGAAAATTGGCAATACGCAGCTTTATTAATAAGAGAGAGTTTGTTTTTTTGTGAGTTAAAGATGGATTGAAGTGAACAGAAAGGTGAGAGAGGTAGTCTTTGCCCCATTATACACTACAACAAAATACATTTTTGATTTGTTTTTGTTTTGGCTTGTTTTCCAATATAAATATCTAAAACTCCTTTAAAACAACATACATTTTCTTTAGCAGCTATACTGCAGAAGAAAAAAATATTATGTGAGAATGTTGAATATAATATTAAAAATACAAATATTTTAAAATATCTAAAAATCATTAAAAAAAAGATGTATTCACCTGAGAAGCAGCATATAAGATATTTAGACTTGCTTTTAGAGATTATATCTTGAATATAAATATATTTGGTCTTTACTGCACTTGCAGAAGTATGACCAAGTGAAAAAATACACATATACAAAATACACTTATATTTAAGATACATTCTATTAAAGCAAGTCTAAATATCTTATATGTTGCTTCTCAAGTAAATGTATCTTGTTTTATGGATTTTTAGACAATTTTAAATGGAAAACAAGACAAAAAAAGAATATGATTTTTTTGCAGTGAGTTTCTTTCCTGAATTAAACTTAATAAAAAGTAATTTTTTCCCCTTTAATTCAGTGAATGTCATTTAGAGGTATTTTTAAAAGATGATTTTGTCCTCTTTACTGTTAGCAAGCACGTTTATTACAACCTTTTAATTCGGGGCACAAGCTGAATAATCAGTTAAGAGCTAATGATTAATCTTTGCAATAATTGCAGAATAATCGTTCTAATAATCATTAGATTAATCGATTATCAAAATAATCATTAGTTGCAACCCTACTTGATTTATATAGAAATAAATAAAGAAAATAAAAAGATAATAGACAGAAATGAGGAGAAAGGGTGGGGTGAATGGATCAACAATTCAAGCATTCCCTCATTATAGAAACCCAATATCCAAAAACTGTATTTTAACTCTTTTTTTTAAACTCTTTTTAACCAAGCCATGTTCTGAAACAACCTCAACTTGTGTGACAATTTAGGAGTGTTTCAGTGGAATAAATCATTTATCATTTATCTTGATTGCAAGAGTTGCTGGATATACAGAGTGTGAGCGTGAAAGAAACAGAATACAACAAATCACCCCAAGCTAGGGTGGTTTCTGTTTATGCCAAGCCAAAATTAATTACTCCAGTATGTTTTTAGTACAAAAGACACCTGACCAAACAGCAATTACAGCTGTTGTTGCTTTCCAGAGCTGTCTGTTTGCACAGTCTGATGACCACGGCCACTTGAATTTACTGCACAGCTAACTGCACGTGCATTCCTGCCCGCAAAACATTAAGTAGAAACTCATTACTGCATGGCAATACGTAACAGAATAAAAAAATCACAAACGGCACACTTTTATCGACTTCCCTTTCATCATAAAACTGGGAGGGGTTTTTATTCACCTTATGCACCAGAGAAACTAGCGCACAGCCACAGAAAATTTTGTCTCGGAACTTCCGTTCTAGCAGTCGCTATATAGATATCTATGGTGTTGATGGCAAAGTGTAATTAGATAGCGAAGTGGATTAACAGGTTATAGAGTTGTCAAAAGTTATCATGATTATTTTAAAGTGAACAGGGGATGTCTTAACAATTGGAAGCAGAGCGGGGAGATTTTTAAACAAGAGTATGTCATTCATCATCAAATCCACAAGATTCTACCTTCATGCTGTGGATGTACTGATGTGCCAAGAGACAACATTAAAAATATCTCTGTACAACACCTCTGACCATCCTCTCATGTCATTCACCCATCGTGTTACAGTTAAAGTAAGCAGATTTTTTGAGCGTTAAACCGGGACGGGGTAAGGGTTCAACTATATTTATACATACACACATATACGGTATGTTTTAATTTATATTACGTTTACAACTATTTTAATCACATTGAAGCCTCTAAATGTAGGATGAATTTTTTTTTTTTTTAAAGTACAATTGTAATTTGTTATGTTATGAACTTGCATGTGTAATAATACCAGCTGTCACTGTTGGAAATTTCATGTCAACTACACATTTTAACACAAATTATTAAGTTGAAACCTAAAAATTAAGCAGAATTACATGTATAACAATTGTAATTGTTCATAAGATGCTTGTATTATGAAAAAGTGCAGTGTGTCATAGCTGTTTGAATGTGATCTGCCAGGTCCAATTTACCTCTGTGGGTGTCAGAAAAAAGAACATTTAGAGTGACAGAAAAAACACCTCACGAGCATTTTCACGTAGTAAAGGGGTGCTGTAGACTCACACCATCAACTCTTGGTGAAAAATGCTTTCTGTGCTCCCATACGTAATCCATTTTGATCTACTCTTCTCAGTAGCTTCAATACAAACAGGAAGTTAGATGACAAAATTCTGAAGAGCAGAGCGCAGAAAAGGGGCAGGGCTGAATAAGTTGAATAAGCCAAGCCATAAGAAGTGTGATGGACAGCAATGAGGGACCTGCTACTTCCATCAATCGTCTGTTGTCTGCAGCTGGTCTTTATGATCTTTGTGCAGTTCAAGTTGCTTTCAAGTTATAAACTCAAAGATCCGTCACACAAGAGCCCAGGGACTTTCACTAGATGGAGATGCTATGCACTTTTCTTGAATTTGTGAAAACCAGATGTGGAGCAAAATAGCTTTAAACAGACATACAATAGACTATTAGGACAAGTTATCATCAAGTTCAATCTTCAGAGCTATTAGGAGGCACTGAATGAATCCTTTGAACTGAGACCAAGAAACACTTCTTAGATGTTAGGCTCTCACGAGACACGGAGGTGGAATGAACTGTGGCCAGACATAAAATATCTAAATATACAGTATTAATGTTCCGAGAACAAAGATGTAGTAGTATGTGTTGTATTTTGTATCCAAATGGCAACATGTTTTTTTAACCTCAAAAATTCAACTGAACACAAACATGGAACAATTGGACATGAAGATTGCTAATTTTAGTAATACAGGTGGTATTAGTGGCAGGGATATTCTCATTCTAGAGAGCATTTGATTGGACAAAAATCAGTGTAGTGCAAGATGAGTCATCAATATTTTTGGTCCGTTGTCCCAGAAAAGAGCAACTTTAAATTTTAAATGGGTATATTTTCTACAAGTTAATTTTGTCAACAATTAGGAGTGCACTATCATACAGATGACCTATAAGCAAACACACATGAGCTAAAGCTAAAGCCATATAACTCCAATTTTGAATTCATGGGGTCTTTAAGCTGTTAAAATTGTTTTAGTTTCAGTTTTAGCATCTAATTAGTACAATCCTATGAACAAAAAATAATCTCATAACACTCATAACACTCATAATACAGATGTATTGCCTAGCACTGCCCAACTTTTGCTCTGGTTACCTTAAGCCACTCTTCAGCCTGCTCTTTGCTCTGGACGGCCAGCACCAGAGCATCAGCACCCTGATGGACAATCTTCAGTTCGTGCTTCTTCTTCTTGCCATCTTTGGGAATGTGAGTGATACTGCAACCAGACAGAAGGAGCTCCATCTGCGGAGTCTGGTCTTTAGAGGACTTATAGCACTAAGAGTAAGAGAGTGACACATAAGAGAAAGATCTTAGCTAGCAAAATTAAGCCTAGTTAAATTAAGCTGTTCAGCTTTAAAGATTTTCTCAGAAATCGTTGTTAGTTACAAGCTCAAAGTGAGCACTAAGTCACAAATTTAGTAGAATAGGGCAGAAATTCAAGATGTGTATGTGTTTCTATCAGTGTTTGCGTGAGCTCACCAACAGTTTGTTGTCCTTTATGACACAGAGCAGTTTGGTCCACTGTCCAAAACGTTTCTTTCGCAACAAGAAGGCACAGATACGCGCATCCTTCACCAGGTCCATGGAGGCCTCCTCAGATGGCCACTGGTGACGCATCTTCTGTCCCTTCCCATCCTCCTCTTCCTCATCATATGACTCATACGAACTGCTCATGGCATCAGAGTCATAATCTGAAAAAATTGTTGGGACTCAGATTAAAAATTGAAATTAATGCAAAATTGTCACTCTTTCTTTTTTTTCTCCTTTATTTTACTATAATGAATGGCTTATTGCAGATTATCCTGCTTATTACATGGCTATTTACCAAATAAATCAATAAGAGGAAATAACAATATTGATTTGAGTTGAAAATATTTCATTAAGTGAGAAGAAATACAAGAGACATGAAACTAGCACAATGTGGTAGAATGGCTGCCAGGAATAACATTCAAATATACAGTTTAGCTGTTATATTTAACTGAAGAATGCAGCAACTAACCAATCACAATCAAGTATTCCACAGAGCTGTATAATAAACACACATAATACTGTATATGTACTACTATGCATACATAACAGTGTAATGTTCAAAATGTGTGTCCTCACTTGAGGTGATGTACTCTGGGGCTTTCCCAGGGCTCAGCGGTACAGCTTCCTCATAATAACCTTCAGGAAGAGAGGAGCTTGGCAAAGGAGGAGGCCCATTGTCTGGAGGCTTTGGGGCAGAGGGAAAGACAGAGAGAGAAAGTGGTCAGCTCAACCATTTAGCTTGCTGGATTACAGTGCTTTTTTGTTGATCTTAGAAATGTGAGGACAAAAAATATTTGTGATCTAACAGCTTCACTGGCTCCAATAAATGTTTGCAGTCATGAAACTTCAAAGGCTAATATAAAAATGACTAACAAGGCATCGTCCATATCATCTGAAATCTATCTTGGCGCTTATCTGTTTATATAGCACTAAAATCTTTGTTTTCAGCTTTGTTGGACTGCCACAGTAGAAAGCACATCACAGTGGGACTGACACAAACCAACCAAGGATCCACAGCATTCAAATCTGTGGCAAGAGGCAAAAGGTATGTTAAGAAACAAAACATCTAGGTAAAGGTAAAAAAGCAGTTGGTCATGAGTAAAAGGAAGGAAAGTAAAATGTGAAAATGTTTAAAAGTAGGAATCAAAGAAAGACAAGAACAAGAGACAAAAACAAACAAATACTTTTTTTACTTTATAGGCAAATACTGAACTACAGATCAGAATGATCAAAGAAGAATCAAAAGGCTGGCCAGACAAAAAAATAAACAGTAAAAGAGAGCAAGACTTTGGAGAAAGAGTCCAGGACTGCGTGCGGTTCTTTATTAGCGTCTGGAGGCAGGCTTTTAGTAATATGGACACTTTCCCTAATGTAACTGAATTAGCCA
This sequence comes from Myxocyprinus asiaticus, assembly GCF_019703515.2. Classification (NCBI taxonomy): domain Eukaryota; kingdom Metazoa; phylum Chordata; class Actinopteri; order Cypriniformes; family Catostomidae; genus Myxocyprinus; species Myxocyprinus asiaticus. The sequence goes on along the minus strand of NC_059375.1, from coordinate 23,744,720 downwards.
ACTTTCACCTTCTGTGTTTAAACAAAAAAACACTGTACTGTAAATAAAAGCAATACCTAACAGTCACATTTAGTTTGTAGCTACATTATCATTCAGAAGACTCTTAAGGTGTCCCAAATCACACACTTCTGCTCTATTCTATGCCATTTTGTAGTGTAAGGAGTGTGAGCAGTATATTTACACTGATAATGCAATAAAAATAAATGTACTTCAAGTACCCGGATGATGTATTTCTTCAACCAAGCAAATTGAGTATGGAATTTGGCAAAAGGTGTTCTTAGGAGCTTCATGCGCTTAACGGTCGCTGCTTGCAGTACAAGCCTAAGGGGCGGAGTTAGCTGGCCGTGATGCTGGTCTGACAAAACAATTGTAATTAATGTAGTATGTGGCAACTAGCAAAACTTCAGTGAAGACAGCACCTTACAAATGTGAGTTGAATGCTTTACCGTCACCACACTTTGTGTGAATATGTTCATTATTTGTGATATAAGTGTTGAACTGAGTTTGGCTAACGTACTTAGGCTAACAGGAACACATCAAGTGCATTTGAAACATCTGTCAGCTGTTAAAAGGCAAATTCTTCCATGTAGTATAAAAAAGGTTAAGTGTTCTATTTGGGACAGTACTACACTTTGAAATTCAACCCTTTTCTACTTGGGTATCGCAGACGGCCTCACAATCGGTTTTGTTTTCATTAACTGCATGTTATTACCATACAATTCCATGAGCAATACTTTTACAGCATTTGTTAATCTTAGTTAATGTTAATTTCAATGAATGTTTCATAAAACTCAAGAGTTATAAAGTTATCATCCTCAAATTTGAAATAGAACATTATCAGACTTGTGACTTTAGCTCCATGGTGTTTATATAGATCTACCAGGTCAGTGTTATAATATTTCATATATATATATATATACACACACAGTTGTGCTCAAAGTTTGTATACCCTGGCAGAAATTGTGAAATTTTGGTCATGCAAACAAACTGTCTTTTATTTAAGGATAGTGATCACATTTATTATCACATAGTTGTTTGGCTCCTTTTTAAATCATAATGATAACAGAAATCACCCAAATGGCCCTGATCAAAAGTTTACATACCCTTGAATGTTTGGCCTTGTTACAGACACACAAGGTGACACACACAGGTTTAAATGGCAATTAAAGGTTAATTTCCCACACCTGTGGCTTTTTAAATTGCAGTTAGTGTCTGTGTATAAATAGTCAATGAGTTTGTTGCTCTCACGTGGATGCACTGAGCAGGCTAGATACTGAGCCATGGGGAGCAGAAAAGAACTGTCAAAAGACCTGCGTAACAAGGTAATGGAACTTTATAAAGATGGAAAAGGATATAAAAAGATATCCAAAGCCTTGAAAATGCCAGTCAGTACTGTTCAATCACTTATTAAGAAGTGGAAAATTCGGGGATCTCTTGATACCAAGCCAAGGTCAGGTAGACCAAGAAAGATTTCAGCCACAACTGCCAGAAGAATCGTTGGGGATACAAAGAAAAACCCACAGGTAACCTCTGGAAAAAGACGGTGTGGTTGTTTCAAGGAGCACAATATGACGATACTTGAACAAAAATGAGCTGCATAGTTGAATTGCCAGAAAGAAGCCTTTACTGCGCCAATGCCACAAAAAAGCCTGTTTACAATATGCCCGACAACACCTTGACACGCCTCACAGCTTCTGGCACACTGTAATTTGGAGTGACAAGACCAAAATAGAGCTTTATGGTCACAACCATAAGCTCTATGTTTGGAGAGGGGTCAACAAGGCCTATAGTGAAAAGAATACCATCCCCACTGTGAAGCATGGTGGTGGCTCACTGATGTTTTGGGGGTGTGTGAGCTCTAAAGGCATGGGGAATCTTGTGAAAATTGATGGCAAGATGAATGCAGCATGTTATCAGAAAATACTGGCAGACAATTTGCATTCTTCTGCACGAAAGCTGCGCATGGGACACTCTTGGACTTTCCAGCACGACAATGACCCTAAGCACAAGGCCAAGTTGACCCTCCAGTGGTTACAGCAGAAAAAGGTGAAGGTTCTGGAGTGGCCATCACAGTCTCCTGAACTTAATGTCATCGAGCCACTCTGGGGAGATCTCAAACGTGCGGTTCATGCAAGACGACCAAAGTCTTTGCATGACCTGGAAGCATTTTGCCAAGACGAATGGGCAGATATACCACCTGCAAAAATTTGGGGCCTCATAGACAACTATTACAAAAGACTGCACGCTGTCATTGATGCTAAAGGGGGCAATACACAGTATTAAGAACTAAGGGTATGCAGACTTTTGAACAGGGGTCACTTCATTTTTTTCTTTGTTGCCATGTTTTGTTTTATGATTGTGCCATTCTGTTATAACCTACAGCTGAATATGAATCCCATAAGAAATAAAAGAAATGTGTTTTGCCTGCTCACTCATGTTTTCTTTAAAAATGGTACATATATTACCAATTCTCCAAGGGTATGCAAACTTTTGTGCACAACTGTATATATAAAATGCTGATCACTTTACAATAAATTTTAAACTATTTTTTCCAACAAATTTTCAAGTGTATACTTTTAAAAAGAGACCTTATGCCTGTAATACAATGGAGTAATGAACTACAGCCACTGTATTTTGATCGTCCTTTTTAATGCTCAAAACAAGGGGGTGCAAGGTGTTAAACACTATAAGGCTTAGTGCATAGTGTACTGTGTAAGTGTATAGTGCGTCATTTGGGACACAGCTCTTAATTAAATCCATTCAGACTCGAGTGTCCCGTATGCTTAGTGTGAGAAGCACTATTTGTATAAGAGAACAAGTAGAGCGTTCCAAATCAGTCATTTTATAGGTTTCTTTTCAGTAAGCATGCAGCCTTAAAGGCAGCTGTCTATTTAGGCAGTAAACAGCAAGGCAGTTTACTAGATTTTGGAATACAGCCTATATGAACCTTTGACCTCCATATCCGTGCCCTTATGTGACTTTACCCATACACACACACACACACACACACACACACCTGCTTTTAGTTCAGACTCCTATTGTCTATGGTCAATGAGCACACTATTTACCCTTGTTATGAGTGTGTGTGAGATTGTTTGAAAGACAGAAAAATAGAAAGAAAGAGAGATTGTATGTATATATGCAGATGAGTGTGCATATGTGTGTTACAATTAGGGATGACACCAATCCAATACCTGGATCGGTATTGGCTCCGATACTGATGTTTTTAGACAGACCAGGTATCGGTCCGACGAGCCCGATCCAAATCAGATACTGTGTGTTAGTCATGTTCGTTACTGTCAAGCTCCAAAATAAAACATAAAAGAGCCATAAAAACACCATTAATGAAGTTCATATGACTCGTGCATTTTTTTCAAAGCCACTTGAAGACGTGCGATAGCTCTGTGAATCACAAAAGGCTGTGTTTACTAAGTACAAATATAATATGTACGCGCAGCACCAGCGCACAACATCTCAGATGTAGATGCTCAATAGTTTAGTTCACTTATAATATGCATTTAGAACGGCACCGGAGGTGCATTTTTACCAGAATTTGAATAAGAAGCTAATTAAACTACTGTGAACTTGCCCACAAACAGACACATACAGGACTTCTTGGAGAGTTCAGAATGTTAAAATAAAAGCCTGAGGGTTTTAAAGTTAAAGGTGCACAATTGAGCAATATTACTGTTGTATTTAAAATTCTAAAATTCAATAATAATAGTAATAATAATAATGTATTATTATTATTATTTGTTTTCAAATTATAACAATATTTATGCTGAATGGGTTCCAAAAAATAACAGTGAATGAAAAGTGAGCTGATATCTTACAACTAAATTGAACAAAACATAGATCTGAATCCTTTAAAATCCAGATACAAAATTGAAAAAATGTATCAAAAAAATAAAAAAATAAAACACACCTTTTCAACCGAACACTTGAATTACCGTGCGTTCAGACCAGAGGAGGCGAGAGCATCAAAATTCGCTCTGGCTGCCCTGCCAACAACTCTATCGAAGATTCGTAGACGCTCTGACATAGTTGAAATAGGCGGCAACATTTGTTCGGAATGCTTGGTTTTGTGAACTATATTTAAAGGGGCCGCAAAACATCCAGACATGTCGACCTTATCTTTTTGCCAACCTATCACAAGTAGCGTATATCCTCATGAAATCTTTTAAATGTGAATGTAAGAAATCGATCGATGGCAGAAAGTAATTAAATATAAAAAGACAAACGCTGATGGTATAAATGTGTTACCGATTGATCAGGCAGCACGGTTTTGCATGCTATGTTGCCAAAATTAGCATGCAATATATTATATATAATATTATATAAACTATATTATCCATTTCATCAACTCACCTGGCACACCAACAATTTCAGACACCTTTGTCCACGCATAATTTTTTTAAATGTATATCCCTGTAAGCAAACAGGGACAGATCGTATATTACGAGAAAACCCACCACGGCAATAATTAGTTTCTCCTCCATTTTGTCTTTGGAACTATTGTTTGGTGGGAACCAAAGTTTACACTGTGTTCTCTAGACTTCGCTAGAGCGGAGCACTTCTATATTCCAACAGGTTGCCGCCGAACCGCGTCAAAGCTCATTACCATAATGTTGCCCACACTTGAACTTTCCTCTGACGCACACAACGCCCAAGACGCACCGGCCACAGACGCGCCGCTTCTCGCCGTCAAGAGATGTTGGCTGCCATAGAAAATGAATGACTTCCGGTCGATTTGACGCTCTCAACGCCTCTGGTCTGAACGCACCATTACTGTTAATTTTGCTGCTACACTATACAGTAGACTAGTTAACAATCAAGTTTTTCTTAATAAGCTATACATTTATATTGAAATAATGTGTAGTTAGAGGTTTGTGTTTCTTTACATATTAAAGAGCACACCCAATTAGTTCCACACAATAATGTAAAGATATTCTAAACTGATTATGCAAAAAAACAACAACACTGATATTGGATCAGGATCGGTATTGGCAGATACTGAGATTTCAGATATCGGAATCAGGTCGGAACAGAAAAAAGTGGATCGGTGCATCCCTAGTTACAATGTGTTTAAGACCATCTGATGTTGGCCTCAGTTGAGCCCTGCTGGAATTACATTTGACAAACTGATGTTGTCATGACAACACGGGCCCTACAGGGCCTCCCTCAATTCACAGGCTGCATGCAAACAATTATGGCTGATGACAAACTCATATAAATGCTTTTCATTTTCCTTTTTTTTCCTTCTCTCTAGCCCATGGAAAGACTAAATTTCTTCTTTCATTTCAGCTCACAGAAAGGCTGTTATTTTCCAGGGCTTTTCAGGTGGAGGGACCTTACAACATATTTCAAGAGACCAAAGGACCAATAATCAAGGCTGCCACCTGGCACACTTTATTACCATGGTAACCACAATGTGGTAGAAAAGTAACAAAAAACATGAATAACTATTTACATGAAAATCATACATATAATATACATACATTTGCAGGAGTACTGTTAATGGCGGAAACGTAAAGCAGATGGAAAAGAACAATAGAAAATAGCTTTTACTGGTGCTGAGTGCTTTGCTCCATTTTCTTCTTACAAAGTACAGATCTGTTCATAAGTTAACATACTCATTGCAGAATCTGCAAGATGTTTATCTTTTTTTTTAAATAAGTAGTCGCTTCCACACATACAGTGTTCAAAAATACTGTTACATTTTCCACTGGCTATTTCCCTGAAAGATAAGTTGTAACATTATCTGGAAAGTTCTGTTTTGATGCTATGTGTGAACAGAGTCGTACACTCTTAGAAGAAAAGGTTCTATCACTCGCTTCATATTTGGAACCCCAAAAAGGTTCTATATAGAACCCATTTTAAAAATTAAAGAAATCTTCACTTCAGCCATCTCCATATCATCAGTTTGATGCCGACTCTCTGCACTAAGGGGTCTTGACACCATATGAAAAATTAGGTTGAGGATGGATGTGCTGATCTCTGCAAGAAACATGAAATAGATGTGGTGTCAGTATTTAGAGTAATTAAAACCAGAAAGAAATTGGTATCTCTCTAAATTACATCTCAAATCTTACATGAAGATGAGGAGTGTTTTGTTTTATCTGTATGAAGAAATAAGTAATGCTGCACTCCAGAGCCACCGCAAACAGAAATTAATCATTTTTAGTATCATAAAAATAATGCAATACAAAATAATAAAAAAAATAATGGGAAAAGACATATCTTTTATGACAGTGTTTATGTCATTGTTTTGAAGTCAAATGTCCCCTTTTGACTTTCACTTCTCATGGCTCTGATGAGAAGTGAAAGAGTGGTGGTGGCATAGTGGGCTAAAGCACATAACTAGTATTATGTGCTTGATCCCCACAGCCACCACCATTGTGTCCTTGAGCAAGACACTTAACTCCAGGTTGCTCTGGGGGATTGTCCCTGTAATAAGTGCACTGTAAGTCGCTTTGGATAAAAGCATCTGCCAAATGCATAAAATGTAATGTAAATGTAATGATGATGTTGGTGGCCAGAACTTCATAAGAAAAGTAAATTATAATAACAGAGTCAAAATTATAACCTGTCATCAGGATTACTAAAGAGATTTTAGTGATTCAAGTGTGAAATTACTAACCTCCTGGCGGAGAGCATTGCAAGCCTGGACGAAACAGTTTTGTCGACTTTTCTTCTTTGTGCTTGCTAAAATAAACGTGTAAGTCATAAATGACAAGGAGTTAGGTCAAAATAAATAAAAATAACATAAACTTAATCAACAAATTAATTTATTTATCTTACTTACCAGGGTAATATCACCCTCTCAGGCTTTCAGCTCAACCGACTTTCCATGACAGCTGAAATTTAAAATAGGATGCTCGCACGTTTTGATCACTCATGCGAGATGTGTGTCTACGAGCACGTGGTTTAAATGCGCCTTAGCACTATGTACTGTAGATAGGACAAAAAATAACCAGATACAAGCTCAAGCTGTTTGTTGTTTATGATAAACTGGGGCAGTGGTTAAGGCTCTGGGTTACTGATTAGAAGGTCAGGGGTTCAAGCCCCAGCACTGCTAAGATGCCACTGTTGGGCCCTTGAGCAAGGCCCTTGACCCTATCTGCTCCAGGGGTGCCATATCATGGCTGACCCTGCACTCTGACCCCAGCTTAGCTGGGATATGTGAAAAAAAGAATTTCACTGTATATGTGTGATAAATAAAATTATTATTAATAAAACACAACAGTATGCATTATGGGACAAGAATAGACTGTATATTGATCCTGAGATAAACTTGTCCTCTTAAAGAGAACTGTAATTTATCCTTTTCTAAATAAACCCAAATTTGAAGAAGAGTTGTATTTTTCAAGTATGAAATGCAAATGCAAAAGAAATGTAGTGTACTGTCCAAAACTACTTATAAATAAAACTTTTAATGATGTAAATTATGCATACACATACATACATACATACAATAAGCAATTGTCAGCCTAAAGAACCCTTCTTTTTGTAAATCTTTATAAATAGAACCTATATGCCAAAAGGTGTTCTTAGGAGCTGAGTAAAGAAACCTAGGGTTTTATATAGAACCCCAAAGAACCTTTATTTCTAAGTGTAAGATTAACGGTTGAGCAGGTCAGGACGCGCTGACATAAGAAGAAGATGATTCAATTAAAAATGTCAAAAAAATGTCTAAAATTGGACAGATAGTGGAATTACTCCATTTTCTTTGATCATATAAAAGATATTTGATATTTTAAAGCAGACTATAGAGGAAATATAATAGTGTATGATGCTCCATGACTCAAATATAAAGTCATATGGTGAGCAGCCAATATAAATTTCACCGTGCGGCTATGACACAAGCGCTCAAAGTGGACTCCAACTCAGGCTGCAGTCTCGTCTTTCCACTCAAGACCACATCCAAATTTCTTTTAAAACTCAAAGAACAAAGAAGCAGCAACATCAACGGCAGCGCTCCCGTACATCCATGTTTGTTTACATCGGTCATGCGCCTCTTAGAACGGGGGTGTGTGTTTCCACATGAGTTTGTTATTGGATCGACTTGACAGTCAGAGTGATTCTCAGTCATTCAGTGTGTGATTTCCAGTTTTTGTCTGTATACATTTACATAGTCGGTAAGTGTGTGATACCTTGTATTTTTTTATTCTGTTCAGATTTTATGGTGTCATGTAATTCAGCATCATCTGTGCCGATGAAGAAATTTGTCAAATGATAAATAACTAACTACAACTCAGAGTTTAATGGCATTTTGGTGCTGATGTGTGAATAGTAGCTAAATGGAAAAAAGACGTAAACCGTTGCATGTGTGAACAGCAGATTTGGTACATTTACCAGTAAAGGCAATCCAACAATTTTACTGCAATTTACCAGACTGCATGTCTGAAAGGGGCTAGTGACTGTTTGTATCCTTTTGTGATAGTTGTGCATGAGTCCCAGAAATGAAGTGGCAGTAAAGCTGTCCACTGTTTATGACAAAAAAGACTAAGTATTATATTTTCTTTGGTTTCCTTGCATGGTTTGCCTGAGTTCTCCCCCACAGCAGCTCAATGAAGTTGAGATCCAGCTACGCCACTTAGAGGAATTGGGGGACTCATATATAACTATCACAAAATGCTGCAAACTGTCACTGGTGCTCAAGCAGACAAAACACATTATTTAAAACCAAGGATGTGTAAACTTTTGAACAGAACATTTTGAATAATTTCAGCCATTATATGACTTCTTGAACATACTTGACTATCTGTTATGTAGGTTCCACAGGAAAGCACTAAAATAAACACACACAAAATGTATATGATCTCTTTTATATAAAAATAGAAAAACCTTAAAGGGATAGTTCACTTAAAAATGAAAATTCTCTCATCATTTACTCACCCTCATGCCATCTAAGATGTGTATGACTTTCTTTCTTCTGCTGAACACAAATGAAGATTTTTAGAAGAATATCTCCGCTCTGTATGTCTTCTAAAGTGATCTAGTTGGTTTTGGGTGACAACAGACCAAAATATAACTCATTTTTCACTGTACGTTTTGCCATTGCAGTCTTTAGGCACAATCATGATTTCAAGCTCGATTACACTTCCTAGTGCTTGACACATGCGTAGAGCGCTAGATGACGCTATAGGAAGTGTAATCGAGCTTGAAATCATGATCGACAAGAGACTGCTGTCAAGATGTACAGAGAAAAAGGAGTTATATTTTGGTCTGTTTTCACCCAAAAAGAAAAAAGTAATTACACATCTGGGATGGCATGAGGATGAGTAAAAAATGAGAGAATTTTTATTTTTGGGTGAACTAACCCTTTAACATCTTACAGATTCAACAAGGGCTATGTAAACTTATGAAACTATAATTATGATCACACCTTCTATGTTCAGACCTTACCAAAAAATAACTTCACTCAGATTAGTGCTTTTCAACTCTCAACTGGTGACTGATGCTCTCTCACTCTCCCTGCCAAACTTTCCTCTATAAAAAAATAAATAAAAAAAATAAAAAAATCCCTACGTTCCATATATTTTCTATTTTCCCTCTGTATCTATAACTCATGCTATGGACACACACCAAAAGCCTTGCACATCTCCCCTGAGATTCTGGGATACACTTGCTCTGGAAACATATGGAAAGAGGCAGGGCTAGGAAAGGATGTAAACTGAAAGAAATGGAGGTCGTTGCACAATAGAAAATGTAACACGAAGGTAGCCTGACAGCCCAACTATGGCTAATTTGCTTCAGTGTGGTGCACACTATTGATGCTGGGCAGAATGGGATTTTTAAGCATGACCTAAATCTGCTCATTTCCCCCTAAAGTATATTATGAACAAATGGAACAGCATTAAATTGATTGTGTGTTGGGCTTAACTCCCGGATCACTAAGTAAAAAGAGGTCTTTGGTTCAAAGGTATAGTCAGAGCTACAAAGAAAACTGTACTGTTTTACACGTCGCTCACAAGAGAAGGGTGTGTTTCAGGTCTGACTGAGGCAGAGGATACTTTATCTCAGCTCTAGTCATTACAACATGGCTTTACAAAAATGAGGACCAAAACAGACAAATCCTCCTCCATATTCACTTCATCTGTCTGGGTGGTTAAGAGTATATGTAAATGTAAGGCTGCTGACATGCATGTCCAAAACAAGACTTAGACGCTACTTTCTTTTCTTACTGTCCTCTTTTATACTTTTCTCTGACCTACTTTTATTAGTGCTACAGAAAACACTTTATTGTGCTAGTACAAACTACAGAAACTACAGAATATAATATATTCCTGGAAAAGTGATTACTATGTTAAACGGGAAAACGGAAAATATTCATTTACAGTCTAACAGTTCCCCAAAAACAGTAGCAATATTTATCAGTTCCTTCCTGGCATTAATAATGTCCCATCAAACCATAAACTGCTCAGCGAAACACAGAAGAAGGCTGTGCTACTGCCTGTTATGGTTTCAGTTCATCTGGGCATCTAAGCCCAAAGGGAGGACAGAGTTCCAGGCAAAAACTGCAGTGTGAAGAGTCTTGCTGAAGCAGCGTTCCGACCCAGAGAAGCTCAAGTATTTTTAGGCATAGTTCCACCTCTGGTCCGGGCTTGAAGTTTGTATGAAGCACATTTGCACCTAGAAAAAAAATCACTTCCTCCCATTCATGCAACATCTACTCCATCAACATGTCTGTGCTTACAGATGTGTAGTATATTGGAGATATATATTGTATCAGGTATTTTTTCAGGGAACATACTTGACCTAAATTCAAAGAGAGAATGAGAAACAGGGAGTGTGATTTCAAAAAAGGGTCCTATGAGCATAAAACTTCTTTTCACACTTCCTCTCTTTCTTCCTCCCAGACCATTTCACCTCACAGTATACAGCAAATACCTGTTTATTGTGTGGTGTGCTAACAGTCGTGCAGACGTCTGGGTCAGTTTGGGTCTATTGTATTGGGACTGCTCATTTGCAGGGAAGCCAGGAAAATGCTCTCATTCTTACAAACATTCAATCTTTCAGCCTCCAAATTTCCTCTGTTGGCTACCTTAATTTGCAGTGTATTCATGCACACACTTGAACACGGCCATACAAAGCCACAACGCAGTAATTACGGCAATATTAAAACAATATGATAATGTCCAGCAAAATATGGAATATCACATTTTCACACTCTCTATTTATAGGTGCACAGTAATATTATGTATATATTTATTCTGAAACCTAGTTATAGGTTTGCCAACTTTTCATCACGCAAATGCAAGGCGCTTGAGCATTTTGAGTGCTTCGATATGTTGTCTATCCGCAGAGCATTTCCAAATAATAGGCATCCCGTACAGGATGTCTTTATTTCTGCCAAAATAATCGATGTCCCAGCTAAAACAGGACAGTTGCCAAACCTACCTAGCGGCGTAGATTCAGAATCACACAACTGCAAAAGTTTTCTGTAAACAATGCCATTGCAGAAATGCACTATTAGCAGTCAGCCATGATTAATTTACTCTGCAAGTGAGACCCAATTCCAATTAGACCAATTAGGGTATTATCAAGATAAATCAAGCAATATTCAGCTGGTCATTTGATCTCAGCATTGCAGCATTCATGAATGAGCACCCAGCACCATGAAGAATAAAGAAGCTTTTTCTTTAAGACGGAAATGACTGACATGAGTATTCTAATCAATTTGAGTCTACATTCTATTCTTTACTTTCTGTTTAAAAGTTTAACAATTAGCCAAAAAATTACTGTGCACCCCTCTAACTCAATTTTGAAAGAATGTGTAGTCAATGTAGGACAATATTCATGCACAACAACTTGACTCCAATGCTCACACACACAGACACAAGGTGGAGTTTTTAGGGCTTGCAAGTCTTTGTGTCTCTACAAAAGGTTTTAAATATGTTTTGGGGAATCTTTACTAGACTTTTGCAAAAACTTTCCAGCAGTCCCACACAAAAGCAGTTCAACAACTCATTGCTCATTTTCCTGAATCATCTTAGCTATATAAACTGTCACTTGATATAATTGACAAAAGATGTACGAAAGGGTCAATATAGGCATCTGTATTGGTGTTTCCATGGTAATGGACAAAATGCATTGTTGTGCATGAATCATAATTCCTTTTCCTCCTTTTGTTCATAACACAATGAGGCATTAGGTCATCGCATTCCAGACTGTGGTTAACCCTCCATAAAAGGGAGGGGGGATCCAGTAAAGCCCTTTGCTTTAGCACAACTGGATCTAGGGAACTCTCCACCATCTGCCACTGTGGGACTAGAAAAAGAACATTTAAACCCAAAAGTAACTGATTCTCCAACTCTGTCTGACTCTTTGTCATGAAAAGTCACTGATAGCTAGGGATGGGTATCGAGATCCGGTACTAAATGGTATCGGTTCCTGACTGGTCAGTACTGAAATACTGATAAGCTCCTGGACAAACGGTGCTGCTATCGATATTTATGTAACGTTAATTCATGATATCATAGCAGGCGTTTTCAAATTCCTAACTGTCCCCTAATGATGACGAAGCTGCCAGCGTCAGGTGATTACGTTTGACGTTGCGTAACTGCATGTTTACATTCTCCCCCAGTCATGGCTGACAGAGCAAAATGTTTGAAAGTGTGGGCTCACATTACTGAATTTAATGAAAATGCAGCTAAATGCAATATATGTAAAAAGGTAGTAGCGTGTAAAGGGGGTAACACCAGCAACCTCATGAAACACTTACAAATACAACATTCTATAAATCTGAAGCAGTGCAGCACGTTTAACTGCTTTAGCAATCGGCTGCTTGTCCTCGGTGCAGTCTCCCGGCTCCAGTGCTGATGTGATTTTCCAAACTAAAAATGCAAGTTTCTCAACCTCGTCAAGTCAAGGTAACACTCTTTATCGTTATAAAAATAAGTCTATATTTATTAACTCAGTCAGGACACAGTTAGCATCAGTTTTAAGCACTACTAATTTATGTTCCTAAATAATCCCACAGACGTCAGTCAAGCAGCAGCCACAGCTTCGTCAGCGGATAGCAGAAATCAGACACCCAAGTCCAACCCATACTCCATCGCTAGACGAGGACAGAGATTCTCCCTAAGAAAGTCAACATGCTCATTTTCTTGAACAAAAACTGTTGATGTATTTTTGGGTGGGCCAAATAATACAAGAGAGATGCTAGTAATCTCTATATTGTTCTGTTTACATATCTTTACTCTATATGAATATTGTTTTTAAGTTATTTTCTTTGTTATCTAATTCTGTTAGCTTCTGAGAAGCTATATGACTATAGTTCTTTGGTAATTGTAATATTGTTGAAGTTTAGCTTCTGTTAGTGAAGCAGTTTTAAAGCACATCACCACCAGACATTTGTTGACCGGACATTTGTAGCAGTTGCTTCTCCCTCATATACAGGAAAATCAGGAAACAATTTAACTTGTTATTTCTGCAAAAAAAAGTAATAATAAAGTAACTGCTTAATCTTTTCATATCTTTTTATGTCATGTCTTTATATTTTGCACCAAATTATGGAGAGTAGTATCAATAAGAGTGTGGATAAGTATCGGTATTGATAAGCAGTATCAGATCGATATCGGTATCGATAAAATCATAACAAAACCCATCCCTACTGATAGTTCATTTTGGGCAAAGAAACTTCATGCATCTCAGAGATTCAGAGTGAGAATGGGAGTAGAGAGATAAAGGAGAAATTATGGAGTGGCCTGTGTTTAAAAAAAGGAGGCTGTTTGTCTAAAACAGACTGCGAAAGTGCAGACAGATAATGAGCTTGTCTGTGTGTGTGTGTGTGTGTGTGTTTTCAGTAATGAAACCTCGTGTGTTTGTGTGTTAGGGTGCAGATTTGGAGGCTGGGGGATGCTGGTGGGGAGGAGCAGAATCCAAAATCAACACAGATGGAAGTCATCATGATGGCTATGGCTTCCCCATATTCTCTTACACACACTCTGTTCAGCTACGACAGCCAGGATGTAAATTCGTGACCGAAGAAAACGTACCAGGAATGTGCCCCCTCACGACAGAGTCCAATAATGTTTATTGATATGCGACACTTTTGTCTTTAACCTCAGTGTGCATATTGATGATGAGGTACACTCAAAACACTCATGAAAACAATCACACAACCATACAAATGAGAGCACACATTCAAATGCTCCGTCAAACTCAACAAAGTATAGCTTGCTTAAACTCGAAAATGTACAATGTAATATGTTTTTTCTATAATTCCCTCAGAGTGTCTCGTGTTCCCAGCCTTTTTCTTTAAGGAATGTTCAGGTTTCAATACAAGTTAGTGTCAATCAACAGCATTTGTCACTTAATTTTGATTACCACAAAAAATTCGCCCCTCATTTATTAAAAAAAAAAAACGCGGTTACAGTTAGACACTTACAATGGAAGTGAATGGGGCTAAAATACACACTGATAAAATACACACTGATTCAAAAGTACAGGCACAAGACATAAACAATATATGTGTAAACATGATTTTAGTTTGATAAAATCAGGGATTTACCAGCATACAGGGTACTGTATACTGGTGTTACGTCGTCATGACAACAAAGTTGTAAACTTGGATATAACTTTACACAGATAAAGTTAATAAGCGAATTTATCACACAAAAAGTAGGAAAAGGTACACATCTGTGCCATTTTTCAATTGTTGGTCTATGTGCACAAGCATGAAATGGGTATCTTTTGGCTATTGCATCACGTCTTTCTGTGTTTCCAGGCATCTCACACCTTGAACGTCACGTTTTTAAAACGGCAGGTCAAGTTTAAAAAATAGTTCAACTTCAAAGACATGTCTCAGGACCACTATATACATTCCTTAAGCACTTTATTAGAAACACCTGTACACTTACTTAAAGGAATAGTTCACCCAAAAATGAAAATATGCTGATAATTAATTGGCCATCCAAGATGTATCCGAGTTTCTTTCTTCATCAAAACAGAATGTAAGACTTTTAGGATTTCATTTCAGGCTCCTCCTCTAAACAATGCAAGTGAATGTCCTCCATTATTTGATGGTCCAAAATGCATATTTAGGATGCATCAAAATAATCCACACGACTCCAGTCGACAAATAAAGTTCTTCTGAATGCAAATGATTGATTATTTTTAGAAACAAAACAATACTTATATACTTTTTAGCTACAAGGGATGACATAAGCTCGTTGGTAAGGTCACACATCACGTACATTGTTGTAAACAATGACGCGCTTCCTGACTCCTCCTCCATGTGACACGTGACCTTACCAACGAGTTTTGATGAAGAAAGAAACTCAGATACATCTTGGATGGCCTGAGGGTGAGTACATTTTTGGGTGAACTTCATTTAAGCACCGTACACACACGACTTCCAGCTACAAAGCAACCTCATTGTCAATGAGATCTGGCAACTTCCGGCAACACGAGCCACATTGACCTCTGACAACTAGATGTGGGCATGGCGAGCGACATGACAAAGTTGAGAAAAGTTTAACTTTATGCAAATGAGGAGTGACTTTTGGGAACGACAACCAATAGGAGCTCACATCACCCGTCTCATTTGAGATTGAGTTATGTGCAGGGAGAGAAGTTTTTGTGAGCGATTTCACTGTTCTATATGATTCGTATGTGACCACATACATGGATATATTAAAAAATGATGCGTGGAAAATAAATTGTCGGCAGTCTGAGTGAGTTTGACTCATACATTGATAGTTTGTTCATCTTATTAATGATAAGATGCAATGAGCACTGCTGCAGTTTATATAAAAACACTCTCCCCTGCAGAATGTGCATTTTTAAGAAAAAAAGAACTGATTCCTTGTTAAATTAAAATGAAATCTTAGTTTTACTTAGTTTTTCTCATCTGTTATCATATTTTCAAAAGAAAGGCCAGACGTGCAGTCCACCAATAACATTAGAGCGGCAGCAGCAGGAACGTCCACTATCGACTTCATAGTCTCAAGCCTCATTTATTTATAAAGCACTTTCGAATTACACTGTAGCACTTAAGTACATTGCGTACATTGTACATTGAAAATAAAATATAAAAACAACTACAAACACATCATACAATAACCAAAACAGTAGGAAATAAAAACTAGCATAAAAAGACAACACCCAGAGTCCGTCAAGTATTAAAAGCCAATAGTACAGAGACTAGCCTGATCAAGCGATAAAGTCACTGCATGTGCGTACAGGGCTTTATTCATGCAATTATCTAATCAGCCAATAGTGTTGCAGCAGTGCAGTGTATAAAATAATGTAGATATGGGTCAGGAGCTTCAGTTAATGTTCACATCAACCATCAGAATGGGGAAAAAATGTGATCTCAGTGATTTTGACCGTGGTATGAATGTTGGTGCCAGACTGACTGGTTGGAGCATTTCTGTAACTGCTAATCTCCTGGGATTTTCATGCACAACAGTCTCTAGAGATTACTCTGCATGGTGCCAAAAACAAAAAACATCCAGTGAGCGACAGTTCTATGGACTGAAATGCCTTGTTGATGAGAGAGGTCAACTGAGAATGGCCAGAGCTGACAGAAAATCTATGGTAACTCAGATAACCCCTCTGTACACTTTTAGTGATGTCGAACCTTGAGGCAGATGGGCTACAACAGCCGAAGTCCACGACTGGCACTTTATTTGGACCATAGTTTTCCTAATCAGTGCTCAGTAAGTTTATATAAGTGTTCAGGACCCTGCATTCCACTCCATGCATACACACAGAGTGTGATTTTTTAAAGGAAGAAAATTTTTGGTGTACACATCCCTACTCCTGTTGAGCACTTTTACTGTCGCAGACTGAAAGCCACCATACAGTGTTAACTCACGTTGCTGTCTGATGAATCAAAATGCAAGGTGTCGTTGAAAATTATGCCGTAACCAATCACAAAATTAAAATGCAACACCTTTTTTGGCACATTTGCATAGAGTTGTTAATGGGTTTCGATTAATGTGAAATGTTTTTAAGTTGAAATAAGTCAAGTCACGCAACTATTGTGATTTCACGTTCGATCATTGCCATGGCTTCCGGGTTCTCAAGCACTCATGCCTATTATTATTATTACTAAACCCATTGAAGAAATCCACACTATGTAAGGTGTTGAAGTAACAGAGAGTAAACTCTGTGCATATATATGTGCATGTGTGGCTGTGTGGTGAGCATAACTTTCACTTGTCTTTAAGTAATAGTAACCATTGGTTGAAAGGAGCAAGTTAGCACTTAACAAGCTATGCATCTACAGAAAGTTCTCCACTGGGTTCATTATAGTACATTTATGGGGGTAATTTACAGTGATTTTGCTGCCAAACTTTCATAAAACCCAAAGCCACGGAGTTCAATTCAACACAAACACACACATCCACAGTTAGTCTCCAGACACAATTCTTCCCCTTGTGTACTGTGGCATCTGCTGTCCTGTCCACGGCCCTATCTTACCACCCACATGCCCAGCTTGTTCAATCCCTCTGCTTCTCTCACTCTGTGGTTTTGACCACTCCTCTCATAAGGGCCAAAGAATTCTCTAACCACACATACAAACACACACACACACACATTGAATGTGCAGGATTTGGTCTGGCAGGAATATGACAAGGAGTCAGTTTATAAACCTGGCTCAATGATGCAATACTAATTCATCACATAACTGGAGAGAGAGAGGGAAGAAGAGAGATGGAGAAGAGGGTGTGGTTGATGGAGAGCAGGAATAAGAAAAGCTAAACACTGTAATGGAACTTTTGCGTTCTGCCATTTCTCTAGCAGGTTTTGCACATTTAGCAAAAGACAGACCTTAAACTGTAAAAAATTTATATAGTTCTTTCCTGTCCTCCCCTCCCTGATCTCAAACACTCTATCCCACAAGCCCCCACCCACACACACACCTTCCGGGAAAGGGAACAGCCGCCCCCTCATACACATACACACACAGACACACTCACTGGGGTTATGCACGGATGACTGATGTAGAAAAGGATGTTTCTAATTATACTGTGTGCTGTAAAGTGCTGAGTGTGTGTTGAAGAGTCTGTGAAGGATGGACAGTAAAACAAGGTGTTGGGATGTGTGTGTGAAAGAGTGTGTCTTTGAGAGTGACCAACTGCAATACATGAACACCTGCTATTTATCACAAACATTTGCTGCTGCCCTAAAACAAAGTTCATTGTTACTCTAACTCACACACATGTGCACACATACACACAGGCGTAATCTGTTTCATATGTAACAGATGAGACCACATCAGGGTCATGTGTCGGTGACTATGAGGTCATGTGACATCGAGCAAACTGATGTGAACACTTCCTGCTGCTGTTTTACAGAGCTCATAAAAAAAAAAACATTGAACACTTCACAAAAAGAGACCATTAAACCACCAGCCAGGGGTAGTTAGAGTTCAGACAATATCCATTCCAAATTTAGGACAACACTATTTTTGTTTCTGGTCTAAGAGGAATTTGTATAGATGCTAAAACAAACTGTGAAAACCCCTAGCTAACTACAAAGAAACAAATGTTTTTTTTTCTTTTTACTTTTAGTTGTAGTTGTAGTGTTTGCAAAGGGATGCAACACCAGAATGCCAAAAAGCCAAGGAAGAGAGGAGCAAAGGGTAAAAACATCAATAAAATTTGTAATTTCTTCACTTGATGTGATTAAAATTGAAGTATGTTATTTTTGCACAACGAGCGACACCAAACAGAATTGCAATCTGGGCTGGACATAATAACAATGGCTCAACCAATGGTGTCAACCAAAATTGGGGTATGACTACCTGTTTGTCAAATAATGGAAGATGGTGAGTGTTTAAAACTTGTTTGAAAACTGTCAGTATATTGCAATTCTGTTTGGTGCCACTAGTGGTGTAAAAATCCCACACTTCACCTTTAAATTGGTACAGTATGATGCACATCTTACCATCCAGGGGTGAGGAATTTCTGGCAGAGGCATCTGAGGAGGAGCCGGGAGAGAAGTGTGTATCTCTGTCTTACAGGAGGGTTCTATGAGTGCAAAAAAAAAAAAAAAAAATAGAAATACTCTCACTGCTAAAACAAAACTAAATCAATGCTGATATTGAGAATATATGCATTATGATGAAGAGATAAGGTGAAGTGTTATGAGTTCAGCTGAGGTCAAAGGTTAGCTGAGCAGCTTAAGGGGGCTTGTGCTTACCTTTAGTGGCAAGAACTCTGAGTAGGATGTTTAAAATTTGTTGTTTCTTCTCCCTCACACCTGCGGTTAAATACTCTCTGTCCAACAGCTCCAGAAAGACTCGCAATTCTGCCAACAACTCCTCCATCGCTGTAAAAACACATGCAGAACACAATCAGATATACAATAAGCACTATCTGTAATATACACTAGTACAAATGGCAAGCCCACAGATAGTCACTAGCTGGGTTTCCATCAATGTATTTTTATTCGCATTTTGGGATAACTCATAAAAACTGCTGGATGCTAACGCATAAAAAACATATACACTTGCTTGAGGTGGATACATTTTTTAATCGATAAGAAGAAATGCACATAAACTATGATGGAAGCACATTTACTGAATAACTATTATAATTTATTAGGAATACAAGATGCACATAAAAAAAAGTGAATGAAAAAAAGTGACTGAATAACTCGTTCATAACTGGACTAACCAGAGGACCAATCATTGCATTTGAAATGTTGCTCTGGTCATCCTGAAATAACGGTGTCTAGAAAATCCAAAGCCTGCATAGAGTTTGCAGAGCAAATAAGCCAAATACAAAATTGAACTGTGCCGAAGAGCAGGTTTATTGACACTTTTGAAAAAAATATTATAGATCCGTGCGACAAAGACATAAGGAATGAGGAACGCACACACATAGTGCTCCCAGAACTGTGACGCGCTGTCGCTTCCAGACATGAGACAAAGTTCTTTACAGTTTTTGTCTGCATGGTCTAAACCATGAGTATTTTATTAATAAAAGAGTCACATTGGCTACAATTTCTCCAGAAGTGACAATTTTGGTCTTTTGAACACATGGGATGGAAATGTGGCTTTATTCGCATTGTTTTTGTGATATTTTGGTTTTGCCCATAGTTTAATTTTGCAACTTAGATGGAAACATAGCTAAAGACTGTCTGAAGCATATTGCACACAAAACTGGAAATCACCATCAGATTACCCGAATGTTATACCAAATTCCTGGAGTCAGGGTGCAGTTTTTACTAGACCGGCAGGAAACTATGTTGAAAGGTGCCTGGTTGATATTATGAGTACCTCGAATCACTGGATTTGCCCAAGTGTGCTAATACTGTACATTTTGCTTTCTTTTTTGTCAGTGAAATAATACATAATTTGGAAATTCTGATGACATGTCTCTCCATTACTCTGCTATCATCTATTCCAGACTTGCCCGCTCCTAAATGCAAGAAAAGCAAGTAAAAACATAGCATACTGTGGTCCGATGCTTTACAACTCTGTCAGCCAGTCTCTTCCTGTGTATGTGGGTAAGCTGCAAAGTGGACCAGACTTCACGCTGATAGTCAAATGTCTGGCTCTATGGGACTATCTGTAATATATCAGCAATGCCAATCATGCAAGCTTCCTTTCTCCCCATAAGAAACTTTTGGCAAATTTGCTTTGTTGATTTGCTCATATTGACATTCTAAAGATGGGCCGTGTGCCTTGCTCTGCCCTGAGATGTCGGCTGGCATGTGGTAAAATGGGTGAATTATAGGTATCTGTTGGCCCAGCACCTAAGCAATATCAAAGACTATCAAATGTGAATTGCAGCCCTGGAAAATCAGAGGTCTATAAAACAGCATTACAATGGGCCCGGGCCCATACAAACAAATAGCTAAGGGTTTACATAAGAGTGAGGGCTTGAGAGGGAAGGACGGCTGCTGTAGGGTGCAAAGCAAAGAATAGAGCTCACTGATTAGAGTGTGCTATGAAATGAAGTGTAGCATAGCAAATTGAGTGTGTAACTGTTGTATGACTGCTGGTCTTGATTCCAGCCCTCAAGTCTTCTGCACTGGCATGTGGATGTGAGCCAATCTTTTTTTGGTTGGGTATAGTTCATTTGAATGCATGTGCAACCCCGTAGTGTCTCTCCCTAAAGTACTGTATGTGCTTCTCAGTAGAAAAAATGTCAAGCAAATTCAAAGATGCAGTGTCTGTCCTTTAGTTAGGAAGCTTTTTGATGTCTGCATCTGAAATATTCTTGTCTTGAAAGGATTAAAGGTTTAAGATTGCAGCAAAAAACTTTAAAGTTGATGTGTGTAATTTTTAAAAGTCTTGCATCCCAACAACAAAAAAAAAAAATCTAAACTAGCCGTAAACTTGGCGCAAATTTGCAGCAAATTTGCCGCTCATTATTTTCACATGCAAATGAGCTTTTGATTCACCGCAAATGTTTGCCAGAAGTTTGCAGCTCTTCGCCATAGTGGTGTCCTCCGGCAAACCTTTAGCAACAATGGACAATTTGCTGCTAGTTTGCTGCAAAGCTCATTTGCAGGTGAAAATTATCAGTGGTGAATTTACAGCAAGTTTGCAGCAAATTTGCCATGAACTCTCGATTTTCGTAAGGGTAAATATGCAGAGTCAACTATAAGTAAGCCATTTGTAGGTTGATTTACACTAAAAAAAAGTGTAATACTGTGGTGCTATCAAGCATTCGTCTATTTGTTTGAGCAGCTCGTTCAGCCCAACACAGTAACATTGGCTCTATCAATGGCGTGAATTTAGGGGCAGGACTATCTGTTTGCACAACCAATATAAGATGGGAGGAGTTCTCTGAAATTTGATCAGGAACACTTTAGTTTTGACTGTTTTTCTTACGACCGAGTAAAACTGATTGCCAGAGCACTGGTTGATTTAGGAGGACACTATGATGTCCTTACATAAGGACATCTAATTTAATCAATGAAGTTATAGTTGATTTACTGGCTAACTCAATCACATGTTCTTGTACAAGACTAAATATATTTTCCGGCAGTATACTCCTCTGTAACACTGACTATGATCCACCATCCAGCTTCAGGTCAACAAACTGAGTCATAACATGCATAATACACCATATAAGGCATCCTCTGCATAAGTAAACACTACTGCACACTGCACACTTTATTTTATTTTTTCATAATGAATGAAACAAATGACTTTTCACAGGAAAAAAAAAAAAACTGTGAAATGAATTTTGGAAGCCTTTTGAAAGAAAAGATTGGCAATCAATCAACAGCTTGAATAATCTTAATGTATTTCACCTAAACATAATATGCTTCTATCTACACTAGACAAAGAAAAACACCCCAGAACAAAAGAGTAACTAGTGTAAAATAACTAGAGTAAAATACGTATCCAAATAATCCAAAACAACGTGTCAAATGTCTTTATAAAAAATTTACTTTTTCAACAGCTTTAAAGGGTCTGGGATCTCAAATAGCTAAAGCAACACTGCTCCCTGTAGCCTATACCTTTTCTAGTTGTTCCTGTATTATTCCCTGTCTAACAGCTTGCACATGTCGGAGCGAATAAAGCTAATGAAGCACTTTCAGATATGGTGGCCAAACAATATGAAAGGAAATACACTTTAAAAACCAACTGAGCGAACCAAATCATTGCAGAAAAGAGCACCAAGTGCCACACAGAAATGAGGACCACCTTCAAACTATGCTTGGGGGCAAAGTCAAAGGAGAAGGAGCAAGAAAGGAAACAGAGGGATATATGGAAAAACTTTTAAACAATCACAACCACCCACGCTTAAAACTCTCAGACACCTTTTCCCTCTTTTTCATCCACTCAATTGACAAACCCTTGTGTAAATAAGACTGAATGATGAAAGAAATCAGGCAATGCTTCCAAAAAAACAGAGCTCATCTTAAGTAACAGGCCTAAAGCTGAAATGCTGAGGAATGTTCAATTATGGACATGTTAACACATCCAAACCAGGAAACAAAGGCTTCAAAGTAAGGAGGCCAGAGGAGCTTTAAGGGTTGGCCGAAAGAGACTTGACACAAGAGACTAATGCCAAATCAGAGAAGGTTTTGATGGCAAGTCTGATTATGGTATTCAGTTAGGAGGGAGTCTAGGTTCAGTTTGACAAGCTGACCCAGTAAACTCTCAGAATAAACATCATTCAGTGTCTCTGCGGAACAAATAAGGACATTCTTCTACCTACCCTACCAAATACAATAACAAAAAGGTATCTGGTTTGTAAAACCAATTGTGATGCCGCCAGCTTGCAAGAACTAATATTATTCTTCCGCTGATGCAGTATATGTGCATATGCGTAGGTGTGTATGCATATGTGGTTATGGTCTACCACCCAGGCTGCTGAGAAGCAACAACATCCTTAAAATTCACCAACCCTGAGTACCAAAGTAAATGTGTGTCTGTGTGCGTGCAGATTACAGAGTATCTACTCTCTCCGCACAATCATCCTATCCGACTCTTACGTCAGATTGTAGACCAGTTCTCTTTAATGAACTGTTCAAATCCATATGCACAGACATGATCTACGACCTTCTATATATAATCTTTTTTTTTGGGGGGGGGGGGTACTCCACTTTTTGTGGAGTACCCAGCAACCCACATCCTTTACTCGTTCTTCTTCCTTATTTTCTCTCTCTCGCTCTCTCTCTCAGTCACTCACTCTACTCTTTTCTATTTCCATACTGAGCCAAAATGCCATTAATTTTTCTCTTGTCACAAGGTGAAAGATAAGACAGCTGAAAATGAAGCTATGAAAAAAGATGATAACAAACAATCTCTTTTGCTTAGCTAACAAACCATCTGCCAAGAGCACAAACATGAACCTCTTTCTCTTTTGTCCTCCCTTTCAGAAAGAAGCAGACTGCTCATCCAGTGAACTGCTTCTCTTTGATTTCGGCAAACAGGATCCAGGCAGAGAGCTAGTGATGTCTGAGACACACCACAAGATCCTCCATGCTCTAGTCCAGTCTTACACAGCAAACAGCTTGGTGGCGGAATGGGCAGATGGATAAATGAATGGACAGAAAAAGGAAGAAGCAAATATTTTAAATTTTATGTGATCGCTCATAAATTCTCTTACAAAAGCTACAGAGCCATATCTCTGTTCTACTGATGCAAATATATCAACATAACAATATTATCAGTTAGCAGATATTTACATGCACAGTTGCACATAAACACACTGATAACTTCCAAAAATCAGTTTATTAAAAAAAACAATATATCAGACAACACAAGAAAAATGCATTTACATGAGACTTGAAATCATCAGGTTACTCTCTACTATTAACGTCAAAGCATAAACGGGCATGTGCACAACACTTCCGTACATTGGATAAGCCGATAAAAACAGCCATAAAGGTGTTTACTGTACATGTAACACGAAATTGGAGTAATGGTCCAGAATCTATGTGTGCCAATCCATTTATGCTTTAACAGTTTATGACCATGTGACCCATCAAAGGAAAACCATTTGCATGACAACACACATTATTATGCATAATTAGTGTATGTAAATGCACTCAATCGTGGATTATCTATACAATAGAGGTGGGGGAAATATCAATATTTCAAAGTACTGAAACCACATTTTTTCCCATTCTAATGGTTGATGTGAACATTTACTGAAGCTCCTGACCCGTATCTGCATGAGTTTATGCACTGCACTGCTGTCACATGATTGGCTGATTATATAATGTTTATTTTTCTTACTGTCACTGATGTACCTATGCTCTGCATTACCTCTATGGCTCTATGATGAAGTAAAACATGAAGTTCCGGACTTGTTGTACAGAAGTCTAAAGACATTGGGTGAGTAAAAGATCACAATATATCACAGTTTTGATTAACAATACACTAGACATAGGGGGGCCTGGGTAGCTCAGTGGTAAAATACGCTGGTTACCACCCCTGGAGTTCGCTAGTTTGAATCCCAGGGTGTGCTGAGTGACTCCAGCCAGGTCTCCTAAGCAACCAAACTGGCCCGGTTGCTAGGGAGGGTAGAGTCACATGGGGTAACCTCCTCATGGTCACTATAATGTGGTTCATTCTTGGTGGGGTGCATGGTGAGTTGAGCGTGGTTGCCTATGTCTCCGTGGCAATGTGCTCAACAAGCCACGTGATAAGATGCGCAGGTTGACGGTCTCAGACACGGAGGCTACTGGGATTCATCCTCCAACACCCGGATTGAGGCAAATCACTACACGACCATGAGGACTTAGAACGCATTGAGAATTGGGCATTCCAAATTGGGAGAAAAAGGGGGTAAAATCCACAAGTAAAATTATAATATTATCATATCGTGACCCAGATCTAAATAAATATTGTATCGCAAGGTCCATGCTGATTCCCATCCCCTGTTTTAGATCTGAGATGCACTGGATGCTGAGAATAAAACAGTCATTTAGCAGCTGGCAATAGGCAATGGGCAGCTACTAGCTTGTGGTTTGTGAAATTAGCCAGCTTTACGGTTTGGCCTCATCATGGTTACCCATCGCTGCCACAGACTAGGGAACACCAAAGTCGTGCTACACATGCCTGGAAAAAAGTACAAAACTACAGGAGAGCAGAAAATATTGAACAGATGCTCCACTGTTCCACTAGTGATGGGCTTCAATACCAGCATCTGTGAAGTCACATATATAAAACGCACCAATATCATCAATGAAACAGAATCTCAGTTGCATGATTACATTCATTTCTGTGTTTGATAATATGTGTGGTATGTGTCTATCCATGAGTGTTGCTATGAACATACAGTATGAGGAGGTTTCAGATACAGTATGAAAGAACTATTTGGAAAATACATCCATATACTGTATGTGTATTACTTTGTTCATGAGTGTGTGTTTGTGTGTGTGTGTGTGTGTGGGCAGGTTTAAGTGGTTTACGATGACATTTTTTTAGGTTATAAACTGGTAATTACAAGGGTATTATGCTATAAATGTGGTTTATGAGGACATTTCTAGTGTCCCCATAATTCAAATCGCTTAAAAAACATACTAAATTATGTTTTTTTGAAAATGTAAAACTGCAGAAAGTTTTTTGTGAGGGTTAGGTTTAGGGGTGGGGTTAGGGTTAGGGGACAGAATCTAAAGTTCTTACAGTATAAAAACCATTTTGTCTATGGAGAGTCCTCATAATGACAGCTGCACCAACATGTGTGTGTGTGTGTGTGTGTGTGTGTGTGTGTGTGTGTGTGTGTAATTACAGAGCACTAACTCTTAAACCACAGTGGGCAGAGGGGTGGGATAGAGGGGCCATGGTTACAGAAACCTTTAAGAATCATCCTTCTGAAGAGGCAGAAGAGACTCCATGGTGCCTGGGACACTGTGTGTGTAGTTCCATACAGTTAGCCTTCCCACTCCCCCATTGATCCACATATAATAATAAGGCTAATTATTCCACCAGCAGTTACCAAACCATACATTCTATTCAAATAGTAGCCATGTGAAAATGCTTCCAAATTTTGTTGTGTCAAAGAGAAAAACAAATTCATTTCTTTGTCACTCTCCCCTTAGGAGCAATGTCATGGAGAGCCATTAACTTTCTTCCATGTGATTGTAAATGTTTATAGTAGTAACTGAGAAAGGAGAAAATAAATGATAAAAGACCACAGAGGTGCTGTTTACAGAGTGGGTAGAAAAGATGGAGGAAGGCAAAGTTACATCTTATTTAGATTAGACATCTCTAGTTGGAGGGAAGAAGGGGCTTTCGGGGTAACTGGCACGTGTATTACTTAAAAAAGTTATCAGTGTGGAAATGGTCTGAGAGGAGACCCCCTAAAATAAAGCCAACTAGGCTAACAGGCCAGTGCCCACATCACACATAGTAATAAAGTGCCAATTTATACCATGTCTATCTGGTTTGAAAACAGTGCCATTTTCACTGCAGTCCACTATGAGCCTTCAGAGCAAGTATAAAAGTTCACATCCACAAGGAACAGAGTTCCCATCTGGAACTATGCTGACATGTCTGAGTGTAAACACTTCAAACAATGGTGTTGCAACCTCACTGTTACATGTAAAAACAAATAATGCACAATGCCATGGCATAACCACACTTGGCCCTTGACATACAAAAATCCAAAGGCACCCTGCACTCAGATACCGCTGTACCCCAGTGGACAATAGATGAAATCTATTCAAACCGCAGGAAACCGCGCTTCTGGGTTCTTTTGGGCAGCAGATTTCAATGTTGGAAATAGGCAGCGCTGCAGTTTTAATAATATTTTAAGCTTTATAAAATGTAACCCCACAAACAGCACTTTTTGGGCAGTTTCAGAGCAATTTGAGCGAAGCGCTCATAGACAGCAGTTCTTTTCTGGGCTACCAAAAGAACCCGGAAGGGATGGGGTGGAGCGTTTGTTTGTAAACAGTAACTTCATCTATAGAGCACTGTGGACAATAGCGCTCTGTCATATACAACCAAATGCAGAGTCATGATACACGTACGGGATACCCAATACCTCGCAGCTGCCAACCAGCCAACCAATCACAGTTATCCTGCCTGTACAGCTCATGTTGTGTTTTTAAAAGTGCAGACTTCTGTGACATAATATGTAATGAGAATATGCCCTTACAAAAGTTAAACATAGTTTTACTCTAATAATATTGTAGTAAACATGACTGTAGTAAAACCAAGGTTAATTTTCCTCACAAAAAAATATAGAGTTCTGACAAACTTGCCGCAAACTTGCTGCAAACTTGAAACATATTTCCCACTCATTATTTTCACAATAAAATTGCGATTAGCACAAATGCTTGTCAGAAGTTTGCAGCTCTTCACCGGTAGTGGTGAACCTGGAGAAAACCTTTGGCGACAATGAACAGTTTGCCAGATCTCTCATTTTTTGTAAGGGTTTCGAAACATTCACTCAAAAATATTGAGGGTGTTTCTTAATTCCAAGAATGCAGAGAACAGACTTGTGTTCTAAGGGCCCAAACATACTTCAAGCAAGTTTGCAAACGCGAGCGCTTTGCCAACGCATGGCCAACACGTGGTCCCATTGTATATACATTACATGCACTCCTGCGTTTCTCTGGTGGTTACAAACCTTGGACCACAAGGGGGTGAAAGAGTTTTTTAGGTGCCACGAAACCAGATGTGATAGAGTAAACATGTTGACAGTTGAAAAGTGTGCTTTTGTATTTGCTAAAAAGGCAACAAAAAAATGTGCTTGTATAATCTAACTTGTTCAGGAAGACTCTCCTCAAATTGCTGCTCCGCCATGACAGTTGTAGATTGAAAAAAGAAAATCCGCTGTAGCGCCCCTTGCGGCAACGCTGAGAATACAGCGCATATTTGCATTAGGTTATGAATTGCACTCTGACACATTTCACAATGCAACGACGCGTGTAATCGTGCTTGCGTAGCAAGATGTGTCTGTGTTCACATACTTACGTAGAGTATGTTTAGGCCTTAATGAAGACCAGTCTTGCCAAGCTACCTTGGAAGAATGAACTCAGAATGACAGGAGGACGTAGAACACATCTATTGCGAGCTTTGAGATGTACTGCGATCTTCCTGTTGCACAATTAACCATCACAGCACATTCGAATTCAGTGAGATAACTACTGGTATTATCACACCAATGACAGCATTAATATCATCACACCAGTGAGGTTTTGCAGGACTAGTGACAGGTTAATAGAATAAAGTCTATGAACAGTCGTTTTATTTATATTTCTTACTGCATTAAAATGATGCCCAAAAAACAAGAAATGTTGACGGAGTATAACAACTCTCACAAGCCGTCAGACTTTCATGAGCTTACAGCGGGAAACTCTTGAGGAAAAAACAAAATAAAACAATTAATGTCCTTCCTCTGCCACCGTAGTAGAGTTCTTGCCCACAAGTCACCATCTGATGCATCCTCGATTTCAAGGTCACATCCGGGTAATTTCCAGCATTCTCTTTACTTGCATTCTTGAGGATTGGAATCAACTTCGACAGTGGATGATGTAGAATGAGTCCACGAGAACGTAAGAACACAAAAGAATGCACACTGAGAAACAGACTGATTCATTCACCAATGAAACACTACTAGAAGGTCAGGGGGCATCAGTTATCACTGTAGTGTTATGAAGAGTGACTAAAATCTCTTTCTCACACTGTTCATTATATATTGAGTTAATGTACTTCTAGTCTAATATTCTAATATTAATCATATTCAAAAATAAAAACATATAATTGTGATTCAAATTTGCAAGGCACACAAACAGCAGTGACTTCCTTGCAACGCCATGTAATTTACCGCCTTTTAACATTTCAAATTTTAACGTCTTTTCTAACCGACCTCAGAAGAGCGGTGTGTGGATTCAACGGAAGAAAATGTGACTCACGGGGTGAACTCGGCTCTTTCCACGCCGACAGAGACAGTAATGATGCCTTTAAATATCCGTTATATGGGGGGAGGGGGGGGGGTAAATTTTAATTGCCTGTATTGTTCAAATTCCATTTAAAAGATTATTGAGTTAAACGCGAGAGAGTGTTTCAAGATGAAGAGAAACTCTAAAATCAATAGCAGCATGTTAGAAATATGCTCAGTGCTAATAGACATTTTATTATGTCACATACTGTTTGCTCCGATACTGTATCTCTCTAAAGACACTGTTCATTCAGAAACTATATTTAAACTTTTGGACACACAGTAATATTAAGCGGCGTGTTCAGAGCGTTGAACAATGAATTCACTCATGCAGATATCGGCCAATCACTCACCCCTCGAGGCGAACAGTATGGGTTCGCTCCGCATCTTAAAGTCAAACGCATCTAACTCGGGGTTGGTAGGGGTGGCAGACGTGTGTCCGACAGCTGCTGTATTTCATTAAAATCCGCCCAAAAGAGCCGTCTCTCCCACTTTCTCCCTGTGCGAACACACAGACCTCGTCCGCTCGCTACCGCCCGGTAATGTGCGGTTTCCTCTGAAAACTTTCCCTAAATCTTTCTCCTCGATCCTGACACAACACCTCTGTTCGCCTCTGTTACAGTCTTTGGCGATCCCGACCTGCAGTCAACCGTTGTGCCTTCGAATGGAAGCTGCGAGGAGACTTAAAAGAAAACCTCTCACTTTCTTTCCATGTCGTGATCAGCGAAAAGTGGGACCTCCTTCCTTTTCTATATAGTTTCCTGTCCCTCTTTTCTCCGCCCTTTAGCCCCACATCTCCAATTCCACAGCTGGATATGTGTGTGGAGAATGACTTTTAATGAGGACGATGTTCAGTGAGACCTGTGCAGGACAACTATTTTAAGTCAATTATCATATTTAGAAATGAAATTTTACATCAGACTGATCATGAACAATTCATGTCCTCAAATGGAAACTTCATACTCTGCTGAACACCCTGCCAGCACCAAGAGTCTGTAAATGGTAAAAAGAGAGAGCACGAACTTTAGTGATTGTCAAATTTGGTGAGGGAATCACTTAGAATACATAAGTTCAACAGTGCTGCCAGATTCGTTTGACATTTTCCAGCCCAATGATTGCTCAAAACCCTCCCGAATGCATAAAAAAACAGTCCAAATAGTGTATATGAAATTGAAATGCACATTAACCATAATACTACAGCGTTGCCTTTACAACCTTGACAACACAATTAAGCGACGCAAAGATACATTTCCAAAAACTTTCCATTTACCCATTTACCCTTTATTCACACATATAAACAAACACATACGCACAGAAAAGGAACAAATATGTGGCCCTGGGATTTCAAGAAGCCAAATAATGAAAGTATGCCATTGTGCTATGATTGCAGTTATGTGTTTGACATTCAATAGGCCTATTTTTGAATAATATGTCATATAAAATTTATATATTTATCTGTCCTACCTTTTTACGCTGTTATGGCTCATTTCAAATTCCAAGAAAACTGTGAATCTTTGTAGTCATTTAAGTAAGGTGAATTCGCTAATACGCAGAACAGTCAAAGTTCCTAGACAGCTGTCATAGTGGACATAACGCAGCTGATTTTCAATCATTCCGTGTTCTTGTGCGCACATCCATGAGTCAAGGAAGAGCTGTAAATTCAAAAGTCACTTTTAAGTCGTGTTACTTTATGATACTACTGTCTATGATCACCATGAGTGCCAACTTAACGATATGTCCCACAGTGTTCTCAACAGCATTAAACTAATAGCAAAAAGGCATCAGTGGCCTAGTCATGGGAGAAACTCAAAGGTGCAATCTCCCCAAGAAAAACTCCACAGATAAGTCCTGGCATTAACCACCACTTAATATCAGGGTCATTTCCCCATTTTCGACATGTTCTCTTGCATTTTTACTACTTTCAATTCAATTGCAAAACCTGCAGATCGCGCACATACAGAACTCACTGGTGGGTGTGGCAACTCGTAGCTCCTCTGAACAGAATTAAACACATTTTCTGTCAATCAGTGTTCTGGCTATTTGATTGAATGATTGTGTGTAGAGATGTTTTCTTTATTTTAGTTGCATGGGCAATGGAAATTCTTAATTTTATAATTTTAAAAAACCTGCCAACATCAGCCCAAATTTTGACCACCCGCCCAAGCACATTTCCCCCCACACAAATCTATTGAAAGTAGCCCAAGTGGGCGGGAACCCGCCCAATCTGGCAACACTGAAGATCAATGAAAGAACCTTCTTCACAAAATAGTTAAAGGGACAGTTCACCAAAAAATATCCCAGATGTGTATGACTTTCTGTCTTCAGCAGAACACAAAGAAAGATTTTAAGAAAAAATATCTCAGCTCTGTAGGTCCATGCAATGCAAGTGGATGGTGATAAGAACTTTAAAGCTCCAAAAAGCACAGACAGTCATGATAAAAGTAATCCATATGACTCCAGTGGTTAAATGAATACCTTCTAAAGGGTGAGAAACAAATCAATATTTAAGTCCTTTTCACTATAATTGTTTACTTCTGGTCGCTTTCCAAAGAGCGTCCACGAAGGGACTCATGTTGTTCATGCTGCCTCGTGTGACGTAAACGCATTGGCTTGTTCAAATGAAAGCAAAACCAGTGAAGCTTGAGAACAGCATTCTCTTATAAACAAATCGAGCAGCACTTCTGGTTGTATCGCATCAGGTCTCGCATGAACATGCCAGCATGCTTACATCAATCGAGAGGCTGCGTGAACTGAGTCCCCTCGTGGACACGCACCGGAGAGCTACCGGAAGTAAACAATTATAGTGAGAAGGACTTAAATATTGATCTATTTCTCACTCAAAACGATCGTTTCACTTTAGAAGACATTATTTTAACCACTGGAGTCGTATGGATTACTTTTATGCTGCCTTTATGTGCTTTTTAGAGCTTTAAAGTATTGATCACCATTCGCTTGCATTGTATGGAGCTACAGAGCTGAGATATTCTTCTAAAAATCTTAGTTTGTGTTCAACAGAAGAAAGTCATACACATCTGGGATGGCATAAAGGTGAGTAAATGGTGAGAGAATTTTCATTTTTGGGTGAACTATTCCTTTAATTTGTCAATAGACCAAACACTGACACTGTCTGTGAGGAAGAAAATACATGTTGATTGGCGCTATTGTGATAGTTTGAAATGTGATATTACACGATAACAAATGATAAATAGTGATATTTTATTTGTATCTCTTGCACAACTGGTAGGTTAAACAGTGCTAAGGCAAAACAGAAATGTTCCAATCATTAACATAGATAGAAATACATACGTAAAGGGAATGAGAAGAGACAGTAATGTTAAAGGAATAGTTCACCCAAAAATGATAATTCTCTCATAATTTACTCAAACAAAGATATATTGATGGAGATATGATGTGACTTACATTGTATAGATATATTTACATCATATCCCCATCCAAATATCTTCATTTGTGTAAGCAGAAGAGAGAAAGTCATATGAGATAAGACGGCAAGAGGGTGAGTAAATGATGAGAGAATCATAATTTTTGGGTGAACTATTCCTTTAACTGCTAAGTGGGTTATGTCCCTCTCGGCTAAGTATTTCTATAAATCAGTCATCTATGTATGGGTTAATTACGAGTCATTAATCTGGAAGGGTCTCCAAAAAGTGAGAAATTCTATAGCTGCAGCGTGCTGGGCGTGTGATGAAAATACAGCAGGGTCACTGACCTACAGATGTGTTGACAGAACATTCAGATACGGTCAGAGAGTATGTGTGTGCACACAACTAAAAGTCCACAGCATGTCTGGACTGAAGAACAGTGAGTGTGCATGCATGTGTGGGTGGCCAAGACAACTCACATCGTTAGCAGGATATCGTATCAGGACACTCAGTAGCGGATTTAGGCATGGGCGACATGTGCAGTTATTCAGGGCGGCATCTTGCGGTCAACAACTTTGGGGGCGTGTTGAAGCTGGTTTCGCACAGGGCGCCATACAAGCTAGAACCGCCACTGAGGAGACTGATCCATGTATTTGGCCTTGGTGCAAAAACAACTGAATGCACTGACAGTGACATCATACTGGGGAGAGAATTAAATTGATTTGCAGATATCCAGTCCACCCGAAGCCTGTAGCACAGCGGTGAGTAATAGTGTCGTTGCATCAGTGTGAGGTTTCAACTCAGAGCCTGCACAGTATCAGATTCAAAACAGAGTCAGTTTTGCAATACTGTACTTATCAGCATTCTATTTGTTTGTTTAGCTTTCCTGTATACTTTAACTTTATCAGATGGGGTATACCTCAAGGACAAAAAAATCTAATTGTGATTATTTTGAAAATATTGAGATTGCAATTTAAACAGCAATATGATAAACATTTAGAGAAAAAAATTGTGTAACTGATTCCTTTTAACCAAAATTAAACCATGTTTTGCCCATGCTGTAAGGCCTACCGGAAATACTGTTGTAGAAGGGGTATTCTCACTCGAGTCCTCTTAAAAAGAACCAAAATAAATAAATAAATAAAACTGTGAAACACAGAAGAAAAAAACATCACAATCACACTGCATCTGTCTGCTGTGTACATGTTTTTGTCCAATTTGTGAAAGGGTCAGCTCACTTTTCATAATTAATATTTTTTTTTAAACCCAGTCAACTTGAATATTATATTATTGTAATATAATTGAATATAACAATGTCAAGTTAAAACATTTTTGTAGAAATTTATATTATTATTGTATAATAATATTATTATTATTCAATAGTAATTTATTTCTTTAATCATTTCTTTACTTCCTCATGGAATTACTATGCAGTCCGGTTAAATCCACAAGCCTTTATTTTGGCGGAAGCTTTTATCTTGGTGGAAAACTGAAGGAACTGAATTTTCTGTTGTTTGTAGTTAGTTGACAACAGCCTTTTAATGTAGTGAAATGCTCTAATTCTGTCCAAGAAAACCTTTTGTCATGGGTTATTTCAGATTTGTAGTCAATTGTAGTGGCCAAACATATGTGAAATTACGCAAATGTGCAATTAAAGTGAATCTGGAGCACTTTAAATATAATGAGCTCTGCACGCGTTAGCACACCGAACCAAAATCAGAGCACATCTGTCACCCAGGGCACCAGATAGATAGAATTTGTGTGTATCGAGCACAGAACCGCTCTGAAACCACTGAAAACATGTGTAATACACTGACCCGATTAAAATGTATTTAAGAAAGCACTACAAGCTACAGACAAAACAGCTGCACACTGGCTGTTTGATAATTGCACTGGGTCGATTTCAATTATATCTTGATTAATCATTCAACCCTAACCTCATGTTTAACTTAGTTTACAGATGTTTTGGTAAGTATAAAGTACACACTGAAATGCTGACGACTGCTTTCTGTGGCATCACATGAAAAAGTCATGAAAAAAGCAGAGCTGAGTTTATCATTAAAGTTAAAGTTTGTAATTTCTGCATCAGCAAACAAAATTTGCAAAAATAATCACTGTTTTCAAATAGGTTTCCCAAACACTCTCCCCATCTACCATTAGTCAGAGAAAAAGCTAGACCCACCCCAAACTCATGCAATAGGGCGCAACATTGTCCACCCACTTTTTCAGTCGTCATGGTTCTGTAAGTATTTTTCCCATTCATTTCTTCCATAGGGATTTCACAAAATCCTTCATAAAGGAGTTCTAAGTCATGAACTAAACCAATCAGCTCCAAGGTGAATCACAAGATTTTGAT
Source organism: Myxocyprinus asiaticus (assembly GCF_019703515.2). NCBI lineage: Eukaryota > Metazoa > Chordata > Actinopteri > Cypriniformes > Catostomidae > Myxocyprinus > Myxocyprinus asiaticus. The sequence continues at coordinate 23,709,657 of NC_059375.1, read as the reverse complement.
TTGACATAAAGAAGTATTGAAAAATCATACAAAAATACAAAGTTTACTTATCGTGTTTAATGAGGGCGTGAACTACAATCCCATGAAGCATTGCACATGATGTAATTAAAAAAAAATATATAAAACTTAAAGGTGTTGATTATAAGTCTAGAAACAATATATTTTAATTCTATTGCAAAATATTCAGATGTTTACAAATATATAAGTAGTTTGAGAGTGTCACATTTACACTACGTCAATGCCAGTGGGCGGTCGCTGCAGCGTTTGTCGTGCTTTGCTTGCAACAATTCTCTGATAAGTGGAGCGTTTCTCTTCAGGTTCATAGGGGTAGTTCTTCACTAGGAATTCCACTATTAAACATGATTTCTAAAAAAGAATGTTGAAATAAAGACGATCGATGGCTTCAACAGAAGCATAAACCATCAATGAACAACCTCAGCGATCATGGTAGGTTTGTAAGATTTGGTTAAAACTAATTTGCCTATGGAAAATATTAATGGGATTTTTACTTCCGGAACCTGAGTTTTGGAGGAAAAGTTGGGTTGGTCAGGCTGCTCCAACAAACAGAGCATTGTTTTGTTTGCACCACAGCGTTTTACAGTTTTTGTGGGAAAAAACCTACCTAAATGGCTTAGTTTAAACTAGGATAGGAGGAGGTATTTAAAAAAAAAAAATTATACACTTCAGCATAGGTCAGGCACAATTTTTGCATCATTCCTAACATGCAGAGAGAGTTATGTGAAGGAGATGAGTGGCAGAGAGAGAAAAAGGTTACATTGCCACACAACTAAATCCACCAGGTCATTATAACTGCACGAAACAATACAGTCATGAGGAGGATGCACAGAGTGATATGCTAGAAGAGTTGAGAGTCTTTAGAAAGCTAAAAGCCATTAAAAACAGAAAGTAAACCCAGTACAAAAAAATAATAAGCACAGCACGACTACGCCTTTAAATTGTGAAACATTTCATCTCTGACATGGAATGATATATCTCAAATATCTGTCCAACATAATTAGGCAACATCTGAACCAAAGAGGCAGCAATAAGCTAAATGATTTCTGGCAGGCGAAGGAGTCATGCAGGGGTGCGTTTCCCAAAAGCATTGTTAGCCAACTATGGTCGCAAGTTCCATCATTACCAACATAGTTAAATGATTTGGTGTTTTCCGAAACTGTAGTTCCAGTGAACATTCGCAAACAGCATCACAAAGTTGCGTGGTTAGAACTACAGCTTAGTTTGCTGTGTGGACATAATCTGACTTCATAGGTCAAGACTTTGACCACGTTTACAATCACTTAAGAAAACTGCTTATTCCGGGCGTTCAAACGTCTCATAAACGCAAATGCAGCCGTATAAGAGATTAAGGCTGTTAAGAGAAAGTACTTTAACTCAAACACAGCTTCTGTCAGAGAACACGGCTTAAATGTACGTTAACACATAAGTTGCTTTCTTAAAGGTTTTTGAAGAGTGCGCATGTGTGAATGTGCTCAAGTGCATCGGGGAAGTCTGATGTAAAGAGAAACTCCACTATTGCAGCAATCATCAGTTGCATTACACATCAGACACAGCTTTCATGTCTTCAGCAGCTTTCACACATTGAACAGCTTTCTGGAGTTTCTTTAAATGAGCTATTATAATTTTATATCTGCAGAAGTTATTACTTCACCCCCTGCATAACGTCATTAACGACAGCTCTATACTGATGAACCACTGTTGTTCGAACCTCCTTAGGGAAACTGTGTTTCACAGACATACTTTGTGATTTTAATCTTGTCCCAATCTGACAAATCTGTGTTTTTATCACACAATCTCTGTAAAAATTCCAGAGCAAATTACCTATTGTTTTTCAGCTAACTCAAGGGTCCTCTGAGAAATCTAATCCTGTCCGAAAGCGAATGTCTGTGATTTCTGATATTGAATTTTCACTACGCTTCTCCTCATGTATTTTGACCTACATGAATTACCGGTAAGATCATACTTACAGTATGCACACCAATCTTTTGCCTGCTGCGTGACTCAATTTGGATGTAGATTTTTTTGCCATCCGACGAAAAAATAAGAAAATAAAGTTAACAAGGAGAGCCAAATCGCATAAAATGCTAAGACTGGCCACTGTAATATCAGGTAAGATACTCACCTTAATTTCTCCACTCAATTACATAATGTTATAATTTTATAATTCACAGATAAGTAGGCTATTGTTTATTTCATTGGGTTTATTTATAAGCAGCCACTTCTATAAATTCATGCAAACTTTATTTTAATAAGCTTTTTTAAAAAAGTAATTGTGTAATTACTAAAAGTATTATGTATAATTAATAAATTACAGTTAAATCAATACATTAAATAAATGACTAGCTAGTTAATTTCTCCAACAATGCATTGCACAACGGTGGTTAAGCAGTGAGTTACGTAGTTGTATGTGAAATGCACCCCAGCTCAGTTCTAATAAAAGGAATTCACAAACTGTGGGAGGAATAGAGAGTGAACAAAAGAAAAACACTGTCTGAAGTTAACCACAGTCTGAGTAAATGCATCTAAACTTTGATTCATCCATTATCCATCACTTCCCAGCTACTGACACGCCTGTCAAAACAGAAAATAATTCTGTGACACCCCTCTAATGAGATTTGTCCCTCACACCACATGCTCAGGACCTTGGAAGCAGGGTGGAGGCCCAGTACTGGCAGACTGGTAACTGATGAGGGTAAGTTAAAAAAACAAAAAACAAAAAAACAACAGAACTCAGAACAAATGAACCATTAAAGAGCCCAGTAGCCAGTGGAATGACTGCTTCCTCTCATGAGTTCCACTGCATGGGATTCATAACTGAAAAGGCTGTTTTGTCAGTGCCGAATTCAAGGTCTTTGGAAGTGAATCTCAACGTGTCAGTCATCAGTGCTTACAGTATGTGTTTTCTTGACTCATTCCAATGCACGGTATGCAGCAACAATCTGGGTGCCCTGTTGAAACACCTCATTACTAAAATGTTTAGCCTCATTGGCAAAATACACAAGCCAGAATTTTAGGTCTGTACACCACCTGCAAGACAATTCGTGATCACAAGACCCCAGAATTAAACTGTAGTTGTCTGGGACAGAAGTAATGGATTGAATTCCATTGGTAAATTAATTTGAATGCTCGAGAGTACTGAATCACTCATTGTTTCTATACTCTGTTACAAACTACCATTTCTAATCAGTACCCTGAATGAACCCTTTGACTTTATTTTCAACCCCTAAATTCTAAGGAGGACCTTGCAGGACCTTTATAATTGCTGGATGATGTTTTCAGAATTTTTGGAATGTTGCAAAGTATTTTTGATTAATCTGAAACCACTGAATATCAGCTCTACAATCTGCACCCCTTGCTACACTTAGTATCCAAACAGAAGGGGAGTGACTCAGATATCAAAGACATTTGGCAGTGCTTTTACTCCTTACTACACACACAAACATCTATATATAATCCTCATTATGGAGTTAACATAGAATAGACAGACAGGATTTAGAACCACAGTATTTAATCTTATAAATACACTCACAGTGTTGATCAGATTATCTCTTTTAATAATCCCAAAGCATAATTCCAATGAGATAGCATTTGTACTCTGAAGCTACTTTAGTTTCTAATTTATACAATATCAATTAACACTCTTGTCCTGCAACAAATCTGTCTACCCTCAATAATAAAATACATGTTGTGCATGCTTTCCTCAGACTGTCTTGAGATTAGCCCACAAATAGGACTGGATTCCAATGTGGATTCGGATAACCTCAAAATCGCAAAACAAGACATTTGGATTTCAACAATATACAGTATAAGATCATGCGCAAAATAAAGTTTATAGACAAATCTTGTACATTGAGTGATCTGCAGTCTCTAATGACAATGAATTTTAAGCCAGATTGCAGAGGCTTTAGACAGTTCTGCAGATGTAGCTGTTGAAAAGTACTGCTGATGTTAATGAACTGCAATGCATCAGATTCGTAAAACAGTCCAGAAAATGTATAACATAAACTCTTTCAAAGAATCTGGAACTCACTCATACACACATTCATGGCAGGGGGTATGATCTTCATGTATTCCTCAAATGAGTTGTCCCTTTTTCTTCCACCAGATCAGATGAATGACTTTGTTATTCATAATGAATTATGAATGACTCTAATGTCCATAATGCAAAACACAAGAGTATAAACTCAATGCCACAAGAGCATCAAACTCAATGGCAAAAACTTTGGCATCATTTCATTGGTGTTTCAGTTTGCAGTTCTCCCCTGATAAGATAATATCTCATGTACGCCTGCAAAGTTAAACTAACACACACACACACACACACAGATTGACATAAACAGGCAGTAAATATGAAAAATGGAAACATTCTAAGTTGTTACACTACATCACAAGTGGGAAATAAAGCAACCAAAACTCTGTATATAGGTCTGGAGAAATCATCATCGTCTTCATCACAAGCAATCAAGCCTGTTTAAATCTCCATATGGCTATGAGGTAAAGGCTACTTTGCTCGCTCAGCTCAGCTGCAGTTGCATAATTTGAGTCATTTTATAGTGCAACTAGCCTAGAAAGCTTTAGCACATAAGGCCCAACAATATGGAACACTGGCTGTGGTCCAGTGGAGGAAGGCCTTGATAGAGGGAGGACAGAGCAGTGATGAGGAGCATTTAAAACTAGGTCAGAACCAGAGTGAGCATGACTGCCTTTTGTCACACAGCACACTTATAATATTCTGGCTGGGTTTCAAGTTTTGTATTTGGGTTTGGGCAGGGTCAGCTGGGTAATGCACTTTAAACCAGTCTAAGAAGGGTTCTCAGAGGAGATACTAGGGATGAATTTGAGTGTGTCGTTTAAAAATGTGGTGAGAACTCAACTTTGCTGAAACAGGGGGGTGTTGCGACCCTTTAACAATCTGGAGAAGCACACACAAACCAGGCCAGGCTTTTTCTGTTAGCCGGTTTTCAGTTTTTGACCGTTCAAATGTCCAACAAATTCAAACATTGTCAGACACAATGTCCAGTGAAAATATTAACACGATGCATCAGCAACTCCATTAGTTGATGCCACAAGTGTACAGCGTGACACAATGCCAATGATAACAATGCTTCGCTGCCACAGAGGTTTAAACTTTCCCAAAGCTTGCAAAGTCCTAATCCGCGACTACAGCGCACTGTATCCCGCACACTGGCAAAAGCAGCCAGCGTTATTCCCAATTCGCATGCCCTCACCGAGAAGCTTCTTAATAAGAATTACATTAAAACAGCCTTGCGTTGCCAACTTCCAGAGGAGAACACCAGGCTTATGTGAAACTCAAGTTGTAGAGAAACACTGAACACATTTGACTTCACTTTGGCAGCAAAATGCTTTTGTGCTATGAAAAATCGGAGGAAAATAGTCATAAAAATAAAGGAAATTAGCCAAGGTGAGAAATTAAATGACATACAGTAGCTAAACAATTTGTTATTTTATTATTTATTTATAAACGAAAAGATATGTGGCAACAGGGGTGGACTGGCTCTTGTGAGCAATGAGCGTTTTCCCGGTGGGTTGCTGGATAATTTGGGCTGGCCCCTTGCTGCACAAGTACCGGCCCGTCCTACAGGGATATCCACCTTTTTCCTGAATGCGGAAGTATTCCACTATTCAACTGTTTTCAATTTCTGGTCTCCAGAATTTTCAGTCGCATCTGCATATATTCTTAGTGGGTCATGTAATGTTTCAGGTATTACATTTGTAAAAATTGTCAAAAAAATATGACGATACTTCACAGAGTCGAGAAGGCCATTTTTATGACATAGTGCCTCTCCAGAGTGTGTAGATGTCATGAATCAATGGTCCTAGGTAGTTACGTTGGTATCATTAATTAGTGTTATGACAACCAACAACAGCACAAGTTGAGCCTGAAATTAATTTTTCTCCAAGTAACATTTAAATGGTTGTTGTTATCCTCTGGATCACTCATTTTGGCAGTTTTTACTTGGCGTCTCAAGACTAGAAATACAAAACAGGCAATTAAAATCATCATGGCGCCGCCCAGTGGTTGGTCAGAAAAATTGTGGCTAGGCAGCCACCCTGAGCTCCAATATGCCCGCACAGACTCCATTACAGAGTGAATATTCAAAAAGACTCTATAAGGTAAAGCCAATACAATGCTTTTATTTAAAAAAAAAAAAAAAACTGAAATGTCTTTTATTTTGAAATTACTAACGCATTGAACTTCGTACCTCGCGTAGAACTCATTATTTGACATACAAAACACAATAATGGTGACAACCAAAGACAACATATTAAGTATAAGATGAGCTCTGAATAATCACAAAATGACAAATAACTGCAAGTTTCAACAAATACAATAACAGCAGCGCATATAAAATCTGCAAACAGTAAAGCTATGAGCAGTACATAGTCATTTGAATAATTTATTCATACCTCAAGGAGCTGAAGTGCTGCTTGCTGAATAATGCTCACACCTGATAAAAATGTAGAAAATAACTCATGAAAAATAATACTCTGTGCGAATGTAATAAAAAATAACTAATAAAAAAGATGCAACAAACTCACATAGAGGGAAAATATGTGCAATTAATCTGTAAAGTTCTACACTTTAAGAGGTATGTTTATTTTGTTTTACATATATTTATATTTGTTTATATTTATATATCTACTGTACATATTCTGGCCAACTTTGTTTTCATTGATTTTTTTTTGTTTTTTAAAATAAACATTTACACATAGTTATGTGAGTAATTGACATGAAATTTTAAGCATTGTCACTGTCCTGATGTGTGACTTTCTTCATGACTATTTTAAACAACATTTTATGATCTTGTATAGCTATATATACACAGTGTTAGGGAGTAACGGAATACATGTAACAGGATTACGTATTTAAAATACAAAATACAAGTAACTGTATTCCACTACAGTTACAGTTTAAATAATTGTTAATTAGAATACAGTTACATTCAAAAAGTATTTTGATTACTAAAGAGATTACTTTGCATTTTATTGTCATTTCTTTCATTTAATATTTAGTCCTTTCAGATGGAAAACATTTATACATATAAATGATGTGATCCAAAGTGCATTTGAACAGCAGTGAAACACTTTCTTATGATGTGTTACATTCATACGAGCAGACAGAGAAGTACGTTTGAAGTAAGTTTGGAGCAGAAGAAATAGAAATAAACGTTGTGTAAATTATCAGCTTTACGCTAAGCTAAAATGCTATTTCTAGCCATTTTACATGTAAATGTTACCAGGCACGATCATATTTTTTATCAAGAAAATTCACGTTGGATCATAATTTCTTTTTTCTAGTAAGACCTTTGATATTAGGGCAAAAATCATATTCTTGAAAATAATTTTTGTATTGTTTTCCTGTAAAAATATCTAAAAATCTTTAAAACAAGATCAATTTGATTTATCTGGTTTTACTGCATAAGATATTTATGTTTTTCAGAGAATGTATTTTTAACATGTATTTTGTCTTACTGTATTGGCAGAGTTATTATAGTCAAAACAAGTGAAAAAATCTTCCAGTGCTGAAGAAGTTATCCAAAGTATTTAGAATATGTTACTGGCCTTGAGTAATCTAACGGAATACATTACAAATTACATTTTACAGCATGTATTCTGTAATCTATAGTGGAATACATTTCAAAAGTAACCCTCCCAACCCTGTATATACATATATAATATATTATTATTATACTTGTTGTTTCAACAACCTCATGTTAACTAAGACAATTGTTTATTTGCACTTCTAGAAAAAAGTTGACAGGTGATTAAGATCTTTAAAATCTTTGAAGAAATGCTGACTTGTCACAGCACCTAAAATACACACTTTCCCTTTAACTTACATTTACATTTTAACCTAACATCTGTATGTTGGGGAAAAAGTTTTCGGACATGTTATATAGTGCTTGTTTTAGTGCTTTCTCTAAAAAAAATCCACTCATCACATTTACAGTGGTTTTATATGTTTTATGACAAGTTTTGAACTTGTTGTCATAACTAGCAGTCAATAGAAATGTCTTTTTTTTTTCTTTTTTTCAACATAAAAATGTGAAATTGAGCTGGAAAATGAAATCAATGAGCCGGTGTGTTATGGTGTGGTGTTTTGCGGGCCAGAAAATCAAGGGCCACTTTTTAGTCCCAGTCCATTTGCCCTCATTGTTGATTATTATTATTTTTATTTTTATTAGATGCTAATTCCATGACAGCTGGGTTTTTTTTATTTTTTTTATTACAAAGCAAATTAACAAATTATAATGAACAAAATTTTATCATTCAATTGACCTGATTTTGTCATTATCAGCCTATATTGCATTATTATGCATAGTCCATCGCGTTACAGTGCAAAATAAACATCGAAGTGAAATGACCTGATTTTTTCCCCAATTTGTCCAGCAAACTTTATCATTTCCACATACATTGACCAGCACCAAAATTTCTTAGCATAAACTCTGCACCAGGCGAGTTCTTCCTTTCAAACAGATAGATTGAGCTCAGCAGAATGGAACCGAACACAGGGTCTTCAAAACTATTTTTAACTTAAGATACCAGGGTTTTAAAAATGTGAGTGTTATAGCATATTCGGTCAAGCCAACTGAGGTTTGCAAATTCTTTCATTCAGTTGGCCAGCAAGTCATCAATGACAAAATATGATGCATTATAATTTGATTATGCAATTTGTACATATATATATACATATATGTAAATGTCAGTGTTATCACTTCGAGTACTCGACAAAGTAGACAAAATGCCCATCCCTAGGAGATACACAATCATATGTCCTTGAACACGCCAAGGGGAGCTTAGACAAAAAACAGCTCAACATTCCACACAAGATACTCTGTACTGGTGCAGATGAGGCCACGCAGGCCACACTAGGTTCTCTCTGTCTACTTCCTTTACACTGAGAATGCACAGTTAAAACTAATCAGGGCAATTTATCACTAAGGACTGTACATCCAAAGCACTCGAAAGCTCAGAGCTCTGCAAGAAACATGTTTCACAAGCATACATCCTTGGTGAAATGGCTAACATGGCAAAACATTCTTCATAAACTGTAAGTGGTTCTGTTTCACATGCTGTTTTATATCTAAAATATCTTTCTAAATGCCTCAGAGCACCTCTTTATTCATTCCATGTCTCTCCTCAACAAGTTATCAAGAATCCAATGTGGGTCAGTTTTTTAGGGTTAATAGAGAGGTTGTTGAAACTTAGTCTTGCGTAGACAGACATTTCACTAAAATCGCAAAGGTCTGGACTGTACAGCAGCTTATAGTAAATTGGCCAAGAACTGGCTACTTAGACAGGAAGAGCCATCTAACTGACATGTAAAGCGATCAATCACAGTCAGTTTTGTAATTCATTGCCATTTAGGGGCAAGGTGTCCACCTTGTTTTTTTTAACAAAACTTGGGCATGGCCATTTTCAAACTTGAATGTGCACCCCTTCCAGTATAAGCCTCTTCCAGTTATTTTAGCGGTATAAAAAGTCTCAGTTCTGCTGCTTTTGGGAAAGGGAGGATGGCTCAGTAAGAAAACAGTCTCAACCACCAATACACACACACACACACACATTCTTCCGGCACACCCATTCTAGCTCACTCCACCATCTGGCCAGAACGTGGCTGCAGTCGTGCTGTTGGTTATTGCTGCAGTCAGCTGGGGGCCCTGTTGGGGAAGGACACCCAATTAAGAAACCAATCTGCTTCAATACAAAATGTATGAGCCCTCCACCCCAATTATTTTTCCACTGCTTTTTTATTTGGCTCTTCATCGATTGCTGAACACAGCAATCACATACAAATCTTTTCAGTACATGACCAGCATCATACAGTTCTTTATTTTCTTGGATCCAGGCACTTTTCATCAGATGATTTTGATAAATGTTTCAGCCAGACTCAGCAAGAACCACAGACATTGATTTCCATCAGACCACAGGGAGGAAGTCTGCCCCCAGTGACCCAAAAATATTTATTTATGCAGAGTGCTGATTTAGGATCAGATTTTCACATTGTTTACTAGGGTTTAAGCCAAGTAGTTCTAAGAAGCAGCTCTGATCCAGAGACAGCATTCCTGGTATGTGATCTTGTATACAGTACATATACTGTAGAAACCCTGGCCTCTCACAATAGAGGAGTGAAACCAGACTTGATATGTTGTCCCTGTTTTCAACAAAGGACACAAAATGAGACAATAAAATAAAAAGGAGAGCACTACTGAGATGGCCATTCAGACTTGAAATGCAAGAAAATGTAGAGGGAATGGCAGAAGGATAATGAAGAAATTGAGAGAGGAAGAGAATGTGGAAGACCTCAACTTCACCTGCCAGACACAAATTACCAAGCCTCGCCCCTGCTGTCAGAATGCTGGCCTATCAGCTTTAAACATCCAGTAGTCCTTCAAATATCCACACTGTGTCATCTAGATTGAACTTTGAAACAAATAAAAAATTAAGATAGATGGATGCGTCTAACATAAATGTCCAGCCTGATGTTGTATGTGTTTTTATTTTTACCCTGAAATGTTGTTTACAAAAAGCATCTTAATGCTTTTTAATCACAACAGCCAGCTGCAAACATCTGCTTTGTAAAACTGATATTATACATGGGGGCCTGGGTAGCTCAGTGGTAAAATACGCTGGCTACCACCCCTGGAGTTCGCTAGCTTGCTAGTTTGAATCCCAGGGCGTGCTGAGTGACTCAAGCCAGGTCCCCTAAGCAATCAAATTGGCCGGGTTGCTAGGGAGGGTAGAGTCACATGGGGTAAACTCCTTGTGGTCACTATAATGTGGTTCGTTCTCGGTGGGGCACGTGGTGAGTTGAGCGTGGTTGCCGCTGTGGACCACATGCGCTATGTCTCCATGGCAATGCGCTCAACAAGCCACGTGATAAGATGCACGGGTTGACGGTCTCAGACGCGGAGGCAACTGGGATTCATCCTCTGCCACCCGGACTGAGGCGAATCACTACGCGACCACGAGGACTTAAAAGCACATTGGGAATTGGGCATTCCAAATTTGGAGGAAAAAAAAAACTGATATTACGCTATATATTTATTGAAAATCCCTTTAGCAGTAGAGCTCTTCTTGGGGGGGAGGTGGATATTAAGTGGATTCTAAGGGCCCTGGACAGACTGATTTTGTGATTAATGGCCTCTTCGCACTGGTTAGCTAAAACGAAGACTGCTCTTACTTGATCTAGTGTGTGGGATCCCAACACGTTCAGTGGTTTATCCCAAAAGCATTTTTTAAGCACTAAATGCGCTTCCCATTTGTACGGTGCGGCGCGACACCTCGTGCTGGACGTGTTGCAAACCAGGCTTGACTGGATTGTGCGGAGTGCTAAACAGAACGATGCACAAAACCTGGATTAAACCTGGATTAGAGAATGTCATCTCATAAGGCCAAACAAACTTGACACTGTAAACAGTGCTGACAAAGATTAAAAACTTAGTGTGTGCCATTACCATCACCAACTGTAGTAACATGTATGATTTAACAGAAATGTTATAGATTCAATTTCAAGCAATAAAAGGGGAAGGATAAGTTGTCTTAAGTTTTATTATAGCAAAGGAAGTTTTAACTATAGATTTAAAATGTTTAGGCAACTTTTTTTTTTCCATATCAGAATGCTATAGTTTGTTTTATAGAAACCATAGTTACATTGACCTACTGAATGACAAGCCATTTAAACTGTGGTAATTCTTACAAAATAAAAAAAAGTAAAATCAATGGCTTTAAAGCCTGGACTTCTTTGAATTATGGGCCAAGTTATAAATGTTTCACCTGTTTAAAATCTGTTCTAATTTTAATGCTCTTGTAAGGGGAAAATCTGGTTTTGTTTGCCTTCAGATATTCCAAGAGATGAATTAAATCAACATTTAAAACATAAAAAATCCAGTATTTCCATTAGAAACACAGTCCCAACTCCCTAAACATCTAAACACCACAAACATTCTAATACATACTATATATACATCAATGAATGTATTGTGTAAGTTATTTTACAGTAAGTAACTCACTATCAACCGACAGCCTGAACGTCAATACAGTACAATGCAACTTACTGTATATTTTATATATACTATATATTCTATTTTTATTATATAATGTGTATTCTATATTGTGTGTATGTGTATTCTATATTGTGTGTATTGTATACTGTACATTGTATATTATTATTTGTATATTGTGTTGTGTGTAATTATGTGTATATTAAATGTAAATTGTGTTGTATAAATCTGATGTTTATCGTAAATTGGTATACGTCTCATCACTGTCACGACTGCTATGTTGCTCAGAACTGCACCCAAGACTTTCACCCACTATTGCACTTGTGTATATGGTTGTGTGACAAAAAATGTGATTCGATTTGAGAAAAAAAAATAAGAAGAAGAATTTTTTTTTCATGTATCTTATTGAATGTGCAGTTATGCTTATGTTCACATTTATTAATAATGATAACTAAAAAAACATTTAAAAATTGGGTGTTTCTGTGCTCCCTTGGACATTTTTGCATTCCCTTTGTTGTGTTATTTTTCATTTATTTTAATTTTAAGGTTATTTTTCCATTTCCTTTGTGTTCTTTGTGTTTTGTTTTTCTGTGTTCCCTTTAAGATTCTTGCATTTAAGATTCTCACTTGGCGATGATAAAATCCCATAGACTTATATTGAAGGAGGGACCTATGTATACAGTATAGGGACCAGAATGTCTTAGACACTTGAAGGTGGGCACTTTTAATTTGGGCTGGTAAGCAGCCACCTAGCAACCATTCAGAACACCCTATCAACCACATAGCAATGCATTCAAATCAACTCAGAACAACTTAGAGCAGCATCATGGTGGCGAGTTTGGCACGAGCAAGGGACACACTAATTTTCTCTAAAATAATTACAAATCAAGTGTTTCTTTTTCTTTTTTTTTTTTTCTTTTTTTTTGTGCATTTGATTAGTTACTTTTTTGGTTTGTTACTATTTGTTACGGTAATAATTGTAAGTATAGCATGTGTGTCACTATGCTTTCCTCAGTCTTTGTATTTTGATGATTTCCTGATCTCTCTTTGTAAACTGTTGCCTAATTCCTTACTTTTTGTTTTGTGTTTTAGGCAAATGTATACTAAATTTTGTTTGTGAAGAAAGCATGGGAGGCAGAGGTTAAGTGAGCAGCCAATGGCAGTGCTGGACAACACCATTGAGGAGACAGGGATTATGGAACAAGCGTTCCAAAGAAACATCCGCAAAGCTTCAAGTGTAAGAGAGCTGAATGACAGCAACAACAAACAGTTATCAAAAACAAACAGGAAAAAAAGAGAGAAGGGTTATAGGGAAGGAGATGAGAAGTGCAGAAGAGGGGATGTTGGTTGTGATGTTGGTGGGTGTTGATGAAAATCCCTCTCTTGAAATCTTTCTCTCACGGACATTTACTCCCTCCCTCACTCACTGTATAGCCACAACATATACACTCACACCTCAAAACAGATGCAGTGACAGCTTATCTCTATCACATTCTCATTAATACAGGGACAGCCAGTTGTGACATGCTGTTGTTTATCTCTACCTCATCATATGAAGGAGAGTGGGTCTGTGCCCATGTGTTTGTATAGTATGTGTTGATTCACCTACAATTTATTAGTGATTTATTAGTAATGGGAAGATCGGATCATTTTACTGACTTGGATCTTTGAATCTCATTCCCCAAAATGAACAAATCTTTAAGTAATTTCATTCATTTGTCACGTGACAGCTGCATAGGCTCTACAGGAAACATTTGATTAGTTCACCTCACGAATCTGTCTTCGGGTATGAGTCTTTCGTTAATTTTTCAGGTGACAGCTGCATAGTTACCCATAAGATCTGTACTGGAAACAGAAATTATTAGTTCACCTCACAAATGGGTCTTCGTATCTGAGTCTTTTGTTCATTTATCACGTGACCGCTAGATTCGTTCACGCAAGTCAATTACTGTTCTTTCATTAATATTTCTCTTTACAGCTTACAGTTCGTTGTGTTGCAGTTGTTTGTATCGTGATCAAAACATGTAGTGTGACAATAAATTACATTTTAAAATCACAAGAATTGTCATGATTAATTATTTTCATGTATTTAATGCAGGAAGTGTTCAAAAGATATTGTCTGCCAAGTGTAAAATTAAAGTAAAATGGTCTTAGATGACTGTCAGTAAATTCAAAGGGAAATTCTTTAAGGCATACTTGATTTGGGTCTACAGTTCACAATGAGGACGAAGGACATCAATCATACAACAAGGAGATGCATCATGAGGGAAAAATAAATTACAGTTGATTCAAAATCAATGAAATAGTCAAGCAAATAATATAGGGTTATCTAATAGCTTTTGTAGTATATAATATTTTTGAAGAAAAGATAAAAGTTGTAAATCCATTATAAACAGTTTAGGACTGGGCTTGAATTTAAGGCATCTTGCTTTATGAATGAGATTTTCCCCATCATATAGATAAAGTTTAAGGCTTTAACTAACACTTTATTACCATATAAAATTTTATGGAAAAGAACCATGATTACAGAAATAGTCACAAATTTAAAAACTGCAAGAAATAAAGATACTAAAATATGAGACCAGAAATGCTTCGTGTAGCTGCAAGTTCAAAAATAAAATCGAACTAACCACTTGTATTTCAGGAAGGTTGGGAGTATGTAATAAATTCTGTTTCCAACACATTCCAATTAATTTATGCAGATGTCACTTGTTAAATGAAAGAAAGACTTATATCCGAAGACCCATTTGTGTTTCCTGTACAGATCTTATGCGGCTGTCACGTGAAAAATGAACAAAAGACTTGTACCCGAAGACCAACTCGGGAGGTGAACTAATAATTTCTGCTGCCTGTACAGATCCTATGGGTACCTATGAGGCTGTCACGTGTCAGATGAACGAAAGACTCATACCCTCGAGAGGTGAACTAATCATTTCTGTTTCCTGTACAGAGCCTTTGCGGCTGTCCTGCGACAAATGAACGAAACGCCAAAATGGATTTGGCACATGTGACAAAAATGAACGACAAAATGAACGAATCACTCTCTGAGACTACTCGTTCGCCCGACTCATATAAAAGATTTGTTCAAAACAAACGAATTGTTCATGAACAACCCATCACTACAATGTATAGTCATAACATTCAAACCATTGATTAATAACTTCAAAATCATTTACTCACATGTTGTTCAAGTACAATCTCCATCTAGACAATGTGTGAGAGTGTTCATGATCTAAAGCAGCAAATTACTCTTCTGCATGTTTTTGTGCAGGCCTACATTGTGTGGTGTAATCCCAGGGAGAATGTTCAGCTCACATCTTTGAGAGAGTTCTGTTTTAAAAAGATTGCATGACCCCAAAGACCTATGATTTATTGAAGCCTCAAAAAGTAGAAGCTGCTAAAGATTACATTAAGCATTCATGGACACACAAACATTCAGACACTGGAAATGGACCTTTATGGAATTTCCTCTGGATCAAATGAACCACTTGTTTCAACATAAAATATAATAGCAAAACACTGAAGATTGCTGTCTTTAGCCCTATTCGGATGGGATTCGTTTTCTAAATGACGTTTGAGTTACAATTAGTATCTCCCGACGTCTGAGATTTAATGTACTGATTCGGATGGGACTAAAGATCTCTGTGTTTATTACAGAGGTGGGAGTGTCTGCTTTCTAGATGTGGGTGTTACAGAAGGTTGAAAACATAATTTAGGTGATAAAATTTACATATCTTTTCAACTTGATCAGTTTAAATTTAAAAATACTTATCATTTTAAAAAATAATTTTAAATAATTATTTAATTTATTGATTTAATTGTA
The DNA here is from genome assembly GCF_019703515.2 of Myxocyprinus asiaticus. Lineage (NCBI taxonomy): Eukaryota > Metazoa > Chordata > Actinopteri > Cypriniformes > Catostomidae > Myxocyprinus > Myxocyprinus asiaticus. The sequence continues at coordinate 23,693,790 of NC_059375.1, read as the reverse complement.
ATTTATTATAAATTACTTATTTAAAACAGCATATTAAAGTAAAATTTGCATGAGTTTATAGAAGTTGCTGCTTATAATAAACCCAATGAAATAAACAATACTTATCTGTGAATTATATAATTATTACATTACGGAATTGAGTGGAGAAATCAAGGTGGATATCTTACCTGATATTACACTACCGTGGCTTAGCGGTTTCCACGATTTGGCTCTCCCTGTTAATTTTCTTTTATTTTTTCCATCGGATGGCAAAAAATCTACACATGAATACAATGCATGCAGCAGGCAGAAGATTGGTGTGAATAAGTACGATCTTAACGGTAATTCATGTAGGTCAAAATACATGAGGAGAAGCGTTGTGAAAATTCACCATCAGCAATCACAGACATTCGCATTCGGACGGGATTAGATTTCCCTAAAGGACCCTTGAGTTAGCCGAAAAACAGTGGGTAATTTGCTCTGGAATTTTTACAGAGGTTGTGTGAGAAAAACACAGACTTGAACGGTCAGATTTAAACGGTATTAAAATCACAAAGTACGACTGTGAAACACAAATTGTTCTAACCTCCTCAGGGAAAACTAGTCCCGTCCAAATAGGGCTTTTGGAACAGGCATGATTTCATCTACATGAAGGGAGCATTGGGCAGGTGAGATCGCTATGGTGAAAGCAGTTTTGCTGTACCGTGTTGTGAGGAATGACCAGCTTTTTCCTTAATGTGCTGTTATGGGTATGTACCAGTCTGTTGTATGTACGTGCATTTGGCTTTAATGAAGAACAGTTAAAACAACTGAATTGTAAAATAGTGCAACTAATTTTTCAAAGGCCGTTCCTTAAGACATACTTTTTTAATATTTACAGAATTGTTATATGATCCTCTGTTCAAATGTGCTCAAAAAACACAAAATAACATACATACCTTGACTTCATGGTGCATCTAAATCTTTCAGGCAGAACATCAAAGCCTCAAGTGCTCCCAGAACATAACCTTGTTCAAAGTCAACACAGTAAAAAATAACACTGAGCAGCAGTGACAGCATATACCCTATGTATACTGATTTTGACAGACATTTAAAAAACTATTTGGCACTGAACAAATATTATGCAAGACAATTTAAATACACATTTGTGGAATTCAAGATATTTGCAAAGTGGCTCTCCTGTAGAGGCTGTCTTGCTAAAATAATCACTGCAAACTGATTCTTGGGTGTGGGGCAAGTAAAGCTGTTTTCGCACTTGGTTCAATTGCTTGGGCTGATCAAGAGTTCGAATTGACCCCCTGCCCCTGCAGGTCTCTTTTCACATTGTTCTTTAGGTTTAGACCACTTTCACACCAACCAAACTAATCAAATGGACTCGGGACTGCACCAAAAGCTGTAGTGTGAATGCGTACTAAACTTGAGGTTTCAATATGCATACCCTCTTGGCTCTAAACCTTTTTGAGTATGTGGGTGTGTCTGAGGGTGAAATACAGGGCAAGAAAGAAAGTATTCTCATAAACCATTACACCTTTACATTAACTTTTGTGTATGAAAAATTTAAGTACAGGTCACTATCTGGAGGCCTCAGCACATCACTGAATTAGAAAATTATATAATGCGCATAAATGCTAGTCTAAACACTCACAAATTATCTGTAATGTGAGCAGAAATTGTGTTACACATTTCAAGCCCATAGCACTGAACACCTGGTTATTTTTACAAACAGATCTACAGTATACAGCAACATGCACACAAGCACATCCATTTACGGTATTACAGAAAAACCTGAAACAACTATTCCAAAAACATGTGCAAACAAGTTTCTTGGCAAAAATCCAAACTAAGCATTTTACTCAAATACCCGAAGGGCAGGCTGCCTTCATCATCATTCTAAATATTACTCGCCCTACCAAAAAAAAAAAGTCCTTTAATGGAAAGTGGGTTAAAATAACAGTATTGTACGAGTGCTGTGATGTATGTGCTCTTATGGAAACTAGAACCCAAAGACTGACTCACTCTTACTCCCTCTTTGACCCGCCACAGGAAGTGACATCATCTATTACTCACTGTCACTGTCCCCATGGACTGTAAACTGATTCCTAAAAAGTGGTCTTCTTCTGCTTCCATTGTGTTGGGATTTTGTGCAGTGGTGAATATGGGTGTTCTTTAATTTCTGTTTCTATTCATCTGGCAAATCAAAAGGAATGCAAGCAAATAGGTAATGACAGGAACAGAATAGACAAGAAGAAGGCATGAAGTAAGATAGGGGCAGAGAAAAAGATAAATTAGAAAGATGAAAGAGCTGCCTCAGGCCCTAAATACCAGTACTCAAAAATACACCTGCAGGATTAATATCCCCAAAACACAGATGGTGTCTGTTTTCGGAGCAGAAAGTATTTGGCCATGAAAGAAGAGAAGGAGAGAGAGAAAGAAGAAAAAAGAAAGAAAGAAAGAAAGAGAAAGACTCTCTTTTGTGTGTTTAATCACTCACCGTCTGTCAGAGCTAGTTTTAACCAACAAACACCATTGTACAGATCCACAGGTTACTCTTCATTTCCTCTCGAGGTGTGTGTGTGTGTGTGTGTGTGTGTGTGTGTGTGTGTGTGTGTCATCTTTATCCACTTTTACTGGATATTTGCACTCCAGGGTTGTTTTATACACAGAGCTTTCAGACTGTCCATACTGTACCTCATCTCTCTCAGTCCTTCAGCAGGAGAATGCTCTAACCCATACACACATGCATGTGCAAATTTTCTGTTCTACTAATGGTGCATTTTTGAGGACATTTTAAGGAATGAGTCAATCAAACTGAAAATCTTTGGAATCTGTGGCCTCATGAGGGGGTTTACTAGTGTTCACGAGCAGGGTATGAAATTAACTTTTTTGCCCACCAGCCACAGTGGCTGGAGAAAATCCAATTTTACCAGCCACTTTGATTTTTCAGACATGTACTATGTATCAGTGGCGGGCCGTGCATTTAAAGTCTAGGCCTTCAGTGTGATTCATGCCATTAAGAAAACACAGTTTCACAATGAATAAGACACCCTATGCCTTTGGACATCATATATTATATTGCAGCTAACTAGTAATACCAATTTACATTTTAAAAACACGTCCAAGCACGAAAACTAGAACTTGAAACAACACTAATTTTAACTGCAGCATGACTGTTTTGTGAAATGAACAGACATTCAAAAAATCATAATTTTTCATATGAATCTACCAAGGTCTATAATACCTGGAAAAATCTATCTAATAATATTTGCGATTTAAATGTTGCTTGCAATAAATTTGTTTCGTCAGGTACACGGTTATGCTGCGTTCCATTCAAGTTGGATGTGGGATATTCCTACTTGATATCTCCGACCATAAATGCATTCCATTCCCCGATATTCGGAACTGCAATGCTCCCGTTAGCTTAGCAGGGGTTTGACTCGCATTAGAGATGTCTCCTAGCAACCCAACTGATAAACAATGCTGCAGTGCTAGCATTTGTGCTTCAGGTGTACGATTATAAAAAGAGATCATAATGTTTTATACACCTGTTTCTGCAGGTGTTTGTTAACAAGCTTAATATCATGTAATGTGGAAACGAACTCAATTATTGATATTACTTAATACAGTGAATGTTTATCACTTACTTTGTATATCTCCTTAAGTTTTAATTCTGACTTAAAGATGCATTCCATTGCACTTTTCCTAGTAGGAAGTTGTAAAATCTGACTTTCCGAGTTGAACGGAACGCAGCACTACTTTTCAAAACTTGATCCGACACTGAATGCTCCAGCAGCCTAATTTACACTTAGAAAACTCCTGATGTTGCTATAACAATACAAAAAGCACTTATCAATTTGCTTGAAGTGAAAATCAGTCCTCCTTTCCTGTTTAATAAATTAAGCAATCACACGGTCATGCAGAACATCTCGTGTTTTTAAATCCATAAGGATCTCTTTCTCAATGGTGATGTGGCAGTGACAGCCGACTCCTCAGCAAGATCTTGTGCTCTTCGCTTTCAAATTACGTACATCACTTAAAGCGTGATTGTGTCACTCAAGGCCAGCTAGTAGGCCTCAACCGGGACATATCCTAAAGATCACACCCACCAAGAACAAATAAATCAATCTGATTGGCTGATGAATCTGACAATCTGACTTTAGTTGCCCATTCATTTGCACTGTTGAGAGATTCTGAAGAAATTCTGAAGGCCTGAGGGGGTGGAGCTCAAACTCACGCGCTGCTTCGGGCATGTGATTTGTGAAACAGTTGTCACACTTCGCTTGTAAGCATCAAGGAATAAATTCTGACTAGATAAACTTTTCATTTTTCTCTATTTGTTTGTAGATTAATTAAGAGTGGAAAGCAATTAAAAATACATAGGCAAAAAGGTGATTGAGAATGAAAGGATGAATAATATTTATTTATTTGGCATGTTAGTCCAGCAGAGAAGGCTTTACTGGCCCTGAGAATTCGCCACTGATGTGTGTGTATATATATATATATACTGTATACAAGTTTAATATAATGTTATTTTTTAATATAACATTTAATACCAAGTATTATTATTATAATAATGATAATTTTGCAACATATCTTACAGGCTAAAGAGTAGACAAGCACAGAAGAGGAACTTCTTATTTGAGCACCATTTCTGAGGCTGTACTGAATTATGAAGACTACAGATGACAATTCACCTAATGTTGTTGCACGTCTTTTGCTATGTATGGTAATGTATACAGCCACAAATATTTGGGATTAAGCAATGTCAAAATAAAGTGACCCTACAGAGTTACGTTCACGAAGCATGTTAAACACGAACTGCTCCGTGGAAATAAAGTGAAAAACTAAACTCAGAGCACCTCCTGAGATGATCTGAGATCATTTGCAGTGTTCTCATAGATGACACTATTCTTGCAAACTGTTTTCAGACAACAGAAACAGAGAAAAAAAGAGTGAGAACTTAATGCATGCGTGTGTTCCGTGAGAAGTGCTTGTGCTGTGCTCATGGATGGCAGAGTGCCACTGATCACACAACGAATCAGACACGTGCATCGACAGCTTTTCTTTGTCTGTTCTTCAAAATACAATTAAGTGTGTTCCTTCAAACGCGAGTCTTTGTGTCTAATGGCATTTCTTGTCATATATCACTCCAAGACTTATATGTCACCCGCCAAAGTGATGGGGAAATGAGCAAAAATACCCGCCACTGTGCATGAAATACATGCATTTGGCGGGTGTTAATTTCAAACCCTGTTCACAAGTGTGTCTGTGTCTGATTCTGCAATAATGTAGAATATACAGTATATGAAAGAATTGATAGATAGACACTATAGTGCTGCTCTAAAACCAAGTGAATTCCTACCTAGATGGCATTTTAAGGCTGCATCATAAGTATATTCCAAAAAGGAGGCAGCAAACTTATGCTGCCTTCTTAGGGGCTGTTCACACCAAACATGATGTTGCGGCTGTCCACTCTGTTTTCCAATTGTTTTCCTGTGTAAGCATATACCATTCTAAAATGTGCTGCATTTTGTAGACGCATTTTGAAAACACCTGTGTTCTGTTCTATTTGTGATGCTGCATGGTATAGTTTTTTTATTTTATTTTATTTTTTCGCAATTTGCGTTTTGTATGAACAACCCCTAAGACACCATATTTTGGCCAAATTCTAAGGTAGCAATACATAGCCTATCTATCGTGGAAAAGGCAATACCAAAATACATTGAATGAATGAATTCAATGAAAAAGTTCATCCAAGATGGTAGACAAGTTGAGAGAAATTATGATTATAAATAAACTAACAATAAAAATTATTTCATTCAAAATTGAAAAGTATATACAAAAATTAAACTTCCCAAGAATCTGAGACAAGTTATTAAATGTATCCAAAAATATGAATGCGATTAGAACAGTTAACTTCATAAAACTGAAGCTACTTCTAATAGCTACAAACAGGGATGGGAGTAACGGAATACATGTAACGGGATTACGTATTTAAAATACAAAACATTAGTAACTGTATTCCACTACAGTTACAATTCAACTCATTGGTAATCAGAATACAGTTACATTCAAAAAGTATTTTGATTACTGAAGAGATTACTTTGCATTTTATTGTCATTTGTTTCATAAAATGTTTAGTCTACATCCATCTTTGCATTGCGATCCAAGGAGTGTTTAAACAGCCGTGAAACACTTTCTTATGAAGTGTTGCATTCATACGAGCAGACAGAGGGCGCTTTCACACTTTTATGAATGAAAAGGTAATTATGATGTTATACGATCAGAAGATCGTTGTGTAAACTCTGTGGGGTTTTGAAGTAAGTTTGGACTAGCAGAAATGGTTAACCATGTGCAAATTGACATGTAAACACTTAGCTTTATGCTAAGCTAAAAAGCTTTTCCTAGCCCTTTTACATGCACCTCGCACAAAAGTGTATTTTGTCTTACTGTACTGGCAGATTTTTTTTCACTTGTTATTAACTTGTTTATTGTCAAAACAAGTAAAAATATCTGCCATTGCTGAAAATGTAATCTAAAGTATTCAGAATACGTTACTGACCTTGAGTAATCTAACGGAAATACATTACAAATGACATTTTACAGCATGTATTCTGTAATCTGTAGTGGAATACATTTCAAAAGTAACCCTCCCAACCCTGGCTACAAATAAGTACAGCACTGTGCATTAACTATTGGTGCTAGGAGTTCTAGCATTTGTTAGCTATAAAACAACCCGTTACAGTAAGACTGTTACCTTGGTAGCGACAATACATCCTAAACACAAAATAATTAACCAGTGTTTCCACCCAGCAAACATCCACAAACCACATCAGTCTAATCAGATTCCTCTCCTCCTGTGATGTGGTTAGGAGTGTTAAGAACCACAGAAACGTTCATCTCTACTTTATCTTCTATATCTTTGCCACAGTTTGCAGGATTTTCTCATCCACTTGCTCATTCCCTTTCTCTTTCCATTTCACACACAAATACACACATATTGGAACACTGTAAAACCGGATACTTGCAGTTATTACCTTATAGTTAAGGTTATGAAATGATTATTAGTGTAACTCAATAAACCAGTTCATTTAGATGTTACACACACACACACACACACACACACACACACACACACACACACATACTCTAACAGGCGATTTCAAGTACAAGCTCTTTCTTTGTGAACACAAACACACTAGAGTGTGTTGAGTTTCACACACACACACACACACACACACACACATATGTTGGTGCTATCCTTATGAGGACTCTCCGTAGACTAAATTATTTTTATACTGTAGGAACTATAGATTCTATACCCTAACCCTACCCCTACTCCTACCCCTAAACCTAACCCTCACAAAAAACTTTCTGCATTTTTACATTTTCAATAAAACATCGTTTAGTATGTTTTTTTAAACTATTTGAATTATGAGGACACTAGAAATGTCCTCATAAACCACATTTATAGCATAATACCCTTGTAATTCCCAGTTTGTAACCTAAAAAAAAGTCCTCGTAAACCACTTAAACCTGCCCATACACACACACACACACACACAAAGCCTACATCTCCCCCTCTGGCTATGTCTCGATATGAAACCTAATGGGACAACATACGAAAAGATAAAAAAAAAAAAGAGAGAGAGAGAGAGAGAGCTGTAGGCATGCAGCATCACATTTTCATGTTTGTCTATCCAGTCCAGTCATGTTACAGAGCCTCAGGGAGCCTCAGGATGACTGACAGCTCAGCTGAGGCAGCTTGCACTGTTGTGTGTAAATACAGAGCATGTTACTTCTGAACACACGCACATGCAACATGTTTTCAACATGGGGTCCGCAACCCCTAGAGGGTTCGTGGCAGTACTACAGAGGGTCCCCAAATTATTGTTTGATCTCAAACTAATTTTGGTGAGAAACATTAAAATATGCATTAAACCAAAACACAATATTAAGTTACTTTTGACCTAAGCTCAAGTTAAGAAGCTCAGTTCAGCTAAATATTTCATTGTCCCTACCACACTAAAATGCATTGGGTAAAGTCAAAATGTAATACACAGATATATGACTCTGTGGATCATTAATGATTATTTTGATGACTTTGCAATGAAAGCATCATAACAATGTAAAAACATTAATATGGTCCTATACGCATGGGTCAGGCTTAAAATGCAACATTTTAAATGTGTACAACATACAAAGGTTGCAAAAGACTGAAGACCCCTGATCTATAATTATAATAAAGTCCAGTTTAATCGAGTTTAAACGTTGATAACTTGTTTAACTACTTCAACCTAAAGAATAAATTAATAGGACTATAAAATTTTATAACATTGCACAGACAGTTCTTAAGACAGAGTCAGAAGTCTTTCTGTACTCTCAAAGGGCCCTTCAGCTCACATCAACACAACAGGACAGTGTATAAAAAAGCCTTAATGCGACAAAGACACAGAGAGAAAAGAGATCAGAAGACAGAATTATACATACACCACAGACTCCAACATCAGAATGAGAATGTGAACAAGTGTGAAATAACACTAAATCATTTTATAAAGTCCATTTATACAACTCCATGATCCCATGGACACATCTCAAAAAGAGTAGGGGTGTAACCCCAGTGTCCTTGCCAAATTCCCCCATTTGGCCCTCATCAATCATGGCCTCCTAATAATCCCCCTGCATTAATTGGCTCTATAACTCTACTCTCTCCTCTCCACCAATAGCTGGTGTGTAGTGAGCGTCCAGGTGGATGCTGCACACTGGTGGCGGTTGCGGAGAGTCCCCTGTTCACTGTGTAATGCGTTTTGAGTGTAGTGTCAGAAAAGCGCTATATAAATGTAACATTTATTCATTAATTGATTCGTTCATTTATAACCACATTTATCTTACAATGAAAAACAAGAGCTCTCATCAAAATCTTTAAGGGCTCTATTTTTGTGAATGCGCAAAGCGCAGCACTACACGCTACAACCAAGTGCAAAGTCATATCCAATTTTCGTGAGAGCGCTAATTCTAAGTGCAATTTTCATGCCAGTGCAAAACGTCTTGGTTACTGTTGTAACCTCCTTCCCTGATGGAGGGAACGAGACGTTGTGTCGATGTAGTGACATTAGGGGTCGCTCTTGAGAGTATGAATATGTTATATTCATATATAAATATATCATGAATATGTTATAAATATGTTATACATATTTATGTATTTATTATCTATTTATGATCTAATTTATATTGTTTTTTTTCCACTTGTTGTCGTAGAGTGATTTTTAAGTCACGGCAAAAGGGGCCAGTGGAAGAAGTTGTACAGAGTAAAATGTTTGGATTTGGTATGATTTTTTTTTAATTATTATTATATTTTCATTTCGTTTGAAGTATAATTTTAATTTAGAAATATTTTGGGTTTAATTTTTTTGTGTTTCAAAAAATGAATTACATTTTTCAAAATCAAAATCGACCGGTAGAAGGGAAGTGCGTTCTGATACAATCACTGTTAATACTAGCCATGATTTGTGTGTCAGAAAATAAAAATGATTAATAATACTTAAATTTTCTATAATTTAACAAAACGTAAATCCAAATCCTGACACAAACCACATTCTCCATGCTTATAAAAGGAGCGTGTCACTATCATAGAAATATTCCTGACATTCAACATTTAGAATTTTGTGCATTTTGTTAATGCACAAAAGAACATATGTCCTTATTTCTATTCTTCTAATTCTTTGCATGTAGCCCATTTACACTACCAAATTCTTAAGAATGTGCAGTCTTGGGCCTGGGTAGCTCAGCGAGCTGACTACCACCCCTGGATAACGAGTTCAAATCCAGGGCGTGCTGAGTGACTCCAGCAAGGTCTCCTAAACAACCAAATTGGTCCGGTTGCTATGGAGGGTAGAGTCACATGGGGTAACCTCCTCGTGGTCGCTATAATGTGGTTCTCACTCTCGGTGGGGCACGTGGTTAGTTGTGCGTGGATTCCGCGGAGAATAGCGTGAAGCCTCCACGCGTGCTTTGTCTCCGCGGTAACACGCTTGACAAGCCACGTGATAAGATGCGCAGATTGACTGTCTCAGACTCAACTGAGATTCGTCCTCTGCCACCCAGATTGAGGCGAGTCACTACGCCACCACGAGGACTTAGAGCACATTGGGAATTGGGCATTCCAAATTGGGGAGAAAAGGGGAGAAAATCAAAAAAAAAAAAAAAAAAAAAAAGAAAAAGAAGGAAAACAAAAAAGAATGTGCAGTCTTTGATTATATCGCTGGTACTTGACATGGAATGGACTATATAATGGAATGCAGATGACTTATGGCAAAGCGCTGCACTTAGCGGTAGCGCTCTTAAAATAGGGCCCAAAGTGTCTATCAGAGCTGTGGTCTAGCAGTTAATGCACATGTTTTGACACATTGAGTTGTGGCATTCATGTGAGTAATGCATTTGAGTATGAATCCTGCTCATGATCATTCCCAGTTACAATCCCCCATCAACATTAAATAAAAAGTGACAGAAATGTTGAAAAATCTTCAAATCTTTTCATTTACTTACAGTATACAACTTCCCATAGAATCAGCATCAGAGTTCAAGAAGTGATTAGGAATTCTGCAAGACAAACAGAGAATTAGCAGCTGTTTCCAGCTGCGTCTGACACACAAACACACTCACGCACACAATTAAGCTACATGCCGCATCCTGAGGCAGACTAGTATAAACCCACGGGAGACTCTGTTCATCTGTGAAACTATCCTAAGGCAGAGACTACTAGATTAGAATCACAAAAGAGGAAAGGCAGCTTAGATGGCGAACTGGAGATCATTTGGCCACTATAAAAGAGAAAACTGTATTAGTTGGCTGATGGCAGAGCTGGGTACAAAAGCAAGTTTTTTATCCATTATTCATATTTTTAACAGACTTAAGCTAAACACACGGCAGTGATAACATCACATTAGGTCACAAAATCACTGTGCTGTTTGCATAAAATGAAACTCTGCTCAACTTTGTCAGGTCACCATTTGTTGCTGTCTCATCAAACTGCCAACTCTCATTGACAGTGAATGACTTCTGATCACCCTTCTTTCTCTATCAATTCTCTTCCTTCTTTCTTTTAATCCATCTCTCTACCTCCCTATTTAGTAACACTGTCACAAACACACACTCACATGCACACACACACACTCCTTATGGTCTTTTGATATGAGCAGACTGGGTCAGCTCAAACAAACCATAATATTAATCTGTCTGAAAATTCTGTACTGCTGCTCTTGGAAAATCCGGACATGTCCCAAACAGATAAGGAAATTTCAGCTTAGATACTGATCATCCACTAACTATTCACTAGGGGTGTAATGGTTCTTGTTAAAAAAACGAACCGTATGGTTTGCCACCCACGGTTTGGGAAGCATTGGCACCGCGGTTCACCTCAAGTTTATTGACGCATCTGGAGCACCAGTTTTGGTCAAGAAAACAAAGCATCAAACAGGCACAGTTACAACCTCCGCTAATGCATCTGAATGAATCTGTAGATGAATACGCTCTGCCTGTGTTTCACGTGGGTCAACTTGATGACATCACAGTTCTGCTAGCATTGTGTCGAAAAGATGAAAATGGCAAGTGGAGAAAACGAGCCGCTGATAGAGAAGCCCCCTGCGTTTCCCCTTCTGGGAACATTCTCTTTTTGCAGTCAATTACAACAGCGATGGTCAAAAGACGTTTACAAAACAGACACTGTTTGCAGACATCGCTCGACACAAGTGCTGTATACTGGTAATATATGTCAATAATGCGCGTGAGGGTTTATTTAAAACGTGCATGCAAGTTCTTCCTGTTTCCTCGCGTGGCTGTAATCTATCGCGAGCGTCAATAATGCGCTTTGATTAATGGCATTAAGATGGCCGTTATAGTAAAACATGATTAATCATTCATGCCGACATCACCCAGGGAAAGAGCCGCAGGTAAGCCGAAACTGCACACACTCCTTTCCATTTTTAAGCAGGCACTCAGTGCTAATTCTAACAGACATGAAACAATAACTAAAGCACTTGGGATGTTCATGTGGGATTTCCATGTATTATTAAAATACTTGAGCAGCATTATCACAACATCCCTTCTCGTATGCATTTTAATAGCAAGGTTATTCCTTTTATTGTGATGTACAGCTTCCGAATATTGAATATATGTTGAGATTAATTTGAAGTGCACATTATGTTGATGCATGTAGCGTATGATTTTACTACAAATGCCATGGTTAAACTATGGTTACTGCTGGTTAAATTATAGAGAATTTAAGTATTATTAACATTTTTATTTTCTGACACACAAATCATGGCTAGTATTAACAGTGATTGTTACTTAAGGGCAAACCTGTTGAAGTGTTTACCAAATAGATTATTCTTTGGATTTGGTAGTAATATTTTTTTTCTGAACAAAGCAAATACCGAACCGTACCGAAACCATGACCCTTACACCGTGATACAAACCCAACCATAAAAAATTCGAACCGTTACACCCCTACTATTCACCTAGTTATCAGAATCAGTCATGCATCTTCACCAGCAGGATACACCAGTAGCCACACATGCCGAGATGTATATATATATATATATATATGTGTGTGTGTGTGTGTGTGTGTGTGTGTGTGTGTGTGTGTGTGTGTGTGTGTGTGTGTGTGTGTGTGTGTGTGTGTGTGTATGTATGTATGTATATAAAATGGAGTCAAGTCTCTATTATTTGTATTTCGGGTTTGTTTATAGTTAAAAGTCCTACGTTATGCACCAAATCAGAATTTTTCTGGTTATTATTGGAATTTTGGTTGCACAGTAAAATAGTTTTGGGATTTTATTCATTTTGGACTCTTGTAGCCTCAATATCTGTGCCCATCATAGTAAGGAAAGACACAGAAATCTTTGATCATCCTATAAATCGATTTTAAAAAACTATTGGCCGATTAATCGGTTATCTGCCTTTTCCACCACCTTAGATATCGGTATCTGCAAAATCCACAATCTCTAGTTTTCAATGTTGTTCATTCTTTGCCAGACAGATTTTAAACTGCCAGTAACATCCGCATTTACTTAAGAAGAATACATGGAAAAGTATTTTTAAAGGATGGGATTCAATAAGGCAAAGGTACAATATTCTGTTTCTGCTCTGATTCAGAAGCAAAACATCCTGAATAGAACCTCCTGTTTGTGTGATACCTTTTCCGGTGAAAGTTCAGGTCAAGTCAGGGTCTATCACCAATTTTACCAAACTGTGCTTCGCTAACATCCCTGGACACAGGCAGTCTCGGAGTACAAGGTCACACCCATCTACAGTAAAGTCTACACTGGCTATTGATCAAAGACGCTACCCAGAGCTTTGTCCACATGCTTATCTTTGTTTTTCCAAATGATCATATTCCTAGCCAAGGATTGCATTTGGCCAAACACAACCTGTTCCAGTATATTCTTTCTGATTTTCTTTACTTTGTTTGACTGTTTTGACACCGTCTGGACACTGAGATATGAGAGCATGCTGCTTTGGAGGCCTTGTCCTTTATTTACACATCTCAGAGCCAGTAAAGCCAGCATTGCACAGGATGAAGGTTCTTGTCCGCTCCATTGTCAACTGTTCCCTGAGGAAAACAGTGGACTGAATTGGAGGTGGAAAAGACCCTTGACATGGTCCAAAATTCTATATAAACAAACTCTTTGAGCAAACTCCCTCTGAGCTTGCAAAACATTCCCACCTGAGAACAATAGTCAAGTTGGCAAACAAGGACTAGGGTCAACTGAGGAAAACACTCTAGGAATGACATGAAAATTTCTTCTTCGAGACATAGGGATGCAGACTAGCACAGACTCATGAATAAGAATCTATTCTCCAGTTTTGAGATGGCATTGACAACCGAAAACTGAGAAAATTATGTAATCCAGCTGCACTTTCCCAGTGGTTTATGTGTCATCCCACTCCATAGTATAAACTTGATTGTAGTGATGTCCAGTTCATGAATGAATCATTCTTTTGAACCGGTTCTTTTTAGTGAACTAGTTGAACTAGTTCACCAAATCGGACTGAATCGTTTGAAACAGTTCACATCTTGAGTCAACACTGATCCACAAGTTATCTTAACCTGTCTCTCGGATGTGCCTGACACTCCGAATCGAAATGAGCTGATAACTGGGAGTAATATGATCCTAGAACTGGTGATATCTGCTTTTGCCAACTCTTCTTTGCAATTAACCACTCCAACTAGTTCACAAATTGGACTGAACGCTCGGGTCGCAACAGCTCTCGAGTCAACAGTACAATGAGTCGCTCACAGCAGTTCTCGAGTCAACGGAACACTGAACTGAGAATCGCCTCTTTCGGAGATGTCCAACATACTGAGAACCGATGAGCTGCTGACATTGAGCATGTGTGTGATTAAGGTGCGAAATGTATGTTTCAGGTGTATTTTGCTGAACAACAGAGAGTGTAACAAATAAAACATACTGGAAATATGTTTATGACTTGACTGTATTACCGTTTTATCAGCGTATGAAGATGATCCAGTCTAAAGCTCTCGAATCAACAGTACACTGAGTCATTTGCAGCAGTTCTCGAGTCAACAGTACACTGATCCGAGTACAGCAGCACTCGCGTCAGCAGTACATTGAGTCGATTACAGAAGTTTGCGAGTCACCAGTACACTGAACTGAGAATCGCCTCTTTCGGATATAATACTGAGAACTGCTGATCAGTGAGCAGCTGATGAGCATGCGTGAACCGAGGACTTGAATGAGGGGGCGAAACACTTCAGTCGAGAGGTGTAAACAAATTTTACTATTGAGTATTGTGCATGCAGATTATATCTGAAATTGTGATGAGCTGGATCATGGTTTCTGTAAAAAGGGGTGAGATGATTAAGACTAGTTTAATCACTTTTTATGCTTTAAACATGTGTAGAACATCCACGTTTGTATATCAGTGTCAGTATTGGGTGCTTTAGGTGCAAAACTTTAATGTAGGATGTATTGTAAGATCACTGAATGAAACACTGATGACAATAAACACTCTTATTATTATAACGTAATTAAATAATACGTTATAATCAGCAATATGCCCTTACTATGGCTTTATTGAATGTGTTTGTGCATGTATTCTATGACGCCGGCGTATTAGCATTATATATAGTGACGTCATTACGTGATGACGTAAATGAACCGGTGAATCGGTTTTTTGAACCAGTTCATTGAAACGAACCGTCCGAAAGAACCGGTTCGCGGAAAAGAATCGAACTTCCCATCACTACTTGATCGCCTTTATTCTCAATAATTTAGCTATATACAAGTGATTGGGAGTCGACTCCAAAAGAGTCGATTCCTCGACTCTGACTCGTCCTAGAATCGGAGTCGACTCTAATACAGGAATCGATTCTTTTGCTCGACCCTGTAACTTTATGATTAGCATGTTGTGATTGGCTCAAAATTATGAATTGCTGTTCTTAAGAACCAATCACATCCTCTACAAACATCTATTGGTTGGTGGGACACCACTCTTTCATCATGTGCATTTGAGTGAGAGATAATGTGTGTGCGTGCAAAAGAGAGAGAGGGTATTACATCAATGTAAGGGACAGTGGTTTGAGAATTAGATTCTCCCAATTTGTCTAGTTTCTATATGACAATTAAATTATTTCCGACCCAGCATGTTTCTTGTTATTTTCCCTCTTAAAATTGGATATGAGCAGCAACTAGGGAATGACATTGTTACCAGTCATTTTAAGGTAAAGTTATGCAATGTCTAATGCGATTAAAGACTGCAATCTTCACAGAGCCATCACCAGAACAAATGGAATAGGAAACACTGTTAACTTACAGGTAAGCTAGTGATATTTTTTCAAAGCAATAACCACACCAATATATCTTAATTAAACCCACTGCTATTTAATCCGTTGTGGTGAGACTGTTGAGTTTATAAAGCTGCCGTTTTAAAATGTTCACCATACGTTACATAAAAAGCGACTTCACACACCATACTGTACGTTCCATTTAAAAACAATGGTTAATTTTTTTTTTTTTTATTATTATGTCTCCATAATATGCCTATTAATAGTTATTGAAGTGAATCGGCATGGAAGCCATCTAGACTAAAGTAAGCTTCTCCCGTCACACTTAGTATACCGTTTGGATTTGGGTAGGAGAAACTGACCAGCAGTTACTGAAAAACTTCAACTTTATCACAGAGCGGCAATCGGACGCAATAAGCAGTGGATTGAGTGAGCTATATACTAGTGAAAATTAAACTATACATTTTATAATTCCGTTAATTTTCTGCTCATGCCTGACAAGCAATTTTGGGGGTGAAAATATGTCACTTGGGAAGGCACTGCTCACGAACGGCCATCCCTGGTGACGGCTCTGAATTTTGAAACTAACATGATTAAAAATAAATGGAGTCGAAGAGTCGATTCCATCGACTCCAACGGCTGGAGTCGGGAATCGGAATCGACTCCAAAAAACTCGAAATCGAACACCCCTATGATATACCTCTCTCAGCCACACTTCTGCGCCCCTCCCCCTCAGCACAAGCTGTGGCGAGGGCTCGAGACGCCAGCTGATGCCTGCACGAGACTCCTGCTGCCGCGCGACCTCCTCCACCCCCACGAGCGCACAATTCATAAGGATGCCTCCTGCTTCTTTGTGCTCAGCCTCAGTTCCAAAACAATGACTAGAATATTACAGTAATGCAGGTTGAGACCTTTAAAGCTGCTAAATGTTATTGTCTGATATCATTCATAATGGGCAAAACAATAGAAAGCAACGCTGTCATACTTACCTTTACATAGAACAATTATAAAATGTTTAAACTGGGTTTAACTTTGTGTGTGTGTGTGTGTGTGTGTGTGTGTGTGTGTGTGTGTGTGTGTGTGTGTGTGTGTGTGTGTGTGCTCCAGACATGTTGGCTAAAACTGTGGAGTGTAACACAAGGTATGCCCATCGCTTACAAAATATTCAAATTATTTCATAGATGACCAAGACTCTTTCATAACGGGCAAATAGAGAGAATTGTCTAAAAAATAAAAATAATAATTAATAGTATTAATAGACATCTTACCGTCCTCGTTCTTTTCCGCCATAACTTTATTTTAAGACCATGGACCTGTATTGTATCCGCGTACACTTGGTGACAATCTCCTCCGTTGTTCCTCTACACTGACCGATCTTCAGATTCATATCTCTGGTCAGGGGACCGTTGCACTTCTGTCAAATCAGCTCAAGATTGACAACCGTATGAGCCAATCAGGAAGCGCATTACAAAAATGCCAACCAATAGCAGAGCTAAGAGGCGTTAACGTTTATGACAGCATACTGCCATCATTTTGTAAATGTAACGGGAAAAAATTTTTCATTGGCTCACTTCTACCTTTTTTTTTTTTTTACAATATATTACTGTAAAATTACATTTGGTGTCTTGATCAATAATATCTTTTTTTTTTTTTTTTTTTTTTTTACATAGTAAAGTTACCTACTAAGTATGCAGTGGTGTGTAGTAGTGTATGAAGAGGTGGGCATACTGTGAAGGACCCCCTCCTTCATTATTAAAAAATAATGTTGACATGCAAATTAGCCAACTCAGCATCCGTTTTAAAGGATTTCTGGGCTTTAAAGAGCACCTATTATGGTTTTTCAAACATTACCTTTCATGTAGTGTGTTATATAGCTGTGTGTGAATGTTAAAAAGTCTGCAAAGTTTAAAAAATCAAAGTGCACGACAAATGGAGTTAATGAGTCCCAAAAGAAAGAACCGATTCTGAACACCTGAAACGAGTCGTTAGTAATTCCAGACTTACTTCCTGTACTAACCTACGTAATTTGGTAACAAAAAACCTGCCTCTGGTCTTCACTGGCTGCTTGCAAACAGCTTTGACCCGCCCTCAAACACTACACTAAGCGGTAGACCAATCACAACAGACTGGGACATCTGACCAATCAGAGCAGAGTAGGCTCTCTGAAAGTTTAGAATGAATCCTTTAGAACGGATCATTGAACGAGTCGTTTCTGACACTGGGAAAAAAGGTAATGCTGCAATTTAAATTATGAGCAAATTAAAGTGTTTTTTGACCTTGGATGCATGTAAATCTCTTGTATGAGACCTTTAAAACAAAATTAGGCATGTTTAAAAACCATAATAGGTGCTCTTTAAGCTGTCTCCATCTTCCAAAGGTATCTCTAATATTTATCCTTGTTTTACTACACCTCTGGTCATGGTGGTTTTTAGATGGATGGCGAGGCTTTTTAGGTCGGGTGGAATCTGTTATCTCTCATCCAGTTCGTTTACTGGCTTTGCAGTGTTGTTTGCCTGCAAACTTGCACAAATCTGGCAACCAGACGGTGTCAAAATACTATTGGTGAGTGGGCAGTGGGTGGGATCACATGCCAAAACATAAACAGAAATTCCAGCCCGGAATGGAAACTTCAAAGTAGAATATACTGGCTGTTGCATTGTTATCGGAGAAGCCAGTATTTCAACTTGGCATGTTTCCTAATTCTCTAATGACATATTATGGTCATTTTATGATTTAGTACAGTACAAATATTACAAATAGCACCTTTAATAGGCAATAAACTGTTAAGCATTGTAGCTAATATGAGTGTAGTAATGTTCACATTAACACGTTATCTTGTATTACCATATAGCCTACATAAGAATGAATGGTTATTTGTTTTATTTGTGTACTATAATGTGCTTTTCTGTGTATAGTGAAATTGTTTTCGTACTTAGAAATATAAATTGAAATGATTTGATATCACGAGAAAAAAGGCACCACCGACAGCAGTAAAAGGCAAAAAAAACATTTTATATAAATTAGGGACACAATTGTCCTGCATCTGCAAAGAGCATCAAAATGAGCACTTGTGCAAAAACATGCAGTATTTTCAATTTCAAGTTTAACTGCATAAGTTAAATTGAAATGTATATATTTACGTTTAGCAGGGAAATACATTTACAGCACAAATTATGGTTACTCCAGGTTTGTGCATTAGCATTAGATGCTGGAAATGTCCCGCCCCTTACTGAAACGGAAAATATGATTGGTTAGCAAATATCCAATTGTGTCTGAAATGAACATTCTGATTGGTCGATCAGCTTATTCGGACTGTCGTTCTTGCCAATGTCATCAGTTGCGCTCCTTACTCCTGTAGCTCCGTGCATGTGTAGAGAGAATCACCGTACACTTTTTAAAATAAAATAAAAAAAGCACAGTTCACTCACCGGTGCTGCGGCATCTCGTTAGTAGATTAAAAGTCCCAAGTCAAAAGTCTACTCGTTGTTCTGGCAGCCATAAGCATCACTTATTTCATTTGCAAAAAAAATACACAGTACAGGCACCAAAATGACATCCCATAATGCCTGAGACATAGTCACTTTATAAAAATACAGTACTGTATTTTTTATGCTGAATATCTGGCAACCACAGCTGACAGTTTTTATCGTAAATTTAATAGGATTTTTTTTTACTGTCTCTCTGTCTATTTATTTTTTAAAAAGTCTACTCGTTGTTCTGGCGGCCATACATACCATGACTTATTTCAGGTGTGTATTCGCAAAATCTTAAGAAAGTTAGGTGGGCATACAGCATATGCCTGCTTATGCCCTAGACTACACTACTTTATGTATGGTAATATATATATATATATATATATATATATATATATATATATATATATATATATATATATATATATATATATAAGTTAACAAGACAATACATGTAATGTTACAGTAATATATTGTAAAAAAAAATGTAAAAAAAATTTATATTTAAAATTTTTATAAGTAAAAAGTAGGATTTACCTAATAGTTAACAGTGAAAATGTATATTATGTTTAATAAGACAATACATGTACTTTAACAGTAAACTATTGAAAGTATTATGGTGAAAAACAATAATAGGGCATTTTCAACATTACATTAAAAGCAGATTCTTGTAGTCCCAGTTGTTTAGTAGGCTATATTTACATTATGGCATTTTCAGACCTGTAGCTTGTTTGATTTGTTCCAAAATTGTTCCAATGTTCCATTTTCTTCTTGGTTCAGTTTGCTTTCACAAGGCAACATTCCAAACAGACCAGAAAAAGTCACATGTGAGCAATGAGAGCAGAATGTTTGCGCGCTGTTCCGGGATTTAGCTCACATGTCAATATACTGGTTAAAATGATACCTGTAATAATTTGTCAACCTGTACACATTTTTGAGTACTGTTTATGTCACGGTCAGGGACTAAAAACGAATTGTTTTTCATTTCGGTTCGTTCTGAACAGAAATAGTATTTTTCTGTTCCGGTTCCAGCACTCTGCTACCTCCTTTCCAATTGGTAACAGGTATAAACAAAATTAAAGAACAGTTAATAACGTTGTGTTTTTTTAAAAATGACAGTACTCTGTGCTAAGGGTGGGTGATGAACAAGTTGCAGTGTTACCAGATCTCTCAGGAAATAAAAAGGGACCTGGTCTGGAAAAACTTGCTCAATATAAGAGACTTATCTCAACAAAAATAAGTGATTATAAACAATTATATATTTTTTTCCCAATATGGGGGAATTATTATTTTAATTATTTTTTAATTACAAATCTGCTTCTCGGTCAGAACTCAAATCTGTATCACTGCATCATATCTAACAATAATTCAGTGAAGACTTGGAAACAACTGAGAAATGTACTTTTTACATTTTACATTATTTTTCCTGTATCTGGATTAACCGTGCATGTATACTTAGTAATTATATATAATTGGCTAAAAGGTCTTCAGCATGTCACAGAAGGCTACATCCACAATGTGCATTAAGGCAAGCATTTGTGATGCAGTGGTTTCCTTCAGAATTAAACTTGAGAGAAACCAAATTTTTTGGGCAACAGGAAGTGTTGTAATTCCAAACATGTACTGTTATAAACCATTTAGACTTTGGTTTCATGAAAAAAAAATTAAAAAAATAAAGATCAGAATGAAATTAGCCTGTTATTATATGGTTACCAACATAAAAAATAAAGTTTTCACTCCGGAACAATTGAAAGGGACTTCATTACCGTTTTGGGTTACGTTCTGCCAAAAATTTTTGTTAGTTTTCAGTATTCTTTCCTTGGAATGTTTTCAGTCCCTGGTCAAGGTTATGCAAAATGTCGCAGCATGGTACAGAATGTGTGTTCCACACAGAGGTTGCACTGCAAATGAATGTTATCTGTCACTCAGATGGATACAAGTTGTAAAATCTACGTCGTCATTTGTCATTTTTATCCATTATTAGTTGCTTTTGCATTATTTCTGCATTGAAAAGTGCCTGTTCTCACAGTCACAGAGCTCTCTCTTTCTCTCACATGCACATACAAACAGCAGAAAGAGTGAAGCCATGTAAGATGGTTTTTATCTGTCAAAAAGTTGCTAATGCCGCCCTACCTGTGTCTATTCTGCCGCTATCCATAAGAAAGAAGCGACCGTATTAAAATTACCTTAGGCATTATCAAACAACTCCTATTATTTTAAACGTATATGTACTATGGTTGCCAAAAGCTATTTCCACATTTTGATATGAATTACAGTGACGTGCTGACCTACAGATTTCTTCTCCGTAGATCCATTAGGTATGCACATGGTTTTTATAGGATATTGTTTTGTTCGTTGGTCCATTGGGTTGGATTGCATTCTCACCACAAGCGAACCACTCCAGAGTTCGTTTGCAATCGGATCGAGACTACCGAGCGCAATTGCTGTGTTAATTTATGCCTAAACAAACCAAACTAAGGAAGAAAATGCACCAGATTCAAAATAAAAAAGCTCAAAACAAGCCCTTAATGATATATATTGTACAGTAGTGAACTGTAAAATATACAGTACAGGCACCAAAATGACATCCCATAATGCCTGAGACATGGTCACTTACAGTACTGTATTTTTTATGCTGAATATCTGGCAACCACAGCTGACAGTTTTACCATAAATTTAATAGGATTTTTTTTACTCTCTCTGTCTATCTATCTATTTATTTAAAAAAAATGAAAAAAAAAATAACTGCAGAAAAACACTTAATTTGAATTAGCTGTATTTATTGAGAAGAATATCAATCATTTTTTGCAAAGCAACTCAAAGACATTGTGAATGAAAAGGCTACATTTACATTTTCCCAAATTCATTAATTTTGCAGTCAGAATCACAGTTATATGCAGAAATTAGTTTGCTTACACAAAATCAAGCACAGTAACACACCTATGGGAAACCCTTTTGGTGTGACCTTGTGAGCCATAACACAAAGACAACTTCATAAAAACATCTCAAACTTTTTAGATAGAAAAGGACATTTTTTTGTATGAATGCTGCAGTCAAACCAGGGCACAAACTCTCTTCATACTGTATTTACAGTAACAGCACTGCTCATACTGCTCAAAACAACTCTCAAAAACTGCTGGGTTCTGTTGGGTCACAGTCCTACACGCTTTCACCCAGGAAGAGACCTAATACTTAAAGTGGACACTTGCATGACACACAGAGAAAAATAAATAAAAGGTTGAAAAAAATCAAATGCAAACCATATTTTTAGAAAACTCAAAAATGTACACAATGTCGATGTAGGTACAATATGACCTGCAGTCAGGTTAATTTTGTCTTGACTTGTCTGTTTTTAAGGGTTATAATAGTGTTGTTAAAGAATGATGAAGATCATTGAACACACTTTAATCTGAATTTACCTAGTCTGAACTATTGGACTGCTGAAACAGATGCTAACACCACATACACCCACACGTTTGCCTGTTTCTACAGCTGTTCAAATAAGACTCACATATTCATCCTGCACAGCTCAACATCTGGGAATGATCCCTTCTATGCACTCAGACACATTCACTGCATGCACACACCAAAACACATCCATGTTTTACAGTACAAGCTTTACTGTACTGTATATTCCCCAGAACTACAGATTTTTAGCATGACCAGAGAAGGCAACATTTTACTGCATGAAGAATGCATACATTATGGCCTTATGAAAAGAAACATTTAGATATCCACAGTTGGTTAGAAACTTAATATTTTCACAATCAACAAATAAGTAAAACAATCTGACAGTGAGTTTCCCTGTTGTGCAGTTAAAAAAAAATAAAAAATCCAAAGACGGCTTATTACTGAACAAAATAGGCACATGTTGCACATGGTTATCTTTAGTCAAAACTGAGTTTACTGAATGTGTTTTTCATCACCCTATTTTGAGTTAGTGGCATTAGCAAAAGAACCATATTGGAGTAAAATATCTAGAGCTGACTTGGTACAGAGAAAACTTGTCTGAATAAACAAACACTGCTTTCAGTCTCTCAAAAACCTAAAGACCTCCTTTCAAATCAAAAATTAAATCACTCACACAAAATGTCATGATTACATTTTAAAGTTCAATTCAATACGAAGCCGATATAAGATGCTTCTACAATATGCAGTGCATGCCTACTGTTTGACATGATCAGCGTAACAGACATTTATATCAATATTCTGAATATACTGCACACACATTTATTAAGAATCAATTAAAGTAAAACACAATCTTATTTGGTTTTAAATGAAGCATCACTGAACTGCATGCTTTATTTAGTGTTTGTGTTGCTAACTGCAAAACAGTATCTGTTAACTTTGGCATGGCTCCATGCCAAGTCAATGTTGCAATTATTTGCAAATGGCAAATAAATTATCTGGTGTATCTGGTAACCTCTGTATGGTATAAAAAAATTGAGTACAAAAATATTCTGAAGGGTTTGCTATGATAAGACAAAACAATGCCTGGCTGATAAGATGATGGTAATAATATGAGCATATATGTCCATACATACTGTGCAGAATGTATGGAGAGAGTATGTAAAGTTCAGGACAAATAACACTTCATGTATTATTGAATAACTGTGAAGTCATGATAAATCTCTGATAATGGACACAATTTAACTGAAAAAGGAAACAAATACGTAACACACACAAGATAGTTGACTCCTTGCTCTGACTGAGTCTTTGGCCTGGTCATGCTAAATCCATAGATGGATAAGCTTCAATAAAGCTGATATTACATGATAGATGTTACAGTCCAAGCGGTGGCTGAGTATCATGTCTAGGAGGAAAGAAGAGGGACAGGCAGGAAGAGACAGGGAGAGGGACATCAGGACGGAGAGACCAAGAGAGAAAGACATTGAGCATACAGTATGAAGGAAGAGGGACAACATTCATAGCAGTCAAAAAGAAAACAAGTAAGTTTTGGCCATGTTTATCAATGGTATAAAATATAGAGAAAGTGGCTTATTTCAATATTGAGTGCTTTTTTCCACAGAGAGAGAATAGAACGCAGTAATCACAAAGACAGACGAGGAGCGAGATCAAGGAGACAATCAAAGAGAAAAACGAAGAGAGCCATGGAGAATTCAGTTCTGACTACAGTCTCTCCATCATCAGATAAACATTCAGACCATGTGGTGCGGCATTCACACACAAAGGTAGGTGGCGAACATCGTCTTAGCATTGTGAAAGCGTTCCAGCACACTCCCTTCCTCAGCGTGAGATGGGATGACAGTAGCTATGCAGCAGAATGGAGGTGCGTATATATTTCTCTCCCACTCAACCCTCCATGCACACAGGATGGATGAGAAGAGGTTTTATCTTGGCTTTCACTGGAGCAATTCGGCATGGTTTAAAACAAGCGAGCTTTCTTCTTTAGGTCATTTTTCTTCCACAAGGCCAAACGGTCAAACTGTTCAATGGTCATTCCAAATACATTGAAGAAGTCCTCTGGTGACAGGTGCCTCTGAAATGATAAGAATTGCAATAAATGTAATGATTCAAATTTTAAACTTTACCCAACAGTCTTGAACACCTGCCACTGAAAATAACTTGTCATTGCACCAACACAAACCATAATAGAGATGGGTCACAATCCTTGAATAGTCAACTAGTTTTCAAAAAACCCATCAATTTGTTTAATTTGGGTATTTTTAGCAGGTGGTGCTGTAATGCATGATAACAGCGTGTAGTGTTTTACCTGTAAACTTCCCTTAAGAAACACGTCCAACCTGGGTCAGGTGGCTCAGAGTTTCCAAATTGCAGTCTTGAAACTCTACATGCACAAGCTGATAGGTCCTTTGAACATGTAATCTGATAAACCAGAGGTTTTAAATCTGGGGTCAGGAGACCATTATGGGGCCTAAAAAGGGGTGCTAGGGGGTCCGTGTAAAATTTCAAAGAAAAAGTGTAAAAAGAAGTTTGACATTATGGAATTTGACGGAAGTCATGAGATTAATCACGAGTATTTTATTTTACGGACGGCCATAGTTTTTAACTGCAAGAAATAAAAACAAACCTGCATATGTTTTTTGTGATATAATATTTCTAGAACCTTTAGCTTGCTCACTGGAGGTTGTAAGGCCATATTCTCTGTAAAGCTGCTTTGGAACAATATTTATTTTGGAAATTACAAATTAATTTAAATTTAATTGAAAATGTTTCTCTTCATGTTTATACATCTAACATATTCTATTAGTGAAAATGGAATGATAAAAAAGATCAATTGCAAACTTAATACCAAAAAAAAGCTTTTTTAGAGATAATATTTCATAGATAATATATTAATAATTTCTTTGGCTTTAGTAGAATGACAATATAAAAGCCAATAATTTAATTTTGCTAACATGTTGTCTTTATAATATCATGCATGCTATTTTACCGACATAGTAAATGTGGGTTTTTATGGAGTACATGAAACTATTAAACTGCCTTTATATTTTTGGAAGGAGGTGTCCCTCGGAAAGGTATCCTCATATTTGGGGGTCCAACATGTCTTGTCATATTGTCATATCTGTTATAACACCTTAAATTTATTCTGAGAGGTGTCATAACTGCAATGTAGTTTTGCACATCATAACCATCAAATATCCAGATTTATCCAGTTTATTCTGCTATCAATATCTGCATGGAGCAAACATCATTACGGATTAAAGAGTGCGGAAAAATGACATAATATTGACAATAATTACAACCATCCATATGCATGTGTCACCTAAAGCTTTGCCGTTGTTGAGGGCATTCTTTGCTTTTTGTACAATCAGGATTACGAGCAACGCTGGAGTGCTGTGAAGGTTGCCAGGCTTTCAAGCCTGTGACCTCAATTTGGGTTTAAAACATTCCAGAATGGATTTGTATAAATCTTTATGCTTTCAAGCCCTCTTGTATGTGGTACTGTAAAACTTGCAGATGTGTGGATGTCTTGCACTTCTCCAAACAGATGCAGAAATCACCAGTTTTTTTCTGTTGGGTGGTGTAAATGCCTCATGCTGGGAGAATGACTCCAATTACACTCAATTCTAGCAGATGTGACACTGGTCTCTCATGTCAGGGGAACAGTCTTTTAATAGACACCTTTTGAGATATTGCAATTTCAACCACAGGGATTCCATGCGAACAGTTAAGGGGAGTAAGTCGATAAATCAGCATCTCTCCTAACTCACACTGAAGTTAAAGTGAGCCGGACATATCTTCTCACTTTTCATTTAAACCCACTAATAACACTGAGACAATGTCCAGGAACATGGAGAATATATTATGTGTTGGCCATGGGCAAGTGAATTGTGTTCCAACAAAGCCGAGGCATCTGCAGCATAACCCCACGTACATTCACACACAGGCAGATGTGCACTCATGCAAACACACAAACATACACAAATTACTTTTCGCCTGGCTGCCGTCTGCTATACTTTAACCCAGTTACAGATTAATGTTGACAATATTATATTTAACATTGAACAGCAATAGCAGAACAGGAAATAGGTAGACCCAAGAACTGAACAACAACCTGCAGTCCATAATGAAAAAACACAACAGTATGCATATTATTACAAATGTATCATCAATCACAACTTAATCAAAACTTGTTTCATAGTGCACTCAAGTCAAAATCAAGATAAACAAAAGAAAACCCTCTACACATAAACAATACTCAAGTGAAGTCATCTACATTGCATAAGGGCTAGTTAAGAAATAGGCCACATAGAGAGGAAACAGATAAGGAAAGACATGAACAGAGAAGAAAGTTTGAAGTTCAAATAAAATATTGCCTTTACCTCCAGTCTGGTGCGGTCCACGTCACGTGGTAGTTTTACTCGGACTTTATGAGACACAGCTAGCATGTCATAGGGGTAGACCTGCAACACATGTGCATGCATGCAAAAGAAACACAATTACACAGATCCACATCCAAGTTGCAAAATATACTACTGTATAAGACAAATTAGTTAACATTAACATCAGTATATGCATAAGGTATCATGAACTAGCAATGAATATTTTTAACAGCATACTGTATATTAATCTTGGTTAATGTTAATTTATGAAAATAAAATTGTTTATTGTTAGTAAATAATGCATTAATTAATGCTAACATATACAACTTTTCATTAAAAAAAGTAATAATATATGACACTTTGAATAAAATTAACACTAACCAAGATTAATAAGAGCTGAAAATGTATTGTTTATTGTAAATTCATGTTAACTACTGTAGTTAACTAAAGTTAACTAATACAACCTTACTGTAAAGTGTTACAGACAAAGTGCAATTCACGAAAAAATTTGCAAAAAGCTTGGCAAATCTGTGGGTTGACTCTTTTAATATTAATATTCAGCAATTTGCATTCTACAAAATGGGACAAAGTCTAACCAATGTGTAATAGAGATAATTAAAATCAGCACACCAGCATCAAAATTTATTATAAACATCAAAACTTACCTTGTACTCTGAGAAAGTAATGGAAAATGGGAAAGAGGTTGAGAAAAAAGAGAAAGATAGCAAATTACTTAAGTTAATCTTAGTTCTTGGGTGTTGCAAACTCAACTCATCTTTTGTCAATTTGTAAGTTAAACACTCACTCACCTCTCATGCCACCCCAGCTAGAGTCATGGTCTGGGTCATCCTCAACAAGATCAGCTGCCTAGTAATGACCAACGTGTGACAAACTTAAAATTGTATAATTAGCACACACCTTTGAAGCAAAATTGTTCAGTCACTGCACATTTATCTACAAGCAGAAAACAGTGGGCTTAAAGGGATAGTTAACCCAAAAATTAAAATTCTCTCATCATTTACTCACCCTAGAAGAATATCTCAGCTCTGTAGGTCCATACAATGCAAGTGAATGGTGGCCAGAACTTTGAAGGTCCAAAAAGCATCCAAAAGTTCTGGCCACCATTCACTTTCATTGAATGGACCTACAGAGCTGATATATTCTTCTAAAAAATCTTCATTTGTGTTCAGCAGAAGAAAGAAGTCATACACATCTGTGATGGCATGAGGGTGAGTAAATGACAAAAAAAAAAAAAATCATTTTTGGGTGAACTATCCCTTTAAGCCTAAATATGTCTCATTATACAAAGAGTAGCTATTGTTTATGCAGGGAACACAAAATCCAGTGAGAGTAACAATATCATGTGTGAACAGGGCTCTAATATAAAGACTGGCTGCAGTAAAGGTGAAAGTTTTTCTTTAATTTCCTGAGGTTAAATATTAGTCTAGTGCAGACAGTGGCTTAAATCCATAGGGCTAGAGCTTGTGGTGTGCTTGGCTACAAATATTGATCTATGACTAGCTTTCTGTTTCACATGCCTTTGTGACTGCTTGTGGAAAGTAAGGGTGAAATATGACACCAAGTCAGACCAGATTAGAAATCAAGAATAGGTAATATTTTTGTCTTCAAGTAGCTTATTGTCATGGGAGTTGGTTACCAAGAACAGCTGTAAAATACTGCCACTTTGTGTATAGGAGAAGCTTTTAGAACACTATCAAACAAAGACACTGGCATCATAGCAGCATCAGAGATAAAAGATCAGAATCAAATTTTTAAATAAAGAGTGCGCCTGGGCTTTCTGCTATTGCAACACATCTAGTTCTTCTGCATAGAGGATCCTCCAATAAACCGTCCTGTGTAAGGGAGCCAGAGTTCAATTTAAAGATCAAAGTGAAAATGGAAAACTGCCAGAGGGTGGGAAACAAGACTAAATGCACACATGCACATACACATAGACACACCCTTCCAGCATTATGGCTTCCTCAGCTAAATCTTTAGACTAACTATGACTGTGTCATGAATTGATCCATGTGTGTGATTAGAACACCCCTCTATGTCCCAGCAGCTGGATTTGACAAATCAAACCAGGATCAAACAAGATTCTTCATTGCTGAGAGAGGGAGTGATGGTATTCGTGACCACAACTCACATATATTCCAAAACACACGGAAAGAAAGATCACGGACAGATGAAAATTCTGAATAGATTTCCAGCTTGCTGTTCTTGTGTGCGATTATCGTGATGGGGTCTTGAGTATGGAAATTAGCAAGGACTTTAAAGATTCCAGTCCCATAAGGGTTCAATTAACAATTCTATTAGTACTTTTGAGGAAAGATCCCCACTTTTAATAATTTGCTCTAACTATATACTGAAAATATACTGAATAAAAACACAGTAACAATTCTTGGTTTGAGTTGGACACAACAAATGTAAGAACTTTTGGTTCAATGGAACCGGTACTGAATAATAACCTCTACTACTCCATTCCCAACCCTAGTCTTGAGCTTTCATTTAGGCGTTGACCTAAACATGCAATGATGCACTCTACATGTTTACCTTGTATATGCCGTTCCGCCCATATCCTGGCAGCGAAGCAGACTTGTTATATGGAAAGTCTGTAAAAGAGATTTGGTTGGACAGTTTATACAATATATGCAATATATAGCTTTTTACTCTTGCATCATGTTCATGGGGACCATGTGGGAGGACTGGGATAGGCTACTCACTGGGTTGAGACATATCAGTAGGCAAGCTGTGGGTGGAGGTCCTGGGATCGATGTCTGGAGACTGTCCATCAATCTCACTCTTCAGGTTCATCCAACTTGTTCTGGTCTATTACAAACACAACAGTCATAAATCAGATATAGTAAAGCATGTCAATAAAAGAACTTCATGGAAAGAACTATGGATTTACAATGGTCCCAAAAAAGTACTTGGACACTTTTGGAGACTAATGCCACACTTAAAGGGATAGTTTACCCAAAAATGAAAATTCTCTCATCATTTACTCACCCTTAGATTTATTTACTTACTAGATGTGTGTAACTTTCTTTCTTCTGCTGAACACAAACAAAGATTTTTAGAAGAATATCTCAGATCTGTAGGTCCATACAATGTAAGTGAATGGTGATCAGGCCTTTGAAGCTCCAAAAAGAAGATAAAAGTCTGCATTAAAGTAATCCATACGACTCCATTGGTTTAATCAGTCTTCTGAAGCCATCCAGTTCCTTTTGGGTGAAAACAGACCAAAATATATCTCCTTTTTCACTGTACATCTTGCCATTGCAGTCTCTAGGCACGATCATGATTTCAAGCTCAATTACACTTAATAGTGCTTGACGCATGCGCAGACCACTAGATGGCGCAACAGGAAGTGTAATAGAGCTTGAAATCATGATCGCAAAGGAGACTGCTGTCAAGATGTACAGAGAAAAAGGAGTTATATGTTGATCTGTTCTCACCCAAAACCAACTGGATAGTTTCAGAAGACATAGATTAAACCACTGGAGTCATATGGATTACTTTTACTATTACTGTGTTTGCATTTTGGGGCTTTAAAGTGCTGATCACCATTCACTTGCATTGAATGGAACTACAGAGCTGACATATTCTTCAAAAATTTTAGAAGAAAGAGTTATGCAGAAGAAAGAAAGTCATACACATCTTAGATGTCATGAGGGTGAGTAAATGATGAGATTTTTCATTTTTGGGTGAACTATCCCTTTAAAGATGTGTGAATTTCATTTGATATTTAACAAAAAATTTAACCACGTGGCATCTGCAAAAAAATTTACCATTTCTAAACATTTTTTGTTGTTGTTGTTGCAATGACTACATTAAAAAATATAGCTGCAAGCAGCAATTACGGGGCCAAGCACACCAATAGCAAACATTTAGACTGAATATAGAATTCTGCTGATGACTTTAAGCAGAGTGGTGAAAAATGACATTTGTTTTGACTTATAGTGTTATACAAATGCTTATAACTTTTGACGAAAAGGTGGTGCTGTCACCAAATGGATTTAGTATTGTAAGGGCTTGGTCACAGTGCCATATATGAAGTTTCATGTCAATACACCAAAGCGTTCAAGAGATACAGCCTCAGATCCTTATAGGCATCTTGTCATAAAATTAGTTGATATGATACACAAGGACGCTTTTATTAACTTTTTGTCATGAGTGTCTCTAGATGATACATTCAAAATTTCATGCAAATCAGACTTATGTTCTTGGAGGAGTTCTAAAAGTAGGTTTTCAACTAAATTCAAAATGGCGGACAGGAAGTATGGCAAATCTGGTATCAACGTACTCGGCATGACCCAAGGAGGCTAACGACACAAGTCCTATGACAATAGGCCAAATTAAAAGTTCAAAAGTAATAAAAGTTATAAACATTTCTTTGTATAAACTTCAATGGCGGAATTAGAAGAAGAATAAGAACACTAACAATTACAATAGGCGCCCATGCAACTTCTATGCTTGGAACCTAATAAATGCTATGGACATGAACCACTAACTTTGACAACCAGAAAGCATCTAAATAATTGCGAACAGTATATTGTTAAAATTGATACCTAACAAACTTGTTTTTGTGAAAAGATTTGCTTGAAAGTGTGCCTGTGTTATCTTTCTTTAAAATTAAAGTCATTTTGTTTGATATTTCGTTTTTTCATGCAATGACATTCCTACATTTTTAAGAGTGGTTTAAATACTTTTTGGGGCCACTGTTTGGGAAGTGAGAGATACGTATATAGGTCTGATTAAATTAACAACAGAGCTTTAATATTTAGATAAGATAACTTCATATACTGATTTTTATATAAATAAATGAATCACCTTTCTGTCTACATCATCACCATCTTGCCAGGAGGTTCTGGAAGCTGCAGCACAGTAAGAGAGTTTAAATAAAACCTAAAGACAGTTTTCACTTTTAAAGGAGTGACACTGATTTAAATTACACCATGCAAGGTATCACAGTGGACAGACAACAAAAATGTAAATGAAAATATTGTTATATGCCCCTGAACCAGACATCATCTGATTTGATCAGTGTAGCCATGATTTTAGAGAGTGAAAGGAAAAAAAAAAAAAAAAAAACAGAACTCAATTTTGATTAAGGGAGGACAACAAATCTTTGAACAGAACCAACAGGCAAGTGAAAAGTGACACAACCAAACACAATGTCAATCCAGGGTGCAAGTTCAGGACTAAAGGTAAAAAGAAACCGGTCAAGTGATTAATACCTCTACCACCCAATCACAATGAGCTATGTAGATGCCTTTAAAACAGTCACGATGGGTTACACAAATGCCTTTGACTTTTCACCCAACCAATGAGTTACACAGACACCAAACATTGTCTAACATCTAAATCACTAGACCACAGATAGGACACTGTACTGCAACTGACAAATGAGTATGTACGAATGAAGAGAGGCACAAAAGAAAAGAAAGAATATATCTGACTGCCGTTTCCATGTCAGGCTAAACCAATACAAATACCAAAAATTTACAAAAGAAATGTAGAAGATTTTGTGGACGAAAACATATCAAAGGCATCATTTGCATTAAATGTAAGAACATTAAATACATTCAAAACAAAAATTAATTTCTCAGTTATGGCATTACTTGGCACTATCCTTCTGGAAAGTCCAATTTAAGCTAGTAGCTGTATTTTATAACATGTTAGCTGGTTTCTAGCTATTCTGAGACGGTATTTTGTTGGTTCAAGCAGACCATTAGCTGGTCGAAAGCTGGTAGACCATCTTGGAGCACACACACATATAAAAATCATACCATGGTGCATGTCAACCAGTTAATAACCATCTTAGACCAGCTAGTCACCAGCTACCATGTTCCAATACACAGTTACAGTACAATCTAAATCTGGACTTTCCAGCAAGGTAATAATTATTCAGGGCTAACCGCTATGGACATAAAACAAATTAACTCAATAAATATGGATGAAATAGAGTATGACCCTTTGATCATTTGATCAAGACGTCTGCAGATGCACAACCAAAACCACAACCAGAAACCAGAAAATAGGTTTCTGACTGGTGCATGACAAGTACCTTGTCTAACCATTAACTTTTTTTCTGGGATTAGTAATACTCCTTTTCAGTGCCTACTGTTATGAGCTGAAATGGAAACCAGCAGACAGTTGAAGGGTCAAAGGTAACAAGGTTTCAAGGCAACAGGTACCATAGTGACATGCTTTACAGCATGCAAAGAGACATGGTTGTACGAAGACTGAACTGTACCATGCTGTTTGTAGATAGGGGGTTTTCTATAGATATTATCTTTGACTTTATTCTCTGAGAATGGAAGAGAGACAGAGAGAGAGAGAGTGTGACAGGAGCAGAGGAGAGGATAAGCAGAAGAGAAAGAAGATGAATAAAGAAGCATGAGTTATTAAAGGATGGAATCAGGGTAAAAGAAAGGGCAGCAAATGTATCGAGCACGATATTGATTATATATGGACATTATACCACATTTCATAACAGTCATGTCCAGAAATGTTCATGGTCAGCATGCAACAATCAAACATTTTTGCCTTTGATAAACTTCCTGGGCTTTGATGAAATTGATTTCAAATATGGATTTTTCTGCAGTCTGAATCATATGTTTAAAGTTATAAATAAGGAACATCTTATCTAAAGTTCCAACTTAGAACATACTGTGCTACAAACTACAGCATAAAATGTCTCCTAAAATGAGTTTAGCCTAAAGGAAATTAGGGAGATTAATGATGTAATTGCAATGACACAATGTCCTTATAATTGACACAGCATGTGTATCTGTGCAGCTTGTTTAGGTCAGCTCAAACTCATGACTGCTTCTTAAACATTACCTCAAGGAAAAATGTGTCATTTAATATAACACATGTGGGACATTTTAGCTGTTTCAGCCAATAGTGGAACAATAGATGTCATTAAAAATAGAAAAAGAAATGTCATAGGCAGAAAAACCATGAAACTGATCATAAGGTTCATTTTAACCATATTCAGGAATGACAAATAAGCATTTTTGCTATTAATAATAGGCATTTGCTTACAGCAATAAAACATACATGTACTACATTGATACAAATGCAATTAATGCAGAGCACAAAATGACTGTGATCTTTATGAAAAGATCACAGGACAAAACTTGGCAGGATATGAATTTGTATTATTCAGTTTGACAGAATGTTTCGTAAAAAATATATGTGGGTGGAAAAAGAGAGTATTTAAAAGGATAGTTCACCCAAAAATTAAAATTCTCCCATCATTTACTCACCCTCATGCCATCCCAGATGTGTATGACTTTCTTTTTTCTGAACACAAATGAAGATTTTTAGAAGAATATTTCAGCTCTGTAGGTCCATACAATGCAAGTTAATGGAGGCTAGAACTTTGAAGGTCCAAAAAACACATAAAGGCAGCATAAAAGTAATCCATATGACTCCAGTGGTTAAATCCATATCTTCAGAAGCAATATGATAGGTGTGGGTGAGAAACAGATCCATATTTAAGTCCTTTTTTTACTATCAATCTCCACTTTCACTTTCACATTCTTCTTCTTTTGTTTTTGCCGATACACATTCTTTGTGCATATCGCCACCTACTGGGCAGGGAGGAGAATTTATAGTAAAAAAGGACTTTATATTGATCTGTTTCTCAACCACACCCATCATATCTCTTCTGAAGATAAGGATTTAACCACTGGAGTTTTATGGATTATTTTTATGCTGCCTTTACGTGCTTTCTGGACCTTCAAAATTCTGGCCACAGTTCACTTGCATTGTGAGGACCAACAGAGCTGAAATATTCTTCTAAAAATCTTTGTTTGTGTTCAGCAGAAGAAAAAAAGTCATACACATCTGGGATGGCATGAGGGTAAGTAAATGATGAGAGAATTTTCATTTTTGGGTGAACTAATCATTTAACATTGTACAGAGGGGAGGACAGAGGAGGAAAGTAGAGCAGATGTGAGAAGAAATAGGCCAACAGTGTAAGCATATTTTAGTCAAGTGTAGGTTGCACAACTGACAATACAAATGCT
Organism: Myxocyprinus asiaticus; assembly: GCF_019703515.2. Lineage (NCBI taxonomy): Eukaryota > Metazoa > Chordata > Actinopteri > Cypriniformes > Catostomidae > Myxocyprinus > Myxocyprinus asiaticus. The sequence goes on along the minus strand of NC_059375.1, from coordinate 23,658,683 downwards.
GTATTGATTTGCCAGAGGTACAGTATGCCCTTTACCTTCAGGCATACTGTACCTCTGGCAAATCTGCGACAAGCAGGCCTACCTGGGATGTGGAAATGACGAGGGGCAGCCACATATGTAGAGGAAGGAGATTTGCCATCAGAGTAGGTGGACAGACTGGGGGTACTGCGCCCACTTTCACTACCTCGGGGGGTTAAGGTCACACCAGACGCAAAAAAGAAAAGAAAAGAAGAAAGGGAGGAGTTGCAAAAACTAGAATTTTACTGCATTGAGTCACAAACCTTTCAGCTTTGATTTCAACAAACCTCACAATACAGCCAGCTCAAAACCACTGAAATTAACAAATTTGCTTTTGCAGTATGTTTAGTTTATAGTGGTGACATCTGTTCAGCAGATACACAAACTGCAGTGCTCTGCTTGAACAGAGCGTAAAGAGTACAGGTGCAGTCACACTAGGCTTTGAGAATGGGAAATAACTTTGGACACCCCAATGAGTATGGCCAACAGGATGATGTCACACTCTAGGGTTCAGTTTTAAATATATGAAAAATTATAAATACAGAGTAACAATAAATGAAAAAATTATATACTATCATATATAGTATATAAGAGTTCCCACTCTTTTCAAGACATTTATTTTCCAAAACATTTCCAGGATATTTTATGTGACCGACACATTTAACATTTAGTTTGTAACAATTTTGTATTCAGTTTGTACTCTTTGTATTGAGCAATCTGTGACCTGTTTTGATTCTCTACGGGTGAAATGTGTTTCAGCATATGAATTTGCATGGTCGGTGTTCACCAAATCTCCTGCATTCACATGCATGTGAATGGAGACAAAGTGACTGCACCTTAAGTCACTGAGTGGATCAGAGAGAAAAGAGACAGCAAATACTGTCACAGGCAGGCTGAACGGTGAAGTTTAGATTAGCATCTTCAGGGGAAGAGATTAACTATTGATAGTCACATTCTATTATCAAGCTGAGACAGAGAGTAAAGGAGAGGGAGAGAATCTGTTTCAGCTGTACATACAGTTGAAGTCAGAAGTTTACATACACTTAGGTTGAAGTCATTAAAACTAATTTTTTAACCACTCCACAGATTTAATATTAGCAAACTATAATTTTGGCAAGTTGTTTAGGACATCTACTTTGTGCATGACATGAGTAATTTTTCCAACAATTGTTTACAGACAGATTGTTTCACTTTTAATTGACTATATCACAATTCCAGTGAGTCAGAAGTTTACATACACTAAGTTATCTGTGCCTTTAAGCAGCTTGGAAAATTCCAGAAAATTATGTCAAGCCTTAGACAAGTAGCCAATTAGCTTCTGATAGGAAGTGTAATGAATTGGAGGTGTACCTGTGGATGTATTTTAAGGCCTACCTTCAAACTCAGTACCTCTTTGCTTGACATCATGGGAAAATCAAAAGAAATCAGCCAAGACCTCAGAAAACCAATTGTGGACCTCCACAAATCTGGTTCATCCTTGGGAGCAATTTCCAAACACCTGAAGGTACCACATTCATCTGTACAAACAATAGCTCGCAAGTATAAACACCATGGGACCACACAGCCATTATACCACTCTGGAAGGAGACACATTCTGTCTCCTAGAGATGAACGTAGTTTGGTGCGAAAAGTGCAAATCAATCCCAGAACAACAGCAAAGGACCTTGTGAAGATGCTGGAGGAAACAGGTAGACAAGTATCTATATCCACAGAAAAACGAGTCCTATATTGACATAACCTGAAAGGCTGCTCAGCAAGGAAGAAGCCACTGCACCAAAACCGCCATAAAAAAGCCAGACTACAGTCTGCAAGTGCACATGGGGACAAAGATCTTACATTTTTGGAGAAATGTCCTCTGGTCTAATGAAATAAAAATGTAACTGTTTGGCCATAATGACCATCGTTATGTTTGGAGGAAAAAGGGTAAGACTTGCAAGCCAAAGATCACCATCCCAACCGTGAAGTATGGGGGTTGGTAGCGTCATGTTGCGGGGGTGCTTTGCTGCAGGAGGGACTGTTGCACTTCACAAAATAGATGGCATCATAAGGAAGGAAAATTATGTGGATCTATTGAAGCAACATCTCAAGACATCAGCCAGGAAGTTAAAGCTTGGTCACAAATGGGTCTTCCAAATGGACAATGACCCCAATCATACCTCCAAAGTTGTGGCAAAATGGCTTAAGGACAACAAAGTCAAGGTATTGGAGTGGCCATCACAAAGCCCTGACCTCAATCAGATAAAACATTTGTGGGCAGAACTGAAAAAGCATGTGCGAGCAAGGAGGCCTACAAACCTGACACAGTTAAACCAGTTCTGTCTGGAGGAATGGGCCAAAATTCCAGCAACTTATTGTGATAAGTTTGTGGAAGGCTACCCAAAAATTAAAGAATTAAAAGCAATGCTACCAAATACTAACAAAGTGTATGTAAACTTCTGACCCACTGGGAATGTGATGAAAGAAATAAAAGCTGAAATAAATAATTCTCTCCACTATTATTCTGACATTTCACATTCTTAAAATAAAGTAGTGATTCTAACTGACCTAAGACAGGGAATGTTTTCTACGATTAAATGTCAGGAATTGTGAAAAACTGAGTTTAAGTGTATTTGGCTAAGGTGTATGTAAACTTCTGACTTCAACTGTCATTGTGTTCTTCATTGAATTTGTGAGCTGGAACAAGTTTGCAATTTGAGAGCATGGACATGAAGTCGTTTGCTAATCAGAGTTATCTCTTTCTCTTTCTCTGTCTCCTTTTTCTTTTTCCTTTTCTCCATCACGCACGAACACACACACTTGCAACGTTCCTTCAGACACATGCACACACCATTAAACACACAAAGTGCTGTTAGTGAAATTTCACCCAGTTTTTGGAAAAAAGTCCACACATCTGGAGCTGGGAGAGTAGGAAAGTGTCATAAAATACACCAAATACACAAATCAAAACACTGGAGCACATTGTGGAGTATGAAGATTAATAGTCTTTATCTCAAGGCTCTCCATTACTCATCAAGAAGGATGTCTTAATTCATCATGTACTTTTTATTATTTATAAGGGATAATTCACCCAAAATGAGAATTCTGTCATTATTTACTCACCCTCATGTTGTTTCAAACCTGTCGCAATTTTTGTCTTTCATTAAATCCAAACAGAGATGATAGGCAGAATGTTAGACTCTGTCACCATTCACTTTCATTACATCTTTTTTCCATACAAAGAAAGTGCATCGTGACTGAGGCTAACATTTTGCCTAACATCTCCTATTATTTTCCAAGGAAGAGAGAAAGTCATACTGGTTTAGAACAGCATGAGAGTGAGTAAATGATGACAGAATTTTCATTGTTGGGTGAACTATGCCTTTGACCAACAGCCAAATAGCTATTTAATTTCCTTTTTTTTTTAGCAAACTCGCATTCAGGTGTTTCACTCAGAAATTTACGACATTACAGAAGTAAAATGTGTTTTGAATTTCACGCTGACTTTAAATATATTAAAAAAGAAACACAGCAGTCTCTATATGATCACGGTTTTGTGTGTTGAATTCATATTAACCCTGCTTGCACTGATGCAGCATATTGCATCCACAGTTTTCTTTGTTATTCCTATGGTCCCATGCACAAGTATTTCATCCCTTACACCTGTTTAGACAATTAATAGACTTAAATGTTTAATTATAATTTCATATATCTTAAATAGGAAATAGGATATGTCTCATTTGACTATACTACAAGATCTGCAAATTGTAAGGGAGACCTTATTATGTGTGTCCTTAGCCCATAAGAGGTCAATTAGACTCCTAAGTGAATCATAAACAGCACACTCCAAACACAACCTCAATGCACTTAAAAGGTTGGCCTGGAATTGCACAGGGCAGAAGTTTATGCCACTGTGTCTGGCAAACCGACCCAAAATTACAGCTCCACTGCAGCTTTACCCCTTTAATCTTCCCCTGTGAACTTCATTCCCGCTCTCTCTAGCAGAGAAACCACAAAACAGAAAGCTCTAGCATGATTTACTAAATATAAAGAGTTTCTATTCCTGCTTTCTATCATCTTTTGCTCTTCTTCTCAGACACCAGAACAACATACAATGAAGTGGTCCATGGCAAAGTCATACTGTATGGCTTTATATCTCTCCCCAGAGATGTTAAAATTTTTAGTTTCACATTCGTGGATGAGTTAATACACTCCAATATAATCTAGTTTCCCCTTCACACCTGGATTTACCATGTATTTTCAGTGATCGGATTACAACTGGATATCACTTGACCACATTTAAAGTCAGGTGTAAATGCACCTAAGATGCATTGTGAACGGATTATGATTGGATCACTGAAACCACATTCAGAGGTGGTTCGGGACTGATTCTGACCACATTCGGAGTTGTAAATGGTAGTGCGTTTTTGTTATCTGCATACAATTACATAGTAATATGGGTAACACTTCATGATAAGGTTGTACTTGTTTAACATTAGATATATAAATTAACATGAGGTTAACATAACCTAACAATGAATAATACTTTTACAGTTATTAATCTTGGTTTATTTCAACATATGCTAATACATTTTTTAAAAGTTGTATATGTTAACATTAGTTAAGGCAATATGAATTAACATGAACTAACCAAGAACAATTGTATTTACATAAATTAACATGAATCAATAAATAGTGAAAAAAAATGTACTCTTAGTTTACGATATCTAATGCATTTATTAATGATAACAAATAGAACCTTATTGTAAAGTGTTACTGTACTATGTAGGTACCATTTTCCATTTTGAGTGGTAAGTGCAATCAAATCACAATCCGATCACAATGGATACTCTCTGAAATGCAAAGTGTAAATGCAATCCAGCAAAAGAAGATCTAGTTCCCCTTCTGTCACTCACTCGACGTTGTGTTGATATAGTGACACTAGGGGTTGATCTTGAGAGCCCGAGACACCTTCAGATCTTTGAGAAAAGGCCAATGATAATTGGCGAGTAGAATTTGCATGCCACTCCCCCGACATACGGGTATGAAAAGGAGGCTGGCATGCGGATTCATTCAGATTTTTTCTTCGGAGCCGAGCAGTTGTATTTCAGCGAGCTGAATACTACTACTGATCCATTCACCTCTTCAGAAGCGTGTGCTGTTGGATATACGATGCATTCCAGCGGCTTTCTCTCCACTCTGCACTCCACTGCAAACTACACCCCTGGGTGCTTCAGCAGTGCTTTAAAAGAGTTTATTTCCTCTAAAGAGTATATTTCCTCTATTAGAGCAGGCACAGTGACGTTGAACGTCTTTTAAAGATGCGTCTTTTTAAAGATGCCCTTCCGTCTCTGTGCAGTTCCTGGATGCGGTTGTTACCTCTCTGCCTCTGATGGTCACAATCACTGCCTCACGTGCCTCGGCCAAAATCACGTTGAGGAAGCATTCGTGGATGGTTCCTGTTCTCATTGCGAGAACAAGACCATGGCAACGTTGCGGTCGAGGCTTTCCTTCTTTCGAGGGAAAGCCACTTCAGCTGTCCCCCCGCTGGTCCTTCTACCTACAGGTACGAGGCCGCCCTGGTTGACGCTTAAGTCGATTCAGGGGCTTCAATGGGTACGGTTCCGCCGGGTAAACCCCCACAGACTGGCCACTCCCCGGTATGCTCGTTTGCGCTCGTCCAGTTCTGGGATGAGACAGGCAGCTCGCCTCAGTGCCAGCCTAATGTCCCTTTTGGAGCTCGTGAGCCGGATGAGATGTCGATCGCTGCATCGGAGAGAGCCTTGGTGATGTCGGACGCCGAGGACTCGACCGGGCTGCCGCCTTCGGGTGTGGCAGCCCAGTCTGAAGCCGACGCGGAGCTGACAACTGGCTTCTGGGTTCGGTGCGCCGCTTGCAGCCACACCCCCCTCCAGTCCCCTTCTTCCTGGAAGTGCACGACGAGCTGACGCGATCGTGGAGGGTACCTTTCCCTGCCCGAACCCGATCCTTCAGTTCGTCCGCTCTCACTATCCTCGATGGTGGGGCGGCCGAGGGTTATGCCACAATACCCCAGGTTGATAAGCTGATTGCAGCACACCTGTGCCCGCTGAGCGCCACCACCTTGTGGAGTCGCCCGGCACTCCCTTCCCAAGCCTGTAGGACGATGTCGTCTCTGGCGACTAAAGCCTACAGCGTTGCCGGTCAGGCCGCCTCCGCTCTGCATGCCATGGCCCTCTTACAGGTCCATCAGTCCAAGGCAATGAAAGAGCTACACGAGGGTAGTTCTGATCCCGGTGTGCTACAAGATCTGCGCTCGGTGACCGATCTCGCCCTCCGTGCGACTAAGGTCACAGCGTGTGCACTCGGGCAGACGATGTCCACGCTTGTGGTCCAGGAGCGCCACCTGTGGCTGAACCTGGTCGAGATGAGGGACGAGGACAAGGCGCGGTTCCTTAACGCTCCCATCTCCCAGGTCGGCCTCTTCGGCGACACCATCAAGGACTTCGCCCAGCAGTTCTCGGCGGTGAAGCAACAGACAGAGGCCATTCAGCACATCAGATGGAGGCCATTCAGCACATCTTGCCCCGACGCAGCTCAAGAGTGCACACCCCGTCTGTTTGCCGAGGGCGTCCCCCTGCGGCGACACAAACTCCACCGGCATCGCCCCAGCCCGAGCTGTTGCTGGGCAATACCCAATACTTCCACAACATTTTACAATCTCCGTGTTGAGCCGGTTTCATCCCGTGTTCTTTCAGGTACGAACAGGTAAGTTTTTGTTACCGCTTGTGTATAGCGCCTTTCCCCTCCACGAGGTGAAGCCGTGCGCTTTTCTCTCCCATGCGTGTTCACGACCTGTGAACCCTGGATGTCCTTCCTCCTAGCCCTCTGGCTCACGAATTCAGCGGAGGAATTCGTAGTCGGACACAGAACGTGTGCTAACGTGCCCTGTACTGGGGTAAGTGCTCCACAGGTCTCGGTTACCCCGGTAACCTTCTGTGATGTATCTTCCGCGGTACGGTCTCCCATTTTCAGTAGACCCGCGTCTCCCTTGGCAGAGCCCTCTCTGCCCTGGTCGCTGCGTTTGTAGAGCTCCTCCCCTACGAAGGGCAGGACCTACCGCTGTGCCTCTTCCATGTGCGGCCTTAGGCTCATATGACGTATTCACCACTTTTTTTACCCTCCCCTTCAGGGCAGGGTGTCGCCTCCACATGGTCTTTTCCCCCTGAAAGCATAGGAATGGAAAAGAACGCCTTCCCCGGCGCATTTTATGAGCATTTAAAAGCCCCAGCCAAATCTAATTCGAGAAAAGAAGAGAAAAACTTAGAGAGAAAAGGCCGCGGCTAGATACGTCTCCTTCCCCCCTCAGGGTTGTTGGGAATTACATGACATTTTGGGGTGTCTGGGGAGGCTATGTGCAGTCCGAGTGCGTCTGTTCCTATGCTCACAATAGCTTGCCTACACCTGCATTGGCAGTTCACGTAACGCAGTTCAGCCATTGTGACGTTTCGTATATGGACCCCTAGTGTCACTACATTGACACAATGTCGAGTGAGTGACAGAAGGGGAACATCTCGGTTACTGTTGTAACCTCCGTTCCCTGATGAAGGGAACGAGACATTGTGTCCCTCTTGCCACAGGCTGAACTACACCGCTGTAATGGCCGGGACCTTGTCTCGGCTCCTCAGTGCAAAAGCCTGAATGAATCCGCATTCCAGCCTCCCTTTTATACCCATATGTCGGGGGGAGTGGCTTGCAAATTCTACTCGCCAATTCTCATTGGCCTTTTCTCAAAGATCTGAAGGTGTCTCGGGCTCTCAAGATTGACCCCTAGTGTCACTACATCGACACAACGTCTCGTTCCCTCCATCAAGGAACGGAGATTACGACAGTAACCGAGACGATTTTACCAGATACATAATGCATGTTAATTTCAGGTCTAAATGGGGCCAATATGAAGCTATATATATATATATATATATATATATATATATATATATATATATATATATATATATCTCCTTCTGCAAATGATTGCTGGTCTAAGCGAGAACTCTTTTAAATCAATGATGGAGAGTTTGAAAACGTTAAGCTAAAACATTTCAATAAATAAGAGAAATGACAGAAACAAAGTAAATGGCAACAAACGTATATTCATTTGATTATCAAATGGAGGAAAATGTCACATTCACAGATGAAGCACAACATCAACTTCCACAAATAAATGCATATTGATGCTCACCACCAACGATCACATTTGTCTTTGTGCATAAATGACTGTTTTTTATAATGAAAATCCACATTTTCCATGCAATACCAATGTACGTACAAACTCTCAATAACACAATAACAGCAAGCATAAAAAACAGAGTGGTCCAAATACTGAACCTTGCAGTACACCAACAATCCCACGCCACTGTAATAAACTGGTGATTCACAGTAAAAGATAGACCAAGACCAGAGGGTCTAAGGTTTACCATGAGAAGGCAAACTGAGGTGCAGGGCTGTCCTAGGCCTACTCTCACACTTTGCCTCTTGATTGACTCCTGTTTCAATTCCTGTTCAGAAAGGTGGATGAAGGATAAGGTAGTGATTTAATGTGTGCTGAGATCGACTACCAAAAGCATAGGGCCCATAATTAACATTTGTTAAGTGCCAAATGCAAGTAAAAATTGGCTTTGGTGAGCAAATAAAATAGGGTTACTTGCCACTTGGTTGGTGACTTAATAGGAACTGCAACATTACATGGTATAGATCGAATTGTTTCTGACGACTTTTAACTGTAGAAGAAAATATCATCAGAAGTTTATATAGGATGTCTAAAGCTTTATTTTCCCCCAGAACTCTATGTGGCAACACATATGTGGAATATTCCTTAATTAGATATATAGTAATAATAATAAAAATAGGCGTAGACTACGGTACATTATACTGCGAGCGTCTCAATGACCTGCACTTTGTTGTAAATATGCAAGGAAAAACAGCTAATAAATTCCATTGTCGTAGAATCATTAGTTCAATTCATATTCAATTAGGAATTCAAAATCGGATAAACAAAAAACAACTTCTTATTTCATTATTCGTTTACAAAACCAATATTTACAAACAAATAATGACTTGTTTTTTGTAATTTTGATTTAATTCTCAAAAATAGGAAATTGGAAAAATAGCCATGGGACACTGTGCGTTTTGATTATTTGAGTTCACTAATATATGGCTTGAATATTTGATTCGCACATATGGGTGGACCTGAAACACCCCTTTCTTCTGATTGGTCAGCCTGCACCATCGTCTTCCTCAATGCTGTGAGACAGAATAATTGTTCAGATAAATTCGTCTCAGTTAATATTAAATCTTTACCATTTATTCTCCAAAACTTGCCACGTTTATTGCAGCTGAGCTATCTCTCTCATCAAGTAGCCAGATTTATCAGACAGCCCTACAAATAAACCTGCTGTCTTTGATGTTGCTCTGGTTTGAAAAGGCATGGTTTTAAATGAGATGATGAAAATAACCATTTATTCATAAGACTATTGAAGCATATGCCTACATTGGAAAGACATAGGCTTACGTTTAACTGCGGGGTAAAGTTAGTTTTAGGTTCGATGTTCTTTGGATGTTCGCCAATGGTGCGTAAGGGACCGTCTGAAAACTCCACAACTAAAACGTCACTGCTATCAGAGAAGTAATTTATTTGACTATTGACTTGCAAGTTCTATCTAAAAAAAACATTGTTATTTAAAAAAAAAAAAAACCATTTCACAGGTTTTAGTAGATCGGCAGAGTCGATGGTACGAATGTACAGTATTCACTTATATTATGAAAATAAAATCACTAACATTTACGAAAACATTATTTTCACATTCCAAAGGTTGTAGTAAGTTTCCAGTGGGCAGACTTACTTACCACTGGCGAGATTTATCAGTCTATCTACTGGGAACTTACTACAACCTTTGGAAAGTGAAATAACATTTTGGTGAATTATTATTGATTTATTTTAAATCTAATACTGTATTCATATTATTGGACTTACTGTAAAAATCTCACTTGTAGTAGCTCCGTCTTTTAACTGGCAACCTACGACAACATTTGGAATGTAAAAAAATTTTTTAATGTTTTATGTTTAACTTGCATGTCAACTGAATGAGTGACTTGACACCACCTGTGTTTACTAGTGAGTGGAATTTTCAGATGGTCCCTTAAGTATGCAAAGCAATGAAAGCGCATCAGAGAATTTTCAGTCATAATTCTGCAGCCACACCAACTGACAGTTCTGAGTGCAGTGTTTTATGTCTGTATATTATAGTTATATACCATTTATATTACTATACCATAACATCAAGCCAAGTGTGCGAAATCTTTGCAAACTTGCCACTGGCAGAGAGCACGGGTATAAGAAACCGAATATACAAAAAAATATCAAACCTAAAACTAACTTTACCCCGCTCTGGGAGCTTAGGTGTGAGGGACTTGCTCATCATGGAAGTTATGCTAAAGGAAGTTCATGAATGCTCATCTCTCAAAAGCTTGACCAGTAAATTTAAAGTCAGCATTTACACATAGCCTTCGCATTTGTCCAATGATAAAAAGGCACACAAAACTGCCACATATACGACCCAGTAGGTAAAGGCCACCCATATTCCCATTCAAAATCATGGATGTCGGAATGATCTGAGCTTGAAATTAGTACTCTTCGCAGCAATGTAAAAACGTATTGCCTTATATTACATATTAAATGTAATAATATCTTCCAATTTATTTGTTATTATTATTAATTTTTTTTTATCATTTGTTATTTACTTTTGTAGCTGTTATAATTCACTGGCATGAATGCTCATCTGTCTGTATATTCCCTGAACAGCATCTTGCTTTGTTCATTGCACTGCAATATGTAAACATGAAAATAAACCGTTCCCTATCTGTCACTCACTCGACGTTGTGTCAATGTAGTGACACTAGGGGTCGCCCTTGGGAGCCCCAAACACCTCTGATCTTTGAGAAAAGTCCAATGGGAATTGGCGAGCGGAATTTGCATGCCACTCCCCCGGACATACGGGTTTAAAAGGAGCTGGCTTGCAACCACTCATTCAGATTTTCTCTTTGGAGCCGAGCAGTTGTATTCAGTGAGCTGAATTACTCTGCTGAGCCATTCACCACGAAAGCTGTTGGATTTACGGCGCATTACAGCGGTTTCTCCCCCTCGTGCACCGGTGGAGTACAGAGAACGCCCCTGGGCATTCTATTTTCCCTTCTAAAAGAGTGGCACTGATGGAGAGCATCTTTTTAAAGATGCCTTTCCGTTTGTATTTAATTCCTGGTTGCGGTCGTTACCTCTCCGCTTCTGACGACCACGATCGCTGTCTTATGTGCTTGGGTGCTGCCCATGTGGAGACAGCATTCGTGGACTGGTCATGTCCTCACTCCACATGACCATGGCAATGTTGCGGTCGTGGCTTTCTTTCGTCAGAGGGAAAGCCACCCCAGCAGCTCCCCAACTCGGTCCTTCTACCTACGGGTATGAGGCCATGTCGGTTAGCACTGGGGGCGATTTGGGGACCCCAGTGGGAGCCGCTCCGCTGGGTAACCCCCCATGGACCTCCTATTCCCCAGCATGCTCATTCGCCCCGGTCATGTTCTGGGATGAGACCGCCGGCTTGTCTCAGGGCGAGTTTGCGGTCTCATTCAGGGCTCGCGAAGAGGATGAGCTCTCGTTCGCAGCATCGGAGAGCGGGCTCATCCAGTCTGATGCTGAGGACTCGGCTGGGCTCCCACCTTCGGGTGCGGTAGCCCAGTTGCAGGCCGACATGTAGCTGGCGGCCATGCTTGCCCGGGCGACTGCGAGTGTCGGGCTGGAGTGGAACCCTCCACTCCCCCCTGAAACCTCGCGGCTTGACGATTGGTTCCTGGGCTCAGAGCGCTGCTCACGGCCGCGTCCCTACCCGGTCCCATTCTTCCCGGAGGTGCATGAGGAGCTTACGAGGTCGCGGCGGGCACCTTTCACTGCCCGGACCCAGTCTCTCAGCTCCTCCGTTCTCACTACCCTCGATGGTGGGGCTGCCAGGGGGTACTCGGCAATTCCCCAGGTGAATAAAGTGGTTGCGGTGCACCTGTGCCCGCAAAACACCACCACCTGGCGGAACTGCCCGAGACTCCCATCCAGGGCCTGTAGGTTTACGTCATCTCTGGCAACTAAGGCCTACGGTGCTGCTGGACAGGCCGCCTCCGCCCTGCACGCCATGGCTCTCCTGAAAGTGCACCAAGCCAAGGCGCTTGATGCAGGAGCTGCTTTCAGCGACCGATCTCGCTCTCTGGGCTACGAAGGTCACGGCGCGGACTCTCGGGCAGGCAATGTCCACCCTCGTGGTCCAGGAATGTCACCCGCAGGAAGCGGATGCCCCCCGTCTCACGGCCCGCCATCAAGAGCCTGAGGAAGGCTTCGAAGCGCCCGAGATGGGTGACCCAGGAACGTGGAGACCCGCTGCATTGGAAGTGGTAAGCAGACAACTCCATCCCCCAGTGGAGGGCCGGGAGGAGAATCTTTGATTTCCTTTTCTTTTGATTTCGCCACCCACATCGGTACCCACATTGTCAAGAAAAGTGCGGTTTCCACATTCCCTGGGTCACACATCTGGACGACCGCCGGACACCACACCTTTACAACAGGCATGGTGCTCCGGAGGTGGGCCCTCCCGCCCCTGCGTGCCCAGCTGTGGCACAAACACACCCATGCCAGGGCGGTTTTGACAGACTACAAGAACGATTTCTCTCCTCCCCCATCCCTGACCGGTCCTATGGTGGGTATCTGGAGCCAGGTAAGTGCTTCGATGTCTCCAGACTCAGCACGGCCACGAGTTCGGGGCTCTTGGGCCTGCGAGTACTGAACCGGGCCTTGCACAGACTCCCGTTCAAGATGCTGACGCAGAAACACATTTTAGCAAGCGTTTGGCATCAAGATTGGTTCGCGGCGGTAGACCTGAAGGACATGTACTTCCACATCTCGGTTTTACCTCAACACAGGCCCTTCCTGTGGTTTGCCTTCAAGGGCAGTGCGTACCAGTACAAGGTCCTCCCCTTCGGTCTGTCCCTGTCGCCTTGCGTCTTCATGAAAGTCGCAGAGGCAGCCCTTGCCCCGCTAAGGGAAGTGGGCATCCGCATCCTCAACTATCTCGACGACTGGCTAATCCTAGCTCACTCTCGGGATTTGTTGTGTGTGCACAGTGACCTGGTGCTCAGGCACCTCAGCCGACTGGGGCTTTGGGTCAACTGGGAAAAGAGCAAGCTCACTCCAGTTCAGAGCATCTCTTTTCTCGGGTTGGAGTTAGACTCAGTCTCGATGATGGCGTGCCTCACGAGCGAGCGTGCGCAGTCGGTGCTGAACTGCCTGAAGTCGTTCAGGTGGAGAACTGTGGTCCCACTGAAGCAATTTCAGAGGCTCCTGGGGCATATGGCATCCTCGGCAGCAGTCACGCCACTCGGGCTGATGCATATGAGACCGCTTCAGCACTGGCTTCAGACCTCACTGCCCGCTCTGGTATGCCCTGACCGAGGCTCCCCTCAGCACAGACGCACTGGCACACAGCTGGCCCCAGGGGCTATGCAAGTATGTGTTCCCCGAATGAGCCTACTTGCACAGACCCTGTGCAAGGTCAGGGAGGACAAGGAGCAGTTCGTCCTTGTAGCACCCTATTGGCCCACCCAGACTTGGTTTTCGGACCTCACACTCCTTGCGAATTCCCCTAAGGAAAGACCTTCTTTCTTTTCTGGCACCCGTGACCAGACCTCTGGAATCTCCACGTCTGGCCATTGGACTGGATGCGGAAGACCTAAGTGGCCTACCACCCACGGTGGTAGACACAATCACTCAGGCTAGGGCTCCCTCTACAAGGTGCCTGTATGCCTTGAAGTGGCATCTGTTCACTAAGTGGTGTTCTTCCCGAGGCGAAGACCCCCAGAGATGCGCAGTCGAGTCGGTGCTTTCCTTCCTGCAGGAGAGGCTGGAGGGGTGGCTGTCCCCCTCCACCTTGAAGGCGTATGTGGCTGCTATAGTGGCGCACCACAACGCAGTTGATGGTAAGTCTCTCGGGAAGCACAACCTGATCATCAGGTTCCTTAGAGGCACGAGGAGGCTGAGCCCTCCTAGACCGTGCCTCATTCCCTCATGGGATCTCTCTGCGGGCCCACAGGGGTTTGAGCCTCTGGAGTCAGTTGAGTTAAAGGCACTCTCTTTGAAGACTGCCCTTCTGACAGTGCTCACATCCATCAAGAGGGTAGGGGACCTGCAGGCATTCTCTGTCAGTGACATGTGCCTGGAGTTTGGTCTGGAATACTCTCACGTGGTCCTGAGACCCCGACCGGGCTATGTGCCTAAGGTTCCCACGACCCCGTTTCGGGATCAGGTGGTGAACCTGCAAGCGCTGCCCCAGGAGGAGGCAGACGCAGCCTTGTCGTTGCTGTGTCCGGTCTGTGCTTTGCACATCTATTCGGAGCATCTAAAGCACACAGAGATTTAGACGCCCTGAGCAGCTCTTTGTCTGCTTTGGAGGACAGCAAAAAGGGAGCACAGTCTCCAAACAAGAGGATCGCCCACTGGGTCATTGACGCCATCGCCTTGGCAAATCACGCCCAGGACGTGCCGCCCCCCTTGGGGCTACGAGCATACCCTACCAGGAGTGTGGCGGCCTCCTGGGCCCTGAACAATGGTGCCTCTTTAGCAGACATCTGTAGAGCAGTGGGCTGGGCAACACCCATTACCTTCGTGAGATTCTACAATCTTCGGGTTGAGCCGGTTTCGTCCTGTGTATTGTCAGGTATGAACAGGTAAGTGTGCGGGACAACTGGCCAGGTGTACCACTTGCGCACAGCACCTTCCCCCTCCTGGAGGGGGAGACGTGCACTTTTACCCCCCCAGCCGTGTTCACGAGACTGTGGACCCTGGATGTCCTTCCTCCTTAGCCCAGTGTCAGGCAAGTTTGCGGAGAAACTCGATGCCGGCCCAGTACGTGTGCTAGTAGGCCCTGTACTGGAGTAGGTACTCCACATGCGCTGGTTGCCTGTCTGTAACCCCGTGTGATGTATCTTCCGCGAGATTGTTTCCCCGTTGGTAAACCGTGTCTTCCTTGGGCAGAGTTCCCTCTGCCACCGGTCGCTGTGTTTGAAGAGCTCTGTCCCCTCTGGGTAGGACCTACCACTGGGACTTCTCCACATGCGACACTGCCGACAAAACTCGGTAAGTCCATGTGATGTATTTCCACACATTACCTCCCCTTCGGGCAGGGTGTGGTCTCCGTGGTGTCTTCCCCTTAGCAGTGACACCCCCCAACGCAGACACTTATGGCCCCCAGTTGATCGATTTGCACTCTTTTTTGGGGAGAAAAAAGAAGAGGCCACGGCTGGGGTAGCCTTTTTGGGCAGTCAACTTGTCCCCGAGGTGCAGGGGAATGTACGACGCTCATAGGAGCGTTGAGGGAGGTTACGTGACGGCCAGGTGCACTGGCTACGAGGCACGCAATGGTCTGCCTGTCTCGCACTGCCAGTCCACGTAACACAGTTCAGCTAGTCGTGACGTTTCGTATAGGGACCCCTAGTGCCACTACATCAACACAACGTCGAGTGAGTGACAGATAGGGAATGTCCTGGTTACTTTCGTAACCTCCGTTCCCTGATGGAGGGACAATTCTTTTGTTACTCTTTGATGATTTCTCATTTCAAAAACACACGAAACACTGATGTCAATTTAAAATGCTTATTTAAAGCAATCAAACTATAGCTGCCTTTGACTAATTATTAGGACAAAAGGTGTCCCAACTGTAAGTCCATCATGACACGGTACATGACTTGAATGAATGTAATATTAACTGAGACAAATTCATCTGAACAATTAAACAGCAGAGAACTTTTATTCTGTCTCACAGCACTGAGGAAGATTGGCAGGTTGACCAATTGGCAGGTTGGTCAATCAGAAGAACCTGACAAACAACAGAAGAAAGGGGCGTTTCAGGTCCACCCATATGTGCAAATCAAATATTCAAGCCATATATTAGTGAAATCAAATAATCAAAACGCACAGTGTCCCGTGGCTATTTTTCCAATTTTCTATTTTTAACCTGAGAATTAAATCGAAATTATTTGTTTTTTAATATTGGTTTTGTAAACGAATAATGAAATAAGCCATTTTTTGTTTTTCCGATTTTGAATTCCTAATTGAATATGAAATTAATGAATGATTCGAATGATTTAAAAAAAATAAAAAAAATAATGCAAAACATTTTCAAAGTTTGTACATTTTCTCAATTCACCAGCCATCGGCAGGTGTTGCAAAAAGTTAATTTAGGAACCTGCAACAACAGGATCCTCATGCAATTGTGACATTAGTTGTGTTATAACATACTCATTGCAAAAAATTTTAAATTCTTCATAATGTCACAGGGAAGTCAATCAAATAGCCAATCTTTCACCTATCAAATATTCTATCCACACACTTCAGTGCATTGCATTAAAGTTCACACAAGTGCAGCATGTGATGGATTGTTTCTAAGCAAAGGTCTGCAGGCAGAGCTGTGCTACCTCTGAAGTAGGGGATGTAGTTGTGATGTTGAAGCATGGCCAGGGTGGTAGGGTTGAGTGGCAGGGCCACACCACTGTTCCCTGACTGTGGAGTGTTTCGACCACTGCTGCTGTACAAAAGTAGTGGGGAGGACCCTCTGGTAATACCATGGGTGCTATTCCTACCCAAAGTTGGTACAGTCAACATGTTGGAACAGTCTGGATGGGTGGTATATTTGATGCTCAGGTATTGCTCTGAGCAAGAGATCCCAACCAGACAGGGAAGAATGGAAGTAATATGAGATCAGCAACTATGCTAAAAAACACATTTTTTTTTTTTTAAATTAAAGTACTTTGATCAGAAAATCATTGTAGAGCTGCTGTAAAAATGGTCATTTGAAACAGTCTGTATCAAATCAGGTTTTTGTGTTTCATTATGTAATTTTAGAATGCAACATTTTGTGTGAGTGTAGAACAGTGGTTCTCAACTGGTTTTGCTTCAGGACCCATATTTTACTTTGGACTCAACACAGTACCCA
Organism: Myxocyprinus asiaticus; assembly: GCF_019703515.2. Lineage (NCBI taxonomy): Eukaryota > Metazoa > Chordata > Actinopteri > Cypriniformes > Catostomidae > Myxocyprinus > Myxocyprinus asiaticus. The sequence goes on along the minus strand of NC_059375.1, from coordinate 23,641,629 downwards.
GTGTAACCCATACTTAATACATTCTTTTTTGTTAATGGTTTTCAAGGATGAGGGCATGTAATGCATCCTTCCCATGTTGGCATCTACTTAATTTTACTACACTGTAAAAAGTGGTAACCTGCAGTTGTTACCTTTAGGAGCTATTTCTACCTGATCTGAGCCTTGAAATTAGTTTTGTTAGTGTAACCTAATGTATTCAGGTTGATTCAGTGTTGTTAAATAATATTTCTTGATATTGACTTGAATTAAACCAGTTAATTTACATGTTACCACATAAAGCACATTTTGTAGGTTAACTTTTTTCAGTATAGCATCTATCTAGTGACAAATGAATTTGCACCAAAATACTGTAGAATTTGATGGGATGTCCAGCATTTAACATCAACAACAAAAGAAAGGGGAGTGTTTTCTTCTTTTTGAAAGTTTGAAAAGCCTATTTATTTGGCTACCCTACCTGTGTATGAATATATGGTTAGTTGTATTACATTATTTGCATTTAGCCTTGATTATTCCATGCTGTCCACAACTCTATTAGAATAGTTGAGAACCACTGGTATAGAGGGCAAAACAATAAATGTTTAAAGATCCACCCAGTTTACTGAAAAGACTTAGAGATAATTTCACAATTACTCTGCAAGTAAAGAATTAACTTGTGTTCCTAACTGAGTGGCCATGTGAGCATTTAAGTGGAGGGATACCTGGTCTGCTGTAGGTTTGTGGTGAGCGGGAAGGGGTACAACGGCCATAACCCCCTAAAGAGCTGTTGGAGCTGGGGCTGGAGGGCCTCCACTGGCGGGGAGACTTTTCCCCATCTCCCTACAAACAAGGAGGCAGCATTTCAGTCTGAGATTGCAAGCAAATAACTTGAGACAATAAATGAAGTTAAATGGTGATCAGTATGGTACTAGGGCACACAGGAGGAGACTATCGGCCTGGAAAAGATACATGGACACGACTAGTCCAATAAGCAGTCTTATATCTCTTAAATGCTAACAGACTGATCATTGAGTGATTATAGAACACATTTTTCGAACTAACTGAAGATGATTGAAAACATAAGACACAATGCTGCTCATGTAATCAAACCACAACAACCGATCACAAAACTGGAAAAGAACATGAGGAAACAACAATAGGGCATGGTTCTTCATGTAAACTCTACTGTACCTCAGTTGGAGTAGGTGTAAGTTGCTGGGGTGACTGTAAACAAAGAAAGCAAATGAGTAAGATGGTCTGGAGTGCCGTGCTAAATATGTTCATGAAAAAACAATGGAGTTTTCTTCCAAAGTTGCTCTGCATCACTGAAACTACTGTAATCTTCAATGGGTTAGTAAAACTATGCTTTTTGGCCAAGCCTTGCTGGAGTCATGCTAGATGATGATGATTAGAGATAAAAGATGCTTAGATTTGAAAATGACATGGTTGTAGTAACACATAAGTACACACATGCTCAAGGTGTTGTATTATGCTATCTTTTTTGCTTTATTCTTTCAGGTCACCTGTAAAGAGTAAGAACTGTAAGAGAGAAACACCAAATCAAAGACATATGTAAGTTACTTCCACTTATACTGTATGTGAGGGTGTGTGTTTGTACCTCTCCAAAAGTTTTGTCCTCCACAGGGTAGCTCACATAAGGGGAGTATGAGAGCATGTCAGGCCTGTCAATATTGTAGATTGCTTTGATTTTAGGAAGAGCGGCCAGATCCTTGTAGTCCAGATGTTCATCACCCAGTTTTGCCTTTAGATAAAGTGGTCAAACAGGCAGACATCAGAAAGAATGGAATAAAAGTGTTCTCCATGCACATGTTACCTTGTGTTTTGCTGCCTACTGGTGGCAAACTCATAAAAATGAAAGTAGTAATAAGATATATTATATAGCAGTGGTTCTCAGCTAGTGAGTAGCGACCCAAAGTGTAATGCATGTCTGTTGTGGGCAAACAAAATTGCATTTTATTATTTGCATTTAGCTAATAACATAGCAAATTAATAGGCTTATAAACATTTAAAAGGGAAGAGAAAGCATTTTTTTTTTTTTTTGGTATTGACATCAAAGGCCATGCTTCCAGCCACTACGGTATTTTGGAGCAAATGCACCTGTCATTTGCTAGGAGCTAGCCAAATTAGGCAAAAAAGGCCAACATGGACAGGCTGTGTAACATCTTTGAAAACCATATGCAAAACTACATTTCAGTCATGACAATTCTCAGAATGATTTAGCATGTTAATGTGGGCATGTCATATTGATAGGATTTCAGCTTGGCAGACTAGATCTGCTTAGCTGCTGCTGCAGAGCAAGTATGAAGACTTGCTACTATTAGAACATGCACAGACATACTGGGGCAGATTCACTAAACAGCTGCACCACTTTTGCACTTGGTATTTCAGCGTAAATACCTGCATCTTATTCACTAACCACCCGCAATCACGTTTAGCGGGTGCAATCAGCGCTGACATTGCACTGCGTCTTCAATATTTAAATGAAGTCATTGTCATTCTTTTCCGTGCAAACACGGCTCCTTTCTATGTAAATTAGGCTCGTTAAAGATTGCGCAATTTACATCACGCTATTACACCAAATGGAAATAGGTGGTAAAATAAATTTTATTTTAAAGAGATGCTTGAACATTTTCAACAGATCATTTCAGCAGTAATTAATCAAATAATCATCAAATGGTGTTGAAGAGCGTTATAACCTGGCATATATCCAGATGCGCATGCCGTTAAGTGCACATTCTGCATGTTTACGAGATGATCCAGGTGATCAAAGCGATGCTGTTCAGTCCCGGCAGGGTGGGTTAAATACAGTGGTCTGTGGCATCCTCGACTATATTGCACTCAGAATCGGACTGCGAGATCAGAATTGCACGTGCAAATTGCGTTCAGCAGCGATTTTGTGGCCGCATTTGCGCCGTTGCATTATCAGCATAATTAATTTAGTGAATCGGGGGCTAAACGAGCACAGTTAGCACATGTAAAAAACAGCGCTTTTAGCGGGCGCAATTCATTCTTGGTCAATCTGCCCCACTGTGCTTAGCATGTGGCCATGCTGCTGCTGCACAATTAGACATGCATACAATCACCATTTAACAGATCTAGACCAGTGCAGCTGGGGAGGAGGAGGGTTTCAGGAAGAAAAAAAAAAACATTTGCAGATTGCTTCAGTGAAACTGAGCAATTTAAATGTTAAACAAAGAGAGGGTACTCTAAGTTAATTGGCTAACTGATTACATGTCAAAGGACCTATCAGTTTACACCATGCGAGCTGATTGGCTTAACAAATCACGTGTGAGCGAGCCGATTGGCTAACAGATTACAAGTTCAAAGAACCTGACTGAACTTCAAGTCATTAAATACATGTTCACATGCAATAAGGCAAACATGATTTGTACGGGGAATAAATTGGTTTGGGGAGCATGAAACCACTAAAATTCGATACATTTAGAACATTTAGAAACCAAGCACTTAAACTACAGCGACAGCATAAAACTAAAAAGTTTCAGTTTTCAGTAATGTCCTAATAATTTGCATAATGAGCCTACACAGTTCAAGGTAATATTAATCAATTTCAATATTAGATTTTAAAGCACATGTTGTTTAATTTGTAATGTTTAATTCTGTATGATAAATACTTTTGTTGGGTTGCCACTTGATGTCTAATTTAAATCAAAACCAGCTGAGAGCCACTGCTTTATAGGGGGCCTCAAAATGACCTAAAATGATTTAGAGTAAGGTTTATTAAAATTATTTTATTAAAAACAGCAAAGAAATCAAGATTATAATGTAAACTGACATTATATTTCTCACTCTGGTGAAAATGCACAGCTAAGCACTCCTTTCTGAGGGAGAGGAGGGCCTGTGAATGTTGTCTTGGTTAGCCTTGGAGTCAAAAGGTTTGAGAACCACAGCTTTACAATTTGGAATAATTTTCAGATATGCACTTACATAGATAACTCTGCTAGGGGAGCCTGATGCACTGGAGGCAGGAGCAGAGGTGATGCTCTCAGAAGAGGTTCTGGTCACCTGAAAACAAAAATAAAGTGAGGAAAACAACTAAAAAGACACTAAATCCTAAGAGTACAACAAACAAAAAGAAAAACATTGTAAAGTTCTAGTTAATTTTTTTCCAAGTGAATTCAAGTGACTATCAATCATGTTATGCAATAAGCCTGTGAGCAGGCCCACACAGAATCTGCACCTGAAGAACTCCACAGAAAGAACCAGATTTCTACAGATTTTAAACACACATCATTCTCAAAGTTCTACATACACAAAAATGTCTGCAGTTTCCATCTGGGCCCAGCCATGAGTGAATATAGAACCATTTAAATGTGGCTTTTACTATGGGCTGGATGTAACAATAGTTAATTAATAAGTCTTCAAATTGGTTATGAAGTATACAGTAAATCAGAAAACACTGCATGTTGTAGGACAGAAGGTGGATTACTTGAAGTTACTTGTCATAAAGGGAAAAAAAAGTCACTTTAAAAACAGCAACAAACATCAAGCAATCAAAACATCAGAAAGTCTAGAGTTGAGAAACTTCTTGCAATATTATGAAAGATTGGCCAATTCATTAGTAATGCATTTATGGCTTATCAGTGTTTCTTTATACTTGTGGACTAGTCATAATCAGTCCACAGCCTCTGTAACTATTGTTTGACTCCTGATTACTTAATCAGGATTAGGTGGGTGTGTCGGAAGCCTGTCGGTGGCCTGGCAGGCCCAGTTTGGACCTCAAATGAGCATTGTATTTAAGCTGAAAGCAGGTTGGGAGGTAAGCCCATGCAGAGGATGAGGGGCCGCATATCACAAACCTGCTCAGGTACATTTGAATGGAGATCACTGAGCTGAATCCGCACCTGTTTCTGCAGGGAAAGGGTTATTACAGTGAACGGCTACCACATACTGCATTTTACTTTAGTTGAAGGTTGGCATCTAGCTTGGTATTTCAGAGCATGTCAGGCATCTAAATCAGTAACATGCACTCACTGTCATTTGACAACAGTGTTGTGTCAATTTAAAATGCCTTTGTGTAAATAAGGATAAGCTATTATTAAATTCAACAGCTGTGCCGACTGTCATTCTTAGGGGCTGTCACTGATTCTAGTTGCTATGAAAAATATTAATTCTTTATAGATTTTGGGCTTTAAAGACATCTGTGCTTCAGAGTCTCAATAGTACTCCAGTCCCAATCTTCAAGTTTGTTTATTTTTACCTTACTCTTTTCCTCCATACGTGCTGCATGTCTGCATGGAGGATGCCAGATGGAAGAACCTGTGAAAAGAAATATGAAAATAACTCAACATATATTTAAACATCCTCAGTCCAATCGTTTATCTCACATTTCCCTGCATTTTCTATGTAGTTTATTAAAATGAGCTAACACTAACACAATTGTTGAACTTAATTTGCATTGCATGCAATCAATTTAACTTTAATAAATGGAAGTTTACTTAATCCATTGGCATTGGGACTACATGAATAATTTTTATTGGTCATAACCAGATGAACGGAAATACAGGTCCAGACGGACACAGACACGTTGTAAAGTGATTTGAGCATAATATTTTTAATTTAACATCACTGATCTATAAAGCTGTACTCTACTGACTAACTAATTTACTCTGTTGCATGCCAGAAAAAAAAAGAAAAAAAAACTATTAATAGCAAATGTCTGGTAGAAAGCCAAAAATTATAAAATGTGTGTTATATTGTAGTAATATTCTTTATACTGTGTTAATGCAGTGTGACACCATCTGATACACTGCGTGGTGGTGCACGTGTAGGCGACCTAAATTAAACGTGCTGTAAGCGATTTGTTTTTGGAATGGTATGCAGAAAATGTCACACTCCCTGAAAGATATCACAGAAATAAGTGTCCTGAGATATCTCACCACACAATGTGTCCGTGGGCCGTGGTCTTTGACGCTTTTGCCTATCAATCATTTTGTGCATTCTCATAGTGTTTTAGTTAAAGTGGATCATTGACGTAGGGCTGAACGATTACCTGAAATAAAATCGAAATCGTGATTTGACCCAGTGTGATTTTCAAACCGTGAGGTCTGCGATTTAATTAAATAAACAAACAGTCTCAATGCGCTGCCCGCTGTGCTGCGCCTATGTGCACAGCTGTTTTGTCTGTAGTGTGTAGTGCTTTCTTAAATACGTAAACTGGATCATTGCATTACACATGTGGTTTCAGAGAGGTTCTGTGCTCCATACACACAATCTCTATCTATCTGGTGCCCTTAGTGACAGATGTGCTCTGAGTTCAGTTAGGTGTGCTAACGTGCACTGAGTGCATTATTTAAAGCACCCCAGATTTACTTTAATTGCACATTTGCGTAATTTCACATACCTCTATGTTTGGCCACTACAATTTACTACAAACATTTAAAATAACCCAATGAGAGTGGGTTTTTGTTGACAGCAAGGCAGATGAGAGCATTTCACTGCATTAAAAGGCTGTTGCCAACTCAACTATTTTTCATGCGAAGTTGCCAAAGGCTCACTGAAATGTCACTAAAAGTAGCTAAATCACGTGATGACGACATTTATTATGTAAGACGTCAAATTTACATAAATAAATGAACTGGAGTAAAGAGCTACATCAATTCTTTAAAGGTGTAGAACCATTATTATTTTTTTTTTTATTGAACTAATGATTTAACAATTAGTATTTAACTACTAATCATTTAGCTATCACTAACTGAACTTGTCAAAAATTCAGACAGTGGCGGATTTCTGTTTATTAATTAATTTTTTTTATTTATTTTGTTTTTGTAATGAAACTGCATTATTGAACAATGACAAAGACCAAAATTATCCTAGCAATAGCAACCAGGCGGCGGTGTAGTGTTGGGGATGTTTTTTTTATTATTGATTTTTAAACATGGATCTATATGCCTTATAATGCCTCATGTGGAGTTGTTTTGGAGATAATATATAATATATCCTTTTTTTCTTTACATATCTTTTGTGTGATGCTGAACCATCAGTGTATATTACTTGTGCCAGTGTTACTGTGTCACAATGACTTTTTGAAAGTGACTCCTCATCTGTTCATATCTCTTATCTCTATACTTTATAATAGATCAGGGGTTCATATCCATTATCTCTCTCTTTCTCTCTCTCATCCTGCTAGATAATTTCTCAATGCTCTTCTATCACTATAGGCTGACTTTTCTTTTCTAAACGGAGAGCATGCACGTGAACTGAAGTTGAGATTGTCGCAACAAATACCAACAACATGTAAGCTCGTCAGTCATTCGATTTATAGAACATCCGTATGTACATAAATCCAACTCTTGATGGCATGCAGGTCAGTCATATTACTTGAAACCCAGGGGGGGCGCTAGAACACAGAGAAAAATTAGACATTTTTCATGATAGAGCTGATGTTTTTTTGTGTCGCCTGATGTGGAAGAATGTCGCTAAAGCACACTTGTACAAAAGTTGCTAAAATTGTCGCTAGTCGTTAGATGGCTCTTTTACTCGCTAAGGGGGTCAAAAAGTCACTAAATCTAGCGACAAAGTCGCTAAGTTGGCAACACTGCTTCAAACAACATAAACTTCCGTCCTTTCAGTTTTCAAAATAAAAGCTTCCACCGAAATAAAGGCTTGAGGGTTTACCAGTGTTATGGATCAACTAGGGATCGTGTTAACTGGGGATGCATTTTCAGCAGATTCGTTCAATGTGAATTGTCAAGGAGCCAAGAAAAGGAGTTTTGCACATCATAAAAAATGTTGGTATCATTATTAACAAGTGTTATATGATTGAAGTCTGTTCCAATTAATTTGAAACAGTTTAAGAATGTTTTTAACACGGTTTCACAGGGTAACGTGGTTGCCCATATTTAACGTGGGGCATTGGTTTGAATGGGAACTGGCGATTACATTTGTCAGAGGAGTAAATTGCATGTGGAAGTCTTTTATTTTTAAACACTAAAGCATCATAGGCTCATATGTGTCAACAATAGGCCTATACTCTTTTTTTGGCGGGGGGGATTTTTCCCCTTTTTTTCCCAATTTGGAATGGCCAATTCCCAATGCGCTTTTAAGTCCTCATGGTCGCGTAGTGATTCGCCTCGATCCGGGTGGCGGAGGATGAATCCCAGTTGCCTCCGGGTCTGAGACCATCAACCCGCACATCTTATCACGTGGCTTGTTGAGCACATTGCCACGGAGACATAGCGTGTGTGGAGGCTTTATGCCATCCACCACGGCATCCGCGCTCAACTCACCATGCGCCCCACCGAGAACGATCCACATTACGGCGACCACGAGGAGGTTACCCCATGTGACTCTACCCTCCCTAGCAACTGGGCCAATCTGGTTGCTTAGGAGACCTGGCTGGAGTCACTCAGCATGCCCTGGGATACGAACTAGCGAGCTAGCGAACTCCAGGGGTGGTAGTCAGCGTCTTTTACCACTGAGCTACCCAGGCCTCAATAGGCCTATACTCTTAAATAAAAAAAAATAAAAAATTGCTTGATAAAGTTAATAAAACAATTATTACTGTTCATGTAGAAGGTCTGCTGGTCTAGGGGTAGTGTGTTTGCTAACCATGCATACAGAACTGGGTTCAATTTATTGTGAGTGTCTGCATTTTTATTTAAATTGTTATAATAGCATCTTTTACTTTTCAAAGGCTCTGTGCATGACAGTGTCGTATGTTTATGACTACCAATGACACTGTCAAAAGATGATCTTTCAGAACAGTGCAATATTTTTGGTGGAGAGCAAGTACAAAGGCCAAATTGACCAATGGGTAAGAATAAATGGTAGAGATGGGCGGATCGAACCTAAAGTATCGATACTTCCGATACTGATGTTGTATCAAAAATATCGATCCTCACACAAAGATATTGATTCTAACATTTTTTTTTAAACTAGGGATATTATTATTTGGATACCATGAACATATATCCTAAGCTTCAAAGTGAAATAAAAAGGATTAGGCTATATTAGCAAATACTTGTGCAGGATGGGAACTATTTCTTCTTCTGCTCATCTTAACATGCATAAATGCTGAAAGACACAAGCAGACAAGCACTTGCGCCATCACAATACTCGCTCAAAGAGGGAGCAATGCCATGTTGAGGTAATGAATGAAAAACAGAGAAACAGCTTCTGGAGTAAATTCACACTAAATAAAAACATATCTAAAGGTGACATTTATTATAATGTGTTTGTGTGACTTTTGTTACAAGTTTATTTAAATTAAAAGTTGTTAGAACTTTGATAATGTTCTGTAATTGCTGTTAACAAATAATAATATTAATAATAATAATAAACTCAAATTAACCATGGTTTCACTTATGTAATATTGTAGTAACCATGACTGTAATAACCATGGCTGTAGTAACCAACCAGTTTTTTGTCGAAAACCATGGTTTTACTACATTAATATTGTAGTAGTAACCATGGTTAATTTTGTGGTAACTATGGTTTAACTAAATACCATGGTTACGCTATGGCTACTGTAGTAAAACCATGGTTCATTTTTGTAAGGGTAAACAAAGCAGAAGTCCAATAATTTTTGGTTTAGGCTTATAAATGCAAAAAAAAAATAATGACTTGAATTATGACTAAAACAACATTTTAAATTACCCATTTTATCCCAAGAAATTGGAAAAAAAAAATTTCATCGAGGTATCGGTATTGACGATATTGGACTTGATATTATTAGTATCGGATCAAAAAGAAAATAAGTGGTATCGCCCATCCCTAATAAATGGGCCTCTGAGAAAGCATGAGAAAGTTCTTCAGAAACATAATTTTTATTTTATTTTGATTAAGCAAAATCTTAAGATTTTCAATTGTTTGACAATGTTAAAATCCTGTAAACTTTAGAAAATGTAATTCACATTGCACTTAAAATGTGTCAAGTTCATTAGAACAGACATCGATGAAAAAATCATACCAACATTTTTTATAATGTGCAAAACGTCTTTTCATTGCTCCTTGACAATTCACATTCAATGAATCTGCTGAAAAGGCAAGTAAAATTATTCACGTGCATGTGCACATCCCCAGTTAACATGATCCCCAGTTGATCCATAACACCGGGACTGCATAGTAAGTTAAGAAATTATTAAAGAAATAAATTACTATTAAATAATAATAATAAATTATTTTAGTAATAATGATAATTATTATTGTACAATAATATATTTCTATTACAATTTCTTAACATTATTATTATTGCAATAATATAAAATTCAAGTTGACCTGGTTTAAAAAAAAATAAAGATGAAAAATGATTGTGATGCTTTTTTTTTTTTTTTATTTTATTTTTTTAGAGAACTAAAGTGTGAACACCCTTTCTAGAACAGTATTTCCAGTTGGTAATAAAGCATGGGCAAAACATGGTTTAATTTTGGTTAAAAGGAATCACAAATGTTTTTATTTTTATATTTATCATATCGCAGTTCAAATCGCAATTGCAATTTTTTTTTTCAAAATAATCGCAATTAGATTTTTTGTCCAAATTGTTCAGCCCTACATTGAGGCTTAAAGCTATATTCAGATTCATAATAGTTATCAGTTGAGGGCACCATTTTGCTACTGTTGTGTTTGACAACCTTGGGAACACACACTAATTCTGCTCTTCTGCTCAGTGTTGGTCTCAACGGTGTCTACAGCACCTTTAAAATCCCAGTATACAAATACATATACAAATATAACTAAATAACTAAATGAATCAAATTCATTCAACAAGACTAAAACAAATCTGAAACGAATTATTTTTGTTAAAAAGCATGGAAAAGTTGTCCTCAAACTAATTAAGCTAGTTGAACAGGGTTTTTTGTTTTATGAGTGTGGAGAGTTAGCACGCTTATATAAACTCTTATTCATAAACACAATCATTCATCACTTGAATGAGTCAGCATCTTTCATTTTATTGTCAGTCAGATTGAGAAAAGGCTTCTAACTGATTCTATTTCCTAAAACCAGCGCCTTGCCTACATCTGACCGTAAATCTCCTCTGACAGACTGCAGAGCTGTTAGTCTCTGTGGTAAATCACTGTGTAGAGTCTACAGTGAGGCTGTAGTATTTCTGCCACTAAGGTGGTACACAAGAGAAAGAATAAAACCACATTCAACCTATGATGCCAAATACACATTTTCTTTCTAATTTCAGACACACTGACTATGGAATGTATTCGGGTCTTGCATGTGACTGAAGTGAGCTGTATAACACCATACAATTGCCCATTCCCCTATTATTAAAATACAAAAAACAACCTGTGAACCTATACATGCATGCTCAGTAAATAAAACTAGATTCAGCATTAAAATAAATCAAACTCTTTATCTCCATGTACATTTGATGAAATTGAACTAACCTTGCAGGTACATTTCCTCCCCCTCCCCAAACATCTGCTCACAACGTGCACATCTGGCACATGTGGGATGATAGTGTTTCTCTCCGGCCTGCAAAAGATAAACACAGCTCTGATTATAAAAGCAGTTACTAATGTGCACACATCAGTCATTCAAATTCATTGTTTTTGTCCAAAATGTAACTCTACCTCTATATAATGGTTCCTAATGACCCGAATGACTATGGGGGAGGGTAACTGGATAACCAACAAATTTGTCTCTATCAGCATGCCTCTGATAATGTCATTAACTGGTCTATTCCATAAATAATTCAACATGTCTAGGGGACACCGTCTGCAGTAGCTCTGCTTGAACAGTAGAGGGACCAAGGACAGAGGCACTGGTGATGCAATGCTGCCATATTTTACTTCTAATGAGAAGTGGTGATGGCCACATCAGCTTCATTTGAAAGCTTTGCAAGAACACTATGTCGAAAATCAGAATGGCTTTGTGTATTGTTTGAGTGGGCTAGAGGGGTGAAATCATGAAAACTGTCAGAAATGTCTGGAATATAATAGAATATATTCTTAATTTATGAATTTTACAAATGTCAGGGTCATCTATCTATCTATCTATCTATCTATATATATATATAGACCTCCGAGAGGTAAAAGGCTTGAAGACGTATGCAGAAGTTGCTCATTTTCTTCTCGATAGGTGGGTAACATAAATTTTGCTATGTTTCACAGAACCCATATATGCTATTGTTGTGATGTTAGATTTAGTAGCAGGAGAGTTGTGAGTGTCTGGAGCTGGTGTGCGTGAAACCGTGCATGAATTTGGGGGTGGAGCTTCCAAAGGAGCACTGAAGAGAGGAGTGTGTTTGTATTGGCAGTTGAGTTCGAATATCAACAGTGTATCTCATGAACCGCTGAGTGCACCTTTAAGTACAGTTGAAGTCAGAAGTTTACATACACCTTAGCCAAATACATTTAAACTCAGTTTTTCACAATTCCTGCCATTTAATCGTAGAAAACATCCCCTGTCTTAGGTCAGTTAGAATCACTACTTTATTTTAAGAATGTGAAATGTCAGAATAATAGTAGAGAGAATTATTTATTTCAGATTTTATTTCTTTCATCACATTCCCACTGGGTCAGTTTACATACAATGTGTTAGTATTTGGTAGCATTGCTTTTCAATTGTTTAACTTGGGTCAAACATTTTGGGTAGCCTTCCACAAGCTTCTCACAATAAGTTTCTGGAATTTTGGCCCATTCCTCCACACAGAACTGGTGTAACTGAGTCAGGTTTGTAGGACATGCTTTTTCGCACATGCTTTTTCAGTTCTGCCCAGAAATTTTCTATCAGATTGAGGTCAGGGCTTTGTGACGGCCACTCCAATACAGTGACTTTGTTGTCCTTAAGCCATTTTGCCACAACTTTGGGGGAATGCTTGGGGTCATTGTCCATTTGGAAACCCATTTGCGACCAAGCTTTAACTTCATGGCTGATGTCTTGAGATGTTGCTTCAATAGATCCACATAATTTTCCTTCCTCATGATGGAATCTATTTTGTGAAGTGCACCAGTCCCCCCTGCAGCAAAGCACCCCCACAACATGATGCTGCCACACCCATGCTTCAAGGTTGGGATGGTGATCTTTGGCTTGCAAGCCTCACCCTTTTTCCTCCAAACATAACGATGGTCATTATGGCCAAAAATTTCTATTTTGTTTCATCAGACCAGAGGAAATTTCTCCAAAATGTAAGATCTTTGTCCCCATGTGCACTTTCAAACTGTAGTCTGTCTTTTTTTTTAAGGCAGTTTTGGAGAAGTGGATTCTTCCTTGCTGAGCAGCCTTTCAGGTTATGTTGATATAGGACTTGTTTTACTGTGGATATAGATACGTGTCTACCTGTTTCCTCCAGCATCTTCACAAGGTCCTTTGCTGCTGTTCTGGATTGGTTTGCACTTTTCGCACCAAACTACATTCATCTCTTGGAGATAGAATGCATCTCCTTCCTGAGCGGTATGATGGCTGCGTGGTCCCATGGTGTTTATACTTGCGTACTATTGTTTGTACAGATGAACATGGTACCTTCAGGCATTTGGAAATTGCTCCCAAAGATGAACCAGACTTGTGGAGGTCCACAGTATTTTTTCTGAGGTCTTGGCTGATTTTTTTATTTTCCCACGATGTCAAGCAAAGAGGAAGGCCTTAAAATACATTCACAGGTACACCTCCAATTCGGTTCACCTCCTATCAGAAGCTAATTGTCTAAAGGTTTAACATCATTTTCTGGAATTTTCCAAGCTGCTTAAAGGCAGAGTTAACTTAGTGTATGTAAACTTCTGACCCACTGGAATTGTGATATAGTCAATTTAAAATGAATCAATCTGTCTGTAAACAATTGTTGGAAAAACTACTCGTGTCATGCACAAAGTAGATGTCCTAAACGACTTGCCAAAACTATAGTTTGCTAATATTAAATCTGTGGAGTGGTTAAAAAATGAGTTTTATTGACTTCAACCTAAGTGTATGTAAACTTCTGACTTCAACTGTATATGTGACAGATAGGAGAGGCACATATCACTTGCTGATATTCAAGCAACATTTCCCACTGTGAGATAACTCAATGTTTAAAAACTGAAAGTGAGCAAACACAAAGAACCACTGACAATGATGAAACAGCCTACAGAGAGGAGGTGCACACTCTGACATGCTGGTGTCAGGAGCACAACCTCTCCCTCAATGTCAGTAAGACCAAGGATCTTGTGGTGGACTTCAGGAGAAAAGACAGAGAACACAGCCCCATCACCATCAATGGAGCACCAGTGGAGAGAGTCAGAAGCTTCAAGTTCCTCGGTGTCCAGATCACAGTGGAACTCACATGGTCCGTCCACACTGAGGCCGTGGTGAAGAAAGCTCACCAGTGCCTCTTCTTCCTGAGACGGCTGAGGAAGTTTGGAATCAACCACCACATCCTCACACGGTTCTTCACCAGCACTGTAGAGAGCATCCTGACTGGCTGCATCACTGCCTGGTACGGCAATAGCACTGCCCTCAACCACAAAGCCCTGCAAAGGGTGGTGCGAACTGCCAGACACATCACCGGAGGTGAGCTTCCCTCCCTCCAGGACATATATACCAGGCGGTGTGTGAAAAAAGCTCGGAGGATCATCAGAGACTCCAGCCACCCGAGCCATGGGCTGCTCTCACTGCTACCATCAGGTATCGCAGCATCAGGACCCGCACCAGCCGATTCATGACAGCTTCTTCCCCCAAGCAATAAGACTTTTGAACTCTTGATCTCTCACAATCAACATACATCAACACTGCATTTTATTGATCTTATTATCTCACACTGGACTGTCATAAATTGTCATAAAACAACACACTGGCAACTGACTATCAACCGACAGCCTGAATGTCAGTACACCACAATACAACCTACTGTATATTTTATATATAATATTTGCATTGTATACTGTGTATTCTATATTGTGTGTATGTGTATTCTATATTGTGTGTATGTGTATTCTATATTGTATTGAATACTGTACATTGTATATTATTATTTGTATATTGTTTTGTGTGTAATGTGTATATTACATATGTAAATTGTGTTGTATAAATCTGATGTTTATTGTAAATTGGTATATGCCTCATCACTGTCATGACTGCTATGTTGCTCGGAACTGCACCCAAGAATTTCACCCACTGTTGCACTTGTGTATATGGTTGAGTGACAATAAAGTGATTTGATTTTGATTTGATCTCTATGGCTTGTTAATGGTTTAACAAAAGCTTGAAGCCCTTAGCTGGGAATAAGAGTCAACATGAAACAACATTCACAACCCATTTTAATTTCTTGATGTGACATATTTACAAGTGAAACATATTCTATAGGAAAAACATGCAGGACGGGACTTGATTTTATCCATTGGGAATTTATTGATTTATGAAAAGTAGGCGTTTCATGCCAGAATGGAGGCCGGACCTGAAAGCAAGTTTGCTAAAACAATGCCTAAATCACAATTTGGGTATTAGTTAACAATAGCCTGCATGTCCTAGGTGATATCAGCAGAAAGCAAAATTGTTTCAGAGGACGGAGCAAGTTATTATCTTGTGATGAATCATGCACGATAAGACCAGTGCATTAATAAAGTAAATAGGGTCAATGTTGACTTTAAAGGGGTCATGTCACAAGGAACCAAATTTTCCTTGATATTTTGACATATAAGAGGTCATTCTACTATAAAAACGTACTTTAAATATCAAAATTCAAAGCTTAACTCGCAATGCAATAAAAGCATTTATTGAAACCAATCTGCAAAAACGCCTCGTTCTCTTCTTCTGCGACTATCCTACATCACTAGGGGGCCCAATAAATAATGACCACTATAACAACAGCAACAACATCAACGCCTACATTACATTATCACAACCTTAGCCCTTCCCGCTGGTGCTTCAGTTCGTAAACTGAGAGAGAGCAAGACAGTGGGGTATAACTATTCCCAAACACCAAAGGAGACCCATCTGTACTATTTTGAATTACTTTTGTATATAAACATGCATTACACAGACATCTTTGACCATTGCCATGTATCTCGTGCTGCTTTAAAATGACGTGGTGTTAAATTACAACTCAGAACAGAAGACGCTATTGTGTTTTATCAGCTGCTGTGCATCTTGCTGTTTTGAGCACAAAAACATCCTGAACGTGTTCTTGCGCCCATCTGCGCTATATTTAGCTGTTGGTGTATGAAAACATGTACAAGATGGACGTCTTTAAACGTTTTGATGCGTTTCCGGTGATATGCGTCTCAGTGCAGCATGATGCTGTATGTGTGTATGTCTTTTTTCATCGTGCACTATGTATGTGCATTTTTTTTTGGCTCATATCAGCATGGATTGCTTGTGAACTATCATAATACAATTCAAGCTTTGCAAAGGAACTCTTATTGAAGGATGGGGAGTTAACAACACTTGGACACGATCACAAAACCATTTCATTCATGAAAGTTTCAAATGTCATGACTGTGCAATAGTTTATGGTGCTGAGTGTTAACAGATGTGCTTGAGTGAACAGTTTAATATATTCTGAAATATATCCAGTTTAATATATCCTGAAATTTTGTTTTATAATGTTGTGGATCTTGTTCATTCTCTTCCGACTGAGTTTCAAGTATGGCTGTATTCGAGGGGCTGCAGGATGTTAGCCAATCATAACAGTGGCCGTTTACGCTGAAGTTTAAAGGAGATGCTTAGGGCAAAACCGAGCATTTCAGACAGAGGGCCAAAGACAGGGTGAAAAATGATCAGATTTGACAAAATTATGAATGTTTTGGTGCAAAAAAAAATAAAAATAAAAATGTTACTAATATTATCAGTGGACCTCAGGAAAGATAGATAAAATCATAAAGAAATAGTATGTCATGACCCCTTTAAGTAATGTCATCAATGTAATTAAGCCATCCATTCATCAACACAATCTTGCATCTATTAAAGAAACCATTTAAGGATGACTGACAAGTAGTAAAGATTTTGTTCGAACCTCAAGTACTTTTCCGGTGATGTATTTTTTGCAGGTATCACACTGGATGCCGAACATGGCATGGTAGTCTGCTTCACAATAGGGGATCCCATCCCTACAGAACAGCAAGACACATTAGGCTTTTACACATATTAAATGTGATTAAATGTACTTGAACTCTGAGAAGGAAAAAAATCTCTGTTTGCCCTTGGAACATCCACACTGATCTTTCATATATGTAAATATCAATAGTGTTGAGTCATTGTAGATGGTTTAGCAGGCTCACAATGTAATATTACAATAAAGACTGATGAAACACACACACAAGAATCCATCCACACCAGGCATTGGAATCATTAGGAATTTAACAATTCTGGTTTCAAATCCACTGGTTCCTTTAAGATTAGGAAGTCTTTTAGTACTTTTGAGGAAGCAAGCTCTTGAATAAGCAAGGGGATTTAAACCCTGATTCAAACTGAGAATACAAGAGACTGACCCTGATTTGTGAGTCTTTTTGACTAATTCATTAAAAAAAACTGGAGAAAAATTACTTTTTTGTTCACAAATCAGACTACACTGATCTGATCAAGCTGAATTTTTGTTGTTGTTGTGTTTGTCATAGCACTGTAGATTCAGTGTTGGCGCAACTTATTTTAGTACTACTTTTCAGAGTTTAAGTGTTCCATCTGCTTTAGCAAAAGAATGCAGTAATTTAAGAGCTCTTAACAGAACCAAATGTAATGGAAATAATTCCGGTATTTTTTAAAAACTGAACAATTTCCAAATAAGATTTAGTATACACACACACACACACACACACACTCAGTAGAAGGGGAACTAACTTGCTGATATACTCTGCATTGAGCACTTTGTTGCACACTTTGCATTTGAAGCAGCCAAGGTGCCAGTGCTTGTCCAATGCAACCAGAGACTGCTCATTTTTAAACTCCTTTCCACAGCCACAGCAATCTGCAGAGAAAGAGAGGGTAAGACCAAAGTGTAGTGTAGTATTTGTAATATGGTAGAAAATCTTCATGTATAGCACTCTTATTGGAAGAGATAACTGCAGAAAAACAAGAGTACTTACTGTGCACAGCCTGTGAGGGTGCCATGCTGTTGACTGGCACCGGCTGATTGCATTTCTCACAAATGCACTCTTTCCCATTAAATGTCACGCGGTCCCCAGCTGGAAACGGCTGTCTGCCAGAAAAAGACACACAGCGGTCACCTCATCATTATACCATCACCAAGGTTTTAAAGTCACTTTCATATGAGAATGGACTTTAAACTAGTTACACAAAGCACTTTAATCTAGGCTCAGAAATAGTGAAAACAATATTATATCAAGAAATATCTCATGATAAGATGAACCTGTATCACTTTACTGCTTCATTTTGTATTCTTTATAAACCATACTGAGCATAAACAAAGACAGATGCACTTTTAAAAGTATAGTTATAATTAACAATAATAATTCCTTCCATTTATAGTGCTTTTCTAGGCACCCAAAGCACTTTACATAGTATAGGGGAATCTCCTCAACCACCACCAGTGTGCAGCATCCACCTGGATGATGCAACAGCAGCCATAGTGCACCAAAACACCCACCACACACTAGCTATACTGGTGGAGAGGAGAGTAGAGTGATGTAGCCAATTCAGGGATGGAGATTATTAGGAGGCCATGATAGATAAGGGCCAGTGGGGGGAATTTGGACAACAGGGTTATACCCCTACTCTTTACAAGAAGTGCCCTGGGATTTTTAATGACCACAGAGTGACAGGACCTCGGTTTAGCATCTCATCCGAATGACGGTGCTTTTTTACAGTATAGTGTCCCCGTCACTATACTGGGGAATTAGGACCCACACAGACTGCAGGGTGAGTACCCCCTGCTTGCCTCCCTAAGGCAACTTCCAGCAGCAACCTTAGTTTTCCCCAGGAGGTCTCCCATCCAGGTACTGGCCAGGCTCAATCCTGCTTAGCTTTAGTGGGCAACCAGGCGAGAGCTGCAGGGTGATATGGCTGCTGACACAAGTTCACCCAAAAATGAAATTTCTGTTATTTACTCACCCTTATGTTGTTTCAAACCCAAATGACTTTCTGACTTCTATGGAACACAACAGGAGATGTTTAACAAAACGTTCACTACTCAGCAGAATGTGTGCTACTCTTTTCATACAATGAATATTAATGGGGATGGATTAAAAGCTCTAAAAACTGCATAATAAACACATAAAAAAATAGCAAGTTAGTGATTGCCAAATTGTCATTAAACATGTTTACATGCACAATCTTTCAAATCCATATCTTCAGAAGCGACATGATAGGTGTGAGTGAGAAACAGATCAATATTTAAGTTTTTTTTTTTACTATAAACCTCCACTTTCACTTTCTTTCACATTTTGAAAGTGAAAGTGGAGATTTATGGTAAAAAAAAAAAAAAAAGGACAAAAATATTATCAATACCTATCATGTCGCTTCTGAATTTATGGATTAACCAACTGGAGTCTTATGGATTACTTTTATATGGCTTTTATGTGATTTTTGGAGCTTCAAATGTCTGGTCACCATTTACGTTCATTGTATGGACCAACAGAGCAGAGCAACATTCTTCTAAATATCCTTGTTTGTGTTCAGCAGAAGAAAGAAAGTGAGTACAAGTGAGTAAAATTTTTGGGTGAACTAACCCTTTAATACAGGTTTGGAAAAACATATGAGCAATAATGATCTAAAATGAGCAACATAATTAAACATTTTGGGTAAAGTATTAATTTAACAATAAAATATTAAATTGATTTCTTGCACTATAAATGAATAGGGCCAGGGCAGGACTAACACTTCTTGGCCCTGTGAACCAGGCCATCATAAGACATGGTTGATGGCAAAGGTCCAATCATCTCTTTGGCCGATAGTCTAGCATAAAGCTGATGATCTCACAGTATTTTGATTACCCAATGGAAAAAAGAAGCGCACTCTTTGCTTTTGAAATCATACAAATGACACAGGAGAAGCTATTCTACATGTAAACACATACAAATACATTAAAAACACTATTATCACACCATTGCTTTTGATGATGCTATGGCTTCTCTTGGAGCTATTTTCTTAATATGAATTCAGTCATGGTGTTTTTGATCATAGCTGATCTCCCAAGTTGGTTCAGAATTGTTTGTTGGCTGGTTTTATAGGGGTTTGGGGCATTTTTCAGCAGGTGGCCTACCAACTAAACCAGCTAAACACCAGCGTGGCTAAGTGACCAGCTTAAACTAGCTTAGGTCAGCCAAATCTGACTAAGGTTTAAACCACTCAAACCTAAAGGCTAGTTTGAAGAAGGTCATACTTTAAGAGCAAGAGCTGCTTTCCAGTCCTCCTATCAAGCCAACCACCAGCCAACCATTTAATAGCAGCAATAATAATGATTAACTGGAAAAGGTAAAACAACACTATGTGCCTGAATGGGAGACGCTGGGTACAGCCACCCAGACTACAAATTAGATATTTACGAGGTGATTTAAGATCCCGTCACTCCCAAGGGACCAGATTGGGTACACCATGTCCAGAGAAACATGGGCATCGCTATAGAAATGTAGTGTGTGTGCATGCCACATGCACACACACACACAGCATCCATTCAGATACTAAGGAACATCCTACACCACTCTGGAAATAAGTGGCCTGGGAGCGGAGCACACACTTAACATTCTTCCTGAGAGCTGATGGCTCCCCTTTCCTTCCCCTCCCTGAGAAACAAGATTGCTTTCCCTTGAGATTTTCTCACACACACACACATTCAGTGGCAAAAACATTACACAATCGAAGGCTGCTACATAAGCTATCATAAATGCACAAACATAATTTTTAAACTAACAAAGTTAAAAGTGTTACCAATAAAAGCACTAATAGTGAAAGTGTGTTTGAATGTTTGTCTTACTTGCAGATGGCACAGACAAAGCAGCGAGGGTGGTATGTCTTGCCCAGTGCGGACACAACTTCTCCTTCAATGAACTCTTCACAACTGAAACAGCGGGTGCCATAGAGGCTCTGATAATCCAGAGTGCAGATATACTCGCCCTGTCGCACAAAAAAGCCACCCCGAGCCAAGTCACAGCCACAAACTGTAGAGAAAGAGATAAGAGAGAGTAACAGTTACAATAGGTTAGTCTTGAGAGTGATACCATAACATTCCTCCAGTGCAATAACAATATGAGCTTGTGACTGTCAATACTGGCATTCATGAGTCATTTATGAAAGTGTAACATGGTCATTCAGGTGAGGATCTGTGGTTTTTAAATGAAATAGTTCAAAACAAAAAGTTGAATGGGTCTGGAATGACATGAGGTGACGTGAGTATATGTTGACAGGACTTTTGGGTGAACTATTGCTTTATATGCTGGCATGTCTTCTAATAATATAAATCCATTATGACTGCCAGCAGCTCACATTTAGTCAAATCATGTGTTTCAGTGTGTGTGTTTCCGTTAGTTTATGTGTGCAGGCTAATTATTGTGTGTTTCCTGATGAGTATCAGCACACCATGATATCATCCAGAGGATGGAGACTGGTTAGGTGCACACTGAACACACTGAAACACAACCTTCGCCTAATTTTACCCCCCTCCATCTCTCCCCCTCTCTGTTTCCTTTTCTCACAGTTCTTTTCCCACTAAAACAGGAACAACATCAAGAAAATAATACACACATACACAAATGCTCCGATGGCATCATTGACAGGACCGATCCATTTTACACCTCCTCTGAGGTAAATGATAACAGTGGAATTTCCTTCTCTTCCATACTTTGTTTTTCTATCCTGTGCCGAGATATAACACTCTGAAAAAAAAAATTTAGGCCCTCCTTTTTTGAAAGTCCTTGTATTGTCTGCTATAGCTAATACAACCACTAACAAGTAAATACATTAGTCCTACATTACATTAAATTTTGTTTTCATTTTATATATTTATTTAATTATTTTTATACAAAGGGGACACTGTCAATCAAACATAAGCTAGGGAAGTGTATAAATGTACAACTTTATATATAAAGTTAAATTATAGGTAAAATATAGGTAATATACTGTAAAATATATAATTTAAAATACAGAGAAACTATTGTCAAAGAGCCCATTGGAAAGAAAAAATCACAAATGAGATCTCTAAAATATCCCAGTTTTTTCTCCTAGCCATAAGATTTTGCTGGGAGCAAACAGAGATTTTGGCTTAAAGGTGCACTCAGTAATTCTAATCCAAAACACTTTTTATCAAATTCTGCAAATATCTCCTCACAGTCTGCTAAATGTCCGTTCTGTGGTTGGGCTGAATTTTTTTTTAGTATTTGTATACAACCCTGGCTCTGTAAATGGGACAAAAACAAAGTGGATCAGACCAATCCACACAACACTACTCCTGCCAATCAGCAACAGGGGGTGGTTCTTGCACGTGCACAGTATGGGGGGTGGGGGCACAGCAAGAGGGAAATTCATTAGAAGAGCGACGGCAACTCTGGCTGATGCGAACTTTCTAAACTCCAAGGAGGACAAATGGCTGAGAAACAGACCAAGAGAAAAAGGTCAGACGAATATAAACTAAAAAAGAAGGTTTTTCAGCGGTGGAGTGACCTCCGAGAGGTAAAAGGAATGAATCCGCATGCATGAATTTGGGGGTCGAAGCTTCCAAAGGAGCACTGAAGGGAGGGGTGTGTTTGTTTTAGTTCGAATATCAACAGTGTTTCTCAGAGAGTGCACCTTTAAGTGTACTATTTCTCTGATTTTTCTCTTGAGAGATCCGAGTACTGTAACTCTGTAACTCTGTGTGACAGGGTAATGTGGGTAAGGAGTAGGCGGGAACCGGCTGAACAGTCAAAATAATATTTAATGAAAACTTAAAAAGACAGAAACATAAACAAGCTGCGTGTGGCTCTCTCTCTCTTGAACTGCTGCAACCAGCTCAGCTTTATCCCTCTCGTCGGCTGATTAGCCCGATTGGGGGCTGGCCGTGCGCACTCATGGCCCGGCCCCACCCTCCTGCTCGTCACATTCTGTTTTAGAGTATTAGAAAATATGTGTTTAGATTTGTCAAGACATCAAAGTCTGAGTCATGCCAGTATGAAATATTTCTCAGGAAATTCTTTCAAGACCACATTATCTGGGCTATACTATCCATATTTATAGCACATTGCCTAATTTTATAGCTCTATACTTTAATTGTACGTCAACGATTGTCTCAATTTTATCCATACTTATTTCCCTGAGAAATTTTAGAAGAAACATAAGTCAAACAACTTAATTAAGTCTCTAAAAAAGCAATCCCAGAGCAATAATATTTTTCTGAATCTACAGTGACTGCAGTGCATCCTACTACAATCACCTCAAAAGCACCTGACAGTCTAACCACCTGTTTCTGTATGGTTCCAGTTTATATGACCTCACTTGACTGTTACATACGACCTCAGAAAAGGGGCCCTCTCTCTCTCTCTCTCTCATTCACCCACACCCAAATGGATATACAGTACATGTATTACGACATGTACAAAGTCTTGTGTTAGCACACTACAATGAACCACGCACTTACACACAATGCATTCTAATAATGTTCAGGTCGTAATCAAAACCCAAACAATAACATTGGAATGTTGCTCAGGAAATGGCAGACATATTTTCCATGGCTGCTCTAGATTGATTGGTTCATGTTAGTGAAACTGAAGGCTATTTAGGTTATGAATATCCAGTAATATTGTGTGTGCAAGGTCTTCTATTATTGTGTGAATTTTTTCTATATTTGTTAAGACTTCCGCCATAAGGCGCAGGTATACTCATGGTAAAGTTCTTCTTAGGTCTTCGCTCTGAGCCAAAAAGAAGTTCGAAAAAGCTGAGCAATGACCAGGGTTGGGAGGGTTACTTCTGACATGTATTCCTCTACAGATTACAGAATACATGCTGTAAAATGTAATTTGTAATGTATTTCGTTAGATTACTCAAGGCCAGTAACGTATTCTAAATACTTTGGACTACTTCTTCAGCACTGGTAGATTTTTTCACTTGTTTTGACTATAAAAACTCTGCCAGTACAGTAAGACAAAATACACATGTTAAAAATACATTCTCTGAAAAATCTAAATATCTTATGCAGTGTTGTTTCTAAAACAAGATAAATCTAATTAATCTTGTTTTATGGATTTTTAGATATTTTTACAGGAAAACAATACAAAGATTATTATCAAGAATACAATTTATGCCCTAATATCAAAGGTCTTACTAGAAAAAAAGAAATTATGATCCAGCGTGAATTTTCTTGATAAAAAATATGATTGTGCCTGATAAAATGTGCATGTAAAATGGCTAGAAATAGCATTTTAGCTTAGCGTAAAGCTGACAATTTACACAAAGTTTATTTCTATTTCTTCTGCTCCAAACTTACTTCTCTGTCTGCTCGTATGAATGTTACACATCATAAGAAAGTGTTTCACCGCTGTTCAAATGCACTTTGGATTGCATCATTTAAATGTATAAATGTTTTCCATCTGAAAGGACTAAATATTACATGAAGCAAATAACAATAAAATGCAAAGTAATCTCTTCAGTAATCAAAATACTTTTTGAATGTAACGGTATTCTAAATACCAATTATTTAAATTGTAACTGTAGTGGAATACACTAAATACGTAATCCCATTACATGTATTCCGTTACTCCCCAACCCTGGCAACGACATACCATTTGAGAACATTCAGACACCGGCCAGACATCTGGGGGAGCCGTTTAGAGTAGCACTTAAATATGAGGATGCACAAGACTACATGTAAAACCTTAACTGATGTTACATTAAAATGTTCTATCAATGATTTCATGCTGTCAGGTGTATTCTGTTGATTCATGTCTTTTATTTTGAAATTCTAGTTCCTGTTCATGTCATCTGTTCCTGTTTCCCTAGTCATGTGATTTCTGTTTTCCCTCCATGTTCATGTGTCATGTTTTCATTGGTTTATTGTTTAATTATCTTGTTATCAGTTCTGTTTGTTCATTGGTTTATGTTCTCCCATGTCTTGTATTTAAGCCCTCATGTTTGCATTGTCTATTGGTCGAGTATTGTATGTGATGGTATGTGTTTGTCAAGTCAAGTCAAGTCAAGTCAAGTCAAGTCAAGTCAAGTCAAGTCAAGTCAAGTCAAGTCAAGTCAAGTCAAGTCAAGTCAAGTCCATGTTTTGTAGTCAGGGTTATTGGAGTTCACGTTCTGTAAATAAACTGCACTTGGGTTCTTCATCTTCACGTCCTCGTCATCGTCATCATTGTCAGCAGTTCCAGCATACGTTACAGAATACTCGACCACCCATGGACCCAGCAGTTTTACTTCTGCGCTTACGTCAGGGGAATCATCCTCTGAAGGACTATGTTGAGGACTTCTGCGGTCTAGCCAGCCAGGTAGACTTCAGTGAGGTTGCCCTCAAGGGTTGTTTTAGATTTGGACCTTGCCCTTCGATTCATCGGTTCCCCATTTACTGTGGGGGAGGCGGATCCCGAGCCAGAGTCCCACGACATGGCCGCCGCCGAGCCAGAGTCCCACGACATGGCCGCCGCCGAGCCAGAGTCCCACGACATGGCCGCCTCCTCAGCCCGCTCCATGCCTCGTCGCAGCGACGCCTCAGCCCGCTCCATGCCTCGTCGCAGCGACGCCTCAGCCCGCTCCATGCCTCGTCGCAGCGACGCCTCAGCCCGCTCCATGCCACGTCACAGCCACACCTGAGCGGTGGGACCTGGAGATGGTTCCCACCCTTATACCCACCTTTAGTTCTCCTGAGCAGGCAAGGGGAACTTTCGGCCCTCCGATCCCGCCTGGACCCTCTGAGCCCTGGACTTCGCTTTGGCCTGTCGGTCCCTCGACATTGCCTCAGCTCGGCGTTCCCTCGGCTCCACTACGGTCCTTCAGCCTGTCGGCTGTGCCGGGGTCCCTCGTCCCTCTGGCTCCTCCTTGGTCTGTCAGTCACCTGGCTCCGCTTTGGCTCTCCGAGCCTCTAGCATCACCTTGGTCCTCCCTGCCATCGGCTCCACCCTGACCCTTCGAGTCTTCGGCTACTCTCCGGCCCCACGTTCCAAGGCTCCGCCCCTCGAGCCTCTCACGGCTCCACCTTCCATGGCTCTGCCCCTCGAGCCTCTCATGGCTTCACCTCCCACGGACTTTGCCCTGGTCCCATGCCCCTCGCCCTTTCTCGCCACGCCCCACGCCTCAAGACACCCCCCCCCCCGCTCCCTACAGAACTTTGAATTATGTCATGTATTACGTGTTTTGTTTATGTGTTGGGGTGTCAGGAGCCACCCCTTAGTGGGGGGGATATGTCAGGTGTATTCTGTTGATTCATGTCTTTTATTTTGAAATTCTAGTTCCTGTTTCATGTCATGCGTTCCTGTTTCCCTAGCCATGTGATTTCTGTTTTCCCTCCATGTTCATGTGTCATGTTTTCATTGGTTTATTGTTTAATTATCTTGTTATCAGTTCTGTTTGTTCATTGGTTTATGTTCTCCCATGTCTTGTATTTAAGCCCTCATGTTTGCATTGTCTGTTGGTCGAGTATTGTATGTGATGGTATGTGTTTGTCAAGTCCATGTTCATGTTTTGTTTTGTAGTCAGGGTTATTGGAGTTCACGTTCTATAAATAAACTGCACTTGGGTTCTTCATCTTCACGTCCTCGTCATCATTGTCAGCAGTTCCAGCATACGTTACACACGCCTAATTCTTTGAGTTGAATTCACAAAGAAGCTGTTCTAACCACTCGGTGATGATTTAAAGTAATATATGCAGTAGATAATGTGTAATTTGTCATGTTTACATTCTGCATAAATGGTACTAATCTGCTAACACGCTATATGTGGCCATTATATGCACGGGTTACATTCTGTTATTGTAATTTATGATGACACTGATACTACTGCAAAGATGGGTGTATAAATGAGTGTTAATGGGCAGAATACAGACAAAAGATACAGATGATAAGAGTCATATCTCACTTTGAAAAGATTTGGAATAACTCACTGCAGACGGCACATGAGTGCAGCAGCATATCAAACAACAGTGTGACTGGACACTTGAAAATACTTAAGTAGATTTGATTTCTTTTGTGAACTAATTAAAACAAAAATTACATGACATTTTCTTGGAAAGTTTCTCTACACAAACAATCGTACAGATGTCGGCGAGTTTGCACCAGCTCGCTTATAACTGCACATGGTGTGTTCACGTTGACTGATCTTAACTGACTGAACAATGTAAACAGAATTAGCTGTCGGCCTCAAAGTAGGTGGAGCTCCAGTTCACACCACAATGACGTGGACCAATAGCAGTAAGATGGTGTTCAGCAGTTGGTACGAAATTTTCCTAAATGTTTGCGCAGGCAAGCTGTTACAAAACACCGAAACAAACACAAAAACACCTTTGATTTGGCCAGATTTTGTTCAAAATGATGCCACACTCGTTTGTTCTTTTAATTCGTATTAATTATACCGGGGCCTTAAAAGCACAAATACTTATTAAGGTAAGCGAGCAGCACACATCCAGCGTAGAGTTGTTGTAAACAATAGTGAACTGTTCATTTCATCAAGAAAAATAGTGATTTTCAATAAAAGTCATGGCTGCTTTAATTACATTAATTTGACCACTAATACTATAGATATGCATCTTAAAATGAAGTGGCAAATATTGATTAAATGGCAAATGGGGGAAGTGTTCGGGAAACTTTTTTAAAGTAATTATTTGGTAATTCTGTTTGGTGACACTAGTGGTGCATAAATTACACTTAGTCTGATGCATATGACACTTTTAACCGATCTAAATTTCAACCATGATTTAAGCACCCTCTAATCTAAGAACACTTTTGCCCCTCAACTGCTGAAGAATGTAACCCAAACCCCTTAGTGATAAGAACTCCTCTATGCTGGGCATCACAGGGTGTGTCTTTCACCCTGCTGGTATATTTAGCTCAGCTGCAGACAGCAAACAACACCTGAGAAAGAGAGGCAAAGGAATGTCTGCATGCAACACTGCTCTCATGATCAAACACATGCCACATACTAACCATCAGTCCCTATTGAACTGATACCATCAGTCCCTATTGAAGCATAATGATTTTGTAATTTCGCTATTCAGAGGATGTTTTCATCAAAACAACATACACTAGAACAATTCCAGGAACAGCGCCCCCTGAGCAACCTGGGCTTAATTGTTCCAGAGGGACACCCCATCAGCACCTTGGGCATGAATGTTCAACATGTTCAACACTGAAGCTTTCACTTTGGGTGCTTGAGCAAAAGTAAGCAAAGATTCTCAACATGAAAAGCAGAAGAATTAGAAAACAAAATAAAAAGACAGCTGAGAGTATTCTATAAGAAGCCCTAATAAAAGAATGGATTGGACTAGGAGAAATGGAACATGGAAAAATTATGGTGGAGGGAGATAAGCAGCCCTGCTGAAAAAACAAACAAACAGTTTAAACCAGCCTGTGGTGGTTAGCTTCTTTCTCAGTCTGGCCAAGTCTGTTTCGCTGGTTTAAGAGGGGTTTTGGGCAATTGTCAGCTGATCAGGCTGGGAGTTCAGCTGGCCGACCAGCTAAGCATTAGGTTGGCCAATTTGGGAGACCATCTAGATCAGCTGAAGACCAGCTTGGCCAGCTGAAACCAGCTAAGACCAGCAAAGCACCTTAGGCAAGTTGAAGCTGCTTCTTTCAGCTGGGAGACAACAGAAAAAGGAAGGACAGTGAATGAAAGAAATTGGGAGGGTGAACGGAGCAACTGAAACTGTAAAAAGGAGAGCGTCTTGTTATTGAACTTGAAATCAGATCCACTGGATGGACATTCTTGACATGGCTGACTCTCTGAAACCTAAACTTTGCAATACAAGAAGAACATGTAAACATGTGGCTACATTTGTGCTCAAGATTATGGCAGGTGTTACGCTGAGGCTAGCATTGTGCATTCCAAATTAATTCTTTGACACATTCTTACATTTATCATCTGAACAGAGTATTGCACAACCTTGGGGATACCCAGACCACAGTTTTCTGGAACAATCTGGGAAGCTATCTGTGTTGGGCCAATCAGAATCTACAGAGGTAAATATGTTTCCTCAAGGCTGGGAGGGAAAATCTAGCACCACCGGCATGTAGTTGGCTGGACTCACATCAACAGAGGGAAGCATTTTATTCCTAAAGGGTAATATAACCCTTCTACTCACTGCCTAAGCCAACACCAGCGAGCTCCAGTGCTTCAACTCTATCTAATATGGCACTGGATTGAATGTTTTGAGGAAGTTGGCTGGCCAGCAGTCAGGGTCTGCTGTTTCCGGTCTGCATATTCATTGTGTGAGATCAAATTTTCATCAAACACCCAACAGTCAGACTATTGATGAAGAAACTTCTACCACACCTGCCAGAACAAAACCTGAACATATCATGTAATAAGATATTGAATACTGTGAATAAACATGCCAAGTGGTTGCACAGATTGCAGCTGCATCAACAAGGAACTGTTAGCACTGGGCACTGTGAAATTCTCTATAATAAGGTTTTCTGTGCTGTACTCTACACATTTTCTGCTATTTTCCCATGTGTTTTCTGTGTGATTGCTTGAGGACACTTGCTGAGACATTTACTTACATAATATTTCATATTTTTGATAGTCATCTGTAAAATCTTCCAATTATCGATGTGTGAAAAAGGCATCGATCCCAAGCCTATAAATTATTTCTTTCTCCATGTCGGTCTTTTTTATGGTATGATACATCTTTGATAGCCCCACCCCTAAACAACCTGTCATGACAAAACAGTGATTGGTCACTTAACAGTTAGATGGCTTTTCCTGTCTAAATGGGCAGTTCTTGGCCAATTGAAGCTGCTATAGATCCTAGACTGTAGTCATATGTCTAGCTACGAGAGACTAGAGCCAGTACTGATCAAATCTCACAATCTTGATACTTTTTCCAGGGACTAAAATGTGTTAAAAACAACACTCTAATTTTATTGCCAACTAGTCTCCTCATCATAAACACAGTATGACAATGCTGCAATGCAGATGATGCAGAAAACAAAACTGTATAGTGTCACCAGACCTTTGGTAATGAACCTCTCATCAATGATGAACAGAACAACACTCCAGTATCCAGCATCATCACCTTCAATTGGCAGATGATCAAAAGCTCCAGGCTTGACATTCACCTTGAGAGTCCTGAGCTTTCACTGCACCACAGGACAGAGTGTTTTTGTTCCACCTTCTGCTAAGTGTCTCAAATGATCGTGCAATTACACACTAACTCAATCAATAACTAACACATGAGCACAAATTAATGAGGACCAGAACAATAAAAGAAACATGGACATGTAGCAACTTGACTGTCTACACAACACAGAGAATGGTATATGGTGCGAAAACACATCTCTGAACAAGCACATAAAGAAATATCCAAACCACGGCACATGAAAAGCCTGGGCAACTGGCCAAACAGAACTGATGCAGTGAATACAATCTTCTAAACCACAAAAAAAAGGAAACACACATACAAACACACACACACACAGTAGGTAGAAGAATTACAGTGGTAAGTACGGAGCAAAGAGAAATGTGTTTATAGTTTTAAACAGCAGATCAAATAATCCATTATTAGCCATTATGATCATTAATCATCATTATCAAACATATTACTAATAACTATAAAGAAAACATAATCATATTCATAATCTGGATAGGAAGCATAAGCCAAAACCAATACAGTGCTTATAAGGAACTAATAAGACATCTCATAGAGAAAAAATAATTCTGAAATTGACCGTGTAAAGACCATTGCTGGAGGCTAGCATACGTTATGTTTTGCATACTGATCTTCAGCTTGGGGTGCTGGGATGTATACCTACTATTGGCCAACCAGCTTCACACTAGAACACCACCAAACCAGCATAAACCAGCCAAGATCAGCATGGATCTTGTTAAACTGGTGCATGGCAAGATACACTAGTTTGAGACAAAACAAGAAAAATATTGTTAAATAATCCAGTTGCTTTCATTTATAACTTAAGAAGGCACGATCAGACTGATCTCACAGTGAAATCGGAAACAGTAGGTTGACTTTTCTTTCACCAAAATCGGTCTGTGATTACTGAAATTCAAAACACTGCCCCAAGTGTTGTTAGGTGTATAGGCATGTGTGAGCTCCATTTTCCAGAGTATAATGTCCACTGAGGGGTGCCAAAAGTGAGTTGTTTTCATCTGTACAGGCTGTTATATAGTAAAGAGGAATGCATATTTTTTTAGAGCTGTCAGAATTAACGCGTTAACACATGCACTTAATTTAAAAAGTTTAACACGTTAAATTTTTCTCAATCACGATTAACGAATTTACCGTTAATACAGCTTAAACACTGGTGTGAAGGGCGAAACCTTTGTAATGTGTCCACCTGGAGTCATTACACTGATGCACACACCACAGTACCAGAGCACTTCTACCATGGTGAGCCTACATTCTGCGTGAAATAGCATAACACAGCGGTCCCATAGACATTCTATAGCCGGTACCGGGCGGTGCTGTCTAAACAGTAAACACACTAGTTGACCGTTATGCTCTCTCCTATGACAGAGCCATGGAGGTTATCTCAGTAAATAAAAGAATCTCTGACAGCACTTCCCTGGCAGTGATAAAATTATGGAGAAAAGACCTCTTAAAACCATTTGATGTACCAAACAAGCCCAGATGTGACCACATTTTAATTACCACAGAAGCACATCAAATCTTAACTATCACCAAAACGCAGAATGAGACATTTTGTTTGCAAGCGCTTTTCCTGGTGAGTTTAAAAGCACCGCATTCCCGCCCTGGCGTGAATTATGAACGCAACTGCATGATCACCATAACAAAGCAGATAGCCACAGTCTACCAGCAAATTAATATTGTGGATGATTTGAGTTTAAGAGATTTAATGCCCATTGCAATTAGTCAACCTCCCACTTAGACCTTGGGAAATGTTTAATGTTATTTGAATTGGTGATATTTTAATGTATTGTCTTTATATTGTGGAAGGATTTGTTTGGAAAATGTTAACAAAGCATTATATTGCTAAATATTGTTTTGTTTTCTTTCTTAAGATGGAAATAAAAATGAATTTTGGCAAGAAAAGAAGTATACATAGTGTAACATTTCAGCACTTTTAAAATCTGTGATTAATCACGATTAACTACAAAAACTAGATGCAATTAATCGCGAATAAAAGTTTTAATCGACTGACAGCACTAATATTTTTTAAACTGAACCCCCCCAACCCAAATCCCAAACCTAAACCTAATCATCAGTGGAGTAAAAAGTTGATGTTAGAGGGAAAATGCAACCTCTGAATCGTGCTCATCACTGATTATGCGAATGAGATTACTTCCTGGTTTTAACGCGGGATCCAAACCCGGGTCTCCCATGTTGCTGACGCAACATGCTTCCTGTCACACCACAAGGGAAGGTAAACACAGCAGCTGAGGCAAAATTGTCTGATAGGAGATAGCGCTTCTCAGTGATTCATTATAATGTGGCCGATCCTAGGGTACTGGAACTCATGGAAACAACATGCCGACTTCCGTGTGATTACGATGGCACATTTTAGCATGAACAACAGATGAGGCATAGTTAATAAACTGACATTCTTTCTTACTGGCACTTTCTTACTGGCATGTTCATAGATAATGGGGAATTTTTAACTGCCATACTTAACCAAGTGGAACTCAAATGAGGAGAGGGAATTAATGTTATTGTTTTGTATTGTTTGTTAGTAAAGGGCACCATTTTTCTCCTTTTAAAATTCATGCTTATTTTCCACTGAGTGGTAAGCCCTTAGCTGTATAAGTGGGTTAGTGGTATTACTGATGTCGTGATGTGTGTTACGTAGACTGTGCACTCGAGATCAGCGCAGGCCTTGGAAAGAGATAGCGAAACTGAAACAAAATACCCACACCATTCATATCACCTGTGTGTGAAAGAGAAGAGAGGTATATGTGTGTTGCGTGAAGTGTTTTAACATTTAAAAAAAAGTAATGCAGCCCTATTGTCTGATGAGCAATGGCATAACATGATTTGGCTTTATATTTCAGTGGAACGATATAATAATCTTGGTCAATCCCTTACAAATAAGTACTGTGGTGGTACTACGGTACAGTGAAGGTATCACAATTGTACTTTGGTATATATTAACATATACCATATTTATACTGTATATCATGGTATTAACTTGGTACTTCAAAGTACTTTAAAGAACATTATGGTACAACTATGGTGCACGACATTACCATGCTACATTTTGGTAGATTTCTTGTTAATGATATGTCTTGATATGTTCTGAAAGTGTATTAAAGAACAAATAAACCACACCTTCCCGTGTCCTTAGTTAAAAATAAAGCTAAGGACACACATATACACAAATATTTTTCTCACACACACAACCACACAACTAGAGCATGAGCAGTTATAAATTAAAAGTTTGGTACTATGGCCGCCTGGGTAGCTCAGTGTTAAAAGACGCTGGCTACCGCCCCTGGAGTTCGCTAATTTGAATCCCAGGGCGTGCTGAGTGACTCCAGTCAGGTCTCCTAAGCAACCAAATTGGCCCGGTTGCTAGGAAGGGTAGAGTCACATGGAGTAACCTCCTCGTGGTCACTATAATGTGGTTTGTTCTCGGTGGGGCACATGGTGAGTTGAGCGCGGATGCCGCAGTGATGGCGTGAAGCCTCCACACGCGCTATGTCTCCGTGGTAATGCGCTCAACATGCCATGTGATAAGATGCGCGGGTTGATGGTCTCAGATGCGGAGGCAACTGGGATTCATCCTCCGCCACCCTGATTAAAGCGAATCACTACGCGACCACGAGGACTTAAAAACACACTGGGAATTGGGCATTCCAAATTGGGTGAAAAAGGGGAAAAATCCACAAAAAAAAAAAAAGTTTGGTACTGTGTGTACAGTTTTATAAAATATAACAAATAGCCTGATCCAGCAGCTGTAACAGAGGAAACTAATGGCAAAATAAAGACTACCAATGTGTTTGTGTGAGAATTTAAACAACATTGACCTAGCCAATTCATTATGCAGTGTGTCGTTGCATCCTACACTCTGTCTTTATTCCCTATAGATTTTCATTTATTACTGGGTAATTCTCAGCCGATCGTAATCCAATTGACAGAATGGATTACACTGTAATATGTTCTCATCCGTACCCCAGTGCAGCCAATAACACATCTAATGAAAATGTCATGGAATGGGGGAAATCAAAGTTTGTCATTTTACTATCTGTATATTGAAATAAAGGATCTCAATCCACCATTGTCTGAGTTCTCAGTTTGAGATTATAAATAGAAAGTGAGTGGATTTTGAGGCTAGATTTCCCTGTTGACAGCTAAATAAAGTGTCATTTATTTATTCTGATTCCTTCTGGATCCAATGCATTTTCCACTGCTGGAGGTTTTAAATAAGATCTTAGTTGTGATGGGAAACAGGTCTCTCGAGTTTGAATATTTGAATAGAAAATGTCATGTGGCCTTGTGTTCTGTCCTTCAGTTGGAAACAATCTAATTTTGAGTGTCATTTAGAGGCAGTCTGGCTTGATTTCATATAACTGTGAAATATGCACTTGGACACTTCATCAAAAACTACTCAAACTACACTGAAACTAAACAAATAAACCAATGGTTTACAAAACCCATGTAAAAGCGAAAGTATCAGAAACCCCATGCTATCTTACAGAGCCCATATTTTAGCCTGTGATGTTGACACAGCAGCCTACAGTATGTATGACATACTGACAGGGATACTACACTTTTTGTCCAATGAATTCCATGACCTTTCCAAATATCCATGATTACTGGAGAAGGATTTTTAATAATAATTTTATTAGGGCTGCACAATTAATCAAATAAATAATCAAGATTACAATTATAGCTGCCACAATTAACCTATTGTTAAAAGTGTAAATTATAGCAATTCATGTAGGTCTACTCATGTTGTGTCAAAATGTTCCATTTAATTTTCTATAACCCCAATTACAAAAAAGTTGGGACAGTATAAATATGCTAATAACACAAAAAGGAGTGTTTTTTAAATTATATTCACACTTTGCTATATTGAAAACACTACAACTACACATTATATGATGTTTTACCTTGTGAATTTAATAGTTGTTTTGAAAATGTACAGTCATTTCAAATCAGATGATTGCAACATGCTCCAAATAAGTTGAGACAAGGGCAATTTAAGACTAATAACAATTTGACGAGTTAAAATAACAAGGTGATGTGAAACAGGAGATGTTAAACTGGTGAGGCAATCACGTCATAGTATATAGGAAGCCTCCAAAAACAGCCTAGTCCTTCAAGAGAAAGGATCATTCGAGACTTGTCAGTTTGCCAACACATGCTTCAGCAAATAATCCATCACTTTGAGATCAATGTTCCCCAAAGACAAATTGGAAGAATTTCACCCTCTACAGTGCACAATATAGTTAAAAGATTAAAGGAATCTGGTCAAATCACGTTGCGTTAAGGGCAAGATGAAAACCACTTCTGAATATGCGTGATCTCTGATCCCTCAGACATCACTGTCTTAAAAAACGTCATTCATCTGTGATGGATATCATGAACATGGGCTTGGGATAACTTTATTAAACCTTTGTTAGTCAACAACACTCGCCACTGCATCCACAGATACAAGTTAAGACTTTGAAAAACACAGCCGGCGAGTTCTCTGGGCCAAAGAGGAAAAAGACCATCCAAGCTGTTATTAGCATCAGGTCCAAAAGCCAGTGTCTGTATGGGCCAAGGGTGTGTCAGCGCCCATGGCATGGGTAACTCGCACATCTGTCAGAACACCATGAATGCAGACATATATGTAAAACTTTTGGAGCAACATATACTGCCATCCAGCACCGTCTTTTCCAGGGACGTCCTGGAATTTTCCAGCAGATCAACTTCAAAAGACATACTGCCTGTATAACAAGTGCATGGCTGCGTAAGCAGAGAGTGTGGGTGCTAGACTGGCCTGCTTGCAATCCTGACCTGTCTCTAATTAAGAATGTGTGGCGCATTATGAAGCACACCGTACGGCAATGAAGACCCCGTACAATTGTGCAGCTAAAGACCTACATAATGGATGAATGGGGGAAAATTCCACTTTCTAAACAAACTTCAAACTTGTGTCTTCAGTGCCCAAATGCTTAATAAGTATTATTAGAAGAAATTATGTTTAACAGTGGTAAACCCTTGACTGTCTCAACTTTTTTGGAGCATGTTTCAATCATCTGATTTGAAATTACTGTACATTAAAAAGAAAAAAATTCATAAGGTAAAAATCATATAATGTGTAGTTGTAGTGCTTTCAATAGAGCAAAGGGTGAATATAATTTACAGATCACTCATTTTTGTTTTTATTA
This sequence comes from Myxocyprinus asiaticus, assembly GCF_019703515.2. Taxonomy (NCBI): domain Eukaryota; kingdom Metazoa; phylum Chordata; class Actinopteri; order Cypriniformes; family Catostomidae; genus Myxocyprinus; species Myxocyprinus asiaticus. Next base: position 23,605,338 of record NC_059375.1, on the reverse strand, counting down.
GCATTTTTCATACTGTCCCAACCTTTTCAGAATTGGGGTTGTATTTACAGTGGTTGATCATTTTAACCAATCAGAGACATGTCCATCGCTTGCTTCTGAGTATGATTTATTCAAAATTTGAATAACTTTGTTTTTTATGCTTCTGAGAGGGCCAAAGTTGACCATTTAGGTAACTAGTATTGATTTACTGATGTAAAAAACAGCAGTAAATTCAGGAACACAGTTCTCAGCTTGTTTTAAATGTATAGCCAAAATAAAGAATAAGGCATGCAGTTGATCCACCCCAAATAAGTATTTTAATGTAAATTGTATTAATCTAAATTAATTGCAATTACATTAGCAAGGGAAATAATCGACAATTATCATTTTTGTCATAATAGTGCAGCCCTACATTTTACCCCCCTATTTTAGAGCTAAGAAGCGCTGAAATATACACTCACTGAGCACTAAGTATTAAGAAAACCTGTACACCTACTTATTCATGCTATTATCTAACCAGCTAATCATGTGGCAGCTTTGCAATGCATAAAATCATGCAGATATGGGTCAGGAGCTTCAGTTAATGTTCACATCAACCATCAGAATGGGGAAAAAATTTGATCTCCCAAATTTGCATTACTGTTGGTGCCAGCCGGGCTGGTTTGAGTATTTCTGTAACTGCTGATCTCCAGAGATTTCACACACAACAGTCTCTAGAATTTACTCAGAATGTTGCCAAAAACAAAAAACATCCAGTGAGCAGCAGTTTTGCAGACAGAAACGCCTTGTTGATGAGAGAGGTCAACGGAGAATGGCCAGACTGGTTCGAGCTGACAGAAAGGCTACAGTAACTCAGATAACCACTCTGTACAATTGTATTGAGCAGAATAGCATCTCAGACTGCACAATATGTCAAACCTTGAGGCAGATGGGCAACAACAGCAGAAGACCATGTTGGGCACTTTATTAGGACCATAGTCAGTGAGTATATTTCAATATTGAAATTTTTGATGATTTTCCATGACTTAGGAAATAGTTCATTAAAAAATTAAAATCTTGTCATTATTTACACACCCTTATTTTAATCCAAACCCATATGAAATTAATTTACAAAAGATGAATTTAAAAAAACTTCACAGAGTTTATTTGCCATAATTACAATGAATAATGACCGTAGTCTATCAAACTCGACAAAGGAACATCAAACCTTATTGTTTTTTACCGTCATGATGTCATGTTGCAAGTTTGGTCACAAGACGCAATGAGAACCAAGGAGATTTTATGTTATTGACATCAACCGTATTTGATTTTAGCACTTTAGAAGATTTGATTTGAGAGTGAATAAGACCTTAAATTTTGGTCTGTTTAGTGTTTATTGCACAAAGTGATCATGGTTTTATGGTGTTTTTTGTCCTTTTCTGAGCTTGACAGACTGGAGTCACTATTTACTGTCAATATGGCAAATAAAACCTCTAAAGACTTTTAAACAATTTACTTTTATGTTCCACAGATGAAAGAAAGTCATATGGGTTTGGGCCGAAAAAGTAAAACATAACAGAATTGTTCTTCATTTTTGGGTGAACTGTTCCTCCGATTAGATTTTAATAAACCTCCATGACTTTTCCAGACTTGGAAATCACCATTTTAAAATTCCCAGGTTTTCCATGACCATGGGAGCCCTTGATATGACTTCTATATAATTGTATTAAAAATGTCCTTCTGTATTTTAGAGCACAGGAAACAACATTATACTTCATATATTATTGAATAAAATAGCCAATACCATGTGAGCAAGTCTCTGCATGTGTGTAAGCCAGTGTTTGAAAGCGTGTGCGCCACTTGTGTCACAGTGTTAAATATATACACAACACAAGATTCTCAATGTTTCTCCAGTATGAGAGTTGAGCTGTGGTGCTTTGGCCAGAGCAGAGGGGAGTAGCCCAAGCTGCCTTTCATTAGAGCTGAAAAAACTTCAACCATCAAAATACATTTTTTAAGTTCTGGAAATCACGGTCTTTACAAAAATTTGAATCAGATCATTTCAACATTTTCTCCCAAATTAGGTATCAGGATTTAAGACTTTGTGTGTGTGTGTGTGTGTGTGTGTGTGTGTGTGTGTGTGGTGGGTTTAAGTGGTTTACGAGGAAATTATTTTAGGTTACAAACTGGTAATTACAAGGGTATTATGCTATAAATGTGGTTTATGAGGATATTTCTAGTGTTCCCATAATTCAAATCGCTTGAAAAAACATACTAAATGATGTTTTTTTGAAAATGTAAAAATGCAAAAAAAATTTGTGAGGGTTAGGTTTAGGGGTAGGGTTAGGGGATAGAATCTATAGTTCGTACAGTATAAAAATCATTTTGTCTATGGAGAGTCCTCATAAGGAGAGCCACACCAACATGTGTGTGTGTGTATAGATAGTCTGCACATGTGTCAGTGTGTTGAAAAATAATTAAGTCGGTAGCGGATTTAGGCAAACACAAGGCAACTGTGTTGGGGTGTTTTCAGTAGGGTGTAGGTCACACACTTTAGGTGGGCTGAACACACACAGACATACACATACATAACGTGTGTATTTTAAGAGCCCCTTAAATTACTGCTATCTGATATGCTACGCTTTATCACCATTCATTTTGAGCATGTTTTGAACATGTTGTTTCTTCCATTTATCTAATTGTTTTTAAAATACTATTTCTTTCAAATGTTTCCTTTCAAACAAATCCTGGTAAATATAGCAGAAGGACTGCATGTACTATATATATTTTTGTATTTATTAATATGCATATTTTGGATAAATGATATATTAGAATGTTATGAGCCTAAGCTCACATGTTTGGAACGAGCATTGGGTGTGCTCAGTCCAGTCTTTATGGAGCAATGAATTCCCCACTGTGCCGAACAGTATCACTATGTTGTCATGGTGTGCACGAAACAAATACAGGCAGTTCTATGATAACTCTATTCCCTCTCATGTCTCTGTCTTCCTCCAGACCTCCGTACGAAGGCTCCAAAACATCTTAGACTGAAGCAATATCAGCCGGGTTGTTTGATGTTTTACATAACAAATTAGTTAAGGGGGTGTGACAATGAGTGTTGGAAAGACACACACAGACTTCCTGTAAAAACACACACACCCCCACTTCAACAATACCAGAGTTCCTAGAATGACTCCTATAAAGAACCATTACAAAACTAATGAAGCATGTACTTGCAGAATTCATGAGTATGTAAGTGCAAATTTTAAACTGCAACTAAAGCCTTAAGCAGAGAGTGATGGATATTGAGACTCAACGCTGACCACTTTTGTCATCTATAGGCCTGTTATGGGATATTTAAGGTGTAGTAAACTTAAAGGATGTATACTATTTGTATATAATTCACCAACACTTTGTGGAGTCACGATGAACACAAATCACAGTCACTCTCACAAGGGCTGTCACTAATGGGCTGAAAGGTAGGAACACGATTCTAGGGGCCCATAACAAGTCTACAGTAAGTCTGATTAATTCAATGTACATTATTTTATGACAAAATAAAAAATAATTAATTCACAAATAATGCTTTATGTGATCCAAGTAGTTTTAATATTTTAATCTTTTTTTAATCTGTTAACAGTTTGATCCAGCTGAAAATAAACAGGAAAGAGAAAAGACAAGACATTGAACAGACAAGAAATTTCACACAGTTTATAAAAGATTAACTCGCAAGATGCTGTTTGACTGACAGGCAGCTTATGAGTGTGTACTTTGTGTGCACGTATGCTCTGAGACCGTTCACAAAGTTGTGGAATACAAATAAGCAGTAAAATACTAAAGTGAACGTAAACATCGGGACAACATTTTTTATCAAATTGCAAATTTGTATTAAAATATTGGACTTTATGTGTAAATGCAGCTTAATAGACCTGCCGCTGTCTAGTATGCAGGGGCGGATTATGACTAGCAAGGGCCCCGGGGCCAATTTTCATTTAGGGCCCCCCCTAAATGAAATGAAATTAGATTTAATTATCTTTTAAAGCTGAGATCCACGCAATCCATTTTTGTTTATTTATTTAAGTCTCTTTTAATACCCGTTCTATTTACAGTCAGATTCATTCAAACACATTGGATGTGGTAAAGAAACCGCTCAACTGTTCACTGAACAGCCACTGTCTTTTTAAGAGACAATACTAATTTAGCATTTGTTATACATATCAGTATAAACTCAATGTAAATACTACAAATTATGCATACAAAAAATAAAATAAATAAATAAATAAATAAATAAGCATGTAACAAAATGTGTAAACGTGCATATATTTAAAGGGGCAATAATAAATTATGAAATATTTTAAATTCATCAAACACTTTAAATATCGAAAAATTAAAATATAGGCTCTTACAGCATCTAGGTTTGGTGAAACTCAGGAAAGAGTTCAGGCAGTTCTGGCTTGCGCTGCCATATCTTTCCTAACTCATCAGCATTCCATTCAGAAGTGATCATCCCTATACACTATTTATACCCTATTTAAAACAATGTAAAACTTTAAGGCAAGGTTTTGTCAAACCAATATTATATTTTGTCTCAAAAAAGACAAAACATCTTGGAGCCTTTCCAGATCTAGTTTAACCAGTACTTTTTTACCACACAAAATTAAATATCAAAATCTTATTTTTCCAAACCACCAGAACCAAGCTATTTTTTGTAATGTAGGGCAAACATGCAGTTATAGCAATGAATGGTATATAGTTTGTGTATCTTAAGAGAACACCCTGGGCTTTTCAGAGATGCCAAATGTTTCAGAGTTTGGCCATGACAACTTCCTCTCCTTGCTCTATAGAAATGTATGACATTACAATTCAGCACCTCAAATGCAATATTATTTTTTTTTTTATCAATTATCATGTTTTTATACACCAAACACTATATTGATGTTTGAAAAAAGTTACATTGAAAAACCTTTTTTTATGTAGTAAGATCACATTATAATAACAAACCATGAGATATGTATAAAAACCACAAGTTCTATATAATGACAGAGCAAGCTGCATATGTAAAATAAATCTTTATCTTTAAAAATTATATGTCCATATTTTAAAAGCATTTTATTGTGGTGGACATGAATGGAATGGAATGATGATTGAGAGATATACCGCAAAAGCCTGTTGTATCATATCTGATACACACATTTTCAACACGATTTGACTATAAAATAATGAAATTTTAAGTTAGCACATGTTGCTTCAATTCAATAAAAACTCATTAAATATTTGTTTTTAAAGTAGATGGGCCATGAGACCTTGCAGCCCTGGGCACTGGCCTCATTGGCCTGGTCCGTAATTCACCTATGCTAGTATGTTGTTAATCTCATTCGACTTGCGTGCAGATGCACAGAGCCGTAGACATTGTATTTTGATGTCACTATACGCAACACATAATTTAAATTCACTTAAACCGACTGATATTAGTTTAGAACACTCTGGGCTGTCAGTAAAGGGTTAAATTTTGACATATGGCGACATGTGATCAAACAACATGACGCCGACCACAGCGGAGTTTGTCTTTGGGAGAAACAGCCACAAAACTACATCTAGTAAGAAACCACTTTAAGTTTTTACATTTAAACCTGTTTGAGTCAAAAGATTAGTGTCTCTAGTTTCATCCGATATGCCATTTTTTACATTTGAGTGATTTATCTTGAAATGGCACGCTGTGAAACACAATGTACACTAATGTGTAGTTTCACTAATTTTTTCCTTAGAAATCCTATATTTACTGTGCATTTTCACATTGAGAATCAACGGGTTCATCCAAAAGCTAAAAAATGTTGCTTTCAGAGGATTTATATGGAGTTAGAATGAAAATAAGATGCAGTTCGAATTATTCTGAGACCAGAGCAGACAGACAGCACATTGGAGGTTAAGTCATTCACTAAATAGGGAACAAGGGAGCATCCTATAGCTCTCTATGCAGCTAAGTGCATCCACTCCTAAAATCCAACCAACGGTTCAGTTTCAGGCTGCAGAAGATGTTTGGACCATCCAACATGTTTGGCAGATATGGGATAATGGTAATCAGTACTTAGATTCAGAATTTATAATGTATAATTGTATTTTAACATGGTTGGCAGTGATTGGATGATGCTGGCCATTACTTTAAATCAGAATTAATTATGCTAATGTCTGATATAATGTCTGTAGCGCCTCAACAACATTAATTAACCAACACTCCTGGAAACATAATAATCAGTTTGATTAAAAAAAAAAAAAATGTGACTTTCTACAGCTCTAGAATTTTTTGGTTGTTGTTTATTAGACGCTACTAGTTACAAATTAAAAAGGGAAATGTAAAATGCACACAGCAGTCACACTCGGGCATTCAAGTATTATTATCATGCAGGAAGACCAGTAATTTAGGCAGTTTTATGTTACACTTCATTACTTTTTCAATTTCTGAATATTTACGTGAATATCGATGGAACTTACTCAAATTAGTTAGTATTTTGATCGAAATTGGTATTGAGAATGGACATTATAACTGAAATATACCTAAATTAATCAGAACTGAATCAAACTGAATTAGAATCAAATTAAACTGAAATCGTAATCAAATCAAATTAAGAGCTTGTTCATCGGAATCATATTGAATCAGGAAATCTGTATCGATTCCCAGCCCCACTAAGAGCAATATAAAGTCACAATAAAATTCCTAGCTATGGCCCTGGTTCTTACATGGCAATTGCAAATATCCAATATATTACCAAGAGTTACTATCATTAATAGCAACTATTTATATGACAAATAATCACCAGCCAAAATGTCATGACTGCGACATTCTTAATCTAAATGCTTTTTAAATAATATGTTACATTTGTGATTTACTTCCATGCAGGGCCAGCACTTAAATTCATGGAGCCCAGAACAAAATTTTATGTTCTCGGCTCCATGAAGTCCCTGTATGAAGGCTATACCATAAAGGACCTAAGTGGGCCCCCCTACGGCACAGAGCCCAGGACACCGTTGCATTCTGTTTTAATGCAACTAGCCTTAACAAGTCTGCATTCAGTCCATAATCCTTCATGAATATCTTAAAACGAGACAGTTATTTAAGACAATAAGAGTTAAGAGTGGGCGGTTATCATAATAAAAAAAAAAAAGCAGCAACTGTAATTTGACTAGTGCCGCGTAGTAATCACTGACTGACGCACTGAGGTAAGAATAAACATGTTAAACACTATTAAGAAGCTTACATTGTCTAAACCCTGAGGTCACCTAGCAACTGCTGTCTGTGTTCACAACATCATCAAGCTGAAAACAGCTGGTGGGAGAAATGGTCTTGCACATACATAAGCACACACACATACACACATACTAACACATATATTCTCACAGACAAAACAGGAGACAGCAGTCACCCCTTTGTGACTGGCTTAAATGTGTCTACCGGGATGAAATCAGATAGCAAACCCTGATCAAAAACACAGTCACCTTATTAAACTTCCTCTTTGTGATTTAGCACACCACCCTCCACAACCAGTGAGCATGTTTGAGTTAATTAGTGTGACAACAGTGTCACCATGTTTACTGTCCTTGAATCTGACCTTGACATGTTTATTACTTTTGGTTTGTGTTGGCAGGTTCTAACAGGTGTACATTCAAAATGCCTTTGGTGTAAAAGCTATTATACTGTATAACTTTCAGCAAACTGCCACACAATACGGTATAAATTTAGATGAATGGACTGGCACTTGTCTGATGTGTTACCTTTACAAACAAAGCACTTGATGTGGAAGTGTTTGTTCTGCACCCGGAGCACCTCGCCTTTGCAGGGCTTGCCACAGTTTTGACACGGGATGGGGCCACTCTGCCGCTGTCCCTTCTGTTGTTCATGGGGACTGTGAACAGCCTGCTGGTGAAACGCTATGGAGAGAAAAAAGAGAACGAGTTAAAAAGTTTAATTTGGATACAAATACAAGCACCAAATAATCCACACAGAGAAACTCTTGAGTCTTGTAGATAACAAATACTGTATCTTCACCCAAGAATGGAACCAAATATTCAAGTTTGGGGGCTAAAAGTGCAGTAACTAAAGCAGTCACACTAGGCTTTGAGCATGCAAAATTACTTCAGACTGTGCCATGAAGGATATGATGTCATGCTCTAAGGCATCTTTTTGACAAATGATATTATAATCAAAATGTTAAAATATACCATCTACGCCACTTTCCTGCAACAATTAAGGAAAATAAACAAGCCAAGAGATGAATCTGCGACATTTCGATCTTCTATTCTTGTCATACAAATTCGCAGGTTAAAGTTCACCAAACTTGAAATATGGGTCACAGCAGAATGCGAAATGTCTTTGCATGACCTTGCATTGCTGGTCTCCCGCGTTAGGATTCGCAGGGTTGGTCTGTAATGGAATATATGTAACACCATTACATATTCAGAATACAAAACTGAAGTAACTGTATCCAGCCATCATTGTGTTTTCAAGCACCTGTATTCAGAATACAGTTACTTTATAAAATTTTGTTAGAATACTTTCAGAATACTTCTCTCATAATGAACACAAAATAAGGCAAAAAAAAAAATACATTCTTGGCAATCAAGTGAGGAGCTTCTTTCTGAACAGCGCAGATGCGTGATTCACACTTGACCTCTCGAAAATACAAGGTTGTATAATGTCAAGTCATGTATAATGATTCTGAGATTGAATTTCTGGCAATTGCACCAGAATGTTGTAGTTTTAATCAGCGACCTGTCAGTAGTGCACCAGAGTCAGTACAGCCACATTTTTACACAAATATTGTATTTGAGTGCATGATACATTGTTTCCCGCGATTGTGATTGCTGTATAAATACATATATTTAACATATCATACAAAGTGATTCACAAAAAAGTGGCATCCAGTTATCATCAAATATTAAAATGGTTAATTTGCATTTCATGATCAATTTTGTGTCAATTGTTTTTATCTTTGTCAGTCCTATCAAATAATGGGTTAAGAAGAAGATTAAAATACAAAATTAGTTAAAAACATTACAAATGCTGAAAAACAATTAGTGGAAACAAAAATCCACATCTAGGCACTCTTGTGGAGTTTTAAGTTAAAAAGCCTTTACTGTGAGGGCTACATATTATAAAAGCACCAACGCGTATCGGCTCAATCAGGCCTTCCTCAGGGTGTCACAAAATGAAAGACACAGGAAGTGAATTAATAGCCTTCCCATAGTGCTCTACGCATACTGGCCACTAGAGGCTTTCAAGCAATGCAAAAGTGAAGCAATATACAAAATAAATTACTATATGTACACAGTCAGAAAAAAACATTTCATATAAACCAACACTATTGTACATCACCATACTATACCATTTACATCTACAGAACATGATCAAGGAAAACAGACATCAGATTTAGCAAGACACTATCTCCATCCATGATTTTTACAAATGCTGTTCTGAACATTCACAAACAATCCTGCTTGGTAGGTACAATGTCACAGCTATAGAGGCTTTTGGGTCTTGGAGGTACAAGCAGCATTTTTCTTGTTGGAAAATGGACAAGATACTGTAGCCTTCTGTTTGTCTTCTGCCTTCCATAAAGAAAAACATCAGCGTCCAACTCCTCATCAAATTTAAAGAAATCAAGGTAGCGCTAAGTTCATGAAATTTGCTGACAGATAGCTAGCTGGCTTTTTAGACTCACTTAGATGTTAATTGTGGATATGTTGCTGTTCAGATAAGATAATAATGACATATCACACATAATTTTTCCAATTGTGCCTTGCCTTTATAAATAGGTATTCTAAAAGTATTTTTGTATTCTGAATACGTTACTTTTATATGTGATGTATCGGAATACATTACTGAGTACATTTAAGAGAGAGTATTTTAGTATTCAGCCCAGAATACTTTCTTAAAGTCTCTTTCTTAAAGTATTCTGCCCAACCCTGTGGATTCATATCAATGGAATTGAATGGAGTGCAAATTTAGTGTGATCGCACCTTAACACGTTATTTTTAATTAAAAGTAACAATCCATAATTACTTTTATTTAGGAGTAGCACAATAACGTAACATTCCCCAGCACTCAGTCTGAAGTTGCCTAGATCATGATGTCATCATAGGATTGTATGCTATGAACTCTTACATTATAACACCTGAGAATATAATCTAAGCCTACTGTCTACTGTAAGACACCATAAAAAAGGAGTAACCAGTTTTTTTGTGTGTGGATTGGAAGCAAACATTAAAATATTACAATGTGAACTTTTACCCCCTTTACCACCTGAGAATAATCACTATTCACACAATCATCACAGGAAAAGTAAGGATGAGTTCACCATAGACATGGATGACATCAGTGCTCTCCTTTGTAAATTTTTAAGCTGTTGTTTGAGTCTGTTTGGCACCCAGCCTTCACACTTACTCCATTACGAAGGTGTGCAAACACTTACAATACAGTCCAAGACATAGCTAGAGAAAGACCTTCAACCTCTTGTTTTAAAAGGGTGTGTAGAAAAACTGGTTTCTGTTGGACATTCAATTCCATTCTGTAGTGGGATTTTCACAGGTGTTCACTTTGTAAATAATCTCAGGGATAACTTGCTAAAGAGAAATGTGTTTTTGCTTGTTCTCAGAGGCCAGGAACAAGTTTTTGTGCCTAGTTCGTTAAGAAGTTTCTGGGAGCAGCTGGTTTCAGCTAGCTCATAGACTTGTTTAAGCCTTTGTCTCAAATGAGATAAAAGTACTTTGGAAGGAATCTACAGCTGTGACTATGTGTGTGTGTGTGTGTGTGTGTGTGTGTGTTTGTGTTTGTGTTTGATTGCATGTGCCGTGTCACGGGGAAAGACATTCCATGTGCCAATGCGTACAGGTCACATAGTATTAGGCTTATGTAATGATAACTACAGTGGCCCTAAAAAGTACACTTAAAGAGATAGTTCACCCAAAAATTTAAATTATGACATCATTTACTCACCCTAATGTTGTTCCAAACACAAAAGGAGATGTTAGGCAGAAAGACCTCACTCACCATTCACTTTCATTGTATGGAAAAAGATGTAGTAAAAGTGAATGGTGACTGAGACTAACATAACATCTCCATTTGTGCTCCACAGAAAAAAGAAAGTCAAACGGATTAGGAACAGCATGAGTTTTCATTTTTGGAAGAACTATCACTTTAAGTCACACTTAAAAATGAATGAATTTTTAGCACATGGTCAGTTCCTCTCAAGTTCACACAGGTGTTCACACAGGTGTTCACACAGGTGTCAGATGCAGTTTTACTTCACCTGTACCATTCATCCAGCATTTAAAGGAATATTCCTGGTTCAATACAAGTTAAGCTCAATCAACAGCATTTGTGGCATAGTATTGATTACCAATTCATTTTGACATGCCCCTCTTTTTCTTTAAAAAAGCAAAAATCTGGATTACAGATGAGGCACTTACAAATGGAAGTGAATGGGGCCAATCCGTAAACTTTAAACCCTCCAAAAATCACTTCCATTCTAAGTGCCTTACTGTAACTTTGAATTTGCTTTTTTAAAGAAAAGTAGGGACGAGTAGAAATAATTTTTTGAGGTAATCAATATTATGCCACAAATGCTGTCGATTGAGTTTATCTTGTATTGAACCCGGAATATTCGTTTAACATTATAATGGGCCATCAACCCTCATAAAGAGGACAATGTATTTTAAAAGCACAAGCTACTATATGTGAGAAACAAAGACCCATGGTGACAAGAAGAATAACCTTTATCATACTTGACCCGCACAAAGTTGCTATGAGTGTAACTGTGTACAATAAATCGAAAGTTATGCCATGGTATATAAAAGAGGGTTGTGGGGCCAGCCAGGACAAGACTTCCATAAACTAGCAAACCATATTAAGATAAAGAGAGAAAAAGAATGAATGAACTTATGTCAGGCATTTATGTAATTTTATAGGCCTAACCACAACTTATCTGCTAAGAAATTTATAAGTTAAATACAGGGTGTCTCACTGAAGTTCTTGTAAACTACAGTATGTGAAAGAAATACATGTTTTCCAAGCCTTTGATTCCTTTTAACCTGAGCCAAAGGTCTGTGGTTAGGGAATGGAGGAATAAAGGAACAAAGCTGTAGTGAAGTGGTAAGATTCCTGTCACCGCAATATCCCACTCTTTGCATACACCGATCTGCATGCTTCAGATTCCCACATCATTTATTATCAAAACCACTGTAAGCTTGACCAACCAAAGGTCATCGTAAGGGAGGAGTTTGTTCCACATGTTCCTAAAAAGACACACACCATTTGTCCAGCTTGCTCGTTTTTAGAGACAGAGCCATCCATCTTTAAGAAGGTTCTCCATAAATAGAGCCTGTACTCAACCCGTGGGGATTCCATCATTCCCTGCTAAATTCTGCTAGAGGTCCATGAGCATAGCTAACAAGACTGTGTTTGAGGGTCTCAGATTTCTACCGCAGAATCCCTCTGCCATTCACCTCACCAAAGTCACTTGCCATTTGCCTTCCACAATTGCATTAAAGCGGGTTTTCGGATAAGACTGTCCAATAGGAATCCTAATAAATGCCCATTACTTTTGCTTTGTAGCATAAATTAATATTGAAGCATGCTGCTATCCATGCAAAGACAAAATGCAGTAACTGCATACATTTTGTCAAAATTCAGTTATGACCGAATTGGGGTCTCTTTGACTATGCGTCCTGTGACAGACAGTTTGGCTTAACTAAGCCAAGTGTGAAATTTTAATCATTCACATTTAGCCGGACTTTGAAGCCATTTTTCTCAGTTTCCAGGTCAGCGTAGTTATTTTATTTTGCCTCTGTGGGGCAGTATTAGTGATATACGTTATATAAGACCCCCTGCCCCTCAAATATCACACTTTGAATACGTAAGCTGTTTGATGTTACCTATTACCACATAGGGAGGTGCGCATTTGCACATTTATCTCCTGTTCACCTTCAGTTCATTCACTCCCACTGAAGCATACCGGTTATGAATGCATGTGAAGTTACGTCTGGCATTTGACCTCAATGTGACCTAACAGTCACATGGATACTTTCTGATGATTCGTTTGCAAAATGTCACCCAAAAAGGTTACAGGCCATGCAAGATGACAAGAGTCAGTGAGCAGTATCCAGAGAGCAAGAAAGAGAGAAAAGAAATAAAAAGGAATTGATAGTTGTCAATGAATGCAACAAAAAGTTTAAGACAAACCTCTTTATGTTTCTTTCATATCCAGCCAGACATAATCATTTTAACAAGCATTGCCAATGGCTTCAGAACTGCACCAAAATACTGAGAAAAGCATATATAATAATATCGCTGATTTCCTTACACCGTTTAAGGGATTACGAGAAAACGGTTTAACATACCTGGGTTTGCCCGGAAATCTGAGTAGGTATAGCTGCAGGCTGGAGATGTCAAAATGGGGGCAGAATCTCAGAAAGAAGGTGGGGTTAATCCACAAGGGGACTAGGTTACTCCAAAAGGTGGTTACATCACCTCCAAAAGGGGCATTACTTCCACACATGGTTAGGGTTAGGGAAAGGGTTGGTTAGGTGGCCTTTTTGGAGCTCAGCCTGCAGTTATATCCTTCTTGGAAAACATGGCTTATGTGGCCATGTAGACACATTAGCGGCATTGTTAAAGGTTTTTGAAGAGTGCGCATGTGCGTGAACAGACCTGACAACAGACGTCATAGGATGGAGCCTTACAACAAGTCAACAAAGCGAATAAAGTGAATGTCAAAAGAATTCAACATTTCTGGGAGTACAGTGGGAAAAGCACATACACTATAAACTATACCCATTCATACACACCAATGTAAGATATTGACGGTCCCTCACATTCACATACATGTGCTAGTACACTGGGGGAATCCTGGAGTTTTAGGCAGGAGGGAAACCCCACAATTTCAGTGCAATTCCACTGAAATAGAAAGTTAAGGAAACAAACACAGCAACAACTCTGGAATATCTGGAAATAAAGTGAAGCAACGGGGAATACACATACTGAAGTCTTCCTCGAATGCCATGTTTGTTATTTACACAAGCGACATGGGGAAATTACGTTGCTGTAAAAAGCTGCTTACTGACCGTGTATGTATACGAGAATAAAGAGTACGCTCCAAATACAGCACATGTAAACGGGAATGCTACTTTCTCACAATAAGGCGCTTTCTCACAATAAGCCGCTTTCTGTTGTCCATGTAAACGTAGTTGTGCAGTTGCAGACTATATTTCAAAACTACTGTCTGTAATTATCTGTATTTAAAGGGGTCATGACATACTCTTTTTTTATAATTTTTTTATCTACCCTGAGATCCACTTAGAATGTTAAAGTTTTTTTTTTTGCACCAAACTGTCATATTTTATTCATATTTAATAATTTTCCACCCAGTCTCTGGCCCTCTGTCTGAAATGCTCGGTTTTAAGCTGCCTGGCCTTTTAAGACTTCAATGTAAACACCCACTGTTGTGATTGGCTAACATCGTGCAGCCGTTCCATTACAGGCATATTTGAAATGCAATCCGAAGAAAATTAACTCCACACAACATAAAAACGACATTTCAGGGTTAACACATAATGTACATCCAACACATTTAATCTGAATGTATGAAACTGTTCACTCAAGCACAGCATAAACTATCAAACAATCATGACACATGAAATATTCATGAATGAAATTGGTTACTAACAGTTTTTCATCCAATAGTCCAATTTGAACTGCCCCATCTTTCAATAACTGTTCATTTACAAAGCTTGAATCATATTGTGATTGTTTCACAAGCAATTCACACTGAAATCTTCTGAATACACAAACGTAATTCAATCCATGTTAATGTTGGGTGCTTCAACCGGATTCAACGGGCCAAAGCAGAGATGCTGGTTTTCACGTATTTTCCTGGTTTGTTTACACACAGAAGGGCATGTGTTTCTCCCAGTCCGTGGCTGCAGCAAAATGAGAAGTGTTTTTTTCCGCTTTTAAAACACGACGCACATCGCTGGAAACGCATCAAAGTGATCTAACCAGCAATTAAAAATAGCACAGATGGGTGCAAAATTTTCCAGGACACCTTACAAACAGCATAACAGTGCAGCTGAATGAAACACAATGGGGGATCCTTTTTAGAGTTATAACTTGACATTGCGTCTTTTAAAAGCGGCGTGAGATGTATGATAACAGTCATTTGTCTAGTGCACATTTATGTAGAAAAACATTTAAATCTAGACAGTCACATTAAAGTGTCCTGTGTAAGTGCACTTTGGATGAATCTCCCATGACAGGCCCATCTCTTTCCTTTTCACCTCTGTGACTGACTGAGCACCAGGGGGCGGGGCAAAGGGTGAATTGACGGAAATATAGGCATTGCATATGCAGATGTATTTGGTGCTTGTGAAGTCACAAGTTTCACGAATTCCAAACAAGACGTTTTTGCAGCTTGGTTGAAGTAAATGCTCTTTTTCTATTATAGAGAAAGTTTTTAGTTCTAAAACTTACAGTATGATTTATAGTACAATGACCAATTATATGTCAAAAGATCAAGGAACATTTTATTCCTTATGTCATGACCCCTTTAAATGTCTACAATGTCACCATTTGTGGCATCTGTACAGTCTATATCTGGTAGTTCCTGAGATAAACTTTCAGATGACTGAGTAAAAGCAAATAGCTCGTCCATTATCTGCACACTGGTGAGGAAAAAACCTGCTAAATGAAAAGATGTTGGTGTGAAAGCCCCAACAAATATTTCACAAGATGCTTAAATCTACAGAAGAAACTTATTGCGCTCATTCGTCCACAAGGCATGCAGCTGTGTTTGTAAGTGAGGATGATCCTCGGACATGGCAGGGTGATTAAAGGATTTTAAAACAAATTACACAGTTGTAAGCATGGAGTGCCCATTTTGAAGCAACCAGAGATAACTGCTTTCTGCCTGGGAGGACAAGAATAAGAACCACAGGGACACAGTAATGGATTTAAAGCACTCAATCTAAGTCACTTTTAGTGGAAGTGAAAAGGCAAAATAAACAGCCAACAGGATTATATTTGTGCACTTATATTTATTGATCTCCCAAATTCGCACTTTGAAGGACAATGTGAAACTACATTACCTCAGCGTGTTCAATAGCACCTCTGAGGCACCATTAGATTTCGTACAGAAGAAATCCAACTTTAGAAATCCATTCATTACAGTTCAAATATGCTTATGGCCAGAAAACCATTATG
Source organism: Myxocyprinus asiaticus (assembly GCF_019703515.2). Classification (NCBI taxonomy): domain Eukaryota; kingdom Metazoa; phylum Chordata; class Actinopteri; order Cypriniformes; family Catostomidae; genus Myxocyprinus; species Myxocyprinus asiaticus. The sequence goes on along the minus strand of NC_059375.1, from coordinate 23,589,134 downwards.
TCATATTGCATTTATCCATTTTGGTTTTATTTTTAGATCTGTTGTCCTGCATTAGAGAACAGGCAGGGCAGAAGCAAAGAGTTTGTTTACTGTCACAGCGGTCAGTGCTAGTGGCATTTCTACAGCTGCTGATAGTCTTCCAACAGTTATATTATGACTTAGATGCATTGTCGTTGAGGATGTGTGACAGTAAGCCCCTCCAACAACAGTCACTAGTATAGTTACTTTGTGATCTCAGAGAGTCAGGTGCCGGTGCTGTCTTTTGGTCCCTGTGCACACATGTACATGTTCACACACATATTTTCACTATTGATAGGCAAATTAATCAGCCAATATTTGGCGATTTCGAGATTACCAGCAGATAACCATGCCCACTTGGCCAATTAACAGCATCCCTTTTGTCACTTAAAAAGTCTTCCAACAGCCTTATTAAGGGATAGTTCACCCCAAAATGAATTTTTTTACATTGTTTACTCACAGTCATGCCATCCCTGATGTGTATGACTTTATTTCTTCTGCTGAATACAAACTCCACTATTTTGAAGCTCCAAAAGGACATAAAAGCATCATAAAAGTAATCCATATGACTCCAGTGGTTAAATCAATGTCTTCAGAAGGGATATGATAGGTGTGGATGAGAAACAGATCAATATTTAAGTCCTTTTTTTTTTTTACTATAACTCGCCACTTTCTCTTTCAATTCCACATTCTTCTTCTTTTGTTTTAGGTGATTCACATTCGCTGTGCATATCGCCACCTACTGGGCAGGAAGGAGAATTTATAGTAAAAAAGGACTTAAATATCGATCTGTTTCTCACCCACACCTATCATATCATTTCTGAAGATATTGGATTTAAACACTGGAGTCGTATGTATTACCTTTATGCTGCCTTTATATGCTTTTTGAAGCTTCAATATCCTGGTACTCGTTCACTTGCATTACGAGGACCAAAACAGCTGAAATATTCTTAAAATCTTTGTTTGTGTTCTGCAGAAGAAAGAAAGTCATACACATCTGGGATGGCATGAGGGTGAGAAAATTCCTTTTTGGGTGAACTATCCCTTTAATGGATAATGCATCATTTCTGTTTTCAAATATTTTTAGTGAGTAAATATTGTATAAAAATTTCATCACATACTGTATATATTGGCATTATATGGGCCATAGTTATCAATATCGGTATCTGCCATTAAAAAACCCACATCAATTGACCAGTCTCAACACCTATTCAGGTGATGTATTCACCAATGTTTGCATGCTACAACACTTACTGCATGCTGAACTCATTCAAAAGTAATTATCTGCCTGCTCTCTTTTGGACATTCAGACGTCATTGCAGACTAAACATGCCAATCAAAAGAAAACCTGCCTGTATTGTTCTTTTCATCTCACATTACTAGACATACAAACTTTAAACAATAACCAAGGGCTCTTAAATGGTCAGCAAGCATCTATCTCCCCCTCCCTTCTATTTTCTCACTCTCTTTTCACACACACACACACACACACACACACACACACACACACACACAAGCACAAATATCTAGACTGCTGTCCAAGGAGGCCAGATTGCATCTGATCTCCTGGAGAGCAACAGTGCGTCCTTTTGCCAGAATTACGATTATTCTGGGTGGGTTGTAGTTGTTCTTATTATTTTAATAGACAACCTTTAAAATAATGTTTGTTGAAGAGCCTCATCTAACAAAAGGCAAGATCACTACCCTTCACACGCATCATATTTTGCAATCTAATAATACAAGTCATTTTATAATTATGAAGTAAAAAAAAATAAATAGAAATCTCAAACTGATGTACAAGAACTTCAACTGATGTTGCACGGAATGCTCCTGATAACTAGCTGTCAGAATATTAGCTCATACTAAATGCAAGCGCATAGATTTGGCTTGAACATTAGGGGGATTACAGTGTGAAGAATTTCCATGTTTCCACTGATCATGGTATAAGTATTGGGGGGGTTGTACTTAAATGTTTTGATTATTGGGGTGTTACCTCACCCCCACCCCCCTGGAATCTACGCCCCTGACTAAATGTCATTATGATTGTGATGACTGCATAGGATATATTAGAATATACCATAATACATTTATGATATTACACTAAAATTAACATCTAATATCAATGACACAGTCAAAGGTACCCATTGACAAAACAGCAGTTCTAACACCCATCCGAAAAAATAATGACCACCAGAGCGTCAAAGGACAACATACCTTTTTCTTCAGGCATCGTCTTGCGTAATCAATGTCAGATATGTTTCGTAAATATCGACCACTGAGAATATCGACTGCTGTTTAATTAAATATCCGACAGTATATCATAGCACAGCGATCTGATGCATTTTCAGTTGCTCTCGCTTGGAGCGGCGGAGAAATGTGCAGTAGAGGTGCAGCTCGTGTCACAGCTATACTACAGGAATGAACGGCAGGTCATATGATTCTGCCTCATAGCCTGACAGAGCGCACCGACGAGCTATTACAGCAATCCATTATAAATAGAAGCTTCTCGATCAAAACACGACACCCCTTCCCAAATATCTGAGGGCGTTCACCGCATTCTCTCTGTGTGAGGTACTCAGCAGGACTATTACTGCGCCCGGTTGGGATTCGGACATTTGGAAAAACATGATAATAATGGTGACACTTTACGATAAGGTTCCATTCGTTAACATTAGTTCATGCATTTAACTAACAATGAACTATATATATTTATACAGCATTTATTAATCTTTGTTAATGTTAGTTAATACAAATACAATTGGTCATTGTTAATTCATGTTAGTTCATAGTGAATTAACTAATGTTAACTAATACAACTCTTCATTTTAAAAAATGTCTTACTATATTTTGAAATTAACATCAACCCAAGATTAATTAATGCTGTAAAAGTATTGTTCATTGTTAGTTCATGTTAACTAATGGTGTTAACTAATGTTAACAAATGGAACCTTATTGTAAAGTGTTAACCGGAATAACATGTCAAACAAAAATGAATGAGGACAGGAAGTAGACATCTATGCTTCTTTAATAAACCTGTATATTTATCAACAGATATTTTCAATTATTGACTTTTTCTGTGTGTGTCAGAATGCAAGCACAAGTCTCACATTACAGTAAGGCTAATTAATTCAGTAAGCCCTACCCAGGAAATTTTGCGTAATAGTAGACAAAATGCCAAAAGTTTGGTTAAACAAGTTTAAATCATTTAAAAAATGTCTTCAGCGTTTAGTGTATCAGACTTGCACTGGCATATAAATGAGGAACACAGCAACACAAGCGATTCATCCATTGGAGACAATAACATGAGAAAAGGCACAAAGTTCCAAAATTGTTTAGAAAAGTACAATGAATGTGCAGTGACATAGTGAAACTGCAAATAAAATTGAGCAAACTTAATCTTGGATAAGCACGTTCTACACTACCTGACTCTGATAGAACCCTCTGTTCTGTGTTTTCCTGAAATGGCTTGGAGAGGTCAGTTGCTCAAATCTTTTTCAGTTAAAAGACCCCTCACTCTAGCTCTGTCTATTTAAAGGAATAGTTTTCCCAAAAATGAAAATTCTCCCATCATTTACTCATCCTCATGCCGTCCCAGATATGTATGACTTTCTTTCTGTAGAACACAAATGAAGAATTTTGGAAGAATATCTCGACTCTGTAGGTCCATACAATGAAAGTGAAAGGTGACAAAAACTTTTAAGCTCCAAAATGCTCATAAAGGCAGCATAAAAGTAATCCAAATCATGGGTGCAGAATGTATCCCCCTCCCGCCCTCCCAGTCCCACTTTTTCTTTTAAGAACCAGTCAGAAATACTCACAGTAAATTGAAGTACAAACAATTAATCAATTATTGTTCACTTTTCACAGTTGATAGTTTTAAATTTAAATGGGCACAAGCTTCTGTGAACATTATTTAATTTGGTTGTTTAGACATTGCTGAAAAACTATGCTGGCAATCCATGAAAAAAGTAATGAAAGCAGCATTGTTCTAAAGTAAAATATGGGAAGAGAAGATAGGAAAGATAGGGAGAGAGCCAAGCTGAGCCTTCAAAGAAAACACATTACATAATTTCCTTGGTATGACTTTTGCAAGATAGAGAACATGCTCCTGACTAATCAATCTGTTCTTATTTTCTGTCCATCAAGATGATTTAGCATTAAAGTTCTGACACCCTTTGCTCCCTCTCTGCAGTGACATGTGCTTTCACAACTTTGTATGCAAAAAAATACAACATATTTTCATTATATTTTTCAACTGGAAATCAGGATCAATAAAGATGACAAGATGGTCAGAGGTAGATGAGTTAACAATCATCAAAATGACTAATTTGTCATCACAAATTCTTAGGACTCCCAGCCAAACCTACATGATGGCATGTTAAGCAATACACATCTGTAACTTCTTCTGAATATATTTATGTAAACATATTCTTTTTGAGTTTTTCAAAGTTTTCAAAAGTAGAAATGCTGTAGCAAGTTGAACTATGGCCAGAAATTAAATGATCTGCACCCACACTATATTATAGCTATAAAAAACACTGTAATATGGGTCGGTTTTACCATCTTTGCTTAATTACTCAAGCAGTTCCTGCATTTGGCCTAATCAGTGCCTCATTTAATCAGAAACAGAACAGGACCAGTGTCAATTTTTATACAAATTTAAAAATATACAGAACTATAACATTTTCTTTTGAAGTCTTTGGTTTATTATAATCATTCTGTCATACAAATGCATAGTGTTTATATTCTGTAAAAGATTTATTCATTCACAATTTGTTAGTTTTACAATGCATTTTGTAAAAAAAAAAAAAGAAATTAGAGTTTTGCTTTATTCTTGAAAATGAAGCAGATAATGCAACATTCACCATCCTCAGTGGTGTAGTCTGTAGTGATGACTGAAAAGGTGGGCATACTGTGAATTTATCAGAACGATAGATGGGCATACGGCGTAAGCTTGCGTATGTGCTAGACTACACTACTGATCATGACCCAATAAGAGAGAGTGTGAATTTGAATCAATGCAACTATGCAAATTCTGCTACTAAAATCGGTATGTGCTTACTGAAATTCAAATCACTGCCAGGGTGAAATGTCCACAGAGTGGCACCAAAAGCGAGTTGTAAAGTGAGTTGTAAAGCGATCATATGTCCTGACCCAAACCCTAAATCTAACCATCAATGGAGTAAAAAAATGTCCATGGAATCTAAAAATGTTAGCGAAAATGCAACCTTTGAATTGAACAAGACCAGAACTCGTGTCTCTGAAGTTGCTCAACCAACATGCTATTGAGCAACTTCAGAGACACAGGGAAATATGATCAAATTTGAAATTGATGCAAAAATGTCTGATAGGGGATGGCACTGCCAGTAATTCGGCAGTATGGGGTACATGAAAAAAGCCCTTGTTGACAAAGCGCTTCCCTCATCTACCAAAAATAATCACTACTCTGAGAGCAATTACTGTTACTATTAAACATGAAGGTCCAAGCAATGTTAGAATATAGCAATTAATTCCAGTGTGCCATAAAGTAATACTCTTTATATAGAATTATAAAGTGTGAACTCTGTGAAGCTGAAAGTCAAGATCCGCATTAGGGTCATTTGTATGTCTCTGTAGATGAGACATTTACAGACGTTCACACAGGGTCTAAAATTAACTTCAAATATTATTAAGCAAATTATAATATTTGTATTTATTTATTATAAAAAAAATTATAAAACCAATTCTAAGCCATGTAACTGAATTTTTATTCAAATGTATTTTTGTCCCTATGACAGTGGAATTATTTAGTGTAGTATGATAATATCATGGACTATCAATAGCTGCTTTTCCGCTATCGGGAAAGTACGAGCCAGGGCTATCAACTGGCCAGCCAGGGCCAATAGCCTCAGACCTCGAGCCACAAGACCAAAATCAATCTGTGTTCCCAACAGCGGGCCAATAGCCGCACAGTGTTGCCCTAAAACCCCTTAATATGTCGCCCTGGTGCCTACATCACACACCCCGCTTATTTCACAAGCAAGAGGGAAACTCAAGCTGCGATATCATGTTGTCTAGTTATCTAGAATATCGTGTTTATATTGTTTGTAAACATTAGCTAGCTAACAAGATAAATGAACGTTGACAACTCCCCGACTGTATGGTCTTTCCACTCACAGCGGGACGTTGTCCAAGCACACTGACCATGATCTCGAACCATGGAAAGTTCTTTTTTGGGCACCGTTTTGTCCAGTGTGCATTTTAACGGAGTTGTGCCATGCCCGCATTTTTGGTATTTTTCCCGAACCTGTACCATTGTGCGTTGGATACACAACCTGCAAGTTCAGCGAAACTCTGCCTTTGACAATTACCAGTTGGCCTTGTTTGGCCCCAGGGTAATCAGCGGGCTAAAGGCCATTGGCCCCCAGAAAGCCCAGAGAAGGCACGATGAAGCCCCGGAAGTGAGAGTGGGAATGCAACTGGCCCTGGCACGCACTAGCACGCCCTCATTTGGCCCGTTAGAGGAAACATGGCTAATATAGCCTTTCTGTAGGCTCCCCTCCAGTACGGCCCATGTTACTCATGTCCACCATTATCTCAGGTCCGACGCCAATGCTTTGATGAGCTAATGGAGAGAGGACGTGGATGTACCCTGCTCACTGCTTGGACGCCTTCAAGAAACCGCAGTTATGAATAATTTACTAAGTGTCCTTTACTCTCCTAAGGTAACCCAAGACTCCTCTACAGCACAGCAGTGATACTCAGGTGTCAAATCCCAGCTCTCACTAAAACACTCATACTCTATATGTGTGCCAAGAATACAATTTTATTGCTTAGATGTTCCTCTTTCATAGCTCAGGATAATAAATTGAGATATCAGTTATGTTTCATTTATGTATCAACTTCATCTCAGATGTATCTCCTAAGCATCCTTTCCCAATTAGACAATTGTTGACATATAGTAGAAGTAGAGCTACAAAACTAAAGCGAATAGCTTTCTTTAATACTGTTTGTTGGCAAATCCGAACACCATCACTGGTTTCACAATGGTTGTAGAATTGTGCTCTTAAAGAGATTCAATGCAGTTTCCTCTCCTACAGTCAAATGGCAACCAAAACATAGATAAAAAGCCTTGAAAAACAGCAATGGAAATCTTCTTTTCTTTCCGCTTATTTACAGTTCCTGAGCTGAGAACACAGAGCGCCAGTAAATCTAGACCTGACCTATCAGTTTAGCACAGGGATCCAACATTCTGAATGTGTCCAATATGCTTAGCACTCTTCAGGTTACCATGGCAGTATGAGATGGGTGATGGGTAGGAAATCATCACACTCTACTGTTACATTCAACACACAAACTGCAACATCATCAATAACTTTTAATCTCGAAAGAACCACACATCCAGTTCATACAGTAAGAACAGAGATTAAGAGTAAAATGCTGTTATTACTGTGACAGTCCAAAGAGTTTGTTATTTCTAAATCCCCAATTAAATGCATTTTAAATGTCTAATTCTTGCATTTTCTTCAAGTTTCTGGCTTGAACTTTGGGATGACAGGGATGTTTGATCAGATGAGAATGGCAAGGTTTGAGCTATTTTTAGACCAAAGAGATCACAGATATGCACAGTTTGCAAAAGATGAGAGGGAAAGTGTACATGCATGCAAATTGTTTGTGAGTTGATATTGTTGCAATACACCACATGAACATGCTAACAACCAAACTGAATGAAACCAGAAAAAGTGTAAAACTCCATCTGGGGTATTGCGCAAACTGTTCATGAACATTGACTGACTCAACAGTCATTTATTTAGCAGTGCTCTGTACATTGCCGTAAAAATTTTCTAAGCAAAATGCTGGAGCATCACATGAGTTTTAATACAATTATGCACATGCTGTGGTACAATCATAAAACACATAACAACAAAACAACCTCATCTGTTATTTGGAGTGTTTGAAGATAAATCCAAACAACTTTGCTCTCAACACACTGTCACAAGTCCAGGTACACAATGTTTTTCATTTGGGATCGTTCTGAGCAAAAACTGTATTTTTTCATTCCGGTTCAAAAGCTCCATAGCCTCCTTTCCAAAAGGTTACCAGTTAGAACAAAATAAAAGAACAGTTAATAATGTTCTATTTAAAATGACAGTACTCTGTGCTAAGGGGTGGGTGAACTACCAATTGCAGCGTTGCCAGATCTCACAAGAGAAGCAAGCAATCTGGTCTGGAAAAACAAGCTCAAAATAAGCCACATGCCTCAAAATAAGCAATTATTTTTAGATTTATCACAATAGAAATCATAACAAGCTTACAGTTAAGTAAAATTTTAATTAAAGATATCCCTTTGAGTCAAAACCCAGCAGCATCAAATCTGTATTAATGCATCATATCTAACAATAATTCACTGAAGACTTATTAAACAACTGAGAAAAGTACTTTTTACCTCTAATAATGTTTTCCTTGTATCTGAATTAGCCATGCATGTATATGCAGTAGCGGTTTTAACCACAATGCAAACCACGCAATTGCGTGGGGCCCCGGACGTCGGGGGCCCCCCACCCTGGTAGGAAAGCTCTGCAAAAATTGCTTGAGGGGTGACATGTTGTTCTGGGTACACGCACGGTTCACGAAGCCGCCGGGTTCGGGTCAGTAGGACTTTGGGTTTGGGTTTGTAATTTATGAAAAAAATATACAGGCCTTCTGAACTTGTTTCGCCCACACACTCTCGCTCACAGACACGAGCGAACGGATGAGGGGCCATTCACACTGAACATATTTCTGCGTGCATCTACTCTGTTTTTCTATGGTTTTTCTATGTAAACGCGCTGGACGAACGTCCTTGACTGCTGCATCGCATCTCGCTGTTTCTTCAGTGTCTCACGGAGGACTGGAACATTTTTAGACACTGTGTCAAGTTAATAAGAGCTTCAGGTTTCAAAAACACATGTCGAGACACCTGCGCTCTGGTTCATTCGTTGCGCTGCGTCTAGATTGTTTTTAGTGCAGGTGTCACAAAGATTTAACATTCTGAACAAGTTCAGGCTGCAAAGAGGTGACTTAAAATGTTTAACATTATTGCAGATTATTCTGCACCATGCAAAGTTTCAGCGCTTGATAAACGTCAATTTTGCCCCCCTGGGATAGTTCGCCCAAAAATGAAATTTCTCTCATCATTTATTCACCCTCATGCCATCCCAGATGTGTATGACTTTCTTTCATCTGCTGAACACAAACAAAGATTTTTAGAAGAATATCTCAGCTCTGTAAGTCCTTTTTAACTATACATCTCAAATTATACTTTCTTTTTTACATTCTTCTTCTTTTGTTTTTGGAGATTCACATTATTTGTGCATATTGCCACCTACTGGGCAGGGAGCAGAATTTACATTAAAAAAAAAAAAGGACTTAAATATTGATCTCTCACCCACACCTATCATATCGCTTCTGAAGACATGTGTTAAACCACTGTAATCTTACAGATTACTTTTATGCTGCCTTTATGTCCTTTTGGCACTTTAAAGTTTTGGTCACCATTCACTTGCATTGAATGGACCTACAGAGCTGAGATATTCTTCTAAAATCTATGTTTGTGTTCAGTAGAAGAAATAAAGTCATATACATCTGGGATGGCATGAGGGTGAGTAAATGATGAGAGAATTTTCATTTTTTAGTGAACTATCCCTTTAACAAAACCATCCTTTCATGTCACTCCTTTTAAGCCCCTCCTTATTTTGTCCCTACCATTGCTGGTGTTTAATGGATAAGCTGGAGGCCATTCCTCACACAGTCTTTAACAATAAAACCATGACAAGGAAAATGTCACATTCCCACTCTAGATTTCAGGGCTAATTACTAGTGCCTGTTTCTCATGCACTTAGCAGGAGTGATTTCCAGCCATTTCTCTATTTGTTCCTGGCTGTGAAATCATTAATCCAGTACATGTGCTTTTTGCTTGGTTCTGACAAGACTCAAAATCCACCAAATTTTGAAGTGCTAGATGCTTTAACAGGGTGACTACTGGTAAAGTGGGACACTTTCTGATCATTTTGTCAATGGCTACATGTCATCCTATATTAGTTTATGATAAACATAATGCTGATTTTAGCAATGGAAGAATATACACATAAGGATTATTAAACTTAAGTGTCCCACTTTACCTGTTTTCACCCTAGGTATTTATCTATGATAACCTATACACTCAGCTGTACTATTTTTGCACAGCATACAAGATTCAAACGTGTCACCTGAATTTACACAAGTAGGATAATGCCTTGTCTAGAGCACCAATGAGTATTTATACTCAAGCTTGAGAAAACAAATGTAGAAGAGGCAGAGCTTGCCCGTCATGATTGGTGGTGTCAACTGGGTTTAACTTCAGTTGAATTTCTTGCACAATTCAGGTTGACCAAAAATACCCTTGAAAGGTTATATAGAATGGTTATGCAAATTATGCATATTTTGTTTTATATATATATATATATATATATATATATATATATATATATATATATATATATACTTTCCCAAATGTTACTGTATTTTAGATAAGGGAAATATTATTAGAAATAAGCATTTTCACAAGACTTCAATATGCAGTACAATAAATTAAGCAACCACTCCAGGAACATGGCAGCATGAAAGGTCAAAGAACATAAAAAGTGGTGCCAGCACTTGCAGCTACAGACGATATTGATCAATGTCAGAGATACTGACCACCTTGACTGCAAAATCAGTTAATGCCTGAGATCTTGAGGATTGCCCTGCTAATTACCAGCAGTTTCACTTTAAACCTTTACTGTTAACTTGAACTACTACATGGTGAATAACAATATGTAGTAGTCCCAACGTTTCAATAGGGGAACTCTTTATTGTACAGGAATGTCTGTATTTCAGTTAATGTATTTAAAGTTAATTTATTTTTCCAAACATATATAAAGCAGGTAAACCATGATATGAGTATGCACATGAATTAATGCATTTACTTTGTCATTAAAAAGTAATATAGGAAAAGAGTATTTTTTTGACCCAAGAGGCTACATCTGCATACAGAAAAAAAATGTCAAAATTAATTTTATTCTATAGATAAACAGGGGGGCAATTAATCTACATAATATTGTCTTCCAAGTCGTTCAGTAATACAGTAATCCCACGTACTCTATTTCTCCGGTATAACCAAAGAGACAACCCCTGTAAACCCTTAACAGTAGCCTGCTGTACATTACGCATTACCGTACTAAAGGACTGCAATGCAACATAATAATATAGATGGTGGGTGGAACCAGGCTGCCGTGTAGAAAATATATGGACAAATCTTCTGGCTGAAATTAAGTTAGTATATGTGATGCACACCCAACACACTTACCGGTGCTCATTGTTATCCGCAGACCTTTTTAGAGTCCAATGTCATGTATGCCTCTGCCTATATCCTCATTCAGCTGCGCACAGCTGAGCCATCAGTCCGCTCCGTTGATCATTCACTCCCCCAATGCACAATAACAAAATGATCTCGTAAAAAGCGTACACCTCTCAGATATGACTGAAAACAATTCGGTGTTATATATGCCGTAGAATCGCCTTCTAAACGTAGTGCGCAGCGTTATGAGCGCATGCACGAGCGGGGTGTTGCCATACGGCCGTGATGTGATGCGCTCATGCGTATTTGCCTCAGCACCATTCCAGACACGAGCCGGCTGGTACACAACCACTGTGACACCCACATGCAGCGACGACGGGCAACTTGGGAAATGGAGTTTAAGTGCGGGAACGACACATTATCAGAGGACAAACTCAAACGACAGGCTTAGCTACAACAATAATCATCAGATTGACCAAAGTTTATTTCTTGCATCATTTTGATGACTTTGACCCTAGAGTAAATAGTAATGATTAATCCTTAGACAGTAATATGAGAACACATTTAGTCTTTAAATTATGGATGAGTCAAACTAATTCAAAACACAATGCAAAGATATTACTTTAAAACTAGACAAACAACCCACATCAGGGTTCACAAAACTGTAGCTACTGCTACCTAGTGTTAAATGAATGTTCTTTATTATGGCCCCTGATCCAGTCTATCCTTCCACTACAGTACAAATGCATAAACAATTACTGAATTAGAATTGAAATGCACTCATGTGGAGTCCAAAGTGTCTGCCAAATTTATACTTTACCCTTAAACGCATAAGGGACCTAATTTCTTTCCCTGTATCTCATCCAATTTTTATGCCCACACCTCAGATATTCCTCTCTCGCTTATATATATACACACACACACACACAAAGCCAAAACTGCACAAAAAAATAATGACTTGAGTACCAAGTGTATAGGGTCATTAGAGACCCTAGGTATGGAAGAGTCAGATTTTATTTTTTGGACTTCCATAAATTATTTCATATCTATAGGTTTACTAATCATAGGATATCTATTTTTATTACAAGAGAAATTAATACTACATTCATACAAACAAATGCTATATCATGTTGATGTTCTGTGCGACAATGCTGAATTATCAGTAGATCATATGCATGTACACATACATATTATACATGCTACTTCTTAGTGGTGCTGTTGTTTCAGTGATTGACTTAATTTACATTTGATGAAACATGGATTAAAATATAGAAAATAACACATGAAGAGTTTGATATGAATATTGTCAATGTGCATCTGTTTGACTCAAGGGCCTGATGAAATACTTTGTATAAGCTTGTGGACCTTGTGTGTTGCTCAAGGTGTTTGACAGCCAGTTGTAGCTCATTAAATTTCAGTGTGAAAGTAAATTCTGTTCTAGATGAGCTGCATTTTTGATTTATGAAAACTATTTTGCCATTTTATAATTATCTTGAAAATCTCACTCTGTACATTTTGTAGATCCAGTTGTGATAGATACAAGTGCGGGATCTCCAAAAACCTGAATGTGTGTGTTTGGTGAAAATCCCATACATTTAAGGGTTAAGAGTAATATGATAAAAGAACTGTAAGGAGTCTGAGAGGCTGTTGAGCCTTATAGGAACAGTCAGAAGATTAATGTTGAAGAAAAATAAACTTTATTACTTAGTTTACATATTAAATTATTTTAAACTCTTAAAACCTGGTTCTAGATAATCCATGATTAGACAGCCTCAGCGAGTGTGATTGAACACTTTGTTACACAAGTACTCCATCAGCTCCTGCAATAAAGAAAACCACACATTAAATGGCTATAATACGTTTAAATTGCAACTACATGAAATTATGCCATACGAAAACTTTAAACCACTTACCTTGATCTTTCGCATTTGACCTACAGCCGAATCATCAAGCAGATCAACATTTATGTCATCTTTGTTGTCCTCGGAAAGGTGCAGAGTCTTTTTTTTAAAGGGGGGAAAGAGGAACGGACCATCATGTTGAATGCTATAACCCGCAAACTAAACTCCCAATGATTTACATACTCACTTCTCCTTGGGATGTTACTATTGTGGCTGTAGCCATCATTTCATCACCAACTGAGCGACTTGCTTGTCTGCATATCAATACAGAAGCGCCATGTTTAGCAATGCATTAGATCACATCTGAAAAGCTTTCAAATACAATGACACTTACCTCAGTTTACCCCCTAAACCAAACGCTTGGTCACTGACTTTGGCAACCCGCCCTTGGGTTCTTTTTGCACCGACAGATGAAGCACATCTGTAATGGGAGTAAATAGATTCATCAAAACTACACCCGGTCACCACATGACCAACAGGACTGGACCCAAAATGTTTACCTCAGACTTCCAGTGCTGTTACTGGCATGCAGGGTCTTCTTGCGTTTCTGTGATCACAAAGCTTCAGTAAAACTTACAAATTATAAGGATACAAAGACCATGCAAATGGAGGGTCTGTACCTTGGTGCCTTCCAATGAAGCAGTCTTGCTTTGACCTGATGACCTCTGTTGTGCTCCAGTGTCACTTAAACCTAAGTGAAGTATGCAAATGAACCTTAAATCTTCAACATAAAATTGTATTTATCTATTGTTTAAAACCTTTTTTGCTTGGCTTCCGAGTTAAGGGTTTCCGAAATTCTGGAGATCCACACTGAGAAAAAAAAAAAAAAAAAAGAAAAAAGTGCACAGCCTTTAAGCGATGCAGTCTCTTGAAGTAAACACCAGAGTGCAGCAGAGTATTATACCGTGATTGCCATCGTGACCTCTCCGACGGATGTGTCGTGATCTGAAAGATATTTGACATTTTAAAGCAAATTATAAAAGTATTTCAGAAAGGAGAAACTGGCTTTGTTATTGTCGTACCACCCATTAGGTCTTTTATCAGCGTGGTGTGAAGCGAGTGTGGCATCTTCATCAGCTCTATCTTGAAGACTCGATCCACTGTTGCCAGTAATTTGTTGAGATTGGTCTCCATTTCATTTATCCGATCCTGAGCTGCTCCGGTACAAGAAAGGCATTGGATTGATCATCATAATTATTATTATTATTTTAAATGAACCAAAGCTTTGGTTAACAAAAACAAAAAACAAATGACTGACCTTCCTTCTCAAACTGCTGTATGAACAGTTCCTTTCTCTTGTTGAGTTTAATCTTATGTTCAAAGTTTTGTTGTCCGTCGGACTGCCCGTCTGAATTCTGACTGACTTTTCTCGTTCTTCGTGGAGCCATGGCAATAAAAACACACATGGCAATAGAAGTTGTCCCACCTTAAAAGGCACCACAAAACTCAGTCCAGGTGCTCACTAATGACCTTAATTACCAAGTATTGAACCCATAGCCAAACTTGAGTCCTCTTTTGAGACTAAACGTCTAGTTTTATATGTTTTTCATCAGTTTAGAGTTTAAAACAACTATTAGACGTCATAAATATAAAATATAAGTATTATTTTATATTTTGGCTCCCCATTTTGGATGTGTTCCTGGTGCTATTGAAACAAAAATGAGTGAAAAACCACACAAACATATACAGTATATATATAAACTGTCGAATTAACGCGCATGCGCATTACCTATAAAAACAGTTTTTGTGTGCGTGTGTGTGTGTGTAATGTGAGTTAAAGAATCACAATTAATGATTCCAGTATTGTTATATTTTATTGTTGATTTGAAATATGTTCTTTGATTGTCATTTTGACCAACCGTTTTAAGATTTTGGTCTTTCTCCTTTCAAGTAGATAGGAGCAGCACTGGCATGACTGGAAATAGCCTCCTGAGAGCGTTCCAAACATGGCCGACAGTGGACTGACTTGCTAGAGAGACTCTGGTAATGGTCAACTAGAGCAGTGTTTCCCAACCTTTTTTCTGCCACGGCACACTTTTTACGACTAAATAATTCTACGGCACACCACTATCCCACATAGGTTAACCATTGTCAATATTCTTCCTTTTCAAGAACTTGTCAATGTTTGCATTTTTTCAGATCTACGGTATTGCCGCTTAGTCATGTACATACAATACCCAGACAGAATAAATATTTTGTACCAAATGGTATTATCCTTTGAACAATGAGAATTTGGGGGTGAATGGGTCCTTGACTTCCTGGGATTTAACCTTATTAACATACAGGAGATAATTTAAATTGTAGGTCAAGTAGGGGCATAGACCTCCAGAATAATGCAGTATTTGGCAAAGACCTTATAACTTTGTCACCATTAGTTATACCAACATGGGAAAGAGACCATTATACCAGTCACACAGAGACCTCTTAAATGATATCAAACACATACAGTTGCATTCTTTGTTTTCATGGTTTTCTTTGTTACATTTTCACATATACATCTTGTGTGTGTGTGTGTGTGTGTGTGTGTGGACCTTGTGGGGGAGACAAGGGGGGAGAGAACAGCTGGAGTTTGTGGGAGTAGAAGCTGGGTTTTTCACACAGTTATGTCTTTGTTTTCTCAGGTGCAGATCCTACTTGTGAGAGAGTTTGAGCGTTGTTTTTCCCGGAAGTCTTTCGTTGTTCCATGTGGCCGTGTGCTGGGTTACAGTTCTCTTGGCACCTAGCCTTACAGGCAATAAAATATCAAAAGTATTGGAGATAATATGACCTGGCAAAATCTTTCATATGTGCCATGTGTGTTTGTTTCTTTGACAGATTCAGAGAGTTTGTTTTGCTATCGCTGGAGCAGAGGAGGTTCTGTGTTGACTGTCATATGTTGATCCTGCCCGGAGAATGGGTGAATCACACAAAACACAAGGTACTTTCTGATGACCTCACAGTGCAGAGGCTGAAAAGGCCCAGTCTACTACTGTGTCCCCTGGAGAACAAGGAAAGTCATGCACAATATCTGTTTGATGACCGGAGATGCCATTTCCTCCTGGATATGCTCTCAAATTTAGGTTTCCACAAAAT
The DNA here is from genome assembly GCF_019703515.2 of Myxocyprinus asiaticus. Taxonomy (NCBI): domain Eukaryota; kingdom Metazoa; phylum Chordata; class Actinopteri; order Cypriniformes; family Catostomidae; genus Myxocyprinus; species Myxocyprinus asiaticus. The sequence continues at coordinate 23,572,808 of NC_059375.1, read as the reverse complement.
TCTCTGTGTGGGGACACCAAGGTAGGTCTGAGCTGTTACTAATATGGATGGGAAAACTGTTAGCCCACATGAAATATTAAATCATATATCAAATCATACATTTGAAAACAATGCGTTTAAGAATACAACTTCAAAAGTTTGTCAAATGTTTTTCAGTCAATTTAAACTTAATATCAAACGGAATGTATAATTGAAAGTGTTTCTCCACACTTTAACTTTGCAAATCCTTTTAAATTACAGATTACATGAGTTAATAAAGTTGCGGAACATGGAGGGCAAGAGTCATACCATGGATAGTTTATTGCTGGATATTGATTACAGGTAAGCTTAAACCAAGGATTACTAATGAAATACAAGGTTATAGAGCCACACAAACATAGAATGGGTAACTATCCCATTAATGGGATAGTTACCTGTAACACAACTTCACAGCAGAAGGGAAGGAGAACACAGGGAAGCGGGTTTTCCAGGCTCAGGTAGGACTTTTAATCGGCCACTTCAATGCTTTACAACTTCACAAACTCATCAGCTTCACAGGCATGTAACTAGTTAGACACAACAGATTAAACACAACAGCTTCAGGAGCACTGTGGCCTTCCTTGTGCCTGACACTCTCTCATCTCTGCTGGTGGCATGGCTGCTTATATGCTGCTCTCCCCATGCTCACTGGAATTAGAGACATGTTTTAAACATAATCTAGCTCAGGTGCAAGAGCCCTTACCACTTTCTCTCTCTCCGGACGGACGCTTGACCACGCCCCCGCTGCCACATTACCCCAAAATGAAAATTCTCTCATCATTTACTCCCCCCTCATGCCATCCCAGATGTGTATGACTTTCTTTCTGCTGCAGAACACAAACAAAGATTTTTAGAAGAATATCGTAGCTCTGTAGGTCCATATAATGCAAGTGAATGGTGACCAAAACTTTGAAGCTCCATAATGCACATAAAGGCAGCATAAAAGTAATCCATCAGACTCCAGTGTTTGAGTCAATGTCTACTGAGGCAACCCAATTGGTTTTGGGTGAGAACAGACCAAAATGTAACTCCTTTTTCACTGTACATCTTGCCATTGTATCTAGACACGATCATGATTTTAAACTCTATTACACTTCCTAGTGCTTGACCCATGCGCAGAGCGCTAGATGGCACTTGGACATGTAATTGAGATTTAAATCATGTTAAGTAAGGAGACTGCTGATGTAAAGATTTATGGTGAAAAAGGAGTTACAAATTGGTCTGTTCTCTCCCAAACCCGATTTGATAGCTTCAGAAGACATGGATTAAAACACTGTAGTCATATGGATTACTTTTATGCTGCTTTTATGTGCTTTTTGGAGTTCACTTGTATTATATGGACCTACAGAGCTGGGTTATTTTCTAAAAATCTTTGTGTTCTGCAGAAGAAAGAAAGTCATACACATCTGGGATGGCATGAGTGTCAGTAAATGAGATAATTAAAATTTTGGGGTGAACTATCCCTTTAAAGCTGCATTCCACTCCTTTTGAGCTTGTTGTTTATTATGCCCACTTGTACTCTCTTAACCTTTTTTTTTTTTTTTTTTACCATATTAGACCTTATTTACAGCAGTGCCATCTTTGATTTTTGACGGGAAAGATGGGATAGGCATCTGTGAGGTACAGACGTACACTCTCTTTAATGGGTTGCACTGTTGTTTAAGGTGTTTTTATCATTCTGCTGATGAAACATTGGGGAAAAAAAGTATCTTTCCAATAAATTTCAGTTGACTAACTCCTTTATACAATAAATTCTGCTTTATCCAGTGCATGTCATTGAAGAGACTTTAAGTCTATGCCTCACAGCCTCATTTTCATTCATGTCAAAATCAAATATGGCGCTACTGTGAATAAGGTCTACAATATACTACAATAGAGAAGGTGTATGCACTGCAAACATTAAGACTAATTTCAAAACACAAAACAAGGATTCAGTAATGATGGGGATGAATTATACTTTATTAAACATGTACAATAATATGCAGAAATATGCACTATAACAATTACAATAATAATCAGTTTCTTTAATCGTTTCTTTGGAAGTAAAGTTATAATATAGAGATGGTTACACGCCTAACAAATTAATATGTAATTTACTGTGCTATGAAACAACTTCAGCAGTTAAAAACGGTTAAAAATCCATCCAGAGACTGATGTCCTCCCGATGCTTTCCTGTACAGCAACTGACTGAACCACCATAGCTTCCCCAGCAGACACATAGGTGACACAGCCAGACCTTCTTTTCTGAGCTTACCGACATGATGTAAACAAGCCTGCAATTTTGCGCCAAATCCGACCTGACAACTCAAAATAAAAATCATTATTAAAGCCATAGCTTAGTGAATCAGGGTAAGACAAAGACAGGGTTTGAAAACAGATTTGTATCTACTCGCTCAATAAATCTTATGTAGTGCAGCTTTAAAGGCTGAGGTCACATATTTCCATATGATAATGATCTGTGTTTCGGTCTCTGGGCAAATAGAAGCGGAAGGCTGGGTAGAGAGGCTCAGTAAAATGATGATGAGTTCTGTCAAACACAGCTGTTTGTACGGCTGAGAACTCCTGCAGCATTCTCATAGTCTTGGCATCATAAAATATCACACAACCCTTCTGATAGTTTACAAATACTCCCACCCTGTCTGGTGCTGCCCGAGTTGCTGTGACAGGTAATGCCACATGTCGATCGTTATGCCAGGCCATGAGATGCCCATCCTTAAACTCAAGGCTCCACGAGCACCTGTTCCGTCCAAGTTTGGATTCTTTGTCCTGTCCTCTCCTCTGTAGGCTACCATAAGCCACGCCCACAGCCCATGCTGGGCAGCAGTGCACATCCACCTCCCAGTAGTGCTGCCCAGCCTTTATGGAAACAGAGCCTAAGGCACAGTATAGTTGATCAAACCTTAGAGGGTCATTAGGAACTGAGCGGTCCTGTGCAGAAAGGCACATGGTTCGACCTTCTGAGGTCATCTTGATCTGTTTATGACAGGTCAGTTTGTCAATCACCACATTAGAGGAGACTGTCAAGGGAAAAATGTAGAAAAAGGACATTCATAAACACTTGATTTAATAGCTTATATTTGCCTATCTATCAAGCACTTATATATATATATAAAGGATTTATATTAGCATGAAGCAAAATGACAGGTTTTATGAACAGAGTGATTTGTACCCAGCAATAGGCTCTTTCGTTGTAGCTGGGCTTTCAGATCTTTTGAGATGTTCCTAAGAGTCTTCATGAGCTTCTGGACCTTCTCTTCATTCATTTTTATCTTCTCTTCAGCTGGGTCCAGTTTCTTACGACAGCTATTCATCCTAGTCAGAAAATGATTGAAATTAAATTTTAATTCATTAAGCTGCTTGCATATTAAATGTTGACTATACTGTATACATTGTGATCTTCAACACCAGCACCATTAGTGCTTATTTTTAAACATATAACAGGCAAAGGCATATTGTTTTGACATACTTTTATGTAATGTGTACAGGTTTTGTACAGTGGTAAGAAAAAGTATGTGAACCCTTTGAAATTAGGTGGTTTTCTGCATTTATTGGTCATAAAATATGATCTCATCTTCATCAAAGTCACAAGTATAGACATACATAATGTGCTTAAGCTAACAACACACAAACAATTATAATCTGTCATGTCTTTAATGAACACATCCCATTACTGGCACAAAATTGTCTGCGTCACTTCCGGTAAAAGTCAAAGAACTCTGCGAGAACCAACGTCATAAAACTCTCACACGGAATACATCTCCACCTGAGACAAAACACCCCACTGATTAGGGACCATAAAACACAAATCACACTCACATCTGTTCTCTCTCTCACCTCAGGTCACTTTAAGGACACCAAAAAACTAAGTTATGACTTCTCCTGTTCTGTAATGTAAAAGGTTTTCTGATCATACATGTTTGGTATCATTCAAGAGGTCTCAGTGCAACTGGTAAAACGGTCTCGTTCCCTTTCAGCAAAGTCAAATCACAAGTAAGATTTAAGAACTTTGTACAATTATTTATTCTATCAGGGGCATGCCCCCCTCCCAGATCTCTCACAGAGACCAGATGCTGTATGCAGATTAGGTGCATTCTTTGTAAACATCAAACGACCTTCTCAGTCACAAGATCTACTTACAACCCCCTAAATTGTAAACCAAATCCTAAATAACATCAAACATACACATCTGAAATAACAATAGAATCGTTTGGTACTTACGGAAGGACAGCAGAGGAGCTCAGGGAATCTGTATTCAGATCTCCTACACAATTGCTGTGTGTAATGACAGAGGAGCTCAGGGTCTCTCTAGCCAGAAGACCCACACAGAAAATATTGTGTGTCATTTTTACCAGGTATGCAATTTGAATTTCTTATGTTTGGTAAATGTTTGAATGGAATGCAACTTTAATTGTTATTATGCTTGGTTCACTGATAGCTTTGAGTTTGATTTATTATTTTAATTGGATTGTTTGAATGTATTACTATTACCTGGTAAAATATATTGTTATTATGATTCATTCTGAAGGACTGTTTTCTAGTATATTTCTTATTAATTACAAATCTGTGGTCAGAGTTGGCTTAACTAAGCTACTTCAGAAGTAACCCATTAGTTACGTATGTACTAAAAGGCTAAACGGTGAACTGAGAATCTATGATAGAACTTAGCCAAGTAGAATTAAATGGGAATACGAAGAGTAGGACCGAGAATCTGTAAAACAGAACTTAATTGACTTTGGCTAAACGGTGAGTTGAGAATCTATACTGAACTTAGCTAAATAAGACTAAACGGACAAAGCCAAGAACCTATAAGGACTTAGTCTAAAACTTACTAATATCTGAAACTGATGGATTTGTAGTTAAAGGACCTGCGTCCGGCCGACACAGGACCCAAATAACATTGAAATAACAAGTGCAGTCTAGAAGAGAGAATTACTAAAAATAATAAGATACAAAACTTAAATTCAGAGCATAGATACATCAACAAGTTTTTTTTTCATAATTGGAGTCAGATGAAATAAAGAAAATAATTAATAAGATTAATAAAACATGGAACTCAAATCAAATAATCAAAATATTATTTAATGTTGCATACGATAAGACAGAACATGCAGGAGACCTTCAGCCACGCCTTTGGATGCCGTCCTTGGGCCAGTGGGTGGCCTTCCCCTTACACCATAAAACATTCACAGTGCTGTGGAAAAGGTAATTAAACCCTTGGATTTAATAACCGTTCGATCCTCCTTTGGCAGCAATAATCTCAACCAAGCATTTCTGGTAGCTGCGTATTAGACCTGCACAACGTTCAGAAGGAATTTTGGACCATTCTTTCTTACAGAACTGCTTCAGCTCAGCCATTTTCTTAGGATGTCTGGTGTGAACGGTTCTCTTGAGGTCATTCCACAGCATCTCTATTGGGTTAAGGTCTGGGCTCTGGGCCACTCCAAAAGGTGGATTTTCTTTTTTTTTGAAGCCATTCTGTAGTGGATTTACTTTGATGTTTTGGGTCATTGTCTTGCTGCCTCGCTCAACTTCTACTGAGCTTCAGCTGGTGCACAGCCACCGTGACATTATCCTGTAGGATATCTTAATATACTTGGTAATTCATTTTTCCCCCTGATGGCAAGTGGTCCAGATGCTGAAGCAGCAAAGCAGCCCCAAATCATGATGCTCCTTCCACCGTACTTTACTGTTGGGATGATGTTTTCATGTTGGCATGTGGTGCCCTTTTTACCTCATACATAGTGCTGCATGATCTTCCAAAACAAATCAACCTTAGATTCATCAGTCCACAAAGCATTTTCCCAGAAGCATTGTGGAGTGGTCTTTGGTAAACGTTAGGCACAAAGCCTTTAGCTGTCACACTTGGGCTCTTTTTTCACCTCAATGAGCATTCTGTGGTGTGCTTTTGAGTCATCTTGGCTGGATGGCCACTTCTAGAGAGAGTAGCCACAGTACTAAATCATTTCTATTTATAGATAATTTGTCTAACTATGGACATGAATGTCTAAGCTCTTCGAGATAACTTTGTAACCCTTTCCAGCTTTACGCAAAGCAATGATTCTTGATCGTAGATCTTCTGGGATCTCTTTTTTGCGAGGCATGGTTCACGTCAGCAGATGCTTCTTGTGAATAGCAAACTCAAAATGGTTGAGTGCTTTTTATAAGTCAAAGAAGCTCTAACCCACACCTCCAAACTCCATTCATTAATTGGATGCCACGTTTGCCAACTCCTGACTCTAATCAGCTTTTGTTGACATCATTAGCCTAGGGGTTCACATACATTTTCCAACCTACGCTGTGTTTAAATTATGCATTCAATAAGAAAAAGAACTATACAGTTGTTGATGTGTTATTAGTTAAAACAGATTGTGCTTGTTCATTATTGTAACTTAGATGAAGATCAAACCAGATTTTAAGACAAATTTATACATAAATGCAGGTAATTCCAAAGGGTTCACATAATTTTTCTTGCTACTGTATATTTGTATTAAGGACCAGTCACAAGTTTAACAGACTAAGACAACTATTCATAATATGGGAAAAAATGACCTTACGTAAAATCCTCAGGAAGCTGAAATAAGAGAACATTTTGTCGACAAGTTTATTACGACAACACGGGCACAATTGATTTGTTTATGAAATGTGTGGTTGTCTTAGATTATTCCGGCATACCTGCTTCAGGCTCTCTGTTGTGCTCTGTTGCACTGATTGCATTGTGCTGATGTATTTCTGCAGGAGACTGAGGTGTTGATTCCAGTCTTGAAGAATTCGGTTTAGTTTACTGCTGGTCTCCATGCGGTCTTGCTCTATCATGTCCAAAACTGCACGCTCATCCTCTTGCAGAGCCATATGTAGCCCCTCAAAGCACTCCTGTACCCGCTGCTTCATCGCCTCTGAACTCGTCTACAGCAGAGATTTATGTGTCAGATGTGTGATCTGTCAGTTACTCAATGTATATGGTTGTTTACAACATAGTTGTTGTGTTATCACATTAATTTTTAAAGAGAGGATTGTTTCGCTTATGTAAGTATAATTTCACTTACATTCAGGTTTGCTTTGCGCTTTTTAATGGATTCCAGATGAGCCTCTGCTCTTTGTTTCTCTTTCTTCAGCTCCTCCAACCAGACTGTGAGGTGTCCCTTAAGTGTTTACAAATTATTGGTGTTTTTACATTATTTTCTTCACTTTTCATCTATTTATTGCTGTATTTCTTAAGGGTTTTAATTCCGAATAGTTGCAGTCTATCACGTATACATTCATTCTTCAATAATGTTCCATATTTCTGACATGATTCACTTCAGTCGCTTCATAATCTGTTTATTAAACTGATTTATTTTTCTCTGGGTGGGTAATTATTTTGGGAAAATACATTTACTGTACCTCTGAGGGTTTTGGAGAGCCGGTTGTTTTTCTAATCAGTTTTGGAGAGCATGGGAAGGGCTGGGTTACTTGTGTCCCTGAACGACCGTCAGAAGCCAGGCAGAACAAACTGATTTCCTCAGATAGAGGCATGAAGTCTTCCTCTGCCATCTCTCCCAATTCTGTGAACATAACCTTTGGTGTTAGCAAGGAATGCCATAAACATAACTGCATTTTCAAATCTCATTGTTGCATCCACAGCCACAGTATCTTATGCACAAAATGCAAAAACAAAGTTCTAAATTAGCTTATTTTCTCAGAGGACAGACAAACTATTTCCTTCTGACTTTAGGTGGACAATGTGCAAAATGCCATGGCAAGCCTTTACTAGAGTACATCGGTTGCCAAAAGGTGCACTTATATCAGCGTAGGCTAAAGCAAAAAACTGAAACTTTGAATAGTAGTAAACTTAACAGCTTCCACGCATCCCATCTGTATTTACGTTAGTACATTTATAGATTAATAGTTTATCCAGTATCCAGTAGTATTTTTACAAGGCTGTGAGTCACTTTTTGCTTTTAGTGTTGCATGTCATGTAATTGAATTTACCAGCAATAAAATTATACTTACCTGAGAGACTGATAATAGATTTAGTCAGTGTGTGTTTGGTTGTCCTTCTTCTGCAAGCACTTCTGTGTTCTTCTCTGGAATGTGTTAAAAAAAGGTGTAGCCCCTTTAAACATGCCAAAGCCTGCTGCATATATATATACTCTGTGTGTGACTGTGCGTGCGCATTTTTGTGGGTTTGTGTGTGCAGTATTCTTGTCAGGCCAGTGTTTGATTGCTCACAGTATTATATCTGTTCAGTTCTAGACTTGTTGACCTGCAAGGTTGTGAAATAAGTGCAGAAGTGATTTTTTTCTAAGTTGTTTAGCATGTTGACACTTGTGATCTAGTTATGCATTTTGCATCCTAATTTCTCTGTTTTGTTTTTCTGTCTTCTTGGATACGGCCAGTTTTATGGGCAGGATGAGTTCCAAGGAGCCAAGGTAGTCATGGTAACAGACCATCCTTTTGGAGGCCTAGTGAAGCTACTAGCTAACAGTTTCTTTAAAATAGTAATAACCTGGTAAAAACTTCAGAATAAAGGCAAGTAGAATTGCATATTTGGCTATTACATTTATTTGACCATGTATTATAACTCATTCTGGTTTAACATATTTTACAGAGACTTGTAAATGTTTCACATTATAAACAAAATTTATTATGCATGTAAGTTCAATGCATGCTGTGATTTAATTTGGGTTAAAAGAGTGTATTCCCAGAAACCTATTACTAAAGAAAAGGAGTTTAAATGTAGGTAAAAGAACTCAGTAGCTCCCTCATTAATAGACCTAGGTGGTGCCAGAAACATCATAATCAGTGATCATTCTTTCTTTGATGTTTATGATCTATATTTTTTAGAGGGTGGTGGAGCTGAGATGCCGATGATCTGGATATTTCCGTACTTCTTTGAGTCACGTATGCTTGAGTGTTTTCCCTCCTTCTCCATGTTGGATTACCAGGTATTATACTGAAAGTAAGTTATATTTTACAAACTGAAAATGAATATAATACATTTACCATGTGTGATGTTGTTCTTTATCCTCAGGTTGATTATGATAACCATCCTGTATATAAACATGGAAAGGCTGGCTGGAAGCAGTCATCTGTACGACTTTTCACTAATATGAGTCCCAAAAATATCATTCTACCACAGGACGAGGGTTACAGGTTTACATTAAGCAAATTGTTTTTTTCTCTCAAATATGCACTTGATTTTGTGTGTGTACATTGCTATTATTAATAAGTGCTTGGAGTGGGATGAGTGCAGATGGGGATGGGTTAAAATATAAATCAAATATTTTTCAATCCCTCTTCTCAGATATTGTAGTGTTCGTGAGAGGTATGTTTCAGAAGGAAACAAGCATTGCCCAAAGTGTGACATATGCCCATCAAAGGTAAGGGCTGGTGTCTTAGCAGGAGCACATTAAAACAAATAGTTCACCCAAAAAATTAAATTTTCAAACCCCTATGACGTCTTTCTTCCGGAGACATGAAAACAGACTGACCAATATTTTCCCTCCATCTTTCTCACAGGATGGGCGAAAGAGGAGACACTGTGATGAATGTGGATGCTGTGTGAAGCCTTGTAAGCAAATGTTTATTGGAATGACACAGAATGAATATATGTCTCCTAATATGTTTATTTTCTGCTATCTCACTGCCTCCTTTCTCCACTGTCTCTCCCCAGCATGGCATCGTTGTTTCTTATGAGGTCACTGTGCTCTCCCTGATCACCCTTCTGGGCGGAGACAAATAGGCTGTTTCAAATGTGGAAGCCAAAAACACAAACTCAGGGCCTGCCGTAAAAATACAATAAGTGGTTAAAAGACCAACTCTCTCACTTTTAAAATGTGCCATATAATTAGAGGTAGGTGATATGACCAAAATGAGTAATTTTATATAACGATAACAATATCACGATATAGTAAATGTTTTCTGGAAAATCAATAGAAAATGGTTTATAAATAAAATAACCATATTGTAATGCCTATTTTTGGAACTGCAGTTTTTAAATACTTTATATATTAAATAAATATATTAAATAGAATTAAATACTTTATTTATTAAAACTATTTCCTCTTTATTTGGAACAAGACAAAAAATGTCAAAGTAAATAAATAAAAATCAACCTTACCAAAATGCTAAATATAACAGTATGCCATATTTCAGTTTAAAATTTTGTTGACTAATATTATAATATTATTATAAACTTTGCTCAAGAAACTTAAGATCTTCTCAAAACAAATATAAGTAAAAAAATAAAAAATAAATCCAACGAGAATAAACGCTTCTTGAAGAAAATAAATATCAAATAAATGTCACTTATTGCTAAATAAATGAATAAGTGACAGAATTAATGCAGAGTTAATCTTTTGGCTTTCATTATATTCTTTTGCGTGCTTCATTTTGAGGTGGTAAAACAGATTGCTTGTATTACGAGTGATTATTGGCATGCGAACCATCATGATGTCGCACCCGTTTTAATAACAAGCTCCTCTTTTCTTGACCTGTGTGGGAGTCGTCCCGTTCTGTGGAGATTTCGTTCTCCATTTGGGGTTTTCCTGGGTCAAAAATTGAGTAACCCCGCTCTGAGCTCTCCTGTCTCTGGAGCACAAACATCGGAAAGCCTTTTGAATTCGTGTGAAACATTTGAGTGTCAGATGAGAAGAACATTTAGCACTTTTAAAGCGCCAAACGCGCAATAAAGGTCATTTACATTTTCTTGGGGGGCCACAGAAAAATGTTCAATGTCGGAAAAACCCTTCTCTCAGTTTCACGTGAAGCCCTGCTCACTGACAGAAAAACATACACCTTAGCCAAATACATTTAAACTCAGTTTTTCACAATTCCTGACATTTAATCGTAGAAAACTTTTTTAGGTCAGTTAAGATCACTACTTTATTTTAAGAATCTGAAATGTCAGAATAATAGTAGAGAGAATAATTTATTTAAACTTTTATTCCTTTCATCACATTCCCAGTGGGTCAGAAGTTTACATACACTTTGTTAGTATTTGGTAACATTTTCTTTAAATTGTTTAACTTGGGTCAAACGTTTTGGGTAGCCTTCCACAAGCTTCTCACAATAAGTTCCTGGAATTTTGGCCCATTCCTCCGGACAGAACTGGTGTAACTGAGCCAGGTTTGTAGGCCTCCTTGCTCGCACACGCTTCTTCAGTTCTGCCCACAAATTTTCTATCAGATTGAGGTCAGGGCTTTGTGATGGCCACTCCAATACCTTGACTTTGTCCTAAAGCCATTTTGCCACAACTTGGGGTCATTTTCAAAGACCCATTTGCGACCGAGCTTTAACTTCCTTGCTGATGTCTTGAGATGTTGCTTCAATAGATCCACATACTGTAATTTTCCTTCCTCATGATGCCATCTGTTTTGTGAAGTGCACCAGTCCCTCCTGCAGCAAAGCACCCCCACAACATGATGCTGCCACCCCCATGCTTCAAGGTTGGGATGGTGTTCTTCAGCTTGCAAGCCTCACCCTTTTTCCTCCAAACATAATGATGGTCATTATGGCCAAACAGTTACATTTTTGTTTCATTAGACCAGAGGACATTTCTCCAAAAAGTAAGATCTTTGTCCCCATGTGCACTTGCAGACTGAAGTCTGGCTTTTTTTATGACGGTTTTGGAGCAGTGGATTCTTACTTGCTGAGCAGCCTTTCAGGTTATGTCGATATAGTACTCATTTTACTGTGGAGATAGATACGTGTCTACCTGTTTCCTCCAGCATCTTCACAAGGTCATTTGCTGTTGTTCTGGGATTGATTTGCACTTTTTGCACCAAACTACATTCATCTCTATGAGACAGAATGCATCTCCTTCCTGAGTGGTATGATGGCTGTGTGGTCCCATGGTGTTCATACTTGCGTACTATTTTTTGTACAGATGAACGCGGTACCTTCAGGCCTTTGGAAATTGCTCCCAAGGATGAACCAGACCTGTGGAGGTCCACAATTATTATTTTTTTTTCTTTTCTGAGGTCTTTGCTGATTTCTTTTGATTTCCTCATGATGTCAAGCACAGAGGCACCAAGTTTGAAGGCAGGCCTTAAAATACATCCACAGGTACACCTCCAATTCAGTACACCTCCTATCAGAAGCTAATTGGCTAACTGTCTAAAGGCTTGACATCATTTTCTGGAATTTTCCAAGCTGCTTAAAGGCACAGTTAACTTAGTGTATGTAAACTTGACCCACTGGAACTGTGATATAGTCAATTAAAAGTGAAACAGTCTGTCTGTAAACAATTGATGGAAAAATTACTTGTGTCATGCACAAAGTAGATGTCCTAAACGACTTGCCAAAACTATAATTTACTAATATTAAATCTGTGGAGTGGTTAAAAAAAATGAGTTTTAATGACTTAACCTAAGTGTATGTAAACTTCTGACTTCAACTGTGAAACAGATTTCAGTCTACAATGCTGTACATTAGGAACTATAGACAGTAATATGCTCCTACATGAATATCAAGACACTAAATATAAAACCTGATGTTCTCTTGACACACACTGGCTCTTCAAGTATTTAATATTTATAAAGTGCCAATCCCTACTGAATTTCTCATTTGCTTGATTCTCTTGTGCATGTTTTGCCAACAGAATGCTTGTGAGGGGCAGCCGTGGAGCTTCAGGCTTGTTCAAACACATTGACCACAACTCCACTGTCAAGAACAAGAGGAAAAGAACAGTTACATGATCTTAAATGCAATGCATCATCCGAGTACTGGTTTTGTGGCTGGCAAAAATGGCATCACACAGAGTGAGATTCCAAAGTGTGAAGCGAGAGCCTGGTGATAAACCAACATGTATACAAGGTCTTTTTGCTTTTTTTTTTTTTTTAGTGCATCTTGTTTCTGTTGTCTCATTGGTTAATTGAACTACCACAATTAACAGTAACGGTTCAGAGAAGCTTTGTGGCAACCTGTGTTAAAAAAAAATAACCTTTGAATACAATTACTATGATCTTTACAAAATTTAAATGAACATAATTGTTTCTTTTGCAAAAAAGACAATAATCTGTTTAATGGAATAAACTTTTAATATCTTTTTTTTATAGAAATAGATGCCCATAAACCTTGTCACACTTCAAAGAAATGAATCATCATATTGTGCTTATTTAACATCCACAAAAATAGACCATTTCTCATTTTTTCTGTTGGCTTGAATTTTTATTCCTGTAGTTGCTTATTGTCAGGGATAATGTCTTTTTTTTTTTTAAATGTGGGATTACTTGTACTTTTTTGCTCCCAGATGTAGAGAATTGTTTATAATGCCTAATGTTATTAAAAAATTCTACAGATAAATTGTTTCAAGCCACTCCTATTAGTGCATAGTCATTTAAATAAATCAGCATTTCTATCAGTAATTAGTAAACATTTGTTAACATTTTACAATGCTATATAACTCCATTAATTCAATTAAACAACTGCATGGGCCTTGCAATAAAGATGTGCTTCATAACTGCTGCCAAACCTTTATAATACTGCTGGTTGCACAGGCCTGTTATGATCCTGCCACTCTTTTATGTCTCCTGTGTGGAGGAATTACAAACCTGAAAACCTTCTTAAAGCTGGCAACAGAAGATCTATACCATGCTACTCCAGTAGATGTTGAATTCACAGTGAAGGTAACTGGAAATTGTAGCTCAATATATTGAGGATATATAGTAAAGATACTAACATGGAAATGCTCTGTAAGCTTCTTGAGAATCATGCTGTAAAAGCTCCACATTTTATAAAACTCTATGAAAGGAGTATTCATAAGTGCATCAGTGGTGGTTCATCTTTTCTCCACACAAGGTTAAGTCACTTAACCACCTGGCAAAAGGCCCACTTCTCTGAAAGGTGCTTTAGTAGTTAGTAGGGGCACCTCTCAGCCGTTCTGCTATTCCTCCATCCTTCCATGGCGTACAGAGAAGGCAATTAGTCTTTTATACATAGCACTGAGGAGAATAATGGCAGCTAGTACTATGCCACAGACGATACTGAAGTTCCATCGGGGTCCCAGAATGGTGTAGACATGAGAGACAAACACAGGCCCAAGAGTCCGTGCACCACTTCCTGATGCTGTCAGCCAGCCAATGTAAACTCCCTGAGTATATATCATAAATGGCATCAAATACAATGAATCATCATTTTCAGTCGAATATGCTTTAAAGAATAAATATCTGTTGTACCTGAGGTTTGGGGCCAAGTATCTTTGAGTATAAAGTGTAAGACATGACATTGCATGTAGGATAACCCACTCCGATCAGGATGTCAGCAGTTATGTACTGTGCAAGATAAATTACAGGGGTAAACAGGCACCAGGTCAGTTCAGAGGGACATCCAGTGGGCTCCAGTGAGGAATTGGAGGCTGGGGTGGGTGCCAGTCCTACTACTGGCATAGTGTTATTTTTAAGATCTGTTCATGGAGACAATAGAGGTGCAGTAATTAATATATATATATTATATATATACACACACACATACACACACACACACGCACATACATACAAGTTTGGGGTCACTTGCCTGAAATGATTCTCATAATCTTAAAAACAATTAGTTTTGATGACAAAAATATAATTGTGCCACCATATTAATTTATTTAATTACAAAACTACAATTTTATTTAAATAAAAGTTTTTGAAATTGATGACTTGGGCTGAATAATTAAGAAAAGCAGCCACTAAGTGCCCAGTATTGATGGGAACTCCTTCAAAACTGTTTAAAAAGAATCCCAGGGTGATGCCTCAAGAAGTTGGTTGAGAAAATATCAAGAGTACATTTCTTAAAATTCTAGGCAAAGGGTGACTACTTTGAATATGCTAAAATATTACATTTTTTTCAATTCATATAGTCCCATTTCTGTTCTTCCATAGTTTTGATGACTTTACTATTATCCTTAAATGTGAAAAATAATAATAATAAAGAATGAGTAAGTGACCCTAAACTTTTGACTGGTAGTGTATATATACACATATATACATACACACATACACACAGGCGGCCAAAAGTTTGGAATAATGTACAGCTTTAGCTGTTTCGGAAGGAAATTGGTACTTTAATTCAACAAAGTGGCATTCAACTGATCACAAAGTATAGTCAGGACATTACCGATGTAAAAAACAGCACCATCAGTATTTGAAAAAAGCCATTTTTGATCAAATCTAGACAGGCCCCATTTCCAGCAGCCATCACTCCAACACCTTATCCTTGAGTAATCATGCTAAATTGATAATTTGATACTAGAAAATCACTTGCCGTTATATCAAACACAGTTGAAAGCTATTTGGTTCCTTAAATTAATCTTAACATTGTCTTTGTTTTTGAGTTGCCACAGTATGCAATAGACTGGCATGTCTTAAGGTCAATATTAGGTCAAAAACGGCAAAAAAGAAACAGCTTTTTCTAGAAACTCAGTCAATCATTGTTGAGGAATGAAGGCTATACAATGCTTGAAATTGCCAAAAAAAAAAAAAAAAGATTTCATACAAAGGTGTACACTACAGTCTTCAAAGACAAAGGACAACTGGCTTTAACAAGGCCAGAAAGAGATGTGGAAGGCCAGATGTACAACTAAACAAGAGGAGAAGTACATCAGAGTCTCTAGTTTGAGAAATAGATGCCTCACATGTCCTCAGCTGACAGCTTCATTGAATTCTACCCGCTCAACACCAGTTTCATGTACAACAGTAAACTGAAGACTCAGATGTGCAGGCCTTATGGGAAGAATTGCAAAGAAAAAGCCACTTTTGAAACAGAAAAACAAAAAGAATAGGTTAGAGTGGGCAAAGAAACAGACATTGGACAACAGATAATTGGAAAAGAGTGTTATGGATCTTAACCCCATTGAGCTTTTGTGGGATCAGCTAGACTATAAGGTGCGTGAGAAGTGCCCGACAAGACAGCCACATCTATGACAAGTGCTACAGGAAGCGTGAGGTGAAATGTCACCTGAGTATCTGTACAAACTGACAGCTAGAATGCCAAGGATCTGCAAAGCTGTCAATGCTGCATGTGGAGGATTTTTATGTTTCTGACTATACATTGTGATCAGATGAATGCCACTTTGGTGAATAAAAGTACCAATTTATTTCCATAAGAGTAAAATCTGTACATTATTCCAAACCTTTGGCCGCCTGTGTGTGTGTGTGTGTGTGTGTGTGTGTATATATATAATTCGATTCATAAATATAATTGGATAACGTTACATATTTAATGTTCGTATTCAGATTATAGTAACATTTTTATGGATTACAGATTACATTCTGATTACATCACCAAAGCAGTAACTAGTGCATAATTTACTAATTATGCTCCTAAATTTTAAAAGAGCGGTCTATATTTTAAATATTTTATGTAAAATCTTACCATGTGTGCATGTAGCTACCGAACTTGATACACTGCATTTAAAGGGATCGTTCACTCAAAAATGAAAATTCTCTCATTTACTCATGCACAAGCCATCCCATATGTGACTTTCTTTTTTCTGATGGACAAAAGTGAAGATTTTTAGAAGATTATCTCAGATTTGTAGGTCCATTCAATGCATGGTGATCAGAAATTTAAAGCTTCAAAATTCACAAAAAGGCAACATAAAAGTAATCCATATGACCCCAGTGGTTTAATCAATGTCTTCTGAAGTGATTCAATCGGTTTTGGTAAGATCAGACCAAAATGTGACTCCTTTTTCACTGTATATCTTGACAGCAGTCTCTTTTCAAGATCACGATTTCAAGATCGATTACACTTCATGTAGCGCTCTGCGCATGAGCCAAGTGCTAGGAAGTGTAATCGAGCTTGAAATAGTGTTCGTGCCTATATACTACAATGGCAAGATGTACAGTGTAAAAAAAAAAAAAAAAAAAAAATCTTTTTGGGGTCTGTTCTCACCAAAAAGCAACTGGATCGCTTCAGAAGACATTGATTAAACCACTATAGTCGTATGGATTACTTTTATGCTGACTTTATCTCCTTTTTGGAGCTCAAAGGCCTGATCACCATTCACTTGCATTTTATGGACCTTCAGAGCAGAGATATTCTTCTAAAAATCTTTGTGTTCAGCAGAAGAAAGAAATTCTTACACATCTGGGATGGCATGAGGATGAGTATTTTCCTTTGGGTGAACTTTCCCTTTATCTGCTTTATACAATCCACAAATACACACAGGGCATTTGGTTTCTGTTTTAAATTTAGTTTCTAAATGAATGCACAAATAAATGCCAAACTATTTGCATGTGCACCCTGCATCGAAAATATTGCATAATTCTGTAAAAACACATTGCAAACAAACATTTCAGAGGTGTCGGTCACATGCAACTTTGTGCTTTTGCACCACGCAAATGCACTTCAGCCTATGCTTCAGTATGGCAGAAAAGCACCTCTCTTGGTACTTAATACATTTAAAATGAGTGAATAGATTTTCAAGAAAATATGAAATGGGCAAAAGTAATGAGTAAAAGTAATATGAGTAATCAGATTCTCTTAACTAAATGTGTAATCTAAAAGATGACGTAATGGATTGCAATTTAAATTGTGTAATTTTTAAATAGTACCTGATTAAATTTCAGAAGTAATCTACCCAGCACTGGTAATAAGAATGCCTCACCTGCCCACTGAATTTTAGGATATTGATTTCCCCAAGGCAACAAGATAAAGAAACCAGCAAATATAACAGTCAAGCCACCAAGGAGCAGTGGTCGATCCCCTACCCTGAAAAAAAACACCCAAAAACACATTGATTTTATATGAGATCCGATTAGTCAGCCTGCAACAGCAACATGAAGTCATGGGTTCAAAAAATGCTGCTGACCAATATTAAATGTGTCAGGTACAGAAGCAAAAGATAGCATGTGAGAAACAGTATGCAAAACCTGCACTGTCTAAAAAAACTCTGATTATGCAAATGGTCTGGTCTTCTGGAATGTGGCTTTATTCCAAATATGCATAGTGGGCGGATTTACTAATGCAGAGTAGCCTACAACCTAAATTTAAAAAAAATCAGAGTAATGACCTGAAACTTCCTTAAATGTTTCATTTTATAAGTGACAAACTCAAGGGAAAAAGCAGATCTGATTGTCCAGAGTTCTATCAAACATCAACGTAGAGACAAATGGGATATATAATATTCTATTGCAGTTAGGGCTGTCAATTGATTAAAAATGTTTAATCAAATTAATTACATAACATACCGATTTACATAATTACTATTACAATTAATTAATATTACAGTTAATTGCCTATATCAATATTTGCTGAGAAAGGCCCCAGAATAAACATGTTTCAATTTATTATATTGGTCTCTGGATTACTCCATTCTGATTAGTCATCTAGCAGCCCGATATTTCTGAATAACAACTGCACCAGGGAATAAGTCATCAGACCGATCACTGTGTGGCCTCTGCAAGTAAACTAATATAATAATGTCTACTCAAATCAAAGTTTCATGTCTATTTATTTATTTATTGTTAAGTAGTCTTGTAATAAGCTGGATAATGAGCAGTTAGATATCATTATTTATAAAATAAACACCAACAGAACTCTGACGCAAACCGAAGGTGCAAATCAGCTGTTCAGTGATTTCGTTCTTCTCACAAAATTTCATAATTTCAATGTAAATCAATGTTTCACGTCCATTTATTTATTTATTTGGCAAGTAGTCTTGTAATAAGCTGGATAATGAGTCAGACAGTCATCTTTGCAAAATAAACACCAACAGAACCAGAGGTGGAATTCTGCTGTTCACCGATTTCTCACATAATTTATATTATATATATATATATATATATATATATATATATATATATATATATATATATATAATTCAGATTGAAATATATTGCATCATAGTGGCAGACAGGTAAAGCATTCGTAAGATAATACAAAAAGTGGCTTTAAAAATTAAATATACTTTTGTTTTATTCCCATATCACTGAACTTAAGCCTACAGTCGTCAGCAATCCATGTTGATTTAGAGTATGTCAACGCATAGTATGCGTTCTTGTATTTTGTCTGCACTATTTTTAATTGTTGGTCTATGTACATATGCGTCAGACTGACACTTTTGAAGTGTCTCACTGGTTTTCAGTGTCACATATGTCTAGCTTTTAAGATAGTGTGTTAAGTTAAAAGTAGTTCAAACTTTGACAATCATGTCTCGAGATCCCTGCACTCTTTTTTGTTTTGTCCAGCTGACAAGAATGTGTCCTGTGAGACTGAGGCACTGCTTGTGAGGTTTGTTGTGGCGCACTGACTGCCTCCTGCTGATGCAGCTCGTAAAAGCACGAAATTAAATGTACTTCAAGCTTGAATAGCTCAGATGGTAGAAAATACATTATTTATAGGATTTACATATGGGTCACGCATTATTTTTTATATAATTACACAAAATTAATGCGTTAAATTAACACACCTAACTTGAATATATTCTATTTAAAAAACAATGGCCAAGTGATCTAGAAAAAGTAACAAATACTAATAATTACCATGAGAGTTCTTAAAATAGAAACCTTAAATTTGAATTTACCGTGCTGAAACCACCTTGACCACCAGGAAGACAATGATGGAATTAAAGCCAATGGCAGTCAATACTATGCCATTATACAAAACTGCATCTTTTCTTGTCCATGCAAACATGTCCATTGATAGAGGGGTACATATTCTGCAGTTCAAAATTAACACCATATAAATGAGCTGATTTGATAAACGCATCTTTATATAAGAGGTCTCTGAGTCACAAGATTTGAGAATCATCTCTTACGTTTCAAACACCGCAAAAATGAAGAGAATAATGAAGAAAAGGATGTTAGATGTGAGCACTGCAATCTGGTCAATGTCACCTTCTACCTCTGGAGCCACAGCTACTTGCTCTGAAGGCAGAAAGAAAAACAATGGATAATTTTATTAGTGCATAAAGTAAACGGTATAAATATTACAAAGCTGTTTACAGAAACTATGGCAGTGAAACAGTACACAATTAAGGATAAGATATTATGTGTACACTAGAAGTAGAATAAAGGATACCTTCTGGGGTGTAGTTAATTGCTCGGATTTCCCTCCCATGGTCATCCACAGAGTGTTCCCTAAATATATTAAAACTTATTTTAAGTTCTATGCATGCTGTTTTAACTTAAGTATAAAGGCAATTATGATTTCAACCTTAGATAGTCACTTTTGAAATAAAGAGGTGCTGCGGATACACAGACCTGAGCTGAAATGCTCAATTTACTATTGTATATGCATTTACTACACTCCATGTACATGTATTTAGTATGGTTGGATTGCTTAACTGTGTAAAAGACAGAGTTAAATCATTACCTCAGGACTAAGAAAACCAGCAGAATGTTAATGACCCCAAAGCAGGCAGCCAGCAGTGCTGGAGCAGTGTACATATTAACCTGAAGCAGGATAGCATTTACCCTGATGCCAGTCTCTCCGATGAATGACAAGGCAGCCTGTAGAGCTAAAAAAAAATATATATTTTATATATATATATATATATATTTTAATTCAGTCATTTATAAATAGGCCACCAACAATCTTTGTTTGACAAGAGTTCTACCTGCTACATCGTTGCAAGTGACATATCTTGTGAAAAATAGCTGCTGCAGATCAACTGCCCTTACAGACAAACTTCACAATGTATTCAGTGAGTAATGTGATGTTATTGCCTTGACACAAACCTGGGCCAAGTATAATGCCGAGAGCTTGGCAGGCGCTCATGTTAGCCATTGCACTGGTTCTCTCCTTTAAAGAAGTGGCACCTGCCACATAGGACCTCACAACTGCTACATTACCTACATGCCAGAAATAAAAGATCTTAACACTGCAAATGAACACCGTACAACTTTACCTTGTGGTTGATAATCATTGTTCACTTAACTATCAGTTTCAGCTGCTTGCAAAATCAATGTGTTTGTAGTTGTTTAAGTATGTATAAATAAAACATACCTGCTCCAATGCCCACAAATGTGCGAGCCAAAAGCATGTGAATTTTTTTGTGCGAGGGAGATAGGTAGACATAAGTGTAGTAAATGTTAGCTGATATGTTAATGAATATAGAGCAGACTAGAGGCTCCCGCTGAGGCCTGTGATTGGACCATAATCCAAAGAGGGGTGAGGCCACCATCTGACCCAAACTATATGCAGCAACCACCCATCCAAGGAAACTGGAATCTGCACTGTTATCTATCTAAAAAGAAAAACAGAGCATGATTGATGGACTTGCACAGTTACTGTCCAGTTAGTGTAGTATACATTAGAGGTAGACCGGTGCAGATAGTTGCTTTTTGGAACTATCGGTTATTGGCAAAAATCTTTGCCGTTAGTTTTATATTCACATCTGGTGAATATACACTGATCAGCCACAACATTAAAACCACTGACAGGTTAAGTGAATAACATTTATCATCTCATTACAATGACACCTGTCAAGGGGTGGGATATATTAGGCAGCAAGTGAACAGTGAGTTCTTGAATTCATGTGTTGGAAGCAGGAAAAATGTTCAAGTGTAAGGATCTGAGTGAATTTGACAAGGGATAAATTGTGATGGCTAGACAACTGGGTCAGAGTATCTCCAAAGCAGCAGGTCTTGTGGGGTGTTCCCGGTATGCAGTGGTTAGTACCTACCAAAAGTGGTCATAAGAAGGACAACTGGTTAACCGGCAACAGGGTCATGGGCGCCCAAGGCTCATTGATGCGCGTTGGGAGCGTAGGCTAGCCCGTATGGTCTGAGCCCACAGAAGAGCTACTGTAGCACAAATTGCTGAAAAACATAATGCTGGCCATGATAGAAAAGTGTCAGAACACACAGTGCATCGCAGCTTGCTGTGTATGGGGCTGTGTAGCCGCAGACTGGACAGAGTGCCTATGCTGACCCCTGTCCACCGCCGAAAGCACCTACAATGGGCACATGAGCATCAGAACTGGACCATGGAGCAATGGAAGAAGGTGGCCTTGTCTGATGAATCACGTTTTCTGATCATGTGGACGGCCAAGTGTGTGCGCATCATTACCTGGGGAAGAGATGGCAGCAGGAGGCACCACGGGAAGAAGGCAGGCCGGCTGAGGCACTGTGATGCTCTGGGCAATGTTCTGCTGGAAAACCTTGGTCCTGGCATTCATGTGGATGTTACTCTGACACAAACCACCAACCTAAAGATTGTTGCAGACCACGAACACCCCTTCATGGCAATGTTATTCCCTGATGGCAGTGGCCTCTTTCAGCAGGATAATGCGCCCTGCCACACTACAGTTCAAGGTGTTGACTTGGCCTCCAAATTCCCCAGATCTCAATCCGATTGAGCATCTATGGGATGTGCTGGACCAACAAGTCCGATCCATGGGGGCCCACCTCACAACTTACAGGACTTGAAGGATCTGCTGCTAATGTCTTGGTGCCAGATACCACAGGACACCTTCAGAGGTCTTGTGGAGTCCATGCCACGACGGGACAGAGCTGTTTTGGTGGCACAAGGGGGACCTACACGATATTAGGCAGGTGGTTTTAATGTTGTGGCTATAAAAACCTTAATTGGGTAAATACTTAAATATAGAGCATTTTAACAGAGCCAAGCCTCCATTTCAAAATAAGAGTCCCTTGTGTGTTTCGGACTTGGCTGAAGTTAAAAGTCCCACATTATGCACCAAATCGTAATAAAAAAAAATTGTATTACTGGGATTTTGGTTTTTATACATTTTGGACTATTGTCGCCTCTATGTCTGTGCTCGTCATAGTACAGCAAGACATTCTTCAAATCGAATTTAAAAACTATCGGCCGAATAATCGATTATCAACATTTTCCTCCACCTTAGTTTTCGGTATCTGCAAAATCCACTATCGGTCGACATCTAGTATACATGGCCTAACAAGTCAGCACCAGGCACTCTTTCTTAGAATATGAAAAGCACCTTACAAATACTTTCCTTTTCACTTCAGTTTTTAATAGCATAGCTCAAGATATAATCATACTTTGCACAGAAATCATTTATAGAAGTCCCACTCCTTTGTCATTTTTAAGTTCATTTTGAAAAGCTTTCCACTCCGTTAGCAAAAAGAATACTTACTTTCTTCAGATAGGGCCAAATGGAAGTGATGACAATCGTAAATCCTAAAACACAACAATGCAATCACTACATAAGACAAAATGTATACATTTACTTTGTAGTTTATCGAACAATGCAACTACAACATTAATCTACAAACTACGAACATATAATAAACTGCAAGTCGTACTGACATCTTAAGTAATTCCTTTTTCTTTAAGTGACACTTTTACTGTTTTATAGGGTTAGAGGGCATTACATGTTCAGTTGAGTTTAACTGTACAGTTTAGTACAAACAACTTGCAAATTACAGCAAATTCTCAGCTCTAAAATGAACGGATGCCATCATCTATTCATTAAACCTAACAGCAAAATGGGTAATCTAGAATAAAATGTATATGAATGTACAAGGGAAAGTATGCTGAGACTGACTAACATTTCTTTCCACGTTAATCACCATTTTTAAACACCTTTTGCCATCACTAGTTTATTTTAAAAGGCACTGAAATGTGACAAATGAATTCTCAAGAGTAGAAGTATTCCTTGCAGTTCAAGCTCCTAAAACAGCATTCATAATAACTATAAAAGAATTAGCAAGATGCTGTTTAAAATCATTTTAGATGGAGTATAATGTCTTACTAAAAGTATTTCTACCCATATCATCTTCAGATAATGCACAGCATTTTTTACATCTGATAAGTGGGACAACCAAAGCAGAAATGTGGGTGTGAGAACATGTTTCTTTCTTACCAATGCTGCTAAGGAACATGGTGAAGTACATGACCCTGATGGACCTCCATCGGCTTCTGTCTGCATCCTCATTCCTTAGAAAGGAAATGCCAAATGTGTTCTTACATGGGTATATAAATCTTCCTGTTACAATTCATTTGCAGCTCTGATTCCTAGAACGAATTAGTTGCATCATGCTTGTATGTTTACACTTCAGCCTTTTGAAATATGATGGTTGCATGCATAACGCAAATTATGCATGCATGTATGTATGTATTATGAGACGATACAGAGACAACAGCACATGCAGGATATTCCAACAGAACACGAAGACTGTTACAGTATGTAGATGGTCTTTAGTGCACTCTCCCCAATGCCCCTGACTTGGCATGACAGACAACACGAGTTAGAGTACTCGTGACAAGTTCTTTCACATAGTTCAGACATCATTTCAGAACACTAATGACAGAAAATGAGGACAGCTCAGCTCTGCAAGCTGTACTGGATAGACTAGGATGATTTTAAAAATGATATTAACAGTACTGAAATCAAGGACGTTGAGCCCACCCTTTAAAAGAGTTCTTATAACCGTTTTTCTTTTTACATATTCAGTCTTGTTCTTCCAAATAAACTTAAATAAAATGATGTCAACAGTTAAGCACATTCTAGGACTGACATACAAAGATAGTGCAGGATACATCAGCCTTGATATGCCTTCATCTTTGGAAAGCAGTACACCCCCATGAGGTTCCTCTGAGACCAGCAATTAAAAACATTCTTTGCTTTGTGCAGACTCTTAGAGAAATTAATTTCAACTCTTTCAGATGGACACTTACTAATTACAATACCAAGATATCTAACTGTTTGTTTCAGCTTAATTCCACATATTTCTGAAATGTCATCAATTATGAATTGCCATAATCTCAGATTTGCTCTGATTAACAGAAAGAACAGAAGCATCTGAAAACAGTTTTAATGCATCTAATATAATGGGGACCTGCCATTTATCCTTCAGGAACAAACATATATCATCTGCAAGTTGACTGATTAAAATAGTGTTATCCCTTTGATATTCGAACAATGCATCGTATAGAGGTTAAGAAGCTCTGCGACCATCAAAAATAAAAAAGGTGAAATAAGACAGCCTTGTCTAATGCCTCTGCCAATTAGAAAACACGGTGAAGTACCATTAGGCAAGGAAACATTACTTCTAATATTTTCTATACAAGGTCTGTACAGTTCTCAAATTTAGAACCAAAGCCAGAGCGTCTCAAAGCATCATACATAGAAGCATGTTCTACAGTGTCAAATGCCTTATAAAAATCTATGAACAGAATAAGTGCATCATGATTAACCAATTCAGAGTAATCTAAAAGATCTAAAACAAGCCGAATGTTATTTGAAATGTGTCGACCTTTCATGAAGCCAGACTGAGTGAGTGAGATAACTTCTTCTAAACAGGGCTTCAGTCTCCTAGCATATACTGCAGCTAATAGTTTATAATCAGAGTTAAGCAAAGTTATTGGGTGCCAATTATCTAAGAAATGTTTATCTTCGTTTGGTTTTGGAATTAATGTAATTAGGCCTTGCTTCATTGATTCAGATAGTCCCCCCCTGTCTAAACATTCCTTAAAAACATCTCAAATCATTACTTTTATATCATTCCAAAACGACTGATAGAATTCAAACGGCAAACCGTCAGGGCCCGGACTTTTATTAAGTGGGGTCTTTGTAATTAGAGTGTCCAATTCCTCCATAGTTCTCTCATCCTCACAAGCAGCATGACTATCTTCACTTACAGATGGAATGAATTTATTCGAAATTTCTGAGTGAAAAGTAGTATAAATATGCTGATAAAAAAAAAAAATCAGATATAAACTCTGATATTTTAAATTCATCAGATGTCAAATTACCATCAATCTAAAGGGTAGAAATCCTTTTGGAGTCTCCTCTTCTCTTTTCTAAATTAAAATATGCAGAATTATTTTATCCAAATTCTAACCACTTTGCCCTTGATCTGATAAATGCACCTTTGGCCTTCTCCGCATAAAGAACACCAAGATCTTCCCTCAGTGAATACAACTTCTCCTTGTCCTGTTCACTAGGAGAGGATGGATGCAAAATATGATTTATCTCCTTTATAATCACAGAGCTTCTTGACTCCCTTGCCTTTGAGAGGTGTTTACCAAATTGAATAGAGAATTTCCGACACTCGTATTTAAATAGTTCCCACTTTGTGATTGCAGAGTCTGATTTGGTTTTAGAAACTTCAATAATTTTCTTAATACCTAAACAATATCAAGAATATTGTAAGAAAGAAGTATTTAGTTTCCAGTATCCTGGCTGTCTCCGAGAACTACTATAAACCTCAGATATTTCAAGGTCGATACAAGCATGAATGGTTAGAGGGGCAGGAGAAATAGTACAGGAATTAATAAATGAAACTAGCCAGTCAGACACAAGCCACAGGTCTATCCTAGATGTTTGTGACATGTCTGCTTTGAACCATGTAAATGATGAAATGCTGCTTCCATGGATGTGTCTGTAAGCATCCAGCAAAGAAAGGCTGCTACAAAAATCACTTATAACTATATTAAGATTATTAACATTGAGTCTTGGTGGAAATCTGTCTAAATATAAATCAGGGGCCTTGTTAAAATCCCCTCCCACAATAAATGCAGCTAAAGGAAATCTCAGATTTAAAGCTGAAAGTTTCGTAGACAAACTTTGGAAAAGAATACTGTTCAGCTCAGGCCTGTTAAAGCCATAAATATTACATAAAATAATAATAGTCTCCCTGGACTGAATAACGGCTATTATCTTCCCTCTAAAGAAAAGTGTGACTCAAGAATATTAAAAGAGATTGAATGAAGAACAAGAAAGAACAATCTGTCTTAAGGCAGAAGAATCAACTGTATTAAGCGAGGAAAAAAATGAAGTGCAAAACCTATCTATTTACCTTCCATATTTAAGGAGGATCAATTGGTTATTCAAAAATATCAAAATCATTCTGTCCGAGAATGAGATGAACAAACAACCTTCAGAGATGGGGATCATGTCAGAACAAAATAAATGGACACCATCTTTACAAAGAGGTCACAGCTGAGCTTTCAGTTAAAGTTCAAAGTGTTTTTCTTTCCCCCAGAGGGAACAAGAGTATTTGTTGATGTGGTTCACATATTGTCCGCTGTAATCTTCTTTCCATTAATAATGGCAAACGAGCCCTTAAACCCAGCTCGTTTTCATTCTTTCCTGGCTTGACTTACCAGTGCATCCCTCATCTGCTGTGTCAAATCTTCAGTTATCTTAATGCCTTTCTGTTTGAGGATTTCAGAGTTCTTTGCGTCGAGCCAGATGCGATCATGATGAGCGCGTGAACAAATATTGCACAATAATCCGCCGTGGATGCGCACCTCTCGCTTTCTTGTGCAATGTCAATGAAAGTCTGAAGAACATCTCTCAATCCCGGTGAGACTCGAGAGAAAAAATTCCATTGCAACCATTTTCCCCTTCCTCCTCGGGAATGCCAGACATTTTCAAGATCCACCGTCTTTTATATGCATCCAATTCGTCCAGTTTTTCCCACAGCTGTTTATTCTCTGTGATCACGGCCCCTATTTTAACATCCAGTCTGTCCGTTTTAGCGACAGCTCTCTCCGTATTATCCGTAACTGATTCAAACTTTAGTAGTAAGTTCAAATATCAAGGCGGAGTGAGATGCCACAGACCTTTCGATTACCAACAACTTCTCCATGAAATCATCTTGCTTTTTCCAAAGTCTCTCGATCGCCTCCAGCAGAACCATATTTGAAGGTTTGGATGTATGCCGCTGCAATTTTGGAAGAGGGCTGTTAGACTGGGTTTCTGAGAGTGGAAGACAATCCATATTTAACTCCTCCTCGAGAGTGGGTTTAGCATAATCACGTACACGCTTCACACTTTCCGCCATTCCTTTGTCCACTTAATTGTCTGGAGTTGCTAAAGAGTATTGTCTCGGCAACACGTGAAGGGCGATTTCAATCAATGCGCTCCGTTGGTCGAAAACCACGATGTGTCCTCACAGTGTAAAATAAAATAAAGAATCTCAACTCAGACTTAATAACGCTGCAGAATCGTTCAGGATATAAAGATATTTGTGTCAATAACGCATATCACCGAGGAAGGTTAAATGAAAGTTTTGCAAGAGACGCAGACTCCATCTAAGCTGTCCTCTACAGTTATCATAACTTACCGAGCATTATCACCTCTGAGAAGCGGGGTAATTTCTTCAGACTCCAAAAGTGACATTAGTGATTTAAAGCCGCTTGCGAAAAAGAAACGACGACACGACAGTTATTTAAGAGACAGTGCCTTTTCATTGACATGCTCCTTGTTATCAAGTTAATGTTTGCACACTCACTGGAGTTGCACAACAGAGACCACGAATCGCATTCAGGCCCTATGTAATGTTTCCATTTTAGCTGTTATAAGCAGACTAGTGTTAGGAGTAATTCAGCGGTGATTCAGTGCAAAATTGCCTGTCTCGTTTGGAAGGATGCGTACTCCGGAGGTCGCATTTGTCCTCCGCATACGTCTTCTTCTTGTTGTTGTTTAATGGCGATCAACTCTTTAGGAGCATTATCGCCACCTACTGAAACTGGATGGCAAATTAAACTTGCATGGGTAATGAGTCTGAACTTTGAAATCTGTATGGATGTACACCTCACACATCGCATAATCCATTTTCATGCAAACCCATAAGTGCCAGTGTTGATTTCAACCCTGTGTGTCCCAGTCTTAATCTAGACAGCAATACTTCTTCTTTTCTGTTTCCTCCCTGGCAATTTATCCTCCCTACTGTCTGTGTAATACTATAACACCATCTCCCTGTGTTACTACTGTCCCATCTAATTTGCCATTTATTCATTCACTTTTTCTTTAAAATCGATTTTGCCTCCTTTTCCCCCATAGGTACTTTAACATCCACCTCCCTCTTGTCTAGTGCTTTTTTTTTTTTTTTTGCTAGTTTATCAGCAACTTCATTACCAGATACCCAACAAAAATACACCACTATTCCAGCCTCTTTCAGTCTGTAAAATGACAAATATATAGCATTAACCTCATTTCCAATGTATTCATCTTTGGACTTCTAAGATCTAGAGGCATCTCTCCCATTTCTACCCCAACTGCATCTACAGGGGATGTTTTAACTGCTCCACAACATATTTTTAATGCTCTGGATTGAATAACATCTAGTTTTTTCAGTAAAGACTTGGTTGCCGACCCGTATACAATGCATCCATAATCAAAGCAAGAACGAATCAATGCTTGAAGGCCGCATACGTCATCGAGGCTGGAAACGAGACAGCCTCGATGACGTATGCGGCCAACAAGTGCAACCTCCGGAGGACGCAGCCTTCCAAACGAGAGACAGCCAATCAGTTGAAAGTTCACACACATGAGCAGCAACAAACAGAAACAATTTTGAAATTCCGTCATTTCAAAATAAAAGTCCGATGACAATAAAACTGAACTTAAAGGGACAGTTCACCCAAAAATGAAAATTCTCACATAATTTCCTAAACTTCATGCCATCCCTGATGTGTATGACTTTCTTTCTTTTTTAAGAATATTTCAGTTCTGCGTGCTGAGTGACTCCAGTCAGGCTTCCTAAGCAACCAACTGGTCCGGTTGCTAGGGTGGGTAGAGTCACATGGGGTAACCTCCTCATGGTCGATATAATGTGGTTCACTCTCGGTGAAGCACATGGTGAGTTGTGCGTGGATGCTGCAGAGAATAGCGTGAAGCCTCCACACACTCCACACTATGTCTCCACCGTAATGTGCACAACAAGCCACGTGATAAGATGCGCAGATTGACGGTCTCAGACTCGGAGACAACTTAGATTTGTCCTCCGCCACCCGGACTGAGGCGAGTCACCACGCCACCACGAGAACCTAGAGCACATTGGGAATTGGGCATTCCAAATTGGGGAGAAAAGGGGAGAAATACTTCAGAATATTTCAGCTCTGTAGGTCCATACAATGCAAGTGAATGGGTACCAACATTTGGAAGATTGTGAAAGTCTGACAGCTCGTGAGTGTCGTCATACTCCCTCAACATTTGCTGTTTTTTGGGGGGAGGGGGCAGTATTTTAATATAGTAATAAACATATGGAGGAAACCAGTGTTTACAGACTTTATTTTAACATGTCACAAGTCCTGCAAAATCTCACTGGTGGGATGATAATAATGCTGTCACTGGTGTGATAATGCCAGAACTTTTACTGGCTTCAAATGTGCTGTGACGGTTAATTAAACTACCACAATTAACAGTAACGGTTCAGAGATGCTTTGTGGCGACCTGTGTAAAAAAAACAACAACCTTTGAATACAATTACTATGATCTTTACAAAATTTAAATGAACATAATTGTTTCTTTTGCAAAAAAGACAATCTGTTTAATGGAATAAACTTTTAATATCTTTTTTATAGAAATAGATGCCCATAAACCTTGTCACACTTCAAAGAAATGAAAGGTTTCTGTTTTTAAAAACAAAATAACAATTTCAATAAATCATTATATTGTGCTTATTTAACATCCACAAAAATAGCCATTTCTCATTTTTTCTGTTGGCTTGAATTTTTATTCCTGTAGTTGCTTATTGTCAGGGATAATGTCTTTTTTTTTTTTAAATGTGGGATTACTTGTACTTTTTTGCTCCCAGATGTAGAGAATTTTTATAACGCCTAATGTTATTAAAAAATTCCACAGATAAATTGTTTCAAGCCACTCCTATTAGTGCATAGTCATTTAAATAAATCAGCATTTCTATCAGTAATTAGTAAACATTTGTTAACATTTTACAATGCTATATAACTCCATTAATTCAATTAAACAACTGCATGGGCCTTGCAATAAAGATGTGCTTCATAACTGCTGCCAAACCTTTATAATACTGCTGGTTGCACAGGCCTGTTATGATCCTGCCACTCTTTTATGTCTCCTGTGTGGAGGAATTACAAACCTGAAAACCTTCTTAAAGCTGGCAACAGAAGATCTATACCATGCTACTCCAGTAGATGTTGAATTCACAGTGAAGGTAACTGGAAATTGTAGCTCAATATATTGAGGATATATAGTAAAGATACTAACATGGAAATGCTCTGTAAGCTTCTTGAGAATCATGCTGTAAAAGCTCCACATTTTATAAAACTCTCTATGAAAGGAGTATTCATAAGTGCATCAGTGGTGGTTCATCTTTTCTCCACACAAGGTTAAGTCACTTAACCACCTGGCAAAAGGCCCACTTCTCTGAAAGGTGCTTTAGTAGTTAGTAGGGGCACCTCTCAGCCGTTCTGCTATTCCTCCATCCTTCCATGGCGTACAGAGAAGGCAATTAGTCTTTTATACATAGCACTGAGGAGAATAATGGCAGCTAGTACTATGCCACAGACGATACTGAAGTTCCATCGGGGTCCCAGAATGGTGTAGACATGAGAGACAAACACAGGCCCAAGAGTCCGTGCACCACTTCCTGATGCTGTCAGCCAGCCCATGTAAACTCCCTGAGTATATATCATAAATGGCATCAAATACAATGAATCATCATTTTCAGTTTAATATGCTTTAAAGAATAAATATCTGTTGTACCTGAGGTTTGGGGCCAAGTATCTTTGAGTATAAAGTGTAAAACATGACATTGCATGTAGGATAACCCACTCCGATCAGGATGTCAGCAGTTATGTACTGTGCAAGATAAATTACAGGGGTAAACAGGCACCAGGTCTGTTCAGAGGGACATCCAGTGGGCTCCAGTGAGGAACTGGAGGCTGGGGTGGGTGCCAGTCCTACTACTGGCATAGTGTTATTTTTAAGATCTGTTCATGGAGACAATAGAGGTGCAGTAATTAATATATATATATATATATATATATATATATATATATATATATATATATATATATATATATATACACATACACACACACACACACACACACACACACACACACACAGGTTTGGGGTCACTTGCCTGAAATGATTCTCATGATCTTAAAAACCTTTTGATTTGAAGACATAATTAGTTTTGATGACAAAAATATAATTGTGCCATCATATTCATTTATTTCATTACAAAACTACAATTTTATTTAAATAAAAGTTTTTGAAATTGATGACTTGGGCTGAATAATTAAGAAAAGCAGCCACTAAGTGCCCAGTATTGATGGGAACTCCTTCAAAACTGTTTAAAAAGAATCCCAGGGTGATACCTCAAGAAGTTGGTTGAGAAAATGTCAAGAGTACATTTCTTAAAATTCTATGCAAAGGGTGACTACTTTGAATATGCTAAAATATTACATTTTTTTCAATTCATATAGTCCCATTTCTGTTCTTCCATAGTTTTGATGACTTTACTATTATCCTTAAATGTGAAAAATAATAATAATAATAAAGAATGAGTAAGTGACCCTAAACTTTTGACTGGTAGTGTATATATACACATATATACATACACACAGGCGGCCAAAAGTTTGGAATAATGTACAGCTTTAGCTGTTTCGGAAGGAAATTGGTACTTTAATTCAACAAAGTGGTATTCAACTGATCACAAAGTATAGTCAGGACATTACCGATGTAAAAAACTGCACCATTACTATTTGAAAAAAGCCATTTTTGATCAAATCTAGACAGGCCCCATTTCCAGCAGTCATCACTCCAACACCTTATCCTTGAGTAATCATGCTAAATTGATAATTTGATACTAGAAAATCACTTGCCATTATATCAAACAGTTGAAAGCTATTTGGTTCCTTAAATTAATCTTAACATTGTCTTTGTTTTTGAGTTGCCACAGTATGCAATAGACTGGCATGTCTTAAGGTCAATATTAGGTCAAAAACGGCAAAAAAGAAACAGCTTTTTCTAGAAACTCAGTCAATCATTGTTTTGAGGAATGAAGGCTATACAATGCTTGAAATTGCCAAAAAAAAAAAAAGATTTCATACAAAGGTGTACACTACAGTCTTCAAAGACAAAGGACAACTGGCTCTAACAAGGCCAGAAAGAGATGTGGAAGGCCAGATGTTCAACTAAACAAGAAGATAAGTACATCAGAGTCTCTAGTTTGAGAAATAGACACCTCACATGTCCTCAGCTGACAGCTTCATTGAATTCTACCCGCTCAACACCAGTTTCATGTACAACAGTAAAGAGAAGACTCAGGGGTGCAGGCCTTATGGGAAGAATTGCAAAGAAAAAGCCACTTTTGAAACAGAAAAACAAAAAGAAAAGGTTAGAGTGGGCAAAGAAACAGACATTGGACAACAGATAATTGGAAAAGAGTGTTATGGATCTTAACCCCATTCAGCTTTTGTGGGATCAGCTAGACTGTAAGGTGCATAAGAAGCGCCTGACAAGACAGCCACATCTATGGCAAGTGCTACAGGAAGCGTGAGGTGAAATGTCACCTGAGTATCTGGACAAACTGACAGCTAAAATGCCAAGGATCTGCAAAGCTGTCAATGCTGCATGTGGAGGATTTTTATGTTATTATTATCCTGACTATACATTGTGATCAGTTGAATGCCACTTTGGTGAATAAAAGTACCAATTTATTTCCATAAGAGCAAAATCTGTACATTATTCCAAACCTTTGGCCGCCTGTGTGTGTGTGTGTGTGTGTGTGTATATATATATAATTCGATTAAAAAAATTGCATAAATATAATTGGATAACGTTACATATTTAATGTTCGTATTCAGATTATAGTAACATTTTTATGGATTACAGATTACATTCTGATTACATCACCAATCAGCCAAAGCAGTAACTAGTGCATAATTTACTAATTATTGTAACGTCTGTGTAAGATCAGTGATGGCTAATTACACTTTGTTTAAAAAAAACCTTTTTAGCCTTTTGACATTTGCATATAAATTACTGACCTGGCCTCCGCGTTTACATTTATATGGGTGCTAAATTGCAGAGGGTCTTTATCACTATCAAAAGGATGCTAAAACAGGTTGCCTCTGGAGTGTCTCCATCAAGCTTCAAACACATTCCACAGAAAGGGGGGTGACCCCCCGTGCCAGGCACCAGAGCAGTTGTCTGTCTCCAGTAATTCCAATACACGTCACACACACACCTAAAGACATTTTCTCTATTTAGGCCATAGTAAGCAGTTATAAATGTATCTGCTATATGCATGTGTTGTATGTATATTCCCCTATTATATTAATTTAGTTAAAACCCTTTACTTGTATTAGTTAGACGTTAAATGCCTATATTCAAGTGTATGAGTGTATCTCTGCTTTAATATCGTCTGGAGGTTACCTTCTTGGTATCAAAATGATCTTCCCTTTATTTCTCACACAATAATGTACACCATGTGATCGTGAAATGCATCGAACAATTCTTACTATGTTTTGAATTAAAAGCTGCACTAGCGGTCCAGATCAGCAATAAAATGCGAATGGGCCATAAACGGAGACAAAGGATGTCTCTCCCGCTCAAAATGCATGCCTCTGATTGGCCACTCCACCACAAAATGGGTGCGGCAATGAACTAGTAAAACTCCAGAACGCAGACTAATCATCGCTCAAAAAAACTCTTCTTCTTGAGACCAACACACTCCAAAACTCTCCTCTTGAGTTTAACCTTCTGGCAGTGTTTACCTTCAAGTAACTTTGTGGATTTGCTGTGGACTTCTTCAACTCACTCCTAAAGAAATCGTCGAGAACCTCGTCTACTGCATCAAGACTCTTATTGAGCAACAAACCAATGCAAGTAACCATTTACAACTGATTAGATGCGTGTTTAAGTTTGAACCCCTTTTAAGGTGAATTGTGCCTCTGATGATTCTCATTTAGGTTGTGGTTAACTGACGTGAAATATTGCCATTCTGTGCTCTCTCTCTCTCTCTCTCTTTTCCTTACATTCCTTCATTCTATATATGTATGTTTTGCTTAGTTTGTTTGTATGTTAGTTATAGTTTCATTTATTAAATCCCTTATATTCACAATTGATTGTCTCTGTGTTCCGCTCACAATTCAAAGTCACTGAATGTTGCTCCTTGCTACATGCTAAACTACTGCTAGCACTGTATAAGTAGGAAGGCTATCGTTCCTTGGCCAGGAAAGTAATCTTCCTAGAATTGATAAATAATTATATTGTCTGCTCGCTGGACGGACAGATCAAGTAATTGTAATATCGATTCTGCTACAGTTAATTCTAAGATCTAATCTAAATATTTAGTATTAATTATAGCCAGTTATAATTAATTATAAATAATTCCCTTTTTAAGCTAATTTGCTACATATTTATATTGGACGGACAGATCAAATAATTGTAATATCGATTCTGCTACAGTTAATTCTAAGATCTAATCTAAATATTTAGTATTAATTATAGCCAGTTATAATTAATTATAAATAATTCCCTTTTTAAGCTAATTTGCTACATATTTATATTGGACGGACAGATCAAATAATTGTAATATCGATTCTGCTACAGTTAATTCTAAGATCTAATCTAAATATTTATTATTAATTATAACCAGTTATAATTAGTTATAAATAATTCCCTTTTTAAGCTAATTTGCTACATTATGCTCCTAAATTTTAAGAGCGGTCTATATTTTAAATATTTTATGTAAAATCTTACCATGTGTGCATGTAGCTACCGAACTTGATACACTGCATTTAAAGGGATTGTTCACTCAAAAATGAAAATTCTCTCATTTACTCATGCACAAGCCATCCCATATGTGACTTTCTTTTTTCTGATGGACAAAAGTGAAGATTTTTAGAAGATTATCTCAGATTTGTAGGTCCATTCAATGCATGGTGATCAGAAATTTAAAGCTTCAAAATTCACAAAAAGGCAACATAAAAGTAATCCATATGACCCCAGTGGTTTAATCAATGTCTTCTGGAGTGATTCAATCGGTTTTGGTAAGATCAGACCAAAATGTGACTCCTTTTTCACTGTGTATCTTGACAGCAGTCTCTTTGGCGATCACGATTTCAAGATCGATTACACTTCATGTAGCGCTCTGCGCATGAGCCAAGTGCTAGGAAGTGTAATCGAGCTTGAAATAGTGTTCGTGCCTATATACTACAATGGCAAGATGTACAGTGTAAAAAAAAAAAAATCTTTTTAGCTATCTTTTTAGGGTCTGTTCTCACCAAAAAGCAACTGGATCGCTTCAGAAGACATTGATTAAACCACTATAGTCGTATGGATTACTTTTATGCTGACTTTATCTCCTTTTTGAAGCTCAAAGGCCTGATCACCATTCACTTGCATTTTATGGACCTTCAGAGCAGAGATATTCTTCTAAAAATCTTTGTGTTCAGCAGAAGAAAGAAATTCTTACACATCTGGGATGGCATGAGAGATGATGTATTTTCCTTTGGGTGAACTTTCCCTTTATCTGCTTTATACAATCCACAAATACACACAGGGCATTTGGTTACTGTTTTAAATTTAGTTTCTAAATGAATGCACAAATAAATGCCAAACTATTTGCATGTGCACCCTGCATCGAAAATATTGCATAATTCTGTAAAAACACATTGCAAACAAACATTTCAGAGGTGTCGGTCACATGCAACTTTGTGCTTTTGCACCACGCAAATGCACTTCAGCCTATGCTTCAGTATGGCAGAAAAGCACCTCTCTTGGTACTTAATACATTTAAAATGAGTGAACAGATTTTCAAGAAAATATGAAATGGGCAAAAGTAATGAGTAAAAGTAATATGAGTAATCAGATTCTCTTAACTAAATGTGTAATCTAAAAGATGACGTAATGGATTGCAATTTAAATTGTGTAATTTTTAAATAGTACCTGATTACATTTCAGAAGTAATCTACCCAGCACTGGTAATAAGAATGCCTCACCTGCCCACTGAATTTTAGGATATTGATTTCCCCAAGGCAACAAGATAAAGAAACCAGCAAATATAACAGTCAAGCCACCAAGGAGCAGTGGTCGATCCCCTACCCTGAAAAAAAACACCCAAAAACACATTGATTTTATATGAGATCTGATTAGTCAGCCTGCAACAGCAACATGAAGTCATGGGTTCAAAAAATACTGCTGACCAATATTAAATGTGTCAGGTACAGAAGCAAAAGATAGCATGTGAGAAACAGTATGCAAAACCTGCACTGTCTAAAAAAACTCTGATTATGCAAATGGTCTGGTCTTCTGGAATGTGGCTTTATTCCAAATATGCATAGTAGGCGGTTTTACTAATGCAGAGTAGCCTACAACCTAAATTTAAAAAATCAGAGTAATGACCTGAAACTTCCTTAAATGTTTCATTTTATAAGTGACAAACTCAAGGGAAAAAGCAGATCTGATTGTCCAGAGTTCTATCAAACATCAACGTAGAGACAAATGGGATATATAATATTCTATTGCAGTTAGGGCTGTCAATTGATTAAAAATGTTTAATCAAATTAATTACATAACATACCGATTTATATAATTACTATTACAATTAATTAATATTACAGTTAATTGCCTATTTCAATATTTGCTGAGAAAGGCCCCAGAATAAACATGTTTCAATTTATTATATTGGTCTCTGGATTACTCCATTCTGATTAGTCATCTAGCAGCCCGATATTTCTGAATAACAACTGCACCAGGGAATAAGTCATCAGACCGATCACTGTGTGGCCTCTGCAAGTAAACTAATATAATAATGTCTACTCAAATCAAAGTTTCATGTCTATTTATTTATTTATTGTTAAGTAGTCTTGTAATAAGCTGGATAATGAGCAGTTAGATATCATTATTTATAAAATAAACACCAACAGAACTCTGACGCAAACCGAAGGTGCAAATCAGCTGTTCAGTGATTTCGTTCTTCTCACAAAATTTCATAATTTCAATGTAAATCAATGTTTCACGTCCATTTATTTATTTATTTGGCAAGTAGTCTTGTAATAAGCTGGATAATGAGTCAGACAGTCATCTTTGCAAAATAAACACCAACAGAACCAGAGGTGGAATTCTGCTGTTCACCGATTTCTCACATAATTTATATTATATATATATATATATATATATATATATATATATATATATATATATAATATAATTCAGATTGAAATATATTGCATCATAGTGGCAGACAGGTAAAGCATTCGTAAGATAATACAAAAAGTGGCTTTAAAAATTAAATATACTTTTGTTTTATTCCCATATCACTGAACTTAAGCCTACAGTCGTCAGCAATCCATGTTGATTTAGAGTATGTCAACGCATAGTATGTGTTCTTGTATTTTGTCTGCACTATTTTCAATTGTTGGTCTATGTACATATGCGTCAGACTGACACTTTTGAAGTGTCTCACTGGTTTTCAGTGTCATAAATGTCTAGCTTTTAAGATAGTGTGTTAAGTTAAAAGTAGTTCAAACTTTGACAATCATGTCTCGAGATCCCTGCACTCTTTTTTGTTTTGTCCAGCTGACAAGAATGTGTCCTGTGAGACTGAGGCACTGCTTGTGAGGTTTGTTGTGGCGCACTGACTGCCTCCTGCTGATGCAGCTCGTAAAAGCACGAAATTAAATGTACTTCAAGCTTGAATAGCTCAGATGGTAGAAAATACATTATTTATAGGATTTACATATGGGTCACGCATTATTTTTTATATAATTACACAAAATTAATGCGTTAAATTAACACACCTAACTTGAATATATTCTATTTAAAAAACAATGGCCAAGTGATCTAGAAAAAGTAACAAATACTAATAATTACCATGAGAGTTCTTAAAATAGAAACCTTAAATTTGAATTTACCGTGCTGAAACCACCTTGACCACCAGGAAGACAATGATGGACTCAAAGCCAATGGCAGTCAATACTATGCCATTATACAAAACTGCATCTTTTCTTGTCCATGCAAACATGTCCATTGATAGAGGGGTAGATATTCTGCAGTTCAAAATTAACACCACATAAATGAGCTGATTTGATAAACGCGTCTTTATATAAGAGGTCTCTGAGTCACAAGATTTGAGAATCATCTCTTACGTTTCAAACACCGCAAAAATGAAGAGAATAATGAAGAAAAGGATGTTAGATGTGAGCACTGCAATCTGGTCAATGTCACCTTCTACCTCTGGAGCCACAGCTACTTCTGAAGGCAGAAAGAAAAACAATGGATAATTTTACTAGTGCATAAAGTAAACGGTATAAATATTACAAAGCTGTTTACAGAAACTATGGCAGTGAAACAGTACACAATTAAGGATAAGATATTATGTGTACACTAGAAGTAGAATAAAGGATACCTTCTGGGGTGTAGTTAATTGCTCGGATTTCCCTCCCATGGTCATCCACAGAGTGTTCCCTAAATATATTAAAACTTATTTTAAGTTCTATGCATGCTGTTTTAACTTAAGTATAAAGGCAATTATGATTTCAACCTTAGATAGTCACTTTTGAAATAAAGAGGTGCTGCGGATACACAGACCTGAGCTGAAATGCTCAATTTACTATTGTATATGCATTTACTACACTCCATGTACATGTATTTAGTATGGTTGGATTGCTTAACTGTGTAAAAGACAGAGTTAAATCATTACCTCAGGACTAAGAAAACCAGCAGAATGTTAATGACCCCAAAGCAGGCAGCCAGCAGTGCTGGAGCAGTGTACATATTAACCTGAAGCAGGATAGCATTTACCCTGATGCCAGTCTCTCCGATGAATGACAAGGCAGCCTGTAGAGCTAAAAAAAATATAAATAATAATAATTATATATATATATATATATATCAGTATATAAACATATGACACACACACACACACACACACACACACACACACACACACATATATATAGAATGTTAATTCAGTCATTTATAAACAGGCCACCAACAATCTTTGTTTGACAAGAGTTCTTTCTACCTGCTACATCCTTGCAAGTGACATATCTTGTGAAAAATAGCTGCTGCAGATCAACTGCCCTTACAGACAAACTTCACAATGTATTCAGTGAGTAATGTGATGTTATTGCCTTGACACAAACCTGGGCCAAGTATAAAGCCGAGAGCTTGGCAGGCGCTCATGTTAGCCATTGCACTGGTTCTCTCCTTTAAAGAAGTGGCACCTGCCACATAGGACCTCACGACTGCTACATTACCTACATGCCAGAAATAAAAGATCTTAACACTGCAAATGAACACCGTACAACTTTACCTTGTGGTTGATAATCATTGTTCACTTAACTATCAGCTTCAGCTGCTTGCAAAATCAATGTGTTTGTAGTTGTTTAAGTATGTATAAATAAAACATACCTGCTCCAATGCCCACAAATGTGCGAGCCAAAAGCATGTGAATTTTTTTGTGCGAGGGAGATAGGTAGACATAAGTGTAGTAAATGTTAGCTGATATGTTAATGAATATAGAGCAGACTAGAGGCTCCCGCTGAGGCCTGTGATTGGACCATAATCCAAAGAGGGGTGAGGCCACCATCTGACCCAAACTATATGCAGCAACCACCCATCCCAGGAAAGTGGAATCTGCACTGTTATCTATCTAAAAAGAAAAACAGAGCATGATTGATGGACTTGCACAGTTACTGTCCAGTTAGTGTAGTATACATTAGAGGTAGACCGGTGCAGATAGTTGCTTTTTGGAAAATCTTTGCCATTAGTTTTATATTCACATCTGGTGAATATACACTGATCAGCCACAACATTAAAACCACTGACAGGTTAAGTGAATAACATTTATCATCTCGTTACAATGACACCTGTCAAGGGGTGGGATATATTAGGCAGCAAGTGAACAGTCAGTTTCATGTGTTGGAAGCAGGAGAAATGTTCAAGTGTAAGGATCTGAGTGAATTTGACAAGGGATAAATTGTGATGGCTGGACGACTGGGTCAGAGTATCTCCAAAGCAGCAGGTCTTGTGGGGTTTTCCCAGTATGCAGTGGTTAATACCTACCAAAAGTGGTCATAAGAAGGACAACTGGTTAACCGGCAACAGGGTCATGGGCGCCCAAGGCTCATTGATGTGCGTTGGGAGCGTAGGCTAGCCCGTATGGTCTGAGCCCACAGAAGAGCTACTGTAGCACAAATTGCTGAAAAACATAATGCTGGCCATGATAGAAAAGTGTCAGAACACACAGTGCATCGCAGCTTGCTGTGTATGGGGCTGTGTAGCCGCAGACTGGACAGAGTGCCTATGCTGACCCCTGTCCACCGCCGAAAGCACCTACAATGGGCACATGAGCATCAGAACTGGACCATGGAGCAATGGAAGAAGGTGGCCTTGTCTGATGAATCACGTTTTCTGATCATGTGGACGGCCAAGTGCATGCGCATCATTACCTGGGGAAGAGATGGCAGCAGGAGGCACCACGGGAAGAAGGCAGGCCGGCTGAGGCACTGTGATGCTCTGGGCAATGTTCTGCTGGAAAACCTTGGTCCTGGCATTCATGTGGATGTTACTTTGACACAAACCACCAACCTAAAGATTGTTGCAGACCACGAACACCCCTTCATGGCAATGTTATTCCCTGATGGCAGTGGCCTCTTTCAGCAGGATAATGCGCCCTGCCACACTGCAAAAATTGTTCAGCAATGGCTTGAGGAACATGACAAAGAGTTCAAGGTGTTGACTTGGCCTCCAAATTCCCCAGATCTCAATCCGATTGAGCATCTATGGGATGTGCTGGACCAACAAGTCCGATCCATGGGGGCCCACCTCACAACTTACAGGACTTGAAGGATCTGCTGCTAATGTCTTGGTGCCAGATACCACAGGACACCTTCAGAGGTCTTGTGGAGTCCATGCCACGACGGGACAGAGCTGTTTTGGTGGCACAAGGGGGACCTACACGATATTAGGCAGGTGGTTTTAATGTTGTGGCTATAAAAACCTTAATTGGGTAAATACTTAAATATAGAGCATTTTAACAGAGCCAAGCCTCCATTTCAAAATAAGCGTCCCTTGTGTGTTTCGGACTTGGCTGAAGTTAAAAGTCCCACATTATGCACCAAATCATAATAAAAAAAAATTGTATTACTGGGATTTTGGTTTTTATACATTTTGTACAGCAAGACATTCTTCAAATCGAATTTAAAAACTATCGGCCGAATAATCGATTATCAACATTTTCCTCCACCTTAGTTTTCGGTATCTGCAAAATCCACTATCGGTCGACATCTAGTATACATGGCCTAACAAGTCAGCACCAGGCACTCTTTCTTAGAATATGAAAAGCACCTTACAAATACTTTCCTTTTCACTTCAATTTTTAATAGCATAGCTCAAGATATAATCATACTTTGCACAGAAATCATTTATAGAAGTCCCACTCCTTTGTCATTTTTAAGTTCATTTTGAAAAGCATTCCACTCCGTTAGCAAAAAGAATACTTACTTTCTTCAGATAGGGCCAAATGGAAGTGATGACAATCGTAAATCCTAAAACACAACAATGCAATCACTACATAAGACAAAATGTATACATTTACTTTGTAGTTTATCGAACAATGCAACTACAACATTAATCTACAAACTACGAACATATAATAAACTGCAAGTCGTATTGACATCTTAAGTAATTCCTTTTTCTTTAAGTGACACTTTTACTGTTTTATAGGGTTAGAGGGCATTACATGTTCAGTTGAGTTTAACTGTACAGTTTAGTACAAACAACTTGCAAATTACAGCAAATTCTCAGCTCTAAAATGAAAGGATGCCATCATCTATTCATTAAACCTAACAGCAAAATGGGTAATCTAGAATAAAATGTATATGAATGTACAAGGGAAAGTATGCTGAGACTGACTAACATTTCTTTCCACGTTAATCACCATTTTTAAACACCTTTTGCCATCACTAGTTTATTTTAAAAGGCACTGAAATGTGACAAATGAATTCTCAAGAGTAGAAGTATTCCTTGCAGTTCAAGCTCCTAAAACAGCATTCATAATAACTATAAAAGAATTAGCAAGATGCTGTTTAAAATCATTTTAGATGGAGTATAATATCTTACTAAAAGTATTTCTACCCATATCATCTTCAGATAATGCACAGCATTTTTTACATCTGATAAGTGCGACAACCAAAGCAGAATTGTGGGTGTGAGAACATGTTTCTTTCTTACCAATGCTGCTAAGGAACATGGTGAAGTACATGACCCTGATGGACCTCCATCGGCTTCTGTCTGCATCCTCATTCCTTAGAAAGGAAATGCCAAATGTGTTCTTACATGGGTATATAAATCTTCCTGTTACAATTCATTTGCAGCTCTGATACCTAGAACGAATTAGTTGCATCATGCTTGTATGTTTACACTTCAGCCTTTTGAAATATGATGGTTGCATGCATAACGCAAATTATGCATGCATGTATGTATGTATGTATTATGAAACGATACAGAGACAACAGCACATGCAGGATATTCCAACAGAACACGAAGACTGTTACAGTATGTAGATGGTCTTTAGTGCACTCTCCCCAATGCCCCTGACTTGGCATGACAGACAACACGAGTTAGAGTACTCAAGACAAGTTCTTTCACATAGTTCAGACATCATTTCAGAACACTAATGACAGAAAATGAGGACAGCTCAGCTCTGCAAGCTGTACTGGATAGACTAGGATGATTTTAAAAATTATATTAACAGTACTGAAATCAAGGACGTTGAGCCCACCCTTTAAAAGAGTTCTTATAACCGTTTTTCTTTTTACATATTCAGTCTTGTTCTTCCAAATAAACTTAAATAAAATGATGTCAACAGCTAAGCACATTCTAGGACTGACATACAAAGATAGTGCAGGATACATCAGCCTTGATATGCCTTCATCTTTGGAAAGCAGTACACCCCCATGAGGTTCCTCTGAGACCAGCAATTAAAAACATTCTTTGCTTTGTGCAGACTCTTAGAGAAATTAATTTCAACTCTTTCAGATGGACACTTACTAATTACAATACCAAGATATCTAACTGTTTGTTTCAGTTTAATTCCACATATTTCTGAAATGTCATCAATTAGGAATTGCCATAATCTCAGATTTGCTCTGATTAACAGAAAGAACAGAAGCATCTGAAAACAGTTTTAATGCATCTAATATAATGGGGACCTGCCATTTATCCTTCAGGAACAAACATATATCATCTGCAAGTTGACTGATTAAAATAGTGTTATCCCTTTGATATTCGAACAATGCATTGTATAGAGGTTAAGAAGCTCTGCGACCAACAAAAATAAAAAAGGTGAAATAAGACAGCCTTGTCTAATGCCTCTGCCAATTAGAAAACACGGTGAAGTACCATTTAGGCAAGGAAACATTACTTCTAATATTTTCTATACAAGGTCTGTACAGTTCTCAAATTTAGAACCAAATCCAGAGCATCTCAAAGCATCATACATAGAAGCATGTTCTACGGTGTCAAATGCCTAATAAAAATCTATGAACAGAATAAGTGCATCATGATTAACCAATTCAGAGTAATCTAAAAGATCTAAAACAAGCCGAATGTTATTTGAAATGTGTCGACCTTTCATGAAGCCAGACTGAGTGAGTGAGATAACTTCTTCTAAACAGGGCTTCAGTCTCCTAGCATATACTGCAGCTAATAGTTTATAATCAGAGTTAAGCAAAGTTATTGGGTGCCAATTATCTAAGAAATGTTTATCTTCGTTTGGTTTTGGAATTAATGTAATTAGGCCTTGCTTCATTGATTCAGATAGTTCCCCCCTGTCTAAACATTCCTTAAAAACATCTCAAATCATATCTTTTATATCATTCCAAAACGACTGATAGAATTCAAACGGCAAACCGTCAGGGCCCGGACTTTTATTAAGTGGGGTCTTTGTAATTAGAGTGTCCAATTCCTCCATAGTTCTCTCATCCTCACAAGCAGCATGACTATCTTCACTTACAGATGGAATGAATTTATTCGAAATTTCTGAGTGAAA
This sequence comes from Myxocyprinus asiaticus, assembly GCF_019703515.2. Taxonomy (NCBI): domain Eukaryota; kingdom Metazoa; phylum Chordata; class Actinopteri; order Cypriniformes; family Catostomidae; genus Myxocyprinus; species Myxocyprinus asiaticus. Next base: position 23,528,112 of record NC_059375.1, on the reverse strand, counting down.
AGTAGTATAAATATGCTGATAAAAAAAAAAAATCAGATATAAACTCTGATATTTTAAATTCATCAGATGTCAAATTACCATCAATCTAAAGGGTAGAAATCCTTTTGGAGTCTCCTCTTCTCTTTTCTAAATTAAAATATGTAGAATTATTTTATCCAAATTCTAACCACTTTGCCCTTGATCTGATAAATGCACCTTTGGCCTTCTCCGCATAAAGAACACCAAGATCTTCCCTCAGTGAATACAACTTCTCCTTGTCCTGTTCACTAGGAGAGGATGGATGCAAAATATGATTTATCTCCTTTATAATCGCAGAGCTTCTTAACTCTCTTGCCTTTGAGAGGTGTTTACCAAATTGAATAGAGAATTTCCGACACTCGTATTTAAATAGTTCCCACTTTGTGATTGCAGAGTCTGATTTGGTTTTGGAAACTTCAATAATTTTCTTAATACCTAAACAATATCAAGAATATTGTAAGAAAGAAGTATTTAGTTTCCAGTATCCTGGCTGTCTCCGAGAACTACTATAAACCTCAGATATTTCAAGGTCGATACAAGCATGAACGGTTAGAGGGGCAGGAGAAATAGTACAGGAATTAATAAATGAAACTAGCCAGTCAGACACAAGCCACAGGTCTATCCTAGATGTTTGTGACATGTCTGCTTTGAACCATGTAAATGATGAAATGCTGCTTCCATGGATGTGTCTGTAAGCATCCAGCAAAGAAAGGCTGCTACAAAAATCACTTATAACTATATTAAGATTATTAACATTGAGTCTTGGTGGAAATCTGTCTAAATATAAATCAGGGGCCTTGTTAAAATCCCCTCCCACAATAAATGCAGCTAAAGGAAATCTCAGATTTAAAGCTGAAAGTTTCGTAGACAAACTTTGGAAAAGAATACTGTTCAGCTCAGGCCTGTTAAAGCCATAAATATTACATAAAATAATAATAGTCTCCCTGGACTGAATAACGGCTATTATCTTCCCTCTAAAGAAAAGTGTGACTCAAGAATATTAAAAGAGATTGAATGAAGAACAAGAAAGAACAATCTGTCTTAAGGCAGAAGAATCAACTGTATTAAGCGAGGAAAAAAATGAAGTGCAAAACCTATCTATTTACCTTCCATATTTAAGGAGGATCAATTGGTTATTCAAAAATATCAAAATCATTCTGTCCGAGAATGAGATGAACAAACAACCTTCAGAGATGGGGATCATGTCAGAACAAAATAAATGGACACCATCTTTACAAAGAGGTCACAGCTGAGCTTTCAGTTAAAGTTCAAAGTGTTTTTCTTTCCCCCAGAGGGAACAAGAGTATTTGTTGATGTGGTTCACATATTGTCCGCTGTAATCTTCTTTCCATTAATAATGGCAAACGAGCCCTTAAACCCAGCTCGTTTTCATTCTTTCCTGGCTTGACTTACCAGTGCATCCCTCATCCGCTGTGTCAAATCTTCAGTTATCTTAATGCCTTTCTGTTTGAGGATTTCAGAGTTCTTTGCGTCGAGCCAGATGCGATCATGATGAGCGCGTGAACAAATATTGCACAATAATCCGCCGTGGATGCGCACCTCTCGCTTTCTTGTGCAATGTCAATGAAAGTCTGAAGAACATCTCTCAATCCCGGTGAGACTCGAGAGAAAAAATTCCATTGCAACCATTTTCCCCTTCCTCCTCGGGAATGCCAGACATTTTCAAGATCCACCGTCTTTTATATGCATCCAATTCGTCCAGTTTTTCCCACAGCTGTTTATTCTCTGTGATCACGGCCCCTATTTTAACATCCAGTCTGTCCGTTTTAGCGACAGCTCTCTCCGTATTATCCGTAACTGATTCAAACTTTAGTAGTAAGTTCAAATATCAAGGCGGAGTGAGATGCCACAGACCTTTCGATTACCAACAACTTCTCCATGAAATCATCTTGCTTTTTCCAAAGTCTCTCGATCGCCTCCAGCAGAACCATATTTGAAGGTTTGGATGTACGCCGCTGCAATTTTGGAAGAGGGCTGTTAGACTGGGTTTCTGAGAGTGGAAGACAATCCATATTTAACTCCTCCTCGAGAGTGGGTTTAGCATAATCACGTACACGCTTCACACTTTCCGCCATTCCTTTGTCCACTTAATTGTCTGGAGTTGCTAAATTGTATTGTCTCAGCAACTTCATTACCAGATACCCAACAAAAATACACCACTATTCCAGCACTCTTTCAGTCTGTAAAATGATAAATATACTTCCATTAATAAATCTTCTCTGTCTGATCTTGCATGTATTATACTAATTAAAGCTAAAGAAGAATCTGAGCATATTACTACTTTGTTTGGTCTGACTTGTTCAACCCACTGTAGTCCTATTATTATAACAGTTAACTCTGCAGTGTACACAGATAACTCATCGGGCAATTTCAAACCAATTTGTGTTTTAAATTTCTGAATATATAAACCTATTCCAAACTTTGACTGACAGGTTCCTTAGAACCATCTGCAAATATTTGTAAAATTGAATAAAATGTGTTATTTAAAAATAGCATTAACCTCATTTCCAATGTATTCATCTTTGGACTTCTAAGATCTAGAGGCATCTCTCCCATTTCTACCCCAACTGCATCTACAGGGGATGTTTTAACTGCTCCACAACATATTCTTAATGCTCTGGATTGAATAACATCTAGTTTTTTCAGTAAAGACTTGGTTGCCGACCCGTATACAATGCATCCATAATCAAAGCAAGAACGAATCAATGCTTGAAGGCCGCATACGTCATCGAGGCTGGAAACGAGACAGCCTCGATGATGTATGCGGCCAACAAGTGCAACCTCCGGAGGACGCAGCCTTCCAAACGAGAGACAGCCACTGAATCAGTTGAAAGTTCACACACATGAGCAGCAACAAACAGAAACAATTTTGAAATTCCGTCATTTCAAAATAAAAGTCCGATGACAATAAAACTGAACTTAAAGGGACAGTTCACCCAAAAATGAAAATTCTCACATAATTTCCTAAACTTCATGCCATCCCTGATGTGTATGACTTTCTTTCTTTTTTAAGAATATTTCAGTTCTGCGTGCTGAGTGACTCCAGTCAGGCTTCCTAAGCAACCAACTGGTCCGGTTGCTAGGGTGGGTAGAGTCACATGGGGTAACCTCCTCATGGTCGATATAATGTGGTTCACTCTCGGTGAAGCACATGGTGAGTTGTGCGTGGATGCTGCAGAGAATAGCGTGAAGCCTCCACACACTCCACACTATGTCTCCACCGTAATGTGCACAACAAGCCACGTGATAAGATGCGCAGATTGACGGTCTCAGACTCGGAGACAACTTAGATTTGTCCTCCGCCACCCGGATTGAGGCGAGTCACCACGCCACCACGAGAACCTAGAGCACATTGGGAATTGGGCATTTCAAATTGGGGAGAAAAGGGGAGAAATACTTCAGAATATTTCAGCTCTGTAGGTCCATACAATGCAAGTGAATGGGTACCAAAATTTGGAAGCTCCAAATTCCCAAATTTCCCGCTGTAAGATTGTGAAAGTCTGACGGCTCGTGAGTGTCGTCATACTCCCTCAACATTTGCTGTTTTTTGGGGGGAGGGGGGCAGTATTTTAATATAGTAATAAACACATGGAGGAAACCAGTGTTTACAGACTTTATTATTTTAACATGTCACAAGTCCTGCAAAATCTCACTGGTGGGATGATAATAATGCTGTCACTGGTGTGATAATGCCAGAACTTTTACTGGCTTCAAATGTGCTGTGACGGTTAATTGCTGGAAGATTGCAGCACATCTCAAAGCTCATAATAGATGCATTCTACATCCTCCTGTCTTTCTGAGTTCGTTCTTACAATGTGGCTTGACAAGACCGGTCTCCACAAGAATGCAAGTCCGTTCTTAGAATTCAGAAACACCTCATATCTTCAGAAGCTATATGACAGGTGTGGGTGAGAAACAAATATATATTTAAGCCCTTTTTTATGATAAATTCTGCTCCCTGCCCAGTAGGTGGCATTATGCACGAATCGTCAAAAAACAAAAGATGAATGTGAAAGTAAAAGTTGAGATTTATAGTACAAAAGGACTTAAATGTTGGTCTGTTTCTCACCCACATCTATCATGTTGCTTCACTAGCCATTGATTTAACCACTGGAGTCTAATGGATTAATATTATGCTGCCTTTATGTGCTTTTTGGAGCTTCCAAATTTTGGTATCCATTCACTTGCATTGTGAGGACCTACAGAACTGAGAAATTCTTCTGAAAAACTTTATTTCTGTTCAGCAGAAGAAAGAAAGTCGTACACATCTGGGATGGGATGAGGGTGAGTAAATGATGAGAGAATTTTCATTTTTGGGTGAACTATCCCTTTAATATCCAAAATAAAATGTCATATTTATATCTTCGTCATTAAAATCTAAAGTGATTGCATTTTTTTGTTTATGCATATTATTAATTTATTAATGTGTTATAATTTCATATCTAATTATAATTTTCACATTTTATTATAAATATTGATTATTCAGGATCAATCAAATTTTGAGAAACTTTTGAGAAAAAGATGTGTGAAGTTTAGGGTTATATAGATGGCAAAAGTTATTTTATCACATTGATTAGTGGCCTCTGTGATTATATATCATTATTTCCTTGTTATAGAAATTAATACACGTTTTCTGACCTGCTGAAGAAAGCTTGTGAATGCTTGTCTTATGGTAAAGTTACATCATGAAGTATTGAGATTATCTGCTCAGATATAATTTTTGGTTGATGTCATCATATTTGCAGTAATGCACAGTGCTGCTAATTGTAAACAGCTATATTGTGTTTGAGTGGTTTTTTTGTTGTTTTTTTTGCTGACAGGAGTGCCACCACACGTCCGCAAGTGGTGGAGTAATTTGTAATTAAGCTTTTGAAATCTGATACGTCGTTCCTGTGGGAAATATTTACAAGATGTTGTAGATATCAGAGCATTTCTATACATTTTAAACAAGAGATTTGTGCAAGACCAACACACTTTTTCTGTGATTTCAAGGTAAAAATGTTACATGCTGGCATATAGATACTCTCCAAAAAATCATAATATGGAGTGGTCAAGTTACTGTGTAAAACATATAATCAGCTGTATAAACTTACTTTATCACTACAAAAGTAGTTATTGAATTGTTTGATTTTTAAAAAGTAGAAATAGAGCAAATCTGTAATCATTGATTGAATGATTGATTTCCAGCATATCCTATTTATCATATCAAGGATGTATCATCCTTGTGTTATTACAAAGGGTGTAACATGTAGGATTTAGACAGGTGTGAAAGCTATAGTCTGTGAAAATAATAATGGCAGTTAGGGAAGATAATGGAAGTTAATGGGAAAGCAGTTGACATGTCTGGCTGCTGCCAAGCAAAGTGGCGCTAAAAGTAAAAGAAATTAAAACTGATCAGTAAACCTGATCAAAAAGTAGAGGGAAGGAGAAAAAGCCATTCAATTTCAGGTCACAGGGGGATACCAACTGAGTGTAGTTACTAAAGTTATTTTCAAAAACCTTTACAAATATACAAATAAAAATGAATTGACTTGATTTAACATTATGTTTAATATAGCTTTACCTGAACGCACAAGGAACCACCTCACCCACTGTGTTTTTTCAGTGATTAAGTGCTCAGGAATCGTCCTATTAAGACTGCAGCATTAAAGCAACAAACACCCCACCTATGTTGGTAAAACTGATATGTAATTATTTATTTTTAGAAAGAAAAATCTTCTCAAAGCTGAAGAAAGTCACAAGCATATCAATTACTAAGTCAAAAATGTCTGAATTCATTGCCCAGGGAACTTATTCTCCCATTTGCTATAGTGGAAAATATGTCTGAATATGAATGTTTGAATGAGACAGCAACCAACATAATCAAAACAGTTGATTAAATACTTTGATCAATTACATGTCCCTTTTTTTTTTTTTTTAAAGCAGGCTTAATCAACAACTGGGCAAATCAACATACACTACATTGCCAAAAGTATTCGCTCACCCATCCAAATAATTGAATTCAGGTGTTCCAATCACTTCCATGGCCACAGGTGTATAAAATGAAGCACCTAGGCATGCAGACTGCTTCTACAAACATTTGTGAAAGAATGGGCCGCTCTCAGGAGCTCAGTGAATTCCAGCGTGGTACTGTGATAGGATGCCACCTGTGCAACAAGTCCAGTCGTGAAATTTCCTCACTACTAAATATGCCACAGTCAACTGTCAGTGGTATTATAACAAAGTGGAAGCGATTGGGAATGACAGCAACTCAGCCACAAAGTGGTAGGCCACGTAAAATGACAGAGCGGGGTCAGCGAATGCTGGGGCGCATAGTGCGTAGAGGTCACCAACTTTCTGCAGAGTCAATCGCTACAGACCTCCAAAGTTCATGTGGCCTTCAGATTAGCTCAAGAACAGTGTGTAGAGAGCTTCATGGAATGGGTTTCCATGGCCGAGCAGCTGCATCCAAGCCATACATCACCAAGTGCAATGCAAAGCGTCGGATGCAGTGGTGTAAAGCACGCTACCACTGGACTCTAGAGCAGTGGAGACGCGTTCTCTGGAGTGACGAATCACGCTTCTCCATCCGGCAATCTGATGGACGAGTCTGGGTTTGGGGGTTGCCAGGAGAACGGTACTTGTCTGACTGCATTGTGCCAACTGTGAAGTTTGGTGGAGGGGGGATTATGGTGTGGGGTTGTTTTTCAGGAGCTGGGCTTGGCCCCTTAGTTCCAGTGAAAGGAACTATGAATGCTTCAGCATACCAAGAGATTTTGGACAATTCCATGCTCCCAACTTTGTGGGAACAGTTTGGGGATGGCCCCTTCCTGTTCCAACATGACTGCGCACCAGTGCACAAAGCAAGGTCCATAAAGACATGGATGAGCGAGTTTGGTGTGGAAGAACTTGACTGGCCTGCACAGAGTCCTGACCTCAACCCGATAGAGCACCTTTGGGATGAATTAGAGCGAAGACTGTGAGCCAGGCCTTCTCGTCCAACATCAGTGTCTGACCTCACAAATGCGCTTCTGGAAGAATGGTCAAAAATTCCCATAAACACACTCCTAAACCTTGTGGAAAGCCTTCCCAGAAGAGTTGAAGCTGTTATAGCTGCAAAGGGTGGGCCGACGTCATATTAAACCCTATGGATTAAGAATGGGATGTCACTTAAGTTCATATGTGTCTAAAGGCAGGTGAGCGAATACTTTTGGCAATATAGTGTATATTAGGCTAGTGTATATGTATGTATTTGTTCAATACAAGGAGTTGGATATAAATAAGCATATTTTGGTTTGCGAGCAGCCACAGAAGACAACTGGTGAGGCCTTTTTTTAAGTGATAGACATTTTTTCAACTGTGTGTGCTGAAAGCGCAACAGTGACGATGCTAAGCGTTTTTGGGCTGTGCAGGCTCGTGACAAAGCTTAAAGGAACAGTTCACCCCAAAATTTACATTCTTTCATCATTTACTCACCCTCACATCATGCTCGATTTGTATGACTGAACACAAATGAAGATTTTAAGAAGAATATCTCAGTTCTGTAGGTCTTGATAATGCAAGTGAATGGTGACCAACATTCTGAAGCTCCAAAAGGACATAAAGGAAGCAGAAAAGTAATCCATACGACTCCACTGGTTAAATCCATATCTTCAGAAGCAAGAAACAGGTCAATATTTAAGTCCTTTTTTGCCATCAATCTCCATTTTCACTTTCTTCTTCTTTTGCTTATGGTGATTCACATTCTTTGTGCATTTCGCCACGTTCTGGGCAGGGAGGATCATTTATAGTAAAAAAAAATCTTCTAAAAATCTTTGTTTGTGTTCAGCGGAAGAAATAAAGTCACATGAGGGTGAGTAAATGATGAGAGAATTTTCATTTTTAGGTGAGCTATACCTTTAATAGGCCCATCGCTTAATGGTGCCCAAGACAAAAAAATTATGGGTAGAAGAGGAGGACTAGATACATTTTAAGAAGGTGCGAATGGTTTCCCACTGAACAGAATATTATGCTAAACTGGACTGAGTCCAGAATCCATTTAGTGTGACTGAGAGCAGCAGCCTTCCTGCAGACTGATAAACATCTAACAGATGACCTCAGACAGTTGGATCTACTTACTTGTGTGAAGTGTTTTCTCAGCTTTGACCCAAATCTAAACCAAGCACAAGAATACACTCAAAGTGTTAAAAACTTATAGCCTCAATACAAGTAACACTGACCGAGAACTCTCAAAACGTTTGTAAGGGGATAAAACATCTGTTCTCTCTTTTAAGAGACATGAATCGTCATTAATGTGCCACACTATGTTTTTTTGGACTTACTTTATATTAGGTGTCTTTAACTACTACGTACTAATATTAAAATACACACAATACAATGTACTTATTGTGTAACTACATGTTGTTCTTCAAAATTCACGCAAGATTGATATTTGCTGCTACTGAGATTGAGGTACGGGTATGGTTTAGGGGTAGGGTTAGGGTTTAGGTTAAGGGTTGGAGTAGGTTTAGGTTTAGAGGTAAGGTTATAAGAGTACAGATGTAATTAAATGTAGGTACTTTAAATGTAAGTACAATGAAACAACATGTATGTACCTAAAAAGTACATTGTATTATATGCTTAAGTAGTTTTTTTCACCCACAGTATTAATAAGTGGTATTCTGGCTGAAAGTCAAATATTATAAAAATATCCATTTCTATAATAATTTTAATAATGTTTAGTAATATCCAGTTTGCTATCACTTTAAATAATAACAAAAATAAAATAGGTTCATGCTGTTTTTTATTGATTATCCATAAAAACAGCATGCACCTATTTTTTATTTAAAGTGATAGCAAACTGGACATTATGACACTTTATAAAATTAACCAAAATTCCATACAAATTCAATTAACCGTTTGAAGGAAATCCCATATTAATTCACCATGGTTTAACAGTAATAATAATGTAGTACATTTGGTATTATGTGTTTGGTATTTTCCATCAGCTAATATAGTAATAACACGTCACAACAAACCTTTTCATGAACATCTGTGTTTCTTTCCAATCCTTGGGCTTCATTTTGGACTCAAATTGATTATCATCTACAAAGAGATTTACACAAATTTTGGCAAGATAACAACATAATTACAATAAACATTTTCACAAACGCTGATAGCATAGTTTCTGTCTAGACAGAGACATAAATACGGAATATTTCGCAATGATAAACACTTACCGGCTTTAGGCAAGCAGCAGCAGTCCTATCATAACATACAGTATGAGTAGGCAAGTTCCAACTTTGAGGTAATGTCCCGCCCCCAGCTGAAATAGAGATTTTGATTGGTTCTGCATCTGCGTCTGACAGTCCGTTTGCGCGTTCTTATAGGTCAGTACTCAAACAATTTAATACAATATAATATTTTTTTTGAAAATAAGTTTGATCATTTTTATTCCATATTTATTCCATAACTTGGCTTAATCAAGGGCAGAAAGTGTGTTTTTCCAATACAGCAGTGCAGAGGGAAACGGTGAAAAATAACACGACACGTGACGATCTGTGTTTTATTTTTCATTAAGACAATCATCCAGAGTATCTATACAAAATAGAATGTTTTCACTTCTAATAGACATTATTAACACACAAGCATTGCTATAATAAATATGTAATTGATTTTACTGATGTATTAAGATGGTTACAAGATGAAAATTGATTGCTTTTACTATCAGTAAAATAAATGGCTGGCAAATGAGCTAAATAGTATCATATCCCATATAATATTTTGTGCCAAAAACACATACTGTTACTTAAATACATGGCCAGACAAGCAAATAAACTTAGGTCCATGATCACTTAGCCACATAAAACATGCATAGATGCATTATATAAATGGACAGAAAGAGAAAGACAGCTCTAGAATATCTAGATACATGGATGGAGCAATCGTGTTGATGGTGCATTTCAATTAGGATGAATGAAGGCGATCTTAACTGTGTGCTAAAAAGTGGTATTTTTAATAGCGCTCATAAAGTGGGTCCAGCCCACCATGGGATTGAATTCTCCGAATGAAAAGGTCTGTTTTAGGAATCTTGTTAGTTGCTCTTTAGTTTTGGAATATGTACACGAAGGGAGAATGCAAGAGATTTATGAGCAAAATAAACTGCTAATACAAAAGAATGCACATGAAATACACAAAACAAAACCTGACAATAAACGTTGTGCTTATGGATCATGAATCAGGTATAGATATTCAAATAGCAGCACAGAAAGAAAGATGATTTTTTAAATCAGCCTTGTTGTTAAAATTTAGCAAGTTCATTAGGAGACCAAATGGTCATAAGGGTCCTGCCATCCAGCGGGGCAAAGAAAGGGTACAACTTCTCACGAAAGTGTCCTGTGAAGGAGTAGATGTGTGATTTGTTCTCTGCATTGTAAAAAGAAATCTGTCCCTCCTCATAATCAATGTAGATCCCCATCCTCCGGGGCAGCAGCGTGAGTGGCAGTGCAGTTTCAGGATTGGTGCATGCGAAGAACTGCCGTGTGCTGCGCCACAGGACCCAATAACCATTAGAGGGATTAATTGCAAAGCGGCCATGCCTCTTTGAGGAAGCTGTTGTCACCCCCACTTTCCAGTAACCATTGTTTGCAAATTCCAGCTCCCAGTAATGCCGGCCATTCATGTAGCCTTCCCAGCCTAGGACGCAGGGCAGGCAATCAAAACGCTGAGGGCTGAAGGGCAGATCAGCTTCTTTTAGGGACTCTTGGACCTTCTTCTGGTCATCAGAGATTTGCAGCCAGGGGTGGCTGGTCATGGGATCAAGAGTTACATCCACTATTTGAGAGAGAAAAGGAGGTGAAGACTTTAGATATATGAAGACTTTGTTAATGCTGTAGTTATGGGGGTTTTAATATCTAAATATGATATAAATATGGCATAAACCTACCTGCTGCACTGACAATCCAGCTCCAGACTGTGAAAAGTGAGAGAAAATTATTTTAATACAATCTTACTGTAGGTTCTCAATTTATGGTTGTAAGTCTTCATGACAACTTGACATACTGTACAGTATTTTTGTAAAATACCTCAACTGTGCTTGGTGGAGTCTGCTAAAAGTTATGAAAGAATTACCTGAATTAGGGATGTATCGTGGCATGCCTGTTTGAGAAAAGAAAACACAAAGTAGAACAGACATTATTGTTATTAGTGTACTCATATTTTGTAAAATTATGGTAATTAAAAAGAAGGGAGGAAAATATGTTTTGAACATCTATTTCTGTTTAAAAGTTGTTTTACTGGTGTCGTTTTTCTCAATAAAAATGGTATTAAAGGGATAGTTCACCCAAAAATGAAAATTCTCTCATCATTTACTCACCTTTCATGCCATCCCAGATGTGTATGACTTTCTTCCTTCTGCTGAACACAAAATAAGATTTTTAGAAGAATATCTCAGCTCTGTAGGTCCATAAAATGCAAGTGAATGGTGACCAGAACTTTGAAGCTCCAAAAAGCAAATAAAGGCAGCATAAAAGTAATCCATAAGACTCCAGTGGTTAAATCCATATCTTCAGAAGCTATATAATAGGTGTGGGTGAGAAACAGATCAATATTTAAGTCAATTTTTACCATAAATTCTCCTCCCTGCCCAGTAAAAAGAAGAATGTGAAAGTGTAAGTGAAGATTTATAGTAAAAAGGGACTTGAATATTGTTCTATTTCTCACACACACCTATAATGTTTCTTCTGAAGATATAGATTCACCCACTGGATTCGTATGGATTATGTTTATGCTGCCTTTATGTCCTTTTGGAGCCTCAAAAGTTTGGTACCCATTCACTTGCACTATATGACATTACAGAGCTGAGATATTCTTCTAAAAATCTTCATTTGTGTTCAGCAGAAGGAAGAAAGTCATACACATCTGGGTTGGCATGAGGGTGAGTAAATGATGAGAGAATTTTCATTTTTGGGTGAACTGTCCCTTTAAATTAGATTTAGGATCTCTCACCGGCTTTCCAGGTGCGCTGCTTAGCTGAAAGCCATAGGTGAGGAACCATGCCCTAGAATATAAAAAGACATGCATTAGCAATAACTTGCAAAAACCTACCGTGATTATAACATTGTACTGCTATGAGATAAGTTGTTTGTCATTGAGATTAGAAGGTCACGATGTAAATATTACGTAAATTCTGGAAAAGTGTAACTTTCCAAATCCTGTATTGCATAAATTATTTTATTCACACTTTGCTTTGTCTTATCACAGACTGAAGGACTTTTTTAGACTTTAAATACTCTAGTATTTAAACTTCCAATTATATAGTATGTGAGACGGTCAAAAAGAAAAACAGCAAATAAAACAAAAAAGCCAAGTACCCTGAAACTATTCCCACACACTGATCAAAACACTGAGATATGTTTTATTTATTAAAGCTATTTGTTTCATCTCTTCATCATGTAATAAATTCATTTTCATCACATTTAAATAAATATATTTCTTACATTAATTTGATTTGTCACAGATGACAATAACTGGACGATGTGCATTAAAGCAAAAATGCTCTCTTGAACTCTGCTCTTTTAACAACCAGAATAAAATCGTCCTCTCACCCTACCCTCAATAAAGTTACCAGCACTATCATGTCTCTCACGCAATTTCATTTTATAGCTTCACCCTTGCCCTTGATAGACACATAACAAATTTGATTAATTAGGGCATAGGTATAGAACTATTGTTAATTTAATACAAATGTTTCCTTAATATAATAAAGAGCCACAACATTTTACACAACTAGCTATATACTAACTATTTTACACAAGTAAAATAATGCATTTAATGTCAAATAAATTTTGTCTTTGATTTGCAGTGAGAAAAGAAAGATCCTTTTCCTCCACAAAGTTTAAATGGGTCTGTGTTAATCTTCCTGTATTCTACACTAAACCTTGACCTAAACAGGCCAATCCAAAAAAAAAAAAAAAAAAGAAAAAAAAAGTGAAATAAAGTAGTGTATCTCACCTTGTTGTCCTCTTTCAACAAACTCCAAGTGATGAACTCCAGCAATGGCATCAGAGAAACCAGCCTCTTCTTCCTCAGTCCCAGGAGACGCAACATCTGTCCCAGCTCATCTCCCAGCATTCCACAGCTCTGCATCCACACAGAAAGAACAAATTTAGCAAGCTTTACATTACATTGGATCATCTTGGCCTTTACGCTGGTTAAATTTACTGGTGCTGTTTATTAAACTTGCCATTTTACAAGAAACTGAAATTTCAAAAGATATAACTAATTCCAAAAACCCTGAAAATCACGATTAGACTTAGGAGCACTCAATAAAAAAAGTTCTAGATAATAGTTGGTCAGATCATAAGAATCCTAACTTTTGATCTCTCACCTCTGACACACTCTGTAGCTCTTTCGCCCACTCCATGATCCTCTTCTCCACCACCTCATTCTGATCCTTATCATGCTTTGTGTCTTCCTCTTCTTCTTGATCAAATCTCTCTTTCACCCATGGATGATCTTTAGACAGCTGGGGTTCACACGGGCACACAAAAAGAACAGTTTTAACTTATATATATATATATGAACTGCTTGAATTGGAATGTATTCCAATTTTCAACGTTTTTCTTTTCACAATGGGCACTTAAGATCATTCCAACATTTGTGCAGGCAATTTTCTCACGTTGTCTACACTTTTAAGTTCAGTGGCCCACAGCAGAATAAGCTTCCGGCTCTCTTCAAGACTACGCTCAGTTTTGGGGTCTGTCTGCTTTTCTGTCCATTTGCTGCACCCTTCACCGCCATCATTCCCTGTCTGTAAATCACACAAACATTCACAATTTATTCCTGCTCAGCCACCGCTCCGCATGCTCACCACATACACTGTGCCAAACACATAGCTGCTTGTGATAAGGCCTTGTCAGTTAGTGGATTTTGTGATGCAGAATTTCTAGGTTATCAAGTAGAGATAAGTATTTGCATTATCGGCAACTCTGGGTTCCATAAACTGCGTCATTCCCTAATAATTAGCTGGCATGATACACGTCTCGCATGGCAACGCTTATCATGTTACGGCATAGGTTATAAAAACCCGCTGGTTTCCATTGAATCTGCACGCAAAGATGAGTTTACAAGGCAATGAATAATTAGTTGCCAATAAACATTAGGAAGACTTTAAAAATTAATTACAGTAAGATTAATGAATACATATCATTTGTTTATCTGAAGACCAGATTTACATTATTTTACTGAAGGAAATTATATACTGTTAAAAACATCTTTCTGAAAAAGGTTGAAACTTAATACTGTGATACTAAATAGAAATATGGCCTTTGAATATCCAAGCATCACTTTCCAAGCAATTTCCAGAAAATAGACACACAAACAAAGACAATGAAGTCAGGACTGTTGTCAACTAGTGTCATGTACCATGAGGTACAAAATACCTGTGGCTTTCAGCTAAGCAGGGCATGGAAATTGTATTTAGCTATATTATATAGCTTTATAATATTATTTCAGGTAGTTTGGGCAAAATTTTGCCTTTGAAATGACTGTCAAAATAGTGGCCCAGTTTGCCTGAATTCACCCTACACAAACAATGACTGTATATCTTTCTCATTCACTCTGTCTGTGTCTTACCTTACAAACTTGTGCCACCTGTTCCTTCCAATGGTTGATGAATCTGATGCACTCTTGCAAACTGCGGAGGTCCTTCAGGCCCTGCTGGCGTTGCCTTTGCTGGAAACACACAAAATATTAGTTTGATGCAACAAATGATTGTGAGCATGACCCAGCATTGATGTATCATACCATCTACATAATTCCTTGACTGTCAACATTTATTCAAAAACTAGCGTTACCTGTGAGCGTGTAGAGAAAGCACCACTGTTCTTGAAGGGGCTGCTGGGAGCAGAACTGTGGGCCTGAACGTCTTCCTCAGGTAACGTCCAGCGTACTGCCCCAATAGAGTGACTCTGCATCTCCAGATTCACTTCTGCAGAGGAACACAAAGAGTAAAGACTTCTGACTCCACTTTAAATTTAAATTTCTTTTGGTAATACTTTACAATAAGGTTCCATCTGTTAACATTAGTTAACAGCATTAGTTAACATGAACTAAAAATGAACAATATTTCACTGCATTTATTAATCTTGGTTAATGTTAATTTCAACATACCAATACATGTTTAAAATCAAAAGTTGTATATGTTAACATTAGTTAATGCACTATGAACTAACATGAACTAACAATGAACAACTGTATTCTTATTAACTAACATTAACAAAGATTAATAAATGCTGTAAAAAAATTTATTCTTAATTGTTTGTTCATAATACCGAATGCATTAACTAGTTAATGAATGGAACCTTACTGTAAAGTGTTACCAAATAAATATTACAGTAAAGATTTCTTCTTTAGAACGATACTAAACATAGAAAAAATGTGTAAGGGCCATACGTAGTGTTTTGTCCTTAAGGATGCTCTTCATTTTGAACGGCTTTGACTGTTCTCCTATAAGAGGGACAGTTTTACTCAAAAGTTTTCACAAAATAATAAAAATCCAAACCACTATATCATCAATGCATATTAACTTTCAGAAAAACTGAATGAATTCTACTCATATTTTTTTCTCAGGAAATGAATAAACAGTATCTGGAATAACAACATGTTGATAAAGATGTAACTGTAAACAACAACAACCACCACAATAATAATAATATTAAAACAGAGCAGTTCAAATTAATCAGTAATTAACATAATACTGAAAGCCATGCATAGTGTAAACTATTAAATGAAACTTACCAAAGGTGAAGAATTGGGGAGGCAGGTGAGCGCTTGAGGAGTCAGATGAAACTGAACATTGGTGCTCTCTCATCCCTTGTTTTAGCTAATAGGCAGCATAGGCTGAACTTTGGACCTGCTTTATTACTGTTGTAATTGAGTGAGGCAGCCAAGAAGAGCGAATATGACATTTCTCAGTTCTCACGTAAGTGTTCCCCTTGTTCTCAGCAATCCTTCAGCCAAGAGGGCATGATGCCAGTGGACTAAAGACAGCCAATATGATATTGCTGTCATGCCTTATGTGCATGCACTGATTCCCCCACAATCTTACAAAGAGACTTGTTTTATGTGTTGTAGGATGTCAATCTGATTCTAGATCAGTAGTTACTTACTTTTTGCCTACAACTTCACAGACCACCTATTTGAGTGTGGTTGTAAGCATCCTTCAACTACAAGTGTTGTAGCCAGTTAGATATACGATAGCAGATGGATGGTTGCCTTTGAAACAGCTGGTTTATAAATGTAACACTGTACAAATGTCAGTAACTAATGGTAAAGGATTGTAAAAATGCAATGGTGAAAACCAGTAAACTGGACAAAAATGAGTCACATTAATATCTATCAAAAAACAATTAAAAGGATATTCCCAGAAGTTCCTGCATAACCCTCATTTGTTAACATTTATTTTAAAATGTTCTTCTTATTCTTGCTATTAGTTAAGGTGTATTTTCCAATTTCATAAAATTGTCATACTTTGATTATATATGGAACACAAAATAAGCACCAGTCCCCATTCACTTTTACAATAAAAGTGAATAGTGACTGAGTCTATAGGTTCCCACACTGAAAAAAATGTGTTTTATGTGGTAACATTTAAATTAACTGGTTTTATAAAAGTTAAAGAAATAGTTCACCCAAAAATGAACATTCTCTCATCATTTACTCACCCTCATGCAATCCCAGATGTGTACGACTTTCTTTCTTCTGCAGAACACAAAGATGTTTAGAAGAATATCTCAGTGGTGAAAGGTGACCAAAACTTGAGCTCCAAAAATCACATAAAGGCAGCATAAAAGTAATCCATAAGACTCCAGAGGTTTAATCCATGTCTTCTGAAGTGATATAACTGTTTTTGTGTGAGAACGGACTAAAATGTAACTCAATTTTCACTATAAATCTTGACATCAACAGTCTCCTTGGAAATCATGATTTCAAGCTTGATTACACTTCCTAGCGCCATCTAGCGCTCTACGCCTGTGTCAATCACTAGGAAGTGTAATCGAGCTTGAAATCATGATTTTGCTTAGAGACTGTAATGACAAGATATACAGTGAAAAATTAGTTACATTTTGTTCTGCTCTCACCCAAAATCCAACTGGATCGCTTCAGAAGACATGGATTGAACCACTGGAGATTACGTTTATGCTGTGTTTATGTGCTTTTTGGGGCTTCAAAGTTTTGACACCATTCACTTGAATTTAATGAACATACGGAGCTGAGATATTGTTATAAAAAAAGAAAGAAAGTCATATGGGTTTGAAACAACATGAGGGTGAGTAAATGATGGTTTGAAATAAGTAAATGAAGTGAGTGAATGATGTATTACTCTTTAGGTATTTAAAACTGACATTGTTTGTTCATGTTTCTTCAGAGATTCATTTCTTACTGTATTACCAACACACATTTTCAGTGCCAGGGCATTTCCACCACAGCCAAAAATGTGATGGTAATGACATGCTTGAACTTTTGGGGGGAAATGCAGATTTTTGTACTTATCGAGGACAAACTGTTGTCATGAAATGTATTCCAGTTAATTTCATTTTTAATAATGCAACTCATATTCAGTATGAATTACCATTAACATTTTATCATAGAAAGAACATATGGAGTACCTCCCCAAACACTAAATATTTTCCACATAGATATATTATTGTGGTGTAATCTACCTCAGATAAACCCGCCCCTAAATGGCATGTAAAAACAAAAAGAAATGTGATTTGTGGTCGCTTGCATGTAAAGTCAGTTGGCTCTTCCTTTCTAAGTGGGTGGTTCTTGGTCAGAAGAAGCTACAATGTGGACCAGACCTTTCACCAGTTATTCAAAGGTCTGGCTATAAGTTCACCTACTTAATATATAAACCATGCTATAAACTATATCATTCATCCTTCAAACCAATGTACAGATTAATATAAAGTACTGTGCAAAAGTCACATTAGATGTTTTACAAAAACATTTGTATTAAGTTGGTTATTTTTATCTTCTGCTTTAGTGTGTCAACAGCAAACATCTGTTTGAGATTTCCAAGCATTCATTTTTTGCAAACATAAAATAGAATAGAAGTAGAACAAGAAGACGGTAAGCAGATGGTATGGCCCCCACAGAGCCTGAATCTCAACATCATTGAGTCAGTCTGGGATTAAACGAAGAGACAGAAGCAATTGAGACAGCCTAAATACATAGAACTGTGGATAGTTCTCCAAGACACTTAAAACAACCTGTCTGCCAAAACTGTGTGCAAGTGTACTTGTGAATCGGTGCTGTTTTAAAGGCATATGGTCGTCACACCAAATATTATTATTATTATAAATGTTTTAATTTTTTTTTACATTTTTTGTTTAAATTTACTGCACTTTATATGAAGTTAATTGATAAATAAAAAATATCCATGGCATTGTTTTTGAAAACATCCTCACTGTACAACATTTACACAGTGCTGTGTGCTGTATAACAAACAAGTGTAAACCAAAATGATCATTTGGATAATAGTTTAATAATAAAATACTCATAAATGTGGTTGTTTGCATGTTTTGATGTCATAGAGTAGGCCATGTGTGTATTAGCCAGTGTTTTAAGGCTCACTTAAACACTAAACAACCACTAATTTAATTTATACGTTGTTTTTTTTAAAAAAAAGTATTATTATTTAAAGTTTGTAAGGGTTTAACTCTCTTGATAAGGTATGAGTTTATATGAGTTTATGTAAACCATGTTAACAGCCCTGATAGTTTATCACTGATAGGGAACTATGACCCTAAACTGCTGTTAGGTAACATCACTGTGCCATCTTTCTGTCTAAAGGAGGATTTCCAAATGCATAAATGTAAATTTCAGGGCATTAACACAAAACTGTGTGTTTGAGTATGTGAAAGAGAAATCATCCCACTAATTTGTTTGCTCTGTTGTAGCATTTGCATTTTTATTGCCATGCTGCAGTTACATTCACAAAATGAGTAAAAAAACAAAACAGCAACAAGCACAAGCGTTTCTGAAATAGCGTTTTGGCTTGAAAAATGGTTAGAAAAAATATTATGTAAGTAGGAGTGGCATCTACTCATTAATGTTGCAACATAGACTTGACTTTCTCAATAAAAATAAAATAAAAATAAAAAAAGAGAACAAAATTAAAAGCTCTTTGAAATTTTTATTCGTTAATATAAATACCTTTTTAAAAGCCCAAAGCCCAAATCCTCTCTCATTCTTACTGCAAGCCTCCATGAATTAAATGCTGGTCTTATTGAATAAAATTGTACATAGTTATATCATGTATCGTCTCTGTGACCTTATTTGATTAAAAAAAAAAAAAAAAAAAACAGTCTCTCTTTAATAACCGTTTGTGAGCAGTTTGTTTCTATGATCATTTAGTGCAGTGAAGTGGTTTAATTCCAGTTTTGGAAAAACTGTTTGAAGATGACGGTCTCTCGGCCCTGAGGTAAAATCTCCACCTATAATATATTCAAAAAGAAAAACAAACATTTATAGATTGTTTCAGATGGCATGGCATCCATCTACATATATGAGGGGACCTATTATAAACTACATAGAAGTCAGTATCTTTTAGAGTAATGCATCAAAAGACCAGAACAAACACAATGTACATGTATATACAGTAGATATTTTGATGAATTAATTAAGATGGCAGATGCTGAAATTGTCTCATCATATCACTCTCATCAGAAATAGACTTTTACTGTATGTGCATGTAACTTTAAAGGTGAAGTGCAATTTCTGCGCAACTAGCTTCACCAAACGGATTTACAATCTGTTTGTTTGAGCAGCCTGACTCGGCCAGACAAAACAACATTGGCTCAACCAATGGCATGAGTCTGGGGTGGGACTACCATCTCGGTGCAGAAATTACACACTTCACCTTTAATATTAAACAATTCCACATGACATGATCCAAGGAATCAAGTAGGTCTACAAGTACAAACCTGTGTTTTCATCTTAGGGTAATTCATTTGGTGGATGAAGTCATCTGCCATCTTCAGCGCGGCCCTCTTCTCTTCTGCATTGGCTCCACTCCCTGCCAGTCACAGAAATTATTATATTTCAATTCAGTTTTATTTTCAATGTTTGGGAAAAAACACACATACATTCATGAAATTGCAGTTATATAGAGAAGTAACTAGTTTACCAGACACATGTAAGTAAATGCAAAATAAACTATTTTAGCTGCATTCTAAATGATCATGACACGAATACACATTTTTCGTACCTTTCCAAACAAAGATTTTTCCATTGGCCCCATTGTCCAGGATAAAGCAGTCATCACGTACCAGCAAGTCCTTGGCGAATGGACTTTTCTCTGACACCTTTGTCAACTTCATTGACCCTGTTGCATCTGAAACCTATAAAATGAATTGACACTTTCTTCAAATTTAATGCATATGACATATACAAATTCAAAGCATGTTTGTTAGACCTTTTAAGGATTTTGGATTAAAATATGTGTAACAATCAGAAATTATATGTATGGATGAGATTCCAGATGGCTAGGATTTATCCTAACATCTACAACTAGTCTCTAAAATAGGCTCTTATATTGTCTATTTCTATTGTTTAGGTTAATAAACACAAGCCTAACACATAATTCTGAGCGTTTTGTGGTACCTTATAGAGGGAGGCAGAGTTTGATACATCTGCTTGGCTGTCTTCCTCTGGTGTGCTTTCTTTCAGCTGTGGCATTGGACCAAGAACCTGTTCGTTAATTTTAACAGAAGGCAGAGAGAAAAAGTGCAACTTAGTATAAGCTCACAGCACCCTTAATGACATGAAGACTATAAATGTGTGAACAATGATGCTTTGTTTTTAAATGGCATATTTTAATGCAAAAAGTTTAACCTCTAGCGATCCCACGTACACATGTGTGGACGTTGTATTTTGGCTTCCCTATACGCAATGCATAATTTAAATTAATTTGAACTGACTGATCTCAGTTTAGAAGATTCTGGGCTGTCAGTAACGTGCTAAACTTTCGACGCATGAAGTCATGTGACAAAACAACATGGCGCCGATCACAGCAGAGTTTGTCTTTGGGAGAAATGCCAACAAAACTACATCTGGTAAGAAACCTCATTAGCTTTTACGTTTAAACCTGTTTGAGTCAAAAGAGTAGAATCTCTAGCTTCATCCGATATGCCATTTTTAAAATTTATGCGATTAATCGCAAAACACCATGCTGCTAAACACAATGTATACTAATGTGTACTTTAGCACATTGTTCCTTAGAAATCCTATATTTACTGTGAATTATCACACTGAGAATCAATGGGTTCATCCAAAAGCTGAAAAATTTTGCTTTCAGAGGCTTTATATGGAGTTAGGTTGAATATTTTGAACTGTTCTGAGACCAGTGCAGACAGACAGCACACTGGAGGTTAAGGCATTCACTAAATACAGAACAAGGGAACAAGGGTGCATCCTATTGCTCTCTATGCAGCGAAGTGCATTCACTCCTAAAATCCGACCAAAAGTTCAGTTTCAAGCTGTAGATGATGTTTGGACCATTCAACACAGTGGTTGAGTGGGTAGTACTGTTGCCTCACAGCAAGAAGTTCACCGGTTTGAGTCCCAGCTCAACCTGGACCTTTCTGTGTGGGGTTTGCATGTTCTCCCCGTGAATTGAAGACCCGTAGTTGAACATCAAGTGAATTGGAGACCTGTAGTTGAAAGTGTGAATGTGTATGTCTTTGTGTGTTAGCCATGTGATGGACTCGCCACCTGTCCAGAGTGTTTCCCCACTTTTGGCCAGAGACAGCTGGGATAGGCTCCAGCACTACCTGCGTCCTTATATAGAATAAGCGGCTATAGAAAATGGATGGATGGATGTCTGTAACATCTCAAAAACATAAATAACCAACACTCCTGAAAATATAATAAATAATTTGATAAAAAAAAAAAAAATCTGACTTTCCATACCATGGTATTATTTGAAATTTCACACCTTAGTCTTGCTGTCCACATATGTGGACATCAGATTTTTAAGATTTTTTTTTTTTTTTTTTGCATGTTTATTTGGTGCTACAAGTTACAAATCAAATAGGGAAATGGAAAATGCACACTGCAGTCACGCATGGGTTTTAGGAGGTTAATGCAAAGAGACAAGAGCAGGGTAAATCTAAATCACAGAAGGGCAAAGTTGTCACTACCTGTAGCATCTCTTGTGTCTCCTCTCCCTCATTGATGTTAGTGATTTGGGCTTTGCCGTGTCTCTCTGTGTCCCTGATCAGAGCGGCGATCTCCCTCACCTTCTGCTTCTCAAAGATGTTTGCCTGTGAGCCTATCCACGACACAATCGTCTGGAGAATAAAAAATCAAACAAACTACTT
The DNA here is from genome assembly GCF_019703515.2 of Myxocyprinus asiaticus. Taxonomy (NCBI): domain Eukaryota; kingdom Metazoa; phylum Chordata; class Actinopteri; order Cypriniformes; family Catostomidae; genus Myxocyprinus; species Myxocyprinus asiaticus. Next base: position 23,505,730 of record NC_059375.1, on the reverse strand, counting down.
TACACTCCTTCTCTTTGTACACATATGCAGCACAATTCATAACTTTCAAAAATAAATGTACAGTGGACACTTGAGTCACACTTAAAAATGTGTGAATTACATTGGAATAGATAAATTATCAAACCAAATTGCACCTGAAAACTGAACTGATCCCAAGGTGATTTTAGAAGATGTATGAAGTCAGTTCCCTTCACATTTACACAAGTGTCCTAGCAAAAGTGTTTTGGGGAAAGGTTTTGCTTGGGGGAAAAAAGTGCTTGTGCTATCAATCTTTGACATAAATGACACTTGGTTTAATATTTTATCTAATGACATTCATGCATTTTTAAGTTTGGCCACTGTTCATACATTCAAAGATCCCCAATAGCCATAGTCAAACAGACAGGGATGCACACACACCTCCCCCAGGTCGAGTATGAAACAGTCCCCTTTGTTAAAGCTCTCCCAGCTCAGAACTACTTCCTTGGCTCTAATGTTCCGTTTTCCTTTAATTTGGTATAACCTCTGAATGGGACCAGATCCAGCCTGTGGTCTTCTAAACCCAGACTCCACACCTCCCTCCTGTAAGAAAGAAATGGCAGCGCTTGATAATGCACTCTTTGTAAAAATTAACTATTACATTACAAGATTTGAAATCAACTTTTATATGCATTGTGTATGTAAAATAATGCAAAAGTTGCTTTTAACAGGATAGGTCACCCAAAAATTAAAGATCTCTCAACATTTACTCACCCTTACTTTTTACATAATATCTCAGCTCTGTAGGTCCATACAATGCAAGTGAATGGTGGCCAGATCTTTGAAGCAAAAAAAAAAAAAAAAAAATAAATAAATAAATTAAAAAAATAAAAATCACATAAAAGCAGCATAAAAGTAATCCATACGACTAATATATGTCTTCTGAAGCGATGCAGTCATGTTTGGTGAGAAACAGATCAATATTTAAATCCTTTTTTACTATAACTCTCCACTTTCACTTTCACATTCTGAAAGTGAAAGTGGAGATTTATAGTATCATATCACCTATCATATCACTTCTAAAGACATAGATTTATCCACTGAAGTTGTATGGATTATATTATGCTGCCTTTATGTGCATTTTTTTTAGCTTGAAAGGTCTAGTCACCATTCATTTGTATTATATGGACCTACAGAGCTGAGATATTCTTCTAAAAATCTTTGTTTGTGTTCAGCAGAAGAAAGAAAGTCATACACATCTGGGATAGCATGAGGGTGAGTAAATGAATAAAGAGTTCATTTTTGGGTGAACTATCCTTTTAAGATGCACATAAATGTTAAAAATCAGCATCTTGACCACATTTCTTTATTGCAGTTCCTCCCCTACAAACTTATAAAATAACTATTGCCTATTTAAAATATACTCATAGATGACAATTCAGCAGGGAAAGAGAGTGTAAACTATATCCATCACATGACTGCAGCCATCTGCTTGAAGAAATAAGTTCTCTTAATTACAGATTGAGCAGGGTCATTCACAATCCACCTCTAATTAGAGAAAACCGTAACTTAAAGATCAAAGTAAAAATGAAGGGTATAGAGTTCACCACATATTTGTTTTCATCTGCTGCTTAGTCACTGTCCTTATACTAATAAAAATACAAGCAGTAATTATTATAAACACAGTTCTAGTGCTTAAGAGTAAAGTTTGAGTTTGTTTTAACATTATGTAAAGATCCCAGTAATTATGCATGCATCATTGCTGTAATGATATCAGTTTTAATGTATATGAAGTCGAAGGATGCATGATGGTTTTTTTTGTTTGTTTTTTTTTGCTTCAAAGTTCTGGCCACAATTCACTTGCATTGTATGGACCTACAAAGCTGAGATATTATGTAAAAAGTGAGGGTGAGTAAATGTTGAGAGATTTTTCATTTTTGGGTGACCTATCCCTTTAAAATCAAACTTTACATTATTTTACATACACAATGGATATACAAGTTGATTTCATATCTTGTAATGTAATAGTTCATTTTTAGCCACAACATTAAAACCACCTGCCTAATATTGTGTAGGTCCTCCTCGTGCTGCCAAAACAGCGCCAAACATTCTGAGATGGAATTCTACTCACCACAATTGTACAGAGCGGTTATCTGAGTTACCGTAGACTTTGTCAGTTCAAACCAGTCTGTCCATTCTCTGTTGACCTCTCTCATCAACATGGATTTTCCATCTGCAGAACAGGATGTTTTTTGTTTTTGGCACCATTTGGAGTAAAAAAAACTGTTGTGTGAAAATCCCAGGAGCAGTTACAGAAATACTCAAACCAGCCCATCTGGCAACAGAATCATCCATGCAATTATCTAATCAGCCAATCATGTGGCAGCAGTGCATAAACTCATGCAGATATGGGTCAGGAGCTTCAGTTAATGTTCACATCAACCATCAGAATGAGGAAAAAATGTGATCTCAGTAATTTGGACCGTGGCATGATTGTTGGTGCCAGATGGGCTGGTTTGAGTATTTCTGTAAGTACTGATCTCCTGGGATTTTCATGTGCAACAGTCTCTAGAATTTACTCTGAATGGTGCTAAAAAACAAAAAACATCAAGCGAGCAGCAGTTCTGCAGATAGAAATGCCTTGTTGATGAGAGGTGTCAACAGAGAATGGCCAGACTGGTTCAAACTGACAAAGTCTACGGTAACTCAGATAACCGCTCTGTACAATTGTGGTGAGAAGAATAGCATCTCAAAATGCTATTCTGAGATGCAGGTTGGTGCTGTTTTGGCAGCATGAGGGGGACCTACGCAATATTAGGCAGATGGTTTTAATGTTGTGGCTGATCTGTGTATATGACTGCATGTTTACATTGTCTCATATCTCACCTTGTAGCTGACCCCTCGAGGGAACAGATTCATGAATTCTGGAGACTCATAGCCCTGAACCTGCCTGTGTTGGACCGGATCTCCACCCAGGAAGTTATCCAACTGTGTAGCCAACATGGCACAAGCTACCTGCTCATCACGAGATGATTTCTCTCCTGAAATGGAAAGAGAGAGGGAGAGAGAGATATCAATTTTTTTTCTTCCAATTTGGAATGCCCAATTCCCACTACTTAATAGGTTCTCGTGGTGGCGCGGTTACTCACCTCAATCCGGGTGGCAGAGGACAAGTCTCAGTTGCCTCCGCTTCTGAGACTGTCAATCCTCGCATCTTATCATGTGGCTCATTGTGCATGACACCGCGGTGACTCACAGCATGTGGAGGCTCATGCTACTCTCTGCGATCCATGCACAACTTACCACGCGCCCCATTGAGAGCGAGAACCCCTAATCGTGACCACGAGTAGGTTACCACATATGACTTTACCCTCCAATTTGGTTGCTTAGGAGACCTGGCTGGAGTCACTCAGCACACCCTGGATTCGAACTCGCGACTCCAGGGGTGGTAGTCAGCGTCAATACTCACCGAGCTACCCAGGCCCCGATAGAGATATAATTAATATAAACACATTTAAGAGTTTTTCAATTTATTGTTTATTTATAACATCCATTCCAATAAAATTAGAGAAAACAGAAAAGAGAATGCAAGTAGGAAGCAATTAAACCTTTAATTGGCAGTAAACATTGTAAACATGTTTGCAGTAAACATTTCAACCCACTTAAAATAATAACCTTACATTTAATTGCTTACATTTAATATTTGGTAAAACCAAAGTGGTGCCAAAGTGGCAACCTATAGTAATAAATTCACTGCAATTATTCAACTACTTTGTGATTTATTTACTGATAAAGAGAAGAAAACTCATAAATCAATTAAAAACAAAACTGTAAAAAAAACGTTTAAAACAAAGATGTTGTTTCAACATAGTGATAAAAACTTTCACTGAATACACTGAGCATGTTAACACTAGTGAAATTTTTCACAGTTCTGCCCAATGTGATATGCCACTAAGGGCAAAGCCACTTCCTGCTGCCACTTTTGCTGCATTAGACATCGAGCAAGAGTTTTCTGGTCTAGGTAAACCAAAGTTGAGCTGTTTGACCTGAATGCAAAGCAGTTTATGGCACATAACCCAAAAAAAAAAAAAAAAATTAAAAAAAAAAACATGTTACTTAATACACCATCTCCATTTTAAGGCATAAGGACATTTTACTAGCAAGGAAGTAACTTCAGTGTCGGTTATGGCTCTGACCTAATTTCAAATAATCAATGTGGTCCAATTAATTACTGGCATAAAATAAATTCCATTGTTATCAAACCTGAACAACAGTCATACATCTACCCCTTTAAGATGTCAAATCTGGTTTGTAGATGTACAGTATAGTCTATGCAGTGTAACTGTAGTGCATTATGAATGGATGATATAGGGGGTTAGAGACAGAGCACAGAGGGCAGGGAAGGGTTACTGAGACCAGTGTACCAGAGAAATGAAGAAATGGGGGATGGGGGGTGTGGATGAGGCATGGTTAATGAAAGAGTATGGGAGAGGATTGTTGGAACAGGCGCATGTTGCGCTGACAACCAGCTTAGTGTTACCTAAAGCACCAGATACACAATAAGACAATGGGCCCAACTGCAGGCCTGCTGAATCTTTAATAAGCTATAAAAATACCTGCCCTTCTCTTTTTCCTCTGGGACTCTTCCCTCTTTATCCCTCTCATCTCTTTCAGCCCTTATTTTTCATCTTTCTCTGCACTCACTCATGAGTCAGGCCCACTCAACTGTCTGATCAAGCGTATCATTTAACTCAACAGGCTATTGTCTCAGTTTCAGATCCTATAAACCACTCCATCATCGCATCTGACTGACCCCAACCCTGATGGGTCAGGACAGTGGTGTAGCTTCACTCCGTTCTTTACAGACCACATGTAATGGCTGGAACAGCATTTTTTTTTTTTGCTGTTGATGTATTTCCTATTGAAAGAGGAAATTTTAGCGGGACATATCGAAGGGCTCATCCCTTTAAAAAAAAAAATCCAATAGGCATTAATTTATGTCATAGCCGTGAACCATGATTTGCTAATTGCTATTGCTAGTAGGTAGCATGTGGATTTATGTGTAGGGGACATTAATTTCTTCAAGAGTGAATTGGACAACATTTTGTATACGTTCCTGAGTGCAAGATGGGTCAGTAATATTGGTGTGTTGTCCTGGAAGAGAAAGATTATAAATTCTAAATGTGAAAAAGTTCATTCTGTCTGCTGAATTTTCTGCTTAAAGTCATTTTTGTCAACATTCAGGAAAACGTGTACTAAAAGCCACAGAAGTGCAATTTTGATGTCATGTGGTCTTTAACTTGCCGTGAATAACTTTTTGTTTAATGTATCTATGTCATATAATAAACTTTACTAAGCAGAACTATAACACACCAGTAGAGTACAAAGGCACACCTTAAGGAAAATGTGCTTTTTTTTTCTGGTCACAAAGTGTATCAAGATTGAAAAAATTAATTTCTTTTTGTTGAATATTGATGGTGAAACATAATTTGTGTGAAAAGAAATAATAACGGAAGGTTGTTTTGAGTCAAGTTCATTTTCTTTAAAAAGGTGGTGAGGGAGCCTTTTAGCCCACACTTGGGTATAGTTATAGTGATATTGTGTAAAATATAGGGAAAATAGTTATAGAGCAGAGTCTGTCAAATTAGGCAAATACTTTTGAGACAGCAAGATAATAACAAAATAATAATACAAAATAATCTCCATTGTAATTGGATCAGTCAATGTGAGCCCACTTTGAAACTTTTTCATAACAAATCTATTTCCCCCACTTAAGTAAAACAATGTGTTTTATGGGGGCCTTTAGCCACTGCAACAGGGGGGCTTTTTACCTCAAATACTGTCCTTTCAATTATTGGACAGTTAACATTTTAGGGATTCTCATTAGCTACATACATTTGCAACATTTGAAAAATTATTAAATATTAGAAAAAATATTTTGTAGTGTATAGTGAAAAACAGGCATGTGCTGTGGTTTTTGTTGCTGTTTAGTGTTTTGGGGGAAAATAAAAATCAAAAGTTCCTTTTACTCCGGTGGGCCTCTAGCCCTGTTGTACCCTACCAGTCTTTTTCTTGTTGTCTTGTGTTGTTGAATGTCTAATATTATGCTGCCTTCAGGTGGTATCGGAATTATCCCATATCACCAGGGACTAAAAATCAGATCGTTCTGAGCAAAAACTGTATTTTTCGTTCCAGTACAAAAGTTCCACAGCCTCCCTTCCAAATAGTAACCAGTTAGAACAAAATAAAAGAACGGTTAATAACGTGTGTGACGAGGAGGTGGGCATGGCCGGGCCGTGAGGTCACCTAATCAGCCAGGAAAGAGATAAAGATGAGCCGGGGGAGCCAGTTCGAGAGAGACACCCGCGGCCGCTGTGTGTGTGCATCTATGTGTTTTATGTTATGTTCCAGTCCTTTTATGACATTAAAGTTATGTTGACTGTTCTGCCGGTTCCCGCCTCCTCCTTGCCCATCCTTACCCGTTACATTTATTTAAAAAATTATAGTACTCTGTGCTAATGTAGCAGGTGTACATAGAGAAATTAATATTTGGTGATTCCACTTGCCATGACCATATTTGGAGTTCCTCTCTCTGCACCTGTTTGGGGAGTTTGCACACTTTGCTTCTTCCCAGTTGGTGTGAGTTTCTCACCGGTAAGTCATGAGAGTTTAAGTAGCATTTTAGATGGCTTCATATTTTGTGTAACTGATGACTTTACCCTAGATTTTAGTGTATTTATGATTCTAAGTTGTATTGTGAGGTGCACATATGCACTGTAATATTTTCCCCTTTTTAGTAATCAGGTTTTATCAGTTGTAACTTTATCTATCCCTTATCCCTTCTCAGCGTCGTGCATTGCTGCTGCATGCTGATTATTTGCTGCAAGAGTCCTTGCTTATTTGTTTAACCAGATTTAATAAACAAGGACTTTATGGCAAGGATTTCGGTGTTCCAAGAGTTTATTCACAACACAACGCAGATTTGACACCACTACACTAAGGGTGGGTGAAATACCAATTGCAGTGTTGCAGGATCTCACAAGAGAAACAAGCAACCTGGTCTGGAAAAACAAGCCCAAAATAAGCCACTTGCCTCACCAAAATAAATGAAAATAAGCAATTATTTTGTTCCTGTGTGGTGGATTTATTAGCATAGAAATCATAACAAGCATACAGTTAATTAACAGTTAAGTATAATTTTAATAACAGATCTGCTTCTCAGTCTGCGGGACATAGCTATAGTTTTTTAAATATGCATCAAATGGTTACAGATTTTGGACATACTTCATCTTGGGATGTGGGTATTGACCCGTGACCCGAATATATGATGTAATGAAACCTCGGAATAATCTACTCTGGTTTTGTTAAACAAGCACCATTTAAGCACAAGGAACAACTTTGTTAGTATATACACTGGCGGCCAAAAGTTTGGAATAATGTACATATTTTGCTGTCTTGGAAGGAAATTGGTACTTTAATTCACCAAAGAGGCATTCAGCTGATCACAAAGTATAGTCAGGACATTACTGATGTAAAAAAACTGCACCATCACTATTTGAAAAATCAAATATTTGATCAAATCTAGACAGGCCCCATTTCCAGCAGCCATCACTCCAACACCTTATCCTTGAGTAATCATGCTAAATTACTAATTTGGTACTAGAAAATCACTTGCCATTATATCAAACACAGTTGAAAGCTATTTGGTTTGTTAAATTAATCTTAACATTGTCTTTGTGTTTGTTTTTGAGTTGCCACAGTATGCAATAGTCTGGCATGTCTTAAGGTCAATATTAGGTAAAAAATGGCAAAAAAGAAACAGCTTTCTCTAGAAACTCATCAGTTAATCATCGTTTTGAGGAATGAAGGCTATGCTTGAAATTGCAAAAAAAAAAAAAAAAAAAAAAAAAAAAAAAGATTTCATACAAAGTTGTACACTACAGTCTTCAAAGACAAAGGACAACTGGCTCTAACAAGGACAGAGAGAGATGTGGAAGGCCAGATGTACAATTAAACAAGAGGATAAGTACATCAGAGCCTCTAGTTTGAGAAATAGACGCCTCACATGTCCTCAGCTGACAGCTTCATTGAATTCTACCCGCTCAACACCAGTTTCATGTACAACAGTAAAGAGAAGACTCAGTGGTGCAGGTCTTATGGGAAGAATTGCAAAGAAAAATCCAGAGTGGGCAAAGAAACACAGACATTGGACAACAGATAATTGGAAAAGAGTGTTATGGATCTTAATCCCATTGAGCTTTTGTGGGATCAGCTAGACTGTAAGATGTGTGAGAAATGACCGACAAGACAGCCACATCTATGGCAAGTGCTACGGGAAGCGTGGGGTGAAATGTCACCTGAGTATCTAGACAAACTGACGGCTAGAATACCAAGGATCTGCAAAGTCGTACGTGGAGGATTTTTTGATGAGAACTCTTTGAAGAACTCTTTTAAAACCAAAAAGTTATGAAATGTTTTTTTCAAATTGTAATAGTAATTTTTCACATTATTAATGTCCTGACTATACATTGTGATCAGTTCAGTGCCACTTTAGTGAATAAAAATACCAATTTCTTTCCATAAGAGCAAAATCTGTACATTATTACAAACTTTTGGTTGCCATTGTATATCATTTACAGTTGAAAAGAGCTGCCAGACTTTTAAATCCAGGAATTATGGGATAGTAAAGTTTCTGGTCGATCTGCACTTCAGAATCTTGCCGGAAATAGTAAGTCATCAGGGTATTTCTCGCTTACTGTTTTAGGAAAACTGCGGATTCGGACATACTACTTCGTTGGCATACTGTATTTAGCAATTCTTCTTTATAGTAGTAAAGTATTGATATTCAGACACAGCCCCAGCCTTCTCTGACTTTGATATCCTGAAATCCTGTGTGTGCTGGTTGGATGAAAGAATAAAAATGTCATCTGTAATTAGTTTATAAAGGTCCTGTTATTTTTATACTTATTTGTAATGTTCAAGCTCACTTGAATTTGTTTTAGATCATTAAACATGATGTTATGGTGTCTTGGAAGGCTATCCGAAACCATCATTCTTACGAGGCACCTTCATATGCAAATTGCTGCCTGACTGAATGGGCACTGAGGTATCAAGGCCGCTGCTCTAACATTCAAACACATCCAATTAGCAAATTAATAGCTATCATCTCACCAATCCACATGTGGAGGTCTGCTCCCTGGTCACCCCGGTTGTCCAGCACAAGGTAGGAGTCCCCGTTGAAGAAAGCCCCCAGCTCAGCAGAGTCCAAGGGAACAGCCTTCATCTTCTCCACTCGCCAACACCTCAGCCCTGGCTGCCTCGCCTCTTCCTTAAACTGTCCTGGAGCGGCCTGAAATGGGAGCATTCTGCAGAGAGACAGACAAAGTGGTGAGGAGGACACGGAGTTGTGAAGAGCAACAAAAGAATAACTTAATTTAGTCATTAAGATTTAATAAAGACTTGAATACTAGAGTAAAAAAAAAAAAAAAAAATTAAATACTCTTTCTATTTATTGTAATGTGTATATTGAAAGCAGTTGCTTGTGACTTTGTGTTTCTACCACAGCAGGACAAGATTTGACAAGTTTCGGTTAGTGTTTCCCAACCTTGATTCAGGAATAACTCAGCTTTGCAATATGTCTGACTAAACAGACACAACCAGTTCAGGTTCCTGGAAAATTCTACAAATGAGCTGGGCCTCGTTTCCCAAAAGCATCATAAGCCTAGAGTCAAAGATCATAGAATCCAACTTACGATTCATCTTAGTTTTGCGGCCCATTTCCCAAAAGCATCGTAAATTTCTTAAAATGCTTGTAGATTAATGAGTGCTCTGGAGTAATCGTACAGCGCTAAGAGCATAGTAAGCACATACTAGTAGCTACACTTTATGCTGAGACTTTAATATCAGGATATATGTGTTTTATTTATTTTTATTTTAACAGACAATTCTAATAATAATAATAAAAATAATAATAATGAAATACATAAAATAGATAGTCTAAATGGATGATTAGATTAATTAGTAAGCATATAAAGTTATTTGTGTAGACTAGTTGGACAAGTTGGTAACAACAAAGTTGTGGCATGATTGATGCAGACAACTGTATAAATTAATGTTAGAAAGAGAAGAAAAAAGTCATTAACTTGCTGCCATGCAAGAAAATTGTCCGAATATATTTGCTCATCATCCTGCATTTACATTTATTCATTTGGCAGATGCTTTTATCCACATCTCCTCTTCCTTTCTGACACCAAAGGCTCTATCGCCAGCACTACAAGTTGTGTAGCACCGCACATGCAGCATTACTGTCACCGTTATCACTTTTGGAAGTAAAGAGCAGACCTCCACTTTATGGTGAATGTCCCTTAACCGCATCTTTCAAATGCCTCCTTATTTTGCGCTCCGCTATAACACAGAAAAATATTCAGTGAATGCTTGTAATTAGCAGGATCATACACAGAACCTCCACTGTCTTCTCTAATCCTGGAAGCTTTAACATCGAGAGGAATTTGTGAAAACAACATATTACAAATGTACACCTGATTATGGAAGCAGATTGTGTAAAAGATCGTTCTGCACAAAATTATTGTAAAAACAATATGTAAATATGCAGTTAATTAGATCGAATATTTAAGAAAACATTTTAAAACTATTTTTAGCAAGGTAAATTACAAATTGTAAAGTTATGCACAAATATAATAAAGTTGCATTGATGAGCAGCACTATACGGTCACATTTCAGCACTGTCACATGGGCAGCGACTCTCATAAATAGCACTTAAAGCACGTCCTCGCACGTTCATCTTAAGTGCAGTTTTGGGAAACGCGCGTAAAAAATAACGAATGCTCGTAAAATTGCTCGTAGGAAACACTCTTAACCGCTAAGATCAATCGTTATTGGGAAACGGGCCCTGATTAGTTGAATCAGGTGTGTCAGATAAAGAGGGAGACACCTAAAGGTAAAGGGTTGGGAATCACTTGTTTAGGTGATCTTGGAGGGTAGTCATAGACATGCACACACCCACATAGATATATAAATATACAGATATAAATACAGATATAGAAAACACACACACACAAACATTTCATGCTGCTGCTCTTTTTCCTTTTGTGACAGCTTGATGTATGCAATGTTATCTGTTATGTAATATACACTTATTTAAAATCAGTTTTTGGAGCAGTCTTTGTATCCTTGTCTCCCCTCTCTTAGGGTGCGTCTCATTTCGCTCCCTATGTGAATTGTGAATAAGTATATCGTGAACACCAATTTGGGCACTGGCAATGGTGTTCTTTCACTTAACATTAGGACACTTCTGAGTCAATCACCTGCGACATGATTTTTCCCTGTACATCTTGCCATTGCAGTCTCTAGGAACGATCATGATTTCCAGCTCGATTACACTTCCTAGTGCTTGACGCATGCACAGAGCACTAGATGGCGTTAGCGTTAGTTCACTTGCCTTATTTGGACCTACAGAGCTGAGATATCCTTATGGGCCAGTGGGTGCTCTACTGCTCTTACTAATTTGTCAACAGAGCTATCAGTTAAAGACTGTTATCTGATTGATTCTTTAACCTGTCAGTACCTGAGCATGGCCTGGAAATGAGGACCAGATGTCTGTTTGGAAACAGTTGTGTGACATTTAGATTTCAGCACACTTCTGCCAACACTCAGGACAATATCGGTGAAGAACAGAGGTTGTGGAACAACACAATATTACTGGCTTATTTTTCAACCACTAGTATTAATGGATGTGAAAAATGAGTTTGCTAAGCATGTTTAATTTTCATTTGTATCAAAATGAATTGGTAATCATTGGTCAAATCTGATAGGATGCTCAAGTTGTCATAGTTGACTGGTATGCATGTATTTACAACATATAAATATTGGCATTACTAACAAATTGCACATGGTACAAATGAGGGCAGCCATGAACCTATCAGTCTAATTGGCTCTTCTTGTAATGGACTGACATTGAGAGGAACAGACAGAGCAGCGTCGAGCCCTAGGACAGAGCTGAATTAATTCACTCTTATGTAAAGAATAGGCCTCAGAGTTGCATGCAGTGTTGCCAGAAAAACAAGCAACCTGGTCTGGCAAAACTAGCCCAAAATAAGCTACTTGTCACACAAATTACATGTTGCAGTGTCTATTCAATAATTCTATCCCTTCACAAAATAATTAAAATGTTCAACATGATTACAGGGGAAGTCAGCATGTTGTTTACAAATGTTCCAGTACTCTGACATCAACCGCACTATGCCGAGTAACTGATAAGGGGCAACTTCCATCAGATATTTTTGCATCAGTTCAAGAGGGTTTACATTCTCCTGTGATGTGACTGATAGCATGTTACGTCAGCAATGTGGGAAGCTTGGGTTCTCGTCCCGTTAAGACTAAAAAGTGATCATGTTCACAAAAACAGTGAAGAGCACGATTCGGAGATTCCATTTTCATTCTAAGACTACATTTTTACTCCACTGACGGTTAGGTTTAGGGTTGAGGTTTGGGTGTAGAGTTGATAAAATATGCATTCTTCTTCACTGTATTACATCTTTTACAGCTACAAACAACTTGCTTTACAACTCACTTTCATCACCCCTCTGGAGAAGCCCCAGATTGCAGTCTGGACAATTGGGCAGGGTGGCATGTTGTCAATACCGAACAGCTCCGACACAAGGGCAGTTCAAACTTAAAACAGTGGAAAAATTCGGGACACACACACACACACACATATATATGTCTATGATGGGGGACATGAGGACGTTGTCGTTGCACGAGGTGAGAGAAACTAGTCGGTGTAAAGTTAATTAATATATTTTTAAAAATTAATGCGATGTTAGAGAATCGATTGCGGCTTAATAGCTTAAGCATAGCTCAGACAGACAGACCCTGTCCATGCAGTTAACATTTTTTTATAAGGTTACTAATATGGAGTCTTTATCTCATGTGAGTTATCAATTTTATACATATATTTTAAAATTACATTTCATTAGGAGTAAAACTTTACAACGAGGAAAACGATAACTGAGTGCACCTTTATGTTGTTTCGAGAGTTACCTTGTGTGTGTGGAACGTTAAGGACCATGTCTGCCAGCTTGATAATCTCAGCGGTAACTATTTATTTACACCAGGCAAGTAGGCTATTGTTCTGAAAGCAAAACGCAGTTAATAATAAAAGAAACTGTAGGCTGCCATCTGCTCAATCGCACAACGCAAAGCAGATGCATTTACTCACGTGATGTGTGTCGTGCTTTGAGCAGCTCGTGATGAGCATGGGGGAATGAATAGTCTGTCCGCGCTGTGCGCTTCTGCTGACTAGCTCAGGTTCGTCACACTTTAATAGTGTTTAGCGTTCCAATCAGTTCATAACTAACTACAACAGAATGCGCGAATATGAGCAAGGATTAAAAAGAAAGAGGAAGTTTTGGCATGCAGGTGCGAGGAACTTAAACATGTCGATGGATTAAAATGCATACACTTATCTCTAGCTATCGCTCGCATGTGAGTGATTATTACAAGTGCCAGTGGTTATCAAACAATAATTTGCAGACCCCCTGTTGAAGACCCTTGCAATACACCAATAAGCTCTGCTGTATAAACCAATGAAATCAGATGTGGGCGGGGCTACACATGTCGCCTGCCCCAATGTGTCGCCACGCCCCATCGTAGACTGCACTCTGGAGTACTTGCCCCTCTCTGTGGGTATTTCACCCGGAAATTGGAGATTAAGCATGCCCTTACGCAGGGTTGGGAGGGTTACTTTTGAAATGTGTTCCACTACAGATTACAGAATTCATGCTGTAAAATGTAATTTGTGATGTATTCCGTTAGATTACTCAAGGTCAGTAACGTGTTCTATATACTTTGGATTACTTCTTCAGCACTGGTAGATTTTTTCACTTGTTTTGACTATAAAAACTCTGCCAGTACAGTCAGACAAAATACACATGTTAAAAATTCATTATCTGAAAAACCTAAATATCTTATGCAGTGTTGTTTCTAAAACAAGATCAATCAAATTGATCTTGTTTTAAGGATTTTTAGATATTTTTACAGGAAAACAATAAAAAAATTATTATCAAGAATATGATTTTTGCCCTAATATCAAAGGTCTTACTAGATAAAAGAAATTATGATCTGATCGTGCCTGGTGACGTGCATGTAAAATGGCTAGAAATAGCATTTTAGCTTAGCGTAAAGCTGACAATTTACACAAGGTTTATTTCTATTTCTTCTGCTCCAAACTTACTTCAAATTTACTTCTCTGTCTGCTCGTATGAATGTAACACATCATAAGAAAGTGTTTCACTGCTGTTCAAATGCACTTTGGATCACATCATTTATATGTATAAATGTTTTCCATCTGAAAGGACTAAATATTAAATGAAAGAAATGACAATAAAATGCAAAGTAATCTCTTCAGTAATCAAAATACTTTTTGAATGTAACTGTATTCTAATTACCAATGATTTAAATTGTAACTGTATTGGAATACAGTTACTTATATTTTGTATTTTAAATACGTAATCCTGTTACATGTATTCCGTTACTCCCCAACACTGCCCTTACTTAAGTGTCAAAAACACTTCCCGCTTCAGCCACTGGGGCCAGTGCTTCTAATTTCAGCATCACAGACCGAGTTTAGCTCAAGAAAACTCAACCTACTGTTTCTGAATTTACTGTGAGATCATTCTGCAGTTTTTCACTTATACAGCTAAGCCATCTAAATCAATGAATAAATCTCTCTCTCTTGTGCACACATATATACCTATAAGGAAAGAAAAACACATCACTGGGGTAGGGGAGAGGCTGGGAAAGGCATAAACACGAAACGAAAGGGCAAGCATATATAGTGGCTATTTACAGTAGGTGGGGATATTTAACAACTGTCAGATATTAGTGGTTGGTCATTCTCTGTTGTGCTAGGCAAGCCCAATAACATGCAAACCAAAACTGCCCATATTTATAAGTGACTCACTTATGATAAGCAGTCATGGCTACACTGGGTGCATTTTATTTCATGTCTCTCTAAGGCATGCCATACAAGAGGCAAACAAGCCCTCACATATTTCACAAGGGAAAGAATGGATCCAGTGGTATCTTCTATACTCAGATAGTTACTGTTATGAACACATCTGAAACAACAAGCTCTGACAGAGTTTGTAATAGGTAAATTACACTTCAGGCTCCCTCTTTTATCTATCCATGACCATAGATTCCATTCAGTCACTACACGCATAGCATTATAAAGTTTGTTCAACTCCAAAGGGCATGATGGCATGCTTCATACACTGCAATGAGCCATAACAGGGAAATATTCCCTCATAAAAATTATGATTTCTTTTCAACTACACAGTTGCTCTTTGTTTATGACTTTATGATACAGTTTATGATCCACTTTAAGACTTTATGAGAGATGTCAGTTTTTCTTATGTAACATAATCTTGTCAGTTCTTGCAATAAAGGGATACGTGATCAGGAAAAAAAGATTGGCATTAGAAAAGGAGTAGTGTGGGGGCCTGGGAAGCTCAGCGAGTACTGACACTGACTACCACCCCTGTATTCATGAGTTCGAATCCAGGGCGTGCTGAGTGACTCCAGCCAGGTCTCCTAAGCAACCAAATTGGCCCGGTTGCTAGGAAGCAGGGTTGGGAGGGTTACTTTGAAATGTATTCCACTACAGATTACAGATTACATGCTGTGAAATGTAATTTTTGATGTATTTCGTTAGATTACTCAAGGTCAGTAACATATTCTAAATACTTTGGATTACTTCTTCAGCACTGGTAGATTTTTTTCACATGTTTTGACTATAAAAACTCTGCCAGTACAGTAAGACAAAATACACATGTTAAAAATACATTCTCTGAAAAACCTAAATATCATATGCAGTGTTGTTTCTAAAACAAGATCAATCAAATTGATCTTGTTTTAAGGATTTTTTGATATTTTTACTGGAAAACAATAAAAAAATTATTATCAAGTATACGATTTTTGCCCTAATATCAAAGGTCTTACTAGAAAAAAAACAAATTATGATCCAACGTGAATTTTCTTGATAAAAAAATATGATCGTGCCTGATAACGTGTGCATGTAAAATGGCTAGAAATAGCATTTTAGCTTAGCGTAAAGCTGACAATTTACACAAGGTTTATTTCTATTTCTTCTGCTCCAAACATACTTCATACTTCTCTGTCTGCTCGTATGAATGTAGCACATCATAAGAAAGTGTTTCACTGCTGTTCAAATGCACTTTGGATCACATCATTTATATGTATAAATGTTTTCCATCTGAAAGGACTAAATATTAAATGAAAGAAATGACAATAAAATGCAAAGTAATCTCTTCAGTAATCAAAATACTTTTTGAATGTAACTGTATTCTAATTACCAATTATTTAAATTGTAACTGTAGTGGAATACAGTTACTTATATTTTGTATTTTTTAATATGTAACCCTGTTACATGTATTTCATTACTCCCCAACCCTGCTAGGGAGGGTTGAATCACATGGGGTAACCTCCTCGTGGGGCACGTGGTGAGTTGTGCTTGGATGCCAACAAGCCACATGATAAGATTGACGGTCTCAGACCATCAGTCCATTGAACCCTGTTACACTGGTGCCAAAACCCAGGAAAGGAGCAGGCGGGAACCGAACGAAGCATCAAAGTAATGTTTTAATAAACTCAAACACAAAAACACACAAACATAAACGCATACAGGGCAGCTGCCTGTAGCTCTCTCTCTCTGCCAAATTGCCGCATCTCGTTGCACTTATCCCTCTCCTCGGTTGATTAGCCCGATTGGGTGCCGGGCGTGCGTAGTCACGGCCCTGCCCTCCTCCTTGTCACATATAAAACATTTGACACTATGGCCATTTCATTTCAATCAAAATGTTTCTCTTGAGGGTTATACATTAAAAAGTACTCAATTATTGGGTAGAAAAAAGATGCGCCATCAACATACTATAAAGTAGGCTAAATATTTTCCAGGTAATTAGGGATTAGGGATATGAACAGTTTTGGCCTACACGATACCGATATTAACAAAAAACTATAAGCCGATACCATTAATATGACACTTACTCAACTTATTTAGTCATCAAATCACTGTTTTACTTGGTAATTGTGTTTTAAAAATGCTTTAAAATGCTAAAAAATCTATTTAATTATTCTAACAATAAATTATTTCCATTAAACATGGACTGGATTTGTTAAACACACGACAGGCCACAATTTTAAGAGCCACAATACAAGATAAAAAAATGAAATAATAATTATAACAACGATTTATATGGGAGAAAAAGATTTTGCACTTTGTTTTTGCAGTTCTAAACAAAAGAACTCACAGTTTACGTATTATAATAGAACATAACAAATTTATATGCATTTTTGACATGCTTTACTTCTACGGATTTTATTTTGGAAGGTATATCTTTATATTACACACAGAAAAATTATTATAAACGTAATACAACACATTAAATTAGGCAATTAATTACAAGTAAACAATCAGGAATTTTCATCAACATTTTCATGTTTGTGCAATAATAAGCATGCAAATGGCAATATGAAAAACCGATGGTTGATATCAGCGGTTTATATCAATGGGTATAGCCGATTGCTGTAATTTGGTCAATAATTGTCCGATACTTTGATGCATACCTACAGATGATATTTTAATAATTTATTTTGGCTTCAATACAATAACAATATAAAAGTTAACTATTTAAATCGTCCTTATATCCCACTTAAATTTTTCCAAATTGTTCAATTGTATAATTTATTTATTTATTTTAATAAATGAGGGAAATATTGAAATGATTTTTGTGCTAATCAACATTATACCACAATTGTGGTAACTTGTCTTGAACCCAGAACATTCCTTTAAGCATTAGGCAGTTCATCCACTGAGACAAGTTATGAACTAACAATGACAGGTTGTCTTTATTGTAAAACCTCATTTTTCATGCTGCCCCACCTTGTGGTGTGCTTTCATAACATCCTCACACTGAAGCAACAGTGTAACAACAGTTTGTCAAGTAAGCAAAAGTGAAAGTGTCACCATTTAAGCTAAAGCACAGAAATTCAAACAGGAGCACTGTGTGCATAAAGCAACTACAGTGAGTCACAGAGTGGCACTTCCTGTGTTGAACCACAGGATTTTTTCATTTAAACACCTTAAAAGTAAAACTTCTAATGCAATGCAGTTTATAACAGTTGTGTTACAATGGAACACCCATTTACTATCACAATTACAGACCTTAGTCTATTTTCCCTTTTGTGGACAAAGTGAATGTAATGAACTCTAATTTTCATTGCATATTTTTAATTACTGCCCCACTAGTGACACCAAACAGAACTGCAAAAATAACATATAGCCCAATCCAAACCTCACACCATTAGTGTTTCATTCTCATTCAAAGTCCCATTGTATGGAGAGAAAAAAAAATAGTATTTAATATTGAACAGCATACATTTTGAGAAACATTCATAGTGAGATTGACATAAATATGAAGAAATGTTTCCGATTCCACTTTTAAGAACGAAAGACAATGATGAAGATACAGTGCAGGATAGTAGAGGGTGGGCCTATGCACATACTGTGAAGACAGTGATGTGATGACAACAGAATATTTTAAGCTCACAGCTTTACTTGAAATGTAAAGAGAGTGACAAGTACTCAAAGCTAACAAACACAGTAGTCCACTTAACTGAATAACCCCTTCGACCAGCTCCGGCATGCTTTCTAAGTCCGGCTCCATTCTGCCTATTCCACAGTGTGTTTATATATGTGTGTGTGTATTCACCTGGCCTGGTTAGCTTATATGTGGCCAGTAACTGGACACGGGGGAATAATCCGAGCGGCCCTGCCGAGGACACCCCGCAGCGAGGAGAGTCGGGTTGCCTGACAAACGCTAAACTCTAGCGTCTAACACTAGGATGACAATTATTGCAATTGATGGAACAATTCCATCCATCTTTCCTCTACTCATCAGAGAGAGTTGATGGAGGAAACAAGGCACAATACGGCTTTAGTTACTTTGGCAAATAGTTACGATCTCCAAAATGTCTGACAATTCAGTTAGTATTTAATTTATTTTTGGCATTTACATTTTTTGTGGTAACTGCAACTTATCCTGAACCGACTCACCTCGCATTACTAATGGTATTCAACATGCCTCATTCAGCTGATGATTAGCTAAAATTCTATACTTTTAACATAAACATATAAGCTCTCTAATAACTTTTAATGCAGTAAATTATAACAATATGAGCTTAGCTAGTTGCTTGTAAGCCCCTTATACAGCAAATCTGGATGTAGAACATTGCTATGTATTATTATAACAATGTTATAGCAGTTATAACAATGTCACAACCAGTGTTGGGTAAGTTACTTAAAAATAGTAACCTAGAATTGCAATCAGATTACTTTAGTAATTACTTAATTGAAAAAGCAATCACATTACTAATTACTTTACTTTTAAGTTACTTTCTAAAACACATTTCCACTCAACAAATTAAAAATAATGTCTATATTTCTTTCTTGTTCATTGTTACACACAAGTCATACACTCAGCACCTCACATTTCCCCTTCACAATGACTCGTTACAGGGCCATAATTCATGTATTCCTCATAAATAACATATTAGAAATTAGCATAACCCTAAATTGTACTTAAAATTAAATTCATTGAAAGTCAGTAACTGTAATCTGATTACAAGAATTTAAAATGTAATGTATTACACTACTTTTGACTAAAAGGTAATTATATTACAGTAACTAACTAATTGCTTTGTTACTGGATTACCCCCAGCACTGGTCAGAACAGTGTCTTAAGAAAAGAAGAATGTTATATCACAACAAAAATTTGGCTTATGTACATACAGCACATTGGAACAGCAGAATAGAGAGGAAGTGATGATAAAGGAAGAACTATGTTATGTAATTATAGAGAAATAATATAGACCATGAAATGATAAATTGTAATACAAAAGGGTGGAGCCACAACATAATAAACTTTAATGATTGTGATGTGCTGGGAATTTCAGCATGAATTACCCCAGAGAATGTGCAAGTTTGGTGGCATGATGTCAGTCACATGACTAGTTTAAAGTGTATATAAAAGGCAAGATATCCAATTTCTGAAACACATGTCATTATCCAGCCATTATCCAGTATTTGCTATCTTTAGAATTTGAAAGGTAAATAAGTAACATTTTGAAACTCAAGATGTGAAATTAAGGTGTGTCTCTACTACTGCCTAAAGTGCCTCTCTGTTTTGCACCAAGAATTAATGAATTTGACACAACAACAAAGCAACCATAAAAGAGGGTCAGTTTTGAGGATAATGTATGAATTTCTGAGATTGTTTACAGATGTTTTAATGCTTACCTTGCTGTAGTAAGTCGGAGGACCCTGCAGAGTTTCGAGTAAGAAAGGAAGAGATTTTGTGGAGGAGAGGTGGCATGTACAAAATCACTTCCTGCATCAGTTTTCAGTTCTGGCCCAACCCCCTTGAATATACACCCCCACTCAAACAAATAGATGTGTGCAAAATAGAGAAAAAAAAAAGAGTGAGAAGAGTGAAATTCACAAATTTGTATGAAGTTCAACAAACAATTTGCTTGTTTTGAATACATTTGACTAGAGTGTAGATCCCATGGCCTGTGCTGACTAAAACAGAACAATCTCCAAAAATCACTGTTTAGCTGGAGGGCTTTCTTTCCCAGTTTCCCTAGTTACGCTTTTCCCGTAGTCACACCCAGTGAGTCACAAAGCATTCAAGTTTTTATGTCAAAGCTTGCCTATGGACATGCTGAAACTGAATTAGCAAAATAGATAGGCCTTGAAAATGGAACATTTTGCCTGATATTTTATCCAAGAGCTGAAGAACTGAAGTCATAATATCAACCTTAAAATACAGCCATGCATGTAGTTTACATTCAGGGCCAGCCCGTGTGTTAGTGGGCCCTAGTCGAAATCATGAAAATGAGCCCCCCCCTGTGTGAAAACTGTCATAACTTTAAAACATCAAAGAACCACTGCAAACGTAATGAGCAGATTTTGTAAATAGAAAGCACTAAAAAAGAAGCAGTATACTGTATAGCTCAGTAGATGACAAATAACATGTCCAATAGCTTTTTTTTCCCAACATGATGTTTGGCTAAAGTGTACATGCATGCATAAGGGAATAGGTGTATTTTAGGTGCTGTGACAAGTCACCATTTTATTGCCTTATTTTGAAACTGTAAGTATGACAATTAGTGGGTAACAGTATTATGTATAAATAAAATTACATATTTGAAATAGGGCCTATAAACACAACACCTCGAAATATATATTTCTAAACAAATGTAAAGAATAAACACATACCTCTTAGAGAGCAGAGATATTTGCAGATAGGATGGTTTGGTTATTTTCCAGATAACTTGCTCATATGTTCACTCTGTTTGAGTTTTTTTGCGTCTTTATATCTGCAGTGTTTTAATTCCTTCCCCAGCAGATTATTATTGAGAAAATGTGAAAAGCCCTAATGATTTGACATGCACTGTATCTGCTATCCTTTAAACATATTAACGCATATGGGTAGTGCCTTCTTACATGACCTAGTTGAAACCTCTCTACAATAACGGCAATATTCTAATATTGGCTATGGTGTTTGGGCTCCGCCTGTTTTGGCGCAAAATTGTCTGCTATAAAAACAGGTGCACAAACACCATTTCCTCAGAATTTCTGACTGAGAACAAGGAGCGCATCGCTCATCCCTCAAGAACTCAAGAGCCTCAAGAGTCTTGTAGTGCTTCTAGCATTCGCAATGTCTCATTCCCTTCATCTCAGGGAACCGAGGTTACGTACGTAGCCGAGATGTTCCCTTACGACTCAGTATACTTGACATTGCGTTTATTAACGCATATGGGGAACAGAATCCCATCATACCGCACTACACGACATAACCTTCCAGAAAGGAAACATGACACTACAGTCTTGTGGGTCGGCGACCAACACGAGTATGCCACAGTGAGTGACCCTAGTGTTGGGCCAGGAGGGGAGCACTCAGAATGAATATATGAACTAAAGTCATATAGTATGAATTAACTCTTCACGAACCCAGTTGGGAAGGGAGTTTATTTATAATGTAAGTGCTTGTGACTTGGTGATGGTAAATTACAACGGCCTGAATGCAGGCGGTTGTGTAAAAAGATGAGGAGCTCGTCCTTAAAGGGAGGAGCATATGTATATATATTTGGCCAATGAATAGCAAGCGCTCTAAACAGAGAGGACTTGTGGAGAGACAATCCATCTAGGTTGTAAAACCTTGCAAATGCGTTTTGAGAAGACCATCCTGCTGCAAAATATACACTACCAGTCAAAAGTTTTGAAACACTTGACTGAAATGTTTCTCATGATCTTAAAAATCTTTTGATCTGAAGGCGTATGCTTAAATGTTTGAAATTAGTTTTGTAGACAAAAATATAATTGTGCCACCATATTAATTTATTTCATTATAAAAAATTAAAAAAATAAAAAAGTTTTTGAAATTGATGACTTGGACCAAATAATAAAGAAAAGCAGCCAATAAGTGCCCAACATAGATGGGAACTCCTTCAATACTGTTTAAAATGCATCCCAGGGTGAAACCTCAAGAAGTTGGTTGAGAAAATGTCAAGAGTACATGTCTGCAAATTCTAGGCAAAGGGTGACTACTTTGAAGATGCTAAAATATAACATAGTTTTGATTTATTTTGGATTTTGTTTAGTCACAACATAATTCCCATAGTTCCATTTATGTTATTCCATAGTTTTGATGATTTCACTATTATTCTAAAATGTGAATTATATACAATTATTATACAATTATAATAAAGAATAAGTGTTTCAAAACTTTTGACCGGTAGTGTATGTCTTGTAAGGACACACCATTCGTCCATGCCCATGAGGAGGCCATGCCTCTAGTTGAGTGTGTATTAACACCAATTGGGCAAGTCTTACCCTGCGACTCATAAGCCAGGGCAATTGCATCGACAATCCAGTGAGAAAGTCTTTTCTTGGAGAGACTTTACATTCCTTTCGTGCATCCTCCATAGCATATAAAGAGCTGATCAGACAGTCTGAACTGGCGTGTACGCTCAACATATACGTGTAGCCTTTTCTGGGTTTGACAGTGGCATTTGAAAGACCAAAGGTCCAAACTCCAGACATGAATTGTCAATTGATAGTGCATGCAGGTCACAAACCCGCTTTACCGAGGCCAGAGCCAGCAGTAGTGCGGTCTTAATGGAGAGCATGCGCAAATCAACAGAGTCCAAAGGCTCGAAGTGGAGCTCTGCAAGAGCTTTTAGGACTAAAGTCCCAAGTCGGGAATGTACCCGGGCGAGGTGGGTTTAATCGTCTTGCTCCTATAAGGAACTTTATGATTAAATCATGCTTGCCTATAGTGGCGCCGGCTTCATGTGTGTGATACGCAGATATAGTCGTCACATACACTTTGAGCGTTGACGGAGTGAGTCCTGCGTCTAATCGCTCTTGAAGAAATATGAGAATTGAATGTATGGGGCAGTTTACTGGGTCTTTGTCATGGGAGAGACACCAGTCAGTGAACACATTCCATTTTAGCGCATAGAGGTGTCTCGTGGATGGTGCTCTGGCCTGTAAAATGGTGATCATGACTGAACGTGTCAGTTCTGGCGCAGCTAGCGTGCTCCGTTCAGGGGCCACGCATGCAGGTTCCACAGCTTGGACTGGGGATGCCAGATTGTGCCTTGCGCCTGAGAGAGGAGATCCCTCCTCAGCTGTATTTCCCATGGCAAGCTGTACAGCATCTCTATAATTTCCGAAACTATTAGAATCATTTCCTTGCCTTTTGGAATATGCATATGACAGAGTGTATCAGGCACACCTGGGGAAACGCATATTTGCGTCTGCTCCCAGTGGGGCTTGGGACTTCGAGTACCAGAGGGGACAGTGGGTATTCCCACTGAGGCAAACAGATCGATTTCTGGTTTGCCAAATATTTCCCAAATCCTCAATACTGTTTGAGGATGAAGTCTCCATTCGCCCAGTATCACCCTTGGCGTGACAGTATGACAGTATGCCACCACCATAAAACCCAATGCTTTCTGAAAAAGCTCCAGTGGAAGTGTTCTCCCCTGTCTGAACTGAGACAGACAATGTAGAATGGCCTGAATGCGCTTGCTCATGATGTGCGCACGCCCGCTCGTCAAGTCGAGGTGGACTCCCAAAAACTGAGATTTATTGACTGGGGGAGAGCGTGCTCTTCGCCCAGTTCACATTGAGGCCCAAGCTGTTTAGATGTTGAAGCAGCAAGTCTCTGTGCTGGCATAACAGAGCCTCTAATTGTGCCAGTAACAGCCAATTGTCAAGGTAGTTCAAGATGCGCACACCGCTCAGTTTCAGAGGGGCGAGAAATGTATCGATGCACTTTGTGAACGTGCGAGGAGCCAGAGACAGTCCGAAGGGCAGGACTTTGAATTGATACGCTGTTTCCTCGAACGCGAATCTCAAAAACATCCTGTGATGTTGCACAATTTGGATATGAATGTACACATCCTTTAGATCTATCGATGCAAACCAATCGTGTGGGCGTACATGCAATAAGATCCGCTTCTGAGTAATCATTTTGAAAGGGTGCTTTGTGAGTGCACGATTTAAATGTCTCAGATCCAGGATCGGCCGAAGCTCACCATCTTACAATAGACAATAACGACTATAAAACCCTTTTTGTGCTTGACAATTTGGCACAATCTCTATCACGTTTTTCACGAGGAGATTGTGTATTTCGGCTCGTAACACTGGCGCATCTTTGGACAAAACCGTGGAAGACAGAACTCAGTTGAAATGGGGTGGCCGGTGTGCAAATTGGATCGTATAACCATGTTTGATCGTTCTTTGTACCAAGTCTGAAATACATTAGGGTTTGCCACGCATCCGCGTAGTGGGACAGAGGGCAATTTGGTTTGCTCACCGTATGATATAATGCGTTACTCACCATAGGGAAGCGGTTGTGCATAATGTGTGTGCTTTTTAAGAGGAAAAGGGCTCTTTTTTGAGAATGTATGAGCATCTCGTGCATTTGCAATGAGTGCTGTTGTAACGTTCAAGGAAGGGAGAGAAAGGAGGACACAGGAAACTTGGGCTTCAACTCAAAGGTATAACTTTTGAATTCCACGTGACGCCATGCGAGGAGCAGACATGTAAATGGCGAGCTCTGCACACTTTGCAAATTTTTGGCTATTTTTGTGTCATAAACCAGTTAGATTTGATACACCCTGCTACATATCTGTTCTCTGAAGTTGACATGGCAAAGAATTCAAAATCCTCGTGCTCTGGAGATATTAAAAGACACTTATGTGCTCAAGCTGAAACCTCTGACAGGCCTGCAGACCAGGGACTCGGTTTGGACAGTGCTGCGGGAGAAATCCAGCGGCAACTGGCGAGCATGTCTGTGATGCTGACGAAAGTTGTTGCAGACTTAGAGATCTTGTTGTAATACGTCGATCAATTACGGCGATGGAAATGAAATTCTCTGAGTTGGTTACAAGAATAGGGGATGTCGAGAGACAGATCAATTATCTGGCGTCATCGGAGAGGGAATTAGCTGCTAATCCACTAGCGACCAAGATAGACTCGCAACGTGTTTTTGAAATACTGGAGGATTTGGAGAATCGTAGCCGGCGAACCAACATCCGAATTGTTGGAATTCCTGAGCATGAAGACGGCCAAGATATGGTGAAATTCATGGATGAGCTCTTGCTGAGTCTGATCGACATAACAGGCCACAAGCTGGAAATCGAGTGAGCTCACAGGGTCCCGGCTCGGAGATCTGCTGAGGGAGACAGGCCCCGATCAATTCTGGCCAAATTCCTGAGATCATCCGATAAATTTCTTGTGTTTCACGAGGTGAGGAGCAAAGGAAAGCTTTCTTGGAAAAAATCACATAATTTTCTTGTTCTCAGACTTTGAAAATTTGACAAGAGAGAAATGTGATCGATTCTAGGAATGCAAGAAACTCTTACATCAACAGAAGATCGTTTTTGCACTGATGTTTCTGGCCAAACTGAGAATAGATACTAAGGATGGCCGCAAAGTATTTACATACCCACATCAAGCATTGTCTTTCATAGAGTCAATGGGGTGAGTTAGCCATTTGATGTTTCTCATGTGGCCCCCGAGTGAGCTGTCTCACTGTACATACACTCGACTGCTTGAGGAAGCTGGGTGCCATTTTGTTTCTTTTTGTGTTGGTTCTGCCTAGCGGCTGGAGTATGTTTTGTGTAGTAACACACTTTCAAGAAACTCTTGCATTGATGGAGGATGGCTTCTGCACTGATGTTTCCAGCTAAATTGAGAATAGATACTAAGGATGGCCGCAAAATATTTACATGCCCACAACAAGCAAAGTTTTTCATAAAATCGATGGACTGAGGAAGTCATAATGTGTTTCTCATGTTGCCCCCAAGTAGATTGTCTCGCTGAATATACACTCGACTGTCCGAGGACACTGGGCGCCTGTTTTGTTTCTTTTTGTGCTGGTTCCACCTAGTGGCTGGAGTTTGTTTTGTGGAGTAAATCTCCTTCGGAACAGTTGTGGATGAAACTGCTCGTTCTTTGTGTTTATGCCTTCTATTGGCTGGAGTTTGTTTTGTGGAGTATTTTTTGTAGGACAATGGGAGGATTAGGTCATCTGCTTCACTCATGAACAGCCGGCTCACTGAACATTCGTTTGACTGCCTGAGGAAACTGAATGGAATTTTTTGTGTGTGTGTGTGTGTGTATGTGCTGGTTCTGCTAGCGGCTGGAATTTGTTTTGTGGAGGAACGCACCTTCAATACGGTTTTGTGAATGAATCTTCACATTCTTTGTGTTTATTCTGCTTATTGGCTGGAGTTTGTTTTATATATTATTTTTTGTTACGTAATTCTGTCTCACAGAATTTGTATAAAAGCACCAGACTTGAGCAATCTGACAGCAAAGTTGTCGTGGGGACTCTTGCAGGTGTACATGGACTATTTGAGTTTAGAGGGATGGACGACGGTTGGTGCTGTTGTGCGCGGGGTTAATGCGCACATTCTTCTTTTTTCTGTTTGTTTGGTTCTGGGGGAATTGGGGTCTGATTGTTGCACTAATGTTGGAATATGGTCTTTATAATTTTATTTTTGACACACAATCTATTTTTTAAATATGTCAAAATGTCAAATGTTAATATGAGTGGATTATGTCTCCATGTGGAATGGGAAAAATTCTGATTCTGAGATAACCTTGGAGGAGCTTAATGAGGTAATTAAGGCCTTGCCTACTGGCAAGGCTATGGGGCCAGATGGCTTTGCCGCTGAGTTTTTTAGATCTTATGCTATAGAACTGGCTCCACTTTTGTTAGAAGTTTATATGGAATCATTAAAAAATGGGAAGCTTCCGCC
Organism: Myxocyprinus asiaticus; assembly: GCF_019703515.2. NCBI lineage: Eukaryota > Metazoa > Chordata > Actinopteri > Cypriniformes > Catostomidae > Myxocyprinus > Myxocyprinus asiaticus. The sequence continues at coordinate 23,478,331 of NC_059375.1, read as the reverse complement.
AACCATGACACAAGCCCGGATCAGTCTGATTCTTAAAAAGGACAAAGATCCAAGTGAGTGTAAGAGTTACCGTCCAATTTCCCTGATCCAGCTAGACATAAACATTTTGTCAAAAATTTTGGCTAACCGATTAAGTAAAGTTATGACAACTCTTATACATATAGATCAGATGGGGTTTATTTGGGGCTACAGCTCTTCTGATAACATTAAACATTTCATCAATATTATGTGGTCAGTGGCGAATGATCAGACTCCGGTCGCTGCCATCTCACTTGACGCTGAAAAGGCGTTTGATATGGTAGAATGGGATTATCTTTTTAAGATGTTGGAAATATATGGGTTCGGAAAGACTTTTATTGGATGGATTAAGTTATTTTATAGACACCCGGTAGCGGCGGTACAATTAAATGGATTAATTTCAGATTATTTTACTCTGGACAGTTCTGCCTTGCCCTGGAACCATTAGCAGCCGCGATAAGAAAGGTGGATGATTTTCCAGGGGTGATGACGGGAGGCATGGCGCATAAACTTTTGCTTTATGCAGTTGGTATTTTATTATTCGTCTCCGACCCCACAAGAGCTATGCCTTGCCTCCACAGAATTATTAATTCCTTTTCTAAGTTCACAGGATACAGAGTCAATTGTTCTAAAGCAGAAGATTTGGCTCTGATAGCGTACTGCCCAGTAACGGCTTTTCAGCCTTAGTAAAAAGGTTTTCGAGCAATGTGGGCAGATAGGCTTCATTACATTTATCTATGATTGGGAAGGTTAATGTTATTAAAATGAATTGTATTCCAAAATTCAACTACCTGCTACAGTCTCTCCCTGTAGATGTCCCCCTCTCTTATTTCAAGCAATTTGATAGCATAGCAAAGTCCTTTATTTGGAATGGTAAACGTCCCAGATTACATTTCAATAAGTTACATAGGCTGGTTGACAAAGGTGGGCTAGGCCTACCCAAGATTTTGTTTTATTATTATGCATTCGGTCTCAGATATTTGGCTCATTGGTCGCTTCCACCTGAGAGAGCCTATCCCTGGTTTGGTATTGAACAGAAATTCTTGCTCCTATTTTGCCATTGCAAAGCCTTTCTGTTAAACTAACTGGAGAAGTTAAGTCACAACCCGTTATCTCGCATTTGCACGCGGTATGGACAAAAGTGTCCAGAGAGTTCAATTCTGACATTTATTTAAATGTTGCCTCAAGCATATGGTTAAGCCCAAAATTACATATTAATAAGTCCCCTTTCTGCTGGTCAGAGTGGATTGTGAGGGGGGTTAATACACATGAATGCTCGACCACGCCCCCGCTGCCACAGCTGTATTCTTTATTGCATTTTTTGTTGCATTTATTAGAGTGTAAGACACAGAAACAACATTTTGCATAACATTGTGAACAACAATATTCCTTTCCCGACAAACAGCAATGGGGAGATGTGGAACAGTGTTCCAATCGAGCCTTCTTCGGAGCAGACCCGGAGGGAACCACAGGCTCTGATTTCCACTTCAAAGGGTTGCACCCGTCAGCCGCTGCATGGGGGTTTTCCTCCTGTCGGTGCGAGGCGTGCGCTGATATGGCTGCTTCCATTTGGGCCACGGCTTAAGTGGCCTCACCGGTGGCTCGGCAGCGGTAGGTGCTGGCGCTGAGGTAGCAGGCATGGGGCTTTTAGCTGGGCGCTGGCTCTAAACAGAGTGAGGGTGAGCCGGCTGTGATATGCTCCATTTGGGCATGAAGTGTCTCATAGCTTGTGACTACTGCTGAGTTGTGATGTAACGCTCAGCAAACTTCTTCACCGAGCCGCCAAAGAGGCCGGCTGGAGACACTGAAACATCAAACAGAGAGGCTTTTTCCCTGTCACTCATGTTTGTGAGGGTCAGCCATCTACTTCGATCCAGAACGACCAGGTTGCCCATGGACTTGCCGATGGACTTTTGTGGCACGCAGCGCCAAGTCTGTAGCGGTGTGGAGCTCTTTGAAAGTCTCTGGATCGAAGCCTTGCTTGTCCATTTGCCTGAGGAGCTTGGCATGAAATACCTGGAGCACCGCCATTGCATGGAGTACTGATCCAGAGTAAGCTTTTCTGTCTGACATCTGTCGACATGGCTTGGAAGGATGTATGGGGCATGATTTCCACGCCCTTTTACACGCTGGGGAGAGATGTGCCGCTACCGCCTCCTCCACAAGGGTTAGTTGGGCATAGCCATTCTCTTCCCTGTGATCCACATTCGAGAGGATGGCGTCACTGCGCATGCATGCTGAAAAGTGCATACACCAGGACTTAGACTGTTTGTTATGAACTTCGGGAAAGAATGGGGCAGATTTGAGGAACGAGGCTGCTTGACGGCTTCCGGACTGCAGGAACCACTCATCGAGGAGAGACTGCTCAGGTTCCTCTGGGGGAAACCACTCGAGGTTTAGCTCTTCGACCGCCCTTGTAAGGATGCAAAGAATCTCCCTGTCAGCGGCGTGTGCATGTTCCTCACCCTCGCTGGAGGGAGGGGCGGCAGCATCATCCACTGACCACTCGCCTGATGCGGCGAGAGACATGACATCGTCATTATCATCCCCAGCGTCGAATCAACCGCCGAATGAGATGAGGCCACAAGCTCTTTCAGAGGGCCGGAGCTCATCTTGCACATAGCATATCAGGAAACGTGCTTCGTTGAGATTGAGGGGCTCGCGGAGCGTGTGCCAGCACAAGGTCCACCTCAAGTTCATCCTGCTTAAACTCGCACCCTGCCGTGCCTCCTCATGTGAATCCATGGGTATCACAGAAGAGGCGAGTGGGAGGGAGCGAGAGGCTGAATCGTCCCTCAGAAAGATTCATGAGCGAAGCGACTTGATATATATTTATATTTATATCACACAAAATACAATACACAATATGTAATTGCTTTGTAAGGATACACAACACCTGCCAAACCGCGGCAGGGAATCAGGATGCTGAGGCCCGTTCACCAGCGAAGCATCAAGTGGCGAGTTGGAGTGATGTTCGCTAGAGCACTGCAGGGGAGTGGAGAGTCTTCTCGCTGCCGTAAAGATTCCACCCACTGACTTGTGTATATCGACGGCAAAGGGTAGAGGGCTTCTAGACAAGAGATGATCGCTGTCTTGAAGGAAGAAATTCTGAGGAAATGGTGTTTGTGTACCTGTTTATATAGTTAATAACAGTTTCGTGCCAAAACAGGTGGGACTCAAACACCATAGCAAATATTAGAATATTGGCGTTATTGTAGAGAGGTTTCAACTAGGTTGTGTATGAAGGCACTCCCCATATGTGTTAATAAATGCAATGTCAAGTGTACTGAGTCATAAGGGAACTTTACTTATTGCCGATTTTAGATACACTGCTGTTATTTTATTTGTTGTAACTTTCAGTTATTTGTCTTTTTGTGATTGTTCAGAGCTCATTTTAAACGTAATATGTTGTATTTAGTTTTCACCGTCATTGTGATTTGTATGTTAAATGATCATCTCCACACATCTTGCATGATAGAAACCATTGGACTGTGGAGAAATTCAAAATAAAAGTCATCAATGTGTTTTTGTTTTATGTCTTGTTCATTTACTTTGCACGTGTTCGCGGGGCCCCTTCAGGCACGTCGGGGCCTAAGGCGGCCGCCTGTATCACCTGTAGGATGGGCCGGCCCTGTTAACATTCAATGGCTGTGAATGCATCCCATCAGACATTTGCAAGAGAACAGAGGAAATTTAGTTTCAGTGGTTTACTGAAAACGAGAACCTATCAGCTGTGAAATGTATAACTCTGCCTGAGCAATGGGAAATTCTTGATTTAGAAATGAGGAACTGGGGGCCTGGGTAGCTCAGCAAGTATTGACGCTGACTATCACCCCTGGAGTCACGAGTTTGAATCCAGGGTGTGCTGTGTGACTCCAGCCAGGTCTCCTAAGCAACCAAATAAGCAACCAAGCCCGGTTGCTAGGGAGGGTAGAGTCACATGGGTTAACCTCCTCGTGGTTGTGATTAAGTGGTTCTTACTCTCAATGGGGCGCGTGGTAAGCTGTGCGTGGATCGCGGATAGTTGCATGAGCCTCCACATGCTGTAAGTCTCCGTGGTGTTATGCACAGTGAGCTACGTGATAAGATGCACGGATTGACTTGTCCTCCACCACCCGGATTGAGGTGAGTAACCACGCCACCACGAAGTAGTGGGAATTAGGCATTCCAAATTGGGAAGAAAAGGGATAAAAGAAAAAAAGAAAGAAAAAAAAAAGAAATGAGGAACTGGGTAATGTCTGAATGTCATCAATGTGGTGTGCTTCCAGACAGACACCGCTGTTACTATATCTTTCACAAAGAATCTAAACAGACACTCCTTTGTATCAAAAGTCATATGACTTCCATCTTGCATCTATGTCTGCATCAAAACTCCATAAAAGGAAGCAAATAAAAACTGTCATGATACACTTACAACTATCATATTTTGTACATTAAATGTTTAAAGGGTCTATTATTGATGTAATCCTGTAACATATTTTCTGATACTCCACAACCCTGATAACGGAGTAGATGTAGCAGGATTTCATATTTAAAATACAAAATATAAGTAACTGTATTCCACTACAGTTACAATTTTAATAATTGGTAATTAGAATACAGTTACATTCAAAAAGTATTTTGATTACTGAAGAGATTACTTTGCAATTTATTGTCATTTGTTTCATTTAATATTTAGTCCTTTCAGATGGAAAACATTTATACATATAAATGATGCGATCCAAAGTGCATTTGAACAGCAGTGAAACACTTTCTTATGATGTGCTACATTCATACGAGCAGACAGAGAAGTACATTTAGAACAGAAGAAATGGATTTTTTTGTGTGTGTGTGTGTAAATTGACGTGCGAACATTTAGCTTTATACTAAGCTAAAATGCTATTTTTAGCTATTTTACATGCATCTGTTACCTGGCATGTTCATATTCATTTATCAAGAAAAACATTAGATAATTTTTTTTTCTCTAGTAAGACCTTTGATATTAGGGAAAAAATATTTTTATTGATGGGAATGTTTGTATTGTTTTCTATAAAAATATCTCAAACTCCTTAAAACAAGATCAATTTGATTGATCTTGTTTTAGAAACAACACTGCATAAGATATTTAGGTTTTTCAGAAAATGTATTTTTAACGTGTATTTTGTCTTACTGTACTGGCAGATTTTTTATTCTCAAAACAAGTGAAAAAAATACCAGTGCTGAAGAAGTAATCCAAAGTATTTAGAATACATTACTGACCTTGAGTAATCTAACGAAATACATTACAAATGACATTTTACAGAAAGTATTCTGTAATCTGTAGTGGAATACATTTCAAAAGTAACCCTCCCAACCCTGTGTATTACTGTAATAAGATTGCTCAGCCTCATTGAAATCATGCTCACAGGACAAGTAAACATGTAAGTTGTCACAATTGCGACCGGTGTGAAAATACAGACCCGTTTTTGAATACGTGACTGTATGACACCCAAATTAAAATGGAAGATTTCAAAGTATTATTACAATAAATAAAGTAAAAGTACAAATTAATATGCAAAAAAATAAATAAAAATAAATAAATAAATAAAAATTCTTGGTTTGTCATTCCCCTTTCCCACACAATTGTTTGATTGTAAAAAAATATATTAAATTATGTCACTTTACTGTTGGCGATTTTCTATTGGGTCTTAACTGAGCAAAATGACTGTATCACACTTACTCTGTAGTTTCCCCACCAGTTACAATTGTGTTTTTTAGAAAAGGCATACAGGGAGGGGGCCTGGGTAGCTCAGCAAGTATTGACACTGTCTACCATCCCTGGAGTTGCCCTAGCAACTGTCCCAGTTTGAATCCAGGGTGTGCTGAGTGACTCCAGCCAGGTCTCCTAAGCAACCAAATTGGCCCAGTTGCTAGGGAGGGTAGAGTCACATGGGGTAACCTCCTCGTGGTCGAGATTAGTGGTTCTCGCTCTCAGTGGGGTGCGTGGTAGTTTGTGTGTGGATTGCGGAGAGTAGCATGAGTCTCCACATGCTGGGAGTCTCTGCGGTGTCATGCACAACGAGTCACGTGATAAGATAGGAATGATTAACTGTCTCAGAAGCGGAGGCAACTGAGACCTGTCCTCCACCACCTTGATTGAGGTGAGTACCCGCACCACCACGAGAACCTACTAAGTAGTGGGAATTGGGCATTCCAAACTGGGAAAAAAGGGGCAAAAAAAAAAAAAAAAAGGCATACAGTTTCTTTCATTAGGCTATCAAAGAAGTAAAATACGTGTGCCCTCTCATATGAAAAAATAAGGATTAAACAGGTTAACTTCAAATTTGAAGCTTCATTACATAGTTAGTCAATTGATAGCATTTGTACACTGTACAAAATGTCCATAATTTTAACGGTAAAAGAATGTACAAAATGTTACAGTAAAAAGACATTAATTGGTTAATGGGTTGTTACCTTAACATATACGATAAAAAATTAGAATATATTTAACAAGACAATACATGTAATTTTACAGTAAAACGTAAATATATATATATATATATATATATGTATTTATGTAAACAGTATAATTTTACCGTATGATTAACGTTTAAACTGTATATTATGTTTAACAAGAAAATAGATGTACTTTTACTGTGAACTATTATTAAAATGACTTTAAATTACAACGCGTGACCCATCACATTTAATTATGTTTTATGGAAATAGTCATGTTTCTTATTTTTTTATATGAGTTATGTACATTGGGGTGTTCCGTGTTATTTTTTATGTCGTTTAGTTATTGTTTTATTGCATAAATTTAGTGTCACATGTTAGCCTGATGGTGTTTTGTGTTTGTGTGAGTAACACTGTAACTTTTGTAGTTACTACAGTGATAAACAATGCATTTTAAAGTGAAAAGCAGACTTTTATAGTTCCAGAAGGTTAGTATATCAAGTTTATTTCATTTAACAATATAAAATGTAGTGAACTGTGAAATATACAGGCATCCAAATCACATCCCATAAAGCCTGAAACATGGTCACCAATGTTTTTACGGTAAATTTCTGGCAACCACAGCTGCCGGTATTTTACAGTAAAATTAAGTTTATTTTATTTTTATTTTTTTACAGTCTATAGCATAATATTCATTAGAACGGAAAATAATTTCAACTCATTCTTCGATTATTTAAAAAAAAAAAAAGTAAACAATTGTGGTAACAGTGAGGCACTTACAATGGAAGTGAATGGGGCCAGTCCGTAAACATTTCATAAAGGTTCAAAGGTACAGCCACAAAACAAACATAGCACATTAACATGATTTTAGTGTGATAAAATTGCGATTTTAGTATGACATAGTATTTAGTATTTAGTATATATCTTTACCAGGGTTGGGGAGTAACGGAATACCTGTAAGGAGATTACGTATTTAAAATACAAAATATGTATTCCACTACAGTTACAGTTTTAATCATTGGTAATTATAATACAGTTACATTCAAAAAGTATTTTGATTACTGAAGAGATTACTTTGCATTTCATTGTCATTTGTTTCATTTAATATTTAGTCCTTTCAGATGGAAAACATTTATACATATAAATGATGCAATCCAAAGTGCATTTGAACAGCAGTGAAACACTTTCTTATGATGTGTTACATTCATACGAGCAGACAGAGAAGTATGAAGTATGTTTGGAGCAGAAGAAATAGAAATAAACCTTGTGTAAATTGTCAGCTTTACACTAAGCTAAAATGCTATTTCTAGCCATTTTACATGCACATGTTACCAGGCACGATCAGATCATAATTTCTTTTATCTAGTAAGACCTTTGATATTAGGGCAAAAATCATATTCTTGATAATTTTTGTTTTTAAAGTTATGTAAAAATATCTAAAAATCCATAAAACAAGATCAATTTGATTTATCTTGTTTTATAAACAACACTGCATAAGATATTTAGGTTTTTCAGAGAATGTATTTTTAACATTTTAACCTTCAGTAATCTAACGGATTACATTACAAATGATATTTTACAGCATGTATTCTGTAATCTGTAGTGGAATACATCAAAAGTAACCCTCCCAACCCTGATCTTTACATAGGTAAGGTTAATCACTTAAACAATGTTAACTCACATAAGGTTCACATCTTGTGGTTATACCTTTGAAACAGCCTGTATTTCAGTGTTTATGGATGGACTGGGTGGCCCCTTTTACTTCAATTTTAAGTACCTTACTGAAACTGTGATTTTTGCCAAATGAGGGATGAGTTGAAATTGTTTTGTGGCAACCAAGATTATGCCACAAATACTTTCGATTAACCTTAACTTGTATTGAACCAGGAATATTCCTTTAATTCTCTAATCTCTACACACACCCACAACAAAAAAAATTTAAAGAATCAAACAGGTGTAATCAAACTTTTTATTTTTCCAAGTCAAAAAAACAAAAAACAAAAAATTTAAAAAAAAAATACATAATCAAATTGATTTCTTTACAGTGGCAATTTCTCTTAATTTATATTCTCTTTCTCCTGAAAGCCCACCTAGAATTTAATCGGGCGCAAAAAAAAAAAAAAAACTCAACATTTATGCCCTCATTCTCTCGCGCTCTCTCTCTACACACACACACACACACACACACACGGAGCCTGGGTACACAGTATTAACAAAACTAGTTCGAAATATCCATGAAACTTAAGGCAAACAAGGGCATTGAAGAGACACTGTCAAAACTGCTCTCCCCAATGCAATCTATTAGGCCTTAAATCTGAAGTTCTTTTCAGGTCAACAAAAACTGTCACTAAACCAGCTTGACAGAACAACAAGCTTTTGCTTTTTCGTATTTAAATACAACTCAAATGTATCCAAATGCAGTGTCAAGTCAGTCTCTGTCGCCCTCTATCGTTCAAGCAAAAGATGACGAAATAATAGAAATGTGCACCTTTTGCCTATCTAACAGGTATAGAATCCACTGCGTGATTAGACAAATTTAGGATAACAAATGACCACAAGGTCTAAGGGCACAATGACGCTAGATATGAAACAGTGCATATTCAAAAGGAAACAAGTCAAACTGCACCTTTTTCCCAAGCACTTAATTCAAAGAGCCAGGCTGACTCAGACAACTATGAAGCCAGCACTAGAAAATGGTGTAAAACAAATGTTTTTCTTTAGTAATTCACACAAGATAACAGCAAATGTACTTAAATAACTGGGAATAAATGATACATATATCAGAAAAACAATTACACTTGCTAATTAGAGATTAAAGGATTGAGTGCTAAGACGGATATCAGATCTCAGGTAAGATTTGAACCTAGTAGGTTTAAAAAAAAAAAAAAAATGTAATGGTGCAGCTTGTGTAAAGCAGTGCACCTACTCCTGCCAAGCCCACTCTTAGGATAAAAAAAATATATATATATATTCACACACACTTCCTCTGTGTGCTCAGAGGTACAAGATTGCTGGTTCTCATTTCATGTTTTGTTTTTGCAGTTTGTGAAATGGTAAATTACTGGGTAGATGCTGGTGAAGGATACAAGGATTGCATCTTTTGGGACAGAGGAACACAGATGATTAGAAAGATGACACTTTAAAACCAAGCATCCATACTACCAATTATTAGTATAAAAGCGGGCAATGTCTACAACACTTTTACCCATAACATGGGCTGGCATACATTACAGACTACAGTATTACAAGACTTTAATCTGAAAAAATGTGAATCACTCCATGTTCAAAAAAAAAATGCTACTTTCTAATAAACATCAGCATCTTTCATGGAAAACATCAGTTTCTTTAAAAAATAGCATTTTTCATGAGTGAAGTCAAATTGGACAGAAAAGCAACATTAACATTTAAACGGTTCTCCATTCTGACCTCCACTTGTGTGTGTGAAAGAAAAAAAAAAAAAAAAACCTGGCAAACAAGCGCTTATTTACATAAGAGGGGAAAAAATTCTGTAAAATGTGAAAGGTCTGCTTCCCCTTTCTATTTAAGCTATAGAGATTTTAAGGTTTCATTTTGAAACTTTAGATACAATCCACTGTTTTCTGTTTGAAGGTTTTTGGCAAAACTTCAAGATCACAGATTTCTTTTACATCCAACACTGAACTTAAGAGAAGGGAGATAGAAATGACTGAATGGAAAGGGGAGAACAAATAATATTTTCCCTCCAAAAACAGTCAATATCCAGCATCTTTCCATCAGTTTTAAGTTAAGGTTCAGTAATCTCCCCCTTCAACTTAGAACAAAAACAGTCTATACAAAGGCAGCCTTGTTTGGCTTATAGTTCAAACCTGTGACAACAGATGCAACCATTGAAAATCAACCTCTTTAGTGAGGCTATTTAAGAAGTCCAAAAGGGAAAATAAAGATTTGACATGTGGGATCTGCAGCCTTCCCTGTAAAATCACAGCAACCCCAGCTGAGTGGTTTTCCTTCAGTCTTTTTCCCAGGGTCATTGTGCCAATAAGGGAAGTGGGATAAACCCCAGCCCAATCATCTTTAGTTATTTTCTTCATCACTGTCATCAGGGCTGATGGCTGGGCTGTAGGTCGGAGAAGTGGGGCTGTAGCCAGGAGAAGTGGGACTGTAGGTTGAGCCCTTGGGGCTAGTTGGAGAGTAGGTAGGAGATGTTGGTGAGTATTTTGGAGAAGTTGGAGAGTAGGTTGGGGAGGTGGGTGAATATTTGGGGCTGGTTGGGGTGTAGGTTGGAGAAGTTGGAGAGTAAGTAGGGGAAGTAGGGCTGTACTTGGGTGTAGTTGGGGAGTAGGTTGGAGAGGTGGGGCTGTATTTGGGTGAGGTGGGGGAGTACTTTGGGGAAGTGGGTGAATATTTAGGTGACGTCGGGGTATATTCTGGAGAACTAGGACTGTATGAGGGAGAGGTGGGAGTGTATTTTGGAGAGGTAGGAGAGTATGATGGAGAACTTGGGCTGTAGGAGGGTGAACTTGGGGTGTAGGTGGGAGACTGTGGGGTGTAGCGTGGACTGGATGGCGAGTAGGATGGTGAGGTGGGGGAGTATGAAGGAGACGTGGGGGAATAATTGGGGCTGGTTGGGGTATAATTTGGAGAGGTGGGCGAATAGGACGGCGAGGTAGGGCTGTAAGAAGGAGAGGTTGGGGAGTAACTGGGCGAGGTGGGTGTGTAGTTGGGTGAAGTGGGGCTGTAGCTTGGAGATGTTGGGGAGTAGCTTGGGGAGGTTGGAGAGTAGCTGGGGGAGGTTGGAGAGTAGGACGGGGAGGTGGGGGAATAAGACGGAGAAGTGGGAGAATAAGACGGGGATGTTGGGCTATAGCTTGGTGAGGTTGGGCTGTAGCTGGGTGACGTTGGGCTATAGCTGGGTGACGTTGGTGAATAGGACGGTGAGGTTGGTGAATAGGACGGTGAGGTCGGTGAGTAAGAGGGTGAGGTTGGGGAGTAGCTTGGGGATGTTGGAGAATAGGATGGAGATGTGGGAGAGTAGGAGGGTGATGTAGGCGAGTAGGACGGAGATGTAGGGCTGTAGTTTGGGCTGGTGGGCGAGTAAGACGGCGAAGTTGGAGAGTATGATGGTGAGGTTGGAGAGTAGCCAGGGCTCTGAGGGGTGTAGCCACCAGGAGAACGAGGCTCATAGGCAGGAGAGGTTGGAGAGTAGTTGGGAGACAAGGCTCCTGAAAAGACCATAGGAAAAGATTCATTAGTGACCCATTTGGTTTGCAACCTACAAATGCAACTAGGCAAACAATGTGCCTTGTTCTTAGAAAGAGAACCGGACTTAAATGAACATTGCAGTAACCTGGTGAGGGGATATAAGGGCTGGCTGGCCCAGGTGAGCCAGGTGAACCAGGAGTAGGGGACCAGGCAGGAGAGTAGCCGGGCGAAAAGCCACTAGCATCAGATGCAGCGCTGGGAGAGAAGCCTGCAGCACCAGGTGTCATTCCACTTCCTGCATGGAAAAAGAAAAAAGTCAATGGTCTACAATCAAGCACAAAGATAATGCTCTGTAAATAAAGGGTTACCCAAAAACTTTTGTAAATGATTTCAGAATGATTCACATACCAACACTAGGAGACCAAGCACCATATGCAGGAGTAGCTCCTGTGTTCCAGGGAGTCATTGCAGGAGACATACCACTCATGGGGCTGGGGGCGGAGCCAAAGAACATACCCGTGGCTAGGAAAGTAGTATTAAAAAGTTACATTATTTGGATTAAACGTTAAGACAAAGGTTTCAAAATGGGAACTGCGTTTCACTTACGTCCTGCAACACTAATGCCAGGGATGTTGGTAGGAATCTCCATGCCATACTTGCACTTCTCCGCATCCAACAACAGGTCAAAGCAGCCAGTCCCTGCAGGAGCTAGCTGTCCCAGCATGATGTTCTCAGAAACGCCTTTCATTGGGTCACTTTCACCATGAGATGAGGCTTCCATCAACACGTCCACCTGAAGAAAATATAAGTTTGTATTCAGTTGATAAATTAAGAATGTTATATTTGGTAACATATGTCCACATTTTGCTTTAAATACAGAATGCACTGGAGCTGGCATGGACTCAAGTTTGAGCAAAACCTGATGATCTACAGTACGTCACCCCAGCACAATTTGACAATGTTTTAAAAAGCATCTTGTGTGCTTCAATGGAAAAAACAAACAAATTCTGATCTTTTGTACAGACGTAAATGTCAAAAATATGCTTATTTGCTTAATGGCCAAGAAATAGTGCAGAAAAGTATCTTTTACATTTCAAAACCCTAAAGCTATTTCCAGGTTTAAAATAAAATGTTTAATTCCAGATTTCCAATATAGCCTTTTGAACCCCACTGTATATATCATTAAAATGTTTTGAGTGAATAACTGAGTGATCTCACCGTTTCTTCAAAGGAGCACTTCATGAGTGGTCCAGTGTCCTGTCTGTTGATGCCGTGACGAGTAATGGCCATCAAGTGACCCCTACAGGTCATTGTGTCGCACAGCAAGGCAAGATGGCGGTAGTTGACATAAGAACCATCAAAAGAGATGACATGGTACAACTCTCTCTCCAGAGCCTTTCGCACAGCCTCAATACCAAGAACCTGCAGATGAAGCACACATTTCGTAAATTCGGCCTTAAAAATGGTGGCAATGAAGTCATCAAAGTGCAAACTATTGAATTGATAACTCTTACAGTGAAAATCTCCACAATGTCATTGGAGGTGGTCCTGACAGGGTCCACATCCTTTTCACTGAGGACCCTCATGAGGCTGACTCCATCTGTTTCCAGAATCCACTCCTGAAGGGCTTTAAACTCTCCATCTTCTGTAATGATGATTTTCTTCTTGTTGTCTGTCTGTGGAAGATGCATGTAGACCTAGGGAACAGAGTAGGAGAAATTAATCATTTGGTGTTAAATGTCTTCATTGAACAAATTAGATTGCTATAGCAAGACAAGTTTATATACACTGAGGAGAAAAATACCTTGCTGATTTGCTCGATGCCTTGCAGGGTCATGTCTGTTAGCATGTTGGATTCAATGCAGCGCAGGAAGACATCATCATCCATCTTATCCACTACCTCCTCATCCTAGAGATGAGATTAGACAATTAGTATATAATGAGCAATGAGGTTATTTCAGGGTTCCCAATTTTTTTTACTAATGAATTTCCATGACATTTCCAGTCATCTGTGATTACAGGATAAGAATTTTTAAAAGAATTTTGATTCAGACCAATTCCCTAATAAACCACCCAGGCCGATTGGTGTACAGGTTCGATTAATTGAAAAGAACGGACTCAAAGCGAGCAAGTTGTACTCTATACGAGCAAAATCAAGCTGATTAAATATTTTTGAGCACAGCATAACTAGGAAAATGTATATTCACTGTAGATATTTCAATGACATCTCCAGCCCTTTAAAATGATCTGATACTTCCAGGTTTTCCCAAGATGGTCAAAACCCTGCCAAATAATGAAGATCAAAGAAAAAGAAACAAAAAACCTCTTGGAACTTATTCTCGTCGCTATTCATGATACGAATTCGCAGCACCAGTTTCTCAGCATTGTCATCATTGAAGATGCAGTTTAGGTCATCACCAAATCCTAGGAGAAAGAGACAGGGATTACTGTTTGACATACTTCATGTACCACTCCCAGAAAAGCCCTTTGTTTCATAATTTAAAACATTGTATAAGCATTTGTGTACTTGATACAATGTTAGATATTCTCAGTTATTTACACTCACCAGCATTGATCTTTTCTGCAATCTGTTCCATGGTCAGTTTACGGTCAGTCATGTGTTTGCGGTCAAGTTCAATACGCAGCAGCCAGGGTGAAATGCGGGTCACATCAAAGTCGGGCATCTCGTAGTACACGTTCACCCACTCCTGATCCTCAGTCACCACGGTGTTCTGCGGGTTGGGGTCGTAATAAATGGCCGTGTTGGCAGTGACCTTGCGCAGGGTTGTGTGCTCCAGCCGACAGAGGATATCTTTGGCCCTCTCAGCATCCCGGGCCGCCTGGCCGAGGAGAAAGACTGTCAGAGAGGGAGTCTTGGGTCGCTTGGAGATGTTGATAAGCTCTTTGAGACGAGGCACACCAAGAGTGACGTTTTTGGCAGACACACCGGCATAGTGGAAAGTGTTCAGGGTCATCTGAGTGGCAGGCTCTCCCAGAGACTGGGCAGCCAGAGCACCTACCATCTCACCAGGGTGAGCCTGAGGAAGAGACAAAGCAAAGTTCAAGGCAGAGTCCTCCCTTGGCCAATGGGCACACAATGTAAAGATGTAAATTGGAGACTATTCTTAAAGGGCTAGTTCACCCATAAATGAATCGTCATTTACTTCACCCTCATGTTGTTCCAAACCCGTATGAACACAAAAGCTGTTGCTAGGCAATGTTTGTCTCAGTCACCATTAACTTATATTGCATCTTTTTACCATACAATGAAAGAATGGTTACAGAGGCTGTCATTTAGCCTAACATCTTTGTGTTACACAAAAGACATGGAACAAAAATAAGTGATAATTCTCATCTTTGCCTTTGAACCATCCCTTTAATAGCTTATGCCAAATTACTTTGATTTACATCTCAATAATTGTACAATTACAATTGTTGTTTCTCTCTACTTCCTACAAGTGCACAAGTTGAACAGCTCTCAGCAAGCATTAATACTTACAATGGACTGGTTAAATTTGGTTTCGATCTCTCCCAGCAGCCAATCAAAAGCCTCTGTGCTAAGACGGAACTCCTCAGTCATTCGCTTGGAGGAGAGGGTTGAACGCAGGTGGATATTGAAGAGCAGTGTGGCGTTTTCCTGGGCCTGCCTGCTTAACTGATCATCTCCATTTACAATTACCAGCTTCTTACTCAACTCCTGAACTCCTACACACACAAAATCACAAATATTGTGAATAGAACCAAAGCCTTATAATCAACACACAATCATACTGTTGCAGAATCCTACTGTAGCTTACTCCAACAACACTATAAATGGGTTTTGCCACAATCATGACTAGGAGTAACCAAACTTGCATTAAGGGGAACAAAAGCAGACAAACAACTCATATGAACTATTAAGTAGGCTCAGAAAAATGGTGTATGTTATCAAATTCACCAATCTGATTGGAGCAATGTCTTCCGTAGACAAAGACATAAAACTGGTATTTATAATCAACTTGCACAGGTCTGCCACAAGACAGTGTAAGCTAAAGGGATCAGTCATCAGCAGGCTTTATTTAGCTGGCAGAAGCAATGAGTCTTAACTTAGTTGGGAGACCTGCTCAAACTGACAGCCTTAAGACGGTTAAAGCAGTGCAGTAGTTCCCACGACTCAAGAGAATGGTAATTCATTATCAGGCAGAGGGTAAATGTAATGCTTTCCAGTTGTCAAAACACCTGTTTGGCTGCCTTAAAATCTACCTGATTAATGCAAACTACTTCAGTTTGTATAGCTCTTTTCAAAATATACAATTCCAATGCAGCATGACAAAGATGTACAGCTTAACTGTTAAAACATGCCCCACCCAATTAGTTTGTATTTCCCACCTTCCACTACTCGTGCTGGATTGAGGTCAGTTGGCGTCCGAGGATTGATGCGGAAAATCTTCTGAGCATTCCAAATCATTCTGGCGAGATTGCACGGCAGTACAACCTATGAAAAACATGCCAGTTTCCATTAATATTGGCTCCAAGCACCTTCTATAAAGTTGTTGTGTGCACACTGTACCGTTATACTCGTGCATGTCATACATTTTTGACTATTGTATAAGGCTGTTCAACCAAAATACAAATACATACACTACCGGTCAAAAGTTTTGAAACACTTATTCTTTATTATTTTTTTTCTTCACATTTTAGAATAGTAAAGTCAAACTATGGAACAACATAAAATGGAACTATAGGAATTATGTTGTGACTAAAAATCCAAAATAAAATCAAAACTGTGTTATATTTTAGCATTTTCAAAGTAGTCACCCTTTGCCTAGAATTTGCAGACATGTACTCTTGACATTTTCTCAACCAACTTCTTGAGGTTTCACCCTGGGATGCTTTTTAAACAGTATTGGAGTTCCCATCTATGTTGGGCACTTATTGGCTGCTTTTATTATTTGGTCCAAGTCATCAATTTAAAAAAACTTTTCTTTTTTTTCTTTTTTATAATGAAATAAATTAATATGGTGGCACAATTATATTTTTGTCTACAAAACTAATTTCAAATATTTAAGCATACGCCTTCAGATCAAAAGATTTTTAAGATCATGAGAAACATTTCAGTCAAGTGTCTCAAATTTTGACCGGTAGTGCATGATTCTTAAATGTAGGATAACACTGCGGGACAGACCTTGCTGTCTCCTGTGGGGAAAATGGCTCTCAGGATCTCTCGGTCATCCCTCATCTTCTCAAACTCTCGCTCCAGTGCGCTCTGGACATGAGCATTAGTCATCACATCTTTCACCACATCCTCCTGTAGAGTGCGACGGAGAGCTCGTTCGTTGGTGTAGTCAAACTTGAATCTATGCGATTAAAGATAGAGTTGGAAAGTTGAATTAATAATGTTAGTAAGTAATCAGCTGTGTATCTACTCTTTGCTCAGACAAAAGATAATCTGAAAACCAACAATAACTTGCAAAAGGACCAATCACACTTATCCTATGTCCTTTTTGTTTTGGGTTAAGCCTTTAAGGAGCTAATTATAAAAAGCACAGAATTTATTAAGTGTAATTTGTAATTGTCATCTGAGAGTCTGGCCAATTCTAAATAAGCGGTGTCGTCAGAGCTTGTGCAGCCACTTAGGGGCAACTGCACCTGCTGAGCCAGGCCAGGCATGTCAAGGTGACATAGCAGCAGTGCCAAATAAAGTCGGACAAATTTTCTAACCAGCATGCACTGGTTCAAGCCAGGCACTGATTAAAGCCAGGCACTGATTAGTCCACGCATTGCTGCATTGAGTCGAACACAACTTAAGTGACATTGGCTCAACCAATGGCTTGAGTTTGGGGCGGGACTTTCTGCTTGTCTGACCAACAGCAGACCGGGTTTAGGAAACCCGTTTGAAAATAGGGGTGTTCAGAAAGACAGACGCTTTAATTTTACATAACCAGAAACATTATTCATCTGAAAAAGTTAAGTGCTGCTTAATACACTGCCTGCTGTGTGTACAAGAAGTCCAATAAAAGCCTGTATTTAATACCAAGAAAGGAGTCAGTATTTTTAATAATCTTGAATTGTTTTATGAATAAACATTACTAAACACATAGTACATAGTTTAATATTATTAAACACACGTCTCCATTGTCATCGTTAAGTCAGCCAATCGTGAATAAGTCGTCAGAGCTTGTGCACCTGCTCTGGAGCAACTGCACCGGCTGAGCCAAGCAGCTGGTCACAAATTGCTCTTGCGGTACTTTGTCATATGTCAGCGACACGGCGGTGGCACCGTCTAAAGTTAGACAAAATTTCTAATAGACAGGTACTGCTTCAAGTCGGTGCCGATCAGTCTGCACAGCGCTGCATGAAGTCGAACACACAATTTTTGCAATTCGATTTGGCAACACTCTTGGCCCAGAAATCACGCACTTCAGCTTTAATTTGTAGTTGGCTTAAACTGTTATTAGCAATATATTACACTACATCACTATGAGCACAAAAAGCATCTACACTCACTTCTTCTCAAAGGCTTTGTTGGAGGGCTTAAGGGTGGCCATGTTCTGAAACTCAACAGCTTCTGCTGCCAGCCCATCCTCTCCGTACCTCAGCTGGACAACCTGGTTAATGGAATTTCTGACTGTAGCATCATACTTCACCATAACTGACTCCATAGACTTGATCAGACGACGCTGAATGTAACCTAAAGAGTGGGAAAGAAATCCATCAAAAACACTGAACTACCGAAACAAAACAAATACAGAAATACAGATCAATTTCACATGACATCTTACTGCAAGACCAGAAAGTGCCATTGTAGCCCCCATTAAATCCTCAATCCATTAATTACCTGTCTCAGCAGTTTTGACAGCTGTATCAATCAGACCCTCTCTACCTCCCATGGCATGAAAGAAGAACTCCGTTGGTGTCAGACCGGCCAGATAAGAGTTTTCCACAAAGCCTCTACTCTCTGGACCATAGTCATCTTTAATAAAGTGAGGGAGAGTGCGGTGCTTGAAACCAAAAGGGATTCGCTTACCCTCAACGTTTTGCTGCCCCACCACAGCAATAACCTAGAGGGGTGAAGAGGAAAAACAAATTGGATAAACCATGTGAAACATTCATTGCTTAATTACTGATGTATCCATGTCAAATGTCTTAACCTGTGTGACTCATTTACATTAATGATTTGAAAACACTCACCTGTGAAATGTTAATTTTTGAACCTTTGGAACCAGCCACCACCATGGATTTGAAATTGTTATACTCTGACAGTGATTTCTGGGCAGAGGATCCTGTCTTGTCACGGGCATCGTTCAGAATGCGGTTGACCTGGTTCTCAAAGGTCTGTCTCAGAGTGTTACCTGGTGTAGGCTCCAACTCATTATTGTGAGCTTTCTCAATGACCTGTGAGAAGAGAATACATGCATAACTGTATGTAAAAGAGCTTAATGACCTTGAATCCTGAGGTTCAGCAATAGTAAATAATGCTTCAATCACATGTTTTTGACTAAAAATTCTCACCTCTATCACATCCTGTTTGGCTTTCTTAATAGTGTTCTGAATGTCCTGATATGTCGCCTTATCAGCAATGGAGTCTCCAATACCAATAGAGTGACCTGAAGCACACATGAAAAAAAAAAAAAAAAAAATGAAATCTGATATCTAGGTGACTTCAAAGCAGGTGAACAACTACAAAACTTATGTATTCTACCCTCAATGAGCAGCCAGTTGTTGACAACAGTCTGGATGTTGGAATAGAAGAGTCGTGTGATGTCATGGCCCATCTCAAGGTACGAGATATGGACCAGAGAGCCCGCTGAAGTTCCTAGAGACTTCTTACACAGAATCCCCATGATCAGTTCACCGTTTTCCACAATTACCTAGAGCATTACCAAGCATTCAATTACATTCACTTAGACAATGGGACTTGCATTTATAATGTTCAGAATAATAAACCTTTTTTGTATAAAACAGTGCCCATATTTGGGAACTACAATTGTACCTTGGTATCTCCAGGGGAGATGTGCTTATAAGGACCACTGTCCTCTTCATCAGGGTGGGTGCTGTGTGTGCGGATGGCATTAATGTGTCCAGGAATGATCAAGCTGAAGATCTGTTTTCCTGTCCAGAGAGGCCGAGGCTTCAAGATAGCTGGTTGGGGCACTTTACCATCCCATGTTGAGAGAAACATCAGGAGGTTCATCACCTCGCCCTAAAGCAAAGCAAACAGATAAGAGCCAAGCACTTCATTTGCATTAATCTCATACATCTGTACAATTGTTACATTCATTTGTAAACACACCCTCTCTAAGAAGACATCTCTCTTGGTGAACTTGCGCACAGCTGTGAGTGTGTCCTGCACAATGCCCATGACGGGTCTGTTGGACTGTGGTGTGACAATCATACGGGGCACCATTGCCAGCTCTTGGATTTCAGCACGCGTCTCCAGAGACTGTGGTAAGTGCAGGTTCATCTCATCACCGTCAAAGTCAGCATTGTACGGCGTTGTAACACTAGAGGTTGAGGGAACATTTCTTTTAGAATACACTTGCCCTCTTCTGTAGTCTCAAAGATGCTTCTATTGGAATGTTGCTAAATCTGATCAGCATAAACTACAAACACTGTGACAGATCAAGACTTAAGGAAAACCAGAATACCTCAGGTTGAGTCTAAATGTAGACCAAGGCAAGATTCGTACTCTATGGCCCATCATAGACATTTTGTGCAGCGTGGGCTGTCTGTTGAACACAACAATGTCCCCATCACACATGTGTCGTTCGACCTGGTAAGAGAGCACAAGGATATTAAACACCATTCTCACCAAATTACACAACCCCAAATTCTTACATTAAACTGTTCATGGAGACGGACGCTCAAAACATACTTTGTATCCAATCTGAAGGTGAAGGTCACTTGGTTTAGGGTGGAATCGCAGGTCAATTCTGTCGCCATTGTCACGGATGATATATTTGGCTCCAGGGTACTGACTGTTACCTCTCCTCACAAGTTCTTGGAGTCTGGAAAATTAAAAAAAGGAAAATCATCTCAGTTGAAGCTGAACTTGTGTACGACAAAATGCTGGAAGTGTCAAATCTATTCATTGTGTACATATACATATACACACACACACACACACATATATAATAAAATGTGTGTGTGTGTGTGTGTGTGTATATATATATATATATATATATATATATATATATATATATATACACACACACACACACACACACACACACACACACACACACACACACACACACACACACACACACAATAAAGATTGTGCATGTCAATGTAATCAGTTATGTGCTCAAATTAGGGCTGTAAAATAAATATATCTAAATCCTCCAAATATTACCTGTCAATATTAAAGGGTGTGACGATCTCAGGAAAGGTCATGTTTGCAGCAATGGAACGGGGAACTCCAACCTGGTCGATCTGCAGGTTGGGGTCAGGTGTGATGACAGTTCGGGCAGAGAAGTCTACACGCTTCCCCATCAGATTACCTCTGACACGTCCTTCCTTACCCTTTAGCCTCTGCTTGATGGATTTTAGCGGACGACCAGACTTTTGCATTGCCTGAAACAAAACCAAGAACATGAGTGAAAAGTTCATTAAAATCAGTAAGAATGTTTGAATTGTACACCATCTCTAGCTAACCAGATTAAATTTTTTGAACATGATGATTCAATTAATGTGGCCACTTAATGCAGAAGCAAGCATTATGGCTGGCATAATCAGACAGTTCATACAAAAGGATCTACATTTACGTTGCATTTATGAACTACCATATAATGTTGTACACATACAAGTGGCTCACATACAAATATCTAGCAGTTGCATGGATTGTTATATTCTATAGTATAATGCATTGAGTATACCCTTGGCAGGCCTGGCAGTTCATTGTCCACCATGGTGGCTACATGGAACTGAAGCAGCTTGACATCCTCTGCTATAACGTGAGCTGCGGCTCCACTCTGCTCATTTCGCCGGAGCTGGTTATTGATCTTTACAATGTCAGCCAACTTGTGTGTCAAATCATCCTAGAGGGAAAAAGAGAGTGTAGAACTGAAATACAAGAATTCTAACAGCCATCAGTACTAAGGCTCTACAACAGACTTATTTTCAGTTTGTTTTATAAGAAAATGCTAACCTGATTTCTAGCAGATCCTTGCATGACCACAGCGGGTCTCACAGCAAGTGGGGGCACAGGCAAAACAGTTACAATCATCCACTCAGGACGGGCATATTTGGGGTCCATGCCAAGGATCACGTCCTCCTCATCTGAAATGCGTTTGAAGATCTCATGCACGCGTTCAGGGCTGAGAAGAATCTTCTTCTCTTGGGAATCTTCATTTACGTGCTTCCACTCTGCATACAGCTCCAGGCCAGAGCGGCGGATACGTGGTTGGTACCTGCCACAGCCTCCGTGTCCCTTGAGATGCAAAAATTCTAAATCAGTTAAATAGTTTGGTAAACATCTACACAAACATTTCCAAAACTACTAGAACTCTGAATGCAAAGGAGCGCTTCTAAAATTGCCATCAGCCTTTGCAGGGCTGCAGACCAAAAAAAAATGACTTGGGAGCCATTGGCTCCTTAACTGAAACATTAAGGAGCCAAATGGGTTGTTTTTAGTCGCCAAATCACATAATTGCTCGATTTAGATTGTTGTCCAGAAACAAGACGGAAAGCAGAAGAAAAGTCAGCTGATAACCCATTAATCGGAGGTTTAATAAACTTACATTAAAATATGCAAGTTTGCATTCCCCTTTTGTCTCGATGTTCACACACCTTTCATAATTTATACAAATAAGAGATTTTATTTTATTTAGTACTACTCTTCAGAATAGTAGTGTGTTGTCTTCTTGAGCATCAATGTTTGCGCCTTGTGTAATAGTTGTGTACAAGTCCCTCAATTGTCCTAAGTGTCAAAAGCTGGATCTCATATACTTATATATATATATATATATATATAGGTGTGGGACTTTTAATTATAAAGAAGCCCGGACACTTATTTTGAAATGTCTGCGCTCCCAGTTGTGAACACACTGACGGATGATTCGCTAAGAAAATGAATCTGATTCAAACTGCTAACCTGAGCTCAAACCCTCAGTTCTTTTCGTTTGATTCATGAAAGATTCGGTTCAAAAGAGTAATTTGTTCACGACTCTCTCACGCTGGGTTTGTCGTGTGTGGTGCAGCGAGCTCGTCAGAAACAGAACGGTTGAAAAGCGGGACGAGATACACTAGTGCGCGCTCTAAAGATGTATTCAATAACTCGCAAGATGATGTCACAACACAACCCGACTGTCGCCAATGGCGACTAGATTTAAAATTGACGCAATCAGTTATTTTTGGTCACATTTGCGACCATTTTAGCTGCAGTCTCGAGCCCTGCTTTGTGATACTCTTTAGCACCTTCTCTTTGGTGATGTCTTCTTCAGTCTCCTGCTGCTCCACTCCAAACTTGTTGTCCATCTCCTCTCCACCCTCACAGATGTTTTTGCCTTTACAGAGGTCATAGACGTGGGTCAGCCGCTTTCGCGGTTGCCCCTTCGACTTGATCAAGATGTCTTTGATTTTTGGATTGTTCTGGGTAAAAATGCAATTTTTGTAAAGAATTAGCTTGATGTATTTTAAGAGATACATTTCTAAGAAACTGGATCAGAAGCGAGTTCATAAATGATATCTAAAACTACTACATACTGCGTCCACAAGCAGCTTAGAACAGAAGAAACAGACACAGCGGAGGACCTTCATGATCTTTGTGATGAAGCCAACATGAAAGACCGGCTTAGCCAGCTCAATGTGACCAAAATGACCAGGGCATTCTGCCATGTTACCTGAATGACAAAAACCAAATAAGTGAAAGTTCAGACATTTTCTTGCATAACACATTAAAGAGAGGAGCTTTGGGTGTTTAAATTGAAAATATGTAAATACAACAAATCCCAGGACAAAATCAGTGTATGGACATACCTGCACATGTCTGGCATTTGCCGGATCTTTCAATTACCCCTTGCCGGGGGTCCATGAGACCACCCAGTTTAGGGCGTCCTCCCTCTGTTGTCTCGGGATACTTGATTCCCCCTTCAGTGACTGACATCCGTTTCTGAAAATGATAACACAATGGCATTAAAAATATTCGCAGCTTACACAATGATCAGAAAATATTGGTAATATTAATATTTAAAAAATAAAGTTTGAGAAAAATGCAGTGACAACAAAAGCAACAATAGGTTGGTGACTAGCCGTAAACCAGATGACACGGAAATGTTAAACCTTTCTGTTAGAAATACGGAAAAACTCTTAAGTCTGTTTATGGTTTCACAACAATGAGGTTAAATTACATGAACCCAGTAAACTGCATTTTAAACCCATTAAACAAATGAATCATGAACTGACTACATGGAGTCAACAAGTGCTTAATACTTCGTTCAACTCCCTCCATTGAAATATATTGCAGCAGATAAAAGGTTCAAAGTATTTGAAAGGTTTATGTTATGAAATGAAAATTAAAGGCCACTTACTTTTAATTGCTCTAAAGAAATGCTTCACAGGTCAACACAGAAAAATGAAACATGATTCATGTTTATTGTAAGACTCTCCTTCCTAAACATTTCAGGAATGAATGAATTTGACTTCTTTAATAAAACGAAAACATGCAAATAAAGGTTAATACATTTTATTGCCAATAAGGGAAACATTGGGAACAATGTGGAAACTTGGACTAACTTTGGCTCTGCCATGTGCCTCCAAAAATTGTCAAAAAAAATAGTGAACGGACAATAAATACTACTAAAAATATAAATTACAGGAGTTATAACTAGGCTTTGTTGGTAACTGTTAAAGTCGGACTCGTGTGTAATGTTTGTTCAACTTTCTAACACATGCTCTTGCTAGAGGAAGCATTTGCTAGCCGGCTATCCATGTTAGCTAAACACAGGCTCACGGAAGACACTGTTATTTTCCATATTTAATATGATTTTAACACGACGAGGACTTGAGTAACACAGTAATACTCAGAAAATTAAGAGAATACCCCCTCCCAAGAGCAAAACCTACAAGTTCATCAGGGCTGAGGACGCCGAATTGCACTCTCTTGATGAGGCGCAATGGGCATGCGCTGTCGCTGGAAGGCGGTCCGTGCATCCTGTCTATTCAAAGAGACGCGTCCTCCCTCGGCACGCCGCTTTGTAAGAAGGAACACTTCTGAAACGCCACCAAGACTCTCCTGGCACCCAATGGTGACCGGAACTTGTCCGATGGCGGTTTCCCAGTGACCACCGTGTCTTGCTACACAATGTGCTTTTAAATTTGTGTTTATAGACTAGCTATTGCCGCGTCCAGCAGTCCCCTTCCCTCTCCCCGATCTAAACTCCAGTGCGCTCTAAGCGCATCTGAAAGAACACTGCTCTCACACGTCTTTATATAGACTGTAAGCGTTGCTACAGGTTTACACAGTCTGCTTGGCAGGGGCTGAACAGTCAGAAGGCGGATTATAGATCGATGTTTCTGAGAGCTTATTGGCTGCGGGACGGCAGTTCATGAATAATATATTTAAATTGACGCACAGCCAATGATGTTGCACGCTGTTGAGACCTGCAAATCCCATACAGTTGGAGGCGGGACACAGCATATGGAGAGATTCAGTAGGTCCGTATTATCCGAGGGAGGGTCTTAAAACATTGTACGTATGAATATTTAATAATATTCAACCAAATGAAACGTTATTCGTCAAATGTCTAGTTAATATTCATAAGCAGAGAGCAATTGACCAATTGTAACAAACGACCAACGGCGGTAAAATAACATTCGTACTGCCCGCCTTCTTCACGAGCATTGCCGATTTTACCCGACTGGTATTTTTTCACCCTCTGAGCAAAAATAAAAAAAACTTGTGCTGCTCCGTACGTCTCGCTCTGGATCAGCTAAGAGTCCTGGAAAAGAAGCTTGTGCGAGAGGCCTACACCTACCATCGAGGATTATCACATATATATTTTTGTTTTAAATATATATTTTTATGTAATTCAAATTATTAAGATGCTTTTCTTTTGTATGCATATTAGTATCTGTCGACTTATTTATTATGATTTCTATTTATTTATTTGTGTTCTTCGGGAAAATGCAAGAATCCACGAGGTCGAGTAAAAACAATGGCTGGACGACACGCGCTTTTTTCGGTATGCTCCGTTGGAACGTCCGCTGAAAGCCTATGGCTTCGGACGATCCATTTTAATGGGAAAGTCATTCCAAAAATATTGTTGTTTTAAGCATTTTATGTTTTTGCAACGATTTCGAGCATTGAGCTACTAGAGTTTTGTTTTTAAAGAAAAAAAAACCCACAAGAAATTTACGTTTTAGGCCATGTTGTTCATCAGAAAGACTCTAGCGGACGTTTTATTGCTACCGTGTTTATGAAATCAATCTGATAGCAAATGGATGGTTCTTAAATATTTTAATTTGATAATGTATTGTAACTATCCTCGATGTGTGTGTGTGTATATATATATATATATATATATATATATATATCACGTTTAGTAATTTAGTATGTTATCTAGCGACCGTGGCGAGCTTATGCCAGCTTGTTAGCCGCCATTCTTTGTAGATTAGGAACGTTAAACCCATTTATTTACAATATAACATAAATCCGATTTGTGTATGTGTTCTGGTAATGTAACAATATATAGATACATAACTGGAAAGAACCAACGTTTTTGTTTCCTAGTCGGTGGTCAGCTACATTCAGGAGGTAAACACTGGTTACATTGTAGCCTGTTGGATGTTAAAGCACAAGACTGTAAGAAAGTCTTGTGCTTTCTTGTGCTTAACTTCGTGTAGTTCAAATCATAATATTTTAAACTTGATTTGGTCTCAGTTATATAGATGAAATACAAATGCATTATAGGTTAAATATATATATTATTACACACGCACAAATTTATTTCGAAAACGCTAACTTGTTCTTGCTTTTAAATGTTTTCAGATCGTAGATGTGGTTGTTTAACCGAGTACGTTATACCACGTCCATGTTAGCCAGTTAGCTTTGAGGCTGAATGGTTACACATGTATCCAAATAATTTTTTTTAAAGGTTCTCTGAGTTTCGCACAAAACGATTCTAATAAACACATTGGTTGTATGATACGCAAGTTATTTTATAGTCTTTCATAATTGTAATCTTAACAAAGCTAATCGGATAATGGAGCTTGTATTGAGTTTGCCGCCCGGCTCATGTATCAACCCCAAATCGTTTAATTTTATCCAGAACCTTAGGACTTGAAATGCGATTGGGGAATTTTCTTAAATGGTCGCTTTATTTTTTGTTAAATATTCATTTTTCTGGGTCTTAAGTGTTTAAAACTGGTTGTCCCATTTTACAGTCTACAACGTCATTGTTTTTAACAGGACGTGTTGGGTTGAGTCAGAATTAGTTTCTTAACGTAAAGCAGATCTATTCGTGCTTAGAAATAACATCGTATAGGTAGACATTTTGTGTTTTTAAGAAGATCATCTCGTAGATGGCGGGTACAGTGGTGGTGAGATGAACAAAAATGGAGTCGGGGTAGTTTTTATACTTGGGCGGGTTTACAACGCAGAAGGGAAGCAGAGTTGCGTAACTCCGGGCTGAAGTGAAACGAGCTCGAGCTAACAATCGCTGTATATTCACAAAACTGTATAAACATTCATCTCCTCCTCGAATGAAACGGGGGACACGAAGTGATCTAATGAGAGTCGATTGAATTGTTTCTGGAGCGAAAAGTACTTGATTGATCCTTATCTTAATCATAAAATAAATTCGAGCACTGATGGTCGTTTACATGCTCATGTCATGTCGATGCAACATTGAGGTGTTTGGCGTGCTGCTGTGATCTTTTCTCACATGCAGATGTTTTTCGGGTGTCTGAAATGCTGGGAGGAGAATGTGTTTAATCTCTTTTTACTGTCACAAAGTTCACTATCAAACTTAAGGAACTGAATGGGTGCGCTTTATGTGATACGGCCAGTGTCCACAAAATCAACCCATTTAAAGGGATAGTTCACCCAAAAATGAAAATTCTCACATCATTTCCTCACTTTCACTAAAGTGCGAGTGGAGATTTATAGTAAAAAAAAAAAAAGGATTTAAATATTGATCCGTTTCTCACCCAGCACAATTGCATCGCTTCAGAAAACGTATATTAAATCACTGGAGTTGTGTGGATTACTTTTATGATGTCTTTGTGATTTAAGGGGCTTCAAAGATCTGGTCACCATTCACTTGCTTTGAAAGGACATATAGAGCCAAAATCTTCTAAAAATCTTCGTTTGTGTTCAGAAGAAGAAAGTAAGTCATACAAATGTGAGATGGCATTAAAGTGTAAATGATGAATTTTCATTTTTGGGTGAACTATCCCTTTAATCCCAAGTTTTTCCCAGCTGAGAGGGCACATGTATCTTGGATAGCTTAGTGAAAGTATGAGATTTATTCTTGGTCACAATTGTAACTGGTGGGAAAATACAGAGTAAGTGTGAGTCATTTTGCTCAGTTGCTCAATAGAAAATTGCACACAATAAAGTAACATAATTTAATATATATTTTTTTTACTATCAAGCAATTGTGGGGGAAAAGGGAATGACAAACCAAGAATAACTGCATATTTATTTTTACTTTGTAAAATACATCAACTCTTTTTAGACCCTTTAAATTTCAAACTAAATTTGTTCACAATTGTAACCGATGGGATTATATGGGTTAAATACGTTCATTAGGATTCCATTTGGGATTGGAAATTATTTTTGAATGGGACACAGACCAAGCTTTCACTTCCAGTGGCATATTTAACTATTTAAATTAAGTCAGTGGTGTTTTGGGTAAAACGGAAAGAAGATATCATCTGCATTTATCTCATTTGCCAAAGTCACAGGCTTTTGTTATTTGGCTACAATTACGTCACAACGTGAACTCTGAAGGGTTTGGAATGTTCATGTATAATTTCTTGCGTGTATCTAAATAAACATCAGTTTGGATTAAAAATCTTCCTTTCACTGTTGTTTTTAAGCCTACTTTTGTGGTCAGATTCCTAAAAAGAAAAAAGGCTCATGTACCTATATAAGGTGAATACTACACTGAAATGAGAGGGACATGTTAAAGTTACACAGTTCAAGGACACTTTGCCTAATATTTTCTGTTTACTTGAGCCGTGCTTTTCAAACAAGTCATCGGCCCCACCTTGTGGCAGGCAAGGGGAATTCAATTACGCAATTGCGCTGCTCACTCACCTAGACTCCCCCTTCTGGAATGAAGTGGCCAGAGCACAAGTTCATTGGATCTGTAGAAAGTAAACTTTATGCTTAGACGAAAACGTAAACTATTTCTCAATTAACTTATATCTCGCATTTGTCTACCTACAGGGTTACCAACGTCATGGAAAACCTGGAATATCAAGGAATTGTAAACTTGTGATTTCTAGGCCTGGAAAAGTAATAGATTTTTTTTTTTTTTTTTAGTTGTGCTCTGCTATAAATATTTTTGGCTAAAAATTGGTTCGAAAATGCCCTTTATAGAGTGCATATAAAAAAATAAGTGTTTTTAAATACTTGTCCAATAATCACAAGGGACAGGAAAGTCGTGTAAATTTTTTGGTCAAAATGTGTTGGAAACCTTTTTCTAGTTCTATTTACATTAATGCATCTGGCAGACACTTTCATCAAAAAAAATTTAGTGCATTCAAGGTATACCTCCTTTAAGTTTTGTGTTTTCCCTGGGGATCAAACCCATTACCAGTTTAGCTACAGGAACTGCAAATACAAGGTTACAAAAGTATTACATAACTGATTGACCTGACAAAAAGGCAACATTGCAAACCTGTTTTGCAGAATTTGTTAACATGGCAGGCCAAAATATAATATTTGTGAAGGCTGTTATCTTAAAAGGCCACCCATATGAATTAACTTTAATATACAAAGTTTAGCTATATTCATAGTCAAAGGCAGGTTTTTTGTCTTTTAAGAGCAATTTAGAAAAATGAAATATAGTTGCTTCAGGAAATGTAAGTGCAGATATTTAGCAGATCAGTCAAATAAAAACAAACGGCAGAATTAAACAATGGACATATGCGCATTTTTTATATTCCATTATATTAAATATTAGTGCTATTCCTGAAATTACAGTAAAAATATCATCCCACTTAGAAAGATACCAAACATGAAAGTATTGTATCACTGTTTGCACTCTACCGCATGTTAATACATGAACTATTCTGTGGTCAAAATCAGACATTATCTCCAGTATTACATGACATATGCCATGAGACAGTTAGTCATGCCTGGTAGTAATGGATTAAGACATATTCATGCAATTTCCCTTGATGGTAGCTAAAGGAACGGTCAAATTCAATAGTTATTTGGAGGAAATGGCTGCAACGCTGTTACAGTGATGTGTAAATGCAGAAGGGATGCTGAGAACCTATTCAAGATACAGATCAGAGAAGACACATGACCACTAGATGGGAGCTTTGAGCGCACTACAGACACAACTGATCATTTGTTACTTCGCAAGTCTGTCTGGATCTTCCTCTTCCAAGCAGAAACCACAATCATGCTAAAAACAGGCTGTGCTTTGATCACAGGCTCAAGGAATTCCTGATGTTCCAGTGTAGTAATCACAAGGCTCCACATAGTGTTGTTTGGTAAAAGAAAATGTGCACATACTTACCAAGGAAATGTAAAATGTTTAAGATGGTAATGACTGTGAATGTTAAAGAAAGTTCTTAGGCTATATGCAATCTAATTAAGCTAATCTAGTGTTTCACACTCATTTAACTCCAATCCTCTAAAATAAATCTGGATGACTACTCAAAAATTTGCCCCTCCTTTAAATATTATTGGGTGTCTGTCCAGCCATCTATCTATTTACTCCTATCTCCTACCTCTCTTTTTTCTGTATTTTTCTGCCCTCAATTTTCATATCATTTTGTGTTTCGATCTGACATGCTGCCTTTCTTTCTTTCTTGTCCCTCCTTTTTTGGACGATCCCTCCCTCTCATGTTCACTCTGGTTGATATTTCGAGAGAGTTCTAATTACAGAGACATTATGGCAAAGAGAAGACCAAGGTTGCCTATGATGCTTTGCACGGTATGGTGTATTAATGGAGAATTGTGTGTATATGATATAATTGTGAAAACTGTAGACATTGGACATCCTTACACTTGCTTCATTCTTTGCTTTTGAAGACAAGTGAAAACAAGAATACTTGTAATCAGCTAATAACTGGGCGCCCCAACTACATTCTTCTCTGAATAGCACACATACACAACAAGGCATTTACATAAATCCCTCCCTATCACCTGCATCAGCATGCACACATACAAACACATTCCCCCCACTCACTTTTGGTTTCCTGGTACAGCATGATCAAGTGGAAGCCAGGAGATGAAAAAACAAATTAATTCAATTTAGCCCTTTTTTCCCTGGTTGTGGAAAAATAATAGGTCGTTACAGCTCTTCATTTCTTAAAACGTGCTAGGATAATTTCCTTCATCAAAAGTTTATCAGGATGATTAAAGTGATGTATAACAACCAAATGCAAGAGTATGGGCCAATGGAAAAGTTTCAGAAACATTTGAATTAAAGAGGAATCTAACCAATATTTTCTATATGTATGATATTATACAAAGAAGAACTTTAAGAATGGTCTTAAAGTTGAGGAAGCTGAACATAAACTTGCACTGTATGCAGATGATATGACAACACAACCACACTAGCTGCTAAATATGTATCTGCTATTCACAGAATAAGAAATGATTTCATTTTGTGTGTGTGTTTTTGTTTTTTATGTAATATTTATGAGGATTAAAATGTTTTACCTTTCATTTTAGTTCATTTAGATTATTACCTTCATTATATTACTTGTCTTATTGTATATATATATATATATATATATATATATATATATATATATATATATATATGTATATATATATATATAAACATTGTATACAATGTATATAGATCCTTACAGTGCTTTGGCATTGTAGAGATGTCATTAGGAGGATTAAAAAATGAAAATTCTCTGATCATTTTCTCACCCTCATGCCATCCCAGATGTGTATGACTTTCTTTCTTCTGCTAAACACAAACAAAGATTTTAAGAAGAATATTTCAGCTCTGTAGGCCCTAACAATGCAAGTGAATGGGTACCAAAATTTTGAAGCTCCAAAAGCACATAAATACAGCATAAAAGTAATCCATACAACTCCAGTTGTTAAATCCAAATCTTCAGAAGCGTGTGGGTGAGAAACTATGGAAGCCCTGAACCGTAAGGTGAAAAAAATTCTCTAGGTATTTGTTTAGGTCCCTTAATGACTTCCTGAGCCTATGTTCTACATTCATTTGAGATAATAAATCAATAAATAAAGGCATAGACATGGGCTCAGGAAGGAACCTTTTGATTTTGTATAAATATATTTGTAGAACAGCAACAGCGCTGCCTACTGTAAAGGGGTGAAATAGTTTTTCACTTCATTCATTACAGTCTCAGTGTGAACAGACCTTTTGTCGGAAGTCCGTCTAGCAAATTCGTCACGGATTTTGGTGTAAACAGGCCTTTATCCGTATGTAAAATAAATATGATAAAGATAAATAAAACAGAAGCAATGGAACTAGGGGACCTGTTTTTAAGATGGACTGAATAAAAGTAAAATATTTGTGATTTCAGTATGTCATGATTTTTCATGGTAGGGAATATTACTACCTACCAACATACAATTAACCTCCAAGAGGTTTAAGAATTGTGATACACTCTTGAGAAAATTTATTTGCAATGAAAAGAAACAGAGAGTTAAACATTAGGTTTTAAAATAAAAGAAATAGGTGGATTGGCATTCCCCAATGTGGCTTATTATTACTATGCAGCACCAATAAGCCAATATTGGTAGTTCAAATACATCTATTAAGATATATCCATTTTTGAAGTACACAACAAAAGTCAATAAAATTTGTAAATTTAAAAAAAGGAAATCTGATCATTCTAATTGGGAGACATACAACAATATAACAAACAATGACTAAGTTAGTTATGAAGAAGTATTCCATACTACACAATCTCCATTCTGTTAGGAATATGCTTGGAAGATAGCTATTTTATAACACTTATAACACATTATAAGTGTAATAAAGTTTCTTCAAGGTGTTGGAAAGAGTGGTGAGAGTACAGCCAATCACAAGCATATTTGTGTTCATGTGAACATTTAAAAGATATTTTGTACAGGAGATATACATATCATATACACAAAAGAACAAAACTAACAGATTTAAGATCCTAAAACCACAAAATATAAATTGGGTATATGTCCTGTAATCTTAAATAAGGATGATAAATCACATGAATAGCACTTTTAGAAATAACAAGAAATTGGAGAAAACATGGTGCTTTTAAGTTAACTGACTGGTTGGATGTATGTAGTATTAAAAGTTTCAAAATTTTTTAATTTTTACAATATTGAAAAGCTTAACAAATGTCAGAATAAAAGCATGCAGTAGATTACAGTAGGGGAGACTGGGGCTATTTGTCACACAAGGAAGTTACTATAAGGTAACTAAGGTTTTGAGTCAAAAGTCTAATTACACAAGTGCGTTTTCTCTAGCAGAGCTTTTGTATGTCGATTTCAAACATCTTGTTCAAAACCCTCTTAAATTAGAATAATATTTGTGAATTTTATCCTCAAAACTAAAATTCCAATATAAAGATACTTTTGCTATGGGGGGTCACGTGATGCCATGCGAGGATCGGACATGTGAATGGCGAGTTTTGCGCACCTTGCTAGTTTTAACACTTTTAATTGCATAAATTGGTGAGATTCGATACACTCTGTTCCATAACTGTTCTAGGAGGACAATATGTCAAAGAATTCAAAATCCTCAGGCTCTGGAGACATTAAAAGACACTTACGTGCTCATGCTGACACCCCCGAATGGGCCCCAAGCCAGGGAGTCGATTTGGTCGGAGAGTTGCAGGAATTGCGGTGAGAGATGTTGAACATGTCGGCAATGCTGACGAAGGTCGTTGCTGACTTGGAGGATCTTGCTGTGATACGTCGATCGATCACTGCCATGGAAATAAAATTCTCTGAGATGATTACAACAGTGGGGGATGTCGAGAAATGGATCGATTATCTGGAATCATCGGAGAGGGAATTATCTGTCAATCCACTAGCGACCAAGGTGGATTTGGAGCGTGTCTGGGAGAAGTTGGAGGACATGGAGAATTATAGCCGGCAGAATAACGTCCGCATTGTTGGAATTCCTGATGCTGAAGAGGGTCAGGATATGGTGAAATTCCCGGATGGACTCTTTCCTAATCTGCTTGACATAACAGGCCAAAACTGGAAATCGAGCGAGCTCACAGGGTTCCTTCTCAGCAAGCTGTGGAGGGAGGCAGGCCCCGATCAATTCTGGGCAAATTTTTGAGATCATCCGAAAAAGATCTTGTGTTACTCGAGGCGAGGAGTAAAGGAAGGCTTTCTTGGAAAAACCACAGCATTTTCTTGTTCCCAGACTTTGCGAATTCGACAAGGGAGAAACGTGATCGATTCAAGGAATGCAAGAAACTTTTACATCAACGGAAGATCGCTTTTGCACTGATATTCCTGGCCAAATTGAGAATAGATGCTAAGGATGGCCGTAAAACATTCACATGCCCACAGCAAGTGATGTCCTTCATAAAGTCAATGAAGTAAGTTATCTTGTGGTACTCACGTTGCAGCCGAATGGACCGACTCACTGAACATTCACTTGACTGTTCAAGGAAACGGAGAGCCTTTTTGTTTTCTTTTTGTGCTGGTTCCGCCTAGCGGCTGGAGTTTGTTTTGTGGAGTAACACTCCTTCGGGACAGTTTTGTGGATGAATCTGCATGCTCTTATTGCTTATGCCTCCTATTGGCTGGAGTGTGTTTTGTGGAGTATTTCTTGCAAGACACTGGAGTGATTAGGTCATTGGTTGCTCTCATGTTGCAGCAGAGTGGGCCGGCTCACTGAACATTTGTTGGACCGTTCGAGGGAACTGAGAACCTTGTTTTTTTCTTTTTGTGCTGGTTCCACCTAGCGGCTAGAGTTTGTTTTGTGGAGTAACACATCTTTGGGACAGTTTTGTGGATGAATCTACATGCTCTTTGTGTTTATACCGTCTACTGGCTGGAGTTTTATAGATTATCTTTTGTTGTGTAATTCTGTCTCACAAAATTTGTATAGAAACACCGGACTTGAGCAATCCGATGACAAAGTTGTCATGGGGGTTCTCATAGGCGTACATGGACTGTTTGAGTTTAGAGGGATGGACACCAGTTGGTGCTGTCGTGCGCGGGGTTAATGTGCACAATTTTTCTGTTTGGTTTTGAAGTTTGGTTCTGGGGGAAGTTCGGGGTTTGATTGTTGCACTAATGTTGGAATGTGGTCTTTGTAATTTTGTTTTTGACACACAATCTATTTTTTCTATATGTCAAAATGTCAAATGTTAATGTGAGTGGATAGTCTCTCTCCATGTGGAATGTGAATGGGTTGGGGCACCCCATAAAAAGAAGGAAAGTTATTTCTCTTAAGCATAAGAAATATGATATGTTTCTTCATGAAACGCATCTTTTCCCACAGGAAGCTGAAAATTTTGGGAAGATACAGAGTGGACATGTTTTCTTTAGTGTTGGCTCAAGTAAGAGCAGGGGAGTCATTACATTGATAAGAAAACATCTACAATTCATATGTCTCAAACAGATTAAAGATAAATTAGGAAGAGTCATTATTGTTTTAGCTAATATTTACGCACCTAACATTGATGATCAGGGCTTTATTATAGATCTTGAAGGGATGTTGCAAGCTGCTGGCACCCCTCATGATATAATATTGGGAGTAGACTTTAATCTTTTGATGGACTCAGTCCTTGATCATAGTGAAGCAAAAGTGCGCAAGCCACCTAAAGCAACACTGATGCTTCACAGGATGTGTAAAAATCTTGGTCTTACAGATATTTGGAGACTTTTGAACCCATCTGGTAGGGACTATAAATTTTTTTCATCAGTCCATAAGATTTACTCTAGAATAGATTTTGTTTTTGATAACTAAATCCCTCATTTCACTTGTTGTTGATTGCTCAATTGGAAACATTTTAGTCTCAGACCACGCCCTGGTGTGTTTAGAGGTGTTGCAACATATGGAGAAAAAGAAATCATATAGTTGGCGCCTTAATGTATCCCTTTTGCTAAATCCTGAATTCCAACAAATATTAAAAGCTGAAATCAATGTTTATATGGAGACCAACTGGTTCTCAATATCCTCTGTGGGTGAGGCTTGGGAGGCACTTATGGAAGTTCTTAGGGGCCGGATCATACAGTATGCCTCATTCACCAAAAAATCCAAAGCACAAGAACTTGTGGAATTGGAAGGGAATATTAAAAGTGCCAAGGCAGAGCTGAAGCACCGAATGTCATCTAATGGCCTCAGAGAACTGACCCAGTTGAAATACAGATATAATACTATTTTGTCACGGAAGGTGGAGTTTTGGTTATTCAGGGCAAGACGGTCATACTTTGAGTCGGGGAACAAGGCAGGAAAACTTCTGACTAGATATATAAAACAGAGAGAGTCTTTTTCTACCATTCCCTCAGTGAAATCTGCTGGTGGTGAAATATTTACCTCAGCCATTGATATTAATAATGCTTTTAAAGAATTCTATCTTGATCTCTATAGTTCCATGTCTTCATCTACTGATGAAGATATTAGAAACATTGTGGAACCATTAGAACTTCCTAAACTGATGGCTGAGCAAAACAATTCTCTTGATTCTAAAATAAACCTGGAGGAGCTTGGCGAGGTAATTAAGGCCTTGCCTACAGTCAAGTCTCTGGGTCCAGATGGCTTTGCCGCTGAGTTTTTTAGATCTTATGCTACAGAATTGGCTCCACATTTGCTAGAAGTTTATACGGAATCATTAAAGAATGGAAAGCTTCCGCCTACCATGACACAAGCCCGGTTCAGTCTGATTCTTAAAAAGGACAAAAATCCAAGCGAGTGTAAGAGTTACCGTCCAATTTCCCTGATTCAGCTAGATGTTAAAATATTGTAAAAAATTGTGGCTAACCAATTAAGTAAAGTTATGACACCTCTTATACATATAGATCAGGTGGGGTTTATTCGGGGCCGCAGCTCTTCTGATAACATTAGGCGTTTCATCAATATCATGTGGTCAGTGGTGAATGATCAGACTCCGGTTGCTGCCATCTCACTTGACGCTGAAAAGGTGTTTGATATGGTAGAATGGGATTATCTTTTTAAGATTTTAGAAATGTATGGGTTCATGAATATTTTTATTGGGTGGATTAAGTTACTTTATAGACACCCGGTAGCAGCAGTTCAAACAAATGGATTAATTTCAGATTATTTTACTCTGGATAGAGGCATCCGGCAGGGTTGCCCTCTATCCTCCTTATTGTTCTGTCCATTAGCAGCCGCAATAAGAAAGGAGGATGATTTTCCAGGGGTGGTGGCAGGAGGTGTGGCGCATAAGCTTTTGCTTTACACAGATGATATTTTATTA
The DNA here is from genome assembly GCF_019703515.2 of Myxocyprinus asiaticus. Taxonomy (NCBI): domain Eukaryota; kingdom Metazoa; phylum Chordata; class Actinopteri; order Cypriniformes; family Catostomidae; genus Myxocyprinus; species Myxocyprinus asiaticus. Next base: position 23,441,173 of record NC_059375.1, on the reverse strand, counting down.
TCCCTCTCTGACCCTACTAGATCTATGCCTTGCCTCCACAGAATTAATTATTCCTTTTCTAAGTTCTCAGGATACAGAGTGAATTGGTCTAAATCCAAAGCTTTGGTTCTGACAGCAAACTGCCCTGTAACGGCTTTTCAACCGGCCACCTTCCAGTGGCCCAAGCAGGGCATTAAGTATTTGGGAATTTTATTTCCAGCAAATTTGAGTGATTTAGAGTTAATTTTGACCCTTTAATATAAAGGTTTTTGAGTGATGTGGACAGGTGGGCTTCACTACATTTATTTATGACTGGGAAGGTTAATGTTATAAAAATGAATTGTATTCCAAAATTCAACTACCTACTACAGTCTCTCCCCACTGAAGTTCCCCTCTTTTATTTTAAACAATTTGATAGTATAGCTAAAAAAAATCCTTTATTTGGAATTATAAACGCCCTCGGTTGCATTCCAGTAAGTTACACAGGCCAACTGACAAAGGTGGGTTAGGTCTCCCAAGATTTTGTTTTACTATTATGCTTTTGTTTTACTATTATGCTTCCACCTGAGAGAGCCCCTCCCTGGCTCTTTATTGAGCAGGTCCTTACCCTTATCTTGCCATTGCAAAGTCTTTCTACCAAGCTGCTTGGAGAAGTAAAGTCACATCCCATTATTTCGCACATGCATTTAGTGTGGACAAACATTTCCCGCATGTACAATTCGGACATTTACCTGAACGTTGCCACAAGTATTTGGTTGAACCCTAAATTATGCATTAATAAGTCCCCTTTCTGCTGGACAGAATGGATTGAGAACGGTGTTGCTACGCTGGGTGACCTGTATGAAAATGGAGCGTTGAGATCCTTTGAAAATATAATACAGCGGTTTGGGATTCCCAGATCTCAGTTCTTTAGGTACTTACAGCTGCGCCATCTACTCGGTACCACCTTTGGGTGTAGTGTGCAGCCCCCTAAAGTGGCAGACACTCTTGAGATGGTGCTTGCTGCTTTCAGAAAAGGTCATGAATATTCGGCATACTATTCCTGGCTAATTCAGAGTCAAGGGGACAGGGTTTTAACATCTCTTAAGAAGTTATAGGAGAGAGACTTGAATTTAGTACTGGAAGATGGAGAATGGTGTAGGATTTAAAAAAATTTCAAGTCTATACCTAGGGAGGCAAGGGTGTGCCTCATTCAATTTAAGATTCTGCATCGTCTTTATTGGACTCCCTCTAGATTGTATAGGCCTGGCTTTAAAGACACACCTACTTGATGGTGATGCCAGTTGGAGGATGGGGACATAGGCCATGTTTTTTTGGTGCTGTACTAAGATTCAAGAGTTTTGGTCGAGGGTTCAGAATTTTATCTGTGAGGTCTTGAGCATTTTATTTTGCCCATAATTGATAAAAGTTGATTCCGTGTATTCTTGTGCTGTTTGTTTAAATATGAGTATGGAATCAATAAAAAATTGTTAATAACAAAAAAAAAAAAAAAAAGATACTTTTGCTCTAACTGTTGTGTAAACAAGTGAACACAATAAAACCACACTGGAATATTCAGGAAAGGGTCAACAATATATTAAAGTGAGATTTTATCGGAAATATGTATTTGAAATTACTCATTGAAACGAAATATTCAAATTTATGTAATGAAACAGAATGTGAAAGTTTTCTCTTTCTGTTGAAAACAAGCTTTTTCTTGTATTTCAGATTTTTTTGCATCTTCATCCTTACAGTTTTTGATAAATATGAATAAACAAAGTATATGATAATCTCACGTTAACATTGATTATTTGTACTGTTAATGCACTCACACTGACAAATCAACTGTCCAGAGTCTGAGGTTAACTTGACATTTAATTCATCTGCTCACTGCCATATTTGTTATCCAGACTTCCCATTTCAGGCGCACATGAGACAGCCCCCTTTTTCCCAAAACTCACCAGGAGTCTGTGTGTGGCTAACTCCAGATGTCTCTTTTGTTACCGTGGCAATTCAGCTGGCCACTGCCCTCTCATTAGTGTCTGCTTATCCATATGTCATGTTAAAGATAGCCTTTGATCAGCACTGAGTGGAGAAACATTTGAGCAAGTTATTTTCACAGCAGACAAAGATTATAGGCTATGGAATGACAAATACAATAATTTGTAATATGACAAAGCTTGTTTGCAGTGTTGAATGGTTGATGGTGAACACTTTGTGAAGCCCACCACTCACTGTCTGGATTTCTTTTGAATTGACTCCAGTAAAAGATAAGCAAAACTTAAAGCTCTTATTAAAATTTTTATTATAAGGGATAGTTCACCCAAAAATAAAAATTATCTTATCATTTACTCACCATCATGGCATCCCAGATGTTTATGACTTTCTTTCTTTGGCTGTACACAAACAAAGATTTTTAGAAGAATATCTCTGTAGGTCAATACAATGCAGGTGAATGGTGATCAGACCTTTGAAGGTCCTAAAAGCAATCAACATGACTTTAGTGGTTTAATCCATATCTTCAGAAGTGATATGATAGGTGTGGGTGAGAAACAGATCAATATTTTAGTCCTTTTTTACTATAAATTTTCACTTTCACGTTCACATTCTTCTTCTTTTGTTTTTGGTGATACATATTCTTTGTGCATATTGCCACCTACTGGGCAGGGAGGAGAATTTATGGTAAAAATGGACTTACATATTGATCTGTTTCTCACCCACACCTATTATATCGCTTCTGAAGATATGGATTACTTTTACACTGCCTTTACGTGCTTTTTGGACCTTAAAAATTGTGGCCACCATTCACTTACATTATATGGACCTACACAGCTGAAATATTCTTCTAAAAACCTTTGTTTGTGTTCAGCAGAAGAAAGACAGTCATACACATCTGGGATGGCATGAAAGCGAGTAAACGATGAGAGCATTTCTATGTCCTTGCTTTAAAAAGGTCATGAAATGCTCTTTTTTTTAAATAGTTTTATTATCTTCCCTGAGGCACACCGATAATGTTAGTAATGTTTTTTTGCATTAATACTTTTTTTTTTTTTCATAATTTAGTAATATGTATATGATAATTTTACACCCTGTCTCTGGCCCTCTGTCTGAAACGCTCTGTTTAGGCCTCAATGCCTCCTTAAAACTTCAATGTAAATGGCCACTGTTATGACTGGCTAACATCCTGCAGCCCCTCGAATACAGCCATATTTGAAACTCAATCAGAAGTGAATGAACAAGCTCCACAACATAATAAAAATAAATTTCAGGGTAACCCACACCCAACACATTGCATCTGAATATATGTAACTGGTCATCTCAAGCTCAATTGTTAACACTCCATAAACTATTAAACAGTCACGACCAGTGTTGGGTAACGTTACTTTTAAAAGTAACTCGTTAGAATATTGCGTTACTCCTTAAAAAAGTAACTTCATTAATTAAAAAGTTCATTTTTATGGAAAGTAAAGTGTTATGTTACTTTTGCATTATTTTTGCATTACTTTTTTCTCACAGCCATTTTCTCTTCTGCTATGCTATGCATTCTATACAAATAAGCCATGCATTGCACACAAGAGACATTAAAGGTACTGTGCAACACTCATGTCAAAACATAGTAAACAAACAGATATTTAGTAGTAGGTCATCACATCATATTTATAATAAAGAATCAATAATATGAATATGCATGATTTGTTTTTCCATCAACATGGCAGCCAATATGAATAATGAAGAATAACCACTGTCTCACCTAAAGCAGCAAAGTCCAACACTTGAACCTGCATCATATATGTCATCATGTGCTGGCACATCGACAATGTCAGAGTCAACTTAAGATTTTTTTCAAAAGTCAGGATAAAATTCAGTGGGGAATGCCAGCCTAACATGTAAAAGTAATGTGCCTGATAATAAAATAATATTTTTCACTTAAGTCATCTCAGTGCACGCTTGTTTTGAGTTGATCCACGGTGCGTACAGATGCAATTGGTTGATCGAATACAATTTCAAAGGCACATGTTGATACAACTTGAATGGAATTGTTTTTAATGCTACCATAATGTCATAAAAATGGTTTGTTTAATGAATCAAACTACTTGTTTATTATAAAACAAAAACGTAGAATCTGTTTAGAAACTAAGACATTTTCTCTGCATACACAATCGATGTAGAACGTTGCTTGGAGCCACTGATCCAGAGTCAGATTTTCTCATCCTATTCTCCCAGTTACGGGGAGCTGTAACACAGAGCAGTTTGGCTGCATAAGTCAGTGAACTGAGCAAGTATTTAACCTTGTGTATCATGTCGTGGCCAGTGGAAGACTAGTCTTATAATCCCTCTGCCTAAACACGTTTACTGATTTTTTTATGCAGTGTGTATTAACACAGAATCAATCGCGTTTCATTCAACTGAATGCTGACCTCATATTACTCTAAAAAACACACAATTTTCCCGGCTTGTATAGCTAATGTGCATGTGTGTTAGTGAGTTGTTGACAGGTGATGCCTGTATCTAAAAGGTGATTGGCTCTTTTACCTGCAAGGCAGGACTTCCTTTCTACATCCATTGACTGTTGGGTGCCAGAGCTTCTTGGTTGGGCATTCCAATTTCTCCCATTCATTTAAATAGAAGTGACTCATCTCTGCTAAATAGTCTCTGGCCTCACACTCTATAGAACTACAATGCCAATCATGCACTACATCTCCTCCCCGAAGTTTACATACTTTTACTCCTGATTTCTCGCAATACAGGGAAAGTAGAGGTGTACAAAAGCAACGCGTTACTTTATTTAAAAAGCAACTAAAATTATTGCATTACTTTACTCGTTACTTGAAATAGTAATCTGATTACGTAACACACATTACTTGTAATGCGTTACCCCAACACAGTTCATGACATGTGAAATATTCATGAATGAAACTGTTTGCTCACTTTTGCAATCGGTTCCAAGTGTTTTTAACTGCCCCATCCTTAAATAACAGTTCCTTTGCTAAGTTTGAATCATATTGTGACTGGTTCACAAGAAATCCGTGCTAACATGTGCTGAAAAAAACTATCCACACTGATTTGAGCTGAAAAAACACAATCCACGCTGATGTGAGGTCAAAAAACGCAAATTCATAGTCCAAAGCACAATGAAGACACACACACATCCAGTATTATCATCCACTGAAGCCGGGAATGCATCCAAACATCCAAATATGTCCATCTAGTGCAAGTTTACATACACCAACAATTAGTGCAGATAGATGGAGGCAGCAGCTGAATGAAACCGAATGGCTTCTTCTTTTCAGAGTTGTAACTTCACAACGCATCTTTTAAAAGTGGCCCGATATATGTATCAAGCGGTCAAAGACGTCTGTGTAGTGCATATTTAAATACAAAAATACTTCAAAATAGTCCAGATGGGTCCCCTTAAAGGAATAGTTCACCCAAAAATGAAAATGTACTGATAATTTACTCACCCTCAGGCCATGCAAGATGTATCTGAGATTCTTTCTTCATCAAAACAGAATTTAAGACTTTTAGGATTTCATTTCAGGCTCCTCCTCTAAACAATGCAAGTGAATGTACTCCTAAAAAAATTAAAATCCTAAAAGTCTTAAATTCTGTTTTGATGAAGAAAGAAACTCAGATACATCTTGCATGGCCTGAGGGTGAGTAAATTATCAGCAAATGTTCATTTTTGGGTGAACTATTCCTTTAAGTGTTCAGGAATAGTGAGGCCTGCCCGTCCTGTTTCGGTGTCCAAACTGAGCCCCAGTGGACGTGTCCAAGGGTAAGATGATGTAATGTAGGCGTTCATGTATTTTGCTGTAGAGGCGGTCATGAATTAATGCACCCCTAGTGACATAGGGTAGTCACAGAAGTAGAGAACGAGACATTTTTGCAGCTTGGTTTCTATAAATGGTTTTATTGCACTGTGGATTAAGTTTTGAGTTCTGACATTTACAGTATGTTTTTATAGTAGAAAGACCTCTTATATGTCAAAATATCAAGGAAAATTTGATTCCTCGTGACATGACCCCTTTAAAGGGTTAGTTCACCCAAAATTGAAAATTCTGTCATAATTTATTCACCATCATATTATTTCAAGCAACATGAAAGGCAGAATGATAGCGATCGACAGCCTAATTCACCATTCATTTTCATTGTATGGAAAAAAGATGCAATGAAAGTGAATGGGGACTGAGGCTATCGGTCCCTATCATTCTGCCTTTCATGTTGCTTGAAATAATATGATGGTGAATAAATTATGACAGAATTTTCAATTTTGGGTGAACTAACCCTTTAACTGTCACTCTAACTCCTAACTTTTTAGCAACATTTAACAATGACTTGAACTAAAGTCCTATCTCAAAGGTATCTCAAGTCAAATAGATACTCCCAGGACTTCCTTTTCAACAACAATCAATAAAAAAATCCACTGTCTACATATCTTGACAAATATGTTTTCTGGCACCATACTCTTAATGGTAAAATATCTTACAGCTTAGCATTTTGGTGGTACTTTTTTGTTGCTTATTTCAATAATCCAATTCCCATACAGATCATAACTAAAAAGTACAGTCACTTTGGGGTGAATCTTTCTGAATGGGTTCTATGAACAGTTCTGAAGTACATAACAGATGACATACCAAGTGAGTATGTCTTATACGTAATTGGGGTAGTTGTGTATCAAACACAAATATGCAGACCAAAATGTTTTTAATCAGGCTCACAATAAGCAGCACACAGAAAAACAGATTCAGAGAAAAGTGTGAGAAAAATGACAAAGTTCCACCAAGTCGGCGAGATCATAAGAACAACACCCCATCCAAAACCGAGTTCCCATGGAGACAAGCGGGCTGGCATACAAAAGAAGAGAAAAAGAAGGAGTGTGAACGAGAAAGGAAAAACAGAGAGAAGGACCAAGGGGCACAGGGGAAAGGAACGTAGAATGCAGGGTATAATAAGCTGTTCAGTTGAAATTTAAGCAAAAAAAAGAAGAGTGAAGCGAGAGAAAACTGTCAGTATGAACTTCAACCTCAAAGTCTTCAAAAACTTTGGCAACCTGTTACACTCTAGTTTGCTCATTAGCATAATATTGTTTAGAGATTCAAACCATAATCCTTCTCACAGAATGCTCTAAAACTTTTTACCAGTTGGTTCATGCACTTTTATGGAGCTATAAATAGATTATTGATTGACAGTGAGCTGAATCCAGCAAATGCCAGACGGAATGATTTGGCTAATCAAAGTGGGGCAAATTGAACATTGGTCTAAGATTTAAAAGTAATATTTCTCTGCTCTGTGAAACAGTGAAAAGGCCAAATCTGTCATAGGGACAGTCTGACAAGCCTTTGGCTTCTATCTTGGCCAAAAACTTCAAATGTTTACTCATCTGTTCCATCGCTTCTCGCCATAAACGCTCTCATCTTCAGTAAGGGCAGTAAAAAGAGGAGAAAATGGAAACCAAAGCGCATGTCTATGCACTTTCCTTTGATCTCTCTCTTGGCTACCTCACTTATTTAAAGAGTTCACCCAAGTATTGTTTGCCCTCCCTCTCTTGTACTCGTTATCTCTTTTCCCTCTGTGTCTCTATGCCCATGCTTTTTTTTTCTGTTGGCATGGCTCCTGTTTGTTTTCAGCCATTTTGGGGACTGGCAGTGCTCGTAACAAACTGCTTAAATGGCGTCCTCTCTCTCGCTCATTCTCTCCCTCACTCTTACTCTCCCTCCCTTCCTTGCAATCATCAGGCTTGTATATAGACTAGAGAGTGTGCATGATGTAGTGTGTGTCTCTTTGCAATGAACCCAAATTTGAAATTTGAAAAATTGGAATTCAAATGAGCTTGAGAATGGAAAGGGGGTGTGGGTGAGTGAGGGGGTACAAGGCTTGGGAGATTAAAAAAAATATGCAAAAACAAGACCAGAATCATGTGTCAGTGGCAAACTGAAGTGTGAGAGAGAGGGAAGGAGAGAAAGGGAGAAGGAGGGGGAGAGTCAGAGTGCGAGAGAGCCATTCCTGCCCTCTGTCTCTACATAGCACTGCCTGTGTGCACGCGTGCGTCTTTCACTGTGTTCTCTCTCTCTCGCTCACACACGCACACGGGAACATGCAGACGAGGACACACAGACCAAGGGAGGGAGAGTGAGAAAGTGAGAGAGAGAACACATCGCAGCAGAGATGCAGCACAAGGTTTTCCGAGGTACGTTTCTTGTTGTGTGCTTGCCTAGCAGAGAATGGGAGCAAGGAGACTTTTTCTCTCATTTATCTCTCTCTGTCTTCTCCTCTTCCTGGTTTTGTGTTTCTGTAGCACACTCATATCATATCGATGTTGTTTTGGTTCTATGTAGACACCAGAAATGAGAGTGTATGCGTGTGTTGGTTTGTGTGTACGCTAATCAAGGCCTGTCTCCCTTATCCTTGGCTGTTGTGGCTGAACCACGCACTTCTTTTACAGAGCTGAGTAGTTGCTCATACGAAAAAGCATCATACTTTCTAGAGATTCTCTTATCGTAATATCTATCTTGCTGCATTTAGCTACTTTACATTGTGGCAGGTTTACATCTGGTGAAATTATATCAATAATGAAGAACTTGGTTTTAAGAGGTATCGCAGGGTAGTTTGTACAACACTGACAGCCAAGAGATGTTTTTTAAAAACAGCATCCACCCATGTTTTGTTTATGTAATGTGGACGTTATTAGGATATTTATGAAACATTCACTTTTTGACAAGTCGTTAAGAGGTAGACCATACAGCCCATACAAGGCCATAGGGTCAGAGGTCGTAAAAAGCAAAATCAGCCAAGTAGGATGGTCTTATTGAAGTTAGTTGTTTATATGCCAGGATCAGATTAAATTTCCTGTCACCTGCTTAAGGTTTCAAGTCAGATAGCCTGGCATATTTTCTATTCAATCTCAGGATGGATAGCACATTTGAGCACAAAGTTTTTAGCATACTGTAGCAAGAGAGGCATCCATGTAACAATGGAAACATGGCATGGCGAATTGTGCTGGAGTCTTTCTAACCAAATGAGCTAGAAACTCCACAGCGATATGGAAGCACGTTCAGGCATGATCTTGAAAAGTAACTCCAGCCAGGTCACCAACGGAGCATTCGCACTCTCTTTGTGATTGCAATTTTCTTCCAGCTTTGCTTTACTCAGAATATTGTGCTTGATCATATTACAGCAACAGGTTGTCGAGTTTAAACTCAGCGGACCATGTCGAGCACAGCGTGTAACACAGGGAGACTCGCTGGAGCATGGCCCGTCATGCCAAATCACAGAAATATCATACATTTCTCAGGGGGATAGAAAGGAGAAAGGAAATTAGGAGATCTGTGCATGGAAGAGGGCTGGAAGCTACCACGATCCCATCCTCGAACCATCCGCCTCCATCTCCCAACTACAGCCCTCTTCTCCTTTTGCTCTTTTCCCCTCCCTTCATCTCTTCTCTGGCTGGCTCACCATGTTTTTTGGCCAGGGGTTGTGCAGAGTTCAGTATCAAGCGATATTCCCCTTTTCACAGTCCGCCTCACCCTGTAGGGCCCCGTCATGGCCACACGGAAACAGGCGCCCCTCACACATTAACCTTTTCCACCACCATTCAGTCCATGCCACGGTCTCTTTCAGTGCCACGGCTAAATGCAAGACCTTTAGCCCGTTACCCAGCTTCCTCTGAGATTCTTCTCAGTTCCTTACACACGGGTGACTGCATTACAAAACATGTGGTCTAATTTGCATAAAGTTAGGGTATTTACCTAGATATCTAGAATAAAAGCCGGCATGTTCTGTTTAATGATGCCAGAGTGCTGCTCTTTTCAATTTCCTCCATCTCATGTACAATGTGCGAACTTGTTGACTTATAATTTTACAAGGAGACTTGCCCTAATATTTTGCTATATTTTTGAGGGGTGCAGCTCCTTTGAAGGGATAGTTCACCCAAAAATCTTCATGCTTTTCCAAACCCATATGAATTTCTTTCTTCTGTGGAACATAACAGGAGATGTTAGGCAGAATGTTGGCCTTTTAAAGTTAAAGTGAATGGTGACTAAGGCAAATATTCTGCCTAACTTTTGTGTTTCACAGAAGAAGATGGGTTTGAACAACATGAAGATGAATAAATTATGACAGAATTTTCATTTTTGGGTGAACTATCCCTTTAATATTACAGCTCTAACTATTTAAGTTGGTATAGCATGTTTGAGTAGAGAGGGCAGTCAGAGGTGGAGGCAAAGGCCCTGTCATGCTTGGCCAGCCTCTTACGCCAGCGACTATTTGTTGAGAGGCAGTGTGTGCGTCATACACGAAGAGAAGAGGAGGGTGAGAGGGAGCGATAAATAGGGACAGACGTACAGAGAAAATGAGGGGGTGACAGATGTGTTGTCCATTCACTATTGCGATTGCCATGTAAATTTTATTATTCTCAAGCTTAGTTGTGTCAACTGATTTTATGCCATACTCTTAACTAAGTGCAGGGCAGTTTTAAATAAAAATTTTAATAGCCGCTACTACATCACTAAAACACTTATTTCTGGTCCTCTCAAAGATCTTGACCAGACTAATCTGTCCTCTCATATACTTCCTGTCGTCTAAATGTACCCTTATGTAACATCTATTATTATACTTGTCTTCTGGTATACTTCCTTTGCACACTCTCAGCAGCTGCATTTGTGGTGTGCTTGCTAAAGCTAGCTGTCAAGCTGCTTGTTTACAGTCAAACCAGTTCATATGTGACTGTGTGCCTGCAGAAGTGTTTGCATGTTGAGGGGAGTGCGCGTGTACATGCAGCTTGTTGACTGCCAGTCTGTGTGTGTGTGTGTGTATTTGTGGCTGTTCCTGTATCCAGGCCTGGATCTCTCTTTCTTCCCCACCTCTCTCTGTCTCTCTCTCCATTGCTCTCCATGTCTTTCCCTCACTCAGTCTCTCCCTCCTCCTCTCTTTCTCTCTCTGCAATAACAGTGCTAACCTAGTTTCAGTGTGTTCAGGGCTGCTTGTGGAATTTTACAGAGGCCTGCCTGCCTGGCTAAAACACAGGCAGAAAACCATGACTGGGGATTTTTGCTGGTATCGCATCATTACGGCTAACTAAGACTGCTTTCTCTCTTTGGTAGACTCTTGGAAAACGGGTAGAGGGATAGATTTGATCAGTAAGTAAGCAATTTAGCAGGATTCATGAACACACCAACATTGTGGTCTATTCATTCTCATACTGCAAAAGAAAAACTCCATGACAGTATGAATTATATGGTATTCAGTTTTAAAATGGTATACAGTAAAGATAATATATTATCTCTATATCACGTGTCTGTACATGTTGCCAAACATCTGCATCAAACACACAAGATGCTTCATTTCAAAGACCATTTATATTTTGGTACCTTTTCAGTCCAGGCACATTTGGAGCACTTTGACATAAATAGCACTCTGTTGGGGGAAATTTTAATTAAATCTTAGCAGTGTTCAATTAGGTGAAGGGAATGCTGTGACTCATTGGGATTGATTGCTTAGATTCTTTCCACATTTTCATATTTTATCATGCCAATTCGGAAACTGAGATGATTGCAGCCAACCTTGTCTGACTAAGTTGCATGTGTATAATTACCATATTGCCTTGCTTATTTTGTGCTAACTTGCATTTTATAGGCAGTAAGTCTGTTTTTAATCAAAGCCAGCTGATTTGCCAGCATGCAATGTATACCCTTTTCACTTCCTTTTCTTGTATATAATATTAATACTTACTCTCTTGATGTGTTTGTCTAAACTACAATATTGCATTTGAACATTTCCTAACAACTATTTTCTGTTCTGTTGCAGGATTAGGATCAGGATCATGGTGTTGGGAAAGGACGGCCCTCCACACCTGCACTGAACTCTTGGAGCTAAATGTATAGTGCATGGCAACCCTGTCCTGTTTTATAACAAGATAATCAAAGATGCAAAATGTCACATACATCTGAGAGACATCGTCTCTAAACTTGACCTCCATGAACTGCCGTCTTGGTCTGACACTCCTGTTCTTCACCATCTTTCAATCATCAATTTCTGTGGTGAACGCATATCTAGAATTGACACTCTTTTAATAATTTTCCTGGACCTTGCTGGATTACAGCTAGACCTCTGGATTAGCAATCTGTTTTAGGCTAATTATAGCCTATAGGATCCAATGAAACACAGGAATAAACAGATGAGAGGAGACAGGATGGGAGAGGGCACGGATGAGGTGGACAGTGCCAATACTACGAGGATATCTCTCAGTTTTCCCATCAGTGCTGGACTGCCTGGCTTTTCTGCACAGAAGCTCTGCTCCTCATCCCATCCCACTTCCTCTTCAGATGTTCGTAACAGAGATGGCTCAGATGGCACGGCATGGATGGGGGAAGCATTCAGAGACAAACAGTTATCCAAAACACCACCAAAAACTGAACGCCTGCAATGCTCTTCCTCCTCCTCCTCCTCCTCCTTCCCTGTTGATTTAATTGCTCCAATCAGTAAGAACTGCAAGTCCTCTCTGTCCTTTTCTGTTGATGGTAGTGGTTCTCAATACCCAACATCTCCCTTACAACACTCTAATAAAACAGACTATTCAAAAGAGACAGCTGGGGTTAGTCTCAATAATGGGTACAAAGAGCATTCAACAACAGAAACAGCACACATCCTTTTCAACCTCAGTGCAAGAGCCTACCAGGACCAAGGTGTAAAGGACCCAGAGTGTTCGAAAGGCAAAAAACGGAAGGCAAACAGCCTCCATGTTGAACTGAGCCTCCCTCTCCCTAACATCGACCCTCACTCCTCTTCCTCAACCCCTCCTCCTTCCCCCTCGTCTGTCTCTCTGACTTCCTCCCCCTTGACTCTCCCCACTCCGTCTTTCCATGACTCCTTTAGGCCAGTGCCGAAGCCAGAACTACTGTGTGGGGTGTGCCACCGTCTGTTCAGCACTGCCTCGTCCCTCACTGTCCACATGCGTCTCCATCGGGGGGGACGAGTACTCAGCTGCCGCCACTGTGGCAAAGCCTTCATCCATAATAAAAGACTGCAATCCCATGAGGCCACCTGCAGGCAAAGGCTGCCAGCTTTTCCAGTTCAACCCAAAGAAGAGCCCCTGGAGGCGGGTGAAGTGGAGGGGGAGAGAGCAGATGAGTGTGCAGAGCCAGAACAGCTTGGACAAGGAACAAGGCCTGGCCGACCCTTAAAGAAAGTGCAAGACGTTAATGGCCTTCATGCAGAAACACTGACTTGTCCGGATGGCCTGGGGGAAGACGATCACTTTGTAAAAGTGGTGGATGGACACATAATTTACTTTTGCTCCGTGTGTGAGCGCTCTTACATGACTTTGTCCAGCCTAAAGCGACACTCCAATGTGCATTCGTGGCGCAGAAAGTACCCCTGTCACTACTGTGACAAAGTTTTTGCTCTGGCTGAGTACCGCACCAAACATGAGGTGTGGCACACTGGTGAAAGGCGCTACCAGTGCATATTTTGCTGGGAGGCGTTTCCTACCTACTACAACCTTAAAACACACCAAAAGGCTTTTCATGGAATCAACCCTGGCTTAATCTCAAGTGAGAAAACAGCCAATGGTGGCTACAAGCAGAAGGTCAATGCTCTTAAATTGTACCGCTTGCTGCCCATGCGCTCTCTAAAGCGACCTTATAAAACATACAGTCAGCCAATGGTTGACGGGCTACTCACTTCTGATTCATCAGTTACTCTGCCTTTAACTCTGGATGGCAGTCTCCAACCACCTCTGGACACAAAGAAATTGGAGTCTTACCTTAAAGATCTTCAAACCCCAGAAATCAACACTGAACATGAAGGATTCCCTATGAGAGTGGGTGTAGAGCAGGGTAAAAAACTAGATGCTGCACAAACAGACATGGCATTAGAAGCCAGAGAGACAAAAGGGTCAGATTTACTGTCAGGCAGTAACAATGGCAAAGACAAAACTCCAAAGAGCCCAGAAGGAACTGTCTCTTCAGTTATTACATTTGCACACAGCAAACCCTCGGTCATCATGCACAGTACTGCAGTTTCTTCTGTCATTGTTCATAGAAATAAGATGTCCTCTGAGGAGAGGAAAAAAAATCAAGAGAATCACCCAATCGTAAAGACGGCTCAAAAACAGATAAAGAAACATAGCCAGAGAGATCACATGGACACATACAGGGAATGGGACACTGTCGATTTAGATAAAGAGGTCTCAAAAATCAGGCAGCCAACAGAGAAACTTCACAAGGGACGAAAAGCTCACAGTAAAACAGAGTCAACTAGGGCAACACCCACAGCAATGGGATCAGATGTCAAAGGCAGTGGTCCACTTTGTCAGATTACTGTGCGTATAGGGGAGGAGGCCATTGTCAAGCGGAGCATTTCTGAAACAGACCTAATGAGGGACAAAAGCCCTACACTCAGCAAATCCAAAAAGAGTAACCTCTTACTGGATGAACAGAGAGAACAACGACACACCCATCATCACCAGCGTAAACACCACAACTTTAGCCAGGAAGGAAAGGAGGGGGAGCGCAAATGGAAAAACCCTAAACTGAAAAGCAAGGTGAGGAAATACTTCTTCCGCCAGGAGGTCAGGGAAGATAGAAAAGACCATGATGTGGAGGACAACCTGTGGAGGCCTTACTATTCTTACAAACCCAAGCGAAAGGCCCTTCATATGCAGGGGGCTAAAGCCTGGAAGCGCAAAATGCACTACAAACAGTCCCTGAGGCCTATGAGAAGAGCTGAGAGGCTCATGAAAAATTTGAACAAAGAGGTTGATGGGGAAGATGCAGATGAGAGAGTGAGAGGGAGACAGGAAGTGAATAAAGAGCAGAGAGAAGTTAGCAATCTACAGAAAGTTCAAGTCAAAGAAACCCCACAAACTTTTCCTGTCCCTTCAAGAACAGAAAAGGAGAAAGAAAAGGGAACTCAAGGAAATCCGGATCTTCCTCTCCCTTTATCTGTCCCTCAGACTACACTCAATCCTCAATACACAGTCTCCTCTATTATCAAGCAACGATGGTCAGAAGGTCAGGCTTCTGAGTGTGGGACATGTGGCCGTTGGTTCTCAAGCCAGAGGAAGCGAGACAAGCATGAGCTGACACATCTGTTTGAGTTTGTGTGCATGCTTTGCAGAGCTCCTTTCCCCTCACAGTCCAAGCTAGAGGAACATCAGAGAACTCAGCATCCCAAAAACAAGCCTCTGTCTGTCCCTACTTTCCTAACTTCCCAGACACTGAGAAATGAGCTGGAAATGAAAGCTGATGAGAATGGTGTGAATGGACGATCCATAGAGAAAGGCAGCCCAGTTCGCTTGGGAAGGAGGCCTCTGATCAGATATACATGTTCACAATGTGATAAGGTCTGCAAAACCTCTGCCGCACTCAACTGCCACCTCAAGCGACATGAGTTAGGCAGTTTAACAGAGCTTAAAAACACAGAGCAAAAGCAGGACAGGCCAAGTTGCACACTTTCTGCCACAGAGACTGCAACAAGCAAAGATTTAGACACAAATAGTGAGCAAGTGCAGCCTGTATCTGTCATATATTATTCAAAACCAGACAGTAAAATCACTGACAACCAACTGGATGAGAAGATGGATGAACACCAAAGAGTCAGCAATTGTGAAAGCCCAAAATTGGCAACCAATGACAAAGTCAACATTCCTCTTTGTACACAGTTCTCCCAAGTTACACACAGCTCCACTTTAGAAAGATTTAATGTCATACCTCCTAACCTCCCTAGTGTACTAGTAAAGAATGGTGCAGAGTGCCTAGACTACAGGACACCAGAGAAACGAAATTTAGACACACAAGATCAGCAGAAAAGTAGTCCCACGCCAAGTGATAGGCAAATCCAAGTTTCTCAAATGCTTACAGACCCTCAGTTTAGAAGAGAAACAACTCCATCTGGGCCCATATCATTAAAAACAGGCAGAGGCTGTGTGTTTAGCCAAGGGATAGGAACAGCCACACAGAGAGAAGGTGACATTATTCTGAATGAAGATAACAGTGATTCACAAGATGTTCAGGATTTAAGAACATTTCCTCATTCCAGGAACCAAGCCCAAGATTTATCCATGCCTAAAATACAGAAAAAGAGGGAGCTTGATCAACAGATTACACATCCATCCAACATCTTAAAGGAACAATCCCGTTATGAGGACGTGTCATTGCTTGTGCCCAAAGAGGAACCACTCAGTCCTGTACCATCTCCTACATGCTCTGTCATTCAAACCACTCCGAAAAGACCTTCTCAAAGGTATTCAACATCACCTTGTCACTCTCCAGGACCCTTAGACCTACAGTTGCGGCCTCAGCTAGAGCAAAGCCAATCACACAGAGGAAGGAACAATACAGAAAAACAGGGTCTCATGCTGACAGCGAATTCAGCTGGGGTGAGTGATCCTCCTCCTTCCCACACTCTGCTCCATCCTCAGGTGCCCACGGAAGAGACTGAATCAAAGGACCACACCTCTTTCACCCATACAGAATACCACAGGGGCTCAGGCTACCCTGTTCAAGAGCTTACACTTCCTCTGATCATACCAGGAGGGTACTGCTCTGGAAAGAATCAGGAGGAGCAAATCCTGATGTCTTACCCAACTGGACCCCTACCTTTTCCTCCACTTGGGAAGATGGTTCCCCACTCTGACTCAACTAAACTGCCCTTTTACCCAGACCCCTATCACCTACTGTATGGCCCACAGCTACTGCCATACCCCTATAACCTTGCTGCCCTTCCAATGGCTCTAAATATGATGGCATCAGGAGACAAAGAACCCTTGCCCTTCATGCCTTTTTTCAATTACGCCGCCACTGCTGCTCCTTTAACAGGCACAGTACCCCATCCTTTAGTGGTGAACCCCAACCTATTCAACAGTGGCGGCAGCAGTAGCACAAAGCAGGACAACTCATAAGTGAGTACACAATGGCAGCAAGGGAATATATCTAAAACAGCTGATTAGGCCTTTAAGGGTGTATATGTTGTTTTTTTCTGTTTGTTAACCGAACACTTTTGCACAGCTCTTCTCTTTTGTAAAGCAGCAAAAGCATAGGCATACATAGGAATCAAATATGGTGGAAAAATGGAGGGGTGTCTTGACACTATATGAGAAGGATGTAAGGGGGTGAAGAACAGAAAATATATAACACCCCCTTCAGGCACTGCCAAGATGCACCTCCAACACACCGCTTATTTGCCACTTCTGTAGTGTTGTTAGAGCTTGGATATCCGTCCTCCCAGAGTCATTTATATTAGGTATAACATGTGAACAATAACAGATAACATGATGTGTTTTGCTAAATGAATTCTGTCTGCTTCTCATAATAAGGAAAATATAACAATAATGATGACAATAATAGTTATTTTAATTATACAGCTTACAGTAATAAAAGGAGGCTTTTTATTGAAAGAAAAATGTCATGCCTGAAGAGGCTCAACATACTCAGCACACAGGAAAGGTTAATGCAGCAGCAGTTGTGTGTATGTGTGTGTGTATAGTGTGTGAATGTGTATAGAGATAATGCATGGAAAATATGGGGTAGCTCATAGTGTCATATCTTGCAACATCTGTACTTCCATCATGTGTTTTCAGTATTTTGGCTTATGTATGCCTGCAGGTTTGTGTATGTGTATTTGTGGGGTGTGTTGGGGGTGTAGGCATGCACACTTGAAGTCATTTGTGCTGCATCAGCCTTGGTCAGTTCCATAGAAGTTATCACATATAAACATCATTCCTGAACAAGCTGTAATAATCTTAATAGGTCAGTAAATAGAAAACTTAGATGAAGCTCTTCTTTTGTCAGTCATAGCATAGCATCTTGATGGTGTAGCTACATGTCATATGGATTAAACATATTGTTATGTGATGTCTTCACTAACCAGAATCATCATGACAATGTCAAATGTGTATGATTTAGAATCCATATTTGACCATGTGATAAATAGAGACAGATTAGTTTGGTTTTTAGGATGTGGGTATATTAATCCTTTTTGATGATCACTTGTCAAACATTTATGAAATAGGTCTGTGTTCTTTCAGTATTTCTGCCAGCTGTTTCATCTCTTTCAACAACATACAACAAACGTACAAGTCAACTTCATGTTTAGTGGCCTTCTCCTCCCCACTGCCCCCTTGTGTCCACCAAAGACACTCCATTCACTTGACTGAATTTGAGTGAGAATGGTAGTAGAGTGAAGATAAGTGCAGCTGGGCAGTGTGTTAGCATGAACGGAGCTTCCTTCATCAGAGAATCATACTCTTGTGAGAGACGGTAGTTGGTGAATGTTAGTTTTAGGAACACATGATCTAAAGAGATCCATTACAAGCAAGCCACCATTATTGTTGGTCAGCAGATTGGCTCTCCTTTTCCTCCACAGCAGAAAAAAGAGAGGGAGAGGACGTCAGTTAGACCTGACGCCCCTGAAGGGCCTGCACTATGGGACTAATAGCACTGGAGTGGCTTGAGCACTCCCTTGTACTTTTATTTTATATCTTTTCTTTTTCACATTATTTGTTTGATTTACATTTTACATATTTTCCTGTTTTGGTAGTGAGACAAAGCTTGTACTTGAAGATTCTCATTCAAGTACTCATGAAAATGAATGTAATTTAGTCATGAGATTGAAAAACATACAGACAGTATGGTAGATAATTTCTATACGCTGACTTGAAAAATCACATGTAATACTGAACCGCTATGAGGTATTCATATATATATAAACAGTAGTCTTAGGGACATGTCAAGAAAGTTGGTTTCAGTATAACCACAGCGCATGAGAAACAATTACTTCTTCAGTATCTTCTGGTGTTGTCTCCGAACTCTCCGTTTTTCCTTCATAAGTGGTTCTTCATTTTCATTTTCTACTGTTTTTTCCATTGAGGAAAATTTTCATTTTTAACCCCTTACTATATCAATTTTAAATCTAAAACCAAAAAGAGAAGCACGTATGTTGCCTTATTTTTTCCCCCAAACATTGCAAAAGCTTTCTGACTACCACACCTCAATCTCCACCTCTTTCTCATCCCTACACCCACTCCCTTTTTATTCTCAATATTTTACCTTCTCCCTTTGAAGTGAGTGTGTCTGAAACTGTGCAATGAAGTGAAAACTGCAGCACTGTTCATTTCCTGAGGGTAAAAAAAAAATGTGATGAAAGGTTGTGGATCATGTACAGGTAGCTTCACTCGGGTGTGGGTACAAGCCTTAAGTTAGCATTAAAAGAGTTTGTGTGTGAGAGAGAAATGATGTGTGGTGGTAAAGGAAAAGGAAACCAAAAACAAGGTCTATCTCCCTTGATTATTACCATCAAACTTTGATTTTGGATCTCTTATTTGCTGTATTTATTCCCCCATGCCATATAAATAAAAATTGAACAGTGACACTTTACAATAAGGTGGTATTTCTTAACATTAGTTAACACAATATAACTAAACATGAACTAACAATGAACAATACTTTTACAGCATTAATTAATCTTGGTTAATGTTCATTTCTACATATACTGATAGTTAATGCAATATGAACATGAACAAGCATGTGAATAATACTATGAATAATAAGAGTATTTTGATAAATTCACATTAACCATGATTAATAAATGCTATAAAAAACATTGTTCATTGTTAGTCCATGATACCTTATGCATTCATTAACAAATAGAACATTATTGTAAAGTGTCACAACTTAATTGAGTCAACTGCCTGTTCTTGTTATTGGTAAAAAAGTAAAATGTTAAATTTGTGTCTGTAAGAATCAAAACTGTATTTGTGCAGCAGGTTTACATAAAAGTCTGAGTAATTAAAATAATTAATAACTTTGACTTTGTAAATTGAATGTATTTTATTTGTTATTTTTTTGTCTCCAGAGTATTTAAGCCTCTGCCCAAATATCGACTGGTAAATTCTGAATCAGTAACTGGTTTAAAAAGACTAAATCCATATTTCAACAGCATATGTTTACATTCAAGATGCCTTTGCATTTTTTAATTTAAATAAGCTAATAATAATATGCAGATAATCTGAACGCACCTTACAAAAAAAAAAAAAAATTGTAAAATAATTTTCTATGAAAACATTCTATACAAAGCAGGAACTTTGAGGAACATCATAATGAGTTATGTTCTCATGTTACAGTTCCGTCCATCAGCAGACATTCAGACACTCAAGGAAATTCAGTGGATAGTATGCTTGAAAGAGGTCACTTGTGACTGTGTGGGCTCCTCAGCCTTAAATTAAAAAAAAATTATAATTTATCGACCAGCTTCTGTATAGACTACTGAATATTTGCACAGAACTATACAAAAAGAAGAAAAAACCAGAACATTTGGTTATCTTAACAACAAAAAACAGCATCACCTTGTTCCACCCAGAACAAGACTCCTCTAGATGTTTTCAATCAAAGTGGCTAAAATCTACCAGCTACATATGTTCTGCACTTGGTCATAGTTGTAGGCATGTGACTAAATTGTCTGGTATTTATCTTGTGCCATTGTTTTAGTGGTCCACATTATATTTGGGCAGTTTCAAAAAAGTGAAATGTTTGAAAAGTTTATTTGTGTCTTGACTTTGTGACCATTTAATACAGAGGTTTGTTGGCACACATTGCCAATTTAAATCTATAAACTACAGTTAATTTCTCTGCTCCTGTTCTCTTTACTCCCTCTGTCCACGCTACAACCATACAAATAAAGTATTAACCTGATGACGTGCAAAGCATCTTTGAATTCATCATTAATTTGCAATTTAAAGCAAAATTATGATATAATTTTTTGTCATTCAATGTCTATGTACCCACTGTGGGAAGCAGGGCGAATACAGGTAAAGTGGGACACTTCTTTAATAATTTGTTGTTAGCGTTGTTTTAAAAATCAGTTCCATGTGACTTAGCCCCTAAAAACAATACCATTTCAGTTGCTAAAGTCCTCTGTTACAGAGGGGAGGAAAAAAAGAAAGAAGTATTGGTAACACTTTTCAAGAAGGTTGTATTAACATTAGTCAGATAGTTAACATGAACTAACAATAAAACAATACTTTTACAGCACTTATTAATCTTGGCTAATGTTAATTTTAACATATACTAATGTATTTTTAAAATGCACAGTTGTATACATTAGCATTAGTCAATGATTTATGTACTAACAATTGAACAATTGTATATTCATAAACAGGGTTGGGGAGTAACGGAGTAGATGTAACAGGATTACGTATTTAAAATACAAAATATAAGTAATTGTATTCCACTACAGTTACAATTTAAATAATTGGTAATTAGAATACAGTTACATTCAAAAAGTATTTTGATTACTGAAGAGATTACTTTGCATTTTATTGTCATTTGTTTCATTTAATATTTAGTCCTTTCAGATGGAAAACATTTATACATATAAATGATGTGATCCAAAGTGCATTTGAACAGCGGTGAAACACTTTCTTATGATGTGTTACATTCATACGAGCAGACAGAGAAGTACGTTTGAAGCAGAAGAAATAGAAATAAACTTTGTGTAAATTGTCAGCTTTACGCTAAGCTAAAATGCTATTTCTAGCCATTTTACATCCACATGTTATCAGGCACAATCATATTTTTTTTTATCAGGAAAATTCACACTAGATCATAATTCGTTTTTTTCTAGTAAGATCTTATTCTAGATAATAATTTTTGTATTGTTTTCCAGTAAAAATATCTAAAAATCCTTAAAACAAGATCAATTTGATTGATCTTGTTTTAGAAACAACACTGCATAAGATATTTAGGTTTTTCAGAGAATGTATTTTTAACATGTGTATTTTGTCTTACTGTACTGGCAGAGTTTTTATAGTCAAAACAAGTGAAAAAATCTACCAGTGCTGAAGAAGTTATCCAAAGTATTTAGAACACGTTACTGACCTTGAGTAATCTAATGAAATACATTACAAATGACATTTGACAGCATGTATTCTGTAATCTATAGTGGAATACATTTCAAAAGTAACCCTCCCAACCCTGTTCATAAATTAACATGAACAAAAATGAATAACTTCTGTAAAACATATTGTTCATTATTAGTCCATAATACCTAATGCATTTACTTATGTTAACAAAAAGAACCTTATTGTAATGTGTTTGCAAAAACTTGAAATGCTTCTTCAAACACACACACAGACCCCAAATAACACATTTTCAAGCTTTACTGGCAAACTGGGACACTTTTATTGTCTAAGGAACACCTAGATCTTTTAAATACAACAGTATTTAATTCTCAATGTAAATATAATAAAATGCATAGTAACAATAAAACTGCATTAAATTAGATCTACAATTTTAGATTAACATTTCAATCAGTTTAGAACATTTTAGGCTTGTACTGATTTTAAATAGGCTACTAAGAGATTTGATCCTTACTGTATATACAGTATGGCACTCCTCATCCTCTCTTCATTCCACTGATTTAACTTCTTCCTTTCCTCCTTTATTTTGCTTCATTCTTCCTTTATCCTTTACTGTCTTTCTTCCCTGCCACTGAATCCATCCATCACATTTCACAATTTTAGAACCTTAACAAGATTTGCCTCAGAACGCTTCATTTTACCATAGTATTTTCCCACCTCTGCTGTCCATATGTGGTATATTGCAACCCCCTTGAATTTACGTCAGCACTAAGACCATTTTTTTCATCTTCCCATACTAGTTAAGGAATAACTTGATACTGATTTTTAGTAATGGGAAAATATACACAATGATCAAGATTTAGCATATGTGTCCCAATTCACCAGCTGTCCCGCTTTACCTCTATTCACCCTAAAGCAGCATTTCTCTTCTGTTTGGCACTAAACATGGAATCATTTTGAAAGCCAAACAAAAGGGTTATATTAAGAAGGATGCACACCAGAAAAGCAATTAAACTACATAAAAGTTTTCAAAGGTTAACTGTTAATTTTTTTTCTCGTGTAGTTTAAAAAAACTACACTGGTGCTGATGTTTTAGCATTTAATGTAAAATAATAACAAAAGAAAAAAAGAAAAAAACACCTCCGCACCAGTAAAAATATATCAAGGTTTCGCTGAACTGGGCGAGCAAACATCAGTCACCTTTCAAAGTTCATCTGTTATGCAATCAGACAAACTGTCGATTCCAGTATTGGGACAGGTGAAGTTTTAGCTCAATTCAAGTAACTCACCTATTGAAGAATAAAACACATACATAAACTTTGCTAGAAATTATATTGTAATAATACAATAGACTCCTGTGTTCTCTGCCTGTGTTGATACAGTTGATACAGTGCTGCCTCACAATTTCATCACAAGGGATGATACAAATATAGCATTTCGCTGAGCCTTTCATTAGGTACTGAAGAAAAATTGTCCAAATATGCCCAGTGTTCCTTCATTTTCTCACTGGAAATTATTCTTACTGACCTGAGCAATTACTATAATTTGGCTATAATTTACAGTCAACTATAAGTAATTTTTTCTTTTTTACAATATGTATGCAAGGTAATAGTGCCTTCATTTTTCATTTTTCAAAATCATGTCACTTGGTTTAATATTTTGTTAATCTAATATAATGACATTCATTGTAAGTGTGGCTGAAGTGTCAAAATACTGTTTAGGGCCACTGTAAAGTGTTGTGATTGTGCACTAGTAAAATAAATCACCTTGCCTACAAAGACCTTCAATGCTCAGACACTCACACTCAAACAAACAAGCACGGGATCAATATTTTCCAGTTCTGTGATGTCGACATCCTTGGTCTCTGGTCCTTTGAGGAGACCAGAAACTACAGATTGGAGTTCACTTTACACACACACAGAGAGAGAGAGGGATAGTCTGACAGCAGTCAGCTAAACCAAAGCCATATAGCTTTTGTTTTACTGCTGTCTCTGTCTATCTATCTGACTCCATCCCCTCTTTCCTCTACTCATGATTTAATCTATAGAGGATGAATTATCTAAAGGAAGTGGTTGTTGTGCTACTGTTAGGCCTGTACCTGATCCTGCTGGGCAAAGGAGTGTCATGTGGTCAGGTAAGTTTTAGATCTACAGATCTACTGATGAAAAAAATACTTTCTTGTAACTAGTGTTTAACAAGATATGAGAGACATGTAATATAAAAGGCAATTTAACTGTTACGATCTATCTATCAATCTATCTATCTATCTATGGCTTTTAACAACTTCTAAACTTGCCAGCAAGGCTTTGTCAATTTATACTAAAGATAACTTTCCCTTTCTATTTATTTTGCAATCAAATTATACTATATTTCTCCTTTTTGAGATATATTTATGTCTTACTGAACCAGTATGAACATGTTAAATGAGATAACAGTGGAAAAATAATTCGGCCTATGCACCTGCTAATGGCATAAATCCAAATTCTACAATGCAAATTCTGTTACAGATTACAAAACAGAAGGACCTTACCAGGTACATATTATGAGCTGACTGTCTTGCCTGGAGGCAACTGTAGTTGACAAAGTAGTTGCATGGTTGGCGTATTCAACCCTAGTTCCACATTTGCTCAGGGCAGAAGTATTTACACTAATTGCTTGTCTGGGATATAACAGACACTTTTGTTAACCTATAGCCTTTACTGAGAGTACACTTAAAACCCTAAAAACTTGACTACTCAATTGATTGACGAAACTCGTTCCCTCAACTGAATTCAGTAATGGCGTCTCCAAAACTTGTGAAATTAAGTTCACTTAACTTGGTGTTCATATAGAATGATCTTAACTATTTAAGTTAAGGTAACTGGATGTAAGTAGACTTAACTCAGATTTGCTATTTAAATGTTGTTTCAATTTAATAATTTTAATTGAATGGACTCAAATTTAGGTCATGCAATAACAGCTTAAATAATGAAGATTAAAACTTATTCTAGGTAAAATATTAAATAAACGTATTTCTCCACAGAAATGCATATGTGCCTGCACTTCAGCTGCACATGCACAAGGAGACTGAGTTTAAGTGTTAACAGGGTCCAACTTGACTAAAGGAGACACAGACAAAGTCTTTTAAGCAAGTCAATCCATTCGGCAGCCATCTTTGGAACGCTCCCGGCAGCTATTTTTCTATGTAAACAAGAGCCATACAAGTACAGTTCCTATCTACTTGAATAGGGAAAGAACAAAATCTCCAAACAGTTGGTCAAGGTTATGATCAAAGAACATCTTTCAAATCAGTGGTAAAATCTGCCAATACTGGAATTATAAATTGTGCTTCTTTACCTCAGATTACACTAAAAAATTATATTTTCCTGGCTTGTATAACTAATGTGCATGTGCAATCTCAAATTGGTTGACAGGTGATGTCTGTATCTAAAAGGTGATTGGCTCTTTTACCTGTAAAGTGGGACTTCCTTTCTACATCCATTGAGCGTTGGGCATTCCAAGTTCTTCCATTCATTTTAAACAGTGACCCGTCTCTGTTAAATAGTCTCTGACACAGAACACCCTAATGGTGACATCACACGAAACAACTATGTCCAACAAAACAACATAAATAATACTACAAAAGAGCTTAAACCTCTTTGAATTCTTAATAACAACTATTTAAATACCCCAAATGTTCCATTTGACCAATGAAACGTAACTAAATAATTCAAAGAGTTTTTAACACATAAGTCTATGGATTTTTAAGAAAAAAAAGCTCAAGGAACTTGCGGCCAAAAGTTTGGAATAATGTACAGATTTTGCTGTTTCAGAAGGAAACTGGTACTTTAATTCACCAAAGTGGCATTCAACTGATCACAAAGTATAGTCAGGACATTACTGATGTAAAAAAACAGCACCATCACTGTTTGAAAAAAGTCATTTTTGATCAAATCTAGACAGGCCCCATTTCCAGCTGCCATCACTCCAACATCTTATCCTTGAGTAATCATGCTAAATTGCTAATTTGGTACTAGAAAATCACTTGCCATTACATCAAACACAGTTGAAAGGTATTTGTTTTTTTAAATGAAGCTTAACATTGTCTTTGTGTTTGTTTTGGAGTTGCCACAGTATGCAATAGACTGGCATGTCTTAAGGTCAATATTAGGTCAGAAATGGCAAAAAAGAAACAGCTTTTTCTAGAAACTCACCAGTCAATCATTATTTTGAGGAATGAAGGCTATACAATGCTTGAAATTGCCAAAAAACTGAAGATTTCATACAAATGTGTACACTACAGTCTTCAAAGACAAAGGACAACTGGCTCTAACTAGGACAGAAAGAGATGTGAAAGGCCCAGATGTACATCTAAACAAGAGGATAAGTACATCAGAGTCTCTAGTTCGAGAAATAGATTCCTCACATGTCCTCAGCTGACAGTTTCATTGAATTCTACCTGCTCAACACCAGTTTCATGTACAACAGTAAAGAGAAGACTCAGGGGTGCAGGCCTTATGGGAAGAACTGCAAAGAAAAAGCCACTTTTGAAACAGAAAAACAAAAAGAAAAGGTTAGAGTGGGCAAAGAAACACAGACATTGGATAACAGATAATTGGAAAAGAGTGTTATGGATCTTAACCCCATTGAGCATTTGTGGGATCAGCTAGACTGTAAGGTGTGTGAGAAGTGCCCGACAAGACAGCCACATCTATGGCAAGTGCTACAGGAAGCGTGAGGTGAAATGTCTCCTGAGTATCTGGACAAACTGACAGCTAGAATGCCAAGGATCTGCAAAGCTGTCATTACTGCACATGGAGGATTTTTTGATGAGAACTCTTTGAAGTAGTTTAAGAAGTTATGAACATTTTTTTCAAATTGTAATAGTAATTTTTCATGTTATTAATGTCCTGACTATACATTGTGATCAGTTGAATGCCACTTTGGTGAATAAAAGTACCAATTTCTTTCCATAAGAGCAAAATCTGTTCATTATTCCAAACTTTTGGCCACCAGTGTAGATATTTGTGTTATGAGCCCAAAACTTGACATTTCAAGGAGTGTTTAATTTAATTAACAACTTGATTTTTATTTATTTAAATAATGACAACATTACGGTTTACAGTGTATGAGAGATATGTCTAAATGTAACCTGAGCATGCTCAGTATATTTATGAAGTCAAAACTACTCTTTGATTTTTGGGATTACTGTGACAGATATCTGGCAAAGGAGTCATCAGTCTTGCTCACAGACAGTCCTCATGGACTCCCCTAATGCAGACAAGTGCAAATCTCAGTGAAATCACAAGGTATGTCGACTCTAAATTGGAGGATTTCAATTCTCTTTCTAAATCAAATAATGTCTGCAGTAGTCGTGTAGTGGTGTACCTCATTTAAACATACAAAACATCATAGTGGTAATTACAACTGTAATTACCAACTGTATGTCATGGCATATGCCTTACAAAAAATTACTGTGGTGGTACTATGGTGCAATGATGGCATCAAATAGTAATGCCATGGTACTTTGACATATACCATGGTGTTGAAATTCATGTACCATGGTATTTAGTGCCAGTGACAGAAATTAATTTTTACATTAAGGGGCAATATTTTCCTACAGGATTTGATTTTTCTAGGGGCATTTTTTACCTATATGAGGGTGTATTGTTTTCTAACAATTTAAAACATAAACTGTCTCATCCGTTTATATAGATCACTTCATTAATTTCAAGATGTCTTACCTCGCCTTCATAGCATCAGATCTTTCTTTGAGTTCCGGACCCTTGATCCAGAAGGGGCCATCTTCTACGGAGACACCAAGGATGGAAAGGACTGGTTTGTGCTTTCGCTGCGTGATGGCATACCTGAAATGCAGATTGGGAAAGCAGACATTTTAGTCAGTGTAAAGGGAGGTCGAAAACTCAATGATGGGGCCTGGCACTTGGTAAATGGTGTTTATATTTATATATTATGTATCTCTCTGTTTATTCTGCTAATATCTCTGAAATCTGGTAGCAATGTAAAGCAACAACTGCCTTTCTGATCCGGCATCAACATACCTTTTTGAGATATGCCAATTATAGATCTGTTTAAGACAGTGATAATCCCATAATTATCCATCTGTTTAGTGCAACAAAAAAATCTATCTTCAAATCAATCTTTTGAGCTTTCTCTGTTTATTTTGGGACAGCTGGAATTGCGCAGTGAGGGCAAATTTGTGGTGTTAGAGGTAAACAACAATGTAGAGCTTGAAGTCGGTCTTCATTCTGAGCTGACAGAGGAGGAATTAACAGGAAAGATACGACTGGGTCTTGGTGGTATGTTAGTGGACAAACAGAAGCTCTTCCATCCAGTAAGACTAGCTACGCCCCTTTTCCAATAATATTTTTATAACTAATTATCACTGATGATCACATAAGTGCTGAAAAGTGTTCTCTAATACCTCTCTTTGTTTTTATTTTCTCAGTTTCAGCCAGAAATGGATGCTTGTATAAGGAGAGGACAGTGGCTAAATCTCAGCACCCTTTGGGATACAGACCCAACATGGGAACGCCGGCCCTGCTTCTCCGAGATCAAGAGAGGCAGCTACTTTCCAGGAACTGGGATAGCTATGTTTAATACATCTGGTGAGTCAAAATTCAACAAAAAGGGCCTGAAACTTGAAAACGAGTGCTGTGAGGGATAGACAGCAGTCTCTTTAATAGGCTGTGCAGTTGTTTAAATTAGTGTTGATCGTTCAGCTTATGAAACATTGAAAATACATCTTTCCCAAAAAAAAAAACAACAAAAAAAATCCACTGAGAGGTGGACAGTTTTCCATCCCACAGGAAATACTCAAGAGATCTTGTATCCTGCCCAAATACTAAAACATTCACCTCTTGTGCTGCAGCAAATACCATAACTTTTTGTTTCATTTAATGATTTACGAACTGGTGGTCTCCTCAGACGCAGCTGAGAGAGAGAGACTTATCTCAACAAAGTTTTAACATAAGCTTATATATGTTACATTGCATGATCACATCCCATAAAACTTGTTTACTTCATTCTGATTGGTTTAAAGCCTATTACTAAACAAAAAGCCTATTTTAGAAGCAGATAACGTAAGAGAACAGTTTCTGTCTGAGTTAGTCATAAGCATTAAAACGTCAGTATACAAAACAGCTACAAAACCAGTCTTTGCTGGTCCTAGATCCTCAATTCACAGTCGGGCTGCATGATATATGGAATTTATCGAAATATCTCAAATGAACATATAGCGATATGCATATTGCAAGGGCTTGCGATAACGGATTGATTTTCAAGGCGATGCAGATAGTAGAGAATAGATTGGGCAAAATAAACTCTGATTATTTGGCCGGTGGGGGATTCCGATGTAATGCGTACTCCGATGACTTCATCATAGGATTATCATATTGCATTACAATTTATGGCATATCATATTTTTCCTCCATATCGTGCAGCCCTAATTCACAACTGTATAATTTATACAACTGTATCCAGACATTATTACTTCATCTCAAAAAAGACATCCTGTTTTTATAAACATTTCCTGAAAACATACACTTTTTCCAAAATTTCTATCACATAGTCAACACAACAAATTTGTGGAAAGTGTTTATGTTTATGTTTATACTTTTTGCATAGCAGTTAACATCACATGCCATTTCATGCATATCTCATGACAGATCTTCCCGAACTTAAAACAGAGGAGGCCGGTATCAAAATTGAGATCTTTGGATCTTGGACGGGGACAACACTGAGTTTCCAAAGCACAGGATTCCAGTATGTTTTGGGACCAGAGGCTCAGTTGGGCCTAAAAGAGGGATCGGAAACCGTTTCCCTTCCCCACGAACCTGCTCCCTTTACTGTCAACATACTGAAACATGCCTTTGTGGTAAACGGCAAAGCAGGGCTTGAAACGGAAAGTCTGGACTTTTTCTCCATGTGGAAAAAGGGGATGCTACTGACACTTGGAGGAGTGCCAGGTAAATTTGCAAGGTGGAAATGAGCAAGAATTTCCATGCACAAGTACTCCTCCATTCACCAATGTCCTTTCTGTTTCGTGAAATGTTAAATTCTCAAAAAACATTACATTTCATCCATCAAGTCAACTGTGCTATATCACAGGTATCTCTTTTTAAAGAATAGTTCACAAAAAAAAAGGACATTTCTGTCATCATTTTCTCACCCTCATGTTGTTCCAAACTTATTTGACTTATTTTCCTCAGTGGAACACAAACATTAGACAGTAAGACAGCCTCAGTCACCATTCACTTTCATTGCATCATTTGTCCATACAAGTGAAAGGTAACTAAGGGTGACATTCTGCCAAACATCTCCTTTTGTATTTCATGGAAGTAAGAAAGTCATTTGAAACAACATGAGGGTAATTAGATTATGACATAATTCCCATTTTGGGTGAACTATCCCTTTAAATGGGTCATGTCTTTTACTTGAGGTTGTCTTTTTTTTTTAACAAAAACAAAGTAGTTTTACATGACCTTTTTCCACCCTGTCTCTGGCCCTCTGTCTGAAACGCTTAGTTTCTGTGTAATTTACCTTTAAGGCAGACCCATTTTTATGACTGGCTACCATCTTTGCAGAGCAGAAGGGAAGGGGGTCTCCCTTGATTGTTAAATACGGGTCAATGGGCGTCCCGTCATGGCAGTTTTGGCCAAAATACAGGATGTCCTGTCTAATAATACGAGACAGTTGAGACAGACAGCTGGTCTGATGCAGATGCAGAGACGCAGTTTTTTTTCACAACCAGGAACACAACAACGTCTGGAATCCTTACTTGACAACTTAATCTTTTTGTTGCTTAAAAGCAAACAGCAGAAACAATAGTACCACTTCCAGTTTTTAAGCACCTCAGCCACTCTCTCTTTCATCGCAGCGATTATGTATGTGGAGGCAGGGCTATTCAATGAACACCACATTGTGACATCACGATGTGTCCGATTTAAAAACAAGTCATTTTAAGGATGAGGACACAATAAATTCTCTTTTTAGGCTGCAGAGGAAGTTTTGATTTCTGAAACGTACAGTATGTTGTTATAGTACAATGACCTCCTATATGTCAAAATATCAAGGAAAATTGGGTTCCTCATGACATGACCCCTTTAACAAATCCTTCTACTTTCAATCTTTCAATTCCCTGTACCTAACTCTTTTTATTTATTTTATTTTTTTTTTTCAGATGAGAGGGAGGCTGCAAAAAGTATACATTACCTGCGTGGATGTTTGGAGAAAATCCTTGTCCAGGGCCAGGTCATTGATCTTGATCAGGCATTGTACAAACACTCAGCAGTGTCATCTCACAGCTGCCCTGCTGAAGCAATGAATGAACTCACTTAATAGAGATTCATGTTAATCACCAAAGCAAGCTAAAGTCTAAGATTTTCTTTGTGGTCCACTCATCTGTAATATGTAGGCCTATTTAAACAGTTGCTCAATGTTCAGTTGACCCATGTCCTCCAAAAATGTTCTGATGGGCTGTCATGTTGCATTTTTATCATCACATTTTGAGCAATAAAAACATCTGAAATGAAACTTCTTGTCTTTCTAATACTATATTAACAACTGTAAGATACATATTTAACTGAACAATGTTTACAAAGACATCTGAAATGAACTTTTTTTTTCAAGTGTTCACAAAACGCATCAATATCAATAAATCAAATCAAAAAGCATATAGAATAAATGTACATTAAGCCAGATGTTGAAAATAATTAGTTTTAGTCTGCTAATGCCTCTCAGGATCAACCCATCACGTGTAATCAGACAGCTAAGATAACAGTAAGGATTGACAGGAGTGAATGTTGCCATTCAATAATGAAACAGGTCATACAAGGTCCCATTCTGTATCTAATGTATTGGCTAGATAAGCAAGCTCTTCTGTAATCCACTGCCACCTAGAGGAATTTTTAAACAAACATGGTATTATGACCACAATTAAAAAAAATAATAATAAAAAAAAAAATAGATTACTTTAGCGATTATATTAGCAGTACATTCATTAGTTTACTGTTTAATTAACTCTCAAAAGTAATGTGCACCAAGGCATTGACCAGTTTCCAAAATCAATTAATGACAGTTTTGTTAAAGTAATCGAAACACAGATTTGCTTCGTAATTTAATTTGTGTTGTTAAATATGGCGTTGAGCATTTAAATTGCTGCACTTATTTTGATATTACTGACTTTCTGATCATTTATCATTTATTTATCAGAACTTGCAATTTTGCTCTAATCGAGTTTAATTTATATATACGTTTTAATTAATCTGGTTATGATCTAAAATGATCTAAATGTTAATTAAGTCATTTAAGTTTAGTGTACAGTACACTCAGTAATCAATACTGTTGTTGAAAGCAATGAGTTTAGTTTTGATCACGAATTGCCTACAAGCATCTCTCAACTGTCGCAAAACGACGCTTGGTGTCGTGCAACCGCGCCGCCCGTGCGAAGATGGCGGCTGAGCTGCATCCGCGCAGCGGAAAACTGATCGGTTTATCAAACTCCAACCGCACCGCTCAACGAAATCAGCCGGTACAGGAATTCAATCACGGCCTGGTCCTCAGTCGGGAGCCGCTGAGGGACCGCGAAGTCTTTACTGTCCGCATCGACAAGAAGGTAAACAAGCATGTCCCACCAGTCCCCGTAGATAGATAGATATAGATATATATATAGAGAGAGAGAGAGAGAGAGAGAGAGAGAGAGTGAGAGTGAGAGTGAGAGTGAGTGTGAGTGAGTGAGTGAGTGAGTGAGTGAGTGAGTCTGTGTCAGATCGGCTGCAGTGGTTCATCATTTGGGTGTGCAGGGTCTGTCAGATCTTATTCATAGGTCATGTGTGGCGTGTGGGGGTATGGATGTTTCAGGATGTCTGTGTGCTGCTGGTTTGCAGTGGGACCTGTTATAGTTCGTCAGTGCTGTTGATGTTTGTAGGCTGTGCTTCCTGGCTATTGCTGGACTGTCATTGGGGTTTAAAGAGGCGAATCCCATTTTGGTACAAACGGTCTGGTATACACAACTTATTTTTGCGAAATACTGCGATATCTGCTCCACCAAGATCTCATGTAAACATGAACACAGGGGTGGTTCTCTCGGAACCTGTCAATGATGTCCTGGCCATATTTAACCACCAATCAATACAAAAAACACAAAGCCTTTTAAGGCTATTAATATTTTTTACATTGTGCCATTATTTTTAGGACTCCTAAGCACATTTTAAAATGTGCATAACATGTCATGAAAATAATTTAAAACTTAAAATTGGCCTTAAAAATAGGCTTTATTTTCTATATGCAAATTTAATTTCCTATTTTTTCTTTTGGATTTGGAGTCAAATAACATAAGGACTAGAGGTAGACCGAAATATTGGGTTTACAGATTAATTGATCCACATTTTTATCTTCACTACAGTTTTATTATTTTGATTAGATAATCAAGTGTTCTACAAGCAAGGACCTTTTCCATCATCTTAGTTATCGGTATCTGCAAATTTCACTATCGGTCGACCTCTAATTAGGACATTTTCTCAACAGGTTTTGTGATAATCACTCACAAAGTTTGTTGCGCCATTAGCGGGTCATATTTCAGCTTTAGCTTCACACCTGTGAAGTTACCTCCCTACTTAATTACGATTTTGTGGCAACTGAGGAAATCTCTAGAGGTCAACCGATAGTGGATTTTGCAGGTACTGTTAAACAAAATGGTGGAAAAGGCTGATAACCCATTAAACATTTATAGAATGATGAAACATTTCTTGGTCTTTCCTTACTATGACGGGCACAGACATTGAGGCTACAAATCAATAAAATACTAAAAGCAATTTAGTGTGCAACTAAAGTCCCCATAATAACCAAAGACTTGGTGCAAAACGCTGGACTTTTAGCTATAAACAAGCTCGAAATACACTGGGGACATGGCTCTGTTTCAATGCTCTATATGTTAGTAATTACCAAATCAAGCTTTTTATTGCCTATATATTCACCAGATGGAGAGTTTTGTATATACAGTTTAAATATAAATGTATTTCACAAGATGAGGTTTATTAATGAGGAATAAAAATAAAAATCGTCAACTATCGGACCGGTGGAGATTTTTGCAGATAACTGGTAATTTCAAAAAGCAACTATCGGCACGATTAATCGGTAAAACCGATATATCGTTCTACCTCTAGAATTCTCGTTATCTTTTTAATGTCTTGAAATATTCTGTCATGTTCATTTTTTGCTGAAATAGTTACATGTATGTAGACGCTCACCACATACTATGTAGGGCTGGGGCTTTAAATCATTCTTACCATAATGCTAAATTTCACGTTGTCACATTTCAGTCTATGTGGCTGAGCAAGATCAAGATCTTCCCAAAGCAATGCAACATAGAAAATAATGCATAAGTAAATAATGTAAATAAATTAAACAATGCATAAGGAAATATCGGAAAGCCTGCTGGACCTGCGAGCACTTGTGTGGAGATAGCACTTGCGACACGCACATCAAACACAGATGCGCGTGTCAGATGAAAGTATATTAAGCACTTATGAAGTGCCAAACGCAAGATGATTGTCATTGAATGGCCACTGACATTTTTTTTAATGCCATAAAATTCTGTTCATGTTTCATTCCTAAAAAGTCACAGAGGCGAAAATAATGAGTGTCAGAACATTAGTCTTTATGAAAAACTTTTATTCAAAAGTTATTCAAAACATATAGCTTTGTGACATCAACTTGTATTCATCATCCACTCCATAAAGAAAAGTTTTTAATTTGGCAGCATGGAATTAAACTAAAGGATTCTTTTTAAATAAAATTATGGTGTGTGTGTATACGTGTGCTTGTCACAGACACACACAAGAACTTTCGGATTGCGAGACATGAGGGGAAAGCGAAGAATGTGATGCCAGTTCTGCTTGGTGTAGGTTTTAATGTTTTCATTTTTAATGTTTTTATTTTTATTTAATTTTTTTATATTTTTTAATCCTATTTGTATTACTCATTACGTGAGTCAGGTAGGTAGTACATTTACATAGTAGGCTAGGCAGTGGGGGTAGGGGGGTTGATGATGTAATCAGATATCACAATATTTTTTTAATACAAATATCTTGAAAATATTTCTTGCATATTGCCCAACCCTACTACTATGTTCACGTTAACCCTATAGGCAACACATTGTTGAAAACAGCAGATAAAGGACTGTAATATCACCTTACAAGTGACACAGCACATAGGAATGAAATGACACAAAAATGGCAGTAGACCGCAAGCATGTATTTTCTTCATATTACTTATGTGTTGTTACTATTATGTTTCCGGAGATCTGGTGTGTATCGGTTCACATATTTGAGGCTGTTCCATGTAAACAAGTTTTACCTTTCCCCTCTAACTTGGGATATCCTACCTTCATCCCACTTAATATATTTCATTAGGAGGCTGAGCAGCTTTTTATTTCATGTACCTAGCCTGTGCTGGGAATGGATTTTTCATTTTGAGTGACCTTGCACTCTACTAAGATTGCATATGGCTGTACAGCAGGAAATCTCTCACACTTTCACATTTGGCTCTTTGTAGTGCATGGATGTCTTAAAGAAGCTATGATTTTAATAGTAAATCTGATAAAGCCAGGAGTTGTTTGATGATATTTCCAGATTATTCAAGGGCACAAGAATCAATCACAAGAATCACTTTGAGTGAGGTCAGAGATATCAGCTCATCCTCACTCATAAATAACCCGGTCAATGACTTTGACCACCAGAAAAGGATGGTGTTGCTGCATATTGAAAGGTCGTTCTTCTTGCACATTGAGACAGTCTTGATAACCGAGTGTTTATAAATAAAATGTCCTCACAGTTTCAGAACAAGGTTAAGTCTGACTGCAAACAAATTAGGTGTAGAGCTTTTGTCCCCTCTCGATCAGACACGTCTTATCATGTATCTTAATCCATAATGGTGCACGATGCACCATTTTTGCAAGTCTTTATATTTGGCAAGTGGTTTACAAAAGTGAAGTGGTGCATGAAAATGAGTAATTGCTTACATTTAAATATTTTCATTTGGGGAATTTTCGAAAGTACTTATCACAACTGCTTAAGCTTCACATGGTCGACCAT
Source organism: Myxocyprinus asiaticus (assembly GCF_019703515.2). NCBI lineage: Eukaryota > Metazoa > Chordata > Actinopteri > Cypriniformes > Catostomidae > Myxocyprinus > Myxocyprinus asiaticus. Next base: position 23,405,272 of record NC_059375.1, on the reverse strand, counting down.
CAAAGTCAACAGACATCAAGCATCTATTTCAGACATACAGGTGCATCTCAATAAATTAGAATGTTGTGGAAAAGTTCATTTATTTCAGTAATTCAACTCAAATTGTGAAACTCGTGTATTAAATACATTCAATGCACACAGACTGAAGTAGTTTAAGTCTTTGGTTCTTTTAATTGTGATGATTTTGGCTCACATTTAACAAAAACCCACCAATTCACTATCTCAAAAAATTAGAATATGGTGACATGCCAATCAGCTAATCAACTCAAAACACCTGCAAAGGTTTCCTGAGCCTTCAAAATGGTCTCTCAGTTTGGTTCACTAGGCTACACAATCATGGGGAAGACTGCTGATCTGACAGTTGTCCAGAAGACAATCATTGACACCCTTCACAAGGAGGGTAAGCCACAAACTTTCATCGCCAAAGAAGCTGGCTGTTCACAGAGTGCTGTTAACAGAAAGTTGAGTGGAAGGAAAAAGATGCACAACCAGCAGAGAGAACCGCAGCCTTATGAGGATTGTCAAGAAAAATCGATTCAAAAATTTGGGTGAACTTCACAAGGAATGGACTGAGGCTGGGGTCAAGGCATCAAGAGCCACCACACACAGACGTGTCAAGGAATTTGGCTACTGTTGTCGTATTCCTCTTGTTAAGCCACTCCTGAACCACAGACAATGTCAGAGGCGTCTTACCTGGGCTAAGGAGAAGAAGAACTGGACTGTTGCCCAGTGGTCCAAAGTCCTCTTTTCAGATGAGAGCAAGTTTTGTATTTCATTTGGAAACCAAGGTCCTAGAGTCTGGAGGAAGGGTGGAGAAGCTCATAGCCCAAGTTGCTTGAAGTCCAGTGTTAAGTTTCCACATTCTGTGATGATTTGGGGTGCAATGTCATCTGCTGGTGTTGGTCCATTGTGTGTTTTGAAAACCAAAGTCACTGCACCCGTTTACCAAGAAATTTTGGAGCACTTCATGCTTCCTTCTGCTGACCAGCTTTTTAAAGATGCTGATTTCATTTTCCAGCGGGATTTGGCACCTGCCCACACTGCCAAAAGCACCAAAAGTTGGTTAAATGACACCAGTGGTGTTGGTGTGCTTGACTGGCCAGAAAACTCACCAGACCTGAACCCCATAGAGAATCTATGGGGTATTGTCAAGAGGAAAATGAGAAACAAGAGACCAAAAAAATGCAGATGAGCTGAAGGCCACTGTCAAAGAAACCTGGGCTTCCATACCACCTCAGCAGTGCCACAAACTGATCACCTCCATGCCACGCCGAATTGAGGCAGTAATTAAAGCAAAAGGAGCCCCTACCAAGTATTGAGTACATATACAGTAAATGAACATACTTTCCAGAAGGCCAACAATTCACTAAAAATGTTTTTTTTATTGGTCTTATGATGTATTCTAATTTTTGAGATAGTGAATTGGTGAGTTTTTGTTAAATGTGAGCCAAAATCATCACAATTAAAAGAACCAAAGACTTAAACTACTTCAGTCTGTGTGCATTGAATTTATTTAATACACGAGTTTCACAATTTGAGTTGAATTACTGAAATAAATGAACTTTTCCACAACATTCTAATTTATTGAGATGCACCTGTATATAGGGCTGCAACTAATGATTATTTTGATAATCGATTAATCTAACGATTATTAGAATGATTATTAGATTGCTTTGATTATCGGCTATTATTACAACAATTAATCATTAGCTCTTAACCGATTATTCAACTTGTGCCCCGACTTAAAAGGTTGTAATAAACGTGCTTACTAACAATAAAACGGACAAAATCATCTTTTAAAAATACCTCTAAATGACATTCACTGAATTAAATGAGGAAAAAAAATATTTTTATCAAGTTTAATTCAGTAAAGAAACTCACTGCAAACAAATTCTGGTGTTATCAAGTGTTTTGTCTTGTTTTCCATTTAAAATAGTCTAAAAATCATTAAAAAAAAGATACATTTACTTGAAAAGCAACATATAAGATATTTAGACTTGCTTTAATAGAATGTATTTTGTATATGAGTGTATTTTTTCACTTGGTTATACTTCTGCAAGTGCAGTAAACACAAAATACACTTATATTCAAGATCTTTTCTCTAAAAGCAAGTCTAAATATCTTATATGCTGCTTCTCAGGTGAATACATCTTTTTTTTTTTTTAAGATTTTTAGATATTTTCAAATATTTGTATTTTTAATATTATATTCAACATTCTCAGATAACAATTTTTTCTTCTGCAGTATAGCTGCTTAAGAAAATGTACATTGTTTTAAAGGAGTTTTAGATATTTCTATTGGAAAACAAGCCAAAAACAAAACAAAACAAAAAAACAAATCAAAAATGTGTTTTGTTGTAGTTTATAATGGGGCGAAGACTACCCTCTCTCACCTTTCTGTTCACTTCAATCCATCTTTAACTCACAAAAAAACAAACTCTCTCTTATTAATAAAGCTGCGTATTGCCAATTTTCTTCACGATAAGAAATGCACAGTGACATACATTATGATTCAATAAGTTGCGAGCCATCACGTTATAATCTAGCTGCATTAAGCATGTGCGCTTCGGGGATGAGCGTCCCTATGACAGAGTGTGCCTCAGCCGGGTGCAGTTTCAGTCTCTTCCCCCTATGAATCGGGACATTCATGCAACTCATTGAAGAGACACTGACCGCACAGAGAAATGCCAGTTTCGGAGTTTGTAGTTATTTAAATGATATGCTACCGTATGATTTAAACTTTAATTATAACTGCATTTAAGATGTAACGCCAGGGTGTTTCCTTTAAAGATGCTCAACACACAAGTTTTGCTTCAGTGGAGCGGCAACTCCAGCTCCACTTATTCCACAACAAGAGTGCTTCTGTATTTACTTATTTTGTATTTTTGCATTATAATTCCCTCATACTTTGTGATCTACATCACCTGAAGCTGTTTGGAAAGTTTAAAGTGCATCTGGACTGTGAGCGGTGTCTCCTCCCTCTCCTCAGTCAGGCGTGAACTGCAGTGCTGTTCTCGCGCGTCATGAATGATTAGAGTTTAATGTGATCTCATGTTACTTTAAATGAGATCAAATGACTATTCGACAACTAAAATGTTTGTCAACAATTTATTATTGTCGACTTTGTCGATAATGTCGACTAATCGTTTCAGACCTAGACAGATTGTGTTTTTTTTCTCTTTTTCTTTTTTTCTGAAAAATCAATAAGAACTACTTTTCTCAATTCCTGTATAGGTCAGATGGAACCAGAGTCAGAAATCAACTTTTCATTTGATTTCCATGGGCATTTTTTACCTTTAGAGGGGCAATTGTTTACTATTTTAACCTTATAAAATGTCATCCTTTTATGTTATAATTTAAGCAGTTAATTCAAAAATGGCATGTTTCAATAATTACAAAATTGTATGATCTTTACATTGCATAGGTGCATTGTTACTGGAAAAAAAAAACGTATTTTCTCATTCACAAATTCCAAATATTTTGGCTATTAAATTAACATAGCCTACAAAAACTAATACATTGACATGGAAGAGGAATTGACAGCATTTCTCCAGATTTGAAATGAAGAGCTTAAATGAATAGTTCACCCAAAAATGAAAATTCTCTCATCATTTACTCACCCTCATGCCATCCCAGATGTGTATGACTTTCTTTCTTCTGGAGAACACAAATTAAGATTTTAGAATAATATTTCAGCTCTGTAGTGATCAGACCTTCCAAAAATCATATAAAGAAAACATAAAAGTAATCAGTAAGACTCCCGTTGTTAAATCTATATCTTCAGAAGCAAAATAATAGGTGTGGGGGAGAAATGGTCAAAAATGTAAGTCTTTTTTATTTTATTTTTTTTACTCTAAATCTCCACTTTCACTTTTACATCTGAAAGTGACATGTGGTGCCTGTTTAGTTTCACTTTCACATCTGGAAGTGAAAGTGGAGATTTAGAGTAAAAACGATTAAATATTGATCTGTTTCTCACCCACACTTATCATATTTTTTCTGAAGATCTTATGAATTACTTTTATGTTTCCTTTATGTGATTTTTGGATCGACAAAGGTCTGATCACCATTCACTTACATTGTTTGGACCTACAGAGCTGAGATATTCTTCTAAAAATCTGCTTTTGTTTTCTGCAGTAGAAAGAATGTCATACATATCTAGGATGGCATGAGGGTGTGTAAATGATGAGAGAATTTTCATTTTTGGATGAACTATCCTTTATCCTTTGGAAACTGCTGTGATTGGTCTGTAGGATTGCTCCGATACCAAATGTTGGTTTCGGTACGATACCAGCCCTGGTGCTTTGGTATCAATACTAACTCGATATTTAAGCAACAAATAAAAAAGCCTCAGATTTTTGATGAAAATTACTTGTCAAAAGAGCTGCATAAAGTCTTACAGATAAAAAGTATTAATTAAATTAAAATATAATACTTTTCAACAAATATATATATATATATAGATATTTATCTATCTATCTATCTATCTATATATATATATATATATATATATATATATATATATATATGTATATGTATATATATATAATGTATATGTATATGTATAAATATATATATATGTGTGTGTGTGTGTACACACACTGGCAGCCAGAGGTTTGGAATAATGTACAGATTTTGGTCTTATGGAAAGAAATTGGTACTTTTATTCACCAAAGTGGCATTCAACTGATCACAATGTATAGTCAGGACATTAATAATGTGAAAAATTACTATTACAATTTAAAAAAAAATTTACATTTAAACTTAAACTACTTCAAAGAGTTCTCATCAAAAAATCCTCCATGTGCTGCAATGACAGCTTTGCAGATCCTTGGCATTCTAGCTGTCAGTTTGTCCAGATACTCAGGTGACATTTCACCCCACACTTCCTGTAGCACTTGCCATAGATGTGGCTGTCTTGTTGGGCACTTCTCACGCACCTTACAGTCTAGCTGATCCCACAAAAGCTCAATGGGGTTAAGATCCATAACACTCTTTTCCAATTATCTGTTGTCCAATGTCTGTGTTTCTTTGCCCACTAACCTTTTCTTTTTATTTTTCTGTTTCAAAAGGGGCTTTTTCTCTGCAATTCTTCCCATAAGGCCTGCACCCCTGAGTCTTCTCTTTACTGTTGTACATGAAACTGGTGTTGAGCGGGTAGAATTCAATGAAGCTGTCAGCTGAGGACATGTGAGGTGTCTATTTCTCAAACTAGAGTCTCTGATGTACTTATCTTCTTGTTTAGTTGAACATCTGGCCTTCCACATCTCTCTCTGTCCTTGTTAGAGACAGTTGTCCTTTGTCTTTGAAGACTGTAGTGTACACCTTTGTATGAATTTTTTTTGTGGCAATTTCAAGCATTGTATAGCCTTCATTCCTCAAAACAATGGTTGACTGATGAGTTTCTAGAAAAAGCTGTTTCTTTTTTGCCGTTTTTGACCTAATTTTGACCTTAAGACATGCCAGTCTCTTGCATACTGTGGCAACTCAAAAACAAACACAAAGACAATGTTAAGCTTCATTTAATGAACCAATTAGCTTTCAGCTGTGTTTGATATAATGGCAAGTGATTTTCTAGTATCAAATTAGCAATTTAGCATTATTACTCAAGGATAAGATGTTGGAGTGATGGCTGCTGGAAATGGGGCCTGTCTAGATTTGATCAAAAATGACTTTTTTCAAACAGTGATGGTGCTGTTTTTTTACATCAGTAATGTCCTGACTATACTTTGTGATCAGTTGAATGCCACTTTGGTGAATCAAAGTACCAGTTTCCTTCCGAAACAGCAAAATCTGTACATTATTCCAAACTTTTGGCCACCAGTGTATGTGCATATTTTCAGAAGGTATATATGATATTAGTTTTATTGATATTTGCTTTTTTATCATTAGACAGGACAGTTAAAAGTTAGAGGGAACTGTTGAGGAGAGAGAGGGAGAATGAAACAGTGGAGCACTTTAACATTATGAGCTCAAACACCTCTGCCGCATCTCTGAAATGCGGACCGTTTAAATGACACTGTGTTGCACACCGGTCTATTATTGTAGTAACACGATGCACTTAACAAAATTAACTGTGACTGGACATTTACATATCTCAGTCGCTTCACGTACAAGCAGGCAATTTTCAGCACCCTCAAGAAGAAAATCGGACAAACAGGACAATTTATCGGCCGATGTGTTAATAAAAAAAAGTCAGAATATTGGCCGATTTTCGGCCTCTGCAATATACCAGTGGACCACAACCACAACATTAAAACCACCTGCCTAATATTGTGTAGGTCCCCCTCGTGCCGCCAAAACAGTGCCAACCTGCATCTCAGAATAGCTTTCTGAGATGCTAATCTTCTCACCACAATTGTACAGGGTGGTTATCTGAGTTACCGTAGACTTTGTCAGTTTGAACCAGTCTGGCAATTCTCTGTTGACCTCTCTCATCAACAAGGCATTTCCATTTGCATAACTGTCCCTCACTAGATGTTTTTTTTTGTTTTTGGCACCATTCTGAGTAAATTCTAGAGACTGTTGTGTGTGAAAATCCCAGGAGATCAGTATTTACAGAAATACTCAAACCAACCTGTCTGGCACCAACAATCATCCATGCGATTATCTAATCAGCCAATCATGTGGCAGCAGTGCAGTGCATAAAATAATGCAGATACGGGTCAGGAGCTTTAGTTAATGTTCACATCAACCATGAGAATGGGGGAAAAATGTGATCTCAGTGATTTGGACCGTGGCATGATTGTTGTTGCCAGATGGGCTGATTTGAGTATTTCTGTAACTACTGATCTCCTGGGATATTCACACACAGCAATTATTGTTATTTTTTTGTTATAATCCGGTGAGATTCGATACACCCTGCTACATATTTGTTCTTTGAAGTCAACATGGCAAATGATTCAAAATCCTCAGGCTCTGGAGATATTAAAAGACACTTACGTGCTCAAGCTGAAACCTCTGACAGGCCCGCAGACCAGGGACTCGGTCTGGACGGTGTGGCGGGAGAAATCCAGCGGCAACTGGCGAGCATGTCTGTGATGCTGATGAAGATTGTTGCAGACTTAGAGGATCTCGCTGTAATATGTTGATCGATTACGGCGATGGAAAATGAGTTGGTTACAAGATTGTCAGATGTAGAGAAACTGATCGATTATCTGGAGTCATAGGAGAGGGAATTACCTGCTAATCCACTAGCAACGAAGGGAGATTTTTTAAAATTTGGAAGACCTTGAGAACCGCAGCCGGTGAAATAATGTCAGAATTGTTGGAATTCCTGAGCATGAAGAAGGTCGAGATATGGTGAAATTCCTAGATGAGCTCTTCCCAAGTCTGCTCGACATAACTGGCCATAAGCTGGAAATCGAGCGAGCTCGGAGTCCCAGCTCACAGATCCGCTGAGAGAGACCGGCCCCGATCAATTCTGGCCAAATTTCTGAGATCATCTGATAAAGATCTTGTGTTGCGCAAGGCTAGGAGTAAAGGAAGGCTTTCTTGGAAGAATCAAAACATTTTCTTGTTCCTGGACTTTGTGAATTCGACGAGAGAAATGTGATTGATTCAAAGAATGCAAGAAACTCTCACATCAGTGGAGGATTGCTTTTGCACTGTTTCTTTTTGTGCTGGTTCCGCCTAGCGGCTGGAGTTTGTTTTGTGGAATAACACTCCTTCTGGACAGTTGTGGATGAATTTGCTCAGTCTTTGTGCTTATGCCTCCTATTGGCTGGAGTTTGTTTTGTGGAGTATTTTTGCAGGACATTGGGAGGATTAAGTCATCTGCTACACTTTTGAAGAGCCGGCTCACTGAACACTCGTTTGACTGTCCGAGGAAACTGAACGGCTTTATATATTTTTTTATTTTATTTTATTTTTTTTTTATTATAATTATTTATTTATTTATTTTGTGCTGGTTCCGCTAGCGGCTGGAATTTGTTTTGTGGAGGAACACACCTTCGAGACAGATCTGTGAATGAATCTACACGTTCTTTGTGTTTATTCTGCCTATTGGCTGGAGTTTGTTTTACAAAGTATTTTCTGTTATGTAATTTTGCCTCACAAAATTTGTGCAGAAGCACCAGACTTGAGCAATCCGATGGCAAAGTTATCGCGGGGACTCTTGTAGGCGTACATGGACTTTTTGAGTTTAGAGGGATGGACGCCGGTTGGCGCTGTTGTGCACAGGGTTAATGCACATGTTTTTCTTTTTTCTGTTTGTTTGGTTCGGGGGGGGAGTTCAGGGTTTGATTGTTGCACTAATGTTGGAATGTGGTCTTTATAATTTTATTTTTGACACAATCTATTTTTTCTAATATGTCAAAATGTCAGATGTTAATATGAATGGGTTATATTTCTCCATGTGGAATGTGAATGGGTTGGGGCACCCCATAAAAAGAAGGAAGGTTATTTCTTTTCTTAAGCGTAAGAAACATGAAATAGTGTTTCTTCAAGAAACTCATCTTTCCTCACAGGAAGCTGAAAATTTTGGGAAGATACTGAGTGGACATGTTTTCTTTAGTGTTGGCTCAAGTAAGAGTAGGGGAGTCATTACATTGATAAGTAAACATCTACAATTCAAATGTCTCAAGCAGATTAAAGATAAATTAGGAAGAGTCATTATTGTTTTAGCTGAAATTCAGGGGCAAAGGTTGATTTTGGCTAATATTTACGCACCTAACGCTGATGATCAGGGCTTTTTTATAGATCTTGAAGGGACATTGCAAGCCACTGGCACCCCTCATGATATAATATTGGGAGGAGACTTTGATCATTTGATGGACTCAGTCCTTGATTATAGTGAAGCAAAATTGTGTAAGCCCCTTAGAGCAACATTGACGCTTCACAGGATGTGTAAAAATCTTGGTCTTGCAGATATTTGGCGACTTTTTAACCCATCTGGTAGACTCTATAAATTATTTTCATCAGTCCATAAGATTTATTCTAGAATAGATTTTTTAAGTCCCTCATTTCATCTGTTGTGGATTGCTCAGTTGGAAACATCTTAGTCTCAAATCACACCCTGGTGAGTTTAGAGGTGTTACCACATATGGAGAAAAAGAAATCATACAGCTGGCACTTTAATGGATCCCTTTTGCAAAATCCTGATTTCCAACAGATGTTAAAGACTGAAATCAATGTCTATATGGAGACCAACTGGTCCTCAGTATTTTCTGTGGGCATGGCTTGGGAGGCACTTAAGGCAGTTCTTAGGGGTTGGATCATACATTATGCCTCATTTATCCAAAAATCCAAAGCACGAGTACTTGTGGAGTTGGAAGGGAATATTAAAAGTGCCGAGGCAGAACTGAAGCGCCGAATGTCGCCTGATGGCCTCAGAGAATTGACCCGATTGAAATACAGATATAATACTATTTTGTCACGGAAAGTGGAGTTTTGGTTTTTCAGGGCAAGACAGTCATACTTTGAGTCAGGGGACAAAGCAGAGAAGCTTTTGGCTAGATATATAAAGCAGAGAGAGTTTTTTTTCTACCATTCCCTCAGTGAAATCCGCTGGTGGTGAAATTTTTACCTCGGCCATTGATATTAATAATGCCTTTAAAGAGTTCTGTCTTGATCTTTATACTCCCACATCTTCATCTACTGATGAAGATATTAGAAACATTGTGGAACCATTAGAACTCCCTAAATTGACGACTGGGCAAAAAAATTCTCTTGATTCTGAGATAACTTTGAAGGAACTTGATGAGGTAATTAAGGCCCTACCTACAGGCAAGTATCCAGGGCCGGATGGTTTTGCCCCTGAATTTTTTAGATCTTATGTTACGGAACTGGCTCCACTTTTGTTAGAAGTTAATACGGAATCATTAAAGAATGGAAAGAGTGTAAGAGTTACTGTCCAATTTCCCTGATTCATCCAGATGTAATTTTTTTTTTACAAAATTCTGGCTAACCGATTAAGTAAAGTTATGACATCTCTTTTACATATAGATCAGGTGGGATTTATTCGGGGCCGCAGCTCTTCTGATAACATTAGGCGTTTCATCAATATCATGTGGTCAGTGGCGAGAATATGGACCGACTGAAATTTTTTATTTATTTATTTTATACACATTAGTTGAAAATGAAATGCTCTTTTTTAACAGCCAGGAATGTTCTTTGCAATAATATAATGGTGCTGTTTGGTTTATGTATTTATTGCGCCCTCTTTTGGACTAAAGACTGACTTTAAAATTAATATTAATGTAATATAATGTAATATAATTTATTTAATATTTAAGGTAAAAATTCAAATAAAATTTCTCTGCTCAATTGACAACTCTTGTGGTTTTAATCTTGTGTCTGATTGATGTATACTCTTTGTGCATGATTATTCACATGATGTTGAAAAATACATTTTTGTTTTGTTAGGCCCAAGTTTTAGATTCCTATTATTTCTTCATTCCTGTTTCCTGTGTTTACTTTTTCAGTTTCCTCACTTTCTAGGCAGATTACCGTTCACTTATGTAACCAGATTAGAGAAATGACTTTATCACATTCTGTGCCGCCTGTCCCTCTTCTTAGCCTGCCTTAACCCAGATACACATGGCCCCGTTCCACTGACAGCCTACATACCATTCACAGAAAGACATTTAAGGAATGCAGTGATGATGCAAAATCTAGAGACAACATTCTGGCCTGAATTTCATAGAACAGTGTGAGATAGTGATCATTTTAAAGGAATGTTTTGTGTTCAATACAACTTAAAGGAACAGTTCACCCAAAAATAATAATTATCTTATCATTTACTTACCCTTATGCCATCTCAAACTTGGATTACTTTTTTCATCAGCGGAAAACAAACAAAGATATTTTGATGGAGATTTGATGTGAATATATCCATACAATGCAAGTCAGTGGGGCCCAACACTTACAAGATCCAAAAAGGACATAAAGGTAATCCATACGACTTGCGAGGAATTGTAATTGAGCTTAAAATCATGATTGCGCTTAGGAGACTGCAGATGGCATGATTAATAGTGATAAAGCAGGTCTGTAACATTTTTGTTTAGGGTCATAGTCAAAAGTTTAGGGGCACAGTCAGAGGTCAGTTTTTTAAAGACTTTTACGTGTAACTTTTTAAGAATGACTGCAGAATTCAGAAACTAAAGATCCTTGATACATGACAAAGTACACCTTTTCTGATAAACCTTTTTCCGAGTTATTTTTTTAAGTAAACCTTACAATCTGCACCAAACAACATCAGTCCACTCCTGACTGATCACCTTTATGAGCATCTAATAACAAAAAATATATTGTTGACACTTTATACTTCCATTTGCCAGTAACAAACATTACAGTATATTGGTAATTCTTTACTGATTAGTAGTTCATCTACACTCGTATACTAAATCAAACGGTTCAACTTTATATTAGGTGTCTTTAACTACTATGTACTAATAGTAAAATACATACAATACAATGAATTATTGTTTAACTACATTTTGTTCTTCATAATTCTGACAAGATTCACATTTGCTGCTACTGAGGTTGAGGTAAAGGTTGGAGCAGGTTTAGGTTTAGAGGTAAGGTTAAATGTGTAACTACAGATGTAATTAAATGCAGGTACTTTAAATGTAACTACAATGCAACAACACGTATGTATGTAATAAATACATTGTATCCATTACTTAAGTACATAGTAGTTAAAGACATCTAATAAGATGGGTCCAATTAAACTCAAAATTCATGAATTTCATAACTATTTGAATGTATTTTCAGTTGTAAGTATCTATGTTAAGTGTTGTATAATGCAATAATGCTTAATGTTATTAATGAAAGTTATAAAATGTTCACAATATCTTTTATATGATACACAAACTACCTCACAATTTTATTGAAGATGCGTTTCTTCATTTGTATATGCTAGGCTTGGGATTGATGCCGTTTTCATGTATCGATAATTGGGAGATTTTCCCGATGATTATCAGTATATATCTGGATTGTTTTCAAATATAAATATGGCTGCTCTTTGCACATTAGTTTTTGTCTTCCAAACATATTTCTCAACACAACTTTGGTAAAGTGTGAGAGGGTTATTTTAAGAGGGTCGAGCACTGGACACGTCTGGCGGACAGCATGGCGCGTTCTAAAATTTGAAACAATTATTCTCTATGAAGGTACGTATGCACACACTGTGGGCTCGCCGTCTCCGGAGGCTGTTAAAAATTCTGCAGCACCACGGAGCTCAACTTGCATAGTTTTCCATTAAATTCAATCCAAATCATTATCAAAGGACATAGATTATTTACTGTAATCTTTACTGGTGTTGAATCATTGTACTTGCTTGTTTTGATTATTGGGGGGGGGGGGGGGCATATTCAGTGCTACATACTGGGAAATTCCATAATAAACGTTACCATTTCTAATAGTTCAGTTTGCACAGTTACACCAGTTTTATACACTTACCTGCAAACTTATCAAAGTCACTTTGTAAATTTATTTATTTATTTATTTTTTTTCTCCCAATTTGGAATGCCCAATTCCCAATGCGCTCTAAGTCCTCGTGGTCGCGTAGTGATTCGCCTCAGTCCGGGTGGCGGAGGACGAATCCCAGTTGCCTCCGCGTCTGAGACAGTCAACGCGTGCATCTTATCATGTGGCTTGTTGAGCATGTTGCATGTCACCACGGAGACATAGCGCGTGTGGAGGCTTCACGCCATTCACCGCGGCAACCATGCTCAACTCACCACGCGCCCCACCGAGAACGAACCACATTATAGCTAAGAAAAAGTCAGACAGATAGATAGACAGACAGAGACAGAAAGAAAAACAGACAGACCCTATCCATGCGGAATAAAATGACTTTTATAAGGTTACTAAAATGGAGTCTTCATCTCATGTGAGTGATCGATTTTATACATATATTTCAAAATTACTGTTCATTGAGTAAAAATTCGCACTTTCATTAACCACTGCACCAGGGTTCTATCATTTGAGACATTTTTAGATATTTTATACTGGGAGAAAACAATGAAAATTCCATGGTGCTGATACTTCGTCAGTTAGGGCAAACAACCTGTAAGACATCACTTGTCTTACTCCCATTTTTGTTCCGTTGTGTCCAGGTGAACTCGTGGAGTGGTTCTATAGAGATTGGTGTAACTGCGCTGGACCCAGCTGGTCTGGAATTTCCCAGCAGTGCCACAGGTCTGAAGGGGGGCTCGTGGATCGTGTCTGGCTGCTCTGTGTTGAAGGATGGCCGTTCAGTCCTGGAGGAGTACGGTCGTGACCTGGACCAGTTGGGGGAAGGGGACCGTGTGGGCATCCAGCGGAATGGGAAAGGGGAGCTGCATCTGTGGGTAAACGGGCAGGACTGCGGCACGGCGGCCAGTGGACTTCCATCCCGTTTGTGGGCCGTGGTTGACCTCTATGGGAAGTGTACCCAAGTGACTGTGGTGAGCTGTGAACCTCCACCTGAAATGGAAGGGGATGAAGAAGAGGAGGTGGAGGATGAGATAGTGTCTACGCCAGCAGTGTCCATAATGGCAGATCGTAACCACGATGATAGGGCTGGAGATTTAGTGTTGTCTGTAGCTGGTGCTACAACAGCTCTGATGAATGGGTCTGTGGAAGGTAAATCTAGCTCACATTATAGGGCTGTGTGATATAGCTAAAATTAGTATTTCTCTGTAATTTTTAGCTTTTTGACGATATTCAGTAACTATCTTGTAGTTCCTTTGAAATGGCAAAGGGGTGATTTTTTTTTTTTTCTTTTCTTTTTTTTGGCAAATAAACATTTAAATACATGATAAATGCCATGCAGGGACTTCCATTAACTTTTTGAGTAATGACAGAATAGGATCGTTCAGTGCTTTAAATTAATTCATTTATATGGTCAGTTTGAACTGATTTACGAAAAATGTATCAGTCTTACCAACTCTTTACAGCTTATTTACTACTGAAGTTTAAATCAAAGATGTTATTAAAACATCTCTGTCTTCATGCTCTCATGAGTCAAGACACAAGGATCACAAAATTAGTCTAGCAACACGATCTTAAGGAAGCTTAATTCATGAAATCAATTTAAAAGTGCATGAAAATCATATTATTTTTCTTAGGCATGCGCATTTAGTGTCATTTTGTAGTCGAGTACTCTTTAAAAAAAAAAAAAAAAAAAAAAGTGTAATCGATTACTTGAAATGTAGAATTAAAGTTAGTAAAGAAAGGGTTTGACACACAATTTATACCCTATTGGGGTTTTCACAAATGTCCCCCTTATAGCGGTTTCAAAATAAGCTTTCTTCGACAACCTTTGAACCAGTTTTATATATATATATATATATATATATATATATATATATATATATTAAAAAAAAGAGCACTATGCATAAACAACATCTTGATTAAAAAATGACCAAAATAATTTGCACTTACACACAGAAACATACATTTCGAGTCTTCTGAAGCGTTGTGATCACTTTAATATCATGAAAAAATGATATTTTTGGGGGAAGCAGGGTCCGAATCATTTACCATCTGATTCATAAGTCTTTTTGATTCACTAAAATGAGCCGGCTCATAGATTTACTGCTAACTTTGTTATGTTCTCATACCATTTTTTTTTTTCTTCAGTTTTTAAATGAATATAATTAAAACTTTTAATCAAATGAAAATAGAACAATTAATTTTCAACATAATACTGTATTATTTTTATCAAATGAGGTGCTTTTATTCAGAACCTCACAGCACAATCCAAAATAGTAATTTTTGTTAAAGTGCTACATAACAGAGAATCATAGGTGTGAAATATTGCTTAAATATTATACAATTAATATTGATTTATTATTACTATTACTATTATTAGTAGTAGTAGTATTACAGTGAATATTGCTTAACTATACAGTAGTAATATATTTCTGTGGTACTTTTTTCTAAGTACCACATTTTTTCACCTCCAGAAAAGCCGGTCGCTACGTGACTCAAAGTAAATATTAAACTGAAAACGGCTGCTATTTAATTAAATAAATATGTAGTCTGTGTTGTAGGATGGCCAGGGACAAAGACAAGACCAATGATGCATGAGAGCTTTATTGAGTTTACGGAGATGCATTCAGCACAACTGGGTCTATGTCAAAGACAACTTAGTGATTGCAAGCACAGACTTTTATAGCCATGAGACACCACCTGCAGAAGGTTAGGAAACCTTACAGAGAACATTCTAGAAACTTACAGAAGCCAGCATAGCATAAATATGTGATTAGCATAATAGCAGAATCAGAAATAACAGTTGCTTTGTACTTTATGAAAAACAAGCATAGGATTATTCATTGAAGGACACTCTGGGGCCACAACACCAAAACTTCAAGTTAGTATCAGTTCCGTCCTCCCTTCTGTCGGCCCAGGCTTGCCCAATTCAAGGACACAGGTGGCCCGTACAGGAAATGTGTGTGCAGAACACTGCTCTCTGTATAATGTGTTTATTGTCCCATAACAGCCTGTATTAAGTAAATTAGTGCTCTGCTCGCAGTAATCTGCAACAAACGCGAGTGTGAGCCAAGGAGCTCGTAAGAGCAGCAGGCATCAGCACAACACTGGCTCCACACATACAAGTAAATGAGCGTGGTATCCCTACTGCTAACTGAGACTTTCGATGAGTTGGTGGACTAGCTAATGAGAGCTGTTCTATATAAGGACCTGCAACCTTACTGACTGAAGACCTACAGAACCCCCTTGATGACAAAATTGGAACATGTTACATTATTTTACAAGCTGACACAATCAGAGAAAAAAGCACCTGCGAAAGTGGTGTATGACACTGCGAAATTAACCAGTCAAATAGAAAATTGATCTGGGCATTTGGCACTTGGCGGGTGTTACAGTGCATCCGGAAAGTATTCACAGCACTTCAGTTTTTCCACATTTTGTTATGTTACAGCCTTATTCCAAAATGGATAAAATTCATTATTTTCCTCAATTCTACAAACAATACCCCATAATGACAACGTGAAAGAAGTTAGTTTGAAATCTTTGCAAATTTATAAAAAAAATAAAATAAATAAAAAATTAAAAAAAAACCCACATGTACATAAGTATTCACAGCCTTTGCTCAGTACTTTGTTGAAGTACCTTTGGCACCAATTACAGCCTCAAGTCTTTTTGAGTATGATGCTACAAGCTTGGCACACCTATTTATGGGCAGTTTCTCCCATTCTTCTTTGCAGGACCTCTCAAGCTCCATCAGGTTGGTTGGGGAGCGTTGGTGCACAGCCATTTTCAGGTCTCTCCAGAGATGTTCAAACGGGTTCAAGTCTGGGCTCTGGCTGGGCCACTCAAGGACATTCACAGAGTTGTCCCGGAGCCACTCCTTTGTTATCTTGGCTGTGTGCTTAGGGTCGTTGTCCTGTTGGAAGATGAACCTTCGCTCCAGTCTGAGGTCCAGAATGCTCTGGAGCAGGTTTTCATCAAGGATGTCTCTGTACATTGTTGCATTCATCTTTCCCTCGATCCTGACTAGTCTCCCAGTTCCTGCCGCTGAAAAACATCCCCAGAGCATGATGCTGCCACCACCATGCTTCACTGTAGGGATGGCATTGGCCAGGTGATGAGTGGTGCCTGGTTTCCTCCAGACATAACGCTTGCCATTCAGGCCAAAGAGTTCAATCTTTATTTCTCATGGTCTGAGAGTTCTTCAGGTGCCTTTTGGCAAACTCCAGGCAGGCTGTCATGTGCCTTTTACTGAGGAGTGGCTTCCGTCTGGCCACTCTACCATACAGGCCTGATTGGTGGTGCTGCAGAGATGGTTGTTCTTCTGGAAGATTCTCCTCTCTCCACAGAGAAATGCTGGAGCTCTGTCAGAGTGACCATTGGGTTCTTGGTCAGCTCCTTGTCTAAGGCCCTTCTCCCCCGATTGCTCAGTTTGGCCGGGCGGCCAGCTCTAGGAAGAGTCCTGGTGGTTCCAAACTTGTTCCATTTATGGATGATGGAGGCCACTGTGCTCATTGGGACCTTCAATGCTGCAGAAATTGTTCTGTACCCTTCCCCAGATCTGTGCCTCGATACAATCCTGTCTTGGAGGTCTACAGACAATTCCTTGGACTTCATGGCTTGGTTTGTGCTCTGACATGCACTGTTAACTGTGGGACCTTATATAGACAGGTGTGTGCCTTTCCAAATCATGTCCATCAACTGAATTTACCACAGGTGGACTCCAATCATGTTGTAGAAACATCTCAAGGATGATCAGTGGAAACAGGATGCACCTGAGCTCAATTTTGAGTGTCATGGCAAAGGCTGTGAATACTTATGTACATGTGATTTTTTTTTTTTAGTTTTTTATTTTTAATAAATTTGCAAAGATTTCAAACAAACTTCTTTCACGTTGTCATTATGGGGTAATGTTTGTAGAATTTTGAGGAAAATAATTAATTTAATCCATTTTGGAATAAGGCTGTAACATAACAAAATGTGGAAAAAGTGAAGCGCTGTGAATATTTCCGATGCACTGTAATTTCGGACCCGGGGGGAAAGTATTCCTTTAAAGGCATAATTTACCAAAAAATTTAAATTGTCTTATCATTTACTCACCCTCATGCCATCACAGATGTGTATGACTTACTTTCTTCTGCTGAACACAAATATTTTTAGAATATCTCAGCTCTGTAGATCCATACAATGCAAGTGAATAGGAACCAAAATTTTGAAGCTCTAAAAGGATATGAAGTCAGCATAAATGTAATCCACATGACTCCAGTGGTTAAATCCATATCTTCCGAAGCTATATGATAAGTGTGGGTGAGAAAAAGATCAATATTTAAGTCCTTTTTTACTATCAATCCCCACTTTCACATTCTTCTTCTTTTGTTTTTGGTGATTCACATTCTTCGTGCATATCATCACCTACCAGGCATGGAGGAGAATTTTAAAAAAAGGACTTAAATATTGATCTGTTTCTCACCCACACCTATCATAACGCTTCTAAAGACATGGATTTAACCACTGGAGTCAAATTGATTACTTTTATGTTGCCTTAATGTGCATTTTTAAGCTTAAAAATGTTGGTACCCATTCACTTGCATTGTGAGGACCTACAGAGCTGAGATTCTTATAAAAATGTTTGTGTTCTTCAGAAGAAAGAAAGTCTTTCTCATCTGGGATGGCATGAGGGTGAGTAAATGATTAGATCATTTTCATTTTTGGGTGAACTATCCCTTTAACAACGGCATGTATCCACAGCGCCACCCAGTGAGCTGAGTTGTAACGGCAAGGTTTAGCCGACAGAAGCAGTTTCATTGTTGCCTATGGAAGGGAAAGGCACAAAGGAAAATCAAATTGCGATATTTGAGTAGTGTTTTTGCTACAACGAGTACTCGATTAGTCAATTACACATGCACATCCCTCCTTTTTACATTGCCAGGGAAAAAGATAGAGAGGCCTTGATGGGTATTTGTAAGAAAAATTGCCATGCCAACATAAAAATGTTCACTGTCTTCTTTTTCCATTAGTGTCTGAGGTGTCAAGGACGCACAATCGGACAGACAAATTTCCAAACAACTTTGAGCCTGATAGTGGTAATGCGACATTAAAATTAGCCTCAATCAGTATTAATGTGTTACGTTGTGATGCTTCATAGTTTTTCACTGTATCTTTTGCTCTTCTTTTCCTGTTTGCCTTGCAGTTTTGACTGAGCATCAGTTATTTGATGTGTTCAACAATGCCATTGTCTCTCTTTATCGGTCCGAGGATGAAGGTGGAGAGGACTTGGGGGTGGGAGGTGGGAGCTTGGACTCCTCGAGGGGCGGTACAGGAAGTAGTGGTGGAGGAAGAGGAACAGGAAGTGACAGTGGAATTGGAGCTGCAGGTGGAGGCAGTAGCAGCAATACCAGCCCAGCCGGGAACTCTGGTGGGGCGACGGGACTTGGGGTGACCCCAGGTGGCATGACGACCAATGACGCACTGCTGTTCCACGAGAAGTGTGGCACGCTGATCAAACTAAGCAACAACAATAAGACAGCAGAGAGGAGAAGACCGCTGGATGAGTTTAATAACGGAGTTGTCATGACCAATCGCCCACTCAGGCATAACGAAATGTTTGAGGTGTGAGCCTTTTCTTTGCGAATGTGTTATAGAATTATGATATTTAATTGATCTTTATTACTGCATACAGTAACATTGCTGCTCTTGTCATTTTCAGATTCGCATTGACAAACTGGTTGATAAATGGTCTGGTTCCATTGAAATTGGAGTGACAACCCACAACCCAAATAATCTTGACTACCCTGCAACAATGACCAATTTACGCTCAGGTACACTCTTTATTTTTCAGGTTTCTGTCATATATGTGCATCAAAAAACCCTTGTACAGTATTGTTCTATCTTGAACTACTCTACATTGAATTTACTATGTACATAGAAGGTAAAAGGCACACGTATATTAGTTTGGAGGTGGCTGATCTCTCCAACAGCTGTCTGAAACAAACTTGTCTTTAAGGCACAATCATGATGAGCGGCTGTGGGATTTTAACCAATGGGAAGGGGACCCGTCGAGAATACTGTGAATTCAGCCTTGATGAACTCCAGGTAAGTTGGCCACTGGATCTGTGAGTCTTAACCATTATCTCATGCAATCTAATACTCTGATGCTTTTTATTTATATACTGCATGTTTGCATTGCTCTCCATGTTGTTGTCATCATTATTGATGTCAAATGTCACTTGCTATTGACTAACAGGAAGGAGATCATATAGGGCTGATGAGGAAAGCCAGTGGAGCTCTACACTTCTATATTAATGGCATCGATCAAGGTGAGAACTTTGCTTGATTGTCTGATCTGGTCTGTATTTGCAGATCTGTTAAAATACGCTTGTCAGTGGCTTTTGCCTGTACATTGGCGAAATGATTATGGATGATATTTTATAGGTGTTGCAGCCAACCAGACCCCTGGTGTAGTGTATGGAGTGGTGGATCTCTATGGCATGGCAGTGAAGGTCACCATCGTCCACAACCATAACCACAGTGACCGTTTACGGCGCAATAATGCCATCATGAGGGCACTTTCGCCTGATGTGGGCCGCCCACGGCCTGCTCTCTCAATGACTCCCGAGCCAGATATCCTGGACCGTTTGCTCTTCCATTCAAACTGTGGGCAGAAAGCTGCAATCATCAGTGATGGCAGGACTGCTTTACGGCCTCAGTGAGTTGTTGTTTTTTTTTTTTTTTTTTTTTTTTTGATTTTCTCCCCTTTTCTCCCCAATTTGGCATGCCCAATTCCCAATGCACTCGAAGTCCTCGTGGTGGCGTAGTGACTCGCCTCAGTCCGTGTGGAGGAGGATGAATCTCAGTTGCCTCCGCTTCTTCAGTCCGCGCATCTTATCACGTGGCTTGTTGAGCGTGTTACCACGGAGACCTAGTGCGTGTGGAGCCTCATGCTGTTCTCCACAGCATCCATGCACAACTCACCACGCACCCCACTGAGAGCGAGAACCACATTATAGCGACCATGAGGAGTTTAACCCAATGTGACTCTACCCACCCTTGCAACCGGCCAATTGGTTGCTTAGTAAGCCTGACTGAGTCACTCACCACGCCCTGAATTTGAACTTGCGAGTCCAGGTGTGGTAGTCAGTGTCTTTACTTGCTGAGCTACCCAGGCCCCCCACCTCAGAGTTCATTAAATTCAGAAATTACATTGAATACATTACATAAAATAAACATAAAATCCAGAAATTGAGCCAATCAGAAGATATTTGATGCTTAATGTGCAGTAATGAGAAGCAGGTGTTTGGATCAATGAGATTTTACAGTGGGTGGGGCTACCGAGTGCTACTCTGCAAAAATACAAATCAAGCAATTGACAAAAGGAAGAACAAAAATTCTGATTTACATGGCAGAGCTTTTTTCGCTTGTCAGTTTATCACATCACAGCTGGTTAGGACATGGTGCAAGCTTCACTGTTTACATTTGCTGTCAAATACAAATTTCTGTGTGAGAACCAAGGTAGATTATTGAATTGTTTTCCTCATTCTTTGTTCTTTTACAAAGTGCAACGGATGACTTTAACCATGGCGTTGTGCTTAGCAACCGTCCGTTGCACTCCAATGAGGTTTTCCAGGTACGCATTGACAAGATGGTGGACAAATGGGCGGGCTCTATAGAAATTGGTGTGACAACTCACAACCCTGCCTACCTTCAGCTACCTTCAACCATGACCAACCTTCGCTCGGGTAAGATCTGCACTCTGCCACAGTTTGCAGTGCTTGAGTCAAGGCTGTGTCACCTGTAGTGTCAAATGTGTAATGCATGAGTGTTAACAGATCTAAGGCTAATCTAAGGCACTGTTATCTCCACAGGAACCTGGATGATGACAGGAAATGGCGTTATGCACAATGGAACTACGATTCTTGATGAATATGGGCACAACTTGGACCGCCTCAAAGTGAGTTTCAAACCCAGTTCACCTTTAAACAAATTAATTTTCAGCTATTATCAATCGTTAGCGACGATTCTCTGTACCCAGCTCACTTCATGAAGGAATCAGTTATATATGTGCATATGCTGTTGTATCTTGATGTAGTTAGTAGCGACAGTGTCTGTCAGGCAAAAAAAAACAAAAAACATAGAAGCATTATAAAAGTAGTCCATACAACATTTATGCTATATTCCAAGTCTTCTGAAGCTATATGATCGCTTTGTTTGAGGAACAAAAGTTATTCTTATTAGTTAAGTTGTTATTCACTGAAAATCTTCACCTCCATGACAGCTCTCAAATGTTATTCTCCATGAAGCATTTTTGAACTTGTCTGCCACATTAGAACTGTCAACAGGGTTGAGAAACAAAATTCGAATTTTTCGCTAAAATATCACAAAATTCGAATTCTATTCTATTCAAATATTCTATTAGAATTTTAAAGACATTATTTCAGGTAAGGGGGGAATCTAAATGACATCTCGTTTTTTAATTGATGTTGTCTTATACGTCCACAAAAGGGCAAAACAAATCAATATAAATATAGATAGTATTTTAGAGCTCCTTGATATAAACCACTCAGCACTGTGTTGTAATGATTGTTTATTTCAAAGAACAAATACGGCTGTTAACAAATGTGCGTAAATGATAAAGTCAAAAGATTTAGCCAGTTATTTATTTTTTTAATATATATATTTTTTAAAATATTAATAATAAAAAAAAATGTAAAAAGAGAAAAGAAACAATTCAATAGACGATTCTATGTTAAGTAAGTGTTGCACAGTAGCCTATACCGGTGCCATAGTACTACCATGGACTCAAGCTTCATTATACCGGTGGTACCACACTCTTTAAATACAGTTGTATGTATGTACCTAATGCTTATGCAGCAAGATGCTCATAAGAGCAAGTCAAGGCATAGTCAAGACACAACTGTCAAAGACCTCCACCTCTCGGGGCCATTCACTCCGATATGCTCATTTTTAGCATTCGAATGTGAATTTTTATCTTCAATCCAATGCATATTCGAATTTCAAATGTTTTTTTTGACAGCCTTAATCCACATTTTATTAAAACACACGCGAGAACCAATGATGTTTGGCGTCAACGACATTAAATCTGGAACAGCGTTTTTTTTTTTGTTTGTTTTTTTTAACACAGATGTGAATGAGATTTCAGAGAATGAGAGACTTAGAATATATCACACAAGTTGGATGAAAATGCCTTTATGATATTTTTTATTTATTTTTTTTTTTTTTGGAGCTTTTCAGATTATGTGGTCAACAGTCATGGTATAGAAAAAAGTTCTTCAAAAATTATTTTACGTTTCATAAAATAAATAAAATGTATATGGGTTTTGAAACAATGTGAGGGTGAGAAAATGATAACAGATTTTTCATTTATGGGTAAACTATCCCTTTAATTTCACGTTTTAATATTCCAGGGTAATTTGTGTTAATGACTGTTTTATCAACTAAGATCAGGTGTACTAGAGGATTTTTGAAACATGCGGCATGCGGCTCATTGTGTCTATGTCTACAGGCTGGAGATACAGTGGGAGTTGTCCGAAAGGAGGATGGGAGTTTGCACTTCTTTGTGAACGGAGTGGCTCAGGGCCCCGCAGCCTGGAATGTTCCGACCAGCGTGTATGCAGTGGTGGATCTGTATGGACAGGCTGCCCAGGCCACCATCATGGATGACATGGGTGAGAGAGATTATAAGTATGGAGTGCAAATTAATGGACTGTAGAGAACGTTTAGTGGAGACCAGTGGTTGTTGAAGGTTTGGTTCTGTCTCTCTTTTAGCTGATCTCCCCCCCTTACCTGATGACAGTTCTGAGGGTCCTACTGCCATGTCTCCTGGCAGCCCATGTTCAGTCTCAGGGGGTACAGCTGCCAACGACCTGCGCTTTCATCATCTGAACGGCACAAATGCAGTTATTACGAATGGCGGCCGAACAGCCTTTAGACAAAACTGCCGCAGCGAGTTTAACGATGCCATCGTTATTTCAAACAGGTTACTTTTGTTTTAGTAAGAACTCTTAGATGCTTTCTGATCATACTGGTTGATCTCGATAGAACAATCATTCATTACAGAATATCTTATGCTTGTGTGTCTCACTCTCTGAGCAGGTGCCTTCGAGAAGGAGAGCTCTTTGAAATTGTGATTCAGAAAATGGTTGATCGCTGGTCAGGCTCAATAGAAGCAGGTCAGCTGATAGTGATTGTGAAATATAGATGTTTATCAAATCTGCATGCTAAGCTAAATGAGTGACAATCTTATACTTATGAGTGACAATGTATATTTATACAAGGGGAACAAATGGCTCAAAAAGTCAGTCATCCTCAAGTCCACACAGGTGTAGTTCCACAGGTGTAGTTCATCATTTTAACTATAGACAGATTACATTAATGGTTAGAGAACAGAAAGTCTCCATATACTTTTTTCTTCCATTTTTAACAGTTTATCTATTGTTTTACAATTTAAAACCTAGCAAACATCTTTTTGTTAAATGTTTTGCTTGAAAAGTGTGCTTGTGCTACCTTTATTTAAAATAAACTCTACTTTATATTTTGTTACCTATGCAATGACATTTATATATTTTTAATTGTGCTTTAAGTGTCCAAATAGTTTTTGGGTCCACTGCATATCATATGATTCCCTGCTTGCTGTAATACCAATAATACAACTAATAGATGTTTGTTATGAGTTTGTGTTGACACTGTTTGTATTTTTGTACAGGAGTGACAGCCATCAGACCAGAAGAACTGGAGTTCCCCAATACGATGACTGACATTGACTATGACACATGGATGCTGAGGTGAGCTTTTGCTTAATGTAGTTTTGTGTTTCACCAATTATAGAGCATTAAAGCCACTTTTCATCGTCATGACTCATCACCTTACATCTCTCTTTCTCTCTCTTCTGTAGTGGCACAGCGATCATGCAGGATGGAAATACCATGAGGAATAACTACGGCTGTGACCTTGACTCTCTGACTACGGGCTC
The DNA here is from genome assembly GCF_019703515.2 of Myxocyprinus asiaticus. Lineage (NCBI taxonomy): Eukaryota > Metazoa > Chordata > Actinopteri > Cypriniformes > Catostomidae > Myxocyprinus > Myxocyprinus asiaticus. Next base: position 23,380,867 of record NC_059375.1, on the reverse strand, counting down.
CAGGATCGGGATGATGCGTACAGCATCTGGAGATCTTCATTACTTCATAAATGGGGTTGACCAGGGTGTAGCATGTTCTGGGCTGCCATCAGGTATTGGTCCAGTTTATGCAACTTTATATTATTACAGGACCTGTGAACTCTGTATAATCATCTGTCCTCCTCATCTCCTTTCCTGTACTTTTTTTTTTTTTTTTTTTTTTTTTTATAGAAGTGTATGCTGTGGTTGATCTTTATGGTCAGTGTGTGCAAGTGTCAATTACAAGTACTTCTGGCCCACTGGATAACAGTTTCTGTACCAGTAACATCACAGAGAAGAGCTTCCCCATACACTCTCCAGGTATTGCATGATCACAGGTAGTGCCTTCTGATAGATACATACAAGTGCAATATTGAGGGTAGAGGTCGACTGATAGTGGATTTTGCCGATACCGATAACTACTTTGGTGGAAAAGGCAGATAACCGATTAATCAGCCAATAGTTTTTAAGATTTCTTAGTCTTTCCTTACTATGACGGGCACAGACATTGAGGCTACAAGAGTCCAAAATGAATAAAATCCCAAAAGAAGTTTATTGTACAACCAAAATTCCAATAATAACCAGAACATTTATTTTGTTTTTTTTAGATTTGGTGTGCAATGTGGAACTTTTAACTATAAGCAAGCCTGAAATAAATTGTACTATTTAAAAAAAAAAACATTTTTTAATTATAGAGACTCCATATGCAAGTATTTAACAAATTAAACTTTTTATAGCCTATATATTCACCGAATGAGTGTTGTATATACATAGTATACAATTTCACCAGATGAGGTTTATTGTTAAGGAATAAAAAAATTGAGGAATAAAAATTACCAGAAACTATAACCCTGAGGTCTTAATCTTGATTGAGTCTCTCAGCTCTGCCTTTTCCAGGATGAAAGTAGAAAAAAAAAACTTCTTCCTCATAGTCTCCTTAAAGTCTTGCAGGACGCTTAAAAGACAAAAAATATTGTTAGTAACAGAAGACTGAATAGGTAAACCAACATAAAAATGGATATTAAAAGATTGCAACAGTTTGAATGTTACTTTTTTTAATCTCAGAAGATGAGTTGAGTCTGGGCATGTGGGAAAAATATTCTGTGGAAAAGAGGAACCATTATGTGAGAGGTGCAGTTAAAATCAGATGAAGTTAAATACAGTATTGGTTTTTAATACAGTATAAATCATCTGTCTTGCCTGGCTAGTGGATTATTTAAATGAAGATTCTTCTTTGAATGTTGCAGTCTGACAATCTGTCTTTAGCATCTGGTGTGTTTGAAATTACTCAAGTCTGAACAACAAAACTCTGTGCAGGAGAGGGTGGGGTGTGAGGTGAAGGTGTGTATGTGAGCGTGTTTGGTTGGGGGAGGAGGAGGGGGTGGGGTCAATTATTAATAGTCAACAATGGGAGACCGGGCTAGTTGTTAAACTTGTTTCTCCAGTAAATATTTCTCAGACTAGGTTTATTTTTTTAAAGTCTTTTCTGGAAAGACACACACCTGAAAGCCATCCCAGCTGGTCACCAGCTTATGTTGTGTTTTGGGTGCTGGTCAGCCAGCATGGGATGTTAGTGTGCTGTTGTCTGCACCAGGCTTCAAATCAAATCAAATCCCTTTATTGTCACTCAACCATATACACAAGTGCAACAGTGGGTGAAAGTCTTGGGTGCAGTTCCGAGCAACATAGCAGTCATGACAGTGATGAGACATATACCAATTTACAATAAACATCAGATTTTACCACACAACAATTTACATCTAATATACACATCATTACATACAACACAATATACAAATAATAATATACAATATACAGTAAATAATACACACAATATAGAATACACAGTATATAATAAAAATAGTATATATAAAATATACAGTAGGTTGTATTGTGCTGTATTGACATTCAGGCTGTCGGTTGATAGCTTTTAAACTAGCTTAATCAGCTTCATCAGAATGACCATGCTGGTCTGGCAGCTTTACCAGCTAGTTTTTGGTGGTGAAAAGCATGTCTTTGCAGGTCCACTAGCTAGACCAGCACCAAACCAGCCTAGACCAGCATGGGAATTGCATGCTGGTTAAGCTGGTCTTTTTAGCATGGTTGGTTGCAAAAAAAAAAAACAAAAAAAAACTGTTGAACATCTCCACGTTATTGCTTAGGAAAAAGATACATGTTGCAGAACACATTGACCTAACAGCATGTAGTTGTAAAGGTAACATGGTTGCACCCTCATCCAGACAGACGTTTTTTGGGAGTCCTGTGGAGGTATGGAGTTTGCAGGACACACAGACCTACTCTGCAGCAATGTTTCTACCTGTAGAATGTATTGCAGGCAGATGTGTACTTAGTAATTCATCTGTGCAATTAAGCCAGACAAAAGAGAAGGTATAAGTAGTAATATCACTGTGCACAATGGTTGAGATTTAGGCCTATATGATTCCTAAAGTTTTCATATTGTTGTTTTTTTATGAACACGTCAGATTATTTTTTTAATAACAGAATTTTTTTTAGTTCTGCTTTTATTACTTTATTTTTTGTTATTTTGTTATTATTTTGATAACTTCTTAATTTTGTTTTATTACTGTACTGTACAGTAAATCTTTTTAATTGGACAGATTAAATTGTTTGCATTAAATTTCTTTATTACCCGTACTTTGTAATTATATATATATATATATATATATATATATATATAAACTGTAATGCGATTTTCTGCAATACAGTTTGGTTGACATTTCTTGACCAAGTGATCATGGCTATTGACCATGTATTAGGCAGTTGTTATGAATGACCCATTAGCCATTTAAATTAACTGTTGTGTCAGCACAATGGTAACAGTGTACATGTTGAAAATTTACATAACAAATAAATACATTCAGATAAAGCTCTTAATTTTAAAATCATATTTTTTTCTGTCATGTCTGTCAAAAATGTCAAGTAAAATAAAACTTAAACACTTTTCTCCTCTCTCACTGACGAATATGCAACGACCTGACTTTCCTACACCAACATAGCGGTTATAAACCACAATGTGAACAAGTTTTGTGAGGTTCATGTGCTTCATGTGGTAACATCTAAATTAACTGGTTTTATACAATTCAAAAATGTTTTTAATCTGAATAAATTTACCTGACAAATTAGGTTACACCGATCTCAGCCATCTCACACATAACACATAGTAGCCTGCTTTAAGAGACAGGGGCACGACTTAACACCTACTTTACTTTAATTTGACTTCTCACCTGTGAGCATATTGTAGAGTTTGAGCAAACTGCAAACACCTTCCTCCTCTCTCAATGAAGTTGATGCAACTGCCTGAATTTCCTACACCTATGTAGCAGTTATGTACCAGGAGCTGATTAAAGCTATTAAGAATAGCGTTCCATATTTAACACATACTGTATCTATTAGCCTGCTTGATGGGCAAAATGAACCGATCTGTTAGGCTACCTCACAAATATAACGTAAAGTATAACTTAAGACTCGGGCGCTGACATAAACACCATTTACAGTGTGTGTTTTAAAGAAGGATGTTATTGTCCTTTGTTTTTTTCTGCAGTACGTGTCATATAATCCTTCTAGCCTTTCAAGAGATGCCAATGAATAAGGAACGATGCATGAGCATTCAAAGCAAGTTAAAAGTGAATGGCACCCCGTTGATAAAGGCGATGATGTCCGGTTCGTGCAAGGGTTGTTTTGGCTCACATAGCTTGTCTGTGATTGGCTGGATCGTCGCTCAATCAGCCCAAAGTTATGAATCACAGAGAATTCAGAAACATACTGTATACAAAACCACCCTTTGTGGTTAGACTAGCTAAGAACAGCCTGACCAGCTAAAAAGTGTTCAGACCCCCTCTGACCAGCTAAAACCAGCCAGCCAGCTTGGGTCTGCAACATTTTTGACATGAAGTGACATTTTTAATTTTCCTTGTTAATCCCTGTGCCAAACCTCCTCCAAAAAGAAAGAAAAAGATAGATAGACAGACAGAAAAACAGACAGACCATGTCCATGCAGAGTAAAACAACTTTTTTGAGTCTTCATTACATGTGAATGATCGATTTTATACATATGCAGTATTTCAAAATTACTGTTAGTTTCATTGAGTAAAAATGTGTAATGAGGACATCAATGACTGAGTGCACCTTAAATTATGTTGATTTGAGAGTCACTGTGTGTGTGGAACATTAAGGACCACCTATGCCAGCTTGATAATCTCAGAGTTAACTATTTATTTAACCAGGCAAGTAAATTCATGTTCAAACAATAATGTGCGGACCCCCTGCAGTACCACTGCGGCCCCCCTGGGGGTCGCGGACCCCCTGTTGAAGACACTTGCTATAGGCAATAAAGTGCCACCCACCATAGGGAAGCGCTTGAGCATAACGTACGGGGTGCATGATACGTGAAGAGAAAATGGCCCTTTTTCTGAGAATGTGTGAACGTCCCATGTTTGAAAAATTGCCGCTTTTTTCTCTTTTGTGAGAACAATCTCTGTTTGAGTAATACACACAGAAGCAACATTTTGAACAATGTCCCGTTCCCATATAACAATAATGGGGAAGAGGGGAAAAACACTGTGTGCCTCTAATCGAGACTTCTTCGGCTCTGGGCCGTGAATAACAGTGAGCTCTGGACTCCTCTTCACAGGGCTGTGCATGTCAGTGAAGTTTCTGTTACCCAAGTATTTTCGTCGGTGCATTTTCGCGCTAAGATGGCAGGTGCCTACAGTTGGTCTACGGCTTGTGTGGCTTCACTGACGGCTCATTAGGAGCTTTCAGGTGCACTGGGGCAGCAAGAAATTAATTCTTTGCCTGGTGCCTACCAAAATTAAATTGGGAGCGTGCCAGGAAAGGGGAAGTGCTACTTCTCTTTGGTAGAAAGTGTTTTAACGCTTGAGATGTTTTTGCGCCGTGATGAAGTGCTCTGAAAAGCTTTCTACGGCATTGCCACAAAGACCGTCAGGCGATACCTGGGTGTCAATGAGGGTGGCTTTCTCTGTGTCACGCATCTCTGTGAGAGTTAGCCAATTATGCCGATCCAAAACCACCAGGTTGCTCATTGTTTTGCCAATGGCCTGAGCAGTAGCTTTCGTGGCTCGCAGGTCCAAATCTGTAGCAGTGCAGAGCTCTTTGAACAGCTCTGGTTTGGAGCCTTGCTCATTCATTTGTTGAAGAAGCTTAGCTTGAAAAACCTGGAGCACCCACATGTTGTGGAGTGCTGAACCAGCTTGGCCTGCTGCGGTATAAGCTCTTCCAGCCAGTGTGGATATCAGTGGTTTGAAAGGGTGGGCGGGGCGGGATTTCCATCCCATGGCAGTATTATGGCAGAGGTGAGCTGCAACTGCCTGTTCTACATGAGGAAGTTTTGAATAGCCTCTTTTATCGGCATGGTCCACTTTAGTGAGGATAGCAGCACCTCCGACCTGAATGCGCGAAGGATAAGGTGCACACTAGGTCTTTGTGAGCTCCGCATGGACCTCAGGAAAGAATGGTGTTGTGCTTCGTACTGCGGTCTGTTGACGACGAGTCTTTTCTGGTTTTTCTGGAGGGGACCACTCAAGACCGAGCTCTCAACCGCCCTCTTGAAGACGCAAAGAAGCTCCTTGTCCATGGTGTGTGCACGCTCTTCACCCTCACTGGGGAAAGAGGTGACAACATATTCTGTGAACCACTCGCCCAAAGCTGTAAGTGACACAGCATCATCCTTATCGTCAGAGCTGCCAAACGTAATGAGGTTGTGCGCTCCAATAGAGGGCCTGTGCATATTGCACAAGCGAGGATGTTAGATCGGAAGTTCGGGAAGCTCGCAGGGCTTGCGCCGGCACGAGATCCTCCTCTAAGTCTTCCAGCTCAACCTCACTGCCCCGCCGTGCCTCCTCATGTGGTCCCTCATGACTTAACACAGAAGAGGTGGGTGGGAGGGCATGAGAAGTTGGACCTTCCCTCAGAATGAGGTTGATCCTAGAGCGCAACATACGGAGATTCATGGCCTTGCAGTTAGGGCAGTCTGTCTCCACGGGAGCTGCTCGTGCCTGGGTGCGGCCCAGACAGCGAACACAGCTCTCGTGCTCATCAGGCGGCGGGATGTGCCATTCGCATAGAAAACACTTGCGGAACGACATCTTTAGAAAGAAGCGTATCGCATAAGCGGCTCTTTTAGTCAGTATTGTGTGCGTGTGTGTGTGTGTGTGTGTGTGTGTGTGTGTGTGTGTGTGTCTGTCTGTGTGTGTGTGTATATATATATATATATATAAGAATACAGTAACTCCAGCCGGAGTGCTGTGGGAAGCAGGTAGAAGCAGCCGCATTGATAAACGTCAAGAACCTGTTCACCAAGAGCAGCTTCGACGGCAATGTGGAGAACTCTTCACCGGAACACACGGGAGTGGAAAGCCTCTCTGTGCTGGCGCCAAGCACAGGCGAAGAGTCGTCCTGTCCATTTCTCGCTGAGGAGTTCTGTCTGCTGTAAGAGTATATTGATGGCGAAGCAGAAAGGGTTCCAAGACGGGAGTTCGCAGTCTTGAAGGAAGAAAATTCTGAAGAAATGGTGACTGAGGACCCGCTTATTAGTTAAAACAGATTGTGTTTTTTCATTATTGTAACTTAGATGAAGATCAAACCAGATTTTAAGACATATTTATACATAAATGGAGGTAATTCCAAAGGGTTCCCATACATTTTCTTCCCACTGTATCTGTGACATCACCGTTTTGAGTTCTGTAAGTTACTGTATGTTTTCATAGTTCATCAAGCTCTTTTATCTAAAAAATTTGATTCCCTGATATGAAAATGTGAAAAAGCAATGTGAAAGGAGTGTTGATAGCTGTTTGTTATATTTGAGGTGCTATTAGTTTATTATGACGTGAGAAATAGTAGTGAAATGACATCTAGAAGTTGGTCCACCTGTTCACTCGCCCCTCTCTTGCATTATCTTTGTCACCCTTTAGTGGCAGGAGTTGCTCATCGCCTGCACAGCAAACATGGTAAAAACGTGGTGTTATTAGGAGATGGTTGCCAAGCATTAAGGGTTGGAGGATATGCCCATGGAATTGTCTTTAGTGCAAAGGAGCTCAAGACGGACGAGGTGTTTGAGGTGAGATGCTTTTATTTTCCACTGAAAATCTGGACTTAGAAAATATCAGTTTCTTATTCTTATTTGGACCTATATATTATGTCCCTTTAGGTGAAGATTAACAAGGTGGATGAGAGATGGTCTGGATCGCTCCATGTGGGTTTGACCACCCTGCAGCCCTCTGACCTTCCATCCTGCCCTCTCAGCGGCCTCTCGCCTTCCCTTACCCAGCTGAGGTCAAAGGTCACCTGGGTCCTTGCAGGCTCTGAGGTCAGACGCAACGGAGTGTTGCAGAGACAGAACTATGGCTGCTCTCTGGACCGCCTCACGGTGAGAGATTAAGAGAGTGTATACAAGATCAATTTTACACTAATTTGTTAAAAGTATATGGACACCCACTTCTAATTACTGGATTAACTATTACTGCTAGACCAATAAGGGACAGGTGCATAAAATCAAGCATACAGCCATAGAATTTACTTAGACAAACATTTTTAGCAGAATTGGGTATACTAAAGAGCTCAGTGACTTGCGCTGACATAAGACACCACCAGTTAAATCGGTAACTAAAATGGATTTGTTTTCAGTTGTCAGTATACTTTTGACCATGTAATGTAACTCATAAACATGTCCAAATAGGGCCTGATCATAAAAAACTCCTCCTAACACTTCCCTTCCTCCTCCATTGTAATGTAGGTGGGAAACCGTATCGGTGTGAAGAGATGCAGTGACGATACCATGCACATCCTCATTGATGGAGAAGACATGGGACCTGCAGCCACTGCCGTGGCAAAGGTGCACATAACTTGCAAAATTTGATTTCTAATTAGTGAGTGAATAGGTGTACAGCCCGCTCACCCACTTCTTTACTGCATGTTTCAGAATGTGTATGCAGTTTTGGACCTGTATGGAAAAGTGACGACCGTGTCCATTGTCAGCTCAGCACTAGTGGAGGATGCGGAGAGTGTGAAAGCTCCCTCGCTCTCCTCCGACAGCTGCAGTGAGGGAGAGGAAGACAGCACTCCTGTCAGAGAGGTGCGGACACAACCGCATAACTTCAACCGGTTTGATGGGTTGTGTTTTCATGTGGAACTTAATTTGTTAATTTCTTGTTAAACTCTCAGTGTGAGAACGAGCCTCCTCTGGTCCCCACGGTCATGACATTTTTGGAAAATCATGGGAAAAATATACAACTGTCTAATCAGAACCTTACTGCCGCCCGAGTGTCCAGCTACAACCAGGGATTATTGGTCACAGCGCAAGCTTTGCCCCGCCAACAACTTTTCCAGGTGTGTATTTGTATGTGAGGGAATGGGTTACGTTGTGCGGAAAACCCTAATATGGAATTGGTTTGGGAATGTTTTATGCTACTTACTGTGGGCATGCGCTCATTTAGAATAACCTGGTTTAATCAACATTTGAACGAGGGTAAGACAAACTTTTCTGTGCATATGCACTTTTTTTGAATCTGGCAAAAATTTTGGGTGAAAACTTTTTTTGCGCACATAAGTAAGAACAGTTGTACGCAATTATTAGTGATTGAGACCCAGTATCTGAGTGTGTGTGTTTGTGAGTACTGGACAGTTTTGTTAGCTGCTGATCCACCTCTCTACCTTCACCTTAGTTTCAGATAGACCGTTTGAATCCATTGTGGACATCCTCTCTGTCACTGGGTGTGATTGGTCATTCACCAGACCGCCTCAACTTCCCTTCTACAGCTTGCTGCCTTAAACGCTCAGTCTGGCTACTGCAACGAGACTCTGTTTTCCACAACTCACTGAAGGTGACTCCGCTTTCCTTATACAATGAGATTATGATCCGCACACAAATAATACTCATCTATTAATTAATTACCTTTTTAAGGGAAACGTTTTGGCACTTGTACCTTCCTCAGTGTGTACTACAATCATGCGGTGATTGTGCGGTGATCTACATTATTGATTTGTTTTGGTTATTCTATAAATATTATATTCATTAGACTAAGTTAAGTGACCTAACCTAATTTGTCAAATTTCCAAACAGGCCTTGTTAGTTATTTTGAGTCTATAAAAAAAAAAAAATAAAAAATAAAAAACACACAAAAAAAAAACAACAAAGACCAGAAGACTGTTTCAGTGTTTAATGAATTTTAATATATGTTTGTTATTTTATTTTTAGTTCATATTTACTGTATACGTTCTGTGCTGAGGGTCTGTGGATATGACATTAAATTGTCTTGTAATGTTATGAATGTTGTGAATGTTGAATAAAAACATGAAAAAGACTGCACCTAGAAGATAAGCAATTCACATAAATACATTTGATTGAATAAGACACGATAAAATATGTTTATCTAACTGTTGCTGGTTCCTGTTTAAGACAGGAGTGTAACTGAACTATGCCCAGACCTTATGCTGTTGCACGTGTCGTTGAGTGTTGTAAAAAGGATAGTTCACCCAAAAAGACAAAAAATAAATAAATTATTTACACACCCTCATGCCATCCTAGATGTGTATGACTTACTTCTTCTGCAGAACACATTTTTAGAAGAATATATCAGCTCTGTAGGTCCATACAATGCAAGTGAATGGTGACCAGAACTTTGGGGGTCCAAAAAGCACATAAAGGCAGCATAAAAGTAATCTGTACAACTCCAGTGATTAAAACCATTTATTAAGAAGCGATATGATAGGTGCGGGTGAGAAAAACATCAATATTTAAGTCCTTTTTTTTTTTTTTTTTTACTATAAATTCTCCTCCTTGCCCAGTAGGTGGCGTTATGCAAGAAGACTGTAAATCGGGAAAAACAAAAGAAGAATGTGAAAGTTGAGATTTATAGTAAAAAAAGGACTTAAATATTGATCTGTTTCTCACTCATACCTATCATATCACTTTTGAAGATATGGATTTAACCACTGGAGTCATATGGGTTACTTTTATGCTGCCTTTATGTGCTTATTTGCTCTTCAAAGTTCTGGCCACCATTAGCTTGCATTGTATGGACCTACAGAGCTGAAATATTCTTCTGAAAATCTTCATTTGTTTTCAGCAGAAGATAGTCATACACATCTGGGATGGTATGAGGTTGAGTAAATGATGAGAGAATTTAAATTTTTAGGTGAACCATCACTTTATACTCACCGATGAGTTTAACACAGAGTGCTCGGATGTTTCAGACTGTGTTGTGATTTTGATCAAAATCAGTCGGAGAGCCAGATAAAAGTGATTAGCGGGCTGAATTTGGCCTGCGGGGCACCAGTTGACACACCCTGCATTACAGTATTAGTAGTGTCTGTATGTAACCTCATTTCCTTTCCTCAGATTTGTGAGAATTATGGTCCTAACCTGGACACCTGTCCTGAAGGGACAATTTTGGGGCTGTTGGTAGACAGCAGTGGCTGTCTTCACCTCTATGTTAACGGCATGGATCAGGGCGTGGCAGCCCAGGACATCCCCAGTCCCTGTTACGCACTTATCGACCTCTACGGCCAGTGTGAACAAGTCAGTATTTGTATTTGTAATGTCCTGTAACTGTAAAATCAATACCTCTTGTAACTGTAATATCGGTGCTACACACATTATAGTATACATTTTGATAGTCATTCAAAGTTCATAGGCTATATGATATATTATGTTAATGTATTGATGTAAATACAGATATAACCAGAATTTAAAGTTTTGTTCAAGATGATGTGTGTAATTACGAGGCCACTAATTTCCCTCATCTTCTATTGGTCGAACAAACCAGTAGTCTCGGCATTGGCTAAGCCAACGTTGTTATGTCAGGCTGATCAGGATGCTCAAACATACAGAGCAATTTATTGATAGCGCCTCAGACTCAGAGCACATTGTTACAAACTTCGGGGGAAACAGTTTACTCATGGCTTACTTAATGTTGCTTTCTCACAATAGGCTCCATATAAATAGGCCTAGATTATATTTGCACAGGAAGTGAGGGACTCTTGTTGATGTTGTATTTGCAGGTGACTATAGTGGCGAACCATGTGCCAGTGGTTGGCGGGGAGAGAGAAGACATGCGTTGTCAAGGAGACATGGAGAAGGCTGATATGGTGGATGGTGAGTCAGATTTTGACCTCACGTCTTGCAGTGGCTTCTGTGTCCCTCTGTTTATACACTGATGTTTTATCTCTGTTTGTAACAGGTATTAAGGAGAGTGTGTGCTGGACTCCTCCTCCCGAGGTTAATCCCAATAAGACGTGCGAGTATCAGGCGTTATGCTCCAGATTTAAAGACCTGCTCACACTGCCTGGTACACATGCATTACACTTTATACTCATACCAAGAAACCTTTGGAAATCATAGCCTTGTTTAAACAGAAAGATAAGGAATTGTGTAGTAAACTGGATAATCTGTTAGTAGATTAAAATATTTAATCTCAATTAATTTCATTTTGTGTGTGTGTGTGTGTGTGATTAATTAATTCAATTATTTTCAAGATAACAAAATGTGTTTTCAATGGTTTGTTCTTAAAAGGTCATGAAACCCTAAAACACTGTTTTTGAGATGTTAACAGATACTGTATGTACCCTTTAAATAAGTACATTCTGTCCCCCAAATCCTGAATATCTCTCACCATTTTCCCACCGCCTCTCTCAGATGGTTACTTCAACGAGGATGCAAAGTATAATCTGTGTTTCTGTGAGTCCTGTCACAAATTACGGGGTGATGAGGCCTATTACAAGCGAGGAGAGCCCCCAAGAGACTACGCCCTGCCCTTCGGCTGGTGCCGGTTTGCACTGCAGTCAGTCACTTTTATATTTTAATTTATTAACCAAGCTCTGATGTTATGCACATGATTGATTATTAGCATTATTAATTATTATAAACAGAGAGTGTCTGCTTTGGTGTTTCAACAGGATCAAGACCCACTGCGAAGTCTCCAATGCCTTCAAGAAGTGGCATATTGCGTACCATGGCACTAGCGTCGGCTCCCTTAGACGCATCCTGGACCACAACCAACTCTTGTCAGGTTAGCAGAAACTCAGCAAAATGTTTCACACGATACCCTTTGAAAATAAATGTAAAAGAGATAGTTTGACCAAAAATGAAGATTTTTGTCATAATTTACTCAACCTTTGTTTTTCTTATGAAATCCCATTTCTGCCACATAAAAAAAAAGGTGCTTTGGTAAATCAAAATTATGAGATATATTATAATTATCATACTTTTTAGTAATTTTTTTATTTATCATAATTGTATGATTAAAAAGTCATAATTATGAGATATGTCATTATGAGCTAAAAAGTCATTATGTTGAAATTAAAAGTCAAAATTATGAGATATAAAGTAATTATTTTGATAAAAAGTCATAATGATGAGATACTAAGTCATAATTATGATATATCATAATTATCATACTTTTACTCATTTTTATTTGATAATTTTATGATAAAAAGTCATAATTATGAGCTAAAGAGTCTGTTCAAATGAAAAGTCATAATTATGAGATATAAAGTCGTATTTATGAGTCATTATTTTGAGATTAAAAAGTCATAATTTTGGGATTAAAAAGTCAGTTAGCATCTCATAATTATGACTTTTTTTTTCTCTCATACTTATGACTTTTTAGTTTTTATCTCAAAATAATTACTTGGTATCTCATAATTTTGATTTACTGAAGCAATGTAGCAGAAATGGGCTTCCATATGTTCTAAACTAGGGATGTGCAAAACTACCAATTTTCATAATCGACTAGTCGTCGTTTTTTTGTGTGGGTTTTTTTTTTTTTGGTCAACTAGTCTGTTTTAAGCATAATAATGTATAATTTGGCTTTGTTATGTTCACGTGACCCTGATCAGACACATTTCAGAGGGAAATACGGACACTAAGTGCAGCACTTTAACATGGTAACAAACGGATAATCAACAAATAACTAGGCTAAATAACTATAACATATTGCACAAAACTGTGAAAGAAAAGAAAAAAATAAGAGACTCCAATAAAGATGGGGACACAACACATGTTTTTTGGGGATGTGTTAAAATCCAAGAATTTTGGTTGAGGGTTCAGAGCTTTATGTGTGAGGTATTGGACACTTCATTTTCATTTTTCCCCAGACTATGTATCCTGGGTGATGGGACGGTTGTCAACATTGGGGATAGATATTTAAAAAGTTGGGTCCTAGCCGGAGTTATGATCGGCAAACGGATCATCCTCAGGGGATGGAAGTCGGCTGGGGCTCCCTTGTTTAGGGAGTGGTGCGGGGAGATGGACGGGGTGGCGACATTTGAAGAGCTGATTTTTAGAAGGCTGGGGAAATGGGATGTGTTTGTCAGGAAGAGGTGGGGGGGGGGGGTATTTAGCTTTTTTGGAGGGTTCTTGGGGAGCGTCTGTGGAGAGGGATTTGTAGTTTAGATTGGTATGTGTATTATTGATGTTGTTTGAAAGTGTATCTTTAAAAAAAAAAAGTTTAAACCTTTTTTCCTGCAACTATTTATAATACGCAACGACAGTATATGCAACTATTATACACTATCTTCTGTGGAACACAAAAAGGTGATGTTAGGCAAATGGTTAGCCTCAGTCACCATTAACTTTTATTGTATGGAAAAATCTAACACGTTTTCTTAATGGCAAAAGAAAAAAGCATATGCTCTGATAACGATAGTGGAATGCATGAACGTGTGAATTAGGTTGTGTGAGATAAAGAAAATTTGTACAGCTGAACTTTTCTGTTTTCCCCATCAGCGGATTCGTCATCCATTTTCTCTTCGTCCCCGCTAAAGACAGAGGGTCACTGTAGCTACGGGGAGCCAGAGGAGAACAGCGCCCCAGAGCGTGAGATCCCCTGTGTGCAGCTTTCTCCAACCATGCGCTACTCTGGTCTGGAGGTCTTTGCCCCCAAAGTGCAGTAAGTCCTAAAACAGTAGTGCTCTGAGAGAAAAGGTTTATAATTAATTAATGTTTTAATTAATTTTATTTATCACACATTTTTGCACATATACAGTGAAATTCTTTTTTTCACATATCCCAGCTAAGCTGGGGTCAGAGTGCAGGGTCAGCCATGATATGGCGCCCCTGGAGCAGATAGGGTCAAGGGCCTTGCTCAGTGCTGGGGTTTGAACCCCCAACCTTCTGATCAGTAACCCAGAGCCTTAACCTCTGAGCCACCACTGCCCCCTAAAAAAGGTGGCTTTTTTAGTTGTTTGTAATCTGAACAGCAAAAATAACCCCACTCAAAATCTAATTTTTACAAAGCTGATGTGGTTTGAAATCTGATTGGAATCTGAATGGTCAGATTGGATTTCAGGTAGATTTTCCAAGTAGATAAGTAATCAAATTATGCTATTTATTAACAATCGGCCAATGTCAATAGCCCAGATAATTGCTTTTATCGGCCGATACCGATGTTTGGCCGATACTTTGATGTATTTTCTCTGAAATTTAATTTTAATATGCCTTCTCTGCTCTTGCTTTCTCTGTCTCAGATTCCGAGACCCACGTTCCCTTCGATGTCACCAGGCCCAAGTGGGCTTCCAGGTGTGCGTGCGGCCGGGCTCATACAAAGTGGGGCCGACATCACTGGGAATCAGCGAGCCCCTGGACCCTCGATTCAGCAATGCAGAGATTGAATGGATCACTAAGGAGAAAGGAGGCACACTTCTCTATGGCCTGCTCATACGGGTGGAGTAAAATAGACACTCAAACGAGGATATCGGCATCATCTTCCTCACTTCTCCAGTATCAACCAAATTTCTGCGCAGCCCCTCTCAGACTCTCAGGATGACTGAGACGTTGAGGATTTAGCAATGTTTTACTTCCCAGGCTCAGTCATCTCTGCATGTTGTTTCAGACAAACTTTTGTTTTGCTTTTCTTTTTGAAGAAGGGTGAGACAAAGACACTGCCTGCACTTTATGTTTCGGACACTGGTGGGTGATTTTTAGTCTTTCTCATTAAAACCACTCAGCAGGCTCTCAATTCACTTTTACCCTGTCTGCGCTGTCTCTCTCTCTCTACATCTTTAAATATGTGTATCACCCCCTGTGTTTTTGCTTGGAGAGCCCTCGCTTCTGACAGAAATAAAACTGGACTGAAGGAACACAAGACCACCTATTTATAGCACTGCCCTGGAATTTATATTTGTTTGTTTTCTTAAGACTTGCAATGGGCAAATCAACCACGAAAAAAAGAGAGACCCATTTCAAAGATAACACGAAATGACAGTGTCAAGAAACCTGAAAACATGGAAAAATATCTCTTATCAGGAAGACACTACAGCGTCTTTGTTGTTTATTTCATCGCTGTATTTTACTCGCATTTAATTCTCATAATAGCTGTGTATTTATTCCAAAAATGAAAGGAATTTTAGGCAATATGCAAAATGTTGATTAAAAATGGCCACAAAGGCAAGAAGTTATCGTATTGCAAGAAAACTAAAAGGATTTCTAATGTTTTTGTGAATACACAGAAATGAGTACTGTTTGTTTGAGCCTTTGTTAAGGTAGACACCATTCGAGAATGAAAGTGAGGCTGTGAGAGAAAAGATAAACTGTCTGTTCAATGGGTTGTAACGTTGCGTACCTTTACATCGAACATTCAGCTGAGAAAACACTGAAAATATAACAGATTTTTTTTACGTCATTTGTTGTTAAAGTTAATCTTAAAGGGATAGTTAATCCAAAAATGAAAATTCTCTCATGCAATCCCAGATGTGTATGACTTTCTTCTGCTGAACACAAACAAAGATTTATAGAAGAATATTTCAGCTCTGTAGGTCCATACAATGCAAGTGAATGGTGGTCAGAACTTTTAAGCTCCAAAAATCACAAAGGCAGCATAAAAATTATCCATACAACTTAAGTGGTTAAATATATTTCTTCAGAAGAGAATCAGTATTTACGTCCTTTTTTACTATAAATTCTCCTCCCTGCCCATTAGGTGGCGATATGCATTAAGATTGCAAATTGGCAAAAACAAAAGAAGTGTAGATTTATAGTAAAAAACGACTTAAATATTTATCCGTTTCTCACCCACACTTATCATATCACTTCATAAGACATGGATTTAATCACTGGAGTCATATGGATGCCTTTATGTGCTTTTTGGATCTTCAAAGTTTTAGTGACCATTCACTTGCATTGTGAGGACCAACAGAGCTGAAATATTCTTCTAAAAATCTTCATTTTGATTCTCCAGAAACACATCTGGGATGGCATGAGGATGAGTAAATGATGAGAGTATTTTCATTTTTAGGTGAACCATCCATTTTATTGAACAAACTGTTTTCGTTTCCCTCTTAACCTTGATTTCATTCGAGTCAAATTAAATATGTAATCTACGCTGACTAAGGTCTATGTTGTGGGACTTTTAGGACATTTTTACCTCATCTGACCCATTATACCCCTGAGGACCATTACATGTGTATATAACTGCAACATTAGCACATTCTGTTTAAGTGGACGTCTACGCACAAACACGTGATGATTTAGCCCCTCACCCAAAAGCACTCAGTAACGAGAGTTTATTAAGCTATATGTATGTTTGATCTGTGTCCACGTTTGGCCAAAGGCGAGTCCTAGTAGTCTGCATCAGTCACGCACTTTCGCCCATTATTTTAGATGTGCCATCTGTGGAACTTTCGTCTTACGTTTGAATTGGTTCACTGCTTTAGACTTGGTTTACACATGGTTTATGTTCAGGCCTGTCTCTGTTCTGAAATAATGTGTGCTGTTAACTTAAACCAAACCTATTCGTTTACTTACAAACGTTAATGTAAGAACCAGGATGTTAGTGTTGCTAAAATTAGTGGTGGCAGGTTAAGAAAAAATTGAATTGAAAGGTCTGTTTATGTTCTACATTCAACATCCTTTTTAAAAGGAAGTACTGTTTATTCAACTATTTTGTTGATGTGCCTCTGGTCTCATGAAGAATCGTAGGAATTGAAGTTGTCTGATTTAATACCTGGCTTCGAGATTGGTGTTCAAACTGGGAATGTGATTTTGTTCTTTTATTAGATTGTTTACTCCATGCTAGACATATTGCCATTTTTATGTATTCTCTCATGACTAAGATTGCACAAATGTAAGCCCTCGCTGGAAAGAAAAAAATCAACACTCTTCTGACTGTATCTAGACTTTCATTTCCCTTTCTCTCTCCGAAGGCATATTATTACATTTATTAGGGATTTCTCTTTTTATTTTGTTAGCAAGATGACATACTTGAGTGTACATTTTACATTAGCAATCCCACTTTATTGCCAAGGGTGATGTGGTATGCAAATCAAAAAATGTGAAAACACAGGGTTCATGTTGGCCCATTGCTGCTTTTTCAGTCATTTGTATTATTTGTTCATCTTTGTGTTATTTTTATGTCTGTGTGTTGTTGTACAGCCTGTTACATAACACTAACATTACCTTCCTTGTTTCTAAGAAAATAAAAATCCAAAAAAAGAGACAGTTATGCACAACTTGTGGAATCTGTTTCTGTGTCATTTATTAATACATGTCTGGGTGAATACATAACATGTCCAGGTCACATTTCACCCCAAAATCAAGAGAGAAATGAAGCCTTTTTTTTTTTTTTTTTAAGAGCATTAAAAAAAATTTTTATTGCAGTGTTGCATCTTCAGAATCATCAATCGGAATGATTAAAACAAAAAGTGTCCATGTAAACGCAGCTACTGTCATCAACTCTCAGTACAAATATCCTATGGCAATTACTTCTTAAGGCTGATAGTGTTTCTATCTTGGGTTGTTTATTGATGGTTCTTCACTCAACCTGTACACAAGCATATGTTCATGCCACATACAACGATTACATTTTAAAACACAGACTCAACTAGGAAGAGAGGTAGTGACCCATAAAAATCAAAAGACATCAAAATTTAAGTCAAATTGAGAACCACCAATTTGCATTAGCAATGCAGACTTTTTTTTAAATTATTTTTTTATATATATATATATATATAATTGGGGAATCTTTCCAGAGACTTTTACTTTTGAAAGTTCAACATTCTTTCAACAAGTTAGACAACTGTTCCATTGTCTTTAGTAAAATAATAATAATAATAATTTGAAAACACAACTAAGTGTTTGGCATCATGCTATATTTCCAGGGCTTTTCCTTAAAGTATGTCATATTAAATATTGAGTAAAAGATGATATTCCAGAAAATTCTTTGTTCTGAAGCCTGTCGTTTAAGGCAGTGGTTCTCAACCTTTTTGACTCCAAGGCCCCCCATCGTCAGAGAACATATTTGAAGGCCCCCCGATGTAGGCTATTAGATATTTCCTTCAAACTTGTGATTCCAGAAATGTCTAGAACTGTGTATACTTCATAGGAAGCAAGCTATTACATTTTTAGCACTTTCAATAAGTTGAATTATAATAATTATATAAAAATTATTATAATCTATCATATTTTAAATAATTTTAAGAAACCTTGAGGCCCCGCAGGAAGTGTGCTGAGGCCCCCTAGTGGGTCTCGACCCCCTGGTTGAGAATCACTGGTTTAAGGCTTCAATAAATATTCCCAGTTTCAGGTTTGTCTTACACTTACATTGAGGAGTTAAAGGTGAAGCGAGAAATACTGTAAACCGAAATCATACAAACAGACAGGGATACAAGTCATGAGAGGTGAAAAAGGTAAGAAAGTCATAGCAGATGTTCCAAATGTATCTTTTCTGTTGATTCGTTCATTGTATTTAAAGCTTTTTTAGAAAATTTTACCAAACAATTTGAGAAAATTAGCTTCAAAAGGTGAGTAGTTTGCATCCCTGACAGAACTTCAAAATGAGCTGTGACTAGACCACACAAACAAAACAACTTCCTGAAGCAAAAGAAACAAATCATACTGTAAAAATAGTATCTAAAGCATTTCTATGCTTCAGGTGAAGACTGTGGCTCATCCATTCAAAACCTACCATAGTTTGAATATTCAGTCACTGAGCAAAAGCAATAAATAACAGAA
This sequence comes from Myxocyprinus asiaticus, assembly GCF_019703515.2. NCBI lineage: Eukaryota > Metazoa > Chordata > Actinopteri > Cypriniformes > Catostomidae > Myxocyprinus > Myxocyprinus asiaticus. The sequence continues at coordinate 23,361,867 of NC_059375.1, read as the reverse complement.
ATATAAATACACTAATATATACAGAAAATATATATAAAACGAGATCAGTATTGATCAGCCTTCAGTATTGGAGGACTCCACAGGAAATCTCTAGTTGAGTGTTCAAAAAGTGCTTCTGTATCTGCGGCTGAATGCACATAAAACCATTTCTTTTACAGTACATAATGAAAGCTCAAGCACCCAACTCTGCGGCACATAAAAAAACAGTTAAAACCATCAAGGACTTAAAAAAAGAACTTGTACACAGTGAACTAGGGCTTCTCTAGCTGCAAGTAGTCCAAGAAATGTCTGACTCATTCTTCGGTGCCTTGCCATTGGTTGTCTTGCCCGCCTTGAGCCTGATGATTCACAAAACACCAGGTGGATAATGACGCTAATGCTACTTGAGGATCTGTTTCAGTGATTTTCTTTAAATGAGACTGGCACAACAGGTTGACAGAGTTAATTCCTCAAAGGGCACTAAACGTACCAGGAAACAGAGGAGAAAGATGAGCAAAACAATCAGGAATGTTCTTGTTCACAGGAGCCATTAAGAGAGCTGGTGAATTCTGGAAAGATCAAGTCAGAACGGTTTCATTCATTTAGCACTTTTTTGGGTCCCCAAGCAGATGCCTGTTTTGGTGCTATTCCAGATCCAAACATAGGGAACTCTTCAGAACTGCTCACGTCTGGTGCCTGGATGCCATACAGAAGAGAAAAGCATGATTACTAGGACAGTAAGTGTAGTATGACATGAAATACTTTGGGATGTTGACATGTCTTGCGGTGTGACATGCTATACTACACCTAAAACTACTTTAAACAGAATTTTCTAATTATTATACATGTAGCTTTTATGAATTTATAGACTACATGGAATATTTGTACTTTTCAAAATCCATTTGTCACACCACAAGACCATCACAGACTTAAAATGAACCAAAAATGAAACTGATTTTTATCAAATTAGATGATAAAAAAAAAAAAACTCTATATAGTACATAGACATGTGTAGTGTCAACAACCCATATGCAGTTAACTCCATTTTAAGTTATTTTTCTAAAGATGACCTTGTTCCCCTGAGCATTCCAAGGGGTATCCCGCACAACAAAGCCTTTAGCCAGGGCTTTGCTATCCTCATCATTTCCTCCAGCCCCTATTGCCTTAGAAGGGGGCTTCATATAGGCTGCCATAGTCTCTGTCTCAGTCACAGTCAACATCTAAGAAAGAATAATAAATAATGGATGAATGAAACAGTGAATGGAAAATATAGTGACGTGCCAGCAGAAACCAGAGCATTTGTAGTTTATTCTGCACTCACATATTCTTAACATAAATGTCACCATTAAATTTACTCAAGTATTTATTACAGGGGTAATAACGATGAATCATTTTTAAACGAACCTCCCTAATTTTGATATGAAATAAAACTTTGTTGCATACTGACCACATCTTTTGAAAATTTACAGTAGGAAATAGAGTTAACCATTTGCTATAGGCTTTAGGAATATTACTATAATTAGCAGTTATAACGTTTGTTATTACATATTTAAGCCAATTAATTTGAAAAATCTGATATACAGTATGAAAGTTTAAGACCTCCTCCTAAATATGGCATATTAATGCATTCAACCTTGTTTTTCCAATTTAATTTAAAGAGAAGCAAATCAATTGCTTTAAAATAGTGTAGACATAAAGAGATATAGCAGGATAAACAAACAAGAAATTCCTTCAGTCTTAGAGAGCAAAACTCTCCTGTAAACGGTAAGATCTCTCTGTAGCCACATATTAAATATCTTTTTGGCAACCTCTAGTTTAGGATGAAATTTCAAAGTAATTCATGAACCGATTTACTAATACAGATACAAAGATATTTATCTGTATCTTTTACCTGAATTCCATTTATAAAGGGCACATTTGAATCATGAATGAAAATTATTTCACTTTTTTTTTGTTTTTTTGTGTTAATTACGAGCCCAGACACTTCAGAAAAATTATTTAAACTTCGTATTAAGGAGTACACCTGAGACTGATCCCTTCAAAAATGCATGCGTCATCAGCTAATTGAGTTGTGAATAATGTTTTTTCATCCATTTGAATTCCCTCAATACCTGAGCAATGAACAACATGAAAATGTTACAATTCTGCAGCCAATTAAAAGGGAGATACGAGGCATCATTGTCTAATGCCTCTATTAATACTAAAATGGGATGAAGTACCACTGGCAAGAGATACACAGCTATTTATGTATAAGGTTTTAATCACTCCAACAAAATTACTCCCAAATCCACATTTTTCTAATGCCCTAAAAATACAATTATGTTCCACTATGTCAAATGCTTCAAAGAAATTCCCCCAAAAAAGAATAAGAACACCCCATTTAACATCTAAGAATAATCTAGTTTAGAATAAGTCTAAAATAAGGCGAATATTATTTGATATATGACGTTTTTTAATAAAACCTGACTGCGTTTCTGAAATTATTTTCAGAACACATTTTTTGAGACCGTTTGAGTATACACTTGCCAAAAGTTTGTAATCTATGTTTAGGAGGGATATAGGTCTCCAATTATCTAAGTAATTGTTATTTTTATTAGGTTTTGGAATTAACATAAGACCTTGTTGGGGCCATTTCTTCCAGTTCAATACATTCATTCAAAGCATCATGAAGTAAATCCTTTATGTTTTCTCAAAAGACTCTTTAAAACTCAAAAGGTAGACCATCATGTCCAGGCAATTTGCTCCTAGGAGATTTGGCAATGATACAGTCCAACTCTTCCCATGTTAGAGGTTTGTCACAATTGTTTTACTAGCACAAATTTGGGAAATTAATGGAGAGACTTTATTAAAAAACATATCAGCTTCTAAATTACCAGATGCTAAGGCGTACAATTTTGAAAAAAATTGATGACAAATTGAGAGATCTGTTCGCTACAGGATGTAAGAACATCATCATCAATATAAAGCTGTTGAATTTTAAGTTTTTGCGCTTTTCAAGGCTGAAAAAACAGGCATTATTCTTTGCCAAATTCAAGCCATTTAGCTTTATATCTTACAAATGCTCCCTTTGCTTTCTCAAGATAAATAGAATTTAACTTCTTGTAAAGAGTATAGAGTAATATGGTCTTCCTCAGAGATTTGAACCTTTATTTTTTATTTTCTCCCTTTTTTCTCCCAATTCCCAATGTGCTTTAAGTCCTCGTGGTGGAGTAGTGACTCCCCTCAATCCGGGTGGTGAAGGACGAATCTCAGCTGCCTCCGCGTCTGAGACCGTCAACCTGTGCATCTTATCACGTGGCTTGTTGAGCGTGTTACCGCGGAGACATAGCGCGTGTGGAGGCTTCACGCCTCAACGCACAACTCACCACGCGCCCCACCAAGAGTGAACCACATTATAGTGATCACGAGGAGGTTACCCTGTGTGACTCTACCCTCCCTAGCAACCGGGCCAATTTGGTTGCTTAGGAGACCCGGCTGGAGTCACTCGGCATGCCCTGGGATTTGAACTAGCGAACTCCAGGGGTGGTAGCAAGCATCTTTACCACTGAGCTACCCAGGCCCCCGATTTGAACCTTTATTAAAACCTTTTTAGTTTTTGTTCATCTCGTGCCCAAACGTCATGATGTCATAACACAAAAAATAATGAGGTTTGATGTTATTGCTGTGTTGCCATATTTTATTTGGGCAATGTATATATACAGTGTGAGCTGATTCATGCCCGGACCTAGAACGGTTACATTAGGGGGGTAATTACATATAACAGAGGGCCATTGTGTGTGTGTGTGTGTGTGGGGTGGGTACAAGTGTATTTTAAATCCCACCCCAGAACCCCCCTAGATCTGTCCCTGAGTTGATCAATAATATGATTTGACAGTGAATAATGACTTAAATACAAAGTGATAGAATGGCTTCAGAAGACTTGGAATATGATGCAAAAGATGCATGGTTATAACACTTCTGGTGCTTTCTGAAGCGTAAAAGGTGTCACTATCAACTGCTGTTATGGAAATTTATTTAATGTTTATTTTTGCATCCCACAGAAGAAATAAAGTCATAGGGGTTTGGAACAACATGGGAATGAGTAAATAATGACACATTTTTAATTTTTGGGTCAACTATTCCTTTAAACTGACTCCAAAATGTATTCCTTATGTCATTGTTAGCTTATACACTGCTCTTACTTTGAACTCCTCCATAAGTTTCCGGATGGCTTTGCCGCGAACTCCGATGATGCGAGCGTGGACCCGCCGGTCCAGCCGGATGTCCTCACTCACCATTTCCTGCAGCGCTGCAACCTGCTGTTCTATAGCTGTCCTGGCCTCGTTAGCATTCTTCTCATAAACCCAAGATCACTATTACATCATAGACAAAGACAGAAATACGTAAAGACAGATTGACAAGCAGAGAGACAGAAATGGGACAGCAGGTATGAAAGGTATGAGTGAAAGAATTCTAAAACAATGCATGCAGAACCAGTCTGGGTGAAAGAATGAGGACATCTCTCAAGCTTTCCAGACTCATACACACCTGCTGCTCAATACTCTTGTCTGGAAACTGTACATTGACATCGTAGTCTTTGCGTATTTGGGAGATGACAGCTCCTTTACGGCCAATAATTTTGGGGTGGTATTTGGGGTCTACCAAGAGGGTCACCTTAAATCTCCGTAATGCCTACAGACAGACAGGTTCAATAAATATTAAATCTGATAAAAAAAAAAAAAAAAGAGTATATTTCAAGAAGTAAATCTTATTTTAATTATGTTGGTTGTACGTGAAAATTACGATATGTTATTATGTAGTTTGTTCTATAATGGCAGTATTGTGTATGGCAGTGTATGAGTGCGTGCGTGCTTCGCAGATGTTTTACTCGATCCTCCAGCTCTCCCTGCAGCTCCTTGACTCTCTCCAGCAGCCCCAGTCTGGCCCGCTCCACACTGGATACCTGGCCGGTGATTTTTATGATATCTGACTGTTGCTCAGGCTGAGGAACCCAAATATTCACCTAAAACAGTACAAGAGCCATGGTTTACCGTATTCAACCATTAATTTACGCTATTTTACTTTTTTCCCGCTAACTCTGTGCTATGCCCGATCCAGCCACTTAATTTTCTCTGTCCATCAAAAATAAAATAAGCTATTCTTTACAAATATATTGCTGTGTGAACTGATTTCTATTGATTTGACTCATGTTAACTTTTCATGGTTTTATCAAAAAATATCAGTTTGAAATATCAAAAAGACACTGAATTAAATTACTTTGCATGTTAAAAAGGTTTTTTAAAATCACAGATTTTAAAAAAAGTCTTAAAAAAAGACTAGTGGTGTGCTATGTTTATTTGTGGGCAGGTTATGTAGTAACATAGTTACATCATTGTTTGGCTCGGAAGTCAATGGAAAGTGGAACCACTTTGAAAGAGAATCGCTGATCTGCTTGGCAAGGACCGGCTCTGGCATGAAAACCAGCACCATTTTATTGGAAAAGAGGTATTTGTGGTTAGATGGTTTATACTTTTCACTACAAGACTAAAATCCTAATCTGTACTATATAGACACTGCAATAGAAAGACACTTACAAAAACTAAAACTGTTATTTTAGAGAATCCTTAGGTAAAATGCGAAGTGTGCAATGACCGATAATGTATGACTTTACCTCATAATCCTCCATCATTTTCCTTATTCCACTTCCTTTTTGTCCTATGATGTAACGGTGAAGGTCATAGGAAACTTCAACATGAATCATCACAGGAACCAATGCCTAGACATCACAGGAAGAGGGGGTGATAAAGAGAATGAAAACCAGTCGACAACAGGAAAAAGTGAGTGAATTCCTTACAAGCAAAGTTGCCCGTGCCAGCTCGCACTTTTCAGCCCGCCCTGTCACAGTGATGATGTCACACTTCCGAGGGAGGAGGTCTGTATCGCCATTCTCTTGAGATGCAGATACCTGAGCTACCAACCACAAACGCAACAAACAATACAGCTTATAAAACCCAGTGACATCATCAGGGACTGGAATGAGAAAGTTGCTGAAATATGTTGAAGGTATAAGGAAAAAGACCTGCAGATTCATCTCTTGCTGGAAATTTGATCTGGACTTCATGCTCCCGTGCAATCTGTTGTATCCTGCAGCCTTTGGGTCCCATGATGGCTCTGTGGTACCGCTGGGGAATCACCACCTCCACACTCACCTGTGACTCCTAAGGACACACCAGACAGGAGTGTAATATGGGCTGTCTTCTTTGAGATTCCATTCATAGGCAGTCCAAAATACACGCTATTCTTGGCAGAAAAGTAAATTGTCACACTCAGACATACATGATTGCTCAAACCGATTTGACATAAATTACTATTAGAAATACTTCTAAATATAGTGGCAGAAACATCTCTAATCGATTTGTGCCAACTTTTTATACTTAACCTCTTCAACTCGGCGGACCCGCTGGTGGGTCTAAAAGGGGGCGCAATGTCACGAAAAAGATATACGCTTAAAATGTTAATCTATGAATACCTAAGTCAGGCATTTGAGGTATCATTTGAAAGCTTAGAATCTGAACTTTTCAGAGATATCCATCACTTCTGCATTTATGTTGCATAAAATAACAATATAAGGCCTGAAAACATTCGCATTGCAAATCAGCGCCACCTAGAGGTCATGTGGTAGAAATATTAATATGAATATAAAAGTCTTTCAAATAGCACTTAAATAGACAATTCATCAGGAATGCAAATGTACAGTTTATTTTGATATTTATTATTTTGCCCTGATACCACAGTTTTCTGATTTCTGTAAGGCATCATATACAAACATCTCTTTTATTCACCAATCACTGCTGCTGTAACCCCTAAATATCTAAAAACTTTATATCTGCTTTTAACTTAGGTAGTTTTCTAAAAAACAAAAAAGAAAATTAGCCATTTTTACTTGTCTGTGAGCTTGCTTGTGTGAATAGTCCAATGTTATATCTTAGATGTCCAGAACAAAATATGCGGTCCAGCAGGAAAAGCATGCTAAACAAATCATCGGAAATATATGTTATGGACTATTGATGATAAAATTGTATACATCATCAGGATCTCAGCTTTCTAATGATACCTAGATGGAGCTTCTTGTCCAATCAGAGGCCAAGATATTCAATGAAACAATGCAGGTGGTGCATGGCTGGGCGATAAAACGATCTCGACATTTACGGTGATAAAAAAAAAAAAAATCCACAATATCGATGATAAGCTTTTGAGTAATTTTCTATATTTAGCCTGTGTTCTACATCTAGACGATCAAATGCATGTCGCTAAAAACGCAAGCAGTTCTTTGAAGTTGCTAACTTTAGTTGCCTTGCAAACGATTAGGCTACGTCAGTTACCAGTGACTGGCACAAGACATCATGACAACCGTTGCGCCCTCTTATCGTCTCTAGTGAGCAGCACGACAAAACAACAGTGCTGTTTTCACCAGATCTGATCTTTCTGCGCTGTATTCTTGAATATTTTTCTCTAGCACTGAACACACTTCATTTATGCCCTGTCTCACTCTGCATGCATTTCCTCTTTACCCCGCATGTGAGTAGACATGAGGTGCTGCACAAGTTAACGCCGTTCCAGAGCGCTTTTAGACCATAATGTTTTTTCCTTCTAAATTTAGCTTTATTAATCAGCATGTTATGAGCCTTTAATAACAAACACATAGATTTCTGTTCTAATTTTGTGAAATTAACTAGATGTCATCATCTCTGGCATTGATGACAAAGAAAGACAATAAAATTACTCATTTGTAGCCTAGTCTCTCTCTTTTTAATGAAAATATAAAAATGGTGCAACGTGCAAATGTGAATGCATATCGATATCGAACGATATGAAAGAATATCGTGATAATATTTTTGGCCATATCGCCCAGCCCTAGGGTGGTGCATTAACTGAAAATTAGACTGAATCAAAGTCTTTTTAGCAAGTCATTCCACTGTCTGAAAAAATTGGCCAATTTTTTGCCAATTAGTCCAGTGTTTAAATAATGGGCTTTAAAATGTGAGTGTGAAAAATTGCAGGAACAGCCTAAAAATGCTCCAGAATTAAAGATGGTAAGCAATATCACACACCCTGTAACCTTGTGCCTAAGGCCGATACACAGCTGTGGTTATATTCAGTAAAACAGCACAAGTAACGCACAGAATTGTGGCTGAACACAGAATCTAGAATGCACTAAACACAGAGAAGGTAGTGATGCAAACAGTGAAACGTTCCAGTGTTGTTACACTAAATATCAGCACTCTTGGAACACCACTTGTTCAGTCAGGAGGACTGGAACTAATTGTTGAATCAGAAATTTGAATCCAACAACAAATTTGAAACTCACCAGTTCACAAACGATCTCCTGAATGCGTTTCTTAGCAGTGTCCACACACTCTCTGTGCCCTTTGAGAGTGATGCTGTCACTGTGTGCATGCGCGAGGGAAGCTTACAGCCACACCGCCATACTCCTCCGCCAGTTCTCTCAGCACCTGCCCTCTCCGACAGACAAAGTGACAGTGATGCCGAGGGTCCACCACCACCTCGATCACATCATCCTGAAAGAGAAATGAGAGATAGAGAATGAAAGTAGGAAAGAGAAAGTAAAAGAGTAATATTATCAAAAAATTAAAGAATTAGATCAAAGCCAGGCTTACCAGATTTTTGATGAGGGTCTCCAGCTCTCTCTGGGCAAGCCGTACGGCCTCCTCTTTACCCATGATGGTAATGTGCTCCTGTTCTGGCTCATCAGTCGAAGGGAAGATGATCCGTGCTCTGGTTCGATCTCGCAAACAACGAATATTAGCTCCCCCTCGGCCTATCAGGAACTTGTGGTACTCAGGCTTGGCAGGAAGCTCCACTGAGAAGTTGCTGACTTGTTGGTGGGAAAACAAAGTGAATGACTAAAACCTTCATTCTAATCAGGTGATCATGAAAACTAGTCAGTGGTACTTGCTTTACAAAGAAAATAAAATCCCATAGACTTAATATTGAAAAGTGATTAGAGGATCATATCTCTGGATCAGAATATTATAGACACTCGGGGTAGGCTCTTTTGACTCTTGAAATTGAAATGATTATTATAATAATAATCTTTATTGCTTTTCCTCTACATAACGTCATCCCACTAGTCACCTTCTCCTCTGCCAGCTGCAGCAGTTGTCTCCTGGCTCTCTCCACCTCTTCTGCAGGGCCTCGGACGGTGACTTTATCCAGTCCTGATCCCTCCGCAGGGAAGAGGATATGAACGCCCCCGCACTCTTCCATCACGGAGCGCACAAGACTGCCCTTGGAGCCAATCAGAGAGTTATGCAGCTTGGCTGGGATGGAAACCTCAGCCTCCTTCAGGTTGGCCTGGGAAGATAGATCAACCAAGCCTGAAAATTGAAAATCCCCAGCACTCATTACCACTAGGGTTGGGTATTAATACAGATTTCCTGATTCTATTCGATTCCAATTCACAAGAACTCAGTTTGATTCCGTTCTATATAAATTCATATGGGTATGTTTCAGTTATAATGACCCTTTTGCTTACATATGAAAGAAATTCTCTCCCAGCAAATGCTGTTAATTATACAGGGGACCTTCTAAATACATACATTACGAAAATATTAATTTGACTAATTATATATATATAATTATATATATATATATATATATATATATATATATTTTTTATTTTTTTTTTTTTCACCATTTTGGTCACATTCTGACTTTTTAAAAATGAACACATCCATGTATTCAATCAATAAACAGTTATGGCCAAAATTATTGGCACCCTTGGTAAATATTAGAAAAGAAGGCTGCGAAAAATATATCCTTATTGTTTATCCTTTTTGTCTTTCATTTAAAATATTCACAAAAATCTATCCTCAAATAGATATCAAACAATTTCAAACACAAGTTTTATCAAAAAACAAATATTTTTGTCAAATATATGTGTGACACAATTATTGGCACCCTTGTATTCAATACTTTGTGTAACCTCCCTTTGCCAAGATAACAGCTCTGAGTCTTCTCCTATAATGCCTAATGAGGTTGGAGAACATATGACAAGTGATCTGAGGCCGTTCCTCCATACAGAATCTCTCCAGATCCTTCCAATTCAGAGGTCCATGTTGGTGGACTCTCCTCTTCAGTTCACCCCACAGGTTTTCTATAGGGTTCAGGTCAGGGGACTGGGATGTCCATGGTAGAACCTTGATTTTGTGGTCAGTGAACTATTTTTGTGTTGATTTTTTTGTGTGTTTTGGATCATTGTCCTGTTGGAAGATCCAACCACAGCCTTCTCCTCTAAGCTTTAAGCTTTCTGGCAGAGGCAATCAGGTTTTGATTTTTTATCCATGATGCCATAGATCTGAATAAGATGTCCAGGACCTCTGGCATAAAAACAGCCCCACAACGTTAAAGATCCACCACCATATTTAACCGTGGACATGAGGTACTTTTCCAAATGGCTACCTCTCTGTGCGCGCCAAACTCATCTCTGGTGTTTACTGCCAAAAAGCTCTGTTTTTGTTTCATCTGACCACAGAACCCAGTCCCATTTGAAGTTCCAGTAGTGTCTGGCAAACTGAAGACGCTTGAGTTTGTTGTTGGATAAGAGCAGAGGCTTTTTTCTTGAAACCCTCCCAAACAATTTGTGGTGACGTAGGTGACGTCTGATTGTAGTTTTGGAGACTTTCTGACCCCAAGACCCAACTAATTTCTGCAATTCTCCAGCTGTGATCCTTTGAGAATTTTTGGCCACTCGAACCATCCTCCTCACCGTGCGTGGAGACAACATAGACACCTCTTTCAGACCGATTTGTAATATCTCCAGTTGATTGGCATTTCTTAATTATTGCCATGATGGTGGAAATGGGTATTTTCAGTGCTTTAGCTATTTTCTTATAGCCACTTCCCATTTTGTGAAGCTCAACAGCCTTTTGCTGCACATCATAACTTTATTCTTTGGTCTTACCCATTGTGATGGATGACTAAGAGATCTCTGCCTGTATGTTACCTCTTATTTATACCCATGTGAAACAGGAAGTCATGGCTGAACAATTTCATGTTCCTTGTCACCCAGGTGTACTAACATTTTTTAAATATGAATGGGAACATACTTTAGATATATTTTACTCATAAGAATTTCTAGGGTTGACAATAATTGTGGGAAAACATGTTTTGGAGAAAAATATTTATTTAATTATGAGCTTTTCCTCCCTTTCAATCAGTTTACTTCAATTAAAGGTTAGATTTTTGTGAATATTTTGAATGAATAATTATATTTTATATATTATTTTTGTTACATGTTTATTGTTTAAGTGCATAATTCATACTATTTACACATGCTAAAACCGGTGCCGTCTCTTTAGCAAAACCGGAATTTCTGTAAATAGCATCTGTACGTGAACGCATGTTAACAAGAAAGACTCAAATGGCTTTATCTCATCTGTGCCATGCATGATTAGAATTAAATGTTTATTTTTTTTGTTTTTGATCAACAACTGACTGTAGAGAAGAGAAAGGGTATTAAGAGACATTATTCAAAGACAAATGTGTCACGTGGATCTCGTCTTTGGACACACGGAACAATTTTTACTCTCAACACACAGTGAAAAGATCTCGCTACGGAATACTCCACCACTATACCATACAATCACTGGTGAGTGAAATGTAAACATTTACCAGCCAAATATATACATTTTAGTCGCACAGCATGTAATTTGGTTGCAAATGCAAGTGATTTCCTCTCACTGTAGTGGAGGGTTGCACGTAGAGTAAAAGATCGATCTTGGGATTTAAGAATCGATATCAAGATCGTTCAAATGAATATCGTGATGAATCGGAAAATCTATATTTTTACCCACCCCTAATTACCAGTTCTCTAGTTTTCTGTTTCTCTCACCAGTTCTTTCTGGATAGCAAGGATTCGGTCTCTTGCAGCATCACAGTTGCTCTTCTTGCCAGTGATCACAATCATCTCCAAGTTGCTGTTCTCCATTGGGAGGTCAATCTTTGTGTTGGTCTCCTCACGAATCTATACAAAATTACACAGGAACAAAAATCTCCCTCATTAACATTACCATCATAATCATAACAGAAAGATGTGTAAGACAAAAAAAGACATGCTAAGCTTGGAAAACTACATTTGATGAAGGATCAATTAGACACAAAAACAATACCAGATGTTTTTCATTACAGTATGAAAAAGGTGATAATTACAAATATGGGAAAGTGGCTGACTTCGAATCCTTACCTTTTTGATGTTAGCACCTCCTTTGCCAATAATGTTTTTGTGGAACTGCTTGTGGATGGGTACAGATATTGAGAAGCTGCTCTCAACCTGATGAACATATAATTAAACACTACAGCTCAATTTCATTCCAACAGTGAATACCTTTTAAATATTCTGTTTCCCAACAAATCAGAAAAAAGTCCCATGAGTAGAAATACAGGTAAAAGGGAAAAAAGCAAATCTGTCAGCTGCAGGTGAAGTATGTTCATTTCAAAGCTGTCTGAGCAGGTAGTAATAGCAGGTCTATTTGTAAAACAATCTGAACTTCTGAAAGCACAAGTTAATTCTGAGCAGGTAGGAAACTGGTGGAAATCTCATGTACCAGCTCAGCGATGAGTTTCTGCAGAAACTGTGCACATTTTTCGACCTCGTTTTTGGGCCCCCGGAGCTGCACTATGTCACTTTTCTGTTGCTGGTCTGGAAAGACGATAATGATCTGCAGAAATTAAACCAAAGGTAACTGTATGAAAATCACCTGTCATTTAATGCTAAACAAAATGTGTTGTGCATGGTGTTTGGCTTCAATGAAAAACTGTAATATAAAGTAGTTAAAGACCCCATAAAATGGCTTGATGAGTGCCATTCTATGCCCTGTGTCGACATACACTCACTGAGCACTTTATTAGGAACACCTGTACCTACATGCGATTATCTAATCAGCGAATCATGTGGCAGCAGAGCAATGCGTTAAATCATGCAGATATGGGTCAGGAGCTTCAGTTAATGTTTACATCAACCATCAGAATGGGGAAAACAGGCTGGTTTGAGTATTTATGTAACTGCAGATCTCCTGGGATTTTCACTTACAACAGTCTCTAGAGTTTACGCAGAATAGTACCAAAGACAAAAAAAAAAACATCCAGTGAGTGGCAGCTCTGCGGACGGAAATGCCTTGTTAATGAGAGAGGTCAACGAAGAATGGCCAGACTGGTTCGAGCTGACAAAGGCTACGGTAACTCAGATAACCACTCTGTACAATTGTAGTGAGCAGAATAGCATCTCAGAATGCACGACACGTCGAACCATGAGATGTCGGGCACTTTATTAGGACCATAGTATTACTAATAAACTGCTCAGTCAGTGTATTTCCTATTACACAAGGAACAGGTGATCCCAGAATACACCGTGATCAGCACGGTGGAAAAATACGTCCAAGATGGCGGATAAAAGCAAGATAAATTTTAATTAAAAATATAATTATAATCGATTCAATACTATGTGTTTAATATGATAGAAAACAGACTATTTTACCCAAAATGTGTGTGTGCTAAGCACATTTATGCTCATTAGATTATCGCTTTTGTTCCTCTTGTATCACCTGTATTGAAATCACTTGCAACTCGAGTCTCCCATGCGCTGCACACAAGGAGCGATTTTTGAATGACGCATGTAGATGCTACCTATGAAGAGTGTTCCAAATCGCTCTCTTATGAGGCTCCATTTCAGTTAGGATGCTGCCATACAAGACAGCTGCCTATTTAGGCAGGAGACAGCGAGGCAGCTTACTAAGTTTTAATAGCCCTTTTTTAATAGCCAATAGGCATAGGTTACCAACCACACATGTACTAAAAGACACAAAAATCTATTCATTTCATGGGGTTTTTTATAATGAAGAAGAAACCATGAGCACGTCAGGGAACTTGTCCCTAACCTCCTTGATCTTCTCTCCTTTTTGCCCAATGATGGCACGGTGGAACTTCTGTTCTATGATCAGGTCTTTCGTGCGTTCATTTTCCTAGAGTGCCAAAGAGGCCAGTGGTGGAATTATGCCAGAAGAAAGAACAGAAAGGTTTTAAAAATAAGATATTCAGTCACTCAATGGAAAAACACCAACATCTTATACTGATTGAGCACTTTACCCTATAAGCTCTGAGGGTGTTTTTAAAGATTTCCTGTTTCAGCGGCATACCCAAAATGAAAGGCTGATAGCTAAAAAACAACAACAACAACAACGAGGGTCAAGTGTTTTGTATCATTTTAAAGAAAACATTTCAAACAATTTTATGATATAGATTATGATAAATTCTGAGACTCTCAGCCTAAGAAACTGCACAAAAAAAAAAAAAAAAGAGCCAGAAATGTACTTTTCTTATTTTTCTGATTTTACATTATATATTTCAGGGTGTAAATAATGTAGCTCCAAAAAACCCAATCATGTCAACAGTAACTGAGTAAAATTGTGTGTTGATACGACAAAGCAATCAAAAGTTATAGCATTCATTTATCCTAGCATCCAAAAACGTCTCCAAGTGTCCAAAATAGGGCTGCAACTAACAATTATTTTGATATTCGATTAATCTAACGATTATTAGAATGACTATTCGGCAATTATTTCAATGATTAATCATTAGCTCTTAACCGATTATTCAGCTTGTGCTGAAATAATTATATAGGTTATACAATTAAAAAGTTGTATTAAACATGCTTACTAACAATAAATCGGACAAAATCATCTTTTAAAAATACCTCTAAATGACATTCACTGAATTAAAGGGGACATTTTTTTACTTTTATTAAGTTTAATTCAGTAAAGAAATTCACTGCAAAAAATCATATTCTTATCAAGAGTTTTTGTCCTGTTTACCATTTAAAATTGTCAAAGAAATCCTTAAAACAATTTACATTTACTTGAAAAGCAACATATAAGATATTTAGACTTGCTTTAATAGAATGTATTTATTGTTACGTTAAATGAGATCAAATGACTATTCGACAACGGAAATTTTTGTCGACAATTTTTTTTGTCATTTCAGCCATTGAGTTTGTGTCATGTACTTGCCGCCATCTCCTGGTGGCCATATGTAATTAGAGTGAACGATCCTCTCTGCCCATATTTGGATGACCATCACCTCTGGTTGCAGTGATCTGAATCCTAATTCAATTGGTTTAGCCTTCCATGACGCTGGACAACATACAAAATCATTTCAGATGAAGCCATCTGATCCAGGAAAGATAACGTTTTTCAGCCAGATAGCACATTATGTGCTGTGTGCACATTGTGTTTCTTGTGGATTATCTAATGATCTCTATGTGATCATTTATGTTGTTTATTTTTTAACAAAATACGTTTTTATTTTTTAAATATTTTTTAAGTTATAAGTGAAAATGTGGCATATGAGCAACACCTGTTTACATGTAACATGTATGTCAAAGACATATACTTAATTATTACTCGCTAGTAATATGACACATGGCTATTTGATCAGTTTGATGTTTTTACTGATTACAATAAAATGTGCAGTGCAATTACTAATAAATTATCAAAATGGAACACTTCTGATTTGTCTGCAAATTCCAAAGCACTTGTTAAGTTTTGGTCATAATGCCTACACGCATTGTAAAGTACAGCTTCTAAGCTTTAAAACGATCCCTACTGTATTTTGTGTTGGTCAAGACTGTAGTAATTAATATTTTGATAATTGTTTTCTTTCCAGCAGGCCCATCCGAGCTTAAAGGGTTAAACCAGTGGTTTCTCAACTGGTTGGTTGTATAGCATACAACCAGGATAAAATAAACTTATGAAGTCTTAAAATGGAGAAGAATACACTTCCCATATCTTTTGTTGTTGATGTCAAAGGCTGTGCATCCAATCAAACTCTATGGTATTCAAATTCATCTGTCACTTGATAGATTCTAGCCAAATTAGGCAGATGCCAACATGAACAGGTTGTGTGACATGCCCTAAAAATTATGCAATTATGTCTCACCATACGCTGGGCCATGTCCATCAGTTCCTTGCGAGCGAGCTGTACTCCCTCACAATCGCCCTCTATACGAACCAGCCACCCACAGTGCTCAAGAGTCCTGAGGAATCCTCACTGATACCTTATACTGCTCCTTTATTCGATTTACTGTGAAAAGCATCAAATAATTCATTTATCTACTCATCCTTTCACCTTCTCTGTTCATTGATCAAAACTTAGCCATTCTAACAGAACAAATATAAATCAAAGTTAAGTGTGTAACATAGTCATTCACTTTTCCCCGGTTCTTTGGTAAAAATGACACATGAAGAACAATATTTGAATAAAAAGGAAGTCACACTTTTGCAACTGTTGCATTTGACATTTCATGCTGCTTGCTGTAATCCAGTGGCGTGTAAAAACCACAATTTGACTATTCAAACATTCCTTTTTTAGCTTCATCATGGGGCATATTTATTTCCTAAGTATCCAAACATAAACAAGGTACCAGATGCATCATTTTAGTTCATTTCAACTTACTGTTGGCCCCATTTTTGCCAATGAGATGTCTGTAAAAACGCTGGTCAATGTTAATCTCTGCATAGTCCATTCTTGCCATCTGAAGAGAGGAAAATTAAACACCTGAGGATTGCACATAAACAGTATGTTTATATTCTTAAAATACAGTCAAACTTGCAAACCAAACTTTATTGAAAATCTTACAGTTGTGTGGAATTATTTGTGGAATAAAATTCCCTTGCCTTTGAAACCAACTATATTTAGCATGTATTTCTAAAAATAATCATAAATAAACTGAAATGAGAGATATGAGGGTTCCCTGACCAGGTCTTTGATGATCTCCTGTATCTGAGCCTGGGCTTGTTCTACCTCCTCCGCTGGTCCCTCCAGACAGATGCGTTCCTCTCCATCGGTAAACTCTACATGCACCTATTGAGGACAAAGAGTCAAAGGATCATGGCATGTGCCAATTGTGTATTAAAAAGGTAATGTCATGAGGAATCAAACTGTCCTTGATATTTTGACATTCTACTATAAATACATACTGTAAATTTCAGAACTCAAAACTTAATCCGCAAATAAATAAAAGCATTTATTGAAATCAAGCTGCAAAAAAGCCTCATTCTCTAATTCCGTGACTTCCCTACATCACTAGGGGGCCCATTAATTCATAACCGCCTCTATAGCAACAACATCAATGTCTACTTTACATCATCGCACCCTTGGCCCCGCCCACTGCTGCTCCATTCATACTCAGAGAGAGAGAGAGAGAGAGAGAGAGAGAGAGAGAGCAGGACAAACAGGCCTAGTGTGTCCTAACTATTCCTGAACACCAAAGGGGACCCATCAGGAATATTTTAAAATATTTTGGTATATAAACATGCACTTCACAGACGTTTTTGACCGCTGTCATGTACCTCTGTTACAACCAAGTTACAACTCTGAAAAGGAGACGTTTCATTCAGCTGCTGTGCCTCTTGTTGTTTTGAGCACAAACGTGTCCTGGACGCATTCTTGCACCCATCTGCTCTATTTTTAATCACTGTGAATTAAAACATGAACTAAATGGACATCTTTGAATGCTTTGTGTTTCTGGCGATGTTCACCTCAGTGCACCATGATACTGTATGTGTGTGCGTCTTGTTTCATCATGTTTTGGACTATGTATGTGCATTTTTTTCAGCTCATATCAGCGTGGATTGCTTGTGAACTATCATAATACGATTCAAGCTTTGCAAAGGAACTGTTATAGAAGGATGGGGCAGTTAACACTATTGGACCCGATTACAAAACCATAAATAAACAGTCTAATTCATGAATAGTTCAAATATCATCACTGTTTGATAGTTTACGGTGCTGCTGTGCAAGAGTGAACAGTTTAATATATTCGGATACAATGTGTTGGATGTGGGTTGTGTAAACCCTGAAATTTTGCATTATAATGTTGTGGAGCTTGTTCATTCTCTTCTGATTGAGTTTCAAATATGGCTGTATTTGAGGAGCTGTTAGCCAATCATAAAAGTGGGCTTTTACGTTGATGTTTTAAGGAAGCGCTTTAGCCAAAACTAAGCATTTCAAACAGAAGGCCAGAGACAGGGTGGAAAATGATCACATATTACTAAATTATAATTTTGGTGCAAAAAAAACCTTTACTAACATTATCAGTGGACCTCAGAAAAAAAAAGAGAAAAAAAAAAACTTTAAAAATTACTAAAAGACCCTGTCTTAGGAGTTTTTAGAGTTAGTGATTAACTTTGTGGCAAAAAAACAAGATTAATTCACATTAATTTAGCGATTTACATTTAAAAATTATATTGGTTTAAGTTACCTATACTGTAAACACAAGCACTTGCAATTTAATATCATTCAACTAAAATGCCTTGATTTCTCATTTCACTTGTATCTACCTTAGGCAGCTGCTGTGTAATGCGGCTGATGTTCTGTCCTTTCTTGCCAATGATGTATCGATGGAGCCAGGCTGGAGCAATCACCTCAACCACTATCACACTTTTAGCCTGCAAAATGCACAAGTGGCATGTGAACAGCTGTCTATGCATGGATTCTCAAAAAATATTTGAATCTACCAAAATCTAATTTCAAAGATCTATCTTCTGACCTTGCCGTACACCTGCGTGAGGGCCGGGCCCAGCTTATCCGGCTCCCCTCTGAGAATTATGGTTTCGGAGGCGGAGTCCAGAGGAGCCATCTCCACAGACACCCCTGTGTTCTCCAGGATCTCCTGCAGGGTGTTGCCTTTCGGGCCGACTATGTACTTGTGTTGTGACTTCTTCACCTCCACTGAGATTGTGGTCGTTTTCCGCTTCTGGTTGTGTTGAGTGGAACAATGACCAGAAAAAAAAAAAAAAAAAAAAAAAAGTGTATGTAATTGTGTGTCTGTGTGCACACAATACATTAGTCATTAAAACAACTAAATCACCTTCTCTTCATAGATGGCCCGGATGCGGGCAATCGCCATGGCAACTGATTCCTTCTCGCTGGTAATGACAATCTCATCCTTGGGCAGACTAGATGGTGGAATGCTGATATGAGCTCCAGTCTCCTGACTTAGCTCCTGAATGAGTTGGTTATATGCACCAGTGATGAATGGATGAAAAGCTTTCTCAAGAGATAAACGTTCCACTGCACGCTTATCCTGAGAAAGACAGTGAAGTTTTGAAATATTGAAAGTAGTGGTCGGCCGATACGAGTTTTTCAGTGGCTGATTCCGTTACCGGTATCTAGAGATCAGGATGGCGGATATAAATGCAGATAAACATTATACAATTTAACAACAGCAAATCAGATGTACACAACACTTCTAAACACTTATTTTATGCAATATTTAGCATAAAATTTAAAAGAAAAAACCTTTAAAAAAAGTGTTGAGTATGCTTTGACAAATATTTTGGTAGATTTTGGAACTGACAAAAGGGAATGTTAACACTTCTGTTTATTTGGCCAAGCAAACACGGTTATTGTCCGTGCCTGGTAAATCACAAAATGGCCAAATATAGGCAGATTAATCAGCCTGGCCGATATACCACTATATATATATATATCACTATCATTAATTGAAAGATAAGAACCTTTTATTTGTGTGATTTCTTTAAATATTAATCTCGCCATGAGCTTGTTGCTTTACTGCTTACCTGCTCTGCGGAGGTGACTATGATTTCATGCTGAGCTTTCTCAATGCCCTCCTTGGTGCCAGTGATGCGAATGTTGGCATTGGGATCGTCAGAGCGGGGGATGGTGATCTTGGTGGCTGTTTTCAGCTCCAGCTCCTGTAACTTCTCACCATTCTTTCCAATCACAAACCGATGATGTTCTTTTGGAATAAGCACAGTCGCCGAGGCCTAAACAGAGAAGTTCAGCATTCGAACTTAACTTTTACAGCAAAATAGGTTTAATAAGAAGAGCAGATTCACAGTAGGTTATTTAACACTGCACATCTTCCACAATTCTTTAAAAAACTTTAAAATAATGATCCGCACTCCAAGCTTTTTGTTGCTTCTTTTTTAATTCACATGGGGGAACAAACACAGACGTTTCGGCAACTAGGCCTTCCTCAGCGTGTTCGACAATATCTATCCACCCATTTTCTAATATAGACCACATGTCATGACGTCATCACATAATTAGAAATGCCATTTTGTTACAAAATACATTCAATAACATTAAATAAGGTATGAGTAAATCATATACACTAGGGGCCAAAAGTTTGGAATAATTCTTATGGAAAGAAATTGGTCCTTTTATTCACCAAAGTGGCATTCAACTGATCACAAAGTATAGTTAGGACATTAGTGATGTAATGTACTGAGTACCTGGACAAACTGACAGCTAGAATGCCAAGGATCTGCAAAGGTGTCATTGCTGCATGTGGAGGATTTTTTTATGAGAACACTTTGAAGTAGTTTAAGAAGTCTTTTTAAAATTGTAATAGTAATTTTTCACGTTATTAATGTTCTGACTATACACTGTGATCAGTTGAATGCCACTTTGGTGAATAAAAGTACCAATTTCTTTCCATAACAGCAAAATCTGTACATTATTCCAAACCAGTGCACATATATATCAATCCCAACAAGATATCAGCATAGACATAGTAGATTTTTTTATACAAGCATAAAGTATTCTCAAATATTTAATCAACCTTCAATGGAGGTGAGAATCATCAAAAAAAATAAAAATAAGAATCATCGATAAAAAGCAGCTATCTACATTGAAGCATCAGGTATAAACCATCATAAATCAACATAGATCTTAACTTTTAGAAAATGCTAATTAATGTACATATCAGAAGATATCTATGATCAAATATTAATAAGAAGAGCAAGCATCAAACAAGAACCTGAGTTTGCAGTCGCGCCACAATCTCCTTCCTGGCTTTCATGACCGAGTCTAATTTTCCAGTCACCATGATGGAGAGGCCTTGGTCTTTGGCCAGAGAGAGCTCAATGTGTGCCCCAGTCTTATGCATGATGTCCAGGCACACCTTTGCCTCTTCACCCTCACCAAACTGACTGTTGTCTTTATAGCGCCGCTCCTCAAGAGGGACATGGAACACCTGAAGGAAAAGAAGGATTAGTAGAGGAGAAGAGAAGGAGTCAATAGACTGGAAGACATCATTAACATTGAGAGAATATGGTTGCCTGACAAGAAAACATTTCTCCAGGTCTTCAGTGTTGCTAGATCCTATGTACAGTAGGAGGGCTGCAGCTCCCCTAAATTTAAATTGCAATTAGCATGCAAATGTATGATCGCCCATTGTGAGCTCTTGAAACAACAAGCAAGACTGCTTTGGTGGCTATTCCAGACCTGTAAAAACTGACTATAACCAATAGCTGTGAAGTAGCATATCAAAAAACACTTAAAAGATGTTCATTTGTTGCCACCTACTGGTTAAAAGTGTGATTTACAAGATGCTGACTACCACACCTGGAGTCGCAAGTTCGAATCCAGGGCATGCCGAGTGACTCCAGTCAGGCTTCCTAAGCAACCAATTGGCCGGTTGCTAGGGAGGGTAGAGTCACATGGGTTAACTTCCTCGTGGTCGCTATAATGTGGTTCTCGCTCTCGGTGGGGCGCGTGGCGAGTTGTGCGTGGATACCGCGGAGAATACCGTGAAGCCTCCACACGCGCTAGGTCTCCGCAGTAACGTGCTAACAAGTCACGTGATAAGATGTGCGGGTTGACGTTGTCAGACACGGAGGCAACTGAGATTTGTCCTCCGCCACCCGGACTGAGGCGAGTCACTATGCCACCATAAAGAGCGCATTGAGAATTGGGCATTCCAAATTGGGGAGAAAAAAAAAGTGTGATTTACAAAAATGGTCACTTAATGAATTATGCCAAAATTAACAAATCTGAACTAATCTGAATTGATTCAAAAGACTCGAGTCACTAGCAAATGACTGACAGAGAAACATCCTATGGAGTTAATTCAAATAAATGTGACATTTCTTGTAATAACAGGTTTTTGTGGTGTTTGATCTAACTTTAAATTATAGAAGTTGTGAAATGATTAATTCATGTTCTATAATTTTTGTTAATAATTGGAATGATTAGGACAGATGAAACATGTTGCCAATAAATAGAGTTATGGTAATATATGGCTTATGTTATGTCTATGGTTCTTCAAGTGGTTTTGGTTATTATTTACATAACTTTTTAAGTGTTTATTTTAGAAAATTACTTTAGTCTAAATGGATATTAGCTGGCTATCTTGAATAATTTAAACACAGTTAAAAAAACAAAACTAAGTTGTAAACATCAAATATGCACATATTATTGTGTCATTGGGGTCGAGCCCCCCTAAGATTTAAATCCTACAATCACCCTTGCTCCAGGTCCTTAGCAGCTAAAACCATCCATGCTTATAGAGTATGATTATATATGTTACCTGAGTGATGACCGAGGCTTTGGTTGGTCGGATTTTCCTCCAGGCACCTGCCGGTTCACCAGTCTTTTCCCCTGGAGCACTATTGTCAGGTAAAGGGGGAAAGGTCTCCAGATAGGTGGGTATATATGCTTCATCCTCTGGCACACTACCTAACAATAGACAAAAAGAAAGGAAAAGAAGTGTAAAATATACACAAGAACTGTTCATTTAGAGTTCCCAAAACTAGACCAATGAATTTCCATAAATTTTCCATGACTTTTCCAATCCTTTGTGATTAAATGTTGTTTTTCTCCCCTTTTCTCCCCAATTTGTAATGCCCAATTCCCAATGTGCTCTAAATCCTCATGGTGGTGTAGTGACTTGCCTCAATCCGGATGGCTGAGTATGAATCTCAGTTGCCTCCGCGTCTTAGACCGTCAATCTGCACATCTGATCACGTGGCTTTCTGAGTGACTCCAGCCAGGTCTCCTAAGCAACCAAATTGGCCCGGTTGCTAGGGAGGGTAGAGTCACATGGGGTAACCTCCTCATGGTCCCTATAATGTGGTTTGCTCCCGGTGGGGTGCGTGGTGAGTTGTGTGTGGATGCCGCGGTGGATGGCGTGAAGCCTCCACACACGCTATGTCTCCGCGGTAACATGCTCAACAAGCCACGTGATAAGATGCGCGTACTGACGGTCTCAGACGCGAAGGCAACTGAGATTGTGCCTCCGCCACCCGGATTGAGGCAAGTCACTATGCCACCACGAGGAGTTAGAGTGCATTGGGCATTCCAAATTGGGGAGAAAAAGAGGAGAAAAAACATATATATATATATAATTAAAAAAATTAAAAAATATATTCTAGAGATTTTACTCACAATGAGCTTTTTCTAGTTGATAAAATATATTTTAGAGCTGAGCATAACTAGAAACAATTATAGTTCTAACATTGTATTCATTTCTGTGACTTCTTCAAACACAATTTTCCATCACAACTTTAAAATTCCCTGATATTTCTAGGTTTTCCTTTGGACATGGGGCCCTGTTCATTAAATTTTAATAATAATATTATAAACAGATTTTTGGTCATCATAAATTTATGATGATGAAGAAACTCAAACAGGGTCATCCAGAAAACAGCAGAAAAACTCCATATACATTTTATGAATATACCATCACACCAGTGATCTCAAGGTCCCTCAACCCACTGCAGTGCTCCGCAAAACTCTCCTGAGTCAACAATGCCACAGAGCTCATGTTTCAAGACAGATCCAATATCCTGCAGTGACGATGAGGAGGGGGTAGAGGTGGATAGAAATACAGACAGAATACAGAAATACCATTAGCAAAGAATACTGGCAGTGTGTAGTATATTTGCCCTTGCAAACCAATCTGACTAAATAAATCATAGCAGTAACACATTTTTTCTGTATTCTCTGTGGTTCCTGCAGCCCAGCAGGGCCCTGGTACACACTGGCATCTCCCTGAGCCCAACCACTCCACCTGAGCTCACCACTTAAAGACCAAACACATGATTGCTGCAGCTGTGAACAAAAGCCTTGTGTGAGTTAGACTAATGTAATGATTATTGATTTGTATCAAGAACACGTGCAATTGGTTAGACGGAAGACATAATGATTAGAATAGTGATGTTTTGCATTATCAAAAAACCTGAGTCACATTTTCAGGAAATATGTCTCAGAAAACTGCATCACTGAAATGTACTATAGCTCATACACTGCTATATTACTTTGACATGCATTAACAACAAGTTTTATTCAATTCTGTAGTGCATGCAACATTCTCATTAGCTATTTTTCTCCCAAATATGCCTTAATACCACAATAACCTTTCCATGCCACTTCTCCCACCTGCAAAGAGAGTCTGTCCAGGTGGATGCTACAGTAAGCTCTTCGGTTTCAGTCTGTGTTCAGAACTGTGTGGGTGAGGTTAAAAAAGAGAGATCGTAACCAACCTTGTGATTACATATACAGCACAAAAAAACAGCGTTTGACAGCAAGGGCCTCTGAGGTTGATTAGGGAGTGGGGCAAAGTCATAGTGGTCTGTCCTGTGGGAGGCAATAGTGAGATCTGGTGCTAAGGATAGCCTCCACTTCACTCTCAGGCAATTATGCATCTAATTGGTGTGTGGGTGTTTTTGCTTACTGGAGTGAAGGCAAAAATAAACACATGCATTAGATTTACACATGGGAGTGACACTTTTTACACCTAACAATCAAACACTCATTGAGGCAGCAAATTAGGCATGCAGAAGAATAAGATATATTAACCTCAGATTTACCAATCATTAAAGCAACTAATCTAAGCCAGTGAGGGCACCCCACATCTGTCTATTCTATTGTGCCATTATAATCGCACAAAGAGGGTAAAATAAGTATGTGTAGGGGAATAAAGGTTTTTTTCACATGTGATCATTCTTTGTCAGCTGTGAGATGAATCTATGCACACCACTTGCAAATAAAATGCATGTCAGAAACAAAAACAACTAAACTCGAAAAAGTGAACTTCTCTATAATACGATCTCTCAATTAGCATTCTATATAAAATGCATATATATCTGTAACGTGCTGCATGCATGATCCATGCAATCCATGCCATCTGCAAATTCAGTGCAGAGCAGCAGGTTTGTGTAAACAAATACAGGAGCAGGTGACAGCACTACCTGACTGACTAATAACAGCGACGTTCTCATTTATAACAGTGTTTAAACCTCGAATATCAAAGTGAAGATGCAGTTCATATAGTGGTAGTAAACGCTCATCTATCTTGCAGCACATACAGAATCTGTGAGTTTAGCTGACCAGCTAATCTGCTACATGTAAAGCAGCTCGTTAGCTACGAAGCTAATTTTATATAGAATAACCAGACATCAAAAAACGCAGTTACAGGATTAAATATATTCTGTCAACCAAACGTTGCGACAAATTGCATTTCTAAGGGAAAAAAACAATTGCTCACCTTATCAGAAAGAAAAGCCTCGCCGCTGGACTGCTGACAGTAAACACTGCTGCTGGGAGTCGACTCTCCAACTGAATCGAATCTCTGATTCATCTTCTTCTTCTCTTGGATTAAATGGCAGCTATTTTTGATTCATGCATCAGTGTATCTGATTTAAAACAAGAGATTATTTTTACGTTTTTTATGTTGTATTTTATTTTATATTATTTTAAGTATGCTTGTTTACTTTATTTGGTCATTGCACTTAAATTGATATTCATAAACCGATATTCATGTTATTAAAACCATGCTTGAAAACAAAATAATTAAAAATAAGATTTTTTTCGGATGAAGTTACAAATGACAAAGTCCGGACAAAGTAATAAACTACTTAAAATATGTTTGTAGAACGTATTTTCTTTTATTTTTGTTTTGTATTTATTTTGTACACATCTAATGCGTTTAAATACACGTAGGCTATAATGTAATATAAGCTGAATAATGTTTATTTTTGCTTCCGCCACTACTCTTTCGCTTTTAATTGTGTTTTTATAGGTTATCATATTGTGAAATAAAAATAATATATATATATATATATATATATATATATATATATATATATATATATATATATATATATTTTTTTTTTTTTTTTTTTTTTTTTTTAGTGATTTGCCCTATCTGTGGTATGAAAAGAAGTTATCTTTAGTAAAACACTGTAGCTTTTTTTGTATCCCCTCTTTTCGGTCTAGTTCAGAGGAAGAAATTAATGTCACTTGTTTAACAAAATAAGATTGTGGAGGAAAAGCAAATGATACAATTTCAAAAGATAGTTTTGAGCATAACCTATTTTGGATGTGCAGGGTCTGTAAGAGATTCGAGATAACCACCTCCGCGCTTTTACCATAGGAGAGAGAGAGCGACTGTAAACTCGGGTCGTGTCTAGAAGGGATCCCTCTCTCGTCAACTTCTCGCGCATGCGCATTATGTTAAGATGCTTTCGCCTGTGATTTTTTGTTATCATCTAAGCGTATTAATGATGGAAAGCTTCAATAAATATCAATAATATAACATTATTATTATTATCATCATTATCATAGAGTGACTGTTTGCACTAGGTGTAAATACATGTCACATAGTGCGGCTATTTGCACTGAAATAATCTGGTGGAAACAAAGAAATTAAAGACAAACTGCTCTTGCAGTGTCTCTACAATAGCTTAGTTTGATAAGAGGACCTGGGTTCTAATCCTCCTTTTGACCCAGTTTCCCCCATCCTGTTTCCTGTCTGCACTTAATATTTTAATTTAATACTACTTATAATAATAAATAAAATGAATATAAAGGTTGATTTCCTCGTAGTGATAGGGTGTCTGTGGGACTCTAAATAAACACACTGCAGTGATGCCCTGTAAGTATTTAATTAGGGGTGCAAACAGTATCTAAGACTATTTGCACTAAGTGCAAAATGTTGGTACTTACTCTGCCTTATTATTATTATTATTATTATTATTATTATTATTATTAAGAAATCCTGTTGTCTTCTTGAAATCTCATATAGAATCCCATGTTTCGTGGATGCACTGACTTAAACTGTTGTGACTCAGTTGACATTAATAGTAATTCATGAATTAAAAAGTGTTTGTGTTGAAAGAAACAAGCTGCTGTTTAAAGACATTTATCTCTTTTAGAACTGGAAAAAGTAAAACAAATCTTGTGGAGATTTTGTCTGTGTTCCGCAGCCCGCACTCCTTTCCAGTCGAATCACAAAGAAAAATGCAAACAAATGTGTCCCCACTCAAGATATACGTCCACTGCAGTGCGGATGCAATCTTTGTTTAATAAAATATAAGTAGTATTGGAGTGGATTAGAATCCAGGACTTCTAACACAACACACCATTTTGTTATCACTTAACAACCCAGTCTGACTCTCATTAATCGAACGGATAGATGTACTGCTTCAGTTACCGACAATATCACATGACCGACAGTAGCAGACGTAGAGCTAAAGTTATCAAATTTATTATGTGAAATATTTATTTTAAAGCTTGAAATGATCGTGAAAACTGACTGTTCATCAAAACAGACAATTTAAAATAATATTTTACGAGCGCTTCTCGTTGCTGTGCGACTTCAAAATTAACGTGTAAAAATCTCGCGAGATTGACGAGGGATCCCTTCTAGAAACGACCGTAAAATAGAGTGTCACGACAGTAAGTCACCGTTTGCGAATACCATACAAATGAATGGGCAGAGCCGTAAACTGACACCTCTGTCAGAAAGTTGTCCGTATCCTCTTAGCAATTTTATCATAGTAGGTTTTATCGTTTAATAACAAAACAGCAATTTATTCGTAGTAAACGCCACACATAGTTCATTCCAAAGGGATTTTTTAGTGTAAAACATGTTGAAGATTAGCGGACATGCGGTCAATTCATTAAGTGATGAGCTGTTTCCTCACTAAAGCAGTTGATTCAACACACTGACGCATCTCCTCCATAGACATCCATGAAAAAACGGCCTCTTGTCTTCTCGCTAGTGTACCGCCCCACTGAATGTTAATGGGACAGTCGCGTTATGCATTGCTTTGCTAAATTTGTAGGCTCGGTTCTCTGATGGAAGGTTTGTAAATCATGTTTTGCAAGCCCACTCCTCTCATACCCAACCCGTTTTTCAAAATAAAATACTTTTTTTTATTTATTTTTTTTCCCAGACACGAATATTAATTTAACCTTTATTATTTATTTAACCCTCCTATTGTCTTAAGAATCTGCACCCTGCTTTTGTCCTTCAGGTAATTTTTGACCGTTCTGAAAATCATTGAAAATGCTTAAATTCTTGATTAGTGCACTGTACAATGGCACTAAAGACCCCCTTAACGAAAATGTTTTATTGTGGTCCCAAAGTGTATAATAATAGGGGAAAGTTATATATTGAATATTAATTAACAATTTTAAAATGTTTTATTTGAATAACACACACACACACACACACTGATAATCTGAGTCTCCGCTGGGTGGCAGCTAGAGGAAGATGTAGGCAGAGATGAATGGGATGGGAGGAGGAGGATTGGGGTATTCAGTAATCACACTGCCCCTGTCCGGCTGTTACACAGTACACGCTCACGAGCAGGAAAACAAAGATCCGGAGATGCGCGTGTGGATTTACCGGAGAGAACAACAAAAGAAGAAAGACGAAAATTATGTCTGATCAAATCCTCACGGATGTGAAGTTCGTGCGAGACACATTCGGTGAGTAGTTTGGTGTAATATGCACATGGATTCACTTCACATTGACAGATATGAATTTTTAAAAGCACTCACTGTTTAGTTATAATGTATAATTAGAGTGGGTGTGTACAATAGAAAATTAGTTCAAGTGTTTTCCGATTAAGCAATCACGTTGTACAGCCTACCGATGGAATAAAACATTTCAACGGGGTTAATATAGGTTTGTGCTTAAAAACTGCCTTTAACACACACACACACAGAGTTGTGTGTCAGTTGTGTCTAAATTAATTGACAGGTCTAGTGGTTACAGCCATTGAGTATGTGTATATTAAATCAGTGTTTGGACAAAACACCATTGTTGATCATGTGAAGAACATTTAGAAATATTCACATTATAGTGTTTATTATGTTATTTACCCAGGTTTTTCCTGACACTTTTGTTACTGATTATGAAAAGGTCAGGTCTGATGTTTGACAACACAACAGTTGGACAAGGTGCTTGCTACCAGAAACCTGATTTAAGTGATTTGCACTGAATTTTATCTATTTATTTATTTTTTGGTTTCTTTGGTTGTGGTTAGTAAGTACTGGTAGTACTTACTACATTGAATAAATTAGTTTAAGTGTGAACTTGAAAGTATTAAGTAAATTCTAAATTTGTCCTCAATTCAAGCATGTTAAAATTGATGGTCTAGCTTATAAGTAAATATGATTTATGATTGTTTGTTATCTTTGCAATGTGTCATCATGTACAAATCCTAAAGTACAAAACATTGTCATGTTTATTTGCCAATTTGAGTAAATTTCACAGATAAATGAAATAAGTAATGTTCCCAGCATGCACTGGGCTTTAATAATGAATGAACTTGAATGGTTTAACTTTTTGCAAGTTGATTTACACAATTTTTATTGTTGATTTTGTTGTTACATTTAGTAACTTATTGAAGTCTAAAGATCATTTTCTACTCAAAATAACCCGCTCATTATTAAAAATAAATAAATAATTGATCTGTTGATTGCTACCGTCATTGTGTTTTGTGCACCAAGTGTTGTGGTCTGCATGCACAGCTGTTTATCTTGTTTCAATCACCATTAAAGCAAGGTGATGTTGTCTAATAGACTGTGTAGAATGCATTAAGCTTCCCTGTGGAAGTCGTCTGTGTGTCATGTGTTACATGACTAAGTACGTTAAAAAAGCATCGAAATTTTAAAATGTACTTGAAACAGAGTATTACAAGTAAACTATATTTGAGAATTTCTAGTTAAATCCATAAATAATTGTGTTTAGCCTTTACTTGAAACTCTGGTCTGTTAAATTTACTAGCATTTTCTGCATGGAAAGTTTTTCCTAGGTTTTTATAAGTAAACCCCACTCCAAAAATTTTTCAGTGCATGTTCTACCATTCCTGGTTAACACAATAATAATATTGACAGCTAATTTGTTAAAATTGCTAGAATTTCTTTAGATTTTCATTAAACTGTATGAAAAGTGCACAAATTAAACAGGTATGGAGGGGTCTTTCTTCAATCACAACATACCAGTTGGGCTAAGGAATCTAGGAAGCAAAGCAAAACTTCAACAGGAAAGGAGGATGTTTCATGTCACTCTTAAGAATGTTTGTAGGTTGGAGGGGAAGTATTTTGTACACTTTTTTTTTTTTTTTTTTTTTTTTTTTTGAGAAAATGTCTCAGTATGCCTTAGAGGCTGCACTGGTCACTGAGGTTTGAAATATCAGAGTGAAGTAAGAAATGTAGAAACATGTAGAAACATGATTACCTTATAATGCAGATTATGGTAACAATTTTAGCCATCCTATTTCAACCCATGGGAAAGCATTTCTTTCTTCCAAAATAAGATTGGATTGTTTGGTGTTGAGCCTTGTATGTTCAGGATATCGAAACAAAGCAAGGCTGCACACTGAAGAACTTGACAGACCTGCTGAGTCTGTCTGAGTGCTGAGTCAAGTGATGCCAAAGATCAACCTGAGCTGTTGACACAGGAAGCCAACTCTGAAACAACACCCTTTCCCCTCCAATATCCTCCTTAGAATATGATTATGCCAAACCAATAAATTTAAGCCCCTTTTAAAGAATATTCAAGCTGTCATTTGTATTGTTTAGCATAATTTTTGCATAAAACATGAAATGATAAACATATTCCATTAATACTCATCTGTTCATGCATTCTTAATCCTATAATGCATTCCTAAGATTCCTTAGTTCCGTTAATTTCCTTTAGGAATATTCCTTTAAGAAAGCCTGACTGATAAGAGCAAAGTACAGTGATGTTACTGTGTGAGAGAATTCCTATGTTATGTCACATAATTTATTGCTCAGTACAGAGAT
Source organism: Myxocyprinus asiaticus (assembly GCF_019703515.2). Taxonomy (NCBI): domain Eukaryota; kingdom Metazoa; phylum Chordata; class Actinopteri; order Cypriniformes; family Catostomidae; genus Myxocyprinus; species Myxocyprinus asiaticus. Next base: position 23,330,985 of record NC_059375.1, on the reverse strand, counting down.
CACTGTGCTGTTTTATTTTTATTTAATAAGTTACCAGCTGAAAATCAACTTCAGGAATATGATGTTTATAGTTGTGAGGACTGTCACCTATAAAACAACAAAAGTTGCAATTATATACATTTTTATGAAGAATGTGAAAATGAACACTGCAAAAAAATAATTTTCTTAATCTGTATTTTTGTCTCACTTTCCAATAAATATATTTTAACATACTTAATTTACCTGAGAAGCACAATTGCATAAGATATAAAGACTTGTTTTAAGAGAATGTATACTGAAGTAAGTTTATTGTTCTTACCCCATTGGCAAATAGTTTTGTTCTTGTTTTTAACATAAATGTAACAAAATTTTGTAAGGTTTATAAAACAATTTGCCAATGGGGTAAGAAAAAGAAACTCAATTCAGAATTCTCTTAGAACAATTCTTAGGGCCCTATTTTAAGAGCGCTAGCACTATGTGCAGCGGTATGTCATAAGTGCAAAGTCAACAGGCTTGGCCATAAAGTTTTGGTATTTTCGTGCAAGCATGTGCAAGTGGGTTTGGCGAAATTGGGCGCACAAGGCCTTAATGGGCTGGTTTATGTGCAGTTTAATTGGGAGGTTATTGTACTATTATATTGTCCATTCCCTGTCAAGCACCAGTGATGTAAACTAAAACAGTATATTCATAAGAAGTTGGTAGTGTAAAAATGGACTGTATGCAATGAATAAGAAGAATATAAGTATGGACATTATTTTGTACATTAAATGTGTCCTTGTTGAATGTTACATGCTACTTTTATACGCATGGAAAATGTGGTTTAGAATATGGATGTTGGCTCCGTTAAATTATAGAGAATTAGTATTAGAGAAAGTAATACTAGAGAAAGTATTATTAATTATTTTCATCTACTGACACACAAATCATGGCTAGTATTAACAATGATTGTATCGGCATGCACTTCATTTCTAATTGTCGATTTTGAAAAATGTAATTCATTTATTGAAACACGAAAAATGTAACAACAATTTTTTTTTAATTCAAATGACATTTTAAATGAAAAAAAAAAATAATGAAGTTGCCACTAAAAAATCATACCAAATCAAAACATTTTACCCTATCCAACTTCTTCTATCGGCACCTTTTGCAGTGACTTAAAAATCACTATACGACAACAGGTGGAGAAAAAAAACAATACAAATTAGATCATAAATACAATTGTAAATATAAAAATTATAATAATAATTGAAAAATAAACCATGACCTATAGATTGTTTAACACAAATCTCATACATTTATGTTTCATAAAACAGTTACAACAGTGATCTTCATGGACATAATTTGATGTTTCACTATATTTTCAGAGTTTGAACCTGAACTTTATTACCACCTACTGGTGGAATCTCCAAACTGCAAATATAGAAACTGAATTTAGACTTTTCACTGAAAACAGACGTTGTATTGAAATGACTTTGCGCAGTGACCTATTTCTCAGGAAAATAGGAAATTGTGCTTTGCACCACTTCATTAACATACGATACATCCGCAGTTAGTGCAAACACCCAACCCACGCCCACTTGCGCTTTGCGCTGGCATAAAAATTGGGCTTAGAATTAGCGCTCTCATGAAACGACAAGACGTAGACGTAGTCTTTGCGCGTAGTGCTACACTTTGCACACTTATGAAAATAGAGCCCTTAATATCTTATACAATTTTGCTTTTCTAAGAAAATAAACTTTAAATCTTGTTTAAAGGATGCAAAGAAAAACAAGATAACAATACTGATATTTATGATTTTTTTTGCTCTGAAAGAATGAAAGCACTGCAAAGATGACAGAAGTTAATGTTGTAAAATGACATAAAATGATATTAATGCCAATCATATTATATTATTAATTTGTAATATTATGTTTAACCCTTTCATACGTACCTAACTGGGCCCCGCAGAGTAGCATCACACATATGTGTTTCTGCAACAGTAAGTTACTTTACAAGCTGCCAGATTCAAATCTGCTTTCGTGCCGACACAGGCTGCACTGGCCAAGCACCTATAATTTATATTAGCTCAAACAGTTACTCATACAGTCTTTTAAACCACAAAATAAGATCATTTTATACATCCAACTCATCACCAAAGTACCATGATAAAAAGTTTACAGCTCTTATACGCACAGTCAATACATCAAACGTGATCTTCCTCCGATGCGTGCTGAAATGTTTGTTTACATTAGAAACAGTTGTCAGTGGTCAAACAAACTGCTACTCAAAGAGTCTTTTTAAACATAATATATTTATTTTATGTAACAAACAGCAAAATTGCCACCAAAGTACCATGATAACAGTTCATAGTTTATATATGCACAGCCATCATATAAACGCATATTTTCCCTTGCGTGCAGTCTGCTTAGGTGCAGATGTGGTTTTCATCCACACAAATAGCAACTGAAACAGTCTTTTCAGGCATATAATACATTTGTTTACTGAAACAGACAGCCGAAATATCACAAAAGCACCATGATAACATTTTAAAACTCATATACTCACAGGGAACACATGCTGAGTGCGATTATCGGATGCACGCAGTCACAGTTTACATTAGCGCTGGATACACACACACGTTTTGTTTTTATATCATCATGGGGACTTTCCATATACTTCTATGGATTTTATACGGATCTAATGATAATTTCTATCCCCTAACCCTACCCCTAAACCTAACCCTCACAGAAAACTTTTTGCATTTTTACATTTTCAAAAAAACATCATTTAGTATGTTTACTAATCCATTTCCCTCATGGGGACCGCTGGCTGGTCCCCACAATGTAGGTGATCTCAGGTTTTACTATCCTTGTGGGTACATTTGGTCCCCACAATGGAGGTTAACCTGTACACACACACACACACACACACACAAAGAAAGTCTGAGACGTCAAACAGTGCATAGGCAAACCGGACTGCTGATATTATTTGTTCATTTGTTTTTTATAGCTATATATAAACAAAATAAATAAAACAAATACAGTACAGCAGAAATAACCCATTTGTTCACATGTTTACTATATTATATACAGTAATTGTATTTTTTAACGATAAGAAATCAAAGATTAAAATAAAAGAAAAAAATATTTGTTTACACTCTGGCCACTTCTACCGGCTGTGCAGTGTCACATGCAAAAATAACTCACTCCAGGGGGCACTGCAGGGGAATTTAGACCCTGCTCATGAAAAGGTTAATTGTCTTATTGTTTGTTACTTTATGCAGGTTGAAGATTGAAAGCCCTCTGTGACCCTTCTGCCTGGCCAGGTTGCATTAGTTAAAACATAAAAAAACAATCAAGATGTCTGCTCCAGAGACTCCACAACTACCTCCAAAACCTGAGGTTAAACAGAAACCCCAGCTTCCTATAAAGCCCTCCAATAATGCCTCTGACACCACATCTGTGGACAGCACAGCCTCACAGAGTTCTGGGAATGTAAAAAAGATTGTCAACAAGTTCAGCCTGCAAGAGGCAGAAAAGATTCCATGTGGAGGTACACCAAAGAGCTGCAGCATGGACCAGAGACCACAAAAACCTCCAACAGTAAAGCCAAGACGCAAAGTCAAGAGTTCTTCTATGACCAGTGCTAACAATGCACCTCCTCTTCCTCCAAAAACAAGGCAAAATCACACTGGACAGAAAGAAGAGGTGGAATACAAAGAGGCTTCTGCACAGAGTAGGCAAGAAGGAGGCTTAGCTGCTGTTATATTTGATGGAGGCCGATCAGGTACAAAGAGCATTATATGTTTTATTGTTAGAAAGCTTACACTTTCCTTCTTACTATATTTAATAAAACTCAAAATGTGTTTCATGCTCAAAATTACTAAAAATGATATAGCAGATCACATATCCTCTAAACCTGTTCCTGGAGACCAGTTAAGTCATTAAATACTGTAGTCAATGTAAGCTCTGCTGTGTTTGGTTAGAGTGAGTTTTCCACTCTAAGAAATAATACCCAGATAGAGAAAGAAAGAAACACAGGCATAAAAATACAAGAATAAGCATGAAGAATAAAAATGTTCTTGCAGGCATTTATATTGATGGCAAACTTGCATTTTGGTTATTTTACTCAGTTTTAATCTCATCTCCTCATTTGAGTGGGTGTTGTGAGGGTAAACTCTGTAACTCTGTTAGTGTTGGTAGTAATCTTTGAGAGATCTGAGAAAATATGTCTTGGACTGCAAATTGCTAGTTTGTCTTTCTACAATTTAGCTTTGAAGGTAGTATTGAATATGAGCTTTGTGATGTACATCAGAAATGTGAGCTGTTCTTCTTACATTGTGTTCTTATCAGTCAAGGCACTTTAAAGTGTTTAATTTTGTGTTGTAAGATTCTGTTGTATGTTGGAGCCATATCCTTGAGGGCATATTGTGAGGTAGTGTCATGGCCACGGGTGACCTGAGTTTGAATCCCGGCTTGAGGTCCTTTTTCGATTCTGTTCCCCCTCTTCTCCACTTTCATCTCCTGTTTTCCTCTTAACGTACCTATCTAATAAAGAAAAATGCTAATATATTTTAAGTAAAATAATATATATATTTTAAGCGAAGTAGGGGTGCATCGATCGATCGGCCACTGATCTAAATTGGCCAGTCTTCATCTTAAGTCTGTGATCGGCGATTGGCCAACCATGCCTAGAATCAAGGCCAATCTTTTTTGCAGTAAACAAGGAATCGCACATACTCTCCTACTCTAATGAATGAGCGCTTTCTCAGCCCTTGATGCATGGCAATGTAGCCTCTGGAAGGTGAACTGTTGGCAGTTCTAAGTATTCACAAATATAAGCAGACATGCTGTTATTCAGATGATTATGCAGGTTTGTTTTTAAAAATGTGTAAGAATTACATGTGTATGATATTAAGTTTCCCATTTTCTAGAATCATTGTGGTAGTAATTCTGACTTGCTGCACAGTAAGCAGGAAGAGGATAAAGAGGCTGCTAATGGTTATAAAAATGAATTAAACAACAAATAAACATGCATTTACAAATCTGAGTATACGCGATTGTAACGTGAGTCGTGACAATCAGACGTTGTGTGGAGCGATGGAGACTGTTAGAGCGATCATAAGCACTTTTAGCTTCACTCCCTTCAATATGCTTACTCGTGGTGTCAATCAAACATGCGCGCTCTTCAGGAGCTCTCAATATCTCATCAGTCACTCATCTCAGCGCTATTCTGTGAGGATCCCAATTTAAATCAGATTAATGTTGGTCACATTGCCGCTAATCACATCAATAACATTTTAACCATAACGACACAACGTCTTCACGCATTTGCTTAATAATTAGTGATTTGTGTTACAGCAAAACGCCAAAGACAGTAAACAAATCATAGACATGAATGATTTCTCACTGGAGCAGTTTTAGAGCTTGTAATGGATATATTTTTCTTATTTTTGAATGTATCTCTTCTGTGTGTGATGCTCTCATGGTTTTTACTGCATAGCAGTATGTCACAATGACCTTTTGATATTTACAACAGAACTATTTCAAAACTAATAAATGTTAGCAATTCACAATGAATGTAATTTTAATGTAATTTTGGTAACTTTATAAAAAGGTTCCATTCGTTAGCATTAGATGCCTTTGGTATCATGAACAAACAATGAACAATATATTTTTATAGCCTTTATTAATTGTAATGTCAGTTAATAAAATTACAATTGTTCATTGTTAGTTCATGTTACTTCATAGTGCATTAATGTTAACTAATACAACTTTTGATTTAAAAAATGTAATAGTATATGTTGTAACTAACTTTGTTCATTAGTTCATGTTAACTACATTAATGTTGTTAAATAATGTTAACAAATGGAACATTTTTGTAAAGTATCTTAACACGATCTTAGTGTTAAAAAATCGGAGATCGGTATCGGCCTCAAATTTCCTGATTGGTGCACCACTAAAGTGAAACATCATTTAGGCATAGATAACATATAAGAGTTTATTGTCTTGTGGTTGTTGTTGGCCAATCAGTGGGTAATCAGTTTTATCATGGGATTAAAAAGTGTCTGCAGTCTGCTAAACAGAAAGACAGATGGGGCTTTGGAGAGGGGATAAAACAACCCCTCCCGGAGCCAATTACATTGAATTAAATATATTGAACTGAATTTAAAATGTTGGGTATTTTAGTACTAAATAATTGAGGAATTTTAGGTTGAGGTGCATAATTAGAACTTTGACTGTAAACAGTCTTTCCTGACTCAATAAATTGTAGAAACTTGCTAGACTGTAGCTCAATATGGTACCTCATTCAAATTCCTCTTGGAGAGTCTCACAGAATTTGCTGTTCATAAAACACTTTATAACCAGAACTGTGTGAACTGAGGCAGTACAGGTGTATTGCAGCTAAAATGCAAGTGGCCTTTATTGCTGCCTGTTTTACTGGTGTCATAAAAGCTGCTGTTCCAGCCTCAACTTGACATATGACTTCTCATACATTCGAGTAGTCTAGTTTCAAGACAGTTGGTGAAATGGCAGAGGGGCTAAAACGGGCATTTAAAAAAATAAAGCAAAATGTATTTGAGGCAGTTGAAGAGATGCGAGTAAAAGAGGAGGATGAGATACTGACCCAGCGCAAAGGTTCCAAACAGAGGTTGGCGGTACTGATAACACCAGGCTCTAAAACCGAGGTGGAGCAACACCTTAAACAATCAAAGAAGAAGCAGGGAACTAAGAAAGATGGTAGTCAAAGATCTGTAAAAGGTGAGCTTGTGAAATCTTAATGCAAAAAAGGAGCAATATGACACCATTCATGTTGATAGTAGGCAGTGACATACAACCAAATACTGTTTTATTTTAGCCCATTTTAGTGTAAGCTTAATCATGTTTAAAAGCCCTAAATTATGTTTTTATGGACTGGGCATAGAGCAGTGGATTTCAACTGGTTTTGCTTAAAGGAATAATTCACCCAATAATCAAAATCCTGTCATCATTTACCCACCCTCATGCCATCCGGGATGTGTATGACTTTCTTTCTTCTGCTGAACACAAACAAAGATTTTTAGAAGAATATTTCAGCTCTGCAGGTCCATACAATGCAAGTGAATGGGTACCAAACTTTTGAAGTTCCTATGACCCTGTTTCCACCTGGTATTACTGTGCGTTTCGGGTGATCCAATCACATGTGGTCAAGTGAGACACGTTGTTAACACCTGGTCACTTAAATGCGTCTCCTGTGATCAGATTTGGAAGGGAGGGTCTCTGTTCTTTGTCATGATGACAAAAATCAATCACTATGTCAGTGTGTTACTGCATGATAATAAAGCACAACAAAGTCAGAAAAGACAAAGAAAGCGTGAAAAAAAACTGGTGCGTTGTTTCTCCCAGATGCGATTGAAATGTAATTTAAGCACAAACACAACATGTTAAGCAGAATTAGCCAATATTTCAGTGGATTACCTGTATTAAAGGAGCTTCAGGTGTTTGTGCTTGTCGTCTGTGTTGATATCAGACACATTAAAGAAGATCCGTGAAGTTCTTGTGATTGTGTATGTTTCCGCTGTTTAAAAATTTCCGATTGGATGGTTATTTCCTTTTAAAGCCGTTCGTAAATGGCAAAGTTTAAACTCTTGTTTTAGCGCAGAAGTTGATTGACAGGTCAGGGGTGGCATTTCACTGCTGCCGGGATGCATACAGGACAAATTTGCATTTACACCTCAAATGCCATGTGGACGTTTTAGACCCCATTTAGACCTGTATTTAGGGCTGACAACCTGTGATCAGATCACCCGAAACACATCTTAATACTAGCTGGAAACAGGATAAAAAGCATAACAAGGCGGCATAAAAGTAATCCATATGACTCCATTGGTAAAAATCCATATCTTCAGAAGTGATATGATTGGTGTTGGTGAGAAACAGATCAATATTCAAGTCTTTTTTCACTCTATATTCTCCTCCCTGCCCAGTAGGTGGCGATATGCACAAAGAATGTGAATCACCAAAAAAAAAAGAAGAAGAATGTGAAAGAGGAGATTGATAGTAAAAAAGGACAAAACGGACGCCATGCGAGGTTCGGATGTGTGAACGGCGAGCGCTGTGCACTTTGCTAGTTTTAATACTTTTTATGCCATAAACCGGTGAGATTCGATACACCCTGATCCTTAACTGTTCTAGGAAGACAATATGTCAAAGAATTCAAAATCCTCGGGCTCTGGAGACATTAAAAGACACTTACGTACTCAAGCTGATGCCCCCCCGGAGGCCCCGAGCGATTTGGCCAGAGAAGTGAAGGAAATTCGGCGAGAATTGTTGAACATGTCGGCAATGCTGACAAAGGTTGTTGCTGACTTGGAGGATCTTGCTGTAATACGTCAATCGATCACTGCCATGGAGACGAAATTCACTGAGGTGATTACAAGAGTGGGGGATGTCGAGAAATGGATAGATTATCTGGAATCATCGGAGAGGGAATTAGCTGCTAATCCGCTAGTGACCAAGGTGGATTTGGAGCGTGTCTGGGAGAAATTGGAGGACTTGGAAAATCATAACCGGCGGAATAATGTCCGAATTGTTGGAATTCCTGAGGACGAAGAAGGTTGGGATATGGTGAAATTCCTGGACGGGCTCTTTCTGAGTCTGCTCGACATAACAGGCCATAAGCTGAAAATCGAGCAAGCTTATAGGGTTCCGGCTTGGCGATCCATGGAGGGCGACAGGCCTAGATCAATTCTGATCAAATCCGATTAAGATCTCGTGTTACGCAAGGCGAAGAGTAAAGGAAGGCTTTCTTGGAGGAGCCACGGCATTTTCTTGTTCCCAGACTTTGCGAATTCAACGGGGGAGAGGCGTGATCGGTTCGGGGAGTGCAGGAAACACTTGAATCGGCGTAGAGTCGCTTTTGCACTGATGTTCCCGGCCAAATTGAGAATGGATATGGCCGTGGGGTATTTACAGGTCCCAGCGGGTGATGTCCTTCATAAAATCAATGGACTGAGTAAGTTGTTTTGTGGTACTCACATTGCAGCCAAGTGGACCGACTCACTGAACATCCACTTGACTGTCCGTGGAAGCTGAGCACCTTTTTTGTTTCTTTTTGTGCTGGTTCCGCCTAGCGGCTGGAGTTTGTTTTGTGTAGTAACACTCCTTTGGGACAGTGTTGTGGATGAATCTGCACGTTCTTTGTGCTTATGCCTCCTATTGGTGGGAGTTTGTTTTGTGGAGTATTTCTTGCAGGACATTGGAGTGATTGGGTCATTTCTTTGCACTCATGTAGCAGTCGAATGGGCCGGCTCACTGAACATTCGTTTGACTGTCCGAGGAAACTGAACGGCCTATTTTTTCCAGCTGCCGGCTGGAATTTGTTTTGTGGAGGAACACACCTTTGTTACAGTTATGTGGATGAAGCTACACGTTCTTTGTGTTTGTTCCGCCTATTGGCTGGAGTTTGTTTTATAGATTATCTTCTGTTGTGTAATTTTGTCTCATGGGATTTGTGTAGAAACTCCGGACTTGAGCGGTCCAACGGCGGGGTTGTCACGGGTCTCTTGTAGGCGTACATGGACTGTTTGAGTTTGGAGGGATGGACACCAGTTGGCACTGTCATTACACTGATAATTAAGCATCTACAATTCAAATGTCTTAAACAGATTAAAGATAAATTAATCTCAGTTCTTGAACATAGTGAAGCAAAAGTGTGCAAGCCCCCTTGAGCAACATTGACACTTCACAGGATGTGTACAAATTTTGGTCTTACAGATATTTGGAGACTTTTGAACCCATCTGGTAGGGACTATAATTTTTTTTTCATCAGTCCATAAAATTTGTTCTGGATTAGTTTGTTTTTTTATCTAAGTCCCTCATTTCATCTGTTGTTGATTGCTCAATTGGAAACATCTTAGTCTCAGATCACACCCTGGTGAGTTTAGAGGTGTTGCCACATACGGAGAAAAATAAATCATATAGTTGGCACTTTAATGTATCCCTTTTGCAAAATCCTGAATTCCAACAAATGTTAAAGGCTGAAATCAATGTTTATATGGAGACCAACTGGTCCTCAGTATCCTCTGTGGGCGTGGGAGGTACTTAAGGTGGTTCTTAGGGGTCGGATCATACAGTATGCCTCATTCATCAAAAAATCCAAAGCACGAGAACTCGTGGAGTTGGAAGGGAATATTAAAAGTGCCAAGGCAGAGCTGACGTGCCGAATGTCGTCTGATGAGAATTCACCCGATTGAAATACAGATGTAATACTATTATGTTGCGGAAGGTGGAGTTTTGGCTATTCAGGGCAAGAGAGTCATACTTTGAGTCAGGGGACAAAGCAGGGAAGCTTTTGGCTAGCTATATAAAGCTATCTTTTTCTATCATTCCCTCAGTGAAATCTGCTGGTGGTGAAATATTTACCTCGGCCATTGTTATTAATAATGCTTTTAAAGAATTCTATCTTGATCTCTATAGTTCCATGTCTTCGTCTACTGATGAAGATATTAGAAACTTTGTGGAACCATTAGAACTCCCTAAACTGACGACTGAGCAAAAAAAAATTCTCTTGATTCTGAGATAACCTTGGAGGAGCTTGGCGAGGTAATTAAGGCCTTGCCTACAGGCAAGGCTCCGGGGCCAGATGGCTTTGCCGCTGAATTTGTTTGATCTTATGCTACAGAACTGGCTCCACTTTTGTTAGATCTTTATACGGAATCATTAAAAAATGGAAAGCTTCTGCCAACCAAGACACAAGCCCGTCATCAGTCTGATTCTTAAAAAGGACAAGGTTCCAAGCGAGTGTAAGAGTTACCGTCCAATTTCCCTGATCCAGCTAGACGTAAAAATATTGTCAAACATTTTGGCCAACTGATTAAGTAAAGTTATGACATCTCTTATACATATAGATCAGGTGGGGTTTATTCGGGACCGCAACTGTTCTGATAACATTAAACATTTCATCAGTATCATTTGGTCAGTGGCGAATGATCAGACTCTGGTCGCTGCCATCTCACTTGACGCTGAAAAGGCATTTGATATGGTAGAATGGGATTATCTTTTTAAGATTTTGGAAATATATGGGTTCGGGAATACTTTTATTGAATGGATTAAGTTACTTTATAGACACCCGGTAGCGGCGGTTAAAACAAATTGATTAATTTCAGATTATTTTACTCTGGATAGGGGCACCCGGCAGGGTTGCCCTCTTTCCCCATTATTGTTCTGACTTGCCCTGGAACCATTAGCAGCTGCGATAAGGAAGAGGATTTCCCAGGGGTGGCGGCAGGAGGTATGGTGCATAAGCTTTTGCTTTATGCAGATGATATTTTATTATTCGTCTCTGACCCCACTAGATCTATGCCTTGCCTCCACAGAATTATTCATTCCTTTTCTAAGTTCTCAGGTTACAAAGCCAATTGGTCTAAATCCAAAGCTTTTGCTCTGACAGCATACTGCCCAGTAACGGCTTTTCAGCTGGGCACTTCCAGTGGCCCAAAGAGGGCATTAAGTATTTGGGCATTTTATTCCCAGCATTTTTTTTGTGATTTAGTTAGAGTTCATTTTGACCCCTTAATAAAAAGGTTTTCGAGCGATGTGGGCAGGTGGGCTTCATTACATTTATCTATGATTGGGAAGGTTAAGGTTATTAAAATGAATTGTATTCCAAAATTCAACTACCTGCTACAGTCTCTCCCTGTAGATGTCCCCCTCTCTTATTTCAAACAATTTGATAGCATAGCGAAGTCCTTCATTTGGAATGGTAAGCGTCCCAGATTACATTTCAATAAGTTACATAGGCCGATTGACAAAGGTGGGCTAGGACTACCCAAGATTTTGTTTTGTTATTATGTATTCAGTCTCAGACATTTGGCTCATTGGTCGCTTCCACCTGAGAGAGCCTCTCCCTGGTTTTGTATTGAACAGGAATTATTTGCCCATATTTTGCCATTGCAAAGTCTTTTTATTAAACTAATCAGAGAAGTTAAGTTACACCCCTTCATCCCCCATTTGCACGCGGTATGGACAAAAGTGTCCAGAGTGTTCAATTCGGATATTTATTTAAATGTTGCCTCGAGAATATGGCTGAACCCAAAATTATGTATTAATAAGTCCTCTTTCTGCTGGTCAGAGTGGATTGTGAGAGAGGTTAATACGCTTGGTGACCTATATGAGAGTGGAGTGTTGAGATCCTTTGAAAATATGGTTCAACATTTTAGGATTCCCAGATCTCAGTTCTTTAGGTATTTACAGCAGCACCACCTGCTCTGTACTATTTTTGGGAGTAGCATACACCCCCTTAAGTGGCAGATACTCTGGAAGTTGATGATTACTGCTTTTGGAAAAGGTCATGAGGCATCAGTGTATTACTCCCTGTTAATTCAGAGTCTGGGGGACAGAGCTTCAACTTCTCTCAAGAGATTATGGGAGATTTAAACTTGGTATTGGAGGAGGGAGTGTGGGCTAGGATTCTAAAAAATGTCAAGTCTACATGTAGAGATGCAAGGGTATGTCTGATGCAATTTAAGATTTTACATCGATTCTATTGGATCCCCTCTAGATTGTATAGACTTGGTCTTAAAGATACACCCACCTGCTGGCGATGCCAATCAGAAGACGGGGACACGTTTTTTTGGGGGTGTGTTAAGATCCAAGAATTTTGGTTGAGGGTTCAGAGCTTTATGTGTGATGTATTGGACACTCAATTTTCATTTTACCCCAGACTCTGTATCTTAGGTGATGGGGCGGTGATTAATATTGGGGATAGACATTTAAAAAGTTGTGTCCTAGCCGGAGTTATGATCAGCAGACGGATCATCCTCAGGGGATGGAAGTCGGCTGGGGCACCCTCGTTTCGGGAGTGGTGCGGGGAGATGGGCGGGGTGGCGGCATTTGAGGAGGTGATTTATAGAAGGCTGGGAAAATGGGATTTGTTTGACAGGAAGTGGGGTGGATATTTGGCTTTTCTGGAGGGTTCTCGGGGAGAGGCAGTTGAGAGGAATTTGTAATTTAGATGTGTATGTGTATTTTATTTTATTTATTTATTTTTTAATGTTTTTTTATTTTTTTTATTTTTATGTTCTAATTGTTTGTGACCACTGTAGTGCGTGTTTGTGTGGGGTGGGGGAATGTTTGGTGGGAGGGGCTTAATGTTTATAATTTGATTCCGTATTTTATGTTGTTTTTCTTTGTTTTATGAATGGAATCAATAAAAATTGTTAATTAAAAAAAAAAAAAAAAAAAGGACTTAAATATTGATCTGTCTCTCACCCATACTTATATCGAATTAGATAGCTTCAGAAGACATGGATTTAACCATTGGGACATATTACTTTTATGCTTCCTTTATGTGCTTTTGAAGCTTTAAAAGTTTGGTATCCATTCACTTGCATTGTGAGGACCTAAAGAGCAGAAATCTTCTTCTAAAAATCTTCATTTGTGTTCAGCAGAAGAAAGAAAGTCATACACATCTAGGATGGAATGAGGATGAGTCAATGATAAGATAATTTTCATTTTTGGGTGAATTATTCCTGTAAGCACCCAGATTGTTCATTGCAACTCAACACAATACCAGCATTATTTATTATATAAAAAAGTAGCTATATAAAAATGTCCATGAAATCAAGCAATTAAATGAATTATTACCATGAGAGTAATGGTAACAATGTATAGAGAAACTATTGACAAAACAAACTGTATTGGGCTGAGTAGGAAAACTGACAATTTTGTGAATGCATAAGCAACATCAGAAGTGAGATTTACCACCCTATCATATGGATCAAACACTGTGCCAAATATTGTTTTAGTATTAGCCATTTTATCAGGTGAAGAATAAATTTGCACCAAAATACTGTACAGTTTAATTGGACACAGGCTTTGATGTCAACAACAAAAGGTTACAGAACAGCATGAGAGACCCTGAGGGCAAAACTGAAAAATTATCACTTTGTTATAATGAAATCATTGGACACCTTTCAGAACATTGAGTTGTGCTCCATTACAAACAGGCTCATCTGGAATTTCCCTATGGAAGCTCACCTTCACTATGGGCATCTTTTATTATTTGTGTTTCAGGGAAGCTATATAAGTCAGCATGCAACTTACAAAGAGTTGCCTTTTTTGCTGCTGGTAAGTGTCACAAATAACATTATTTGCCCCCCTGAAATTGATTACCATGGGCATTTTTACCTTTATGAGGGCATATTTTTAACCATATAAAAACACAAACCATGCTGTCCATTTTGGTCAAATACTTATCTAAACAATGATGTTTGTAAAGTTAATTTTAAATTCAACTCTGACAGTTACACGTCACTATGGTTTCTGCAGAGGCACTAAACCAATAACTAAATAGTCTGAAAATAGAATATAATGAAATGTATCAAATGTAAGATAATTTGTTAAACAAATCATTTTAAATACAGTATCCTGAGCATTTGTGTTACTTTCTGTGGTTAATTTGTTCCCCTGCTGCTGATATTGTGTTTGTGTTGGTACAACAGTATGTTGAAGTTTCGTTTTGTGAGGGGTTTGCTATTGCGCAAAGCTAATTTTATTTGTTAAATCTGAAAAACATTAGGAACACTTCACTCAAAAACAACAAATTTAGACAAATAGGCATTTGTACAATATCTAATATTGGATTATGGTTCATAATGACAGTGTATGGTTCATTAAAAAAACTTGACTTGAACCATGTCAGAATTACAAGACTAACCTAACCTTATCCATAATTCATGTATTCTTCTAGCTCCTGATGGGAAAGAGGGTGGCAGACTGCGAGCAGAACGGGATTCAAGCCCTCTCCCAGAGCCTCAGTGTGAGAAGAACTGCAGCTGTGTGTGTCACCTGCAGAGGCATGGCATGAAGCTTGTATGGGTGCCAATAAGTGAAAAGGAGGAAGATGATGGTGAAGATGAAGAGATGGGGTCGGATCTTGAGATTGAGACCAGTGACATGGAGGATCAGAACGAAAGAGCCGGAGAGAGAGAAAGTGAAGCTGGAGAACAGGGCAAGTCAAGTATGGAGGTGGAATCTTTGAGTGAATCTTTAGCTGAGGGTGAGAACAAAGCAGAGGAACCGGTAAATAATAAAGACAAGTTTCAAGAGACCCGCAACCTCATAGAGCAGCAGCTGAGGAGGAAATCAGACCCTGGGCCTCAAACGCTGATCGCCTCTGTTGTCCCGTTTCCCCAGACCCCTCCAAACGTCCCAGAAGCCCAGTCTATGGACGAACAAGAGGAATCCATATATGACATTAGCCTAGATTTAGTCACTTCACCCAGACTGCAAAAGGGGTTAGACAATGTGACAAGCAAGCACACCCCTCCAGCCATACCTCCTCGAAAGCCTTTAGATAACAGGTGCTCCCCTCGTCTTGTTATGCCTCCGCCACTAGCACGCCCTGCTTCCCCTCTACTGCCCCCTACCAAATGCAGCCCACCTTCCAGTCCTCGACCACAAAGAGCTCCACCACCACCACTATCCAAGACCTTTGAAAATGGCAGACGCCTCAGCAGTTATTCTCTGCGGTCTATAGGTGCATATGATGGTATTATGATGTTTAAAGTCAACATAAAATCAAATTCAGACCCATTCATGGTCTTTAAGGGTTTGTTGACCCAAAATGTTAAATTCTGTCATCATTTACCCACCCTCATGTTGTTTCAAATGCGTATTACTCTTCTTCCGTGGAACACGAGGAGAAATTTTAAAGAATGTTGATGCTGTTCTTTTTTCCGCACAATGGAAGTAAATGGGGACTGAGGCCTTCAGTCCCTAACATTCTGACTAACATCTTCTTTTGTGTTCTATTCACACATACAGCAATTAAATAAAGTTGCTGTACTATTGCTGTAGGTGGTGGATTACTGTCTACACTTTCATTGGTAGTCGCGCATTGTGTCGCTGCTCATTTGCACAGAGTTAAGCTCTGTCGCATTGTCGCCGGATATCGCCAACTCACTTTGCAGCTTGCTAAAAGTTGCTGTATGTGTGAATGCCACTTTATTGTGCACAATTCATTGGTGCATGCTATTCAAATCAAATCAAATCCCTTTATTGTCACTCAACCATATACACAAGTGCAACAGTGGGTGAAAGTCTTGGGTGCGGTTCCAAGCAACATAGCAGTATGACAATTACAATAAACATCTGATTTATGCACAACACAGTTTACACATCTTGTTACACAATAACAATATACACCTAATAATATACAATATACAGTATACACAAAATAAGAAGACTGTATACAATAAAAATACACTGTATACACATTTTTTCCTTGCTTAAAATCCTGCTTCACTATGATATATAACAGATTATGGTTAAATTAAAATGGGTTGCAAACTGAATTTCATGTTGAATTTAAATGAAATGCTTTAGACAGACATTAGTTGATTATTTCTGTACTGGTTTATCTAACATAATTGTTGGTCTCTTCTCCCCTACCATCAACAGATGAGAATGACAGTGCAGGGGCTAATGGAGAAAAATGTGGAACCAATGAGAAGTAAAACTTTTGACACCTCTTCCACCCTTCCAGTGTTTCTGGTTAAGCTTTCTATGCTTTAATACTACAGTCACAGAGCTGTCATACCTGTGTAACTCAATCTCTGTTTCATCCTCAGACCTCCACGTTTACCATGTCCGCAACAATCTGTTGATTTGGAAGCCGGAATGGATGAAGGTATACATTTTCTGACTGAATAAATAACCAATTTGCGCAGAAATCTTTGTAAAACAAACCTTATGCAAACTAACTACTATAAGGGTGACTACTATATGGGTGAATCCTATGAAAACTGCAACATATTCAGGTTAAATTTCATCCTAAAATCTAAAGAAAGAAATAAGTCCTTTTTTAGGACTATTGTGATTTTGTTGCATTGTAACATTGTGACCTGCATGGGTTCGTGAAGTTCTCCCAAATTATATTGTAGTTGTTCTAAGAAAAGGAATGAATTATGTTTTTCATGCATTCATAAATTCATTTATGCATTTTGTTCTAATGCTGTTTTTTCCTGAATAGGAACAAGGTAGAATATTGTCATCTTTTTTATATCAACACTATTGTCTTTCTCCCTTTCTCTCATATTTCGGACCTTGCAGACTTCTTGTATCAGTTTTACACAAAAACATTTATATCTAAGGAGATCAGGAGGACAGTGTGTCGTAACATCAGTAAGACCAGCATAGACTTCCAGATGGATCCACACAATACAGTCAGCTCAGAGAAAGGCGCTGAAGGTCCCAGATTCAGTCCCGTTCCAACTCTCAAGCAGAACAGTTTGTGGCGGGAGCAGCCAGCAGTGCGAGACAGTGGTGTCCTACAGACCCTTACCCAAGAAGAGTGCAAGTACCAAGAGGTGAGCAGAAATTCTCCCAGAACAGAACCCATATTCTGTGAAAAAATAGTTTAAGAAATGGAATATTTGAGAAGGATATGAAAGTATTTTGTTAGGAAACACAGAAACAGGAAAAGAGAAACATTTTTTTTAAGAAGTTATGTTTCCCTTAGGACTGTTTTTAAGACTAATATGTTATTTTTTGCATTGTGAGATTAACCTCCCCAATTTATATTATCGTAATGCTAGAGAGAGAGAGAAAAAAAATTATCAGTTTCTCTGGATTTACTATTTATAGGTATGCGTTTGAGTAAAATGAACATTTTTGTTTTATTCTGTAAAGTACTGACAACATTTCTCCCAAATCCCAAATAAAAATATTATCATTTAGAGCATTTATTTGCAGAAAATGACAACTGGTCAAAATAACAAAATAGATGCAGTGTTTTATGACCTCGAATAATGCAAAGAAAACAAGTTCATATTAATTTTTAAACAACACAATACGTCTCGGTTACTTATGTAACCTCGGTCCCCTGAGATGAAGGGAACGAGACATTGCATCACTAAGCTGAAGCTTTGGGTGTGTCCTTCTATACGACCTAGTTGAAACCTTTCTACAATAACGGCAATTCTAAAATTGGCTGTGGTGTTTAAGCCCCACCCTTTTAGGCACAAAGCTGTCTGGTATAAAAACGGGCACGCAAACACCATTCCTCTGAATTTTCTGACTGAGGGACAAGAGCGCATTGCTCGCACCTCAAAGAATTCTGAGTCTGTAGTGCGGCCAGCTTATACAATGTCTCATTCCCTAAGCTGACATTATGGGGAACAGAGTCTCATCATGCCGCACTACATGACATAACCTTCCAGAGAGGAAACATGACACCGCAGTCCCGTGGGATTGCCGCAAGTGAATGATCCCCATGGTGGGCTAGGAGGAGAACACTCAGAATGGATATATGATCTATAGTATATAGTATGAATTAACCCCTTCACGAACCCAGGTGGGAAGGAAGTTTATTTGTAATGAAAGTGCCTGTGACTTTTGGGTAATACAACGGTCTGAATGCAGGCAGTTGTGCAAAAAGTCAGGGAGCCCGTACTTAAAAAGAGGGGCAAAAGTATATGTTTGGCCAATAGCAAGCGCTCTAGACAGAGATGACTTGCTATGAGAGAAACGTTACGTCTAGGTTATAAAACCTTGCGAATTTGTTTTGAGAAGACCATCCTGCTGCACAACATATGTCTTGTAAGGACACCGTTCACCCATGAAGAGGCCACGCCTCTAGTTGAGTGTGCTTTAACACCAATTGGGCAATTCGCTCCCTGTGAAGCCAGGGCGATCGCATCAACGATCCAGTGAGAAAGTCTTTGCTTGGAGACATACATTCCTTTCGTGCGTCCTCCATAGCACACAAAGACATGGCCAGACAGTCTGAACTGGCGGGTGTGCTCAACGTATGTAGTTGGGTAGTGCTCGCAAATGGCATAACAAATGGAAGGACTGTTCCTCATCCATATTAAATGGAGGAGGGAAAAGGATTGAAGGTAAACCACCTGCGCTCTGAAGGGTGTGGTTAGAACCTTAGTTACATAGCCTTTTCTGGGTTTGACAGTGGTTTTTGAAAGACCCAGTCCGAACTCCAGACTTTAATTGCCAACTGACAGTGCTTGCAAATCACCGACCCTTTTTACTGAGGTCAAAGCCTGCAGTAATGCAGTCTTAAGAGAAAGCACAAACAATTCAACATAGTCCAGAGGCTCGAAGGGAGGACCCGAGAGCACTTTTACAGTAGCCGGGTGAGGGGGATTTAGCCGTCCCACCCCCTTAATGAATTATGATTAAATCATGTTTGCCTATAGAGATGCCAGCTTCAGGTGCATGATACGCAGATATAGTCGCCACATAAATTTGAGGATTGATGGAGTGAGCCCTGCGTCCAATTGCTCTTGAAGAAATTTACGAATTTCAGGTGTGGGGCAGTTCACTGGGTCTGTGCAGTGTGAAAAGCACCAATTAGTGAACACATTCCATTTCAGTGTGTAAAGGTGTCTCATGGATGGTGCTCTAGCCTGTAAAATGGTGTTCATAACCGACTGAGCCAATTCTGGCTCGTCTGCTGTGCTCCATTCAAAGGCCACACATGAAGGCTTCTCAGCTCTGGCTGGGGATGCCAAATCGTGCCTTGTGTTTGAGAGAGAAGGTCTCTCTTCAGTGGTGTTTCCCATGGAGGCCCGTCCAATATTTCTACCATCTCCAGAAACCAGGACTGATTTGGCCATTTCGGCGCAATTAACAGGACTGTTTTCATGTCCACTCAGACTTTGATGATGATAGAATGAAGGAGGTGCACCGGGGGAAACGCACACTTGCATTTCGCCTGCCATACATGGACCAGCGTGTCCTGGTGACTTATATACACCACTACTGTTGTATTGTCCGGACTAATCAGAATGTGGTGATTCACATTGTTGGAATGAAAAGCTCTCAAAGCTAGAAAGACAGCCAATGGCACTAGGTGGTTGACCTGCCATGCCCGTTTCGCACCTGTCCAGGTGTCGAAAATCGGGCGTCCATCACTCACCGCACCCTAACCTTTGCTGGATGCATCTATGGTCAGCACTTTCCTTCTTAAAATTTGACCCAGCATAACACCCTGTTGGTAGAAGGCCGGCACTGTCCATGGTGCTAGGGCAGCCAGACAGTGGTGAGTCACCACGATGTGCATGCACCTAAGGCTCCAGGCGCAATGTGGAACATCTCTTGAGTCAGTACTGGAGAGGTCTCATGTGTAACAGACCTAACGTTATGATGGCAGATGCTGCCGCCATAAAACCCAGCATTCTCTGAAATGACTTCAGTGGTAATGTTTTTCCAGTTTGAACTGAGACAGACACCGAAGAATGGTCTGTATGCGATCGTTTGTGAGGTGTGCACGCATGCTCACGAGTCGAGACAAACTCCTAAAAGAAGATTTACTGGCTGGGAAAAAGTGTGCAAATCTAAAAAGCTGATGGTTAAATGGGTAAATCCCATTTTTTGATGGCTTGTGGCCATCCATCTTCCTCTTGATCACATTCCAGATGGATGGCCACAAGCCAACGAACAAAGCCGAGCTGCTTGAATTTTTGCACCAGGAGTGGCGTAAAGTCACCCAACAGAAATGTGAAAGACTGGTAAAAACAGTGATTGAAAATCAGGGTGATTCCACCAAATATTGATTTCTGAACTCTTCCTAAGTTAAAACATTAGTATTGTGTTGTTTAAAATGAAAAACAATACAATACTAATAAAAAACACAGCATCTTTTTAGTTATTTTGACCATTTGTCCTTTTCTGCAAATAAATGCTCTAAATGACTAAATGTTTATTTGGGATTTGAGAGAAATGTTGTCAGTACTTTATAGAACTAAACAAAAATTAATTTGCATTTTACTCAAACAAATACCTATGAATAGTAAATCCAGAGAAACTGGTAATTTTGCAGTGGTCTCTTCATTTTTTAAACACACACAAACATACACACACACACACACACACACACACACACACATATATATATATATATATATATATATATATATATATACATACACAGTATAATCTCAAATGATGATTTACATTTAATTAATTTATTTAAATATTATATAAATATATAAACAATACATATTTATTAATAATACATATTTATAATTATTAATATTGTAACATGATTATAAATATTATTTATTATTTGAATTAATTATATTAATTTATTATTATCACAATAATAATAATAACACAGTGCTAAAATTCTTAATTGTCCTAATTACAGGCTTTATTTTCTTCATGCAAAATAATGTTTATTTTTCTCTATATTAAATGTAATAATAAGATTCTGTTGTTGTGATATAGATTAAATTGATAAAATTCACAATAAAAGATTACATAAAAAAATATATATGTTTGTTATTCTCTTTGTGCAGAGCATGTTCGAGGTGATTACATCAGAAATGTCGTACTTGCGCTCTCTGCGTGTGCTTACAGAGCATTTCATGAAATCAAGTGACTTGAGTGAAACTCTCATTAACAGAGACAAAAAAACCCTCTTCTCAAACATCCTGCGCATCCAAGAGGTCAGCGAGAGGTGAGTGTCAGTGTAGGTATGTGTGTGCCCACTGGAAAAGAGAAAAAGGAAGATGTTTACAGTTTATAATTGCTGAAACAGCACTGCCTGAACCTCAGAAATTAGCTTATGTTTTTATACATAGAGTCCCCATAGAGTAAATTTAAATATGAAAGAGTGTGTTATTGTACTGCCGCTAAGAGCAGCTTGTCAAATGTAACTCATTAGAATTTTGCTGAGAGAGCAGTATTTGCTGTTAATTACATCTGTCATTAGAAAAGAAAAGTTATAACAACCTAAAATTCCAGGAGAGGGATATATTTATCATCATCAACTTGTAATAGTCTTAAGCTCCGACAGTGCATTGCATTGTGTAAGACAAGTCACAGC
The DNA here is from genome assembly GCF_019703515.2 of Myxocyprinus asiaticus. NCBI lineage: Eukaryota > Metazoa > Chordata > Actinopteri > Cypriniformes > Catostomidae > Myxocyprinus > Myxocyprinus asiaticus. Next base: position 23,309,199 of record NC_059375.1, on the reverse strand, counting down.
AATCACAAACATCTATTTTTAACTACCTCTGCATATTGTCTGTTGATATATTTTCACAGATTTCTGAAGGACCTGCAGGACAGACTAGATGAGAGCATTATCATTACAGACATCTGTGACCTGATCCACTATCATGCCCAACACCATTTCCCTGTATATATTGACTATGTTCGAAACCAGGTTTATCAGGAAAAGACCTACACCACTCTAATGTAAATAATATCTAACATAATACACATGAACAAGAGTTTTTCCACCATTGTTTTTATGATATAATGTGCCTTTGTTGTACAGAGTGTAGCTTTCTTTAGGTGTACTCGCTCACTTGTTCTTTTGCCTAATATCTGTCACAGGCAAACTAACTCCCAGTTTGCGACTGTGATCACCCGACTGCAGGAGTCACCCAAGTGTCAGCGACTGCCTTTCATGTCCTTCATGCTGCTGCCCTTCCAGAGAATCACACGCATTAAAATGCTCATTGAGGTGGGTGAATTTTATGTTTTAGGCCGAATAACTTGCATCGCTAATCATAAATGACTAAATTAAGGCATGAATCTCTACATAGTGCAAGCTTATAGATTCTTTGAACTTGTTATCTGTTAGCCAAGCAGCCCACTCACATGTGATATGTCAAGCCAGTCGGCTCACTTGGTGTAAGCTGATAGGTCCTTTAACATGTAATCAGGTAGCCAATCAACTCTCTTTATCTAAAATGTTTATTTGCTCAGTTTGCAAGTAAGCTAGTTTCACTGCGGTGCGCTGAAAGACTTTTCTCTGAAACCCTCCACCTCCCCAGCTCTACGTGTCTAGATCTGCGATGTAGGGATTGTATTCATGTCTAAGTGTGCAGCGGTATGTCATATATGCTTGATGCAGCATGTCTTGCGCTCGTCCAATTGTGCAGCAGCATGTTCACATGCTTTACTCAACATGTCTGTGTATGTTTTAGCAGTAGCAAGTCTCTGTACCTGCTCTGCAGCAGCAGTGTAGCAGATCTAATCCGCCAAGAACAATATCCTATTTATATTTCATACCCACATAAACATGCTAAATCTTTCCAAGAGTTGTTATGACTGAACTGTATTGTAATCTGATACACCACAATAATATTTAAATGTTTGCAAGGCTGCATTGTAATTAAGCAGAGTCATTGAGTTAATATGAACGGAATCAAGATGAAGATGATTTGCTTCTTTTTTTAACAGAACATCTTGAAGAGAACGGCTATAGGTACAGATAAGGAACAAACATCATCTAAAGCTCTGGATTCTGTGTCCAAGGTAAACATCCCACTGTCACTGTTAATAATGCACCCTGTTTTTTCCTGTCATAATGATGTCGCTCCTCAACCACTGTTCCATACTTGTTTCCAAAATACCCCATTAGGGAGGAAGATAAAAGGAAAAGAGAGAATGAAGGGAAAAGAGGGGGGAGAGTGTGGAAAACAAGGTTGCATAGAGGTCAGGTTACTGGAACATATGCGTTTGGGTACAATTAAATTTAGATGCCATGGTTTTGTTAAGGATTCAGTGATAACTAATAAATAGCATCAAAGGGAGAGTTGACCCAAAAATGAAAATTCTCTCATCATTTACTCACCCTCATGCCATCACAGATGTGTATGATTTATTTCTTCTGCAGAACTCAAATTAAGATTTTTAGAAGAATATCTCAGCTCTGTAGGTCCATTCAGTACCAGTGAATGGTGACCAGAACTTTTGAGCTCCAAAAATCACATACAGTTGAAGTCAGAAGTTTACATTCACCTTAGCCAAATACATTTAAACTCAGTGTTTCACAATTCCTGACATTTAATCATAGAAAACATTCCTCTTAGGTCAGTTAGGATCACTACTTTATTTTAAGAATGTGAAATGTCAGAATAATAGTAGAGAGAATTATTTATTTCAGCTTTTATTTCTTTCATCACATTCCCAGTGGATCAGAAGTTCACATACACTTTGTTAGTATTTGTTAGCATTGTCTTTAAATTGTTTAACTTTTTGGGTAGCCTTCCACAAGCTTCTCACAATAAGTTGCTGGAATTTTGGCCCATTCCTCCAGACAGAACTGGTGTAACGGAGTCATGTTTGTAGGCCTCCTTGCTCGCACACACTTTTTCAATTCTGCCAACAAAAGGTCAGGGCTTTGTGATGGCCACTCCATTACCTTGACTTTGTTGTCCTTAAGCCATTTTACCACAACTTTGGAGGTATGCTTGGGGTCATTGTCCATTTGGAAGACCCATTTGTGACCGAGATTTAACATCCTTGCTGATGTCTTGAGATGTTGCTTCAGTGAATCCACATAATTTTCCTTCCTCATGATGCCATCTATTTTGTGAAGTGCACCAGTCCCTCCTGCACCAAAACACCCCCACAACATGAAGCTGCCACCCCCATGCTTCACTGTTGGGATGGTGTTCTTCCGCTTGTAAGCCTCACACTTTTTCCTCCAAATATAACAATGGTCATTATGGCCAAACAGTTACAATTTTTGTTTCATCAGACCAGAGGACATTTCTCCAAAAAGTAAGATCTTTGTCCCCATGTGCACTTGCAAACTGTAGTCCGGCTTTTTATGATGGTTTTAGAGCAGTGGCTTTTTCCTTGCTGAGCAGCCTTTCAGGTTATGTCGATATTGGACTCGTTTTACTGTGGATATAGATACTTGTCTACTTGTTTCCTCCAGCATCTTCACAAGGTCATTTGCTGTTGTTCTGGGATTGATTTGCACTTTTCGCACCAAACTACGTTCATCTCTAGGAGACAAAATGCGTCTCCTTCCTGAGCGGTATGATGGCTGCATGGTGTTTATACTTGCGTACTATTGTTTGTACAAAGGAATGTGGTGCCTTCAGGTGTTTGGAAATTGTTCCCAAGGATGAACCAGGCTTGTGGAGGTCCACAATTTTTTTTTTTTCTAAGGTCTTGGCTGATTTATTTGGATTTTCCCATGATGTCAGGCAAAGAGGCGCTGAGTTTGAAGGTAGCCCTTAAAATAAATCCACAGGTACACCTCCAATTCAGTACACCTCCTATCAAGGCTTGACATCGTTTTCTGGAATTTTCCGAGCTGCTTAAAGGCACAGTTAACTATGTAAACTTCTGACCCGCTGAAATTGTGATATAGTCAATTAAAAGTGAAACAATCTGTCTGTAAACAATTGTTTGAAAACTTATTCATGTCATGCACAAAGTAGATGTCCTAAACGACTTGCCAAAACTATAGTTTGCTAATATGAAATCTGTGGAGTGGTTAAAAAATGAATTTTAATGACTTCAACCTAAGTGTAGGTTAACTTCTGACTTCAAATGTATAGGCTGCATAAAAGTAATCCATATTACTCCAGTGGTTAAATCCATATCTTCAGAAGTGATATGATAGGTGTGAGTGAGAAACAGATCAATATTTTAATACTTTTTTTTACTATAAATCTCCACTTTTACTTTCACTTCAAAATGTGAAAGACTGTGAAAGTGGAGATTTATGTGATTTTTGGAGCATCAAAGGTCAGCATTTACTTGCATTGTATGGACCTGAAGAGCTGAAGAGCTGATATATTCTTCTAAAAATCTTTGTTTGTGTTCAGCAGAAGAAAGAAAGTCAAACACATTTGGGATGGCATGAGAATGAGTAAATGATGAGATAATTTTCATTTTTGGGTGAACTATCCCTTTAAGGAAATAACAAGCATTGAAAGACTGAGCAGTTTGTTTATTTGTTCTTATTGTCATGAAAGAACAAAATTAGGTCATGTTTAAAGGGATAGTTCACCCAACAATGAAAATGTTGTCATCATTTACTCACCCTCATATTGTTCCAAACCCATAAGACTTTCTTTCTTCGGTGGAACACAAAAGGAGATCTTAGGCAGTCTGAAAGTGACTGAGATGTAAGTATCAGTCACCATTCACTTTCATTGTATCTTTTTATTTGACATATAATGAAAGTAAATGGTGACTGAGGCTGTCATTCTGCCTAATGTGTCCTTTCTGTTCCACATAAAAAAAATTAAATGAATACAGGTTTGAAATGACATGAGGGTGAGTAAATTATGAAAACATTTTTATTTTTTATATGCTCCTTTAAGATGTTTGTCTCTTTATGATAATTCAGCCAAGAACATTTTATTGTTGCCATTTACAAAATTAAGAGATGTAAGAATTTATATTAATAATATTATAAAATTATGTATATTATTATGTTCACAGTTAAGTTTAATATTAGAATATTGGTTATAAATGGAAATAATCTTTTGGTGTAGTTGGCTATTATTCATGTTCAAATTATTTCTCTAAATCTTAAACACCTTCTCATCCGCATACTCACAGATCATAGAAGAATGTAATACTCAGGTTGGAAAAATGAAACAGGTGGAGGAACTGATTCAGATTAATGGTATGCTGGAGTTTGACAAGCTAAAGGTAAGCAGATGTAGTTTGTATTAAATATACGGAATGTATTTTTTATACATGTTTTGACTCATCATTGAATCTGTTCTTCAGGCGGTGCCAATTATCTCTCAAACACGTTACTTGGAGAAACGTGGAGAGTTGCAGGAAATAAACAGAGGAGGAACATTCCTGAATCTCCGCCCCAGATTCACCCCTGTCTACCTCTTTCTCTTCAATGACCTTCTTGTCATTGCAAGCAAGAAAAGGTAGAAAGCTGAAAAACCTGTCTGTGTTTATAGCTTCACTCTTTTCTAACCGGTCTACAAAACTTTTAGGGTTAATGAGGGTAACACATTTATAACATTTTACGTATTCATTTAGCAAACAATTTTATCCAATGCTACTTGAAAATGAGGAATATAAAACGAGCAATTCATGCTAAGGTGACAGTAACATGAGAAGTGTCGCAATACAAAGTTTCAAATTTGCTCAGAAAAGTACAAGCCAGAACAGAGAGGAAAAATTAGACACAGGGAAACAATAGTGAAAGAATAGTTTAAGAATGTGTTTTGGTCATTAACAATTGTGAGCTGTGTTGGGTGTAATCTGATTACAAGGAAAATTTGTTGCAGTAATCGAATTACTTTTTTAGTCAAAAAGTATAGTGTAATGCATTACATTTCAAATTGTTGTAATTTGTCACTTGTTTTTGCTGTGCTGCAGTTCTGAGCGGTATGTAGTCCTAGATCATGCCCATCGCTCCCTGGTCCAGGTGCAGCCTTTGGGGGAGGACACATCTGTGCCAAGCCTGGAGAACTGCTTCTGTCTGACCCTGCTGGAGAATCACCAGGGACGCCAGATGGAGAGAGTTTTGAAAGCTCCCACACAGTGCGTGGAATTATAAATAAGCCATATACTGTTCATTTTACTCATCCGTGATCTGTGATATGTTTTGAATTCATATGATCATAAGAAAATGATTTTAAGAAAAGAGTGTAAAGGTGGTGCACCTCAAACTTACCTTTAAATTTATAATAAAATATATTCAGGCGCCAGACAGGTTTAGCCTGTCAAAATAAATCATTTGCCAAGGATAGCTCTAACTAAACAAACATCCACCTGCTACAAATTAGAATATATACATTTGAAACAGTTTGACTAATCATTATAGTAATTATAAGAGAATAAACACAAACCAAAGAACTGAATTATGCAAAATGTATTTTTACATAAAAGTTAAATTAATTATAAAGGAATAGTTCACCCAAAAATGAAAATTCTCTCATTATTTACTCGCTTTCATGCCATCCCAGATGTGTGTGACTTTCTTTCTTCTGATGAACACAAACAAAGGTTTTTAGAAGAATATTTTAGCTCTGTAGGTCCTTTCAATGCAAGTGAATGGTGACCAGACCTTTGAAGCTCCAAAAATCACTTAAAAGCAGCATAAAAGTAATCCATATGACTCCGGTGGTTTAATATATGTGTTCTGAAGCAATGCAATCAATTTGGGTGAGAAACAGATCAATATTTAAGTCCTTTTTTTACTATAAATCTCCACTTTCACTTTCAGGATGGGAAAGAATGTTAAAGTGAAAGTGGAGATTTATAGTAGACTTAAATATTAATCTGTTTATCACCCACACCAATCATATCACTTCTGAAGACATAGATTTTACCACTGGAGTCATATGGATTACTTTTATGCTGACTTTGTGATATTTGGAGCTTGAAAGGTCTGGTCACCATTCACTTGCATTGTATGGACCTACAGAGCTGAAATATTCTTCTAAAAAATCTTAATTTGTGTTCAGCAAAATAAAGAAAGTCATACACATCTGGGATGGCATGAGGGTGAGTAAATGATGAAAGAATTTTCAGTTTCAGTGACCTATCCCTTTAAATCTGTCTGATAAATCATGGAGGTGAAGTAATGGAGGAGTTAACCAGTATAAAGCTCTTCTGCTGCTTTTATGTATTCATGGGTCATGTTTTCTCTATCTGCCCAATCAGATCTGACCTACACAGGTGGTTGGCAGTAATCCACAATCCCAACGACCCCAATAAAGATCAAGAGGAAGTCATATATGAGGACTGGGGTGAGTGTGGGTTTTATTTTGTGTCAGTCGATCAGGGTTATGCTTGTGTGTGACATGTTTGTGAATGCCTGTAATTTTGATATCCAACATATTTTCTTCTCTCTTCAGATACATGCTTCAGATAACTTGCTTTCTAATTGTATATTTGTCATGCTTTTGTTTACAGCTTATAAAATCTCTTACTAGAGGAATGTGTTTTCTTCCATTCCTGTCTCACCCATGTGTGTATGGGTCAGTTGGTGTCCACAAGGAAAACGGCTTAGTAAATACAACCCCAATTCTGAAAAAGTTGGGACAATATGAAGAATGCTAATAAAAACAAAAATGAGTGATCTGTAAATTATAATCACCATTTGCTATAAAGAAAGCTCTACAACTACACATTATATGATGTTTTACCTTGTGAATTTTTTTTATATACAGTCATTTCAAATCAGATGATTGCAGCACGCTCCAAGAAAGTTGAGACAGTCTAGTGTTTACCACTGTGAAACATCACCATTTCTTCTAATAACACTTATTATGCATTTGGTCAATGAAGACACAAGTTTGTTAAGTTTAGAAAGTGGAATTTTCCCCCATTTATCCATTATGCAGGTCTTCATCTGCACAATTGTACGGGGTCTTCATTGCTGGATGGTGTGCTTAAAAATGCACCACACATTCTCAATTGGAGATGGTCAGGACTGCAGGCAGGTCAATCTAGCACCCACACTCTCTGCTTATTCGGCCAGTATGTGGTTTGAAGTTGCCCTGCTGAAAATTCCGGACATCCCTGGAAAAGATGGTGCTGGATGGCAGTATGTCACGGTTTGTAGCAGAGATGAGATGGGAGACGAAGGATCTATATGCAGGCTTTTAATGAAGGTGATGAAGGAGATACAAAACAATGTGGAGAAATGCAAAGAACCAAATAATTTATAAACTACAAACACAGGAACATACTAGGAAACATGCTAGGTAACATACTAGGTAACATTAGAACTGACAATGAGAGATAAAAACTAGAAGGTATATATACAAATTGGTGCTTGATGAGGGAATAGGGAACAGGTGAGGAAGATGCGGAACAGATGGATGTGATGAGGGCAGTGAAACATGGGAAATGTAGTTTGGGGCTAACTAATGACAGAAGACAAAAACCATATCAAAATAAGAGTCCTTATGAACATAACAGTGACTAACTGTGACAGAACACCCCCCTAAAGGGCAACTCCTAGTGCCCAAAGACGGAAGAGGAGGGCAGGGTGAGGCAGATGATGAGGAAGTGTCCAGGGGTCTATCTTGAGGCCAAGGAGGAATAGGCGGACAATCAGGTGGCCAGGGAGGAATCTGCGGACGATCAGAAGGCCAGGGAGGCGACCACAGGGCAGAGATTGGGTCAGGGGGCCACAGGGCAGGGACTGGGTCAGGAGGCCTTTGAGGCGGCCACAGGGCAGGAACAGGTGGCCTGTGAGGCGGCCACAGGGCAGGGACAGGAGGCCTGTGAGGCGGCCACAGGGCAGGGACAGGAGGCCTGGGAGGCAGCCACAGGGCAGGGACAGGAGGCCTGGGAGGTGGAGGAACAAGCGAGTCCGTGATGCTGGATGGAACCAGTGGAGTAGAGGGGCTGGATGGAACCAGCTGAGGAGAAAGAGTACTTAGGGTGGGCACAAGAGCAGGAACCAACTCCAGGTCTAATATCTCAGTGAGAGTTGGCTCTGGGACGGATGAGGCTTGCAATGCTGGCTCTGGGATGGACGAGGCTTGCAACACTGGCTCTGGGGTGGGTGAGGCTTGCAACGCTGGCTCTGGGACAGACGTGGCAGGCGTGGGCCTTGGTTCATTGGCCGTGGCAGGCATGGGCGTTGGCTCGTTGGCCGTGGCATGCATGGGCATTGGCTCATTGGCCGTGGCAGGCGTGGGCGTTGGCTCGTTGGCCGTGGCAGGTGGGGGGCGTTGGCTCGTTGGCCGTGGCAGGCGGGGGCGTTGGCTCATTGGCCGTGGCAGGCTTGGAGCGAGGGGCCGTGGCAGGCTTGGAGCAAGGGGCCGTGGAAGGCTGTGGGGGGTTCACTGTGGGAGGTGAATCAATGTCCTCATTACCCACAGTAAAAGGTGAGCCACAAAGTTCCAGAGCCGCATCCACGTAATCACACAGTGTCCAATTAGGATCCGCCGGAGGCATCCGTTTCTTTAGTGCACTATTTAGACCGGCTCTGAAGAAAATCACCAGAGCGCGCTCATCATAGTGCACTAAATTAGCCAGTTCGAGAAACTCATTTGAAATGTGGGCTGTTCGGACCAAAAAACACAGTTTCACTGTTCTACTTTCCATCTAAGATGAGACCGAGCCCAGAGAAGTCGGCAGCGCTTCTGGACAGTGTTGATGTAGGGCTTCTGCTTCGCATAGTAAAGTCTTAACTTGCATCTGTGGATGCAGCGGTGAGTGGTGTTGACTAACAAAGGTTTGCTAAAGTTATCCCAAGCCCATGTTCATGATATCCATTACAGATGAATGATGTTTTTTAAGACAGTGATGACTGAGGGATCAGATATCACGCATATTCAGAAGTGGTTTTCATCTTGCCCTTTACGCACCGAGATTTGACCAGATTCCTTTAATCTTTTTACTAAATTGTGCACTGTAGAGGGTGAAATGCCCCAAATCCTTCCAATTTGTCTTTGGGGAACATTGTTCTCAAAGTGCTGGATTATTTGCTGAAGCATCCGTTGGCAAATTGACAAGTCTTGAACGATCCTTGCTCTTGAAGGCCTAGGCTGTTTTTGGAGGCTCCTTATACAGTATGCAGTACTATGACACAATTGCCTCACCTGTTTAACATATGTTTTACATCGCCTTGTTATTTCAACTCGTCAAATTGTTATTAGTCTTAAATTGCCCCTATCTCAACTTTTTTGGAGCGTGTTGCAATCATCTGATTTGAAATTACTGTACATTTTCACAAAAAATAAATAAATAAATAAATTCACAAGGTAAAACATCATATAATGTTTAGTTGTGGTGCTTTCAATATAGCAAATGGTGAATATATATATATATATATATATATATATATATATATATATATATATATATATATAGTTTTTTTTTTATTAGCATTTTTCATACTGTCCCAACTTTTTCGGAATTGGGGTTGTATACTAAATAATGTCTTAATGAAAATGTGAAATGCAGAAAAGTTGTTATGAGGATTAGGTTTTGGCGATAGAAAACATACATATAATATGCAGTATAAAAACCATAATAGTCAATGTTAAGTCCACACCATAATGAAAAAACAAATGTTTGTGTCTTTGTGTAACAGATTGTCCTCAGGTGCAATGTGTAGAACAGTATGTGGCAGTTCAGGCAGATGAGTTAAATCTGGAGCCTACAGAGATTGTCAATGTCACACGCAAAACCAATGAAGGTGAGACATAGTATAAATTTCATTCACCAGAAGCACATCTGACACATCCTTGTGCTGTGTTTGTTTGTGCTAACACCTTTTGTGTTCCTGGTCAAAAATGACCGGCCCACTTATACCGGGCTAGTGGAGGGCACTACCTGCAGAAAAAAACAAATAATGTAATATTTATGTAATAAAAACACAATAGGTGTAATTTTAAAGCTAAGAATCTGTACTTTATAATGGATATTGTTGATCCTACCAATTTTTAAATAATGCATTTTAATTTACTGACAAATTAGAACTGTTTTGTTCTCATAATTTGCAAATTTGTTATCACAACAATTATATTCCGAGTTGGTAAAAACATAAAAAGATGAGATAGCCATGTGTTAAATTTTTGTTGTAAAGGTCTAAATTGGTTAAGTGGAATGAGCAAATTTTTTCACTCAGAGGCCAAGATGCAGTGAGTATTAGTGTATGAAATTCCCACTGACACACATAAATATAATAAACAGGAGTGTTTTTTTGTCACGTTCTTCCTTATTACTTCCTGAAACATACACATAACATTGACAATGACATATTGTAAATTACAGCAGACTATCCCGATTCAAACGAGCCCAAACACAGCATAATATGATTTGTAGATCTTGAAATATTCTTCAAAGAGTGTACATGGAAATACGATGCACAAAAGGGCGCTCAGCACATGTAGTGTGTATGTATGTGTGTGTGTGTGTGTGTGTGTGTGTGTGTGTGTGTGTGTGTGTGTGTGTGAAATAAACTACTAAAAAAAGTTAATCGGTCAGTTTTGACCGGAACACAATATTAAGGGTTAAATCTATTTCAGCTCTCTTTCCTTTGTCCATATTTTCTCTGCTTGCCTCCTATAGGATGGTATGAGGGGATCCGTCTCTCTGATGGACAGAAAGGCTGGTTTCCTGAAGCGAACGTACTGGAGATTACCAATGAGCACGTCCGACGGCGCAACCTCAGAGAGCGCTATCGGGTTATCCAAGCTGCCTGTGTTGTTACCAACAAGACCCGGAGTATGCCATAAACTCAAAGCACAACATCCTGGCAGATCAGTATTCTTAAAATGGGAATAGTCTTTTAAATTGTGGACATTTAATACAGACTCCATACTGATGGAAAGTGTTTTGAAGTATTTCACACATCCTTTTTAGGATCAGAAATACAATTCTATTTTAAACAAAGAACAAGGGAAAGTGGTTTAACCATGTACAAAAAAAGTCTTCTTGTTACTAAATCTCATTTAGGTGTGGTTTCAGTGTGCCCATTATGTTCCATTCAGTTGTTTTGTTAGGAACCTTATAATGGAATTCACATTGTTTCAGAAAAGTGTGTATGTGTATGCGCATGTGTCTGAGACTGTGCATGCCTGTGAACTTTAGCACTTGTTTCATGAATGTTGAACAACAGAAATTCCAGTTAAGCAAATCAGATGGGTTAAATGGTGCCTGCTAGTAAAAATATAACATGCTCTGATCAAGATGACCAGAATATACATTCTTAAACCTGCATGGTTAGTCGTGTTAATGGGGGCATTGAATGTGTGCATTTAGCTTGTGTGTACTGTAAACACAAGTGCTTTTGTGGTACTTGTAAATGGGATATGTTTTTATTGTACAGTTAAACTTGAGTGTAGCTAACCCAGCCAGAAAAGTGTCTGTATATAAAATGTTTACAGTCAGAGTTAAACAGCAAGGTTCATCAGTAAGTATGACCTACTCCAGATATACAACACATGCTGTTGTGAGTCATGCTAATAATTTGCTGACTTTTTAAAGAATTAAATTCTCCACTGTGTGCAGACTTGCTCCATTAAAGCCACACCTCTTGTTTTGTGAGACTTGGTGTGTTTGTGTTTGTATGTGTGGGTGTGGGAGTATAAATGTATATAAAACTCTTGGATTTTAAATTGTGAATACGTTATATACAGTAAGTAGTTTGGCTAGGAAGGAGGTCTGGTTTAGACTTTTTTTTTTTTTTAAATCATATGAATAGTTTAACCCTGATAAAGTAATACTTTTGGGAAGAAGCAACACTTTTAGGAGTTGTGTACTTATGCTCCGTGCATTCAGGTGCCTATTCATCTGGCGCCATCTAATGGACAAAGTGCATCGATGCATTTATTGTACAGTATATGTGCTTTATTTAGAGTATAGAGTGCTTTATTTTATTTATAGTGGCTTGATGCCAATAATAATAGTAATAATAAATACCCCTCTCAGATGAAGCCAGTAAGATGCTCAGTGTATTATTGACAAAGATCAATGGCAAAGAAAGTATAAAAGGGCAGTTTATACAAATAAGTAGTCCTTTATTGGAGCTAAAACTAAAAAAAAAAAAAAAAAAGACATATACTTGGAAAATGTCTTATCTTAGGGGTTATAAAATTAAATACATATTAGGTCCAATAAATAAACTCCAAAGCAGAAAATAATATTCCGTGCTTTTATTTTGTTTGTTCTTTACTTCCGGCTTGCTGCACATGTAGTTGCTTTGAGTGGCCGCTAGGCAAACTTTCGCTCTTGCGGTTGATCACCTGATAAACGCAAAAGATGGCTGGCCGGGTGAGTATTCATTTATGATTAAAGTTGTTTTGGAGATGCACATAAATAACCCCTAATTTCGAGACACGTATTCTACTCAGCGTGCACATATGTGAGCTCCTTTCACACGCGTTGTGTTTGTCAAGGGTTTCACACGTCATTCATACTCGGTACCGGAAGACGATTCCAACATCACATTATGACTTTTCACTGGATAAAAAACTCAGTAAACATCGACACGAAATTAACTGGGATATTTTAAGCCTCTAATGCGGAAATGAGAGCTTGAAACTGACTTTGACGAAGCGGGTGTTAACATAACTTTGGGTGTCGTAACAGATGATTGAATAAATGAGTAAATGAAAGTTTATGATATGGCAGAGTTTACCTCAGAGACAAGAGGACTGTTCCTGCGGACAGCAAGGGGCTTGACTGATTATCATTCAACTACTTGCATGCAAATACAAATAGATAATGTCAGCTTTTACATCAGCAGTTCTTTTGTATGTCAATTGGTCTGAAATATACATAGGCATGAACATATAGTGGGGTCCAAACATTAATTTCAAATTGTATTATCAGGCGAACAATTTGAGTGAAAAGTTGAATTGAAAACAAAAAAGAACTAATTATTTTTATGTGATAAGTGTAAGTGAACAACAGATCAATGTTTAAGTTGTTTTTTACTGTAAACCTCCACTTTCACTTTCTTCATCTTTTATCACATTTGCATTCTTTGTGCATATCGCCACCTACTGGGCAGGGAGGAAAATGTAAAAAAAGGACTTAAAAATGTATCTGTTCCTCACCCACACCTATCATCTCGCATCTGAAGATATAGATTTAACCAATGGAGTCATGTGGATTACTTCTATGCAGCCTTTTTGAGCTTCAAAATTTTGGTACCCATTCACTTACATTGTGAGGACCTACAGAGCTGAAATATTCTTCTAAAAATCTTCATTTGTGTTCAGCAGAAAGAAAGTCATACACATTTGGGATGACATGAGGGCGAGTAAATGATGAGAGAATTTAAATTTTTGGGTAAACTATCCCTGTAAATATATTCAACTTAGGGTCATTTTATCTCAGGATAACTAGAAAACCTTTGTTGGATATACTCAAATGTATTAGTTAATTCAACTTTATTTACTTTATTTATTTGAGGTATATCACACAAATAAGATTTAACAACTAATAGCACATTCGTTCACAATAACTTTATCATTTCTACCTAATTTCATTGGCTCAGAAGAAAATAATGACTGAGGTCAGTCATTAAACAATGGATTCTGAGTTTATGAGTTAGTAGTACTTAAAACATTAATTTTATGGATTTTTAAGCCAAAGAAGTTCAGGGAACTCACACTTATTCTTTACCTTTAAGTATCACTCTAAGTTCACCGTATATTAATATTTTGTGTTGTACACATTAATGCGAATTAAGTGAAGCTAAAAATGTTATAAATATGTACGTTTCTGAGTAGAAGCTATTTATTTTCTTGCGTTATGGATGTTGAGTCAATTAATGTTTTTTTTTTTTCAGTGTATGCAAACCATAGAAATAAGATAAGAGGGTGCAAACAAACAGTTGTATGTAGTGTATTACACAGCATAATGTGCATTACAGGATTAGCCGTGTGTTTGAGGAGATTACACGAGATTCAGAATGTCTGGAATCCACCTCACACCATCGGTAATAACACACTCAGAAGGTTTAATGAAGGCTTTTAGGAATCCTGTGAGATCACACAGCATTGCTGTATGTTCTCTGTGATTTGTTTAGTACTAGTTAACATGCTTTATGTTAGAGATAGAGAGCTGTAAGTGTTTGAATGACTGAATATTGGCAGAGGCTACAGTAAAGGTAATGGGGGGAGTGATGCCTTTTTCAGTAAGTGACTGCCATGATGAAACTGGGAATTTTAGCAGAGAACTGGTAAGTGTTGAAATCTAGGCTGGATGCTTTAAGTAAATAGAGTAATCGACTAAACTGCTACAGTAAGCTGTTTTTCAAAAAGGAAAATAAAAACACAGCTTACAAATATACAGGATTGAATTTACAGGACTGAAGTCTGGAGTATTTTTCTATATAACTGGGGTTTATTATGAATACAAACTGAAATTTCAGCTTCTGGGGTTTGGTACCTCTTAGCTCTTTATTTATCTGGTGCTATATCTTCCTTCCTACAAAGTTAATGCAAGCAGCAAGATGCCCGACAGATGAACTGTCTCTCACCAACTGTGCGGTTGCAAGTGAGAAAGACTTCAAATCTGGACAGTGAGTATTTGTTGTAGTGATTCAGAAAGAAGAGACGTGTAACTGTAAAAATAATCTAGAATTGCATGTAATCAGCTTTTCTGTTTCTCATCTCTCTAGGCATTTGACTATTAAAATCACACCAACTCAGAAGTTTGTTTTTACAGTGAGAACCCACCCAAGCGTGGTTCCTGGAACCATTGCATTCAGTCTACCTCAGGTACAAAATTGTGTCGTTATTCCTCATAATACTTTCATAAAGTGCCATTTTTTTATTTAACCTTAACACGCAATATGCACTGAATATATAATGTGCAAGACCAGGGTTAATATAGTTTGAAATGTATTTTTAATTTTTAATTTGTGCTTTCAATTGAGGTAAGTTAGTTTTCAATATATGACTGTTAGTTTTTTTTGTAGCCTTTTCTAGTTTTAGTTTTTTATTATATATATTTTTTAAATTTTAGTATTTTAAGGCTGCTAAGTTAATGACTGATATAATTAAAATATTGAATTAAATGATACTGATATAAGTTTAAATAAGAAGTTATAATTCTCATTCTGGTGGCATATTTATGTTTAATGAATTTGAGTTGTAAAGATTTCAAATTTCATAATATACAGTATATCTAAAATTGTTCATTTTTATATTAGTTAGTTTTGGGAGTCATGAAAATATATTTTAGTTTCAGTTTTCCAATTATGTTAGTTTTTTATTTTTGAGTTAACTAAAAATGTTCATTTAGCTTTTTTTTGCGTTCGTTAACTTTAACAGTATGCAAAATGTTATTCGTCCTCTGAAATGTTTGAACAAATCTGAAAAGATGAATTTGCATGGACTGGTCCTTGTTGTGAGCTGTTTTTTTTTTTTTTTTTTTGTGTATTATTGTGGTCAGCTTTCCAGCATGCTTCTTTCTTAATATCTGTCACTTTGCACTGTTTTTACCTGCTTTTCCTTCAACTGTTAACATGACATCAGCGAGACTTCTCAGGTACTACAGTAACTTTCTCACAGTGGTCTAATTTTCTGGCTAGATGTGATGTTTTATGAATAAGACAAAAGAGATTGGTGCAAAGAAATGAAACACAAAACTAGAGAAACATTTAGCGACTCAAACTAAGCGCCCTTTTTCATTATTGTGCTGTTCAATAAGACCATCTATCAAGACAAAGTTACACTAATGTATTTTTGTGGCTTTTAGCAATATATTCTTCTTTATTTCATTGTTAAATGTCTGAATGTATGAATTTCCTCAGCTAAGGATTTAAGATGGTTTGACCTGTAACATGACAGAACCTTGATGAATTATACATATATATATATTGGTCTAATTACAACATAATAGTGACTTATCAATATGCTCTCTGCGTCTTAGAGGAAATGGGCTGGACTTTCTCTAAACCAGGATGTGGAAGGTACACGTATAGTTTAATTATTCAGTTGTTTTCATTATTTCAATTACTTGTGGCAATACAAAACACCCATACAAAAAACACTGAATTTGATTGTGGCTGGTTAGAGGATGTTACCAGGAGGGATGTAAGGAACATAGAGGCTCAGAGATCTGATTGGCAATCATTATTCCTCAAGGAGTTCTTTTGGCCAGCTGTTTAGGAATTTACGGAGCCCCTTAGAGGACAGGGCGGGAATTTGTTTTCTGAAATAGTTTTGCGTGCTCTCACAATAAGTTTTGTGTGCCCTCGCATTAGTTTGGCATGCCTTCGCAATAAATTTACCATGGTTTTACTATAGTTACCATATTTTAACCTTTATATCTGTAGTTAAACCATAGTAATAATACAGGAAAGTTAAAACGATGCTAATAAAAATATTATTTTGTGGTTATTGTGGTTTTACTACAAGTAATTTGTAGTAAAACCCATAGTAACCACAAGAATTACCTTGGTTAATCTGTAGTAAAACTATGGTTACTATATGGATACAGTATACTGTATTAAAACCATGGTTTCCAACAGAAAACAAAAAAGCCTACAACAGTCATGGTTACTACATTATTACTATATAAAAATTATTTCCGCCAAAACACAAGCTATTGCGAGGGCACGCAAAACTTATTGTGAGGGAGTGCAAACTGTTGCAAGGGAACGCAAAAAATATTATTGCGAGGGAACGCATACTATTGCGAGGGCATGCAAAACTTATTGCGAGGGAACCCAAACTATTGTGAGGGAACGCAAAACTATTTTAGAAAATAATGTCTCGCCCTGTCCTCTAAGTGACTCTGTAGGAATTTAGATGAATTTGCTTTTCCAAGAATTCAATGTTAAGTCATTTTGATTTTAAATCTGGAGAGCAGTTTGTTAACATTGCCCTGAAAAAAATATGCAAATCAATAGAAAAAGTTCCTCAAACAAAAACCCTCAATAGTGACAGTTGTCTTATAACCCCCATCTGTCTGTTGTCTTGCTTACAGTCAGTATCTACAACTTTGACCCATCAAGACAGTATGTCGGAACCATGACACTAGAGATTGACTTCCTGCAGAAGAAGAGCGTCGACAGCAACCCTTATGACTCGGATAAAATGGCCATTGAATTTATCCAGTTTTTCAACGCACAGGCTTTTAGCATGGGCCAGCAGGTAAGACATCAAAGAGCTGACCCAAAGCCACAGTTCTGACTGAAGACTAGCTGCTTGTAACATTTTGACCTTTTAAATGAAATGAGCATTTTTTTTTAGCATTTGGATATTGCAGGACAGTTTGGAAATACAGTCTGCATCATTTCTTTGACAGTTTGTCTTCAGCTACTGTGATAAGCTCTTTGGACTGGTCATAAAAGATATCGAGGCCATGGATCCCAGCATCCTCAGGGGCGAGCAAAACTCTAGCAAAAAACAGAAGGTACTTCTTTACTGCGGATGTATCATTTAACTAGGAAATTATACTTCCACTCACAGATCATCCATTTTTTTTCTCATTCCAGTAATGCTAGTTATTGTTTCACTGTTTTAAATTGATGCAAAAATAAAATAGCTTCAATTGTGTTCTCTGTTTCCATTTTTCAGATTGAGATTGGTCTGTTGCACGGCAACAGTCAGGTGATTTTTGAAAAAGCCGAGAGCTCATCTCTAAATTTGATTGGTTAGTGTTTACCTTGCAAACACACACCACCATTGTGGCCGAATTCCAATCGAAAGTGATCATACCTACACCCTACTCACTTCAAAGGGCAGAGCTCTTGATGTGGGCACTCTGAATTGAACATAGCATTACTGTATGAATGTACACTTCGCTAACAGTCTTTTGTTTGGAACGACCCTTTGAGCGTTATGTCCCCTTCCCGCAGTGCCCTTCAAGGGCACAAAAATGCAGTTTGGAATTCACCCTGTATCTCACATGCGTATATAGCTCCTTATTAACAAGCTTTTGTTAATGTGCTACTGATGGTCCAGTATGTGTCTTCAGAACACTCCTAAATACAATACAATACATACAGTATTTAGCTAATCATGACAGAGAGGATAAAAATACATTTTGAGTCATTTTGTGGGACCTGTTCACTGTGTAATTCGTTTTTTAAATGTTGTTTGGTTCTTTAAGGTAACAGAGGAATATATTCCTCTTCCGCCAGGGCTTAATAACATGCAAAGAGTGGACTTTGAGATTGGAGTACCTTTTAAGGTGTTTTGTTCAAGGTTTCAGGGGCCCTCTATTATATAGAATCCCTGTTTGATTTCTTGTCTTTTTAAAAAAAAAATACTGTTAACCTAAGGACTCATTGTGGTTGTTACACCATTGGCAGCTGCTAATAATACATCATTAGGGTTTTTCTTAACTCTAGCGAACTGTCATGACTAACCACAACAGTAGATAGATGTTAGTGGGCTTAACTATACCACAAGATGGCAGTCAGAGCACATGGCTGAAAGAGAATGAGAGTTTTCTCCTCAGGAATAAATCTCTAATTGTCATCTCTACTCAACTTTTTTTGTACTTCACATAGATTGAACCAAGTTTTACTTTGATGAGTGAAGAGTAAATATGATTTTTTTTTCCTTAATGTATTTAGTGTTCCTCAGCAACTTGTTCTTTCTTCCCCAGGAAAAGCAAAGACCAAAGGCTCTCGCCAGTCCATTATCAACCCCGACTGGAACTTTGAGCGCATGGGCATTGGAGGCCTGGACAAGGAGTTCTCGGACATCTTCCGCCGGGCCTTCGCCTCTCGAGTCTTTCCTCCAGATATAGTGGAGCAGATGGGTGAGTCGTGTTTGTCCCTTGCTCACAATTTTCTCTCTCTTTGACCCAGTTTACAACTGGTACTAACATCCGTTTTGGATAATCCAATCAATAAATACAAGTGTAAGCAGGTTCCAAAATGTTTCGTTATTTGGATCACTCAAACCATATTCGGAAGTAGTTGAAAACGAATGTGACCACATCACATTTTTTGTGGAAATACTAATCCATTCTGATACCTTCTGGACAACAGCAAAGGACCACTTACTCACCTGTCAATCATATGATGCACTAAAACAAAGGTTTAAAATTGGCAGGTTATGTACCTGTACCTAATGCCAGACATATACAGATGAACAAACAAGACTTAAAAGAATATTCTGGGTTCAATACAAATTAAGCTCAATCGACAGCATTTGTGGCATAATGTTGATTACCACAAAAAATTAGTTTACTTGTCCCTCCTTTTCTTTTGTCCTTTTTAAAAAAAAAAAAAAAAAAAAAAGCAGAAATCAAAGTTATAGTGAGGCATTTACAATGGAAGTGAATGGGGCCAATTTATGGAGGGTTTAAATGCACAAATGTGAAGCTTATAATATTATAAAAGCACATACATGAATTATTCTGTTAAAACTCATGCATTATTTGAGCTGTGAAGTTGTTTAAATCATAATTTTTACAGTTGTTTTAGGGTTTGTTGACTTTACATTGTCATGGCAATGAAGTTATAAACTTGGCTATAACTTTACACAGAAAAGGTTAGTAAGTGATTTTTTTCACACTAAAATCATGTTAACAAGCATATTGTTTACGTCTTGTGGCTATACATTTAATATAGTGAGTATTTTAACGTTTATCGATTGGCCCCCATTCACTTTCATTGTAAGTGCCTCACTGTAACCCAGATTTATTTTTATTTTTTTAAGAAAAGGAGGGGCAAGTCAAAATTGATTTTTGTGGTTATTTTGGTGCCATACTATATTTAATATAAGAGCCTGATTAAAAATCAATAAATAATCTGTGATGTGCAGAAATTAAAAAAATAAAAAGTATTATATACAGTGCTGTTAAAAAGTATTTGTCCCCATCCTGATTTCTTCTGTTTTTGTGTATATCTCATACTAAATTGTTTAAAAAAATTCAAAGGCAAACTGAGTAAGCACAAAATACAGTTTTTAAGTGATAATGTTATTTATTGAAGCAAAAACATTGTCCAATACCAACTAGGCCAGTGTGAAAAAGTATTTGCCCTTAGTTACTAAATCCCCAAATCTATGAAACTGTATTCAAAATGGGGTTCAGTTAGCCTGATTACTGCCAGCCCTGTTCAATCAAATCAACACCTAAATAGAACTTTTTCAGCAGCATGAATTTGGCTCACCCAGTAGCACATTATGCCAAGGTCGAAAGAAATTCCAGAAATGATGAGGAAAAAGGTGACTGAAATACATCAGTTTGGGAAGGGTTACAAAGATATTTCAAAGGCTCTGGGACTCCAAAGAACCACTTTGAGAGCCATTATTTCCAAATGGAGAAAACTTGGCACAGTTGTGAACCTTCCCAGAAGTGGCCGACCTTCCAAAATTCCTCCAAGAGCACATCGACGACTCATCTAGGAAGTTACAAAAAAGCCAAGGACAACATCCAAGGAACCGCAGGCCTTTCTCGCATCAATAAAAATCACTGTTCATGACTCCACTATCAGAAAGACGCTGGCCAAAAATGCCATCCATGGAAGAGTGGCTAGGCGAAAACCAACTGCTAACCCAGAAGAACATTAAGGCTCTAATTTAGCCAAAACACTCCTTGATGATTGTGATGAGGAGAGGGCGTGGCCGGGCCGTGATGAAGCACGGCCAGCGCTGAATCAGCTGATCAGCGGGAGAGTGAGTTAAGGGGTGGCCGGAGGCGCTGGTTCAAGAGAGAGTGACGCGCGCAGCCGCGCTGCATGTTTGTTTATGTTGGTTTTAAGTTTACCATTAAACTTTGTTTACTGTTTGCTGGTTCTCGCCGCCTCCTTGCCCGTCCGTTTATGTGTTACAGTACCTATGAACCTAATTACACTTTAATTGCATAATTGTCTAATTGTTAATTACAATTTTCATGTTACAGTGAAAATTAATGTAAAATGTGACTAGAATGAAAGCAAAAATTGTATTGAATATTAGGTAATTGACTGCCAAGTTGACTGACTGCCAATTTCAACATAATATCCATTTAAACAAAAAATATGGGCAAGGAGGAGGTGGGAACTGGCTGAACAGTAAACATAAAGTTTAATGGTAAACTTAAAACCAACATAAACGTGCAGCGCAGCCGTATGTGTCTCTCTCTCGACACCTCCAGCCGTCCCTTATCTCACTCTCCTGCTGATCAGCTGACTCAGCGTCGGCCATGCTCCATCATGGCCCGGCCACGCCCTCCTCCTCGTCACAGTGATCCTCAAACCTTTTGAGGGAATCATGTTCAGTGGACTTATGGGTCGAAAGTGGAACTGTTTGGAAGACAGGGGTCCTGTTACATCTGGTGTAAATCAAACACAGAATTACGCAAAAAAAAAAACAACATAATTCCTATGGTCAAGCATGCTGGTGGTAGTGTGATGGTGTGGGGAAGCTTTGCTGCTTCAGGTCCAGGACGACTTGCAGTAATTGAGGGGAAACATGAATTCTGCTCTCTACCAGAAAATCCTAAAGGAGAACGTCCGTTCATCAGTCGGTAAATTGAAGCTCAAGCGCAACTGGATTATGCAACAAGACAATGATCCAAAGCATAGGAGTAAGTCCACCTCTGAATGACTCAAAAGAAGCAAAATTAAAGTTTTGGAGTGGCCTAGTCAAAGTCCTGACTTGAACCCGATTGAAATGCTGTGGCAAGACCTTAAACAGGCAGTTCATGCTCAAAAACCCTCCAATGTGGCTGAACTAAAGCAGTTCTGCAAAAAAGAGTGGGCCAAAATTCCACCACAGCGTTGTGAAAGAGTGATCTCCAGTTATTGAAAGCATTTGGTTGCAGTTGTTGCTGATAAAGGTGGTGCAACCAGCTATTAAGTTTAAGGGGGCAGTTAGTTTTTCACATGGGTGATATAGGTGTTAGATCAAATTTATGCTTCAATAAAATATATATATATTTGAAAATTGTATTTTGTGTTTACTCAGGTTGCCTTCATTTTGTGTTATATCTCGTCTGAAGATCTAAAACAATTTAGTATGAAAAATACACAAAAACAGAAGAATTCAGGATGGAGCAAATATGTTTTCACAGCACTGTACATGTAGTAACACTTTGACATAGTAGGTTACTTGTGTAGTCACAAAATCAGAGACCCTCCCCTTGAAATCCAATCAAGTTTTTACAGAAAACACATTTGAAGTTACTACCAGTATGTGTCTCGCCTGACCACTTGCGATTGGATCATCTGTGATGGATCTTAATACCAGGTGTAAACAGGGCCTTTCTCTTTCTTTCACTCAGCCTCTTTCAGTCACAACTACTGTGTGATGTTGCCACAAACGCATATATCTCTGTCCCTGGAAAGATATATATCTTTCCATCTCCCTCTTTCCATGGCATGGACTGTCTATTTTTGTCCAACCACATCCCCCTCAGTTTAAGTGGCCAGTGAGGCAGAGGCACTGCGTGTTGTGGGCGACATGAATCACGGTATGCTGCAACTCCTGTATAAGAGAGAGAGAAAGAAGGCACAGCCAAAATAAAGAACAGTGGCTAAAAGATTGGACTGACAGCTCTCAGACACTCCTAGTCCCTCATCCTAACCATAAATGAGAGAACGTTCAAGTCTTTTAGAAAATGTCAACCCATGATGATTATGTTGTCATCTCTGTTTTTTTTGTTTTTTTTTTCGCCATTGGCTTACATTCAAGCCAAGTTTGAATTATATTTTGTCAGACTGCAGTCTGATTGTGTTGTGATTTTAGACTGTTTATGATTCATATGCACCCTCTAAGCAATTCAACAATTGTTAAAGATTCTATCCAACAAAAAATTCCCATCAGACTCCTGCTGTGAAAGTATTAAGTATAATCATTTGCAATTTGAAGCTGCTGTCTGCATTCTGTTCTCAGTCTTTAGACAATGTCTTTGTCTGCAAAAACTAATTGACAAGAATTGATTATAAAAAACATTGTGTGCACTGTGGCATGGAGAAACACATTTAAAAATGGTGGAGACCACAGAGCAAGCTGCAGTATAAAAAAAGTGTATGACCCAGCTATCCAAAGCATGGGAGCCCTTTAGATTAAGTGCTTTAAAGAAGGACATAAGCCTATAGTTTCATGTAGCCAGGTTTCCATGTCAAGTTGACATGTATTCCAATACTTTCAAGTATTTCTATTTCACAAAACATCCTGTCCTAACTTAACAGTTAGCAAGCGACTAAATTACACCATGGACCATGTGCATGCATGCCAGTCAATGTGTGCATGTGTGTAATCTGGAAAGGGAGTGCCATCACGTATCACACCATCATGTAGCACAAGTAACAATATTTGGACCCACTTTATATAAGGTTTCTTTAACTACTATGTAATTAAACATATGATACAATGGACTTATTATGTACATACATGTTGTTGCATTGTACTTACATTTAAAATACATGCATTTTATTACATCTGTAGTTACACTGGTTACCTTACCCCTAACCAAAACCCTAACCCTACCTTTAAACCTACCCGTACCTCAAACTCAGTAGCAGAAAATGTTAATCTTGTGATATTTTTGTAGAACATGATGTAGTTTGTATTGTATGTATTTTAATGTTAGTACTCAGTAAAGACACCTAATATAAAGCGGGACCAAATATTTTTTCATAAGAACAGTAGCCTAACTGTAATAATATTACTGAGAAATGTAGAGTCCCTTATATGACGTCACTACAAGGAAAAAGTCGTCTGACTTCAGAACTGATTACATGTTCAGAAGAGGGAATGTGTGTTCCTGCAGAACATTGTACCTCCAACCTGTTAACACTTAGTTTGTGGTTTTATTATTATTTTATACCATTCTGCTGCTGTTTTCAAAGTGCGGCCAAAAACATTTTTAGTGGTGGTTGCCAAGGCAAGAATCAGTGTTACTGTTGCTCATACTTTGGGTCAAGGATTTGAACAAACCTCTAACCATAAGTATTTAACTTCAGTGTGTAACTTGTTCTGCACCATTTGTACTACAGACATGAATGATACCTCAAATCATGTGGCTTGTTGAGGAGAGGTGTTCTATTAATTTTCTAAGCAGTTGAACATGCTATTTTTGCCTGGCGGATGGTAAAATAAGTAAAAAATCTTGAAGAAGGAACCCAAGCCATATGTAGGAAATTGGATATTATAGAGACTTGGGGTGGCACTTTTGACTTGGGCCAGGAAGCATGTACCTAGCAACCACATAGCAACGTGTGTAAAACCACTCAGAATATCTTGCAAAGTGATGCCCTGGTAAGCAACCACAACACTTTATCATAGCAGTGAGGCTGGCAATAGCAACCACCACCCACCCTTAGGCAAATGTAAAAATCTAGTTTTGTGCCATTATCCATTTATTAAGCAGTTGTCAAAATAGTTGCTAGTTGCAAGCCTTCTTCATTTAGATTTCCTGGAAGGATTGTTCAGTACACTTCAAAACTGTGACGTTAAAGAGCACTTCTCATTTTATTTCATAAAATCACAACTCTGAAGGGCCTTTTGTTCTAAATTGTCAGATGACTTAAAGGTGCACTCAGTAATTTTTTCTTCATTAAAAAACATTTAACTCCTAAAGACATGAATTGTAATTTTGCAATATATGTAAGAAATCATGACCGCTCACATAAAAATAAAGACTCCAGTCATATCAGTAACCTTTAAAAAGCATTTTTTTTTCTACATGGAGAGGGTCCGCACATGGGAGCTGCCATGTTAGAATCACATGTCCAGCCAAATACTACTCGCATAATCTCAGTAACCGTCCTGTTATTTGACACTTTCACTCATTGATTAAAGTAATCATGGCTGACTGTGAATACTACATTTCTACAATGACATCTGAAACTGAAAACTTTTGATTTTAAATGATGCTGCATCCAAGCTGCTAGGTGTCAGTGTAAGTGTAAGTTGACACAAAGACAAAAGTTACTGAGTGCACTTTTAAAGCTGATGTGTGTAATTGTTTTGACATTTAAGATGGGGGAGTTTTCTGAAATCTGTTTGTAAACAGTGATTATTTTTAAAATTTTGTTTGGTGATGCTTAGAAATTACACAATTCAGCCTCAATCATGTATGCAAACACACATAGCCTACAATAGAGTGCTGTGTTTGTGTGTGTGTGCGAGAGAGAGAGAGAAAGAGAGAGAGAGATGACCTTTGTGGGTGGTGATGGCTGCAGGAGTTGGCCTCTTGCTCGGGCAGCTGGCTGTTCTAATGAGATGGCGGGTCTTGATAGCACAAAGGTGAGCGCCTAATTGGGGTTCGTTTTGGAGCCCAGGTGCTGAATGAAGGTGTGTGTGTGTCTGAGTATGTTATTGTCAGACAGAGCTTGGGTGGGAGTTTACACCAATGCACCCAGTTTCTCCCAAAACTCACCACCTATAGGTCATTTTAGCCTGCCCAGCCACAGCCTCGTCCTTCTCCTCTATGAAGAGTCTGGACTCCTGCCCTCCCTCAACCTGAGTCTGTCATCAGGAGTAAATGGCCATACTGATTCCCATCTCAGGCCTCCTGGTTATCTGCAGCCTTCCCGTTCTCTCCAAAATGGCAGCCAACAGATGTTGTTAACCAAAAACAGGGCATTTGTCTGAGAAAAGACCCTTGCCTGATTCAAATGTCATTTCTCATTAAAAAAGGCCTGTGTGCTACTTAGGGCTGGGCGATTAATAACATTTAATTTTCAATTACGATTTTGGCTTCCAAAGATTATGAAAAGAAGATAATTGAGATAAAACGATGATTGTGCCGCTTTCCGTTTCGCAATGAAACACTCCGGCGTTATATCTTTAAAGCATCCTTTATTAAAGTTCAGATAATAAGTAAGCGGTTATGAAAATAAACTCTGAAACTGGCATTTCTATGAGTTGCATGAAGTGACCGGGGAAGAGATTGAATCTTCTCCTGGCTGATGCACACTCTGGCGCGGCGACACTCGTCACTCGCACGCGTTTGCTGCAGATAGATTATAACGTGATGGCTCGCAACATAGTGAATCATAATATAGGCTATGTGTCACGTTCACTGTGTGTATCTTATCATGAAGAAAATCGGCGATACGCAGCTCTGTTAAGAAGAGAACGTTTGTTTTTTGTGAGTTAAAGATGGATTGAAGTGAACATAAAAGTGAGAGAGTGTAGTCTTAGCCCATTATACGCTGGAACAAAATATGATTTTGATTAGTCTTTTTTTGGCTTGTTTTCCCAAATAATTTCTAAAACACATTTAAAACAAAGTACATTTACTTTAGGAGCTATACTGCAGAAGAAAAAAATTGTTATCGGAGAATGTTGAATACAATGTTTAATCAGGGTTCGACATTAAAGCTTGTCCGGGACAAGTGGATTTTTGAAGGGGCAAGTGAAAGAGAATTTTACTTGCCCGACCGGACAAGCAGACTGATTAAAACGTCAATAATGAAAAAATAACTGGCTATATTTGTGATAGCCAAGGCCTGTGTCACTTATTAGAAAGTTCATATTTTTATTCTGCTGTTAAAAGTAATCCAGAACACATAATTTTATAATTCGCCAGCGATCTAGTAACAGCTGCGCCCTGTTTGATTGACAGGTGGCGTATGTGTGTGTGCTGAATGTGCGCGTGTTCAATGCTTGGCTAATGTGCACATGAACGGTCAAATACATTTCAGAATTCAGCCAAAATGCCTGTCTTGGTTAGGCATTCATGTAAACACAGAGAGTGATGTCTAAAGTGAATGTAAACAACGGAGAAAAAAAGCGGATTTGTATTCAATTGTCGGACTTGTATGTATAAATGTAAGCTAATAGATCTGCTGCTGTCTAGTGTAGTGTGTCATTATAATAATCATACAGTAAATACCAGTAGTAGTTTTACTACTTCATTCTGAATGTTTACTTGAATACTTGATACTGCTGTTAAAATCCTTTAAAGCTGTTAAAAATGCACTGGATTTTCTTAATTTGTATTTTTTGTTCTATTATTTTTAATCTATTTCTATTCATTGCTGTTTTTTGTTGTTATTGTATTACTGACTGTTTACTAGTCTTGAATAATTACTTAAGAACTTAAAACCATTCTTCCATAATTAACATATTAGTTAGTGTTGTTATTTTTGTGGTTTTGAAGCTGGTATTGAGAATCATCAAATTTCACTACAGACTACTGAAATTTTGGTATTGTGATAATGTATAGCCTTTAATGAGTAGATCTTGCTGCAATAACATGATGAAAAAGTAGAGCTCATTCCACAGAAGTGTGAGCATCCCTGCTGTAAATGATGGCGATGGAGGCTTTCCTTTATTCGACTACAATACATAACATAAAATAATTATCATATGACAATAGCCTCCTTCCCTACCCAGTGCAGTTTACATTTCAAGTTTATGGAAATCCACTGTTAAAAAGACAAGTTTTTTAAAAAAAAAGTTCAGTAAATGCATGATGTTTCCAAAGTCAGTGAATAATCGTGTTAAATAATCGTGATCTCAGTATTGACCAAAATAATCATGATTATGATCGAGCAGCCCTAGTGCTACTGTGAAAACAACTTGCCTACATGATTTGATTTGTTAAACTGTGTTTGTTACTTTTTTGTGTGTGTGCTGATGCCGGTGATAGTTCACTGCATCATAGTGAGTGTGTTATGAGCAGTTCTGTTTGCTTAAACTAATGTTATTAGGTGTGTAATCCCTATCAAATGGCGCTTTTCTCTTTTCAAGTGACTGTGATAATTGTTTGCCTCAATTCTGATTCATTGTCTCCACAGTTTTCAATCAAATTACTGTTTAATTTAACAATTATTTAAAAAAAAAATGTCTTATGTAAATATGCTTTAGAATGTAACTCTTCATTCCAGCCCACATAAGAATATTATAAATTCCGTTTATGGAAATATTTAGCCAAAAACCATGCCATTTATGGTATTCTCCCATTTATTCCTATGGGAAGTTCTGCAAAGCTTGTCAGTGCAAGCAACGGTAATCAAGGGGGTGGAGCTTAGCGAAGGGTCAATTAGGCTAATGGCAACTATCTGTGTTTTTCAATGGTAATGACAACGAGGCTGTGAGGAATAGACTTAGATCTCTTCAATGGCATGAACGGTATAAAGCTGTATAAAGCTCCTAGATCACATCTGATTTTCCACAACTCAGTTCTTTGTATACTGAATGTTCTTGGACAGATATTTTATTATCAATGTTTTGTCCGTGGAACGATCCAAAAACACTTTAAACTGCAGTACAGCCCATTGAAGAGACTGTAAGTCGATCCCTCACAGCCTTGTTTTCATTCCCATTAAAAATCAAAGATGACGCTAACGTGAATAAGGTCCATAGACAGGTTGTGTGACAACCCCTCATCCTTGAAAACAATGAAACATAGTTTTAGCTGACGTAGTATAATAAATTAATAATACATTGCAATGTTTCCTTTTAAGCATGTTTTTGGTTGTATGAGAAACAAATTTGGTACTGTGTTTTTTCGCCACTTGATGTCCAATGTAAAATCGTGGTTCTGGAGCAAAATCAGTTGAGAACAACTGCCATTTTTGCGACATCTTGGGAGGTCTCCAACACTAAGACAGTCTTGTGTTTATGCAGTAGATTTTGTCTCTTCACCCCACAAACCCCTTCTTTCACCGCAGGCTGTAAACATGTGAAGGGGATCTTGTTGTTTGGGCCGCCCGGCTGTGGTAAAACCCTGATGGCACGTCAGATTGGTAAAATGCTGAATGCCAGAGAACCCAAGGTGGTCAACGGGCCTGAGATTCTCAACAAATATGTGGGCGAATCAGAGGCCAACATCAGAAAGCTGTTTGCTGATGCAGAAGATGAGCAGAAGCGGGTAAGAAAACAGAAAATGCAGTGGAGACATTAGGATGTTTCATACAAATTATTAAACACTACACACTCAGAAAAACCTCCATTCTTTCACTTCACAAATCATTGTTCACTTAGAATGACCACACAGACGTTTTGAACACCCCTACATTCATCTGGCTCAGAGACTGAACCCACCGATATTCGACACTCTGAAAAGAGAGCGCTTTGCCAACAGTCAAAATTTGATGGCAGGCAAACTTCGGTTTGTACGAAGGATGCTGTTTTTACACAAGCTTGTTCCTGATTTTTGGGCCCTCCAGCAACTCTACAAATAACTCCAAATTGTTGAAATATACTTACTGAATTACTGTAAACGGCCTTGTGTTTGCTTAGAAACATTATCACACTTTGTTTTTACCCAAAGGGTGTTGTGTCACAAAGTGTTGGCAGTGAATGGCTGGCTCTGTATGATGTTGTTGTGCCGGTAGACTGTGTGGCTACATGACATTGAGGAGCTCACTCGGCACCTCTTAATGAGAGCGCTCAGCTATCTCTAACCCCTCACCCTGACTCACGGGAAGCCACGCACACTCATAGTGGCCGCCCATCTGTGCTAAATGTTATGACCCATGTCCTGACAGCCTCCGAGATGAAGAATTGTAAACCATTGTTACAATGTTCACTCAGCGTTTGTACGGTCATAGTCCATTCACTAGCCTGGCATTAAACCATGGATAAGAACTCGGTATGGGATTTTTTTTCTCATTTCCTTTTCCCTGATTTATTAAGAATTTAAGTAAGTAGTTATTTAGCAGACATTTTTAGATAAAGTGACACAAAATTACATTTATTATAGGTAGGGATGTGCAAAATGACATATTTTCCAAAACGACCAGTTGACTAATCAACTTTACAGGAATATTCCAGGTTCAATGCAAGTTAAGCTCAATCGACAGCATTTGTGGCATAATTTTGATTACCACAAAAATGAACTTCGACTCATCCCTCCTTAAAAAAAGAAGCAAAAATCGAGATTACAATGAGGCACTTACAATGGAAGTGAACGGGGCCCATTTTTGGAGGGTTTAATGGCAAAAATTTGAAGCATATAGATTTTAAATATAAGGTTTCGGTTCAACTGACACTGATCAGATTAGTTTTTAGGGGCTGTTTCCAAAGGCCACATTCTTGGGTTCCAAAACAGCTAGACCTAGCACATCAGAATGAGTCTTGTGTTTTAAAATGTTGAGGATTTTTAACTTGACACAGTATTTTAAAAATGCAAAGCTCATGCTGGAACACACAAAAAAACAACACAACGGTCAGAGACGTCTGTCTGAATGTGCATGGCTGTGTTGACTTTTAAAAAAGAAGAAATTTAAAAACACTAAAACTTTTAAAAACTTTTCCCAAGATATTTTACAGTGCAAACTGCCTATTACCGAAAGCACTGCATATTAAAGCACCGCCGCAAATTGAGAAAAAATATTCCAGATAAACTAGCTGGCCACAATAATTGACTAGGTGGTTGTTGGCCATTATGATACATACCTAATTACCTTGACAATTCTTCTGGAACAACCTAGGGTTCAATGGTGTGCTCAAGGGACCCTTTGTGGAATTTGAACGTACAACCTTTCAGTTAGCAGCCTAGATTTTTAAACATTGTGCCACACTGCTTGGCAAATGTTTTGATGTCTTCTCTAGCATAATACTTCTTTCTCTTTTTTGGCTTTTGAAGTTGGGGGCCAACAGCGGTCTGCACATCATCATATTTGATGAGATTGATGCCATCTGTAAGCAACGTGGCAGCATGGCAGGCAGCACGGGGGTCCATGACACTGTGGTCAACCAGCTACTGTCCAAGATCGATGGTGTAGAGCAGCTCAACAACATCCTGGTTATTGGTGAGGATATCCTTTGAGATCAGACAAGTAGGGCTATAAGGATTGACCCTGTTTTGTCTATACTGATGTTAAATCACCCTCTAATTTTTTGTTGCATATTCAGTATGTGCATTGATTTAGCTTTGCTCTCATTATTCAATCATCGTCTATTTAAGGGATGACCAACAGGCCTGACCTGATCGATGAAGCCCTCTTGAGGCCTGGTAGAATGGAGGTCAAAATGGAGATTGGTGAGAACTAGCCATCATGGCTAATTTCTTCAAGGACCCCATGAAATCGAAAAAGGAGTTTTGTAGTGTATTAGACCATGTGCTTGCAATCATACCATTTGTATTCTAGTTTACTCCTAAACATTGACAAAATTAACTTTTTGCAGATATACACATTTAGAAAGTATTTGTCTTCTAGAGAAACAGACCAAAAATATTGATGACCTGTCTTGCAGTACACAGATTTTTGTCCAAGCAAATTAATGTTAATGGATGTGATGTACCTGAAGTCTATTGGTTATTTAAAAAAAAATAACAAACCCTTCGATATATCCTGCTTAAACTTTCTGTTTTAAAAGAAAATGCGCCAACACAGGACAGAAAACTGTGCTGGTCAAATTATTTCATGGGGTGTTTAGCCATATTGACACATGCTGTTTATCTATTTCCACATTCCATTTTTTTACAGCTAATTAATAAGGTAAGAATTTATTCTTCTCCAGGCCTGCCTGATGAAGTGGGCCGCCTTCAGATTCTGAGTATACACACAGCAAAGATGAGGCAGTCTAACATGCTGGCAAAAGATGTTGACATAAAGGAGCTGGCTGTTGAAACCAAGAACTACAGTGGAGCAGAGCTGGAGGGGCTTGTTCGGGCCGCCCAGTCGACTGCCATGAACCGTCACATCAAGGTCTAACCTCATCGTCTTATACACAGTCAGAACTAAATATTATTGATTTAAACTAAACCAATACAGAACACTGTTTGGAACTCAAGTCAACATACTAAAGTTACAAAATTGGTTTGTTATACAAAATAAAATTCAGTTAACATCAGGTTGCAGCATTATGTGGTGTTATGCATTTGAAGACGGTTTGTGGTTTTTATGTGCATACAAGAAAAAAAAATGTATGTGAAGAAAAGAACTCTAAAACACACCATTATGAACAGTTCTGTGTGTGCAACTTGTTTGTTTGTGTGTGTGTGTGTGTGTTTTATAGTTTGGGGACAAAATTGTCCCCAGAAATGAGCTAAATCTGAGTTGTCCTAAATCATAAATTATGTAATGTTTTTTATTATTTGTAAACATAAACTGTTTTCTTATTAGGAATAGGGTTTGGGTGAGCCTGTTCAAATTAGTTTTCTGTAAAACAATATAAATCAATGGTACAGTGCTGTGAAGAAATATTTTTGATTTCTTCTATTTTTTTTTTTATTTTTCATACAAAATTGTTTTAGATCTTCAAACGAGATTTAACCTAAAACAAAGGAAACCCAAGAAAACACAAAATACAGTTTTCAAATATATATATATATATATATATATATATATATTGAAGCAAAAAAGTTATCCAACACCTATATCACCCATGTGAAAAACTAACTGCCCCCTTAAACTTAATAGCTGGTTGTGCCACGTTTAGTAGCAGCAACTGCAACCAAACGCTTCCGATACTGGAGATTACTCTTTCACAATGCTGTGGTGGAATTTTGGCCCACTCTTTGCAGAACTGCTTTAGTTCAGCCACACTGAAAGGTTTTCGAACATGAACCGCCTGTGTAAGGTCCTGCCACAGCATCTCAATCGGGTTCAAGTCAGGACTTTGACTAGGCCACTCCAAAACTTTAATTTTGCTCCTTTTGAGCCACTCAGAGGTGGATTTACTCCTATGCTTTGGATCATTGTCTTGCTGCATAATCCAGTTGTGCTTGAGCTTCAACTCATGGACTGATGACCGGAAGTTCTCCTTTAGGATTTTCTGGTAGAGAGCAGAATTCATGTTTCCCCTAAATTATTGCATGTCGCCCTGGCCACACCATCACACTACCAACACCATGCTTGACCGTAGGTATGATGTTCTTTTTGTGCAATTCTGTGTTTGATTTACGCCAGATGTAACGGGACCCCTGTCTTCCAAACAGTTCCACTTTAGATTCATCAGTCCACAGAACATTCTCCCAAAATGTTTGAGGATCATCAAGGTGCGTTTTAGCTAAATTCAGACAAGCCTTAATGTTCTTCTGGGTTAGCAGTGGTTTTCGCCTCACCACTCTTCCATGGATGGCATTTTTGGCTAGTGTCTTTCTGATAATGGAGTCATGAACAGTGACCTTTATTGATGTGAGAGAGGCCTGCAGTTCCTTGGATGTTGTCCTTGGCTTTTTTGTGACTTCCTGGATGAGTCGTCGCTGTGCTCTTGGAGGAATTTTGGAAGGCCGGCCACTTCTGGGAAGGTTCACTACTGTGCCAAGTTTCCTCCATTTGGAGATAATGGCTCTCACTGTAGTTCTTTGGAGTCCCAGAGCCTTTGAAATATCTTTTGTAACCCTTCCCAAACTGATGTATTTCAATCACCTTTTCCCTCATCATTTCTGGAATTTCTTTCGACCTTGGCATATGGGGCTTTTCCACTGCACAGTATGGCTCAACTCGCCTCTGCTCGCTTTTTGGGGGTTTTCCACTGTGGATAGTACCTTGTACTTAGTACCATCTCAGTTGAGGCTCCAAGCGAGCCGAGCCGATACTAAATGTGACATCAAAACCCTGCAGATCACTGATTGTTCAGAGAGAATCGTCACTACCAGCGTCACTGGATTTGCGACACGGGACATCAACCCGCTAGTTTTCAGATTAATTTTTTTTTAATGATTCATATATTAACAAATAAAAGCAAGAACATTTACAAACAGAATCAATATTTAACCCCCTCTATTACTACCCCCCTCCCCCATCCCCAACCCCACCCACAAGAACACCCCAGTGGTCCCACATGATTATAGATACACAAAAACAAATATTAAAAAATAAAATAAAATAATTAAATAAAGTATGATAATCACACACATAACATCTACACCTCTCTCTCCACTGTCCCTCCCCGAGAGCCCTCCAAATGCCAGATATTTGCAAAGGATTTGCAATGGTGAAATAGGGGCAAGGACTTCCTGTTCAATAAGAAACCAGGGAGGGGCTCTCTCAGGTGGAAGCGACCAATGAGCCAAATGTCTGAGACCAAACGCATAATAATAAAACAAAATCTTGGGTAGGCCTAGCCCACCCTTGTCAATCGGCCTATGTAACTTATTGAAATGTAACCTGGGACGTTTTCCATTCCAAATAAAGGACTTCGCTATGCTATCAAATTGTTTGAAATAAGAGAGGGGGACATCTACAGGGAGAGACTGTAGCAGGTAGTTAAATTTTGGAATACAATTCATTTTAATAACATTAACCTTCCCAATCATAGATAAATATAATGAAGCCCATCTGCCCACATCGCTCAAACCTTTTAATTAAAGGGTCAAAATTAACTCTAACTAAATCACATAAATTTGCTGGGAATAAAATGCCCAAATACTTAATGCCCTGTTTGGGCCAATGAAAGGTGCCTTGTTGAAAAGCCGTTACTGGGCAGTACGCTGTCAGTGCCAAAGCTTCGGATTTAGACCAATTAACACTGTATCCCGAAAACTTTTAATAGGAATTAATAATTCTGTGGAGGCAAGGTATAGATCTAGTAGGGTCAGAGACGAATAATAAAATATCATCTGCGTAAAGCAGAAGCTTATGTGCCACACCTCCTGCCACCACCCCTGGAAAATCACCATCCTTTCTTATCGCGGCTGCTAATGGTTCCAGGGCAAGACAGAACAATAATGGGGAAAGAGGGCAACCCTGCCAGGAGCCTCTATCCAGAGTAAAATAATCTGAAATTAATCATTTTGTTTTAACCGCCACTACCGGGTGTCTATAAAGTAACTTAATCCATCCAATAAAAGTATTCCCGAACCCATATATTTCCAGAATCTTAAAAAGATAATCCCATTCTACCTTTTTGGCGTCAAGTGAGATGGCAGCGACCGGAGTCTGATCATTCACTACTGACCACATGATATTGATTAGACGCCTGATGTTATCAGAAGAGCTGTGGCCCTGAATTAACCCCACCTGATCTATATATATAAGAGATGTCATAACTTAATCGGATAGCCAGAATTTTAGACAAAATTTTTACATCTAGCTGGATCAGGGAAATTGGATGGTAACTCTTACACTCGCTTGGAACCTTGTCCTTTTTAAGAATCAGACTGATCCCAGTTTGTGTCATGGTTGGGGGAAGCTTTCAGTTCTTTAATGATTCCGTATAAACTTCTAACAAAAGTAGAGCCAATTCTGTAGCATAAGATCTAAAAAATTCAGTGGCTAAGCCATCTGGCCCCGGAGCTTTGCCTGTAGGTAAGGCCTTAATTACCTCGTCAGGCTCTTCCAAGGTGATCTCAGAATCAAGATAATTTGTTTTGCTCAGTCGTCAGTTTAGGGAGTTCTAATGGTTCCACAATGTTCCTAATATCTTCATCAGTGGATAAAGATGGGTAACTATAGAGATCAAGATAGAATTCTTTAAAAGCATTATTAATATCAGTGGCCGAGGTAAATATTTCACCACCAGATTTCACTGAGGGAATGGTAGAAAAAGACTCTCTCTGCTTTATATATCTAGCCAAAGGTTTTCCTGCTTTGTCCCCCGACTCAAAATATGACTGTCTTGCCCTGAATAACCAAAACTCCACCTTCTGCGACAAAATAGTATTATATCTGTATTTCAAACGGGTCAGTTCTCTGAGGCCATTAGATGACATTCGGCGCTTCAACTCTGCCTCGACACTTTTAATATTCTCTTCCAATTCCACGAGTTCTCATGCTTTGGATTTTTTGATGAATGAGGCATACTGTATGATCCAACCCCTAAGAACCGCATTAAGTGCCTCCCAAGCCACGCCCACAGAAGATACTGAGGACCAGTTGGTCTCCATATAAACATTGATTTCAGACTTTAACATTTGTTGAAAATCAGGATTTTGCAAAAGGGATACATTAAAGCGCCAACTATTTGATTTTTCTCCGTATGTGGCAACACCTCTAAACTCACCAGGGCGTGATCTGAGACTAAGATATTTCCAATTGAGCAATCAACAACAGATGAAATGAGGGATTTAGATATAAAAAAAAAAAAATCTATTCTAGAATAAATCTTATGGACTGATGAAAAAAATGTATTGTCCCTCCCAGAT
This sequence comes from Myxocyprinus asiaticus, assembly GCF_019703515.2. Lineage (NCBI taxonomy): Eukaryota > Metazoa > Chordata > Actinopteri > Cypriniformes > Catostomidae > Myxocyprinus > Myxocyprinus asiaticus. The sequence goes on along the minus strand of NC_059375.1, from coordinate 23,273,089 downwards.
GGGTTTAAAAGTCTCCAAATATCTGTAAGACCAAGATTTGTACACATTCTGTGAAGCTTGCTCTAGGTGGCTTGCACACTTTTGCTTCACTATGATCAAGGACTGCCTATGAATTTGTTAAAACAATAATGACTCTTCCTGATTTATCTTTAATCTGTTTGAGACATTTGAATTGTAGATGTTTATTTATCAATATAATGACCCCCCTGCTCTTACTTGAGCCAGCGCTAAAGTAAACATGTCCACCCCATATCTTCCCAAGATGCGTTTCTTGAAGAAACACTATATCATATTTCTTACGTTTAAGAAAATAAATAACCTTCCTGTGGGGTGTCCCGACCCATTCACATTCCATGTGGAGAGAGATAACCCACTTATACTAACATTTGACATTTTGATATAATAAAAAAAAAAAAATTATAAAAAAAACAAGATTATACAGACCACATTCCAAAATTATTACAACAATCAAACCCCGAACTTCCCCCCAAACAAAACAAACAGAAAAAAGAAAAACGTGCTCATTAACCCCGCGCACAACAGCGCCAACCGGCGTCAATCCCTCTAAACTCAGAAGGTCCATGTACGCATACGAGAACCCCCGCGACAACTTTGCCATCGGATTGCTCAAGTCCGGTGCTTCTGCACAAATTTTGTGAGGCAAAAAACAGAAAATACTTTAGCCAATAGGCAGAATAAACACAAAGAACACGTAGATTCATTCACAGAACTGTCTCAAAGGTGTGTTCCTCCACAAAACAAATTCCAGCTGATATAAAGCCATTCATTTTCCTTGGACAGATAAACAGTTGTTCACTGAGCCAGCTGTTATGAGTGCAGCAGATGACGTAATCATTCTAATGTCCCTTAAAAATACTCCGCAAAAATAAACTCCAGCCAACAGGAGGCATAAACACAAAGAACGAACAGATCCATCCATAACTGTCCCGAAAGAGTGTTATTCCTCAAAACAAGCTCCAGCCACCAGGCAGAACCAACACAAAAAAAACACAAAAAACAAAACAGACGCCCCGGTTTCTCGAATGGTCAAGTGTGTATTGAGCGAGTCAAATTCACTCGGAGGCTGCATTAAAAAAAAATACAAAAAATAAAATAATAATAATACACCATGACTTACTCAGTCCGTCAACTTTATAAAAGACATCCTTTGTGTAGGTATGAAAATATTTTGCAGTCATTCTTAGTATCCATTCTCAATCTGGCCGGGAACTTCTGTATAAAAGCGATCATCCATCCATGCAAAAGTTTCTTGAAGGAGTCATTCCACAAAACAAGCTCCAGCCGCTAGGTGGAGCCAACGCAAAAAGAAACAGAAATGGCGCCCAGCTTCCTCAGACAACCAGAGTAAGTACAGCGAGTAAATCCACTTTGGAGCTACATGAAAAACCCTAAATGGCTTACTCACCCATTGTTTTAATAAAAGACAGTGCTTGCTTTGGACACGTAAATACCCTGCGACCATCCTTTGTTTCTATTCTCAGTTTGGCCAGAAACATCAGTGCAAATGCGATTTTTCCGTTGATGTAAGAGGTTCTTACATTCCTCGAATCGATTGCGTTTCTCTCGTCGCATTCGCAAAGTCCGGGAACAAGAAAATATTGTGATTCTTTCAAGAAAGCTTTCCTTTGCTCCTCGCCTAGCACAACACAAGATCTTTATGAGATGATCTCAGAAATGTGGCCAGAATTGATCGGGGCCTGTCTCCCTCAGCAGATCTGCGAACCGGGACTCTGTGAGCTCACTCAATTTCCAGTTTATGGCCTGTTATGTCGAGCAGACTCGGGAAGAGCTCATCCAGGAATTTCACCATATCTCTGCCTTCTTCATGCTCAGGAGTTCCAACAAATCGTATGTTATTCCTTTGGCTCCTATTTTCCAAATCTTCAAGTTTTTCCAAAAACTTTTCCACAACTATTTTGGACGCAGGCGAATTAGCGGATTATTCCCTTTCCAAAGACTCCAGATAATTGATTCATTTCTCAACTTCTGTCACTCTTGTGACCAGCTCAGAGAATTTTGTTTCCATCGCCGTAATCGATCAACATGTTACAGCGAGATCCTCCAAGTCAGGAACAACTTTCATCACCATCACCGAGATGTTGGACAGTTGACGCTGGATTTCATCTCCCGACATGCCGCCCAAATCGAGTCCCTGGTCTGCAGGTCCAGAGGTTTCATCTTGAGCACGTAAGTGTCTTTTAATGTCTCCAGAGCCCTAGGATTTTGACTTCTTTGCCATGTTTACCTCAAAGAACAAATATGTACTGGGTGTATTGAATCTCACCGAATTATAACATGAAAATAATAAAAAATAAAAAAAAACAGCAAAGTGCGCAGAGCTCGTGATTCACACGACTGCTTCTCGCATGGCGTCACGTCAAGTTTCAACCCGCTAGTTTTAAAGTTAGCAACAGCGATAGCAGTATCATTTGTTCACGCGACTTTCAAATTGTAAAAAGAAATGGCTGTGTGCAAAACCACGCTGTTGTCAATAAACGAGGTGCAGACATTCCTCTCGTTAGTAGCCGAGGAGAGGATCCAACGAGAGCTGGATGGGGCAACGCATCTATGACGATCAGCCTATAATCCCACCCACGTTGAGGCTGCACTAAACTGCAGTGGAAAAGCAAGCTCAGAAAAGTAAAGCGAGCAGAGTCAAGTTGAATCAAACCGCAACGTGCAGTGGAAAAGTGCCAGTAGTGTGCCACTGGGTGAGACCTTTTAGCCAAATTCATGCTGCTGAAAAAGTTCTATTTAGGTGTTGATTTGATTGAACAGGGCTGGCAGTAATCAGGCCTGCGTGTGTCTAGTCCAGCTGAACCCCATTAAGAATGCAGTTTCATAGATTTGGGGATTTAGTAACTAAGGGGGCAAATACTTTTCACACAGACCCAGTTGTTATTGGATAACTTTTTTGCTTCAGTAAACATTATTATAACATTATCATTTAAAACTGTATTTTGTGTTTACTCAGATTGCCTTTGTTTAATGTTAGTATTTGTTTGAATTTTTGAAACAGTTTAGTATGAGATATACACAAAAACAGAAGAAATCAGGATTGGGGCAAATACTTTTTCACAGCACTGTATGTCCTCATGTAGATTGCTAGGAATATGTGTAAGTGATACAGCCCATTCACTTCCATATTTGATGGTGTTGACATATAATGACGGGAGCTTAAACAGGTGTAATAGGTCTCTCTCTCTCTCACACTCTCTCTCACTCTCTTCACTTCTGCCCTCTCCATCTTGGCCTTCTAGAGCTTTCTACTTGATTAAGTGGATAAGTTTGAGGATGAATCTTTGTGTGTTTTTGCTCTTGTAGGCCAGTACACAGGTAGAAGTGGACACAGAAAAAGCTCAGACTCTGCAGGTCAGCAGGAGGGACTTCTTGGCATCTCTGAATAATGACATCAAGCCTGTAAGTCCACTCTTCATTCTGACATTTACAGTTTTTCATAATTTTACATTGATTCCAAATCCGCTGACTAGACTGAAAAACATCTCATGTAGCCAGAGGTGACTATCGACATCATGTCTGACCCACATTGCAGTTTATTCGGGCCGAGAACTGCCTACTTAGACAGAAAGTGGCCATCTGACCAACATGTAAAAATTACTAGCATATCCTTCCTTGGAAGCACTCATTTAAGCATCTTGGTACCAGGACTTTGTCTTCTGACTGAATCAGTAACCTGTGCAACCTGACTCCTGAAATGATATAGAAGCCAAACAATCAGATTGGAGTTTGCAATTTTGGAACGCTCATGCCAAATTTGTTTGCAACATGCATCAGATGTTCAATGCATGGCCATCTGGAACTGACACTAGACAAAAAACAACTGTTATGTAGTGAAGTTATTATGTAGTATCTCTCTGCCTGCATTCTCCTGAATATTTTATGCAACCTTCGGATTTCTTCTTTCTGTACAGGCCTTTGGTACCAATCAGGAGGATTACTGCAGTTACATCATGAACGGCATTGTCAAATGGAGCAATGCTGTGTCTGACATACTGGGAGATGGAGAACTTCTGGTGCAACAGACCAAGAACAGTGAACGCACACCACTAGTAACTGTGCTTTTGGAGGGCAAGTCTCACAAACATACACACACACATTAACATTTACATGTGTTCATTTAGCAGGCACTTTTATTCAAAGTGACTTACAAAATGAGGAGTACAATAGAAGTGATTCTCCTTCCTAAGGAGGCAGTAATAAGAGAAGTGCTGTAATATAAAGTTGCAAATTGCTTAGAGAAGCATTAGTAGAGAAGAAGGTAAAAGACAGTGGTGAAGAAGAATTTTTTTAGTTGAGAAGAAGACAGTTTTTACATTAGTAGAATTGGATCAAGTGCTCATGAAAGAGATGCGTCTTAAGATGTTTCTTGAAGGTGGCTAGAGAATCAGCTGCTTTGGTGGGGTTTGGAAGGTCATTCCACCAGCGAGGAACAGATGAGGTGAAGGTCCAGGAAAGTGATTTTGTGCCTCTGTGAGGTGGTACCATGAGGCGCCGCTCACCCACTGATATTATACTTCTGAAGGGCACATAGACTTGAAGTAGCGAGTGCAGATATGGGGTTGTGGAGCCAGTGGTTGTTCTAAGCAAGCATCAATGCCTTGAATTTGAATTTCGCTGCGTTCTGGATCAGTTGCAGAGGTTGGACTGTATATGGAAGAAGTCTTGCCAGAAGAGCATTACAGTAGTCTATACTATATAGCATTACTATATATAACAAGAGCTTGGACAAGGAGTTGTGTAGCATGCTCAGATAGGAAGGATCTGATCTTCCTAATGTTATACAGCACAAATCTGCATGATCGGGCTGTTCAGAACAGAAAGAATAACGTTCCACCATAATGCTGTAATCTGATATGACTGAGAGTGTAAGGCTCTCTGCATCCACAGGGCCTCCTCATAGTGGGAAGACCGCACTGGCGGCCAAGATCGCAGAAGACTCCCAGTTCCCCTTCATCAAGATCTGCTCTCCAGACAAAATGATTGGCTTTGCAGAGAACGCCAAGTGTCAGGCCATCAAGAAGGTAGCAACCTTGTTGCAAAGAAGTTAAGAGATCTGTGTGTGTTGAAACAGTTTTCATAAGGGTTTAACAAATGTGATGTTTCAGTGGCATAATAGTGAGTTTATGGTTTTCATCTTTGCAGATGTTTGAGGATGCCTACAAGTCCCAGCTGAGCTGTGTGGTGGTGGATGATATAGAGCGTCTGCTGGGTGAGTCTTTCATCATTACACAGAGAACAACACATTTCCTGTCAAATCTGCTAATATTGTAGAGCTGTTCAGGTTGTAGTAGGGCTGGGCGATATATAGAATATTTTCGATATAATAACAATGATTTTACTGTGCTTTGCTTTTTATTTGGCCAACAGGTTTCATAAAGAGCACATCAGTAGACTAATTTCATGATCCTTCTCGCTGCACAATAAATCAAAATAAAATCAAAATAGCGATTGGGTGACGCTCTGTTCTGTGCACGGGAGGGGGTTAATGGGCTCGTGTTTTTAGCGCTTTAGAGCAATTCACATGCATTGTGGAAATAAAGTACTGCGGGTTCAAGCATTCGTGCAATTCCAAACACTGGTAACCACTACAAGTTATTATACAAATATACAAAGGCAGCACAGTATAACAGAAATGGAGGAGATTACAGCATTTCACCAGATGCGGAAAATTGTAAATTACACATTGCACTTTCAGCGTAAAAATAAAAGCTCCAGGTGGAGATGAAGTAAATAGGACAGAAATATATTACTTTTATATAAAACAAATCGAATCCTCAAAATAATGATGATGATTCAGTATTATATTATAATAGTAAACTTGGCTGGGTCCCACAGTAATAATTGTGTAGTATGCAATATTCAACTGGGTTCCAAAAAAAAATAAGTGGAGTCGTTTTTGCACACCTTGTTCGTTCACAAACATTTTTTAGTAAAAAATATAGGAAGGTAAATAATGCTTTTTATTAAGGTACCATATATCATTGTATTAAAAATATAAAAGTGCATACCAATGTAAATTATTAGATCTCATTCTCTCTTGTCTTAATTTAGTTAAAAATAAAACTGTTGAAACTTGCCTTTTATTATTTTTAAATAGATTTTGATTCAATGCCTATAAAATATTGAATCTACTTGGCTACAATGGCTTTTATGATAAAATAATGGTTCCTCTGATTTAAAAAATTTTTTTTTTTAGAGTAAATGTATATATTGATACACTCACTGAGCACTTTATTAGGAACACCTGTACATCTACTTATTCATGCGATTATATAATCAGCCAGTTGTGTGGCAGCAGTGCATAAAATCATGCAGATACGGGTCAGGGAGCTTCAGTTAATGTTCACATCAATCAGAATGGGGAAAAACCTGTGATCTCAGTGATTTCGACCGTGGCATTTTTGGTGATTGTTGGTGCCAGACGGGCTGTATTTCTGTAACTGCTGATCTCCTGGGAGTTTCACAGACAACAGTCTCTAGAATTTACTCAGAATGGTGGCAAAAACAAAAAACATCCATAGAGCGGCAGTTCTGCGGACTTAAATGCCTTGATGAGAGAGGTCAACGGAGAATGGCAGACTTGTTTGAGCTGACAGAAAGGCTACGGTAACTCAGATCATCACTCTGTACAATTGTGGTGAGCAGAATAGCATCTCAAAATGCACAACACATCGAACCTTGAAGTGGATGGGCTTCTACATCAGAAGACCACGTCGGGAACTTTAATAGGGCCATAGTGTTCCTAATAAAGTGCTCAGTGAGTGTATATATTGAATATCATCAATAGGCTGAAAAATATCGTGATATAATTTTTGTAGCCATATCGCTCAGCCCTAGGTTGTAGTTGCATTTTTGATCCATGGGTTTCAAAAATGTTGAAGAGACTTTTGTGCTTTGTTCTACAGGATAAATTGCCTACAGTCACAACTTAAACATGAAACCGTTGTGTGCTTTAACAGCACAAGTTGCTATATACAACATTTCGTCAAGCACTTACACTTATCCGTTGTGATTTAGTTGTAAAGTTAACCACCAAACTATTTTTGACATAAAACGAAAACTGCTATTCGAAAAACCTATTCGAAATTCCCAAGGGAACCGATGGTAAGCCTTCTATTTTTTTGCCTACAAACTGATGTCATGACTGAATAGGCCTGTAAGGTAACAAGACTTTTGACTGCAGTTGTTATGTGCTCCCTTTTCATTGATTATTTATAGGCATCTAGAGGTGCATTATCTCCTCATCTGTGTTTTTTTTTTTTTTTTTTGTTTTTTTTCTGTCTAACCACTCTTCATGGTTTTAAATGGCTCTGATGTTTCTCCACTTCACAGATTTTGTTCCTATTGGTCCACGGTTTTCTAACCTGGTGCTGCAGGCTCTGCTGGTGTTATTGAAGAAACCTCCTCCTCGGGTGAGAACGCATCCTCACATACCAGACTGTAATACTGGAATTTACAGACAGGGGGTAGCACCTCCTTTTTACCAAAAAAATTCAAGACTCAACCTGACTACTTTGGAGAAGCTACCTGCATACTTTATTTATAGACATATCAGAGTTTTAGTCTTTTATGCAAGCTATTGTTAGTTTATGGCTTTAATTTATAATTTATTAGAGGCTCTTGCAAAGGCAAGCATCACTATTATGATTGCTCATACATATGTGAAACCCCTAACCCTAAATATTAAACTTCGGTGCATAACTTGACCCGCACATTTCTTCTGCAGGCATAAGTGATAACTCAAATAATGTGTTAGGATTATCAGACTTTTCCAAATTTTCATCTTACAGACTATAAAACTACTGGAAAAAGTCCCATAGATTTGCATTGAAGGAGACCAGAATATCATCGAGGCATAGGGTTTGGCTTTTTAACTTAGTAGCCAGTAAGCAACCACCCAGAACACCCTAGCACCCATCTAGCAACATGCTACACTTGAAATATGGGCTGTGTTTTGCCTCCACAATATGTATATGTAATGAAGTGCATTTAAGTTTTTGTAGTGTACGGGTCCCCAACAGTTTACTGTTGTGAAGGTCTTGAGTTCATGAGAGAGTGGCAGTGAGTGTGTATGTCAGGCAGGAATAGGTGTTGTGCTTGTTTGTAAGGTGTTTTGAATAGCCGAGGGTCTGTTCCTCCAGATCAGGGCTGTATAGAGCAGCACTCAGCGGGGAGTCTGGTCTTGGGTGAATCGATAGAAAGGGTTTGTGAGAGAGCTGGGACCTGGCAGGCCTGCAGCCTGTGTGGCACCTCATCTACATGCACTAGCCTATACTGGGCACCACAGGGGGGCGACCCATAATCTCCTCTGCTCGCTGGAGCCTCTGGGAATGGCCCACCTCCTTGCTCCACCTAGATAGACTCCATCACACTGCTGTACTAGCACAATTTCACAAGTTCTTCCATGAGGGAGGTTTGACCTACAGTGTGTAAAAAGTAAATAGTGATGTCAGTACTATAGATGTATCTTCAACAGTGATTATGCTCACCTGGTATCACAGTGAGTTGTTCGCTCTATATGGATGTAATAAACCCCAAATTTACTTGTTATAATACTGAGATAGAGTATGTGTGTTTACTTCACAGGGTCGTAAGTTGCTGATTCTTGGCACAACTAGCAGGAAAGATGTTCTGCAGGAGATGGGCATGTTGGACTCTTTCAGCACTACAATTCACATCCCCAACATCTCTAGAGGAGAACACCTCATGGAGGCCCTGGAGGTATATAAGGAGCCAGATCTAGAGACCCAGCAAGACAAATAAAGAGACAGATGTACATTGGTTTGGTAACAGTGATTTTGCCAAGCAGGGGTCCATTCAGACCAAATGCACTCTTGCAGCTAGACACAGTGCAACACATATAACAGAATGCAGGTGTCTTATGATGTGCTTTTAAATGTGTTCCATTTTACCAAACACGGCATGTAAGAAAGCATGATGCTTCTGCATGAGAAAAAAATACTGGAAGTGGCGCAACTGTCACAGATGACCATCTAGCATGGGTTTACATTGAAAAACAATGGGAAAATAGCATGGACGGATACAAAAATGCATTCATTTTGAAGGGCACTTAAGATCTGTTCCTGAATCAACATCCTTGTTTGGCCCTGGAACAACATTCCTATCAACCAATCAGATTTCAGGGATAGGGAAAGGGGTAAGGTTAGGACTATGTTTTTTTGACAAGAATGTTGTTCCAGGACCTTTAAAATATCTTGATCCAGGAACACATCTTACTTGGCAAAATCACAGTGACTGGTTTGGTTTCCAGGGGCTGAGAAAGAGCATTATAGAAAAAAACAATGGAGGAAACAAAAAGGAGTCTAAATTGCTTACTTGTCCATGAGAATCTGATCATAGTCTTTGATTGTTTCAAAATCATAACTAGTTGTCTTTATGTCTCTTGTGTTGTTTAGCTTCTCGGGGGCTTTCAGGACAAAGAACGAGCAACTCTCGCAAGAGAGGTGAAAGGAAAATCCGTGTGGCTGGGCATTAAGAAGCTTCAGATGCTCATTGAGATGTCACTGCAGGTGAGACACAGATAGAACTCTTTACCCTGCGTGCTGTCTAGACGACTTCCTGAGTAACAGCTCTCATGCTAAATCATCTGTGGTTGGATTTCCTGTCAAATTCTATTATTTTATTGCATCATAATGAAAACAAGCCCCTCCAGATGCGCCTTCTCCAGAATTTATCTCTCAGCACACAAGTAAACAGCCCTGTAGTCCTCATCTGCACATACTTTGGCTCGTACGACCTGCTTCTGGAGTTGATTGAAGAAAAAATGAAGTTAGCTGAACAATAATATTATTACATTTTAATTTTACATACACTCTCGGAAACACTATGGTCCTAATAAAGTGTCCGACATGGTCTTCAGTTGTTATCCACCTCAAGGTTCAGTGTGTTCATTCTGAGATGCAATTGTACAGAGGGACTATCTGAGTTACCGTAGCCTTTCTGTCAGCTCGAACCAATCTGGCCATTCTCCGTTGACCTCTCTTATCAACAAGGCGTTTCCGTCCACAAAACTGCCGCTTACTGGATGTTTTTTGTTTTTAGCACCATTCTGAGTAAGCTCTAGAGAGAAATAATCAAACCAGCCCGTGTGGCACAAACAATCATGCCACGGTCGAAATCACTGAGATCCAATTTTTTCCCCCATTCTGATGGTTGATGTGAACAATAACTGAAGCTCCTGACCCGTATCTGCTTGATTTTATGCCTTGAACTGCTGCCACACGATTGGCTGATTAGATAATTGCATGAATAAGTGTACCTAATAAAGTGTAAATGTACATTTTTCTACACACCTTTGTCGTTAGGGAGGTAGATTATGCTAGCTATCCCATTAAAACTCATAATATATCAATAAATTACTTGTCATTAATTTCAATAATATTTTGTCAATAAATGTCCTTTTTAGCAATTTTGGAAACTTTTACTTTTCGGTGTGTTAATCTCTGGTGGAAGAATAAAGTGTTCCTAATAAAGTACTAAGTGAGTGTATTAATAAAATGTATTATTCTTAGTAATGACAATATATACAGTATAGTATGAAAGGTGAAGTGTTTAATTTCCCTATAGCACCAATAAACGAAATTGCAAAAATAACTTTTTTTTCTTAAACAGATTTTCTGAATACTCTCCCTGTCTTCCATTGCTTGGCCAAACTGAATAACGCCATTGGTTGTGCCATGTTGCTATGTTGGACTGGTTGGGGTTCACAAAAAAAGAGCAATGTTTTGACTGTGCCAAAGAGTCACACTGTTGAACTTTTTTTCAAGGAGAGCAACATACCTATGGATTACTTGTAGTTGTCTCTGTACATTAAACTGCCATACAAGAAGATTTTTTAACATAAAAAAAATTACACATTTGTAATTTCCGGACCACTAAAAATACTAAACTGTTTTCAACAGTTAACTCAACTAAACTCCTTTCATTGTTTGTTCAAACAGGTAGTCCTGCTCTAAACTCACCCCATTGACTAAGACAATGCTTATTTAATTCATTTTAGCATCAAGAGTTTTTGGCTCCATTGAAAACCTGTATTTTAGAAAATACTCTTTTAGCTGTTAGGTTAATTTTAGGCCATATATCTCAATAGTGCACCAGAGATTAGTGCTAGTCTTGTTTAATGAGAACTGTAGTCGTGTTTGTTAGTTGTTGTTTTGTTTTTTGTGGTGGCGTAATTGGAGGTGCAGTCGTGTTTGTGCTGGATGCTGTGTAATTGGTGTGGTATGCAGTAATGTGGCAGCGCTGAGTGCTTCCCCCCCCAGAGAGGAATGAGACTGAGTCTGCCGGGACATGCTGCACACAGCCCCACTGCATTTTCCTCCCATTCCCTCTATTCTTTTAATAGTTTTCATTTCTCCAACTGCCCCAGGCAATTGAAAAGATAAGTTCTTGCATACACCTTCATTAATTTTCCTTTCTGGTGTCTTCTCAGAGCTTTCCTCTAAGTCACGTTCTAGTCTATAAAGGAACGTTAACTGCACAATTTAGGTCATGACATACACCATGGCCATAGACAAACAAAAAAGTTCTTTAGTATTTTTACTTTTTTTTTTGTCTTGTTTTCCATTAAAAATGTATTGTTTATCTGAACATCTTTAAAACAAGATTAATTAAGATGCAATATTGCATAAAACTTGTTTATTTAGAATATATCTTAAATTAAGTTTTACCTTTGTTAAAAATCGCCAGTGGGGTGAGAAAAATAAACGATTCATGATACATTCTCTGAAAACATATCTTAATATCTTATGTAAATTAATCTTGTTTTAATGATGTTTTAAATATATTTTTTTCTACAAAAGTTGTGTTCTTAGTAGTGTGCTTAAGAGTATTAATACTTGGTAGTCTGTCAGTCTTCCTGTCCTGAGTGAACAGGTACTGTGACCTGCTGGATTTATCACTAGTCTTGTCACTTCCCCTTCCCGACATTTACTACCGCCCCTCCAAAGCTCCTCAGACACACTCAGGGCCCCTCTGAGCCCTCCAGGCTTTACATAGCTGACAAGGTTTTTGTCTTTTCAACATCTCACAACTTTCCAGAAAAGGGGACTCACAAGAAATGTGGGGCAATGTAACAAAAATTGATCTCCATTTTTCACCTCTCTCCTGTGGGTATGTTTTATTTTTTTGTTTTCAGATGCCTCCTGAATACAGAGTTAACAAGTTCTTGGCACTACTGAGAGAAGAAGGAGCGTAAGTCTATTTCTCAGTTGGCCTAAAATAGATTTTTCCTCCTTTACCACATTGATTTTTTCATTAACCTTATGCTCATGTTGTTCTCCAGGTTTGGGTCTGAAAAACATGTGGCCATATAGTCTGGCAGTCCAGGAGAGTAGCCTGACAAACCAAGGCTATTATGGTAGGACTGCCATGTAGTCAACAAATCTCACTTTCTGCACATTTGTGTGACTCAGGATTTTACGTACAGCCTCTGCTCACAATGTATATATGATCAAATACTGAACACTTTAAGACAACATGAAACACCATTCCAAATGTATTTAACTACTGTAAAGAGACATATTTACAGATTAAATTGAGTATTCAGTATGAAATATGGTAAAGCTTGACTTTATTTAATTCATTGGGATTCGATTGCATTGTAAAAAAAAATTATTCTTCCGTGCCAGCACAGAAAAATTTTTTTTTAGAGGTGAAGAACATTTTATTTTTAAGTTTCAATTTAAGTTTTACATTTCGATGAAAGACTATGAAAAACATAAATTTTTTCATGTAAACTTTTTTGTTGTTGTTAATAAATCTCTCATATTGCATATATTATCACAAGATATTGCATTAGATCTTTTGTTAACTTTTTTAGTAATTATGACATGTTTTGTACTTCTTTTGAAACATTATTTACAAAAAACAAAAAAAACATTTATTGATAGAAGGATTCATTGAACTGAGCTTATACCGGGTGGGGGGCACTCCCTGAAGACAAAATGAAAAATAACAGTAATTATGTAATAATTTAATAACCACTTGCTTGATCGAAACTAAATCATTTTAATTTTAAAGCTTAGAATCTATCCCGATTCAAACAAGCCCAAACACAACATAATATGATAAGTAGATCTTGAAATATTCCTCAAAGAGTGTACATGGAAAGATGATGCACAAAAGGGTGCTCAATACACGTTTTGTGTGTGTGTGTGCATGTGTGCGTGCGTGCGTGCGCGCGCGCACATGTCCGAGGACTTTGCGAATGCAAACACATCCACATATGCGCTCATCTAAAGGATCGGGATGCTCCTGAACTAATATTTCTGTATTTTGTAGTCTTGTCCATACATTTCCAATGGCTGGTCATTTATGAATATGATCTAAAAATAAGTTGCATATATCGTGCACACAAATTTTATGAAAATAGGGTGCATTTTGATTTCATGTTGTCTTTGGACCTTTATCTGCTTTTTCTTTTATGTTTTAGCTACACTGTTTAATCAGGTTTTTTTTTTTTTTTTTTTTTTTGTCTCATACCTTTCAGATGCAGTTGTAAAGGAGTCAGGAAAACAATATGTGCACATGAGAGACTGAGAGAGATCCGGACTACAGCATATCTCTCTATCCCTCACTTTCCGTACTGTATAGTGTAATGCATGTTTCCATGGCATCTACACGACACTGCCTTTACCCTGTTCAACACCAGCTTCTTGACTCCTCAGTAGAAATGATCAAGTGCACGTGGTCTCATATTTGTATAGTGCCTCATTTTTGTGATTTTTGGACATGTGTATAATATAGTACATGCATGTGTGTGAAGACCTATAAGGTGTTTATATATATATATATATATATATATATATATATTTATATAATGTGTCATATTTATATGTATGTAGTGACATTAACCATTCCAATCAATGATACCTTACTCCTTAAATCTTTCACATTGCCATTAATGGCAAAAGAGGCAAACACAGGTTGTCTATCTTTTGTATGTTTCAGTACTGACTTTAGCAATGCTGATTCTTTTTCTGACCAAATCTTCTATGTCGTGGTTGACTTATTCTCTTAGAGACAGTTGGGCTAACCAAAGTCTAACAAAAGGGGCAAGCTTTGAAATCATAGTGACCTAAAGCATTGTGCACAGAAAGTAAACCCCCTGACCTACCTCACCACTGCCAACAGTGCCAGGACAGTTCACATTGGCCTTGAATTCTCCTCTTCTTTCTCTTCTTTATATCTCTCACTTACATATACTGTGTGTAGCCCCCTCTTATTCTCTGAACATTTAAGAAGAGCAGTATGACCCTGTTTTGACTTTTACCATTAATGTGAAATTAATAGTGACCGAAATAAAGTTTAGATGCAGCATTTGAGTAATATCAATACTGCTTTTCCTTCTAGAAGGTTTAGTTTTTGTGTACATTACTGATCTCAGACAGCATGTCATACACACAGTACTCATAAAATATATTTTCTTTGTAAAAACATTTGAAGTATAGCATGCAATATTTGCTGTGCTTCATTGTATGGCTGTTTGGAATAAATTAATTCAATTATTTTTCTCATGAGAAATATGAATTATGTATTAAACTGATTAAAATGCGATTTTAAGATGGCAATAAAAGACTAAAGTGCTAACTGTGGTTTGTAATCATTTACATAAAAAGGATATGTAGCTGTGCTTTGAGACTTAAAAAGTTCCCAGGTAGAGAAGTTACCATTTTTTCATCCATGCTTAGAAGCAGATTAACATTAAAACTACTTGCCTCCATTTCCAGGACTGTCAGAGTATGTACTGTATTCGGTGAAGGACACAATTCTCAGCCAGTAAAACAGTACGTTCTTTAGGTATGCATGCGAGTAGATGAATAGATTCTGGACATAATTTGGCATCGTCTGAAACCATCGGTAGCTGTCTTGTTGCCTTGCAACAAAAAAGTGGTTGTGAAACCTGTCCAAAACCAGTTTCTGTAGGTACCTTAATACGCAAACGCTGTCTGTTGAGTCAATGACTGATAGGGCAGCTAGGCAACAAGACAGCTACCTTTGGTTTTCGGACTCAGCCTATATTTCAAAACAACAATACTAATTTCTCGCTTGAAATGGAAACAAAAGTTGGAAATAGTGGGGGGGGGGGGGGGGGAATTACATTTATACACAAATTGGCTATCTGCCGCCTCTTTAGCCACCATTTTCTTTCTTCAGCTCGACTGCATTTCATAGGCAGCGAAGGATACATCTATGCTGCCTTCAAAAATTGATCAGATGAAGGTATCTCAGTAGACAGGATGTGACACGAACGTTGGATTCGGATGTGCCTTGGTCCCTTCCTACCTCTGTATACAGTCTCCGGAGGCAAAATTTTCCTGGTTTTGGACGCAGCCTTTATCTGGGGATGTGGGTATTGACCACTGATATATAAATAGAACTGGATCATTGACGCAATGGTAAACTGCCAGCGAGGTGAAGCCACCGGAAGTGTTCGAGTGGCCATTTTAGTATGCCCAAACTGCCATAAAGCATCAATGACTGACAGGCGAAAATACCCCAGTTTCACCGTCTCCGACCTGCAGATACGACAGTTGCATTTTGCCCTCTAGAGACAATCATGTTTAATGTTTAATCTGCTCGTTATGGATAATATTCGTTATGAGGGAGATGTACGCCTATCGCAATGTCCGAGCATTCACCTGCCCCAGTGTTCAGTCTATCAGTGCAGCACAACAATCACCGAAGGAAGCGGTAAAACTGTCCACTAGTTGTAATGTAAGTAGGAAAAGCTGTAATATCTGCTTGTTTAGGGTGACAATACATCCTTACCCCCGAAAGGGACTTTAAAAAAGTCAGACCGGGATTTCTAAATCGCCTTGAATGCCTGGGATTTTCTTGTTTTGATATTGAAGTGCTCTCTGTAGTCATACATGGTAACATGCCATTTAAATCTAGCCTATCGGTTTAATTATCAGTTGCTTTGCGTGTTTCTCTCAATCTCAGCTCCTGCTGCGCATGTGATAGAGGCTGAGAGAGCACGAGCTCTTATTCAAGTGACCGTGAGAACAAGGCACTTTTGATAAAAACATAAAAAAGTAACTGAACAATCACTTTGATGATCACAATCAGGGGCGTAGAATCCGGTGGAGATGGGGGAGGAGGTACCCCCCCCCCACACCAACAATGAAAACAAGAAAGTACAACCCGCCCTCAATATTTATACCATGATCAGTGGAAGCATGTAAATGCTTCACGCTCTACGCCCTTGATCACAATAAATAAGTCTGAAAATGTCTGTTTGTATCTTACCTCAATTTCAGTGAACTTGTTTACATTCAGCTGATCTGTTCATTGATGAAGTTTGTTAGAGGTGAATACAGTTTGATATACAGTAGATATACATAACTTGCTCAGGCTTTCAAGAAATGGGAACAATTCTGACTTTATATAAATAAATAATTACATGTTTGGGACATTTGCATTGTAGGGATGTACATGCAGATTTAAGATATAAAATCGGTGATTGAATGACTTATGTTTACTAGCTGGCATTAGATGATTTCTTATTAAGTCAACATGGACATTGGAATGTTTGATCATAGCAATATGGCAGCGCATTGGCTTCAATGATATGGGCTGTGTCTCGTTTGGAAGGCTGCGTCCTCCGGAGGTCGCATTTGTCTCCTTTTTTTTTTTATTTTTCTTATTTTTTATCTATTGTCAATGCCTTTTATGTATATGCACTTATGTTTATACAGTTGTTAACCTTTTTTGCTATCCCAATAAAAAAAAAATTAAACGAGACAGCCTCGATGACGTATGCGGCCGACAAATGCGACCTCCGGAGGACGCAGCCTTCCAAACGAGACATGTCATGTACATTTTTGTTCGTCGGGTGATTGGTGGTGCTTCGCTACCATCCGGGACGCATCAGCATGGCGTTTTAAACCTCAAATGAAATGTGTTTTTTGACTACCTCTGTATGTGTTTTTTACAATCCAATCACAAAATATTTTACACCCCATTTACAACTATTTTAGCACTGACACTTGCAATTGGATCATCCGAAACGCGTCTTATTACCAGCTGTAAACAGGGGCTGTGTCTCTTTGGAGGGCTGCATGTTAGGTAGGACGCGTCCTTTGAAGGCTGCAGTATACCGAGTGTCCTCCTTTAAAGAAGCCTCATTTAAATGAGACGGCCTTCGTAGGACAAATGGAACGTAACATGGTTGCTATGACAGCACGCCACTCTTTAACAAGCACGAGCGGTTAGAGTGAGATGTGAACAAAATCCCTCTGGAAGGGAATGTATGAGGTACATTTTAGGAGAGTTATAATGATTTAAATAGAAAAGAAAATAGATTTTACAGGTGTACTTTTAGTCTAATACTTTAATTATATATTAATATAATTATGCATATTATATACTCTGCACCCATCTACTGAGGTACTTCAACTTGGGAATTAACATTACTTGCGTTTGAACATCATATTTACGGGCAAATTGGCATCATTTGTTTTAGACATTTCCATTGAAGCAAAGTGCCCACGAAGCATACACCTCATGCATCCTCCGAATTCCCGTGAAAGTAGGTCGCATTCGAAGGCTGCATTTGAAGTGTCCTACTTGCTTTTCTGAAATGAGACAGCCTCGATGAAGTATGCGGCCGACAAATGCGACCTTTGGAGGACGCAGCCTTCCAAACGAGACACAGCCAGGGTCTAAAATGACTGCAGCCAGAGCTAGGGAATGCTGTAGAATGACTTCTGGTGGAAGTCACACCCACATTTGTTTCCCCAGTAAGACCCCCCGGAAAAAGGTGGATATATCAGTGGTATTGACCCGTGACCCAAATATATGACATAAGAACAACAACCATGGCAATGATCTGATTTTGTTAAACAAGCACCATTTAAGCAAAAGAAACAGCTTTCTTGGTATAGTTCACCCAAAAATGAAAATTCCTGTATCATTTACTCACCCTCATGCCATCCCAGATAACATCCCAATAACAGTTAATAACTTTCGGTGCCTCGACACGGTCACATATAATTTCCATGTTTGGCCGTTTTTCTGCATTATGTTGACAAGACAAACTTCTGGACATATTGGCTAAAGTTTCAGCACCTTTGGATCGGACAGCTCCCGTTATGAAGCACTTAAAGGGACAGTTCACCCAAAAATGAAAATTCTGTCATCATTTACTCACCCTCATGCCATCCCAAATGTTTATGACTGTCTTTCTTCTGCTGAACACAAAGAGTTTTTAAGAAATATTTATCAGTAGGTCCATACAATGCAAGTGAATGGTGACCAAAACTTTGACTTTCCAAAAATCACATAAAGGCAGCATAAAAGTAATCCATAAGACTCCAGTGGTTAAATCCATATCTTCAGAAGTGATATGATAGATGTGGGTGAGAAACAGATCAATATTTAAGTCCTTTTTTACTATAAATCTCCACTTTCACTTTCTTCTTTTGTTTTTAGCGATTCACTTTTATGTATATTGCCACCTACTGGGCATGGAGGAGAATTTATAGCGACCTAAAAATTGTATGTTTATGAAGCAATGCAACAGCATCCTCCAGAAGCATCCGTCTGACGCAGGTGAACTAACTCATTTATCGATATTACTTAATAAAGTGAATGTTTATCACTTACTTTGTATATCTCCCTGAGTATCGATATGTTTGTGTGACATCATGCCCCTGCATCTCGGCGAAATCGGAGTTGAGAATTTCTGCATGAGCCTACAAGTTTTAATTCTGACTTAAAGATGCATTCCTTTGCACTTTTCCTAGTAGGAAGTTGTAAAATCCGACTTTCCGAGTTGAACGGAAAGCAGCACTACTTTTCAAATCTTGATCTGACACTGAATGCTCAAACAGCCTAATTTACACTTAGAAAACTCCTGATGTTGCTATAACAATGCAAAAAGCACTTACCAATTTACTTGATCAGAACTCCTTTCATGTTTAACAAATTAAGCAATCACACGGACATGCAGAACATCTAGTTTTTTTAAATCCATAAGGATCTCTTTCTCAATGGCAATAGCGGCAGTGATGACGATCTCGCGCTCTTCGCTTTCAAATTACGTCACTTAAAGCGTGATTGCGTCACTCAAGGCCAGCTAGAAGGCCTCCACTGGGACATATCCTAAAGATCACACCCACCAAGAACAAATAAATCAATCTGATTGGCTGATGAATCTGACAATCTGACTTTAGTTGCCCATTCATTTGCACTGTTGAGGGATTCTGTGGAAATTCTGAAGGCCTGAGGGGGTGGAGCTCAGACTCACGTGCTGCTTCTGCTTACGAGCTCGGCTTCAGGCATGTGATTTGTGAAACAGTTGTCACACTTCCTTGTAAGCATCAAGGAATAAATTCTGACTGGATAAACTTTTTGTTTTTCTCTATTTGTTTGTAGATTAATTAAGAGATTAAAAATACATAGGCGGGGAACTGGGTAGCTCAGTGGTAAAGACGCTGGCTACCACCTCTGGAGTTCACTAGTTCGAATCCCAGGGCGTGCTGAGTGACTCCAGCCAGGTCTTTTAAGCAACCAAATTGGTCCAGTTGCTAGGGAGGGTAGAGTCACATGGGGTAACCTCCTTGTGGTCGCTATAATGTAGTTAGTTCTCGGTGGGGCGCATGGGAGTGTGGTTGCCGCGGTGAATTGCGTGAAGCCTCCACATGCGCTATGTCTCCTTGGCAACGTGCTCAACAAGCCACATGATAAAATGCGCGGGTTGATGGTCTCAGACGCGGAGGCAACTGGGATTCGTCCTCCACCATCCGGACTGAGGCGAATCACTACGCGACCACGAGGACTTAAAAGCACATTGGGAATTGGACATTCCAAATTGGGAGAAAAGGGGGAAAAATCCAAAATAAAAAATAAAGAATTCGCCACTGCTCTTTTCCAATTATCTGTTGTCCAATGTCTGTGATTCTTTGCCCACTCTAACCTTTTCTTTTTGTTTTTCTGTTTCAAAAGTGGCTTTTTCTTTGCAATTCTTCCCATAAGGCCTGCACCCCTGAGTCTCCTCTTTACTGTTGTACATGAAACTGGTGTTGAGCAGGTAGAATTCAATGAAGCTGTCAGCTGAGGACATGTGAGGCATCTATTTCTCAAACTAGAGTCTCTGATGTACTTATCCTCTTGTTTAGTTGTACATTTGGGCCTTCCACATCTCTTTCTGGCCTTGTTAGAGTCAGTTGTTCTTTGTCTTTGAAGACTGTAGTGTACACCTTTGTATGAAATCTTCAGTTTTTTGGCAATTTCAAGCATTGTATAGCCTTTATTCCTCAAAACAATGATTGACTGACAAGTTTCTAGAGAAAGCTGTTTCTTTTTTGCCAATTTTGACCTAATATTGACCTTAAGACATGCCAGTCTATTGCATACAGTGGCAACTGAAAAACAAACACTAAGACAATGTTAAGCTTCAATTAACGAACCAAATAGCTTTCAGTTGCGTTTGATATAATGGCAAGTGATGTTCTAGTACCAAATTAGCAATTTAGCATGATTACTCAAGGATAAGGTGTTGGAGTGATGGCTGTAGGAAATGGGGCCTGTCTAGATTTGATCAAAAATGACTTTTTTTCAAATAGTAATGGTGCAGTTTTTTACATCAGTAATGTCCTGACTATACTTTGTGATCAGTTGAATACCACTTTGGTGAATTAAAGTACCAGTTTCCTACCGAAACAGCAAAATCTGTACATTATTCCAAACTTTTGGCCGCCAGTGTATATATATATATATATATTATTTATAATTATTTAATCATTATATATTGAATTATTGTTATTTGAGGGGCTTTCTCAGCTAATATTTATGGATGTGGTTAATTGTGATTAATTAATAGGCACACCATGTGATTAATTCGATCTACTGACAGCCCTAATTTATCTATCTATCTATCTATCTATCTATCTATCTATCTATATATATATATATATATATATATATATATATATATATATATATATATATAATCATCGGGTATATAATTAAATATATAATCACTGGGTGGCACCCTGTTCCTCATTGTATTATTTTATTTTATCATATTGTACTCTGGCACCTGTTTATTGTATTATTATTTTATTTTTTATTTTTTTCATTTGAATGTTCATTTGAATTAACATTTATCTTTGTATTGATAGTCTTGTATAGAGCAATAATAATAATAATAAAAATTTACAACAGCAAGTCATCGTTTGGGGACACTATAAAAATTAATGGGTTGAGCGTAAACTGACACCTACCTGTCGCAAAATTGTGCGTGACTTTTCTAGCAATTTTATCATAGCAATCTCCATACATAGTTCACTCCAAAAGGACTGTTTAGTGTAAAACATGTTGAAGATTAGCAGACAGGCGGTCAGATCTTTAAATGATGAGTTGTTTCCTCACAAAAGCAGTTTTTTCCAGCGTTGTGAAGCATCTCCTCCATAGACATCCAAAAAAAATGGAAAAAAAAAGAACGGCCTCTGGTCTCCTCGCCCGTGTCCCGCTGCGTTATGCTTTGTTTTGCTAACCTTGAAGGCTTACTGTTGGTAGAGGGGTCCTGGTGCTGATGCGTTTTGAGGTGATGCGGCTGGCCAATTGTCACCTT
This sequence comes from Myxocyprinus asiaticus, assembly GCF_019703515.2. NCBI lineage: Eukaryota > Metazoa > Chordata > Actinopteri > Cypriniformes > Catostomidae > Myxocyprinus > Myxocyprinus asiaticus. The sequence continues at coordinate 23,251,446 of NC_059375.1, read as the reverse complement.
GCTTGACATTCTTGTTTGTTGCGGAAGCCAAACAGAAAGCTGACAAAATTAAAGCAATTGCAATGAAGAAAACCAGACATAAGTATGTCTGTCAAAATGGGATCAGTCAGTTGCTTACAATAATTTTTTCTGTTTGTGATTAAGTTAATTTTTGCTTGTCCAATGATGGATATGGAACACTAGTATCAAGATGGATAATGTTCAGCTTGACACTAATTCGTTTACCTTGTTTATGTAGAAAGTTAAAGGATTAGTTCACCCAAAGATTAATATTCAGCCATTTTTTACTCACCCTTATGTTGTTATAGCCCCATATGACTTACTTTCTTTTTCTTAACACAAAGGGAGAAATTGTGGAAATATTTTGTGCTCAGTGATGTCATACAATGGCAGTTTATGGTGACCACCTCTTCAAGCTTCAAAAGGACACAAAAGTATAATTCAGAAGTCTAAAAATTATTCCATGAGACTCATGATTGTTAAGAAAGCATACAATAACATTTGGTGCAAAACAACCCGAAATCTAATGTATTATTTATTAAAAATGTCCACTGACCATTATTCTCTGAGCTTTAGAGCTCTGAGAGTGAGATGGGGCATTCAAGTGAAAACCCATTTTTTCTACATTTCTCCCTTTGTGTTAAGAAAAAGAAAGTTATATAGGGTTAAAACAACACTGGGGTGAGTAAACAATTGAATTTTCATTTTTGGGTAAACTAATCCCATTTTTTTCCTTTTTTTTTTTTTCTTACAGTACTACCAAGTTACCACAGATTTATTAAGAATAACTGTAGGGAACTTTTTTTTTTTTTTTTTTTTTTTGCCAGAAATTATGGTTACCATGAACAAAATATTGCAATGGTTTACAAAGATTAAGTGATTTTATTCAAGTTCAAACTGGATGTTTTTACTTTAAGCAATATCACACAAGCAAAAAGGCTGTTTGGCTACAGGCATGAGGAATATTCCAGGTTCAATACAAGTTAAGCTCTGTCGACAGCATTTGTGCCATAATATTGATCATCACAAAATGTAACTTGTCTTGTCCCTCCTTTTCTTTAAAAAAAGCAAAAATCTGGGTTATAGCGAGGCACTTATAATGGAAGTGAATGGGTCCAATCTGTAAACGTTAAAATACTCTCTGTTCCAAAGTATAGCCACAAGACATAAACAATGTGCAAGGTAACATGATTTTAGTCTGATAAAATCGCTTACTACACCACGGCCTGGAATACTCGATTTTGACTGGTCAATAACGCCATCTAGCGTCCTGTTATTGCTCTGTAACAAACCGCAGCTTCACGTATCAGACCGCTCATCCGGGTCCTTGCGAGCCATCTCTCCTGCTTTGATCACTGTGCTATCTCTTCAAGTAAGGTAATAAAATATTTTCAACTCAATGTTACATGTCCATTTATTTGTTTATTTGGCAAGTTGTCTTTTAATAGGCTGAATAATGAGGAGTCAGACGGTCATTCTCACCAAAACAAACCACCAACAGAACTCCGACACAGTCTGGAGGTTGATTTCAGCTGTTCAGCGATTTCTTTCTTCTCAAATTACATAATTGCAATGCAAATAAATATTTTATGTCCATTAGCCATGTAATAAGTGTCAGCCGGTTGTTATCGCATAATAAACCCTTTCAGGGTGATACAGGACCCCTCCACTCCGCATCGGGGTCCTGATCACCCTGTCGGGTTTTATTGGGTGATAACAACGATACATTATCCCTTATTTACTAACCTTTTCTGTGTAAAGTTATAGCCAATTTTACAACTTTGTTGCATGACTATATAAAGAAAACAAACCCTAAAACCCTAAAATGATGATTTAAACAACTTTACAGCTCAAATAATACATGAGTTTTAACAAAAGAATTGATGTAAGTGCTTTATAAAATTGTAAGCTTCACATTTCTGCCTTTAAACCCTACAAAAATTGGCCCCATTCACTTCCATTGTAAGTGCCTCACTGTAACCTCGATTTCTGCTATTTTTAAAGAAAAGAAAGGACGCAGCGAGTATTGATGCTGACTACCACACCTGGAGTCATGAGTTCAAATACAGGGTGTGCTGAGTGACTCCAGCCAGGTCTCCTAAGCAACCAAATTGGCCCGGTTGCTAAGGAGGGTAGACTCACATAGGGTAACCTCCTCGTGGTCGCAATTAGTGGTTCTCGCTCTCAGTGGGAGTAGCATGAGTCTCCACATGCTGGGAGTCTCCGCGGTGTCATGAACAATGAGCCACTTGATAAGATGCGCAGATTGACGGTCTCAGAAGCGGAGGCAACTGAGACTTGTCCTCCACCACCCAGACTGAGGTGAGTAACCGTGCCACCACGAGGACCTACTAAGTAGTGGGAATTGGGCATTCCAAATTGGGAGAAAAGGGGATAAAAAAAAAAAAAAAGAAAAAAAAAAAGGAAGGATGAGTCGAAATGAGTTTTGGTGGTAATCAACATAATGCCACAAATGCTGTCGATTGAGCTTAACTTGTACTGAACCCGGAATATTCATTTAAGTAAAATTTCTCAGGACACAACTTCAGAGATATCTGTCAGGTACTAGGGACATTTTATGGATGTCATTAAAAAAAATTGCTCACTGCAGTTTTAATACTCAAACATAAATTCAGATGTGAGAGTTTTACACCTTCAGAACACCCACCTAACATCTAACTCCATTCTAGACTACTCAGGATATTTGTAGATTATCTAAAACTCTGCAAACCTACAGAAGTCAGCACTGGAATGAGTAGATACAGACATTGTGGTAAGATGCTTGTGATCATTTTCATTGAACCCTTCATTTTGCTGCGTGCCAATGTCACACAGCAGTATTTTGTTTATGCAACTATGGAGAAAAATTATTTGTTGTTAAAGGTGTCGTTATCTGTATTGTATATTAAAGGAGGCTCTATATACAGTAGCATATTAGGCAATAGAGTAAGCAGGAGTCAGTCTTAGATAAATAGGCAGAGGCTGCAAGTTGTTCTTCAAATATATAATCTTAGTTCAGACTTACAGATATATACATTGTGTAATAAATAATATTTATAAAAACATAAAATTTTCAGATTATAAAATAAAAAGGGAATTATGAACTTTAAAAGGCTTTGTACAAAACTTTGGATATAGCGGAAAGAGAAATGGGAAAGAGAGCGTAGATGTGGCCAGTGAGAGAGGGCTCCTACGGGATTGGTGTTGATGTGAACCTAGTGTAACATCTGTCATCAGCTTTGTGTAGTTAAACTTAATTAATGGGAAGTGTATAGGACTGTCAGAACATGTTGTATGGAAACCTCTGCTAGTCTGTTGCTCCATTGTGAAGCCAGTCTTTCCTGCCACTTCTTCCATTCACACACACTCACACTCAAGCCTGCTCTACATCAGTTCAAACAGCAGTGTGAGGCCATCCTCTCTCCACCACTTCCTTGTTTATTTGCCCTTGCATTTCTTTCTTTAACTATACCTCTTGTTTACCTGTTCTCCTTCCTCTATGCAAATTTCTCCTCATCAGCGAACTGTTGAAACGGAGCCTTCACAGTCATATATGAAGAGCTTTATGAAAAAGAATATGTTACAAATAATCATTGTAATCTCTAGAATTAGTATATTCATTAGTTGTTTTGTAAGTGCAAAAATTACTGGTCAGGTGCACATGAGCCCAGTGTGTTTGTCGTTGCATTCATGCATTTCACCTCATAAAACCCAGCCGTCATGCACTCATCCAGGATTTACTAATGGCTTTGTATCTACATGTTCTGCAACTACACAAAAAAAAAAAAAAAACTTTAAATTTTTTTGAAAGGATAAGTTTCCCATATTTACTGCACCGCCCACAGCTTTCTATGCTAATGTTTCGATTGCATCCCCCTGCCATATAAAGCAGATAAACAGGAGTCTTTATGTAGCAAACAGCAATATGTTCACATGTTGAACATATATGATTATAGGGAATGTGGTTTACACAATTGTAGCAGTGTTCAAAATGCACAAGAGCAGTCTGGATGTGTTCACATGCAGGGATTTGAAGCCTGTTGGAGAGCCCATGTCTCCTAAAAGGATTCACATTTGTGCCTGTAGTCCTGACCCATGGAAGATATTGGAGAGTGCAGCAAGTCTGGGAAACCTCAGGATAACATAGGGTAAGTATGGGCATTGCATTGGATTCAGTAGTATAGCAGGGCATATTAGAGACCCAACGTTCAGTAGTTAACCGGGAGATCCTCTCCCCCCACCTCTTGTTCTTTCATGCATTCTTCGTGTCAATGTGTGTAGGAAAGCAGATCCTGTTTCAGCCCCTGGGCAGTAGGGGGAGATGATCAGAGAGATATTGTTTTAGATAAAGAAGTATGAATGATAACAGCGAACAGTAGGGGAAGAGACAAGGCATTTTGTTTTTTTGCAGAATCAAGGTGTGCCACAGCAAAAATGAGTGAGAGGAATGGCAGTAGTAACGAAGGCGATCATGGTGGGCATCGCCAAGAAGCCTCGTTTGGGCCATGGAAATAAAAAGGGCACATTAGTAAAGAATTCTAGTTAGTGCCACTACTACAGTATGTGTATCACATTGATACATCGTGTGAGTGTGTGTGTGTGTGTGTGTAGGTGGTCTGCATTTGCTGTCCTCTGACTTTCCCTTCCTCTTTTCTTTAATGTCCACAAGTCCCTGTCCTCTTCACACCTGCTGCCCTTATTTACACGTGTGCACGTCGTAGACTCTCACACACTCCTGGCAGCTTACGTAGCAGCACCAGTGAAAGATGCAGTGGCATTTTTCCTTACGTTTCTCTGTCCGTGTGTTATGGCCACGGCCACAGCACAGCAAGTCACAGCCCTCGATGCCATGAGAGGACACGTTGCAGACACGGTCGCGGGTGCCAAACGAGCCCGTTTCTGGATTCGGCTCACAGAAGTTAGGCGATCCCTCATAGTAGACCAGGTCTCGCTCTGTGGGATGTTTGAAGAAGGCGTATTTTGCACGTAATGTCTCCACCCAGCCTCTAGACTCCCGGTGTTTCTCCACCACCATCTCAGAAGCGCTGTCATACTTGTCTTTCAGGTAGTCTCCCAACAGCCTGAAGTCGGGCTGCGCCCACCAGCAGGTTTTCACTTCACAGCTGCCTGACAGCCCATGGCACTTACAGCGCAGGTGCATGTTTTCCAGGATGGTCTGGAGAAGAGAAGACATAAAAAATGTATATTATTTAATTATTATCACCATTATACTCCTTATTGTGTTGTACCCCAGAATGCCTTTCAAGCGGACTCGCATCAGCATTCACACCAACTAGACGAACCAATCTTTGACATAAATGAACTCGGGTGTGCACCAAAAGTGCCTAGTGTGAAAGCACCCTTAAAATCAGAATTCACTTACAAGATCCACATAACACAGTGTCCTGAACATATTTCTGTTTTCTGCTGCATCGTGCCGGGTTTCTCTGCCCACTGCTTAACTGTACATTAACTGTACACTTGGAAGCCAGTGACGTTTTAGCAGTGTGTGGACTCTTCAGAAGGTCCCTTATGCACCGTAGGCAAGTATTCAGTGAGTATCGGACTTAATAATAACTTTACCCCCCCTTTATCTCCTCTTCAAACTTAGTGGGGACACAGGAGGCTTATTGACAGGGGCCAAAAGCCCCAAAGCCCCCCCCCATGATTGTGCCATGTTACACAGCATTATCACGTTCAGTGTGGACAGACAAATTGCTTGTCGCTGCAATTTATCACATCACATCTGGTGAGGACACAATGTAAGACTTGAACTACCTGGACTATAATGTTTTCTTCATGCTCTCAGGCACAGTCCACAGGTGTTTTTCAGCTGCTGAGCATGCAGACAGGTCCTTGCAGTTCTCAACTAATTCTTCTCTGAAGTCCTGCTTAATGGGGCATCACACTGGCTTACTATACTTTTGTTTTGGTTTGTTTGCCTTAATTCCCTGGCTATATTTAGCTGCAGAATTCCCCAGCTGCAGGGGAAGGCAGGTGTTTGCGGGTCCCTGGGGGGCTTATCGAGGGTTGCTGACATCATGTCCCGAACTCTTCAGGCCCTGGGTGGGTCCCGCAGGCTGCTCCAAAACAATGGAGTATGAGAGGCAGGTTATGCAGCTGGGGTCCTGACAGGGCCGCCTGTATCATACCTGCTCCTGTGGTCCCTCTCGACTCCTGTCGAGCACTGATCAAAGCTGTGGGCTGTTGCAGTGTGGTCTCGCCTATTGCCCCTTAAGCACCTTCAGTACGAAAGACTCCAACTCTGAGTCATGACAGCAGCAGTAATGGGCTAAACCCTGAACCCCAGTGTTATTCTTCCCTTCCTGCCTGCTTCAAACCACCAACTGTGTTTACACCTCTGTGAAGGAATTCAGTAGAGATGCAAGTTATGAGAGGCATGAAAGGATAAGGCAGGTAATTACCTAGTATTTTCTAATGAAAAAAGGCAAAAGTCTTTAGGAAAAGGGATCAAGAGACATTTGACAGATGTGTGGTGCATTAACACCTTTTTGAACTGTGGGGTAAGACCCACCCAGGAGCGCCACAAGTACAGCTTTGTTCATTGTTAATTTATCATGAACCAGCTAGCATAAAGGAATAGTTCACACAAAAATTCAAATCATTTACCCGTCCTTAGAACTGCACAAATATTAGGGTCATTGACAAATAAGGTTGTTCGAGAGGATAAAAAGGAAAATAAAAGAATCTTTTAAAATCTAGTTTAAACATGTGACAAGTTTATAGAAATGTAATCTTGTGGTTTCACAAATGTTTAAAAAACATTAAAGGGACATTTCACCCAAAAATGAAAATTAATTCATTATTTACTCACACTTGTGTTGTTCTAAACCAATATGACTTTCTTACATTTTTGGTACACAAAAGGAGAAATGTAGAAAAATGTCTGCTCAATGATGTCATACAATGGCAGTGAATGGTGACCACCTCTTCAAGCTTCAAAAGGATGCAAAAATATAATTCAGAAGTCTAATAAATTATCCTGTGTGACTCATAACTTGTTCTGAAGGCATACGATTAGGTTTGGTGAGAAACAGACTGAAATCTAATTTATTATTTAATGAAAATCTTGACCAACCATTGCCTGTGAGTGCTCATGAAAGTGCTGCCCCCGCTTGCAAGATGAGGCGTTCATGCAAAAACTTGCTTGTTTGGTACAATCAAACTACAACAGAGGTATTAACAACTGAAAACAACACAGGTGCACACAAAATCAGAAAACCGAAAACACGTCTGAAGAGTTCATTTTTTTTTATGCCCAGCCTTATTTGTATGATCCGGAGTTCTTGGAAATCGAACTGAGAGAGATTGAAGAGCGCACATACACAAAGAAGCCACAATCAGACAGAGAATACAGGAGACCACAATGGTTTGGATATTTCGCTTACCAAAAGTGAACTGGAAGAATCTGAGAAAAAGGCGGTGGGAGCTGTAACTGTCACATCTTGTCTATTCTGAACAGGTGTATGTGTGACAAATCTCCGACTGTTGAGAGCCAGACCTCAGCAAAACAGTCGGTAGGTGTGGCACCCTCAGACAAAATCAAGTTGTTTTTAACCTGGCCTGAAGACACAAATAGAAAACCAAGCAATCGAAAGAATATCCTTAAGCTTGTCGCTGCTGGTTAGGACAAAAAATACCTTTTATCGCGTGTTGTGTCATGTCTAGGACAGGGTGTGTGTGTGGCTGCCTCAGCCTCCAACATTAGTTTGTTTTCCACGTATTCTGGTTCAAATAAATAAGACTGGGCATAGAAATGCATCTCGTCTTTGACTTTAAACTCTTCAGACATGTTTTGTGAGTTCAGTTTTCTGTTTTGTGTGCAACTGTGTTGTGTTTTTTGTTGTTAATATCTCTGTGGCAGTCCAATTGTAGCAAAAATCGGCCCATCTCGTGAGCAAGGGCAGCATAACTGCGCACAGGAAAGCAACAGTCGGTCAAGATTTTCACTAAATAATAAATTCGATTTTAGTTTGTTTCTAACCAAACCTTATTGTATGCCTTCAGAAGAAGGCAAGAGTCACATGAAATACTTTATTAGACTTCTGAATTATACTTTTTGCATCCTTGAAAGCTTGAAGAGGTGGTCACCATCCACTGCCTTTGTATGACATCACTGAGCAGAACATTTCTTTTTTTTCTTTTTTTTTACAGAAAAGAATGAAAAAGAAAGTCATATTGGTTTAGAACAACATAAGGGTGAGTAAATAATGAATGCATTTTAATTTTTGGGTGAACTAATCCTTTAAGCATTTTCTACAGATACATTGATTTAAGAACTTTAAAAATGTCATGTGGTTTAACCATCAAGTTAAAATAATTATTTAGTTTAATTTCCTTGCACCTTGAATACATGATTGTGTATGCAACTTAATCATTAATTTTAAAATGTTTTTAAACATATTTTTCAAGGCAAAATATATTCTTTACAAATGTTATACTGTAAATGGTTGAGTCAAGAATATCAAGATATTTTCTCAGGGTGACCTGAACAAAATATGCCTTTTTATAAAAAATGACAAAATATTGATATTTAATTATATGACAGAATTATTTATTTTCAACTCATGCCATCTGCTGAGCCAATGTTATGTCGATGCCTATTGTTCTGTTCAAACAAACAGATTGCAATTTTGTTTGGTTCCACTGAATCGATTTCACATTGCATATATGAAGTGTATTCTCTGCCCTTCTCTTTACACATTACATGTTTAACCCTTTGGCATAGTAAATAGCATTATATTATGTTTCAAAACTGTAAAGATGATATCCACTGGAACTGACCTTGGGGAGATATAAATATTCCAAAGTAAAGGAATACTTACATTAGTGTAGTTTGCACCTGTGGTATTTCTCAGTGCTGTTTTTAACGTTATCTATAATACTTGTGATTCTAACATTAACAGTATATATATATATATATATATATATATATATATATATATATATATAAAGGTATACAGGATCACGCACACACAGTATATAATAGTACTTTATTAGTATCATCATTATTTCTGCTTTGGAATTAATTAAGACCATCATGCTTTATTGAAATAGGAGTATATTAATTGCATGGCAATTAATAATTTTCATATTCACAGTCGCTTACCATTCGTCCTGCTTCATTGTTGTGTCTGTTCATGGCAGACCGAGCATCTGGGCGGTTCTCGCGAGCATCAGCAAACTCCCGAGACACCAGAACCCCAAACTCAGCATCCTCACTGCAGCCGCCCCATTTCCAGCCCTCTCCCGGCGGGCCTTTATGGTGGGAGTCACAGCCACACATTGTGGAGGTCCCCTCTGCACATGAACGGGTCACTGCAAACGCCACTCCAGCTGATGCAATTGCATGAACAAATGCAGACTCTCTTGTTGCTAGAAAAGAAATGGTGAAAGAAAGGGAGAAATTTGTGTGATGTTTTGTGCGAGCATTTCATCATGTTTATTTAACTGTTCCTAGCAACTGCTTGAGGTTTCCTTGTTCTGAGAGACAGATAAGAACAGATAAGTCTATCCTGAGGCTCTTGTACAAGGTTTGAAGGAAATCCCTGCCTCTTTAACTATGACCCTCCAAAAATAGGAGGACAGATAACATCTATCTGTGCTGTGTCTCAAGGGCATGGATCATTTTCTGTCATAGGTTCTGGAATAAAGATTGCTGTGAAGACAGCAATCTCTTTGACAGCACTGAGACGATTGTTGCTCATGTCAGTTGTGGCTAATGCAGGCTGAGGTTTCACTGACGCTGTGTCATCTCAAAGGTGTGCTGGTTTCTCTCTGGATAGTGTTTCAGGAACTCTCTCTCTCCCCCTTCCGACTCCCACCCGTCAGAGCCCCGCGGCCACGTGTGTGAAAGCCAGCGATAATTCTGCGTGTTTGGTTTCTGAAGGCATGTGCTGAGAGATGGAGTTACGCCCCCTTTGAATGCAACAGCTTATTATGTAACCAGACACAATTGTTTCACAATCAAATCACACTTACCAAGTTCTCTTGGTCCCTTCTCCATCCCACAGGAAAAACTGCAGCTCAACCAACCCATCCAACCTCATCACACAAACATTTGTGTGGCTCAAAAGTCAGAAATTCTCTGAGTCAGACCCAGTTGATCAGGAAGGGCCATAGTGGTGTAAGATTATCCGAAGAAGAGCCCACACACACGGAATACGCTGGAAAATGCGTAATGTGAATTGCATTCCAGGGTGAGCATTGTACCAGACACACATTGCATTATCACATTGTTTACTTTGCTCTTGTGAATTTGTGACCGAAACACAGCAGCTGTTCACAATGTTGTGTATAAACGGCATGATGGATGTCATGGTAAAGTGTTAAAGGTGAAGTCTGTAATTTCTGTGCCTTTAGCAGCACTAAACGGAATTGCACAAATAATGACTCAAATGATCCAAACAGTTTTCACAAACACTAACGTTGTGCCAAGGTGCCGGAACGTACATTGCCCCAATTTAACCCCTGGTATGCATGCCTGCTCCGAAAGACAGAGGTGACGTATCTAAACTCACAATTTTGTCGTCCTTCCTTAAAATATTAAATTATGCATCGTGTCGTGCAGGGGCGTAGATTCAAAACAAGCAAGTGTAACCCCCCCTTTGTTTATACCATGACCACTGAAAACATAGGTAAATGCTTCACGCTGCAACCCCCCCCATTTTAAAAAATAAAACTATGCTCTCGGTGTCATGTATACTTGTACGGACAAATGAAGTCTATAGCTCGACTGTGCAAAGACCTGCTGTAGCTCGATTATAACTGCTCATGTCAACCTTCTAATGGCTCACTTAATAGCTGTCTCACCTTATTAAACTGAGATAGGAGAAAGTATTTTAACGTAAAAAATACAAAACACTTAAAGACTTCATGCTCTAATAACTTCACTGATTCTTTTACAGGTCTATGACAGCAGAGCAGCAGTGAGGGTGCTGTCATGTTCATGTTTGAGTTTTGCGCTTGTTATCCTGAGCAAAATCTTTTTTTTAGGACGTTCTGGATGTTTATTGCATAATATCTTTTGTCATGAATTTGCAGACTCATCTCACCCCTGGTATTCTTGTTTTATTCTTGCAGGAAGCTCATGTCCACGCACACACAAACAGTCCTTTTTAATAAAGGTTGTGTTTGGGAGCACACCTCTCTGGGTTCGTGGCCAGAAGGAGGCCCAGTTGGTTCTGGCAGGCCCAGCTGGGTTCATTACAACAGAGAACTGTGAGCTCTGGGCCCCAGGAGCTCTGGCCAAGGGCCAAGAAGAGTGCAGCTCCCACTACCTGCTGGGTCCATGAATCCGCCTTTGTCTCTTTGTTGTCACACCGTATTACCCACACAAAAGGGCCCAGCACCCTGCACCCTATAGCCCAGTTCAGCGCTGCCCAGAGCAGGGGCTGGCATTCCCAAAAGGAGCAACCCCCCCCTGTGACACGCATACAAAAAACACACATACATCTCATACTAGCCACTATGCCAAAATATAACCTTCTTTCCAAAGCTTTTAAGAAGCCCAGTCTGCACCCATCCTAACGGAGCCCCTCTCTCTCAAATGAATGGGCCAATCCAAATGCTTTACCTTAACTTTACCTCATACTGTCCGTCCCCCTCATCTTCTGCCCATCACGAAACCCCATTCCCCCCTCCCTCTCCAGTTCCCCCTGCCTTCCACCTCTATTCCTCCATGATGAGGAAGGATGGGAGATTCCCTTTCAGCTTGCTTTCATGACACAGTCAAAAGGGCGTGTGAATGGGGCGTCCGTGGGAGCCGGGCGGTAAGAGGCACACAGGGATGGCTCATACTGGCCTTCATGCACAGTAGGGGTCGAACTGAACCCTCTAGCCCTTTTCTATTGCTTGTAATCTCATTTGGCCTTCATTCTCTTTTGCTCTCTTTCTATCTCTCCCTCACTCAGTCCCTGTTCCTGTACAGGTCCTGCACTGCTACTAACTACTTCAGCATCTTAACCATCCAGAAAGTTTGTGATCTGGTGAGAGCGAAAGAGAGAATAGGAGAGACCCATTTAAGCATCCTTCCTCTCACAACTGCGTGCATCAGTTGAAGTGAATTTGTCCTTTGATGATGCCATGTCCTTGATTTGTTTAAGAAATGAAGTGTTAAGTGAAGTTATTCTTTTCCTTCACACATCAAGTGTGTCACCACAGTTATGTTTTTTCAGATCCATTCACATCTAGAGTATCAGCACATTTCTGGAGAGCCCAACTAAAGTAATCAATCATAGATTTAAGGCAATTGGTTCATGGAAATTTAATAAGTTCCCCTTCTACATGCTCTCTTTTCTTAAGCGTACAGTGGCCCTAAAAAGTATCTGGACACTTAAGCCACAGTTAAAATTGATTAATTTAATTGCATTAGATAACAAAATATCAAACCAAGAGACATTTATTTAAAAAAAGTATAGCACCAAGAACATATTTTACCAAAAGATGTTTGTTAGGTTTAAAATGATAAAACAATATATACTGTATAATGTCCAAAATTAAGATAAAAAATGTTTGGACATTTTCTGGTTGTCAAATGTTGTAGAATGTGATGAACTATACCTGTGGTTACTCTGCTAGGACACCTGTGTGAACACATAACTGACTTCCTACACTCACTTAACACTTTATTAGGAACACCTGTATCTGAAGATGTGGGTCAGGAGCTTCATTTAATGTTCACATCAACAAACAGAATGGGGAAATCTCTCAGTGATTTAGACTGTGGCATGATTGTTGGTGCCAGACGGGCTGGTTCAATATTTCTGTAGCTGCTGATATCCTGGGATTTTCACGCACAACAGTCTCTAGAGTTTACTCAGAATGGTGCCAAAAACAAAAAAACATCCAGTGAGCTTCAGTTCTGTGGATGGAAACACCTTATTGATGAGAGAGGTCAATGGAGAATAGCCAGACTTGTTCGAGCTGACAGAAAGGCTACGGTAACTCAGATAACCACTCTGTACAAGTGTAGTGAGCAGAATAGCATATCAGAATGCACAGCACGTTGAACCTTGAGGCGGACTGGCTACAACAGCGGAGAACCACGTCAAGCACTTTATTAGGACCATAGTGTTCCTAATTAAGTGCTCAGTGAGTGAACATCACAATGTCCTTGGTACCAGTTGGTTACAAGTAATTGCAAAACAAAAGATATATTAAGAAAACTGAAGTTGGTTCTGAAAAAAGTCTACCATCATTTGTTTGCATATACCACTTTTCTTTTCAAATAAAATCACTTTTATTCAAATCAAAATTTGATATTAAGTGAGGCTTAATCGTCCAAATACTTTTTAGGGCTACTGTAAACTAATGGAATCGTCATCTTTTGTGTGCTTGATTTTAGCTATAATTGCAATTTAGGATCTATTTGTTTGGTATACAGCTTATCATCTAATTCTAGTGTATGCTGCTAAGCCTTACCTTTATCAAGTACCGGACCAAATATGGCTAGATTGTCCTTGATAGTGGTGCAGTTCCACCTGCGGCCACGGAACTGGTGCTGACACTCCTGGATTCCCAGTTTGACTCCCTCTGCTACACTGGGCATGATCTCAATGTAATTGCGACAGAAGCGCAGCTGTTTGGGCACCAAGCCAGGAATGGAGCCACACAGGATGGGTTGGGATCCTAGGGATGAGTACTGCTGCCCAAGGGCCAGGGACCTGAAACATAAGCGGGGGAGGTGACAACTAGATTAGACCCACCTTACTCCACTCAACTCTTGGAACATTTCTTAAGCTTTCACTGGAGGACAGAGATCTAATAATAATGACTAATTATGTGGAAAGTAAGGACTGGAATGGTGCACTGTACTCTTTTAACTCCCCAACTCAAATTCAAGAGGAGATTCTAGCAAGGTTGATACCCTTGGCATAAATTTGGGCTGGTTCGCAAATCTGTTTGTTTGACCAATGGAAGATGGGGTGAGTTTGGGAATCCTGTTTGAAATTCCATTTTTCGACGCTAATGGCACATCAATTACACACTTCACCTTTAGTACAAAGATAAATCCCAATTCCCCATCCCATTTTTAATACAAATCTTATTTCGGACATCCTACAATTTGCCTGTTTATAAATGCGTGTATCTATGTGTGTGGTTGTGTGCTGTAACTGTGCAATAGATGACAGCAGGCATTCCTAAGAGCTTTCCCTATGCTACAAACTGTGAGCTGGCATCTGCCTAAACATGGTTTCATCAACACTTCATGGAAACAGGCCTAATCCTCTAGTTATGCCAGAAACTATTATTCTTTCACTCTGGTAATTAATTTGAATTGCCTTCTTTTTCTATCCAAAATAAGAACAAGATGAAACCACACACACAATTGTTGTTCTATGTCCTTGTTTTAACATGCTTACTGTTATGGTACAGTGGCATATAAACAACTGCCCTCTGACTTAAAGATCTCATTACTGTCGCATATTTATTTAATTTAATTGTTCGTTAACATATGCAGAACACACACGTTACAGTATGCACATGCACACATAAATCCTATTAGCATTTGGAAAACTTTCAGTTCTACAGCAGAGAAATCTGTCAAGAGTTACATCCTCATTTTCTCACAGACAACGCTATAAAACATATCAGCAGAAACATCTGAACCCAGTGACTCATAAGTGCAAATGTCTATAGACCCTGTTTCCACCTGGTATTAAGATGCGTTTTGGGTGATCTGATCACATGTGGTCAGCCCTAAATACAGGTCTAAATGGTGTCTAAAACGTTTTGTGATCGGATCACAAAATCCACATACGAATGTGGTCAAAAATGCATGTTGATACAGTTTTACTCGGCAGTCATTGAGTCTGTCCTCTGCACTTCAATAACTGTCTGGTTTGGTTCAGCTACGAAATCAGACATCAGAAGACTACAAAGGACAGATCGGACTGCTGAGAGGATTATTGGTTGCCCCCTGTCCCCCCTTCAAGAACTGTACACTTCCAGAGTGAAGAAAAAGGCTGGAAAAATCACCCTGGACCCCACTCACCCTGCCCACTACATTTTCGAGCTGTTGCCTTCTGGCCGACGCTTCAGAGCTCTGAGCACCAGAACCGTCAGGCACAGGAACAGTTTTTTCCCTCAGGCTATCCATCTCATGAACAGTTAAATTGCCCCACTGAGCATTAACTATGTGCAATACACAGTTTAGTCTTTTTTTTATATTTATCCAACACATCCAACCTCTTCTGCCATTTCATTCCTCTGAAAGAAAACACAAAAAAACATTTGCACTGTATATAACAGATTTTTATTTGCACTGTACATAACAGATTGTATTAGATTTGCACTACCCGTGTGTATGTGTGTATGTATGTATGTATGTATGTGTGTGTCTATACGTATGTGTATAATTAGTTTTATTTTTTATTTTTTATTATTATCCATGTCTTGCTGCTGTTTTTGTATTGTTTTTGTATTGTTGTACACTGGAAGCTCCTGTCACCAAGACAAATTCCTTTTATGTGTAAGCATACTTGGCAATAAAGCTCATTCTGATTCTGATGTTACCAGATTGCATCTGAGGTGTAAACACCTAGTGCTCTTAAAACAGTAGGGCCCCATATGGTTGCAAAATTAAATAATTGACTTTTATATTGTCATTGTACTAAAACCAAAAGATATGATTTCAATATTATCATTATGATCTCCAAAAGTATTTATTTTGTATTTAAAGTGTATCTTTTTTCTTATCATCTTATTTACACTATTAATGTTTGTGTGTAAACCTGAAAAGAAGAATTTTCAATTAAATGTATATGTATTTGTATATATCAAAGCAGCGTTACAGAGAATATGGCCTTACAACCACCAGTGAGCAAGTCAAAGGTTCAAGAAATCTTATATTATCGCAAACCTATAAAAACTATGGCTGTCAATAGAATAAAATAATCAAGATTAATGTCATGATTTCCAACCAGTGTTTAGAAAGCAGAATGAAACAACACTTGTGTTTGTTTGTACTGCAGAAGTGCACCGTGTTTCCATGCCTTAGTGATGAGGTATGCTGCCTGACAGCCCTGGCATAGATGCTCTTTTCTGGGCCAAAGGTTTACGTGGTTCCCCCTTCGGGCCAATGGAGGATTACACCTATTAGAGATCAGCTGCTTTTGATGACCTCAGGCCCCCCGCAGGGTGCAACCCTATCACAGCGCTAGTCTATCTGACATATGAGTGTACTAGTGCACCCCTTACACACAAAAGCCCAACCATTGAAGTCAGGAATAAAAAATTGCACCTCAGAGGCTTTTTCGTCTTTTCTTCGCTCAACTCGCTCAGTCTCTCCGTTTGATGTTGTGTGAAATGAACACAGAGTTGGGAATTGTTAACTGGCTGCCAGGTATCAGAGGTGTGAGAGGTGAGTCTTTGTATCAGAGGAGCCAGGAGTCTCAGGTGAGTCTCAATTTGAGAGGAACATATGCATCTCATGGTGCTTTGATACTATAGAGCTGCATCAGGTGGAAGGGTTACAGCATCATCAACCATGTCAGTGAGTTGACGTCATAACACTGTGTGTTTGTTAATGCGAACGACAGGGAGAGTGAGTTTGTTTGTATTCGTATGTAGGTGAAAGTGGAAGCTTTCAAACAGCCACACAGGTTTACATTTCATGTCGAGCCTTATGTTGGCTTTATTATATAATATTCCTTACTGCATCATGGTCTCTTAAGGTAAATGATCAATGATTGTGGGGAATAATAGCCATTTTCTACACTTTTGAGGCATAAGCAATTAGGAAATAACACTTACTACCCAGAAACCAAAAAAATATATAAATAAAATAAAATAAATTGTTACACGGTGTAATCAATACTTAGATTTAGAATTTATAATAAATAATTTTATTCTAACATGGTTGGCGGTAGGGTTGCTCCGATACCAAAATTTTGGCTTTGGTACAATACCAGCCTACCTACCAGCATACCTCGGTATCGATACTAACTTGATACTATAATACATACAAATGATACAACAAATAAAAAGCCTCAGATTTTTGATGAAATTACACAAAAAATTACTTGATTATAAGAACTGCATAAAGTCTCACAGATACAAATTATGCATTTTCCATTTACATTTTTCTGGATTCCATGTTAAATGTTTTAATTAAATGATATGATCAAATGGTGTTTCATCAAATTGATACATACAGCTTTAATCAAATTAAAATTATATATATATATATATAAAATATACAGTTGAAGTCAGAAGTTTACATACACTTAGGTTGAAGTCATTAAAACTAATTTTTTAACCACTCCATGGTTAAACTATAGTTTTGGCTAAGTCATTTAGGACATCTACTTTGTGACATGAGTAATTTATCCAACAATTGTTTACAGACAGATTGTTTCACTTTTAATTGATTATATCACAATTCCAGTGGGTCAGAAGTTTACATACACTAAGTTAACTGTGCCTTTAAGCAGCTTGGAAAATTCCAGAAAATGATGTCAAGCCTTTAGACAGTTAGCCAATTAGCTTCTGATAGGAGGTGTACTGAATTGGAGGTGTACCTGTGGATGTATTTTAAGGCCTACCTTCAAACTCAGTAATTTTTTGCTTGACATCATGGGAAAATCTAAAGAAATTAGCCAAGACCTCAGAAAAACAAAAATGTGGTCGCCTAGAGATTAACTTAGTTTGGTGCGAAAAGTGCAAATCAACCCCAGAACAACAGCAAAGGACCTTGTGAAGATGCTGAAGGAAACAGGTAGACAAGTATCTATATCCACAGAAAAACGAGTCCTTTATCGACATAACCTGAAAGGCTGCTCAGCAAGGAAGAAGCCACTGCTCCAAAACCGCCATAAAAAAGCCAGACTACAGTTTGCAAGTGCACATGGGGACAAAGATCTTACTTTTTGGAGAAATGTCCTCTGGTCTGATGAAACTAAAATTGAACTGTTTGACCATAATGACCATCGTTATGTTTGGAGAAAAAAGGGTGAGGCTTGCAAGCTGAAGAACACCATCCCAACCGTGAAGCATGGGGGGTGGCAGCATCATGCTGTGGGGGTGCTTTGCTGCAGGAGAGACTGGTGCACTTCACAAAATAGATGGCATCATGAGGAAGGAAAATTATGTGGATATATTGAAGCAGCATCTCAAGACATCAGCCAGGAAGTTAAAACTCAGAATGGGTCTTCCAAATGGACAATGACCCCAAGCATACCTCCAAAGTTGTGGCAAAATGGCTTAAGGACAACAAAGTCAAGGTATTGGAGTGGCCATCACAAAGCCCTGACCTCAGTCCGATAGAAAATTTGTGGACAGAACTGAAAAAGCGTGTGTGAGCAAGGAGGCCTACAAACCTGACTCTATATATATATTTACAAAAAAAAAATTATTTTTATTTTGATAAAATAAAATGCTGCACAACAGAGCTTCACAGTATTAACGAAAACATTCATAAAAAAAAAATAAATAAAAAAAAATCTGAATACCTGTGGCACAAGGCTGCTATGGCTGAATCAAAACATGCTCATAAAACACTTGCATTTGTGATATTGCTTACAGATAATAATAATAATAATAATAAAACCATTTAATATTATATAATTGTTATTATGAGTATTGTTGCTACTTTTTGATATCAAATTTTTATACAGTAGTTAAATTTTTCTGTCTTCAGTTTCACGCATCCAGTTGAATAGAGCTTTCATTTAAGCGGGACTTTTATTTTGACAGATTTCTGAGTTCTTCCTGTTTTTAATGGGTTAGTTATATCAAGCTTCCCATTAATGCTGGGAAAATCCCTTCTCTCTAGCTGAAATCTCTAAACTGCACTGGAGGAGTTCATTTAAGTGTAAACAGCCTTTTATACTCTAAACACACTGCTTGAAAATTAAGCATCAGTAGTGTGTGTTGCAATTGTGTGAGTGTGTAAGCAAGCATGCGTGCGTGTATGTGTGTGTGAAGCATATGACAGAGCAGAGCGGCACCTCTTGTTCATTCTGTAGCATCCAGCACATGTAACTGTATAATATTTAATTAAACTGCTGGTTAATGATCACACTCATTGATTTCATCTCACAACTGTCACATCTCATATCATTTTGCTAATGACACCATACTGTAATATGGTACCAAAATTAGCAACAAGATGATATTGTACCATTTTAATTTTTTTGATATCGCGATACTTCTTTAGTACCAGTAATCCGTGCAAGCCTAGTTGGCAGTGATTGGACAATGCTGGCCATTACTTGTATCAGAATGAATTATGCTAATTTCTGATTGGTTAAATACTTCAGCACTGGCTATCACTTGTTTGTTTAACAGTCCAAAGAGAGAACATTGAGATTTTGTTGCCAAAGTTGAACAAAAAAATTGTAACATATAAGTCAAATCAAGCCAAATAATTTTGATTTGTATAGTTTTTCATTTGTGCTTTTCCCAATACACATTGTTCCAAAGCAGCTTTACAGAAAATCAGCTGTAATGTCTGTAACTTCTCAAAAACATGAATAACCAACACTCCTGCAAACAGTATAAACAATTTAATCTATACCTTGGCATTATTTAAAATTTCACAGCCAAGGGTATGTTTACACGACAACGATGTACTAAAAATGGAAAAGTTTTTCCTTTGCGTTTTTGAAAAGTTTCACGTACAGACGACAACGTTGTCAAAATGATCCCTGTTCACACGGATCCGCGAAAAACGACTAAAAATGCTGTATTATGCATGCCAGGCCAGTAGTTGACAATGTCACTTTGTAAAGAAACATTACGCTCCTGTGCACATAAGCATTCTTCCACAGAGCGGTGAATACAAACAATGAAGATGGCGAAAGCATCGAGCAATTTTGTCTGGACGGAAGATGAGGTTGCTTTATTACTACAATTACTTTGCTGGAGAAACGTCAATAAACTCAAAATCTTGAGCAGCACAAACACAGTCCTGTAGTCTGCCATTGTAGTTTTGAATGTCTCGCGCGTTGTTTTGAAGTACTCGCGCGCATGCCTATAGACTGAACTCTCAAGATTATTCAATAAACTCTGCTCATTTTTACCATCACTTCGTCTCCTGCCTTCTTCTGTATTCCCCCTGCTGACTCTTAGGCTGGTAGGAGAGTATGTTAACATAACAAGCTGTTGATGTTGACTGGTTTTGGATATCAGACAGAACTCTGATATACGGATATCTTCTGATGGAGAGAGAGGTCTTGTGTACACTGGATCTAACATGCATTACCTCATGTTTTCATATTTTAAGCATATCATTGAATACTGTACATGGCATCACATCTCTGTCTATAGGCTATATACATAAGCGGTGGGTGAAGGTACATCAAATAAAATTAATTAAATAAATAACATTTAAAATACAAATAGATTTTTCCCATCTGAATCCATACATTAATTTCAAGATTTTCAAATTGCAGGTTCTGCCTACTGTACAATGTTCACACTCCATACAAAACACTCCAAATGAATAAATTGTTGATTATTGTTATTTGCACAGACACCAGTATTCATATTGATAATTATACATGCCTATCAGTCCATCATTCTTTATATAACACGAAATACGCGTGCGCATGACGTCATCATTTTCACAAATTCGCGTTTCTGTATGTTTACACGGAGACGATAACGGCATAGTTTTCAAAAACTTGCACTTTGAAACCCGTTTTCAAAAGTTTGCATTTTCAGGCCCCAAAACGCCGTTGTCGTGTAAATGAACAGCCAAAACGCATAAAAAGTTTTCCGTTTTTAGTTGAAAACGTTGTCATGTAAACGGCCTCTTAGTCCCGCTGTTCATATATGTGGACATAATTTTTAGGGAAACTATTTGCTTTAGAATTATAATTTTTTGCATGTTTATAAGTGCTACTAGTTACAAATCAAAAATGGAAATGGAAAATGCACACAGCAGGTCTCAGGAGGTTAAAAATGACCTTTATCTGTGAACATTGTACTTGAAGGAAGAGAAGTGATTATGAGCCCTTTTTACACAAACTGTAGATGATACTGTTCACAATAACATCACCAAAACAGCAGTGCTTCCATTGTTTTCCTACAATAAAGCCATATACTGTAGTTATATTATGTCTTTCATTTACTCTACCACATATTATCAGTTTGCATTATTATTTTCTAAGTGCCTGACTAAAACCCATGCCCCTTTATGTAGCAACTTACTGGAAGCAGAGCCTGTTTTTTGCTATGTTTGCTGAGTGAGTATGTGGCATAATTTATAATTACGCATCTGCTTGCAGTGTAACTGTCCATTAATCTCTCAACCATGTGGATGATTAGAGTGTTCGTGTGCGTCTGTTGAGCTGAGCTGTGGAAAAGGAGTGGAGCAGCCATTCTCTGCCCTTTTACTGTATAGCGGACTATATGAAGCTGGTGTTGTGTTGGAGGCAGAGGCACTTAATCAGATATAGTTATGTCTGATTAAGTCAGTTACTAAACCGCATGGTGCTTTGATGTGGACCTGAGCATGCTTGCAATGCATGCTTCAATTCCCTCCTAATGTTCAGTATTTGATAGTGATATGCACCAGCGACTCTGAAGTGGATGAGAAGGGGATGTACTGCATTGCTCTGGCTGCATGCAAACTACCAAACTCTCATGGGGAACGCCTCTCAATGTGGGGGGTGGCGAATGCACAAATACGCATTGAAACATATACATTGCGTTGACTCAGTGAAAGAAGGGTGTGGTGTGCACAACCGAGTGGGGAACACAAACACTGGGTTGATGCGAATTGCTAATTTGTCTTTGGGAGTCTGCTACGAAGCTTTAGGGTCTAGCAGGTGCTTGTCTGTGCAGGTTTAGGGCCACCTCTAGCCTTCAGGTATTCTTGCTCACTTTCCATACTGCTGGGTGGGTGGTGATGGCAGTGCTTGAAATAAATGAAAATAATGATGCAAGCATTAATGGACCATTGCAAATCACAGCTGCAAGGAATATGAAGAGGGAATTCCACTCTACACAAAACAGTAAAATGTTAATTGGCCATTGACTGAGGATTAAGTTACCTTTATTGCTCATTCTCCAACCAAAACGTGTAACCAATATTTTAATGTCATACTCCAAATGTTTTTCTGCTGTCATGCATACATCAGTTCTTCCAAAAAGAGTTGACGATGCGGCACCTGTCTATGACCAAGCTGCTGAGTGTTCTGGTTTTGTCTAGAGGCAGAAGAAATAAGAAACTCTTTGAACTTGTGAGTTTCTGACATCCGACCCCTGGAGCTCTTGAGGTCGATGCCTTATTAAAGCTGTGTTTGAGTTCATTACAAGGCCACAGCTTTGGCTTGCTACCCCAGGCCCCAGACAGGTCAGGGAAATTTCACGGCACATTCCTGGCCAGCTTCTGCACCTTTTGAGAACTGTTTGAGATGCACAATGAGTTTTTTACACAATAGATCTATGACCTCACCAGGTGGGGTAAATTAGGGTATTCTGAGACATTGGGTAATGTGGGACGGCTAAGCTCTGGTCATAAGCAAGTATATGTTGACATTACCAAATTCAAGCATTTGTTGCTTTGAATTGATGGGGTGATAATCACAGTATATTGCAAATAAACAGCTCAAAGGGGCAAAAATCTCCTACATTACCCTAATTTAGTCTACTGTCATTGTTCATCACCCTTAGCTTTGAAATCATCCAGTAACAAGGTAACAATCTTTTGCGCAATTTAGATGTATCTGTCTGGATAATGGCACTGTTGCCTCACAGTAAGAAGGTCCTGAGTTCAAGTTCCAGCTCAACTGGGCCTTTCTGTGTGGAGTTTGCATGTTCTCCCCGTGTTCACGTGGGTTTCCGCCAGGTGCTCCGGTTTCCCCCACAAGTCCAAAAACATGCAGGTTAAGTGAATTGGAGACTCTAAATTGCCCTGTAGGTGTGAGTTGCATCAGGAAGGGCATCTGGCGTAAAACCTGTGCCAGGTCAAATATGCGGATCACGGATGGTCCGCTGTGGTGACCCCTAACGGGAGCAGCCAAAAGAAGAAGAAGAAGTATCTGTCTGGATCCCTTGACTCTCTCTTTAACATCAGTTACCAATCCTATAATGAACCCATGTTTCTCTGAGAAACTTTGGGACCTTTACTACTTTCTGACTTTCTCAACAATAGATTAAAGTTGGGTTATTGAAATCTTCAAGTCGACCAAACAGTGGTTGAAATCGACAGCTCTCTGAAAGATCTTTGTGTCATTAGGTAGAAATTTCTGCCCTTCCTTTCACTTTATACTGATCCATATACCTGACATTTTAAGACAAGAAGTAGGAGATTAGAGATTTTTGGAAAATAACGCACACCTTTTTGTGTTAAATATATGGAAAGCATCTTTGCCTTAGGCTGCAAACCCAAAGTGAGGCTTGGAGTGAGAGAGAAAAATGGGAGAGGAGAAGGATTAGAGAGAAAAGCATCCTGTCATAATCAATTCCTTTTTCAATCCCTCTCTCTCTCTTGTATTCACCCCAGGCTGAATTAAGGTTCATGCAAAGTATAATGGTGTTTTTTACACAGGCTGCGCTGGTCAAGCGTCTGTTATTTATATTCGCTCAAACAGTTACTCATACAGTCTTTTAAACCACAGAATAAGTATATTTTATATACATTTACGCCTTTGGCAGACACTTTTATCCAAAGCAACTTACAGTGCCCTTATTACAGGGACAATCCCCCTGGAGCAACCTGGAGTTAAGTGCCTTGCTCAAGGACACAATGGTGGTAGCTGTGGGGATTGAACCAACAACATTTTGCTTACCAGTTCAGTGCTTTAGCCCACTACTACACCACCACCACTCCTATATACATACTTCCAACTCGTCACCAAAGTACCACGATAAAATACATTCAATACACAGGGGGCACTGCAGAGGAATTTAGACCCTACTCATGAGAAGGTAAATTCAAGAATGCAACACATCCTACAGTAAGGAATGACATTATGGATGAGGTCAAGCTTCCTTTGATTTGTAGCCCATGTGCACCTTTAAAAAAACTTTTAGGTGAATATTTCAGTGTAAAACCTTTTTGAGCAATGCCAGAGACATTGTCTGTTTACAGTTGATTCATTTACAATTTCCTGCGGCAATCGACAATACCCCACACTGAAAAACAAAAAACAAATATGTTGGTTTAACCTAATTCAATTGTGGACATTGGTTCCACACAAGGAAAATGAGTTTCTTTGATATGAAATTAAAATGTAGGCTTTACTCAAATACTATGTATGGCGAAATCTAAATGAACTGAGTTAACCTAACTTAAATTTAATCTGTTCTTGAACCTTGCAGCTTATTGCAAGCTAGCAAAAACATATTAGCAATAGCATATTATATATATATATATATATATATATATATATATATATATATATATATATACTTGTTTCATTTTGGGTAGAAATACATTAAAATAACACTTAATTTTAAAATGTACTATCCCAAATCAGTACAAAGCATGGTGGGAAGTTGAAATCCCTTGCCTGGTTTTCATTTATGCAATATATATAACAAATATTATTCACATAGTCCCAACACAATTGGATTAAGTGAACATGGAAGATGGGTTGTACACAATGAAATTAAGTTGAGACCAAATGCTAAAGGATTGTGTTGCATTTACTCATTTTAAATAAGTTAATTAAAGGTGCAGTATGTAAGAT
Source organism: Myxocyprinus asiaticus (assembly GCF_019703515.2). Taxonomy (NCBI): domain Eukaryota; kingdom Metazoa; phylum Chordata; class Actinopteri; order Cypriniformes; family Catostomidae; genus Myxocyprinus; species Myxocyprinus asiaticus. The sequence continues at coordinate 23,226,781 of NC_059375.1, read as the reverse complement.
TCAGAAACCCTTGTTATTAATGACACCTGTAGCCGTTAAGGGAATTGCAGCCAGCTACCTGTTGCTTGTGCTCGAGCTCATGCACACACTCCATAGGGATGCGAGCGAGCGAGCATCGACCAAAACAATAACGTAACGTACAAAGAGACTGAACGTGATCCACCGGCATCATGCTGACAGATGAGGTAGCATTATTAAAATTGCACAGTTATGATTGTTTTACTACAAACTTTGAGACTGTATATTATATTTGACTCTCCAGTGCTGGAACAGGGCAGAAACAAAGTGTGGATATAGGTCTGGCTATGCGAGACTGTAGTTTGAAGTAATCACTTTTCTTTGCACGATACATTGACTGCATTTATACGATAGCCTATGTTAGCGTTAGCTAGCTAGCCAGCTTTATCAATAGCTGTTAGCTAAATTTGGTGGATGATGACAGTAGCTGTTTATACAATGTAGAATGTACATTATAAATATGTTGACACAATTCAGTATTGATGTGATTCCATCACAACTGTCATTTTGATATATCGATGCGCTATTGTTTTATAATAATAGAATGTATATATTTTCGGTATAACCAATTTACGTTACACTAATGAATGGCTCTTTTTGCATTATCTTGAACATTGTCTAGCATTCATTTCATGTGTTATTGTAGTTTAGCTATAATTACACAGATCAGTCCTTATGGCACTATATTGCACATGATTTTGCAGTTATGTAAGCTTACATCCAATAAGAAGAATGCCAATTCAGGGTCGGTTTTGATCCCCAAAACCTAAAGAAGGTCCCTCAGGAATCAAATGCCCTGCCGATGTTCACTCTAGTTTTCGCTCGACCACGATCACGTTCCTGCTTAGCCAGACGGGATTCAGTAGATAAAAGTTTTTTTTTTTTTTTGGCTTACTCGAAGTTTGTGTAGGAGTCGGTGTTGTGCTGGGATCCGGACATTTGCTGGATTCCATCTCTAAGATAATGTTACCTAGTGTTGCAGTTTGTTGACACTGTTGAATAGCAGAAGAGAGGCATGGCAAGGCACTGAGGCAAGGCACTGAGGCAAGGCTCTCGGCAGCGCGCATAAATGTCACATCCTTTGGATTTTCCCGGCAAAAGCAACCCGCTCCCTTCGCATGAAAATCAGTCTACAGGCTTTAATAGGCAACCAAGGAAGTCCGGGAAGGGCTTATTTTTTAAGTTGCGTTAGAAGCCATTAAACACATTGGCAAATATTACATGTAAATTGTTACATATTGCACTTTTAAGCAAACAGTAAAAATCATGTTGAGTGAACACAATCCATTAGAAGTCTGAATCCATTTGAACATTTCATAGCACTGTGATCATATCACTTTGATGACTGTGTTGAATATCAATTGGTCTAAAACAAAAATGTATAAAATTGATTTCAAGTGTACTGATTTAGTATTTTCAAAAGAGCTGCTTTCCTTGTTTTTTCAGTGCATACAGTGTGTTTTGCCTTTCTTGAGTTTTATTTAACATTATTTATGGAAAGTTTCAAATGAATTTTCAAAATACTATTTGATTTTTTTATAATATTTTTTTTTTTAATGAGTTGTATCCATTTCAGATTAACCGTATGTTTGTTTAATTTTGGTCAGTTTCCTTATTATGACTTGGGCTCCTTTTCCATGAGCTTTTTAAAAACATTTTATTTGCAAATGTGTCCTTAAGAAAAAGTGAGAGATGGGTTGTTAGCCTGAGGATGGGGCTTTTCCTCAGTCATTCTGTCAGAACAGGAACACAAGCTCCGTCAACAGTAAGGGTTTTTTCCCGCCACAATTTTGACTGGCAGTTCAACCACTCTGGGTTTATCAGATAAAAATATGTCAGAAGCTTTTTCAAATGTTTAATCCTGTTTTCTCTCTCGCTGTTCTTCCAATTTTCCTAATGACACCCCATCTACATTGAAAGCCAGCAACACAATGCACAAATCTAGAAGGCTCCTGTTATAAACAGTGATGCACTGTAGACAAATGCTTCTCAAAACATGCAAAGCGTTTGAAGATTTTCAGTATTGACAGCTTCATTCCATGTAAATGGATCTTTAATGGGAGTGGTGTTGTATCACTAGCTGAGTAGATGGGGTGTACTGTATGCCACTTCAGTTTTAGGCTGACCAGATTTTTGACATTTGAGCCATTTTTCAAACTATAACCAGATTTTACCACTGAATTATACTGCCCCAATCCTTCAAACACATGTCCTTTCTGAAAAAACCCCAGCTGACCTCAAAAGAACTATCCATTAGAATTCCAATTCATATCAATGGCAGCTGCTCAGCTTGCAAATATATATATATATATATATATATATATATATATATATATATATATATATATATATATATACATATATATATATATTGTCTGAATACATAGCTACTTTTGACCCCAGAATGGTCTAGTTACAGCATATACCAGCAGGGGCTAACTGGACAGTGCTAATAAGCCAAACCTCAAATGCTTAAGAGGCTGAGAGCATTTCTCACTGTCTAGTTTTCTGATTGGGCATCCCTTTGAATTTTTTTTGTGGGAGGTACCCACCCACGCACCCACCCTTGTCTAAAATAATGATGTAAGTAACAGTAGTAGTTAAAGATTTACCAGTTACTTTGCAAGCTGATTTGCTGAAAAGTGTTCTAAAATGAAATTATCATCAAATCCAACTTGCAATGGCAAAGAAACAGCTTTCCTTCTCTGCAATGTCATCATTGGCTCTGTACTTGTACTCTGCACAATGACAATAAAGTTTAATAGAATCTAATGTGATATTGAGAACCACAAATGATACCAGAGATTTTAGATTGACATGCCTGGCACAACTGTCCAGAAGCTCTCACTGACGTGTGGCTCTGCAGCTTTGCAAGTAGATATGTCTCCAGGAGCTGCCGCCTGTCATTGTTCAACAACTGGAGCTGTCAGAGAGCTAGAGAGTGTTAATAACACTGACTCCATTGACACTCCCTGCGTAAGCCAGCTGACACTTTTGATTAAAGCTGTGATGCGTTCCACAGCTTTCTAAAAACCCATTTGAGTCAACTGAGATGGACACAGTTTGGTTAGAGAAGTTTATGGTTTAGCCAAGAAGGTTTTTCCAATTCCATCCAGCAGCCTGACCAGGGATTAACAACAGGGCTTGACATGAACTTTTTGGCTCACCGACCAATGTGATTCCAAAATCACTAGCACAATCTTAATGATTTAAATCACCTCTTAGAATATCTGAAGGCAAAAATGGCCAGCTGGAACAGCAGTAGGATAGAACAGGAGGACAACTGTCAATAGTTCATTATTCATGGAAATCCAGATTTAAACCCCTTCATTCTAAATTGTACTTGCCTTTATGAAAGTGACCATTGTTCTTCTATTGTTTAAAAGTGGCATTTGTAATAATAAGGCGACAACCACAGGTAAGATCATGGATGGTTCTTCATTACTGTGGTTAGGTTAATGTAGATAGTTCTTCAAACAAATAAACTGTAGTATTTGTTAAGAAAAAAAAAATTGCCTAAACACATTTAGAACAATTTTCACAGTTGTAATAAAAGTCTTATAGATTCGCCCTAATAGAGATAATATGAATCTATAGCAGTAACCAATTAGTGTTACTGCAGTAAAAAGTACTTTAGTAAGGATGATGATGTGTGATTTAAAAAGCCTTGTAACTGACACCGTGTTGTCTCTTTACCTTGTCAGTGCTGTTTATAATATCCTGGCTGTCAAGCAGTTTTAGTAGAAACTTTAAACTTTAAAGTAGAACATTATCTTTAGAGGTTTTGTGGTCCCTGCCACGATATCGAGTGAAGCCTGATTGTCTCGCAAGTTCCACTAAGCGCTACTGTAAAAAATGTCTGTAATTTTTATGGTAAAATACTGTAAAAATGCTACAGTAAAAAAAGTTAATTGGTCAAAGGGTGGTTACCTTATTTATTTATTTACAGTTGCAATCAAAATTATTCAACCCCCCTGACCAGCAATACATTCTGGTGATGTGAATTAAAACACATCAACTAAAACCTCAGTAAAGAGTCAAAGTAAGTTTTTAATACATATTTGAGTGATTTTGCGATCAAAGTGTTCAGTTTACCCAAATTTTAAAATAAAAAATAACTAATTCTCTCCACAAATGTCATGTCAAAAATATTCAACCCCCAAAGTCAATCATTTGTGGAGCATCCTTTATCCTTAATAACAGCAAATAAATGTTTCAGGTAAGTGTTCTTAGGCTTCGGACACCTCTCTATTCGAATTTTTACACATTTCTCATGAGCAAAAGCTTCCAGCTCATTGACATTCTTTGGTTTATGTGCTGCCACTGCTTCCTTGAAATCCCAGCAAAGGTTTGCAATTGGATTTTAATGATGGTCTGAAAGGGCCATTTAAGGACATTCCACAACCCATCCCTGAACCAGATTTTGGACAGCTTGGATGTATCCTTGGTGTTATTGTCTTGCTGAAAAGTCCAGTGATCACCGAGCTTCAATTTACACACTGAAGGCATCACATTTTTCATGCCAAAATGGCCTGATACCTGAAAGAATCTGTGGTGTCAGTCACATAGTCAGCATAGCCGTTTCCTGCAGCCGCAAAACACCCCCATAACAGGACTGACCCACCTCCATGCTTGACTGTGGGGATGGTGTCGTTCTTGTCATCACCTTGTCATTTTACTCCAGACATACTGCTGACCCATGGGTCTAAAACTCATTTTCAGTTTAGTGTCATACGTCTATAAAACCTTCTTCCAGGACTCCACAGGTCTTTCCTAATGACTTCTTGAATATTCAAGTCAACATTTCCCTTGGTGAAGTTTTGCTTTCTTCCACACCCCAAGAAAATTGCTGTTGTACCATATTTTAAAAATTTATGAATGGTGCTGCCAACTTTGTCTATTGGAAATTGAAGTGCCTTGGAAATGTACTTTTAGCCATGACCTTTCTTGTGTAATGAAATAATCTCCTCTATTAGCTTTTGAGACAGCTTATTTTGAATTGCATTTTTTGCATAGAAATACATTTTTGCTTACAACGCTAAACTTAAATTTGAAACAGAAAAAGTGCCATTGCAGATTGACTTAAAACAATTACTTATGTAGCCTTACATATTTAAGAAACAGCTACATGCAATAGGGGTTGAATAATTATGACATGGCAGTATTTTTAAAAAATCCTGCTATTTACAAATATTAGGTTATATATTCACACTATGACTTTGAATGTGTCACTCAACTGATATAGATGTAAAGTTTAAAAATTCTGGGTCATCAGAAAAGCTTACCTTTGTAAATCCTTACTGTCTTGGGGGGTTGAATAATTTCGACTGCAACTGTATTTTTTTGCTTCCCAATCTGGAATGCCCAATTCCCAACGCGCTCTAAGTCCTCGTGGTGACGTAGTGACTCCGGGTGGCAGAGGACGAATCTCAGTTGCAATCCGTGCATCTTATCACGTGGCTTGTTGAGTGCGTTACCTATCAGCTCGCACTCCTTTCTAGTTGAATCACAAAGCAAGATGCAAACAGAAGTGTTGCTGCTCATAATATACATCCACTGACATACAGATGCAATCTTCATTTATTAAAACAAAGCGTTTTTTTTTAGGTTGGATTAGAACTCTGAACTTCTTGTACTGGAGGCAAAAACTATGCCATTAGACCATCTGTCATTCTGGATAACATTTACTGATCCATGTATTTGGATCCACTGACTAACAAAATCCAACTACTGGCAGTGCCTGATGTATGAATCAAGTTATCAAATTATTTGAAATATTTATTGGAGCTCTTAAATTAGTCATCAAGTTCGACTGTTTATCAAAACAATAAAATATTATTTGACATTATCTGCACATAATAAAAACATTTTTTGTAGTATAGAGCTCTGGCTATTCTTTCTCTGAAGCATGCTGATGTGTACTGTGGTGGTTCGTGCAAAACCACTCTTCATTTGTACCACATATATGCGCGTTTCAGATATGAGAAGCAAATTTTGTACTTATAAAGCGCTGAACGTGAGATGAATACAATTAAAATTTGCTACGGCGCCGTGACATTCACAGAATTTTTTATGCAAGAAAAACCCTGAAAACGTCACCTGCCGAAATGGCTAGTAAGAGTGACAGAGTTACCAGTGGGTGTTAAAGTCAAGCCCTGCTTAGCAATATATGCCAAAACGTGGTACTGTAGCTACAGACTGGGCAGATGGTAGCCTAATATATTTATGGCTATTGTAATGTCTATAAATGCAATTAAATAAGTTTTAAACAGTATTTCCTGATTAACCTTCACCTATACCTATACCTGTTGACAGAAAATTTAAGTTCATATAAAATACAGTAGCTTCAGCTAAATAAAAAAATCAAACATTTCAGATTTCAGTACTGATTCCCAGCAATAGGCCTAATTGCTTAAAGGAATGGCTTGACAAGCACAGTTTTCTTTCCTGTGTTAATGTATTTCCTATTGAAAATAGAAATTGGGGTGGGACATATCGGTGGGCTCATCCTTTCTTTTTTAAGTAACTAATGGCCTTTAGTTTACCTCACAGCCACAAACTTTTGCTAGTTGCTTTTGCTGGTCAGAGACATGTGGTATTAGGGGGAGGGACATTTTCTTTAGAGAGAATAATTTTGGACCAAAATTTGGATGTCTCAGTGCAAGATGAGTCATCAATATTTTTGGTCTGTTTGCCAGGAAGAGAAAGTCTGTAAATTGTAAATGCCTACATCTGCTTAAAATCACTTTGCCAACTTATATAGGTTCAATAGGATATACAGTAGATAGCCTCAAAGAAAACAGCTATCACTATTTAAAGTTTTCTCTCTCTCTCTCTCTCTCTCTCTCTCTCTCTCTCTCTCTCTCTCTCTGTGTGTGTGTGTGTGTGTGTAAAAGGATGACATTAGAAATAACCTCAGGTGGTCTTGATGATCCATGGTTAAAAAGGCAACTCACTGCATGTGTGTCAGTCAGAGTAAAAATTTGTCGGGATACTTAGCGCCGTTCACAGAGAACAAGTGTCCATCTGTGCTGATTTTTTTTGTTTTTTTTTTGTAATTAACATTTTTTATTGATTCAAAAAGAAAGCACAACAGAGAAAAACACAACATATATACACCGAATCAACATTTAACTTTTAACACTCATTAATATCCCTCCCCAAACACCAACCCCACCCTACCCCAAAGAACACCCCTGTGGTCACATAAAATAACACAAACACACACAAACAATAAAATAAAAAATAAAAATAAATAAAAAATAAAATATATAATAAATATACATAATTAAACTAAACATCTCCCTCCTCATCCCTTCCCCTAGAGTCCTCCAAATCTGCCAAATACCTACCCCACTTCCTGAAAAAAAGTCCTCCTGCCCCAGCCTTCCATCTATCATCCTCTCATAAGCTGCCACCCTCCCCATCTCCGCACACCACTCTGGAAATGATGGCGCTCCGTCTGACTTCCATCCCCTTAAAATAATTTGTCTACCGATCATCACGCTAGTCAGAACCCAATTTTTTATATATTTGTCACCCGAATTTATAACTTCCCCATCGCCCAAAATGCAAAGTCTGGGGCAAAGTAAAATTTGAGTGTCCAGAATGTCACGCAAATAATTCTGAATCTTTAACCAAAAATCTTGGATCTTAACGCATCCCCAAAAAACATGGGCTATGTCTCCAACTTCTGATTGGCATCGCCAGCATGTGGGTGTGTCTTTAAGACCAAGCCTGTATAATCTAGAGGGGGTCCAATAAAATCTTTGTAAAATCTTAAATTGCATAAGGTGAACCCTTGCATCTCTAGATGCAGACTTGACATTTTTCAGAATCTTAGTCCACACTCCATCCTCCAATACCAAATTCAAATCTTTCTCCCATAATTTCTTAATAGAAGTTAAAACTCCATCCCCCATACTCTGAATTAACAGGGAGTAGTACACTGATGCCTCATGACCTTTTCCAAAAGCCGCAATCAACTCTCCCAAAGCATCTGCCTCCTCAGGAGGGGGGTGTGCTACTCCCAAAAATAGTACAAAGCAGGTGGCGCAATTGTAAATACCTATAAAACTGAGGTCTGGGGATCCCAAAATGTTGGACCAAGTTTTCAAACGATCTCAAAACACCACTTTCATATAGGTCACCGAGTGTAGCAACCCCCCTCACAATTCACTCTGGCCAGCAGAAAGGGGACTTGCCAATACACAATCTCGGGTTCTGCCATATGCTCGAGGCAACATTTAAATAAGTGTCCAATTTAAACAATCTGGACACTTTAGTCCATACCGAGTGTAAATGCGAAATAACGGGGTGTAACTTAACTTTTCCAATTAATTTGATAGAGATGCTTTGTAACGGCAAAATTGGGGCAAGAACTGCCTGTTCAATAACAAACCAGGGAGGGGCTCTCTCAGGTGGAAGTGACCAATGAGCCAAATGTCTGAGACTGAACGCATAGTAATAAAACAAAATCTTGGGTAGTCCTAGCCCACCTTTGTCAATCGGCCTGTGTAACTTATTAAAATGCAATCTGGGACGTTTACCATTTCAAATGAAGGACTTCACTATGCTATCGAATTGCTTGAAATAAGAGAGGGGGACATCTACAGGTAGGGGCTGTAGCAGGTAGTTAAATTTTGGAATACAATTCATTTTAATAACATTAACCTTCCCAATCATCGATAAATGTAATGAAGCCCACCTGCCCACATCGCTTGAAAACCTTTTTATTAAAGGGTCAAAATTAACACTAACTAAATCAGACAAATTTGCTGGGAATAAAATCCCCAAATACTTAATGCCCTGTTTGGGCCATTGGAAGGCGCCTGGCTGGAAAGCCGTTACTGGACAGTACGCTGTCAGAGCCAAAGCTTCGGATTTAGACCAATTAAATTTGTATCCTGAGAATTTAGAAAAGGAATTAATAATTCTGTGGAGGCAAGGCATAGATCTAGTAGGTTCAGAGACAAATAATAAAATATCATCTACGTAAAGCAGAAGTTTATGCGCCACACCTCCCGCCACCACCCCCGGAAAATCATCCTCCTTTCTTATCACGGCTGCTAATGGTTCCAGGGCAAGACAGAACAATAATGGGGAAAGAGGGCAGCCCTGCCGAGTTCCCCTATCCAAAGCAAAATAATCTGAAATTAATCCATTTGTCTGTACTGCTGCTACAGGGTGTCTATAAAGTAACTTAATCCATCCAATAAAAGTATTTCCGAACCCATACATTTCTAAAACCTTAAAAAGATAATCCCATTCTACCATATCAAACGCTTTTTCGGCGTCAAGTGAGATGGCAGCGACCGGAGACTGATCATTCGCCACTAACCACATAATATTGATGAGACGCCTGATGTTATCAGAAGAGCTACGGCCCCAAATAAACCCCACCTGATCTATATGTATAAGAGATGTCATAACTTTACTTAATCGATTAGCCAGAATTTTTGACAATATTTTTACATCTAGTTGGATCAGGGAGACTGGACGGTAACTTTTACACTCACTTGGATCTTTGTCTTTTTTAAGAATCAGACTGATCCGGGCTTGTGTCACAGTTGGCGGAAGCTTTCCATTCTTTAATGATTCAGTATAAACTTCTAACAAAAAAATGGAGCCAGTTCTGTAGCATAAGATCTGAAAAATTCAGCGGCAAAACCATCTGGCCCGGAGCCTTGCCAGTAGGTAGGGACTTAATTACCTCATCAAGCTCCTCCAAGGTTATCTCAGAATCAAGAGAGTTTTTTTGTTCAATCGTCAGTTTAGGGAGTTCTAATGGTTCCAAAAGTTTCTAATATCTTCATCAGTAGACGAAGACGTGGAACTATAAAGATCAATATAGAACTCTTTAAAGGCATTATTAATATCAATGGCTGAAGTAAAAATTTCACAACCATCAGATTTCACTGAGGGAATGATAGAAAGAGACTCTCTCTGCTTTATATATCTAGCCAAAAGCTTCCCTGCTTTGTCACCCGACTCAAAGTATAACTGTCTTGCCCTGAATAACCAAAACTCCACTTTCCGTGACAAAATAGTATTATATTTATATTTCAATTGGGTCAATTCTCTGAGGCCATCAGCTGACATACGGCGCTTCAGCTCTGCCTCAGCACTTTTAATATTCTCTTCCAACTCCACAAGTTCTCGTGCATTGGATTTTTTGATGAATGAGGCATACTGTATGATCCGACCCCTAAGAACCACCTTAAGTGCCTCCCAAGCCACGCCCACAGAGGATACCGAGGACCAGTTGGTCTCCATATAAACATTGATTTCAGTCTTTAACATTTGTTGGAAATCAGGATTTTGCAAAAGGGACACATTAAGACTCCAACTATATGATTTCTTTTTCTCTATATGTGGCATCACCTCTAAACTCACCAGAGCAATCCATAACAGATGAAATGAGGGATCTGGATATCAAAAAAAATCTATTCTAGAATAAATCTTATGGACTGATGAAAAAAATGTATAGTCCCTACCAGATGGGTTCAAAAGTCTCCAAATATCCGTAAGACCAAGATTTTTACACATCCTGTGAAGCGTCAATGTTGCTCTAGGGGGTTTACACACTTTTGCTTCACTATGATCAAGGACTGAGTCCATCAAAAGATTAAAGTCTCCTCCCAATATTATGTCATGAGGGGTGCCAGCGGCTTACAACATCCCTTCAAGATCTATAAAAAAGCCTTGATCATCAGCGTTAGGTGCGTAAATATTAGCCAAAATCAACCTTTGCCCTTGAATTTCAACTAACACAATAATGACTCTTCCTAATTTATCTTTAGTCTGTTTGAGACATTTGAATTGTAGATATTTATTAATCAATATAATGACTCCCTTGCTCTTACTTGAGCCAGCACTAAAAAAAACATGTCCACCCCATATCTTCCCAAATTTTTCAGCTTCCTGCGGGGAGAGTTGTGTTTCTTGAAGAAACACTATATCATATTTCTTACACTTAAGAAAAGAAATAACCTTCCTTCTTTTTATGGGGTGCCCCAACCCATTTACATTCCATGTGGAGAGAGATAGTACACTCATATTAACATTTGACATATTGATATAATAAAAAAAAAAATTGTGTGTGAAAAACAAAATTATACAGACCACATTCCCCATTAATGAAACAATCAACCCTCGAACAAAACAAACAGAAAAAAGAAAAACGTGCACATTAACCCTGCGTACGAAAGCGCCAACCGGCGACAGTCCCTTTAAACTCAAAGAGTCCATGAACGCACACGAGCCCCCACGACAACTTTGCCATCGGATTGCTCAATTTTGCCTCACAAATTACATAACAGAAAATACTTTGTAAAATAAACCCAGCAAAATGAAGAATGAACACAAAGAATGTGTAGATTCAGTCTCAGAACTGTCTCAATGGTGTGATCATCCACAAAACAAATTCCATCTGTTCAGATTCCTCGGACAGACAAACGAATGTTCAGTGAGCCAGCTGTTATGAGTTCAGCGGATGACGTAATCATTCCAATGTCTCGTAAAAAAAAAAACTCAACAAAACAAACTACAGCCAGCAGGAGGAATAAGCACGAAGAACGAACAGATTAATCCACAGCTGTTCCAAAGGAGTGTTATTCAATAGAACAAGCTCCAGCCGCTAGGCAGAGTCAATACAAAAAGACACAAAACCGGCATCCCGGTTCCCCGGATGGTCAAGTCAATTCACTCGGAGGCCACATAAACATATATACCATGACTTACACAATCTGTCAACTTTATAAAAGACATCCTTTCTGTGAGCATGTAGATATTTTGCAGTCATCCGTAGTGTCCACTCTCAAACTGTCCGGGAACTTCAATGCAAAAGTAATCTTTCATCAATGCAAAAGTTTCTTTAAGGAAAAGTGTTAATCACAAAACAAGCTCCAGCCGCTAGGTGGAGCCAACGCAAAAAAACCAAAATGTCGCCCAGCTTCCTCAAGAGTAAGTACAGCGAGTCAGGCCCACTCACATGAGAAACATCCAATAGTTTACTCAATCATTGATTCTATAAAAGATATTGCCTGTTTTGGACATTTAAATACTTTGCGACCGACCTTCGTTTCTATTCTCAGTTTGGCAGGAAACATCAGAGCAAACGAGATCTTTTTCTGATGTAAGAGTTTCTTACATTCTTTGAACCGATCGCGTTTCTCTCTTGTCGAACTCGCAAAGTCCGGGAACAAGAAAATATTATGGGTCTTCCAAGAAAGCTTCTCTTTGCTCCTCGCCTGGTGCAACACAAGATCTTTATCGGATGATCTCAGAAATCTGGCCAGAATCGATCTGGGCCTGTCTCCCTCAGCAGATCTGTGAGCTGGTACTCTATGAGCTCGCTCGATTTCCAGCTTGTGGCCTGTTATGTCGAGCAGACTCGGGAAAAACTCGTCTAGGAATTTCACCATATCTCTGCCCTCCTCATGCTCCGGAATTCCAACAATTCGAACGTTATTCCTGCGGCTTCTATTCTCAAGATCTTCAAGCTTTTCAAGATGTTCCAAATCAACTTTAGTCGCGGGTGGATTAGCGGTTAATTCCCTCTCCGAAGATTCCAGAAAATAGATTCGTTTTTCAACATCAGTCACTCTTGTACCTAACTCAGAGAATTTTATTTCCATCGCCATAATCGATCGACGTATTACAGCGAGATCCTCCAAGTCAGCAAGAATCTTCGTCAACATCACCGGCATGTTGGACAACTGACGCTGGATCTCCTCTCCTGCTGCGTCATCTAAATTGAGTCCCCGGTCTGTAGGCCTCTCGGGGCTTTCATCCTGAACACGTAAGTGTCTTTTAATGTCTCCAGAGCTCAAGGATTTTGACTTCTTTGCCATGTTTTGCAACAAAGGACAAATGTGTAACTGGGTATTTCAAAATTCACCAGATTATAACATGAAAATAATCGAAAATTCAGCAAAGTGCGCAGAGCTCATCACTCACACGTCTGCTCCTTGCATGGCATCACGTGACCCCCTCTGTGCTGATTTTTTAATTGTTTCTTACATAAACACATGCTAGAAAGACATCTTTAATGATTGTGTGATGTGTGTCACTGTTTTTTCATTCTGTCATTACTGCCACATTTATAGTTTTTTAATGTTTTTGTTCCATTCTGTTGTGCTTTGTCTAACTTCTTTTCAGCAGAACAGGTCCTGAGTGAATGGCCCCTAGATTTCTTATAACTTGCTTCTAAAAAACATCCTGGTTACTTTCGTAACCTCCGTTCCCTGATGGAGGGAACAAGACATTGTGTCGATGTAGTGACACTAGGGGTCACTCTTGGGAGCCCTAAACACCTCTGATCTTTGAAAAAAGGCCAATGGGAATTGGTAAGTGGAATTTGCATGCCACTCCCCCGGACATACGGGTATAAAAGGAGCTGGTATGGAACCACTCATTCAGGTTTTGTGCTGAGGAGCCGAGACAAGGTCCCGGCCATTTCAGCGGGTAGTTCAGCGTTGTGGCAAGAGGGACACAATGTCTCATTCCCTCCATCAGGGAACGGAGGTTACAAAAGTAACCAGGACGTTCCCTATCTGTCACTCACTCGATGTTGTGTCGATGTAGTGACACTAGGGGTCCCTATACAAAACACCACGACTACTGAACTATGTTACGTGGACTAGCGGTGCGAGACGGGCAGACCTCTGTGTGCCTCATAGCCAGCACACCAGGCTGTCACATAACCTCCCCCAACACTCTTATGAGCGTCGAACGGTCCTTCGGGAACAAGTCGACTGCCCAACAAATAGGGACAGGCTAGCCCAGCCGTGGCCTCTTTTCCTCTTTTTTCTCCCCAAAAAGAGTGGAATTTGTTAACTGACTGGGGGTCATAAATGTCTACGTTGGGGGGGTGTCACTCCCAAGGGGAAGACACCACGGTGACCACATCCCGCCCAGAGAAGGGGGGGGGGATATTTCGAGTGGAAACATGTCACATGGTCTTATCGAGTCTATGTCATGTGGAGAAGTCGCCTGGTAGGTCCTACCTGAGGGGGGAGGAGATTCTACAAGCATGGTGACCGGGGGCAGAGGGGTCTCTGCCCAAGGAAGACACAGTTTACTGACAGGGAAATGATTTAGCAGAAGATATATCACATGGAGTCACCTATGGGGAACCAGCGCATGTGGAGCACCTACCCCAGTACAGGGCTTAGTTAGCACATGTACTGGGCTGGCAGCGAGTTTCTCCGCAAACTCGTCTGCCACAGGGCTAAGGAGGAAAATCATCCAGGGATCACTACTTGTGAACACGACTGGGAGTCAAAGGTGCATGTCTTCACCTCATGGGAGGGGAAAGGCGCTATACACAAGTGGTACACCCGACCAGCTGTCCCGGAACTTACCTGTTCAGACCTGATAACACACGGGATGAAACCGGCTCAACCCGGAGATTATAGAACCTCGCAAAGGTGTTGGATGTCACCCAGCCTGCTTCTCTGCAGATGTCTGCCAAAGAGGCGCCACTGGTCAGGACCCAGGAGGCCGCTACACTCCTAGTAGAGTGGGCTTGTAGTGCCACGGGGGCAGCACGTCCTGAGCGTGATATGCCATCACGATGGTGTCAATGACCCAGTGGGTGATCCTCTGTTTGGAGACAGCGCTTCCTTTCCGCTGTCCACCAAAGCAGACAAAGAGCTGCTCGGAGCTTCTAAAGCTCTGCGTGCGATCCAAATAGATGCGTAAAGCACGCACCGGACACAGCAACGCCAAAGCTGGGTCTGCCTCCTCCTGGGGCAGCGTTTGCAGATTCACCACCTGATCCCTAAACGGGGTCATGGGAACCTTGGGCACATAGCCCGGTCGGAGTCTCAGGATCACATGAGAGTAGCCCGGACCGAACTCCAGGCACATTTTGCTGACAGAGAACGCCTGCAGGTCCCCTACCCTCTTGTTGGAAGTGAGCGCAGTCAGGAGGGCAGTCTTCAAAGAGAGTGCCTTAAGCTCAGCTGACCCAAGGGGCTCGAAGGGGGCTTCCCGTAGACCCCGAAGGACTAAAGAGAGGTCCCATGAGGGGATGAGATGCGGTCTGGAGGGATTCAACTTCCTAGCGCCTCTCAGGAACCTGATGAACAGGTCGTGCTTCCCTAAGGACTTACTGTCAACTGTGTCGTGGTGTGCCGCTATAGCGGCTACATACACCTTCAAGGTGGAGGGGGACAGCTGCCCCTCCAGCCTCTCCTGTAGGAAGGAAAGCACCAAACCGACTGCGCATCTCTGGGGGTCTTCGCGTCAGGAAGAACACCACTTAGTGAACAGATGCCACTTCAAAGCATACAGGTGCCTCGTAGAGGGAGCCCTAGCCTGAGTGATCATGTCTACCACCATGGGTGGTAGGCCACTTAGGTCTTCCGCATCCCGTCCAAGGGCCAGACATGTGGATTCCAGAGGTCTGGTCGTGGGTGCCAGATGGTGCCCCGTCCCTGAGAAAGAAGGTCCTTCCTCAGGGGAATTCGCCGGGGGGGGGCTGTCGCAAGGAGCGTGAGGTCCGAAATCCACATCTGGGTGGGCCAGTAGGGTGCTACTAGGACGACCTGCTCCTCATCCTCCCTGACCTTGCACAGGGTCTGTGCAAGTAGGCTCACTGGGGGAAACGTGTATTTGCGTAGTCCAGGGGGCCAGCTGTGTGCCAGTGCATCTATACTGAGGGGTGCCTCGGTCAGGGCGTACCAAAGCGGGCAGTGGGAGGATTCCCGGGAAGCAAACAGGTCTACCTGTGCTTGACCGAATCGACTCCAGATCAGCTGGACCACCTGGGGGTGGAGTCTCCACTCTCCCCTGAGCATAACCTGTCGTGACAGTGCGTCTGCTGTGGTGTTGAGGTCGCCCGGGATGTGAGTGGCTCGTAGCGACTTGAGGCGCTGCTGACTCCAGAAGAGGAGACAGCGGGCGAGTTGTGACATGCAACGGGAGCGTAGACTGTCTTGACGGTTGATGTACGCTACCGTCGCCGTGTTGTCCGTCCGGACCAACACGTGCTTGCCCTGGATTAACGGCCGGAACCTCCGCAGGGCAAGCAGTACTGCCAACAACTCGAGGCAGTCGATGTGCCAACGCAGCCACAGGCCAGTCCAGGAGCCGGCGGCAGTGTGCCCATTGCATACGGCACCCCAGCGCGTCTTGGAGGCATCCGTCGTAACCATGACACACCTGGATACCTGCTCTAGGGGAACCCCTGCCCGTAAAAATGCTAGGTCGTTCCAAGGGCTTAAGAGGTGGCGACAGATTGGCGTGACGACCACGCGATGTGTCCCATGGTGCCATGCCCATCTTGCGACTCGAGTCTGAAGCCAGTGCTGAAGCAGTCTCATATGCATCAACCCGAGTGGTGTGGCAACCGCAGAGGATGCCATATGCCCCAGGAGCCTCTGAAAAAGTTTCAATGGAACCGCTGTCTTCTGCCTGAATGTCTTCAGACAGTTCAGCACTGACTGTGCACGCTTGTTCGTGAGGCGTGCCGTCTTCGAGACTGAGTCCAACTCCAAGCCGAGAAAAGAGATGCTCTGAACCGGGAAGAGCTTGCTCTTTTCCCAGTTGACCCGAAGCCCTAGACGGCTGAGGTGCCTGAGCACTAGGTCCTTGTGTACGCACAGTAACTCTCGAGAGTGAGCTAGGATCAGCCAGTCGTCGAGGTAGTCGAGTATGCGGATGCCCACTTCCCTTAGCGGGGCAAGGGCTGCCTCTGCGACCTTCGTGAAGACGCGAGGGGACAAGGACAGGCCAAAGGGGAGGAACTTGTACTGGTACGCCCGGTCCTCGAAAGCAAACTGCAGGAAGGGTCTGTGTCGAGGGAAAACCAAGATGTAGAAGTACGCATCCTTCAGGTCTACCGCCGTGAACCAGTCTTGATGCCGGACGCTCGCTAAAATGTGTTTTAGCATCAGCATCTTGAATGGGAGTCTGTGCAAGGCCCAGTTCAGAACTCGCAGGTCCAAGATTGGCCGCAACCCACCGCCTTTCTTCGATACGATGAAGGGATGTAAAACCCTTTCTTCATCTCAGCTGGAGGGACAGGCTCTATTGCGTCCTTGTGCAGAAGGGTCGCGATCTCCGCATGCAAGGTAGCGGCACTCTCGCCATTCACTGAGGTGAAGCGGATGCCGCTGAACCTGGGTGGACGCCTGGTGAACTGAATCGCGTAGCTGAGTTAGATGATCCGGGTCAGCCATCGCGACGGGTTGGAAAACACAAGCCACGCGTCCAAACTCCGGGTGAGGGGGACCAAGGGGATAATCATGTCAGACGTACCGACGGGTGGGGCCTCATGGCGGGGTGGAGCCTGAGGTGCCACATCGCGGGGGCTTAAGCCCCGTGGCCGTGCTGAATCCAGGGACATTGAAGCACTTACCTGGCTCCTGATACCCATCATAAGATTGGTCGAGGAGGGGGGAGGAGGAACATCGTCCCTGCAGTCTGTCGGAGCCAAACCGGTGTGGGCGATTTGTGCCACAGCTGGGCGTGCAGGGGTGGGGGGTCCGCCACTAGAGCGCCAAACCTGCAAAAATGGGACAGTGGACGGCGGTCATGATGACGGACGTGCACACCTGACATGTGACCCAGAGAACAAGGAAACCACTCTTTTGTTGAAGTTTTGGGTACCGCAGCCTCTTGGGCATGTGGCAAAAAATGAAACAAGAGATTCTCCTCCTGGCCCTCCACCGGGGGATGGAGTGGTCTGTCTACCAGCTCCATAGAAGCAGATCTCCTCGTCCCTGGGTCGCCCGTCTCAGGGGAGCTTTGAAACCTTCCTAGGGTTCTTGGCAGCCGGCCGTGAGACGGGTGGCGTCTGCTTCCTGCAGTGGGCTCCACACCGGGGCCGAGCCACGGGAGCTGCAGGAGGACGTCCTTGGTGACGAGCAGATGGGGTGCGGGGTCTTGAGCCGCGCAGGGGCAGGATGTGTTGAATGGCCTCGTCTGCTGCTTCATCGCCGAGAACTGCTGGGCAAAGTCCTCGATGGTGTCACCGAATAGGCCAACCTGGGAGATGGGGGCGTCAAGGAACCGTGCCTTGTTGGCCTCTCTTATCTCGACCAGGTTGAGCTAAAGGTGGGGCTCCTGGACCACCAGGGTGGACATCGCCTGCCCGAGAGACCGCGCCGTGACCTTCGTCGCCCGGAGAGCGAGGTCGGTCACCGAGCGCAGTTCCTGCATCAATCCTTGGTCAGAACTACCCTCGTGCAGCTCTTTTAGCTTGGTGAACTTGCAGGAGTGCCATAGCCTGCAGGGCAGAGGCGGTTTGTCCAGCGGCACTGTAAACCTACAGGCCCTGGATGGGAGCTTCGGGCGCCCGTGCACCACGAGCGCCTTATCCACCTGGGGGATCACCGAATACCCCTTGGCTGCCCCACCATTGAGGGTAATGAGAGCGGGGGAGCTGAAAGATCGGGATCGGGCAGTAAAAGGTGCCCCCCATGATCTTGTCAGATCCTCATGCAGTTCCGGGAAGAAAGGGACTGGGGCGGGGCGTGGCCGTGAGCGGCACTCTGGACCCAGGAACCAATCATCGAGCCGCGAGGGTTCAGGGGAGAGTGGAGGGTTCCACTCTAGCCCGACGCTCGCGGCTGCCCAGGAAAGCATGTCTGTCATCTCCGCGTCGGCCTGAGACTGGGTGACCACACCTGAAGGAGGGAGCCCAGCTGAGGTGTCCACATCAGAGTGGACGAGCCCGCTCTCTGATACTGCACTCGATAACTCATGGTCTTCCCGGGCTCTGAATAAGAAGTCAAACTCACCGTGAGATGAGCCGGCGGTCTCATCCGAGAGCCCGACCGGGGCAAGCGAGCGTGCTGGGGAATGGGAGGTCCGTGGGGGTTTTCCCGGTGGAGGTGGATATCATTATTTACAGTAATGATTGGCAGCGGCACATTCAGCATCTGAGGGCTGTCCTGAGGTCGTTGAGATGAGCGGAACTCACGGCAAACCCAAAGAAGTGCACAATTGGGTGGGTGGAAGTACGATATCTGGACTTCAACTTGGGTCACGAGCAGTTGCGGCCCCAAATTGATAAAACCTGCAGCCTGCCTGAGACCTAAGACCAAAAAGGAGGTGAGACAGTTCCTGGGGATGGCTGGCTATTATCGTAGGTTTGTGCCTAATTATTTGAACATTACCAGCCCACTGACTGATCTCACTAAAAAGGGGGCACCAGATGCTGTCCAGTGGACGGAGCCGTGTCAGCAGGCGTCCACACGGGTGAAAGCTGCACTTTGCAGTGGGCCGTTATTGCACTCTCCTGACTTCACTCTCCCTTTTATCTTACAGACTGTTGCATCGGACAGGGGGTTGGTAGTGGTACTGTCCCAGATGGTGAAGGCGGAGGAGCGCCCCGTGCTGTACATTAGTCGTAAACTCTCACTGAGGTAGACTAGGTAGAGCACGATAGAGAAGGAGTGTTTGGCCATCAAGTGGGCAGTCCTCACCCTCCAAAACTATCTGTTGGGGCGTGCTTTCACCCTCTGTTTGGACCATGCCCCGCTTCAGTGGCTCCATCGCATTAAGGATGCCAACGAGTGTATCACCCGTTGTTATCTTGCTCTCCAGCCTTTTAAGTTTGAGGTGGTCCACAGGCCAGGGGCGCAGATGGCTGTTGCGGATTTCCTCTCCAGAAATGGGGGGGGGGGGGGGGGAGTAAGGGACAGGCCGGATGGCTCCCTGGCCTAAGTCGGGCGATGGGGGTATGTGGTGATGTGGCCGAGCGACGTCTATGGAGAGCGAGGCCGGAAGAGGAAGAATGGTAAGGATTGACACCTGTGGGAATCACCTCTAACAGCTGTTTTGTGTTGCAGTGAGAGCTGGAGGGGGAAAAAAGGGCAGTCCAAACCGCCGGAGGAGAGAGTGAGGAATGCACAAAGCTGACTTTGTGTGATTCCGATTGTGCTGAACAGCTATTAGTTTGTGTGTTACACTGATAGAGTGTTGTAAATAAAAAGACTCACGTTGGATTGTTTATCCGGCTCCCGCTTCCTCCTTAATAAAGAGAGCAAGAGATTTGTCACAGTCAGTAATAAAAGGAGTAGAAAATACAAAGGATAAATAGGCCTAAATATGGAAGCAAGCCTTGTTAAAATCATTCATATACAACATAGTTGTCACAGGACCTCACTATGCTGCACATTTAATTTCTGCTAGTGGTACCCAATTATCATCTTGAAAATATAGTTAATTTGTATTTCATATCCTATTTTGTATCAAAATGTTTAAATCTTTGTCAGTCCAATCAAATAATGGGTTAAATGCAACAACAAAAAAAATTAAAACATTAAAAATGCCATTCTGAACATTCACAAACAACCCTGCTTGGTAGGTACAATGTCACAGCTTTTGGGGCTTTAGGATCTTGGAGGAACATGCAGCATTTTTCTTGTTGGAAAGTGGACGAGATATTGTAGCCTTCTGTTTGTCTTCTGCCTTCCATAAAGAAAAACATCAGCATCCAAATCCACTTCTAATTTAAATAAATCAAGGTAGTGCTAAGTTCATGAAATTTGTTGACAAATAGTCTGTTTAGACTCACTTAGATGTTAATTGTGGATATGTTGCAGTTCAGATAAGATAATAATGACATATCACACATAATTATTCCAGTTGTGCCTTGCCTTTATAAATAGGTATTCTAAAAGTATTCTTGTATTCTGAATACGTTACTTTTTTATGTGATGGATTGGAGTACATTTAAGAGAGAATATTTTAGTATTCAGCCCAGAATACTTTCTTTAAGTATTCCACCCAACCCTGGCCGGCTCTAGGGCTGCACAATTAATCGAAAAAGAAAGAAAAAAATCTAAATTGCAATATGACCTTTTGCAAAAGGCTGCAATTTTAATTTCATAAATAAATAGTCTGCATGCCCTTCTCACTTCAAAGTTTATGTTTGCTGCTCTGTTCGGTCTGTATTGTGTTAGTGCATTATTACAGTTTGTTCATAGCAATTCTGTGCTCCAGAACTCCATTTTGTGCTCAGAGTAACAGTAGTGTTCTGTGTTCAGTTCCGTCTGCTTACGTGCGCTGAACGTGTTATATTTAAAGCTCCAGATTCACTTTAATTTCCCTTTTGCGTAATTCCAAATATGTTTGGCCGCTAATATACAAATAAAATACCCCATGGCTCCAGGTATTTGTGGACAAAGGAGATGTTAAAATGAGCAGCACATTATACAGATGTTGTGAACTCTGTTACAACCAGAAACTCTTAAGGTGTTCATATGTTTCCTGCCAAAATAAAAGCTCAATATATTACTATTGTATAATAATAATGATAATAATAATAATAATAAAAATAATTATAAATATTACATTACAATAATATAATATTCAAGTTGGGTTCCAAAAAAATAATATTGATGAATAGTGGGCAAAACCAGATACACAAGGACAGGTACAATGTAAATATGACGAAAACAGTGTTTTTTTTATTTTTGTTTCACTGTTTTATTTTAGATTTTTGACTGTAGTGGAAAAGGGTCTGTTTGGTTCATTTTAAGAGTAATCTGAAATCTTTTTATTGAAGAAGAGCATGAGCAAAACACATTGTTCTATAAAGAGCTCCTTTTGTGTTCCACAGAAGAAAGAAAATCATACAACGATGACAGAACTTTCCTTTTTGTGTGATTTATTCCTTTAAAAGTGTACACTCACTGAGCACTTTATAAGCAAACACTAACATCCTAACAAAGTGCCAGACGTGGTCTTCTGCTGTTGTCGTCCCCTCCACCTCAAGGTTTGACGGGTTGTGCATTCTGAGATGCTATTCTGCTCACTACAATTGTACAGAGTGGTTATCTGAGTTACCGTAGCCTTTCTGTCAGCTCGAACCAGTCGGGCCATTATCTGTTGACCTCTCTCATCAACAGGGCGTTTCCATCAGCAGAACTACCGCTCACTGGATGTTTTTGTTTTTGGCACCATCCTGAGTAAACTCTAGAGACTGTTGTGCATGAAAATCCCAGGGGATTACAGAAATACTCAAACCAACCAGCAATCATGCCATGGTCGAAATCAATGAGATCACATTTTTTCCCC
Organism: Myxocyprinus asiaticus; assembly: GCF_019703515.2. NCBI lineage: Eukaryota > Metazoa > Chordata > Actinopteri > Cypriniformes > Catostomidae > Myxocyprinus > Myxocyprinus asiaticus. The sequence goes on along the minus strand of NC_059375.1, from coordinate 23,204,725 downwards.
ATTCTGATGGTTGATGTGAACATTAACTGAATCTCCTGACCTGTATATGCATGATTGTATGCATTGCACTGCTGCCACATGATTGGCTGATTAGATAATCGCATGAATAAGTAGGTGTATAGGTGTTTCTAATAAAGTGTTAAGTGAGTGCATGTGGTGTTAAGCTGTATTAACAGTCTACTTCCACAGTTTTGACTGGTACTTCAGTAAGGTTACAGATAATAAGAGCTACTGAAAAGAGAAGTGTTAATAGGGCAAGCTGTGACTTGATCATTCAGGGTCAGCCCTTTTCTAAACTGCTGTGTTGTAACTGAACTGAAGTCCTGATAGATAGCAGATGAACGTCAGTGCAAACATCCAGCTGGATCAGAATGGGTGGTGGCTTAGCGGTGCTGTTGTGGGAAGAAGCCACAAATACCTTGTTCCTTTCTGTCTGGTATTTGGATTGACTGCTGATTTTGTCTGAGCGTGCTCATCATCCGTAATGCACGTGAAATTGAACAAAGCTAGACAGGCTGATCGGTTTCAATAGATCCCCCTACTTAAGGCTAAGCTTAATGAGTTCATCTTGAGAGGATAAAGACAGATATTAGTGGCCTGCTAAGCTGCTGAAAAAGATTAGAAAAGAAACTGGTCTGATTATTGCAAGGCTGCTCATAGTCCATTCAGATTCTAGGAGATTTAAAGGTGAGGATTCAATAGGAAACATTAAATTCTAAAAATAATATATATATTTGATTTGATTGACTCTTGAAATACAAAAATCACGCTGAACACAGGGTGCAGAACTCTCAGACTCACAAAATACTATGTTTATAACTTGTAAGATGTACATCTGAAAACAGAAACGAACTCGCATATAATTTTATGGCTACACACGGCGGTAGGAGCAAAATACATGAACAGATTTTGGAGGAGAAAGTACAATAAAATTGGTAAAATTGACATTTTAAACCTAATTATTGTTAAAATTTCAACTAACCCCTACTTCATGTGTACATTTTGGTTTATTTTAGCTTTTATTTACAGTTCTCACACAGAAAAAATGTGATCTTTTTCTATTTTGATCAAACCCATAAAAATGACTTTCGTTGGTGTAACCTAATTTGTTGGTGGATTTTGTCACATTATATAATATTTTGACTTCAATAAACCCAGTTCATTTAGATGTTACCACATGAAGTTAATTTTTTAGGTTATCTGACCAAATGTTTTTATAGTGCAGTAGAGATATTTTCTCTTGCTACTTACACAGTAGAAATATAGTGTCAAGCAAAAATGTGGTAACATCTAAATTAACAGTTTTCTTCCCTCAAAGTCAAAAAAATGATTTCATATGACTGAATCAATCTGACTACATTAGGTTAAACCAACAAAAGTAATTCCTAAGGTTTAGATCAGGTAGAAAAACCTTAAAGTACAAACAATTTCAAAATTTTACAGTGTACAAACTATTTTCTATCAATCCATTTCAGTGCTGTTTTAAAAACACAAGTTTTCTTTTGCCCCTTGCACTTCATACACTGAAAAAGTTGATTGAAATATTACTAAGCATCATCACTAAATCAACCTCAATACATTTGTTTGCACCAACAAAACTAGAAAAGTTAGAAACAGATTTATAAAGTAAAAATTACACATTTTTATAGTGTATGTCTCTTCTTCAGGAGAAGTCAAGAAATAGGATGACACCTGTCTCACAGCCCATGTACGTATTTAATCTCTCACTCTGTCACTCACTCTCTCATTTTCTCTCACTCCATTTCAAATGTGTTACCAAATCAATGAGATTATGCATTGCCACTGGGTGAATCTTACACCACTGTCATAAAAACATCTTTAGAGAGAACAGCTGCGGGTCAATATGACACAGACTCCTTTGCTCTTTGTCATTGTTGTCTGATGGCACTGAATGTCACACTCTGGGTGTAAAGCCATGCAAATATTAATGCTTTAGCCCTGTGGCCTTTGTGTGAGTAAATGTATGTGTGTGACTGCATGTTTGGCAGCCCTCGCTCCATAAACGAAACCAGAAGATGCTGGTGGTTTGGAACGAGAGTGCAGCGGGGACCACATGCTAACTGGGACTACTTAAGCACATTAGTTCTGACAAGTATTGTATCATAAGCCAGGGGGGCTTTTGTCGTACGCCTACACAAATATTTTTGCAAAAAGACTCATGTTACAAGAGAACCCTGTGAGGTCAGTGGCATATTGAGGATGGGGTAATTAGTGGAACTATGACATATCAGCACCATTCTGAGGTAAATATGATCCCTTCAGAATCTGTAGCGAAACCTACCGAACATAAGCGATTTAACAGAACTAGCATAATATAAAATCTGAATCATTTAAACAAATGAAAACTGAAAATTATTTTTAGTAATACATGTTATCAAGCCCACAATGATATTCTGCAAGTTTATAATATAGTTAATAGTTAATTACTTAATTAATTTATCTTAAAATTTAATTAATACACTCAACCTGTCAAGAGAAAATTACTAAAGAATTATGGTTTTAATAAGAAACATTTTGTGATATGAATTCTTTTTTTTTTTTTTTTAAATAAACAAAAAGAAGTGTATTAAATCATGTGTGGTATCTTTATGCAGCCCATTTCAGTATACTGTTTTTAATGCTGCAAAATAAGCTAGCCATCATTTGGTGTAAATTTGGCTTTTTAAAGTATTTATTTGAACACAGATTAATGTAATTATCATCTAGGCTATCATACACAACTACACAATAAATGTTCTTAGCAATTTTATGTTTATAGTGTAATGATGCTTAGGGTTAAACCCCAATGAATTTATTGAGACCCAAGCCAAGGGACAACCACACTAATTCCCCAATTAACACTCATAACACGGCTGGAGTGCTGAGGCTATTAGAGAAGACAACAACATACCCCATCCAGCAGCTCGCTGGCTGACACCTTAACCTAACCTTATCTCTGACAAACACTCTTACAGCATCTCTTACAGAACACCGCTTCAAAAACAGCATTTGTGCCTCTTTTGAATTGAAAGATTTTCATATTTAAGATAAATGGAGCCGGGTGAAATATGACAGCGAGGAAAAGACAGGGTAGCCTTTTCCACATTTCCTTCTCCACTGGCTGAGGTTAAGATTCTTTGGATTGAGCAGAGAAGCTTTTTTCCACGCAGTCAACTGAAAGTGTTCTGTATTAACTGCCCTCTGAAAAATGATCACTGACCACCATTCTCCCCAGTGCTACTGGAGAAAGTGATGCAGAAAGTGGGGATCGTTGCTACTCACCACCAGATGGGATAGCCTCCAAGCACCCGAGACCAGGACAACCACATGCACATGAGATATCCAACCAGGTACAAATCCATGAGGTATGTCTTGTGTGGCTGGAAATGTCTATTGATCAGATCATAGAATTCCTCGAGAGGGGCTGAAAATTAAGTCCCAGCAGGCAAGTCTTAAGAAAAAGATTGACAATTGAGATTAATTCGAATTTTAGGGGTGAAATGAAGATAAGCACAAAATTCTCCTGGGTTCTCTGCTTCTTTGAGTTGGGTAAGGAAAGTGTGTCTGTCTCCCAGTAGTTAGGGGAGTATGTGTCTTTTTCACACACTCACACACACGCTCCTACCCGTCCTCTGATTCCCTCCCTCTACTGTGGTTCTTCCCTAAGGTACATATCTTTTTCTCTCCCCACTTTTTCCCCCTTAGGATCATCAGGGCCAATATTAGAGAAAGAGTGAGGGGAAAAAAATGAGAAGCAAGGTTTGGAGATGTCAGCTGGCAAGCCAATCAGAGAGCATGGCCTTAGGTTACAAAAAAAAAAAAAAAAGATTATTCCTGCCCTTCTGTCAATCATGCACCACCCCCTGGTAATGTAGCGAAAGAAAGAGACAGAGGGAGAGAGAGAGAGAGAGAGAGGAGGGAGGGAGGGAATTAGAATGAAAGGGTGTCAGGATTGGAGTTTCACAGAGGAAGATTTGTCTTATTAAGATCTATATTGTCTCTATTAATGTCAAAGAAGCCCAGCTGTGGCAGACTGAATCGGACCTGCTGCTCGTCCAGTGTAGCCCGTTCCAGAGATGGCGTTGGGGAACGGACGGGGGCTCGCTTCATTTTTAAGTATGGCGTGCCCGAACTAATTGTTCCGGATACATGTGCATGCAATGCTTACATTAACACACACACATTGAGAAGTCTTGGAGAATTTTGATGGCAGCGTCCTCCCCTTGTGTAGATGGAACACAAAGGGAACACAATAAAAAAGCCATAAAAGGTGGTGTGACAGGGCCAGGCATGCAGTGTTCTGTGCCCCAGTGGCCCAAAGGCAGCACATTTTACATAAACACTATTGTCATTCGGATGGGCTGAGGGCAGACGGCGCTGAGAAAGAGACGACACTAAAAGATGACAATGCATTGTACTTAAATATAGCCTCTGTCTTTGATTGACCTCAGTCGCCGGGACTGACCAGTTTCATGTACAAACACTGGTGACCTATGGGGACAAATACATTGAATTGCATTTTGAGCATAATCTAGAAAAGCAATTAAATAATTTACTGTAGCATTGAGAGGAAATCATCTTCTTTAATTCTTTAATGAGAGTAAATATGTACTGCCGTTGTTTTGAATTCAGCCAATGGGACAGTAATTAAATAATTTCCTATTAATTTACATTTAATAGTAAACAGTAACATTAAAGGAATATCCTGGGTTCAATACAAGTATAACTCAATCAACAGCATTTGTGGCATGATATTGATTACCACAAATTAAATTTCGAATTGTCTTTTCTTTAAAAAAAAAGAGAAAAAAAGCAAAAATCTAGGTTACATTAAGGCACTTACTATGGAAGAGAATGGGGCCAATCAGTAAATGTTAAAATACACACTGTTTCAAATGTATAGCCATAAGACATAAACAATGTGTATGTTAACATGATTTTAGTGTGAAAAAATCACTTACTAACCTTTTCTGTGTAAAGTTATGTCCAACTTTGTACAACTTTGTTGCCATGATAACGTACTGCCATAAACCCTAAAACACCTGTTAAAATGATGATTTAAATAACTTTATAGCTCAAATAATACACAAGTTTATAGAAGAATTCATGTAAGTGCTTTTATAAAATTATGAGCTTCACATTTCTGCATTTAATCCCTCCAAAAATCGGCTCCATACACTTTCATTGTAAGTGACTCACTGTAACCTCGATTTTTGCTTTTTTTAAAGAAAAGGAGGGATGAGTGGAAATAATTTTTTTGTGGTAATCATCATTATGCCACAAATGCTGTCGACTGAGCTTAACTTGCAACTATACAGTTCTACTAACTGTAGAATGGTTATGGTTACTCATCCAATCAGAATTTCGAGTCAGAACTATCCGTTTAATAATTCATGGTATTGTCCATCACTCTTGCTTGGCTGTGGTAGAATAAAACTCTGTTTTCTCATTCTAGCATTCAATGAAGCCTCTCTGTTTCACTCTATGTATCTATTTGTCTCTCACACAGCAAGATGAGGGAGATGAGTTGTGTGCATCCACCACATTAAGGGAGAGACACAGACAGTTATGACCATGGTCTAGAGGTCATATTCCCATTGCCCCCATACTTTTGCCATTATTTTCCCACATCAAAAGGGCCAGAGCAAAAGCTGGCTGCGGCTTTGCTTCAAGGCACTGGAGATCATTCTGACATTCACAAAGTTCTTCTTTAAAGTTCTGTTCTACCTAACAGGAAACACACATTGTTAAAATAGTGTTAATGGAACATCCTTATGATGTTATTACAGTACTGGGACATGTAATCTGGATGAAGTAATCACATAACAAAAATCAAGTACTTGTAATCAGACTACATTACATTTTATAATGTGTAATATTACATATTACAGTTACATTTTTTTGGATTACAGGATTACATTCTGATTACATCCTCAATTAGCCAAAGGCAATAACAAGTGTGTAATTTACTAATTATGCTCCTAAATTGGGAAAGAACTGTATGAGACAGAGCCTGAATGATGTGCGACAGGCCTAACCAGGTAGAACTACATACATTGAAGACAGTGCACTTTAGAAAATGTAGTTTTTAAATGAATGCACATATAAATGTCAAACTGTTTGTATTTGCACCCTGCATTGAAAATAATGTATTTCAAACAAGCCCTCATCTACCTGTACATAATTAGACACCCCTCTGTAAAAACACATGTTGCAAGCAAATAGAGGTGTTGGTCACATGCAAATTTTGTACCATGTAAATGCATGTAGGCCCATGCTTCAGGATGGCAAAAAAACTAAACAAAACAACAACAACAACAACAACAACAACAACAACAACAACAACAAAAACACCTGTCATAAGTGGCCACACATTCTCATGAATAATTATGAGGAAGTACAAATCGTACATCTCTAGAGACATTCGTGCATCACATCTAGAGACATTCTCTTATTATTGATTTCAAAGCTGGATAATAAAAATTCCAATAACTATTCTTAAGTTCCTAAATGACAGAAATTCTTTAAAAATTAAAAATACAAGCATGTTTTCTTTGATCTTCTTTGAGTAACATACATTTTTATGACACTTTAAGCACCTTTTTTTTACTCAGCAACTGACACATAGCATGTTTCCTTTTGATTTTATGTTTACTAATGTTTAATGAAAGAAGTGTTAATTGATACTTAATACATTTAAAATTAATAATTAGATTTTCATCAAAATATACAATGGGTAATCCAAAAGTAATCAGATTAGATTTCCTAAAAAGTGTAACATAAAAGATTGTGTAACAGATTATAACTGTGTAATTTGTAATCAGTATCCAATTACATTTCAGAAGTAATCTCCCCAGCACTGTGTAATAAGTATTTGATTAATTTTGGGAAATGTTTTTCCTAGTACAACATTTATATTAGATTTCTTGGCATCTATTTCTGAGAGTGAAAACTGATAAAGAAGTTTGCAAATTAAGTTAAAAGAAGTTTGCACATTTTCAGGAAGGTTATGTTAACATTTAAATAACGTTAAGAAAACTGGACATTTTAAGGTTCCCGTTTCCACAATTGAACATTTGGAACTTTTAAAAACATAAATTTGATTGCTGAGCAAAATTTATACCAAATTGAACTAATTAGCTGGGCTTCCGGTAAACCTGTTGGATAGAGTGCAGGTTACAGAGTTATTTAGTGTGTATGTGCTGTGCTCCCGACATCAGGAATAAAGATCTGCTTTCCATCAGCTGCATTGTGCCGAGATCAGCGGTTTGATTGGACTCTGCATTCTTGAGGAGTGACAGATGCAGATCTGCTCGCCAGGATTGGCTGGGAAAACGTGATCGGAACGTAATTTATGAGTGGAGGCGAGGAGTGGTTTGTGGCTGGCATCTCAACAACACTGAAACCACGTTTCCCAGGTCAAGGCCATAAGGCCGTGACATGATGGACTGGCTGGAAATGAGCCGATGATTAGAATCTCAAGGATTCAAGCTCCGGCATGCATTGCGACAGTGTGATACTAGAACAAAAGCCATAGAGATGCTTGACATAGCTACAGCACAAATAAGGCATTTCTCTTCTTGCATAGCTATTGTACTCAAGTGCAGGAGTGTCATTGTACTACGGAGGAAGTCTTGATACTCGTATCAATCGCACTTAATTAATTTACTGAAGTGGGCCCTAGAGCATAGAAATGAAGTGCACTAGCAGATCAATGGGAATAAAGAGACTGGCCCAGAGCTTTGACCTCTGGGTCAGGAGTCTCTCATCCTCCCTCATTAAGTCATGTTTGTGGACACTCCTGCTTTTTATTAGGGCCAGGCTAATACATCACCCTACACACCCACAAATTAGTCCCTATAATCTTGGAAATACATCCTTTTGGCTTCCTGTTGTTCCTGTTTTCGTATGACGTCTATTGAGGGATATAATTTAATGACCCTTATGTTGTTTCAAACCTGTATGACTTTCTATCTTCAATGAAACACACAAAAAAAGAAAATGTTCAATCTCAGTCACCATTCAATTTCATTACATCTTTTTCCATACAATGAAAGTGAATGGTCAATGAAAGTGAATGGTGACTGAGATTGAACATTTTTTTTTTTTTGTGTTCCATTGAAGATAGAAAGTCAAGCTTGTCAGCCCCTAACATTATGCTGTCTTTTGTGTTCCACACAAAAAAGAAACTCATATGGGTTTAGGACAACAAGAGGGAGAGTAAATATTGACAGAATCTTAATTTTTAGGAGAACTATCCCTTTAACCCTTCCTTGGTCTTGCAGATCGTTTTGACCCATTTTTAAGATGGTTCTAAATGGGTCTGAATGCACCGCAAGGCCAAGGAATGGTTAATATATAGATGAATGGATGGAAGATAACTCAAGCTATTGATGCACCTGCAAACCTTTTGAAAGATGATACAAGCAGATATATTAAAACAGGATCACTTGGCAATACATCATATAAATCACAGCATTAATTTGTGTGCATTAATCCATGTGTGTTTGGTAGCAGCATGCACAGAGAATGCAGAAACATACACAGAGGACCCCTGTGGTGTAGGTTTCTAAGGCGACACGAAAACGGCTGTAGCCAGGTCCAGCTCTTTCTCAGGCTTTCCTCTCTCTCAGCAGACCCCCTCTATCCCTCACACACACTCACACTCAATCCGGACAGTGTGGCTGGACACAGGCAACCAATAAAACTTGGATTAGTAGAGCGTTCACACATAACACTAGAGCGAGAAAATTTCTTAACACGCCCAAGCCCACCCTCTCCTCACACATGTCTTTCCTCTCTTTCATTCTCTCCATCTCTCCTTCTTTTGTGTCTGTCCCTCTCCCCTCCTCTTCTTTGTGCCCTTTCTCCTCAGAATTTCATTGTTTGTTATTACCATGTTAGAGATAAAGGAGGTCTGAGGAATTAGCTTGTTCTTACAGTTGCAGAGAAAATCCGCTTAATACCCAGAGCCCGCAACCCCCAAATTTTTTTAACCTCAAAGCCTCTGCTTTCAGGATGGAACTGGAATGCATGTATCTTTGTGTTTGCTATATTTAGAAGAGGAAAAAGCATTTTGTAGGGTGCCAATTCCGTAGACAGTGTGCTTCATTGGCGGCTGAGAGTGAGCAGTCTGACCCATCTCCGGGGCCCCGTCGCAGCATCATGTCCTGGAAATGGGTGCATTTGTATAATATCACTGCTTTTATCCCTACTTTGTTAGCTGAGGACAAAGCCCAGACACTCCTCAAGCCCTCCCCGTTCATCTCCCCCCAAACAAACCTTTTTCATTAGAGCAACAAACACTTTCCCCTTCAATAGCCCAATACTGCGCATCATCCTCGCCATTGGTGAGCTCAGCATCTCCACAGGACCCAGGCTCTTTAAAGCACCTCTCTTCTTTCATGACACAGAGCTCGTTTAATTAAACCTCACTTAAGCCGGACAATAAGCTTTTGCGCAGGTCTGGGCTTGGCTCTCCGTGGGCTCGCCCCAGTATTCATGGCCGTCGTAAAGCGAAAGCCCGGTGAGAGAGAGAGAAAGAGAGAGAGAGAGAGAGAGAGAGAGAGAGAGAGAGAGCTATATGCCAGATACTTTGTTCACACAAGATGAAGAGTCAACAGCCACCCCCACACTATTTCTCTCCTAATAACAACCTTTAGAAAGACTCCGTCCGAGCACAATGAATCTCTACTCCCCTCCTCTCACTCTCACTCTCAATCACCCTCCAGCACAATGCCTAAAGCTCCACAGATCCCCAGGACCCTCGGCCCCACAACAGACACTTCTTTTATTGAAATTCTTTGGTGTTCTAATCCTCAGCTTCCTCTATAGGACAATAATGGAGTGTCAGTACTTTAGCTTTTTCCAGTGTGGCTATTATTAGACCGGCTTGGGTCACAAGCCCTCTCTTCCTCCTCTCTCCAGATCGAAATTATTTTTGACTAAGGGTTATTGAACGTATTACATATTTCAGGTTACTGTTATCCTTGTATGTAGAGCAAAGCACGTTGTCTGGCACACATTCTTAAGCAAATATCAAATCAGACGCGAGACATCAAGACCATATTTATTTTCAGAGTGCAACAGTCCAAACCCTAGGCCTCAAACTAAGAGATGTGAGAGAGTTCAGAATGAAAGGATTTGATAAAAAACTGGTAGTGGAAATAATGTCACTCTTCAAGTACTATAGACACTTTAAATATGACATTTGGGTATATACGGTTTGTTTGTGTTCGACAGTCTAGCAGATGTTGTTTCTGAAAAAGTCATGATTCGCTTCTGGAGGATTCAAATGAACCTCAGATTGTGATTTTCCTGTCCTTTTGGTTTAAATTAAGCAGTCTATCTTCTGACAGCTGGAAAGGATCTTTTATATGTTTTCTACTTATTCAGATGTTGTTTAAACTAATCAAAGCCCATTTTGATGACCCCTTTTTAACTGTCCATATGCTGTAAATTCTAAACTTTAATAAATTAATATAAAATATACAGGGTCCATGTTTGCAGCCAGTGACAAAGGTAAAAAATAAAAATAAAAATAAAAACCTTAAAGTGCCATGCACGGGATGCCTTTAGGCTGCAGTATCTCCAATGCAATAAACATAAATGCTCCAGAATATGATTAATCACTGTAGAGGTTCTGGTCGCAAGTTACTCACTGTGATGGTGACTTATAGAAAGAGTTTTCTATATAGTATAATTGTTTCTATATAGTATCATTGTGAGTTTAATAATAACATTGCTACAGTAACAGTAAAGAAGACATCAACATTGTGTTGATACTGACATCTTCTGGTTACTCTCTGTAATGTCAACACTTTCAAATTGCAGCTTAAATTCTTTGGAGACTGGAAACAAACTTGTACTGTATGATATTATGGAAGCTTTAGCATTGGTAGTGTAAGGCAGAATTACATTACATTATGATTTGAGACTGCTGTGGTCTTATAAAGCCCCCAAATCTTTAAAGCTATATTTATTTGGGAAAGAGAAATCAGTAAGTATATTTTAAAGGGGGATAGGTTAGGTTGGGTTTGGCTTAAAATATTTGAGGCATGCTGCTAGGGTATGTTCAAAATTCTAGTTAAAAACCTCTGGGGCAAATATGCGAATGTTTGTATGAACATGAACAGTCAGCGAAACTTTCGTCTGTGGTGCATCTCATATTAAAATCCCTTAGCTGTTGTCTTCTGTAAGACGAACAGTAGTAATTATGGAAGCTCTTTAAAATGAAATAAATTTGTGCCTCTATATACACTATGATTTTCAAGCATATTGACTTCACATTGATGACAGAATAAAGTCATCAGAAACCTCAAGGCAGCATCTGTTAAAAATATAATAAGAATTAAATTGTGAAGGCATCCAAGATTAAAAGGCAATGCCATTTGATGAGAATGGACGCAATTTATTTCTAGGGCTTTTTCCTGTTTGTCATAATGGAAATTTTATCTAAACTGCAGTCAGTGATTTACTCTGCACAAAGTTGTGATTTAAAAGTTAATTAATATCACAAGCAATTTGCCCCCAGGTGACAAAAAGACACAATGTTGCTGAGATTCTGTAAGAGACTAAACATAAACCTATCTTTAAAGATAGCCTGCTTTCAACAGGCATGGATCTTGCTGAAGGAAACACATCACGTTAGGAAACATAAATCTTCTGGCCTAAGGGTTGCATTGTTGAAGAATATCATAGTAGCATGTTCTGTGCTCCAAGATATAATTCAACATCTTTTAAAATGAAGTAGCTACCCGCCAAGAGCATTGTAAGAGCAAGACCGCAATGCTATGGAGTTGTGTGCATTTGCTGCAGTTTAATCATCATTAAAGGCGCTTACACGTCATTCAAACGTATGGCTCATGTTTCAGTTCCTACAGGGCAAAATGAGAGTTTACTGTGAAATTTCACAGTAAAGGAACATATCTGGCCCTGAGACTAGATAATGTCCTTTAGAAGCTTGTAATTGCCCTTACAACATTTGTTGGAGCTTTTTAGCTTGACAGCCATTATGCAACGTGCAGGATGGCGTGGTCAAGTCACACTGAGATGTTGCAGGACAACAGCAATAAAAAGCAGACTACAAGAATAAACATTGGTATAGTCATTCTTCAAATACAGCAATTTAAATGTCAATCAAGTAGCTTTTAGGTTATATACAACTCTAGTTTTCCCATAGAACACCTTCTGTTTTTCATAATGAAAGTATTGACCTCTCTCCTGTTTTAGGTCGCTTATATTAGGGTGTCTCCAGAGTGGATTGCCTAACCATAAACATTGCGTTCAAATGTTTGAATCATGTGCATCTGATGTGCAAAGTTAAACAAGACTTAAATGACTCTGATGCAATTCACCTTGTGAAGATGAACGTGACATTTTCGTTGTGATCCTATTTCTTTTCATTCTGTTGGAGAATCTCAAATATGGTCTGAATATTTAAGTGTTTAGCAGCAGAATAACGCAATATATGATCTGCTTGAGGCTTCAAAAATTAATTAGATAATGGTTCTACATGCATCATTAATGCAATGAAAGCTTCTACACTTTAACAACATGATACAAAGCTTCCACTGTTATGTGTGTTGTTAACATGAAATACCTACCTACTTTTCTTTTTTTACAACATGCACAAATATAAAATCCAATAAAAAAGGAATATAAATAAATAATAAACAAAAGTCAGTTGTGTGAAAAATGATCAAAACTATATAAAACCAATAAATATTAAAATAAGTTTTCACTGCGTTCCTGCTTTTACAGAATTCTATAGACATTAAGTAATTTTGCAATTTTGTATGAGACATTTTTTTTTTTAATTATTATTATTATTTGGCGATCATTTCATCTTGTGAATAAATAGTCTTCCATAAATAGGCCTAATTAATAAAATTCTGTGTTGACATCATTTTCTTGTTAGTTACATACCATCTCAGCTTAAATTTTCATGGCTGTACAGCCACTTGAGTTTTCCTGTGATGATTTTGTCTAAACATGTGTAATATTCTTTTGAATAAACTACTATTCCCATAAATCATTGTATCTTTCCGTGACGTCGAGGGAGGCGTGAGCCTGTTCAGCAAATTAACAACGTATCGAACGCTGATTGGCGTATATCCTTCATGTGACTCATGGCATCCAATCAGCGACCAGCCCGATGAATTCATTTCCATCTCTTTAAATGTGAGTTCTATAAATGATGACGTGCAACTATGAAGTCTTGCTGTGTTGTCACCATCTGTTTGCACAAGAGCAAAGTGATTCAAAGCAAACATGATGAAATAAACATGCGTGTCAAGTTTAATGTGCGCAAAACCGCAGCGACAGTGAAGAGCTTGCTCAACAAATGAAGATTTCCTGAGGTACCATTTGAGAAAAGAAACAACAACAAGAGACAGCAATTATTTGGGGGCGACCAATTTACCATTTATCTCGAAGTTTCTGGGTGATTTGTGAAGAAGTTTCCTTTATAATATTTTACTGTAAGTGAAGTTATCCGTCATTTAAACTAGCATTAATTTAAGTCGTTTTAAAAGTTGTGTTGCTTTTGCATGTTGATGGAGGTTTTCATTTTTAATGACTTTTAATGACAAAAATAGACTTTAAATATCATATTATGATTAACTAAATGTAATTTTAAACACATGTGCATTTCAATGTGTTTCTTTTCACTGTTCAGAAAGTGTGCTAGGATGAACGTGGGTACGGCGCACAGTGAGGTGAATCCAAACACCCGCGTGATGAGCAGCAGGGGCATATGGCTCACCTATGTGCTTGGCATCGGACTCCTACACATCACATTACTCAGCATACCCTTCGTCAGCGTCCCGGTGGTTTGGACTCTCACCAACCTCATCCACAACATTGTAAGAGATGCTCAATAGCATGTGCCCACATGCAGTGGAATTCTTTGGAGTTTCATAATGTAAATGTGGCACAGCTGCTTTCTTTAGAGCTTTTTAAGATGCAAAGGCTTAAAATAGTGCAGTGTTTGACTATCCCCAGCTGCAGGAATTCTAAAATGGTATTTTCCTTGCTGAAGTTTGGCCTGTTCAGTTGCTGGCTCCAGGTTCTGTAATTTCAGCCAATGGCAGACTTACAGGTCCATCCTGTATTGCCTTTCTTAGTGTTCCTGTTCCCAAAAGAGATCAGCTCTTGGTGTTGTCCTAAGAGTTTAACAACATCTGCTGATAAAGAATTGAATAATTACGCCAAAGGTGATGTTCCAGTCTCACTGTAACTTTCTTTCTGCTATAGTGCATGTATATCTTACTACACACGGTGAAAGGTACGCCGTTTGAGACCCCGGACCAAGGCAAGGCCCGGCTACTGACCCACTGGGAACAGATGGACTACGGGGTCCAGTTCACCGCCTCCCGAAAGTTTCTTACCATCACCCCTATAATACTGTAAGAGTGTTCCCCTTCACTCTGTGCAATTATGAGCTTCGTTATGTCATGCAAATTTGTTTCCGTGCTTGAATTGAGCACATGCATTGTGAATACTTTCACAGCTTGCTCTGCATGACCATGAGCAAGAGGCAGTGATGCTGACTTCCTGTGGTGTCTGCTGGCAAGGAGAGCTGTATTTAGAAACAGTTAGTCAGTCAGTCAGGTCATTTTTCTCTACTCTCTCCTGAGTTCTTTCCTCTTAGAGTGAGGATCTATCTATTATAGTGAGGGATCAGCAAGTTTATTTAAGATGAGTTTATTTGTACAGTGTTTTTCCACAATAGATATTGCATATTGTTCCAAAGCATTTTTATAAGGAATAGTGCCAAAAACAACAGTGAAAAGAAATTCTCCCTAAACTGTACAAGTAGATGAGAAAGATACCTTGGGAGTAACCAAGACTGGGAATGCCCACCTCCTCAGGCTGGCACATATTTAAACAAATTTATAGAAAGCATACTATCAATCATACTTGCATAAATACACAACGTAACAGTATTAATAATAATACTTAGTAATTTGTTGTTTAATTATCTAGTTTCTACTGCTTCTCTCTTTGGCAACATGAAATGGGGCCTCACATACCTAATATTTTCTTTTTAAAATGTGAGTGCCTTTTTTTTTTTTTTGTGAAATTGTGATGCCTTCTAACATTTTGACTATAAAAGCACTTTACTAACATTTTATTCGTTTTTAAGAGTCTTTAAATCATCTTTTTATTGGATGGATGGTTTTTACTGCATGATGTTACAGCATGAAAGCACATCCTGTGTTTCTGTTGGATGCAGTGTTGTACTGCGCTTGCTTAGGCAACATCTATAGGCTGTGCATCATGTTTCTGACTGACGACTGACATGATCTCGTCCTTGTCCTCTACAGGTATTTCCTGACCAGTTTCTATACAAAGTATGACAGGGTGCACTTTGTCATCAACACCATTTCCCTGCTCACTGTGCTTATCCCCAAACTGCCTCAGTTCCACGGGGTCCGTCTCTTTGGAATTAATAAGTACTGATGAGGTCACAGGACCACAAAGGCTCCCTTAACCTGCTATATTTCCTGTTGGCCATATGTCAACCCATCTTGACCTTCGGCACAAGAAGATCTGTTGCGTACATGTGTGGACGTTCAGAGCACTTCATGACTTATTCTGTAGGAATGAAAGAAGTGGGACATTTAGGTCTTCATAGGAAGCTCTGCTGCTTTGTGGTCGGAATGGCTGAATAATCTGCTGTGGTGTCACTTGAAATAATGTTTTTTTAGTGTAACGCTTGGTAGACATACAAACACATTTGTAGAATCACCAGCAGAATGCAGCAGATGCTTCATAGAGAGTCTTTGGAGGTGTTAGGACCCCTGTTCTACTGTGTTGAAACAGACGGAGACATTGCAAAAGCAATGTAGCTTATCAGCATTATGTAAGTCATTTGGAGTGTTAGCATTCAGTCATGTGGCAGAAATGCTGCTTTGATGGCAGTGAATCGGATGGGTCAAAATTGTCCAGGACACAGTGTGATGCTATGCTGGACTGGTTCGTCCTCTCTTCATAACATTTTTAGGATCCACATTTTTAGGACCCAAGTCAGTGCTTCCTGAGGTACAGGTGTTTAAAGAGAGAAGAAAGGTACAGTGGCAAGAAAAAGTATGTGAACACTTTGAAATTACCTGCATTTCTGCATTAATTATTATCTGCTTAAAGTAATGACAAACAATTAACAGCACTTGTTGTTGTCAATACTGAATATATGATTTAAAACATTCACAGTTTAGGGTTGAAAAAGTATGTGAACCTCTGGGCTAATGACTTCTAAAAAGCCAATTTGGAGGCATGTGTTTCAGTCAAGAAGCTGAGATTGTAGGTTTGGAATGTAGAGGTGCTTGGCTCTATAAAAACAGTACAGTCTGGGGATTGACAGAGTCTGAACTTCTCAAGAAGCATGTGAACCATGCTCTGGTCATAACAAATGTCAGAGGATCTTAGAAGAAATGTAGAGATGCATGAAGCTGGAAAAGGCTACAAAACAGTTTCAAAAGATCTGGATGTTCACCAATCCACATTACGACAAACTGTCAACAACTGGGGGAGATTTAGCACTGTTGCTACTTTCCCTAGGGGTGGGCACCCTGCAAAGATTGCCCCAAGAGCACATTGTGCAATGATGAAGAAAGTGAAAAAGAACCTAAGGGTAAAAGCAAAAGATCTGCAGAAATCTTTTAAACTTGCTAATGTCTCTGTTCATGTGCCCACTATAAGAAAAACACTGAAGAAGAATGTGGTGTCCTCCCATGAACACCAGAGGAAACAAATGCTCTCTAAACAAAACATTTCTGCACATCTCAAGTTTGTGAAAGACCACCTTGATTCTCCACAAAGCTTCTGGGATAATGTTCTGTGGACAGATGAAACAAATGTACTTTTTTGGCAAAAAAAACGCACAATACTATATTTGGAGGAAAAAGGCGCTTCACACCAACACCAAAACCTCATCTTGGTGGAGGAAGCATCATGGTTTAGGACTGTTTTGCTGCATCAGGACTTGGAGAGCTTGCAATCATTTAGGGAACGATAATTTTGAATAATGAAAATTGTGTCGAGAGATTTTACAGAAAATGACAGCGTAGCGATCTGTCATCTGAAACCTAAAAGAGGTTGGGTGATACAACAAGACAATGACCCAAAGCACACTAGCAAATCTACAACAGAATGTCTAAAAAGGTGGAAGTCTGAGTCCAGACTTCAACCCAATTGTGGCATTAGTTGAAGAGGGCTGTTCATGCAAGAAATACCCAACAAACAGATTTGTAGGGGGGAATGGTGCAAAATCCCTCATCAGAGTTTTACAAGGCTGATCAACAGCTACAGGAAGTGTCTGGTGGAGGTTATTGCTGCTGAAGGAGGCTCTACCGGTTATTAAATACAAGGGTTCATATACTTTTTTCAACATGGACTGTGAATAATTAAACAACAATTTTAATAAGACAAAAATGACAGTTATTTGTTTGTCATTACTTTAAGCAGATTGTGTTTGTTTATTATTAGGCAAAGATCAGACTAAATGCAGGTACTGTAATTCCAAAGGGTTCATATACTTTATCTTGCCACTGTACAGTGTTTCTGTAGAGGGTGGAAGAGGCTATTTTTAGGTAAGACTAGTTGCTGTTTCACTTAATGTTCTCTTAAAGTGAAAGAATAGTTTAATAGTTTGAGACATCACCCTGTCTTCCTAAAACTTCCGCCAGTCCCCTATTTTATAGCTTTACCTCTGAAATACAAAGGCAAAATACAGTAACTACACATTTTGCCAAAATTAAGTTGTGACTGAAAGTGGGTCTCTTCATAGACTATGATCTGTCCTGTGACAAACTGATTTGGTTCAATTATGCTCAGATTCAGAGAAAACTGAGTTTCAATGTTGGCATAGTTACTAATGTTATGCCTTTGTAGGGAATATAGGGTATAGACATGTTTTTAGACAACTAGAATAATTTTATGTGATTTTAAAAAATGTTAAACCGATTATGCATATCTTTGTTGCGGTGCTACAGTACACCTACAGTAGGAGGTTACATGATTAGTGTTTTAACCAGAACCCTTGGTTTAATCTGTATGAATAAAACATCTAAGACCAGCTTTAGTTGATTTTAAAGGGAACACAGGTACAGGGAATATTGGACCGATTGGTCCTCTTTATTGTTCAAGAGAAGAGATGTAGTCTAATAGTGTGGGAACATTGGACTGTATGTTTTGGACTGTAATCGGCATCATTGGACTGTGGGACTGCATGTCCCAGAGTGAGTGTTCACAGCCTTGATGTTTTTGCAGTGTTCTAAGTTACAGAATTATTCTGTGAATGATGAGGTGTTCAAGTGCTTTTATGCGCATGTTCTTTTATTACATCAGCGCTTTGGACTGATGTCATGACTCATGTCTGAATATGTAAATTAGGCATATTAAGTGGATCGACAGACCTTGTGATTGTGATATGCATTTTGCAGGACAGCACTTATTTTTGGTAACCGAAAATGTATTGAAATTAAGTTTTTGTAGTATTCCAATATTGAATATTATAAGGTGTGACCAGGGTTGGGGAGTAACGGAATACATGTAACGGGATTACGTATTTAAAATACAAAATATTCCACTACAGTTACAATTTAAATCATTGGTATTTAGAATACAGTTACATTCAAAAAGTATTTTGATTACTGAAGAGATTACTTTGCATTTTATTGTCATTTGTTTCATTTAATATTTAGTCCTTTTCAGATGGAAAACATTTATACATATAAATGATGCGATGAAAAGTGATTGGAACAGCAGTGAAACACTTTCTTATGATGTGTTACATTCATACGAGCAGACAGAGAAGTAAGTTTGAAGTAAGTTTGGAGCAGAAGAAATAGAAATAAACCTTGTGTAAATTGTCAGCTTTACGCTAAGCTAAAATGCTATTTCTAGCCATTTTACATGTAAATGTTACCAGGCACGATCATATTTTTTTTTATCAAGAAAATTCACATTGGATCATAATTTCTTTTTTCTAGTAAGACCTTTTGTATTGTATTCTTTTGTATTCTTGATGGTAATGTTTGTATTGTTTTCCTGTAAAAATATCTAAAAAAATCTTTAAAACAAGATCAATTTGATCTATCTTGTTTTAGAAACAACACTGCATAAGATATAAAATTTTTCAGTAAATGTATTTTTAACATGTTTATTTTGTCTTACTGTACTGGCAGAGTTTTTATAGTCAAAACAAGTGAAAAAAATCTACCAGTGCTGAAGTAGTAATCCAAAGTATTTAGAATACGTTACTGACCTTGAGTAATCTAACGAAATACATCACAAATTACATTTTACAGCATGTATTCTGTAATCTGTAGTGGAATACATTTCAAAAGTAACCCTCCCATCCCTGGGTGTGACTAACTCTAGTGTCATTTTACCTCATTCTTACTGTGCAAGATTATGAAAATGTTGCTTTGAAAACTGTGTTCCTTGCCTTTGTAGTTTCACATTATTTTATTGTCTTATTCTTTGTAGCCATTTTATTTTAAATATGAAGTGCACGTTCTGATTGCAGTGTTTGTTTTATTGCTGCCTCTCTTTGATGGTTCGCATTACAGTCAGAAAAATTGTGAAACCTGTATCCTGCGTATGTGTAGCAACAACTAATCCTCAGTACAAACAGTTTATCCACTAGTTTTATTTTGTTTATAAATCATATCAATGTTTCTGTGTATTTCTTTTCATGCCAAATCATGTTTAATATCAACATGTTCAGTATTCCTAATAATATTACTATAATCAAAACTGTATTGTCCACCCTCTCAGTTTAAGCAGTATTTTAGACAAAAAGGCATAATTACTTAATGATTGGTTGACGGGGTATGTTTTACTGCAGTGCATACTGGGAGCTGGCAAATCATCAAACATTGTTCAATATTAAATAGTTGTTCAGACAACTTAATCTAGCTGGGGCAATATTTAGGGTGATATTGTTCGTCTAACATGTGTTTAGATTCAAAGTAATTTACATTTAGTATTGAAGATCTTGCGATAAATTATGTGATGTTATCTGGCACCCAATGTAGTTGATTCAACATTTTTTTGAGTTGAGGTTGCAAAAACGCTTGTTAATTCAGCTTAAGTATACAAATTGATACAATGACAACTTAACATGTTAAGTTGACTTCAGCGTTTTAAGTTGTCAACTCAGAAGCACTCTCATGCTCAGATAAATTGATTGAACTAAAAAAATTCCAGTAGCGTAATCATGAAAATCTTCCACCTAGCTCAAAACACCCAAGTTATAAAGGTAATATGTAGGGATTTATGTTAACTGCACTCAAGTCATTTGGGTTAAAGCAACATCAAGGTTAACAGTGTGGTTCTTGGTGATGATAAATTTGTTTATTTTCTTATTCTTGCATTTGAATGTCTGTTTTCAACATTGTGATGGGGCTGATTCCATTTAAAAATTACTGTATAGTTGATGGTTCATTCGTTTATTTAGAATTCAGAGTTTAAAGTTCGTCAGCAGGCCTTCAATTTTCATTATTTGCAGATGTTTTTGCACTTATTTGATTTGCTTGAGTTGTAGTTAATGGGACTATCCCTAGAATTTAACCTCCTCGCATACTGTGTTTGCATGTAAACAGTATTTTTGTCATTGTGTATGTAACAGAGTTAACGCTGCTGCCAATGAGTCTGAGAACTAGTTTTTCGTATGTGTTGCGGTTTGGTAGGATGCTAATTTACATGTAAAATTTTTGTATTTGTCATACACTTTTATCCAAAGCAGCTAGTGTGCATTCAAAGTATACATTCTATTAGTACATGCTTTTCCTGGGATTCAAACCCACAACCTTAGTGTAGCTACAAGAACATTGTTGTGGTTCACATCAGTGGCAGAGCTTTTCTTTCTTGTATAGCCAAGAGATTAAAAGGTATTGTAGAATTTACTGGTGCAGCAGAGCTTTTCGGACAAACTCAGTTACATTACTGTTCTAGCATCTCTATCCTGACAGTTTCCTCCTGTTCACATTCACACAGTGATTGTGATTGACGGCATCAATTAGGCGACTCCCATAGCAATTCACTCAGTGCATAATGTCATGCTATGCAATATGCTTAAATACCAGGGAAAATCGCATCCTGCAACTAATGAAGCATGCTTATCAGTTAATGTAAAACATAGTGTAGTAATAAATGAATGAACGCTAGGCATACAGTACATGACATTTAAAAATGACCTGGCTGAATGAAAACCTTCACAGACATTTAAACAGTCCCTCCCAAACTGAATTCTGCTATTATTTACTCAACCTCATGCCTTTACAACCCATATGACTGACTTTCTTCTTTGGAACACAAAAATAAATGTCAGGATGTAAATTTTTGGGTGAACTCTCCCTTTAATGTTGATCTACTGTATGTCTGCAACATGGACCAAACCATATTTTAACCCAGAAAACTGGCCCTTTTAAGGTGATTTCTTGTAGTTGCACAAATGAGACAGTTTACTTGGATGACATCGATACTACACATTAAAAACAGTCGAGTTTGCTTGAATCCATACAGCTGGGTCAAAGCATGATCTGGGAGGCGAGCACACCAGTATTGCAGCTTGTGCAACGTGAGCCAGGTCTGTGCTCTTGGGCTGTTACCCAAAGCCAGCAACTTTTTAAACATTGACTAGGTGAGAGTTGGTCACAATCAGCCAGAGTGAGGCCTCATGTGTTAGTCTTAGTTCTCCATTACTTGCTACAGCCTGTGCAAGCTGTCTATCGGCCTGTTAACACATTTTCCACACACCTCTCCTCAGTGAGCAGACAGATTCCAACCGTGAGGTGTTTCCTTCGTTCTTATAGTGGCTTACCTAATCTTTGTAACTAGCATAATTTTAACACTACAGATGGTTCCTGGTTTGTCTTTTTGAATATTGTATCCCATAGTGTTGTCAGTTGCAATACAATAACATTGGTCTGTACCTTTAGCAGGTAAGGAAGGTTAGAGAGTGATATACAGTGCCCCCCCAAAATATCTGGACACTTAAGCCAATTAATGTATTAATGCTTTTGCATTATAAAACAAAATACTAAAACAAGTGGCATTTTATTTAACAGGAAGATAACACAAGCACAAACGCACACACAAAAAAGTTTTCAAATGGTTAAACTTTAGAGGAACTGACTTTATACATCCATTAAAAATGACCTTGGGACAGGTTGAGTCATCACAAAAGTGGATAAGAAAAGGTAGTGCTGAATAAAATATCTAGCATTATTTATTTGCAGATTGCATTTGGTGTAATATTTTATAATCTGATGCAATGAAATTAACACATCTTAAGTGAGGCTTAAAGGGATACTTCACCCAAAAGTGTAATTTCTCTCATTTACTCACCCTCATGCCATCACAGATATGTGACTTTCTTTGCTGAACGCAACTTAAGATTTTTGAAGAACATCTCAGCTCTCCACAAGTTTGAAGGTCCAAAAAGCATATAAAAGCAGCATAAATGTAATCCACACGACTCCAGTGGTTAAATCTATATCTTCAGAAGCTATATGATTGGTGTAGGTGAGAAATAGTTCAATATTTAAGTCCTTTTTTTTTTTTTTTTTACTCAATTCTTCTCTCTGGCCAGTAGGTGGCGATATGCACAAATAATGCAAATCACCAAAAACAAAAGAGGAATGTGAAAGTGAAGATTTATAGTAAAAAAGGACTTAAATATTGATTGGTTTCTCACCCACACCTATCATATCACTTCTGAAAATATGGATTATACCACTGGAGCCATTTGGATTACTTTTATGCTGTCTTTGTGATTTTTGGACTTTCAAAGTACTGGCCACCATTCACCTGAATTGTATGGACCTACAGAGCTCAGATATTCTTCTAAAAATATTTATTTGTGTTCAGCAGAAGAAAGAAATTCATACACTTATGGGATGGGATGAGGATGAGTAAAGTAGTGATAGCAATAAGACTATCTTTACATACTGACCGAGTTTGACCAAAGTGAGCAGTCTCTGGTTTGACCAACTGAAATGAGGGTTTGAGAACATTTTGAGGTGTCTGATTAAAAATACTTTAAATTGTCTGCTTGTTTAATATTTTTTGAAATAAAAATGAATATGAAAAATTTTTTTTTTCCCTCTCTCTCTCTTTATTGTACTGACACGATGTGCTAAAAGCTGCAACAGTCAGGACTATTTGAATACCTGGGTTGGGCACTAGGTGTCAGCACTAGCACTTTAATAATGTTACATTACTGCATGCAAAATGTGGCCTTGAGAACTAGTTCATTCTACTGAATGATTCCTTTTTATTGTGGTTTTTGGTTACCATCGAGACAGAATGAAGAACTGGGCAAACAAGTAGGCATTGATAATGTTTTTACAAATAGGATGTCATCCTTTTTGTGTATTGGTAGCCCTCATAAAAAATAAATAACATAAAAGTCCTTGATTGTAGTCTAATTGATATTGGATCATGGGAACAGTGGCGTATCCAGGACATTTTTACTGGGGTGGACAAGATGGGGCACAGACCTAGTGTGGGGTGGCAATACCAGGAAAACCTTTATGAATGGCACATGATCAAAATGTGTAAATATCGCATTGCTTTGCATCAACATCTACACATGTAGAATAAATGAATTCTTAAACTCATGTTAGCATTCACTGAATTGTTTGTATTCAATATCAGACTGTTGTTTTGACATTTGACAGTTTTCTATTCCTGTTCTATTTCAACCAATTACAGTTTCTGGGAATCTCTGGTTATTTTAACATAACATCCATTTTTAAATCAGTAATTGTTTAGGAAAAGTCAGTTACACATATTTAAGAGCTATTCTCATTGTAGAGAATTAATCTGCGTATAACATCAGGTATAGTGTATAATCATAAAAAGATACAAGTACAGGTGATAACTGATTGAGGCGAAATTCAATCAATCATTCAATCAATTATTCATTCATTTATTAGCTATAACTGCACTGTCCAGCAGAAATATTGTTAAATTGGGTACAAATCAGTGTGTGAAATTGGCAACGAGGGCTTATAGGTGTCTGTCTGGAAACCCCAAAATTGCAGATTGTTCTGATAGCTTCAGTTACTTTGAATATTACCAAATAAAATAATTAGTCAAATCATTTGCAGCATTTAAGTGCAATTTGCCCTGCCTCTGCATATTTAAAATGTCAAATAAGGTATAAAAACTTTGAAGATTTTATTGGTCTGACTGACCAATAATACACATAAAGAGCTCATAAATAACTCATGTAAAGATTTAAAGTACAGACACAGCACAAACCTTTCCTTTTCACACACAGGTTAGCCATATATATAACTTTTGCTATTGAACATATACATCTGTAAAACACTTTACACACCTCCGTCATTAAATCAGAAAACATGGCATTTCATATTTCATGTCAATATAAAGATAACATGCTGAATGTGGTGTAGGGTCTAGCTTACTCTTTAACCTAGCTACTGTAACAATGAAAAAATGTTTTCACATTCACATGGAAATTTGGGATAAATTAAACATTAGATTAGATGAACATACCTCTCAATTAACAGCTTTCTTTTTGACCACAAATCGACTTCGTCAACTCATTGGAAGTTGGAGGTAGACGCTAGCTCGTGTCAGTTTCGTGCTTCTGACCGACCATTATACTCCAGACCTGGCGCCCGCGACCCGCGGCACCTGCCTGGCCGCCCGCGACCTGCCCCTCCCCCCACTGATCAAAGATCAGCTCACACAGCTTCAGTCCCACCACTACTATAATGGTCAGAAATATAAATCTGACCCTGGGTCAGTGTGGCTCTAAATCAACAAATGACCTGAGATGTCATCTTTGATTGACAGGTGTTTCTACTGGTTCTTCGTTCTTGTGTTGATGAACATGATGAACTACCAATCAGTTCTGGGGTGGCCACAGGGTGGCCAATGAGATTTCAGGGGTGGCCCAGGCCACCACAGGCCACCCCCTAAAATCGCCACTGCATGGGAACATGTACTGTTTTTGTTCATGTGATTAACAAAATTGTATTATCCTACTGTCATGTAGTATGATGGGCACTTTTAGGCAGCAGGGGGTAGTATATGCTATAAATTGATGCTAATCCAAAGTGGCATTTGCCACCCAAAAATAGGACTGCCAATGGATAAAGGCTCATTTATTTTTTAGTTGAGATGGCATTTAGCAGACTTTATAAGGTTTAATAGTTTAGTGTGTTCAATGCATTGCACATAACAGTGATTTGAATTGCGATTGATATTTTCTCAGCTTGGTTTACTCTTAAATGTTTAGAAATGGTCTCAAGTGTATGGGCGGCTTTGTGATCTCTCATTTGAAAAATACACAAAGGCGGCTTTATCTTTTGCCACCCACAGCTTTTATTCAATCTTTTATTCTGTCCTCACATCCTCTAGTCTATGTCCTTGACTGTCTTCTGGCTTTGTCTCTCTCTTCTCTCTCTGTCTGTAAGGTCTGCCCATCAGTTCAATCAGCTGGATGGAAACATGACTGAAATCTGTGCACTGGGAGAACATTGGAAACCCCCTGGGTTTTAAATTCTCAATTTCCTCTGCAATGCGTTGACATTTGAAGTTCCTACAGAAACGAGAGCTGAGAGGAGCTTACTTTGAAAGTAAGCACATGGTTATTTAAAAAGAAGTCCAGGATGTGAGGCATACAGATGTTCCATTGTGTGTTGTAGCTGTTTGTGCTTGTGTAAAAGTTTTTTGTTTTTTATTTACTAAAACTGAATCTGGTGGAGGGGGATTACATTTACAAATATTTGAATAACCCAACAAATGATGACTATGTGAGGAGTGGGTCCCTGGAGGCCTGGACACTGCAGTCACTATATCTTATTTACCACTTGTCCCACTGCCCAAAGAGCAGATGCACTGAAGGGGAGGTTACACTGGATTACGGGTATACATAGAGTTGCCCCTGATTAGGTGCATTAAACATGAAGAATTGATCCCTCCAGGATCTGTATGATTCAGGACAGCCACTGCTCTGAAAAGAGGCCTAAATATGTATTTTTAGAGTAGGAAAGCACATACTGTATGGATGGATAGGATGCCCGCCCAATATACGTAGAAAGGAGCTGTAAAATGTCCCTGATATAGCCTATAAAATAATTTGCAAGTCTAACAAAACATGTTTTATTGCTCTCAGTCTCATATGTCTAACTCTCATACTTTCACAGTATTATCTAATTCAAATGTCATAAGCCTATTTGATTTTCAAAAGCACACCTGTTACCACAAAGTACGCTTTCATTCACAGTTCTGAAGTGACCACATTTTACTTCAGGGTAGCTACAGTGAAATCAGTTCAAAAAATTATGACAAAGATGAATTTGTTTAATATCCGAGGGATGTCATAGGAGTTGTCACAGACAAAAACCTTGAGGTTTACTGTTAATAACTCTATATTAAGAGACATTAATCATGTCATGTATGAATATATCAAAAAATAAAAAAAAATGTTTAAAGAGACAAATTTCTTTGTTTTACAGTATAACCAAGATGTACATTCAAAACAACTATTATAGCTTTTGCCCCCCACCCCCAAAAGCCAAGTACTAGAGGTCTGATCACCAGAGCAATAACCGTTTTGAGAGAAGTCTAAGCACACATTAGGGACAAATTAGCATCCCATGCATGAGGGATTAGCATCTCAAATGCTTAATCGGACAATTGTCTTGCTGCTAAGACTCTAAGAATCAGCCACTAAATATTAGAGCAGCTAAAGCCCACTTCCACTTCAAATCTTCAGCACTTTTTGTTTGTCTATGTGGCAGGGGTGATATGGTTAACATTGTTTCACTAGATTTGATATATTTGTCCATGTTTTTTTTTTTTTTATATTTATGATGAATATAAAATTATCAAGTTATAAGTTTTCTTCTTGTTTGGTTAATATTGAAAGGATCTACAATAGAAAACACTAGGGTGTTTTCATCTATGTTATGCCTCATTTTCTTTTTTTGCTTGATGGAGGAGGTATGTGTGTTGAGCAAGTACTCACTACTTATGCGTTTATCTAATCATCAGCCAATCATGTAGCAGAAGTGCAATGCATACAATCATGCAGATACTGGTCAGGAGCTTTAGTTAATGTTCACATCAACCATCAGAATGGGGGAAAAATTTGATCTCCGTTATTTTGACCATGGAATTATTGTTGGTGCCAGATAGGCTGGTATGAGTAATTCTGTAACTGCTGATCACCTGGGATTTTCACGCACAATAGTATCTAGAGTTTACTCTGAATGGTTCCAAAAACAAAAATACATCCAGTGAGCAACAGTTCTGCAGACAGAAAGCTTTGTTTATGACAGAAAGGCTACGATAACTCAGATAACCACTCTGTACAATTGTAGTGAGCAGAATAGCATCTCAGAATGTACAACATGTTAAACTTGAGGCATACGGGCTACAACAGCAGAAGACCATGTCGGGCACTTTATTAGGACCATAGTGCTCATAATAAAGTGCACAGTGAGTGAATATAATGTTGTTTTTTTTTGTTTGTTTGTTTTTTTTGGCAATAATGCGTTGTATTGTATGTTGCTTCTACTGAAATGTTTTTTTATTCCATTGTACATTTTATGTCTGTTCTGCCCTGCAGAGGCAGTGACTTCTCATTTAAAAATAAATAAATAAATAAATTGGACCTCTGTGACAAACTGCAGTAGTTTGGTTCAGTATGCTCAGTTTCAGAGAAAATGTGGCTGGGTAATCAAAACATTTTGAAGACATTATAGTCAGTTTCAGTAAGGCATGTAACGGTATAAAATTTTCACATCATGAAAATTGCTGAAGCTTTTATCATGGTATACAGTATTATCACGGTATTGAATTAAATTACAAAAATGGGTTGAAAGGTAAACAAACTTTGTTCTATTAGTAACAAGTTACATTTTTTCAATGCTAAACTAACCTTTTTAATTTACAGATTACAAAGAACTTTTAAAGAACCCTGAATATAATAATAAAAAACAATAATAAAAAAAATGATTGAACATTTAAATTACATACAAAATAATAATAATAATAATAATAAATACATTTACAATAAAAATACGCAAACGCTACTGTGTAGCTAGCGGAGTTTCAGCGAACTACTCTTCGGCCACTTGAAAGCAAGCTACACATTATCTGAAAATGGCAATAACAGTTGACATTTTTGTCGTCTTTGAGTGTTGTCTCTCAGTTTTCAAAACCATTTGAAAAAACTAGCAGAACTGTCAAAACGTACTTTTTATCTCACCGAATTGCATGGAATGATTGTCCCGCAGATGACCGAATGTGTTGGAGGCGTTTTGCTGCCAATTTTCTGCCACTTTTTACAGAAACATCTTCGACCAACAATCCCTTTGCATTTTTATGGAACCCAAAATACTTCCACGCTTTAGATTTTAAAAGGCAGACAGGGGTGGACTGGGACTAAAAAGTGGCCCTGGACTTTCTGGCCCAGAGCAGCCCACCAAACCTGGCCCCCAACACACCAGCGCATTGATTTCAATTTCAGGCTCAATTTCACATTTTTGTGTTGAAAAAAAAAAAAGACATTTCTGTTGACTGCTAGTCATGACAACAGGCCCCACCAGTGCAAAAACTCTCATAACTTTAAAATATATAAAACTACTGTGAATGTGATGAGTGGATTTTTTTTAGAGAAAGCACTAGAAATAAGCAGACAAATAACATGTCCAAAAACATACAGATGTTAGGTTAAAATGTACATGAAAGTATAAGGTAAATTGTGTATTTTAGGTGCTGTGACAAGTCAGCATTTCTTCAAAGTTTTAAAGATCTAGAAGTGCAGATAAACTATTGTTTTAGTTAATGAGGTGGTAGAAACAAGTATAATAATAATATATTATATTTGTATATATAGCTATTCAAGATCATAAAATGTTGTTTAAAATAGTCAGATGAAGAAAGTGTCACAAATTTCATGTCAGTTATTCACATAACTATGTGTAAATGTTTATTTTCTAAAAATCAATGAAAACAGAGTTGGCCTGAATATGTACAAATATAAATATAAATATATGCAAAACAAAATAAACATACCTCTTAAAGTGTAGATCTTTTCAGATATTTTACAGATTATCTGTGAGTTTGTTGCATCTTTATATCTGCAGTGTTTTAATTCCTTCCTCAGATTATTCTTAAGAAAAAGTGAAAAGCCCTATGCTCTGACAAGCGCTGTTTCTGCTATCCTTTAAACAAAGACTCAAATAGCCACAAAGTAATATTTTTCATGACTTATTTTCTGCATTTTTATCAGGCGTGTGCATTATTCAAAAAGCCGCACTTCAGCTCCCAGTAATGCTTTGCGGTATGAATAAATTATGCAAATGACTATGTACTTCTCATAGCTTTACTGTTAGCCGATTTTATTTATGCAGCTGTTATTGTATTTGTTGTAACTTGCAGTTATTTGTCATTTTGTGATTATTCAGAGCTCATCTTATATTTAAGAGAGGGAGAGAGAGAGAAGAGGGCTCGCCGGCCCCCCAACACAACGCCAAATGATCCTCAGCCAGCTGCACTGCCACCTCAGCAACGCCGGCCAATGTCACTGGACTCACTCAGCCGCTCCAGCACCACCTCTCCTCTGCGTTGCGATCTTCAGCCAGCGGCGAAGACTTGATGAAAACACCTTCCTCCACCAAAATCCCAGGTTTCGGCACCAATGTGACACATCATGCACTCTCTTGTTGAAGGAGGAAGCAGGAGCTGGGTGAACAATCCAAATG
Organism: Myxocyprinus asiaticus; assembly: GCF_019703515.2. Taxonomy (NCBI): domain Eukaryota; kingdom Metazoa; phylum Chordata; class Actinopteri; order Cypriniformes; family Catostomidae; genus Myxocyprinus; species Myxocyprinus asiaticus. The sequence goes on along the minus strand of NC_059375.1, from coordinate 23,174,963 downwards.
TAAGTCTTTTTCTTTTTTCTTTTCTTCTTTTTTTTTTTTACATTAACTGGCTTTTCAGCCCAATAAATAAACACACACAGATTCGCTTTCCAGCAGTTACTTTAAAGGTCTCTCCCGAACTGCAGCTCTGGCTCCTCTTTATCTCTCTCAAGGCTGATTGCGATAATTCTCCCCCAGCCGTCCATCCTTATTGCTCTGCCATGCCCTGCTTGCCACAATCATCTTTACCTTAAAAGAGTTTTTTTAAATAATCATTCTGTAATAGGGTCCGCGCGGGCATGTTGGAGTCCAGGGTGGACGCCTATATCACCTGTAGGATGGGCCGGTATTTGCGCAGCAGCAGGCCGGCCCAAATTACCCAGCGGCCCACCAGGAAAATGCCCAGTGCTCTCGATGGCCAGTCCACCCCTGTAGGCAGATACACTCAAAAAAGAGCTCTTTGCTGAACTTGATTCAATTGTGGACAGTGGTTCCACTTGTTTGAAATTAGTTTTCTTAACTTAATTACTATGTAATCTCAACACAAACACTTTGTGTGGAAAGAGCCTAGTTGAATTGGATAAACCCAACAAAATTAGAAGTGTCAATGTAACTCAAATCTCTTATTTTTCTTTATGAACTAACTAGTGAAAGTAATGTTAGCATGCTAAATACATGCTGGTTGGAAGCACTACAGAGTGTAGTTTAGTAACTATGCTATGGTTAGCACAGCAATTGCTCAACGACGCGAGCAATCAATTTTATGTGTGATAACTACCTGTTCTCATCGTTAGCTCAAGCTCCACTCTTCACCATAATGGTAACCCCCAAAACTCCAACATAACAGAAACTCTTCTAAATCTCAACACAACAAAACATTAAACACTAACAAGTATCCATGTTTATATTAATCTTGCAAAAAAACACATAAAATAACACTTAATTTTAATATTTACTCTGCCTGTCGAGTTCCATGCAAAGCGTGCTGGGAGATGGAAATGCCCTGCCCAGCTTCATCAATGTTACTGTGAAGACTTCACAGCAAGAGGGAAGGAGGACACAGGGAATCGGGTTTTCCAGTCACAGGTAAGGCTCTTTTAATTGGCGACTTTTCTGGTTTACAGCTTCACAATAATTCATCAGCTTCACAATAACTCATCAGGTTAATAACCACTCATTAGCTTCACAAACAGACTTCTGGACCCAGACTCACTCCCTCTCTGCTGGTGGCGTGGCCACTTGTATGCCGCTCTCCCCATGCTCACTGGAATAAAAGACAGGAGTTAGACATAATCTAGCACAGGTGTAAGCGTCCTTACCTCTTTCTCTCTCTCCGGACAGATGCTCGACCATGCCCCTGCTGCCAAAGTTACATTAACACCACAAAAACTATTTATGTAGTCCCAACTCAAATGGATTAAGTAAACTTCTATTTCACAAATTTAAATGGATAGAATGCAAGGAAATCAAGTGGTGACAAAATGTTCTAGATTTGTGTGGCTTTCATTCATTGAAGTAAATTGAACAAGTAGCAAAAATCCTTTTTTGGGGGGGGGGGGGCGGGGGCTGCATTCCTCCTTCAGCCATGCTTCTCATCCACATTGGTTTGTTCACATCAGAGTGCGCATGTGTCATTTACAGTATGCCACATGCATGCAGTGTTGTGAAGTTTGATGGAAAAAAAAAACGACTGTGCGATCGGAAAAATCTAAACAATTTGACAAAGTTTATCTAGAAGTATTTGCAGTATTTTGAAGTGCCCACAATAATATCTTGCATGTAATTACCGTGAAATACCATATTACTGAATACCTTCACATGCCTAGTTTCAGTGTTGCTGTAAAGCAGTGGGAACAGGAGGGTTTGCCTATTTATCTTTCCTTTCTGTTGTATAACAATTTTAAATATATTTGATTTTTTTTTTCTGTCTTTTGAAAAATAGCTTTATATTTTTGAAAACATGCACTCTGTATTTAAAGTTATGAAGTAAATATTTTGCTTTTGAAGTTTATTTTACTGTTGTACATTTACCATATACAGTTTGTGGTAGCTGTTGCCTTTATGTCAGTGAGCTTTTTTGTTTCTTAATTTAAAAAAAAAAAAATTATAAACGTCAAAATTTGATATGTAAAAAGGAAAGTGTTTTTTTTTTTTTTTTTTTTTTTATTCGTTAACTGGTCACAATTTTTTTGAAAATGTCCACAATTTTTAATGACCTTTTTGCCTTTAATAGTTCATTTTAAATGGTCATGCGATGTGATTAATTTTTAAAAGTACAACCAGTCCATGTAGTTTGATGTCATAAAAACTTGCATGCATAATAGTTCTAAAAGAACTGGCAAAATGCTGTTTAAAATACTTTTAGGTGGAATAAAACATTTCACACTGCAGGATGTCAATTTTCTGAAAATATTTAATGTCAACTACCCATACAGTAGGGCTAGTGCATAGTGCATTTGTGCACACAATGTCTCTTCTCCACAAGGGTTCACAAGGTGATGGCAACTTATTATTGTCTGTCTTTTGAAAAATGTACTCTTATCCACCCAGTGAAGTCATGGTAAAAGAAAGTCTCCTCCTTTCTTGCACAACACAACAGATACAAGCTCCCAGATATCTACACATATGTGGACAAGCCATTAAATCACATGCTCATTCCATGTTCTTTTATGCTGCTCTCTTGATAATCACCCACCAGGAAAGCTCTAGCACTCTCCTTAAGAGAACACTTTAACTTCATTTGTAATTAGATTGATTTTCAATGCTTTTAGTGTTGGAATGAGAGGAGCACCATGACAGACAAGAGGTTTCCAATATTACGGCATGTCTCATATGCGTCTCACTTCTGCCAGTAGGTCTGATTGATTCCTGTTTGACTTTACTGAATCAGGTACAAAATATCCTTTGAGATCCAAGTCTCTAGGACTACACCGATGTGTTTTGACATAGACTGTCCCTGAACCTGACATAAAATTCATTAGATTTATCATATTTGCCATTTGGCTATATTCAGATACTACTTTTGGATTTATTGCTAATTTGTCATGAAGTCGTTGCACCTGCATAAATATTGATCCTCATAGCACAAAAAAGAAAAATCAGTGGATATTAAAAGTAGGCCACTATTCCTAAAACTTTTTACGCTTAATTTTATGGGAATCAACATTTGCATCTATCTTTCATGATGGTTTACATCATTCTTTGCTTTGAAATCGGTTGCGAAACACTGCTGTAAGGTGAACGTTGCCTGCGTTCTATGGCTTCAGAGGAAGAGTCATTGGTGAGTCGTATATATTAAAATCAAGAGATTTATGAAACAGTTCTGGGGGACACAAAGCTCAGTGATCTCATCTATCTCCACCAAACGGAAACCTGAAGATCACAGGGCTTTTTATTGGGGTTAACACGGCGCTTCTAATGCCCTTCATGCCTTGACATCTGAGCACATTAAAGAATTTCATTAATTAATCTCCAGGGTGGCATACAAAAAGGTGAAGTATGTAGGATTGAGACACATCGGATGAATCTAGAGCACTGATGAGTTATACAGGGCATTGCAGGAGTCTCAGGGGAAGTAGCACATCATGCTCTTAATGTGCGACAGAATTATTCAATGTGTTTTTGCTCCATTTCTATGCACCACTGAATTCTGTCTGATTTCATGCTTAAACAGAATTACCCAGCAGCCTCTGCTGACGCTGAGCCAACAGAGTGCAACTCCTCTCTTCTTTTGCTTTTACCTAATATAGAGCACAACAGTAGGGTTTCAAAAGTAATAATGCAATTAATTTTCTCCATAGAGAAATTGATTTTTAATGATGACCAGATATAAATGTTTCAAAACAGAACTTTCATGAGTTCCAAGGTTGCTAAGCGATGATACTTTATGCTTCTATAGAAGTCACAAGTGAGCGTTATTTCAGCTTTAACAAAAAAAAGCTACACTACACTACCCATAATCCTGAGGAGAGACCCACCAATCAGAGAAGTCGCCATTGCCATGGAAACAAATCATTGTAAAAGAGTTCAGCAGCAATTGCCCACTCCCATTAAGTATGCTTATTGTGAATGACATAACTGAGTTGGTCCCCCGACCAGAGCATGCGAGCGGAGTGGAGCGAATTGTCCCTGCACTCAAATATTCGCTCATGTGCGATCGCTCAACTCCAACGCACAGGTTCAAAAGTCATCACCCATGAGCAAGAGCGATGTTGGAGTGGAGCGGCTTAAAATGAGAAAGAAATGAGACAGAATTTCTTTGTCAACATTCTTGTTTATTTTTTTGCATCAGGTACAAAAAACAATCCCACATCATACTGGCATACAACCTAATTTGGCAACTGCACAAACAATGCCTTGTTTTAGGCTACTTAGACTAATAGACTTGTTCTCTTTGCCCTATTTGGATGGGGTTATTTTATATGGGGACATAGGGTAATGTAACAGCCTAATTACCAGAGCTTCTCATTGATTTTAATACCGTGCTAATCATTCATTTCAGTAATTTGTTTTCAGACATTTTGCTGGCTGCGCTTTCCCACGCCGGTAAAGATAATAGCGTCTTTTACCTGTCAAAGCTCGGTAAAAATAACCCATTATTTTTATCCCATGTGAAATGACATGTTGGTAAAAAGCCAATGAATCTGCACTGTCCAACCTGTGAACCATTTAACTCATTGTTTCTAAAGTTCACCAGTTGTCTGTAGTGGATGTTGGTCATTGAGAAGACACCAGAAAATGTAAGACGCGCTTCAAAACTTAATCTAACATTGGCTGTTGCTTTTGGACTGATGCATGAAAAAACAAACAAGCATCTGGCGTCACCATTCTCTTAATTGCAAAAGTAAACATTGTTTTCAAACAGCTTCTTAGATCTTGAAAATTGAGACATTGTAAAAACAGCGAGATGTGGTGTTGGTTATAGACGACCATCCAGCATGTGTTTACATAGAAAAACAATTGAAAAAAGCACAGACGTGCACAAAACTATGTTCGGTTTGAGCAGTCCCTAACGTGTCCGTTCGTGCATGTCTGTGAGTGAGAGCGTGTGTTTGAAACAAGGTCAGGTAGCAGACCTCTAGTGTGCATTGCATTGTTAAAGCATCACATCTCTATTTAAATAAATTGAGTCGAATCTCCTGTGCGGAGCTCTATTTATGTTTTAGGCAGAGTTGCCTGTGTAGAGTGTTGCAAATCAGTCACTTATGGTGGTTAGGATGCTGCCTTAGAAGTAGCAGGAAGCCACGAGGCACCTCTCTAGATTTTGGAACAGAGCGAATGTGTTCACTTAGTTTTTGACTTCGTATCATTTTGGAGACTTTTGTTCAGATTTTAGATTCAGTTATACAGGGCAGGGCAACTGTGTGCTATGTGCTACTTAGTGGAGCTGTGCTGATGGCCTTGCATTAAGGAGTTCAATACCTGCTTCAAAACTTAAAAGCACCAGCCCTGAATCACAAGAGTGGGGTCACCCGTCTGTTCTCCATGCATGTATCACCCTGACAGTCGGAGCCAAGCTTGCATTTGCTGTACCATTAGTGGTAATTTACAGGCATATTTCATAGGGCACGGAGGAGGTTGGATGGCTCAAATTAAGGGCTGTGGACAGGAGCTGTGTGTGTGCCTGTGCATGTATAGCAGACTTGAGGGGTGTCCTCAGTTTTTTGGAGGGCACCTGCCTCCATAGAGAGGTGCATGTCAGTGAGTGCTGAAAAGTGATGCTCATGGAAGCTTGCATCAATTAACTGTTCACCCAGAATTGTTCCTCATCTCCAGACTCATTAACAGTCCTCTCTTCACATTAGTGGTGCGATTTCAGGAGATGCCGGGTGAAGCAGCGCTACTGCACATACCTCTACATAACGGCTGAGGCGTTGGGACAAACAAACCCTATTTCTCCCGTCTCCTTATTTTCTTCCTGTTTTAACATGCACAACAAAATCTAGAAAACCCATAAATATTGATTGACTAGATTTGTGTAGTAAATCTATAAATGTTTTATTTGTAACTCAAAGTGGAGCATTCCCTGATGCTCCAGCATGTTTAATCCTTAACTGCATGGGTGTTTCACCAAACATTATTACATACTTGGGTCTTTAGCTACCTAGCATGTATATCTAATACAAATGGATCTACAAAATGCCCAGATAGTGTCAAGTTTTCTAAACATTTTCAAGACAATTAGAAAATAATAGAATATATTATATATTTTGATGTTTTATTTTTCATAAATCAAAGAGATGATGCAACAAATATAGAACAGGATTCATTACTTCCACACTGAAATTTCATGAGAAATTGCATGTCTTAAGGTCAATATTAGGTCAAAAATGGCAAAAAAGAAACCACTTTCTCTAGAAACTCGTCAGTCAATCATTGTTTTGAGGAATGAAGGCTATACAGTGCTTGAAATTGCCAAAAAACTGAAGATTACATTCAAAGGTGTACACTACAGTCTTCAAAGACAAAGGACAACTGGCTTATCAAGAACAGGAAGAAATTTGGAAGGCCAGATGTACAACTAAACAAGAGGATAAGTACATTAGAGTCTCTAGTTTGAGAAATAGACGCCTCACATGTCCTCAGCTGACAGCTTCATTGAATTCTACCTGCTCAACACCAGTTTCATGTACAACAGTAAAGAGAAGACTCAGGGGTGCAGGCCTTTTGGGAAGAATTGCAAAGAAAAAGCCACTTTTGGAACAAAAACAAAAATAAAAGTTTAGAGTGGGCAAAGAAACACAGACATTGGACAACAGATAATTGGAAAAGAGTGTTATGGATCTTAACCCCATTGAGCTTTTGTGGGATCAGCTAGACTGTAAGGTGCGTGAGAAATGACTGACAAGACAGCCACATCTATGGCAAGTGCTACAGGAAGCGTGAGGTGAAATGTCACCTGAGTATCTGGACAAACTAACAGCTAGAATGCCAAGGATCTGCAAAGCTGTCATTACTGCACATGGAGGATTTTTTGATGAGAACTCTTTGAAGTAGTTTAAGAAGTTCTGAAGTCCTGACTATACATTGTGATCAGTTGAATGCCACTTTGGTGAATAAAAGTACCAATTTCTTTCCATAAGAGCAAAATCTGTACAGTATTCCAAACTTTTAGCCGCCAGTGTATATCAAGTCATTCACTGACACATCAGTGCCACCTTGAGTACGAAATAGCGTGTATAATATGTATACATGCATATGGAATACTTATAGTTCACAATAGTTACAAAGAATATCAATGTAATATAAAAGTTATTTGTATGAATAATATACTGAAATTTCATGTAAAAACAAAAAAAAAAATCCTCCAATGGTAAACTTATATAGATGTGAAATAATCATACAAATATGATTCATGGAAGCACAAAAAAACAAAAACGTCACTATTACATTATTTATCTCGCTTCTTTAATGATCCTATACAATTCTGGTAACACTTTTGTTATAAAAAAAATATACAGTATATATTTTTGTTACAATATTCAGAAGAAAAATTGAGGAATACTAAAGATTTGTGGACAAAACTCCAAAAATTAGATGAGGTACAGGGGGAGGAATGAGGTCCTAGGTCCAAGACCCCGTATCTAGTATGCATTAAAGGGTTAAAGTGGATTATTGTAGACAAATGTTTTTCAAAAATTGCTCTGAAATGTCTGATAACACTTAAATCCCCTTACTGCAAATAATAATAATTAAAAAAAATGATGCCCTGCATCATTTCCATGTACAGTCTGAAACGCAATTGTCCTTGTGTTCCGCTGCCGAAGAGCAGTTCAGAGTCTCTTTCCCTTCACCTTTGAAAGAATCCAATGTTAAGGTTGTACAAAGTAACATTTATCTTTAACAACACTATCAAAGTGGATAGCAGGCACAACAATGGCACTACAACATGGGCCGCCATCTTGATTGTTTTCGAACATCTATCCATCCATCCATCCATCAATTTAAGGTCTCCAGTTAACTTAACCTGCATGTCTTTTTGAACTGGGGGGAAACCGGAGCACCCAGAGGAAACCCACATGAACACGGGGAGAACATGAAATACTCCACACAGAAAGGCCCAGTTTAGCTGGGACTTAAACCCGGGACCTTTTTGCTGTGAGGCAACAGTGCTACCCACTGTGCCACCCCTGTTTTCGAATATCGCCATTTTCAAATTTATCCACTTGGGAGAGTGTTTTCGCTGGACAAAAACTCCATCTCAGTGTGGACGGAAGGCTAAAACGTAGCAAAATGTATGCGTTTTCAAACGAAAACCTACTAGTGTGAATGTGGCCTTTTGAAAAGCAAACATTGATTTGAAATTTTTAATAAATAATGACTGAAAAGTTGAGACAAACTGACTTTTCTCCTGTCTCCTTAATTTTTTCTGTTTTTAACAGACTTCTTAAAGGGCGGTCACACTACACATCACGCGCCATTCATTCTCATTCAAACGCATCTGAACGTGGGGGACCGGAAACGTGAAGAAATATAATAAGACGAAACTTGGCGAATCTGCATGACAAGAGGACACGTGACCAATAGAAGATCAAAAGGTCACACACTGACCTCTTGAAATTCAAAGGATGCATATTTCAAAGCTGAATGTTTTTATTGTCACTGGAAAGTGAGTGGACGGTATTTTCTAAAATTTTGAATATGATATTATGTATTATTTGGGAAATGTTATTTACTAAAACCAGAAGCCCTCAAGTGGGACATCATATCCTGGTCCGTTGCGTTGTCCGAAAAAAATGTGCATGCTCAAAGCCTAGTGTGACTTCCCCTTTATCTGTTGAGTCAGTTTCTTGGGCGGGGTCTGCAACATGAGCTATAGTAATAGTGATGTTTGCTATAGCAAATATTTTCTTGCATGTGTTATATGTTACAGCACTTTGAGTGCCTCTGCACAATGAAAAGTTATTTTATAAATTCAGGTAAATATTAAAGGCTAACTAATTAGATAAGTCAGCTTAAATATGTTAAAGACATTTTGAATAAAAAGCATTGTGGCTAAGGTATCGGTGTTGTGTATGCACTCTTTTAGACATATCAAAAGGTTCTTCATGCAGTCTGTGTTTGGCATTCAAAGTGACATGCCCACGGGGCTCTGAGAAAGAGCTGTGCATGTTTGTGTGTGTGAATGACAGGTGGGATTGACATGGGCATGACAGATGACACATGGGTGCACAGTTTCCAGCACATTATGAACTTCTCTCCAAGGCTCTCAGCAGAGTAATTTTTTAAGGTAAGTGCAGTGGAAATGCACATCACAAAGTTGACCTGCAGGTCAGAAGACAGTAGTAAACATCACATTGACAGGCCCCTGTCTGAGGAGTGCACCTTGAAATCTATTTACGGCCTCTGTGTGCTTGTTTTTGGCGTAAGGTTGATCTAAATGTTGTAAGACACTGTAATACAACTGTGACAAAGTAATGGATTGTGAATTTAAAGGTCAAATGTATAAATTCTGTGCCATGAACAGAATTGCAAAAAATACTGATTGTTGCAAAACAGGTTACCCAAACATTCCTACTGCCCCACTTGCTTTCTTCCATTGTCATCCATTATCTAAATATGGAATCTAAGTCCTAGTTCTTGTGAATGACATGCAGTGGTAGCTCAGCAGTTAAGGCTCTGGGTTACTGATCAGAAGGTCAGGGGTTCAAGCCCCAGCACTGCCAAGATGCCACTGTTGGGCCCTTGAGCAAGGCCCTTGACCCTATCTGCTCCAGGGGTGCCATATCATGGCTGACCCTGCACTCTGACCCCAGCCTAGCTGGGATATGTGAAAAAGAAGAATTTCACTGTATATGTGCAAATGTATAATGTGTGATAAATAAAGAAATTATTATTATTAATTACAATATTTTTGATTATTACTTTTTTTTTTTTTTTTTTTTTAATACAATCAAAACATGATTTAAATTTAAACAAATGAAAACAAACAAGGCATGTTAACAGGTATTGGGACAGGAGAAAGAATTTAAACAAAATTAGATATACTTCACCTTTAAACTAAGCTGAAAAATGTTTGATCTGACTTTCTCACACATGGGCTGTTTTTAGGCACCTCTTACCCAGAGCTGTAAGAACATGCTGTGTCAATGTGTCAAATGAATACTGCATTAGGTGCAAAGTCATATTTTATCAAAGATGAATCTTTGCCTGCAGCAACAGGCAACTTAATCCGCAGAATGAAAATCAGAAATTTAATTTGATCTCTAATGTTCCATTGAATTTTTGGTTTATCAGCAGTATTGCGACCTCAAGATATTTGCATTTAACACTGATGTTTTCCTAACTGGCTGTATAGATAAGTTGAGTCCTGGAGCACAGACTGTTATGCACACCATTGCCTTTCAAGCAACATTATGACTATATGAAATACATACGTGTTTAAATCTTTGAAAACCTACAGGATTTATGACTTGTACTGTCTGCCCTCCTCTCTCCCTCTTTCTTTCCATAACTTTCTATCACCTATAATTGTAAACCTTAAAATGAAAATTCTGTCCTCATTTGCTCACTCTCATGTCAGCCTGTTTGACTTTTTCACAAAAGGAGTTATTTATAGTTTAATTGAATAGAAAAAGATGCAATGTAAGTGAATGGTGACTGAAGCTGTCATTTTGCCTATCATCTACTTTTATGTTTGATGGAAAAAGAAATTCATACAGCTTTGGAATAACATAAGGGTGAGTAAATGGGAGAAATATTCCTTAAATACAAGTTTTCTATACTCTCTCTGTAGCTGCCTCCCCTATATATTCCTGCCTGTCCATATTGCTCTACAGCTAATATGCCTTGGTGCCAAAACACTCCTCTCCTCCATCTCTTTCTCCATCCTTCGCTCATTTTTATTTATTGTCTTACATCCTGAGGACACGGCACCGTTCTCTGTTGTGTCCTTGAAGGTGGAGGGGGGAAGGTGTGGCCAAGATCAATGCTGGTCCCCGTTATATCAGTCATGATTCATATTTAATGCTTTAAATTATGGCTACCCCTCTCCCTCTTTTCCTCCTTTAGTCCTCCATGTCTGATAGTGACATATAACAGCACTGATAGGCTTAATTTACTGGGCATGCTCAGAAGGCTGTGACAAAAATTAGCTCTAAACCCTCTGATAAAAGGTGTAATAATTGAAAGTGGTCATATGGTAAATGTTTTTCTCTGAGAACCACTTATAATGGTAAAGTTTTTTTTTTTTCTTCACCAAATTTGCATTATTTAATTTTAATTTCCCACCTTTTTTCTGTCCCTTAGAATTGAACAGGTTTTTGCAGGTTTGTTGTCAGTTCCAATATAGTTTTTAACTTGCCCATCCTTAAATTATAGCCCATTTAAGAAATCTCAAGCCCATCCAAGACATTCTATTGGATAGGCATGAGAATTATGTTGGCATTTGTGGACAAGCATTAGCTTAGTTTAGGTCCTATTTATCCAACTGTATGGAGTATGGAGGGCCACAGGGATCAGTCTTAGGGCCTCTGCTTTTCTCCATATACAGTTGAAGTCAGAAGTTTACATTCACTTAGGTTGAAGTAATTAAAACTCATTTTATTTAACCACTCCACAGATTTAATATTAGCAAACTATAGATTTGGCAAGTCGTTTAGGACATCTGCTTTGTGCATGACATGAGTAATTTTTCCCAACAATTGTTTACAGACAGGTTGTTTCACTTTTAATTGACTATATCACAATTCCAGTGGGTCAGAAGTTTACATACACTAAGTTAACTGTGCCTTTAAGCAGCTTGGAAAATTCCAGAAAATGATGTCAAACCTTTTAACAGTTAGCTTCTGATAGGAGGTGTACTGAATTGGAGGTGTACCCGTGGATGTATTTTAAGGCCTACCTTCAAACTCAGTGCCTTTTTGCTTGACAACATGGGAAAAGCAAAATGAATCCGCCAATACCGCATAAAAAAAACTGTGGACCTCCAAGTCTTGTTCATCCTTGGGAGCAATTTCCAAATGCCTGAAGGTACCACGTCCACCTGTACAAACAATAGTATGCAAGTATAAACACCATGACGCCACGCAGCCATCATACCGCTCAGAAAGGAGATGCATTCTGTCTTCTAGAGATAGAGATTTGTAGTTTGGTGCAAATCAATCCCAGAACAACAGCAAAGGACCTTGTGAAGATGCTGGAGGAAACAGGTAGACAAGTATCTATATCCACAGTAAAATGAGTCCTATATCGACATAACCTGAAAGGCTGCTCAGCAAGGAAGAAGCCACCGCTCCAAAACCGCCATAAAAAAGTCAGGCTACAGTTTGCAAGTGCACAAGATCTTACTTTTTTGAGAAATTTCCTCTAGTCTGATTAAATAAAAATGGAACTTTTTGACCATAATGACCTTTATGTTTGGAGGAAAAAGGGTGAGGCTTGCAAGCTGAAGAATACCATCCCAGCCGTGAAGCATGGGGGTGGCAGCATCATGTTGTGGGGGTGTTTTGCTGCAAAGGGACTGGTGCACTTCACAAAATAGATGGCATCATAAGCAAAGAAAATTATGTGGATATATTGAAGCAACATCTCAAGACATCAGCCATGAAGTTAAAGCTCATTGCAAATGGGGCTTCCAAATGGACAATGACCCCAAGCATACCTCCAAAGTTGTGGCAAAATGGCTCAAGGACAACAAAGTCAAGGTACTGGAGTGGCCATCACAATACCCTGACCTCAGTCCGATAGAAAATGTTTGGGCTGAACTGAAAAAGCATGTGCGAGCAAGGAGGCCTACAAACCTGACTTAGTTACACCAGTTCTGTCTGGAGGAATGGGCCAAAATTCTAGCAACTTATTTAGAGAAGCTTGTGGAAGGCTACCCAAAATGTTTGACCCAAGTTAAACAATTTAAAGGTAATGCTACCAAATACCAACAAATTGTATGTAAACTTCTGACCCACTGGGAATGTGATTAAAGAAATAAAAGCTGACATAAATGTTTTCTTCAATTAAATGTCAGGAATTCTGAAAAACTGAATTTAAATATATTTGGCTAAGATGTATGTTCTGACTTCAACTGTATATACTTCCCCTGGGAGACATTATTAAAAACCATGGAATTAGTGTTTACTGTTACGCTGACGATACCCAACTTTATATTTCTTCGAAACCCAATGAAATTTCCCAGTTCTCCAAGCTAGCAGAGTTTATCAATGATATCAAAGATTGGGTGGCTAGATATTTCCTTCTACTCAATTCTGACAAAAGAGTACTACTAATTACTGGACCAAAAACCTCTAAAACTAAGCAGCTAAAATATAATGTACTAAAATGGATGTACTGTCACATCGTCTTCTACAGCAAAGAACTTGGGTGGTATATTTGATAGCAATTTGTCCTTTTGAAAATCACATTTGCAATGTTTGTAGAACAGCATTCTTCCACCTGAAAAATACGACACATGCTCTCTGTTTCTGATGCCGAAAAACTGATTCATGCAATCATGATTTCAAGACTAGATTATTGTAATGCATTACTGGGAGGATGTCCTGCAGGTTCAATAAATAAACTTCATTTGGTTCAAAATGCAGCAGCTAGATTGCTGATTAGAACCAAGAGATTTGATCATATTATCCCCATTTTATCGTCTTTACATTGGCTACATGTTAAATTTCATATTAATTTTAAAATTATGTTAATTACTTACAAAGCCTTGAATAGAAAATCCACAAAAGAAGGTAGATTCTTTTCCTGTTTGCCTCCTAAACCATAATAGTCTTCCTAGCATTGTTCAGGACTCAGACACACTTTCTCAGTTTAAGTCTAGACTAAAGACTCATCTTTTCAGCCAGGCATACATCTAATTTATCCCTCAACTCATAGTTATGCTGCATTATTCAGATCTGCCGGTAACGAAGAAATGATGTGTGTTGTGAAAAGCACTATACAAAAAAAAAAAAAAAAAAAAAAAAAAGACTTTACAAAATAATTGTATTAATTATGCATCCCCCCCCCCCCCCCACAAAAAAAAAATGGTTGAAAAAATGGGCAACCCACCAGTTGATAACCACTGTTTTAGTGGATAATATTAACTGATGAAAATTAAATTAAACTATATGAAAATAAAACTATGGAAAATAAGGACGCTCAGCTATAACCTTAACCTTAAATACCCAACACTTACACAAGTAATGCACACATGTTATGCAACCAAACTGAAAAGATATATATTCAGAGACATGTTGAGGATGCGTTGAAATAACAGGAAATGGAGGCTGACCAGCGCAAGTATATTTTAGCCAGGGGAACAGGACAAGGCCTTAATTATCCAAAGCCTCTGCTCCATCACAGTAATTCTGAAATAAGATTGAAGGGGAGGAAGTCACTTTGGTGTTCACTTTATGTGGCTCTTTGAAGGCGTTTGCATTTTTTAACATGTTTTTGAAAAGTAATCTGAGGGAGGCCTAGAACTCATTTGGAGGTCTTAGATACGTAGCTACTGTATAAAATATTAGCCCCTGAAGACAGCACCAAGAGCTTCTCAGGAAATTATTATTTCAGCATGCTAGAGAAGTGGGAAAAAAGCAGATGTGTGTACCATGCCAGCACATATGACGTTGATATTCTCCTCCAGTAGCCATTAAGATGATTGCATTTATCTTTTCACTTTTAGCTTCTGTCCTGACATGTTCTCCCTCTTCAGCTTGGAAGAAACTCCTCCAGCTGTTGCTTTGATATTTGCTTTATGAATTAGCTTGAACCGCATATACCTCAGTAATCTGCTGCCTAACTGCACTGCTGGCACTGTGCTCTCTCTCTCTCTCTCTCTCTCTCCATGTCCCCATCTCTTTCTCCCTTCATCTTATAACATTAATCATTCCATCAAAGTCTTGAATCTCCTCTCTTTTTGGTCTCTGCCTGTTTTCATTAATGAAATGAATGCGAGATGACAAGCCACTGATGGGATGAAGACCCTCCCCACCCTACTCCCACTGTTTCATTTGATTGAATGCCCTATCTCTGCTCTTACTCTGAATGCCATTCACAAACCAGGCTGCACTCTTACCTCAGGTAAACTGCAAACAATGAGTCTTGCAGCATCCCACCTTCTCTGGTGGGGGTACTGTAGAGGTTGTGTTGTTGGACTGACTTTCGCTTTCTTCTCTTAAGGCATTAGGCAGGTAAAAGTGCAGATTACTGCAGCTCTGGTGCATGATTGATCTGATTGTGATGTTCCTCTCCAGCATGGCTTTATGAGTAAATCTATCCCCCAAGCTATTAGCTGAGAAGGTTAATTTTGATTCAGAGGACAAGCAGATGTATGCAAGCAACCCTGTTTTGTCCTCTGTGCATCAGACATTATGGGCAAATTCACATTACAGATATGCCACTTTTGCATAAGGCATTTCAGCACAAAAAAACCCTGAATCTTATTTAATATACACCATTATCTATTTTTTTTTCCAGTAGTATGTTTGTGTACTGATAAATTTGGCATACAGTGCATCTGGAAAGTATTCACAGCGCTTCACTTTTTCCACATTTTGTTATGTTACAGCCTTATTCCAAAATGGATTAAATTCATTATTTTCCTCAAAAGTCTACAAACAATACCCCATAATGACAAAGTGAAAGAAGTTTGTTTGAAATCTTTGCAAATTTATTAAAAATAAAAAAACGAAAAAAATCACATGTACATAAGTATTCACAGCCTTTGCCATGACACTCAAAATTGAGCTCAGGTGCATCCTGTTTCCACTGATCATCCTTGAGATGTTTCTACAACTTGATTGGAGCCCACCTGTGGTAAATTCAGTTGATTGGACATGATTTGGAAAGGCACACACCTGTCTATATAAGGTCCCACAGTTAACAGTGCATGTCAGAGCACAAACCAAGCCATGAAGTCCAAGGAATTGTCTGTAGACCTCCGAGACAGGATTGTATCGAGGCACAGATCTGGGGAAGGGTACAGAAAAATTTCTGCAGCACTGAAGGTCCCAATGAGCACAGTGGCCTCCATCATCTGTAAATGGAAGAAGTTTGGAACCACCAGGACTCTTTCTAGAGCTGGCCGCCTGGCCAAACTGAGCGATCGGGGGAGAAGGGCCTTTAGTCAGGGAGGTGACCAAGAACCTGATGGTTACTCTGACAGAGCTCCAGCATTTCTCTGTGGAGAGAGGAGAACCTTCCAGAAGAACAACCATCTCTGCAGCACCACCAATCAGGCCTGTATGGTAGAGTGGCCAGACGGAAGCCACTCCTCAGTAAAAGGCACATGACAGCCCGCCTGGAGTTTGCCAAAAGGCACCTGAAGGACTCTCAGACCATGAGAAACAAAGATTGAACTCTTTGGCCTGAATGGCAAGCGTCATGTCTGGAGGAAACCAGGCACCGCTCATCACCTGGCCAATACCATCCCTACAGTAAAGCATGGTGGTGGCAGCATCATGCTGTGGGGATGTTTTTCAGCGGCAGGAAATGGGAGACTAGTCAGGATCGAGGGAAAGATGAATGCAGCAATGTACAGAGACATCCTTGATGAAAACCTGCTCCAGAATGCTCTGGACCTCAGACTGGGGCGAAGGTTCATCTTCCAACAGGACAACGACCCTAAGCACACAGCCAAGATAACAAAGGAGTGGCTCCGGGACAACTCTGGTAATGTCCTTGAGTGCCCCAGCCAGAGCCCAGACTTGAACCCGATTGAACATCTCTGGAGAGATCTGAAAATGGCTGTGCACCGACGCTCCCCATCCAGCCTGATGGAGCTTGAGAGGTCTTGCAAAGAAGAATGGGAGAAACTGCCCAAAAATAGGTGTGCCAAGCTTGTAGCATCATACTCAAAGACTTGAGGCTGTAATTGGTGCCAAAGGTGCTTCAACAAAGTATTGAGCAAAGGCTGTGAATACTTATGTACATGTGATTTTTATTTTTTATTTTTATTTTATTTTTATAAATTTGCAAAGATTTCAAACAAACTTCTTTCACGTTGTCATTATGGGGTATTGTTTGTAGAATCTTGAGGAAAATAATGAATTTAATCCATTTTGGAATAAGGCTGTAACATAACAAAATGTGGAATAAGTGAAGCGCTGTGAATACTTTCTGTATAGTAGTAATTAGATTACCATTTTTATTGTAGTTTACAAAATAGCATGTTGTGCTTTTCTGGCAACATACTGTACCAGTATTGCTCCAAAATGGCCCCATGCTGACCTAGGCCATCCAGGACCCCTGCTAAAAATTTCACACATGATGCACACTTAAACCAGTTCCTGGCCTAATCAGCTTTAAATCAAACACATACAGGTTCTTTTCCAAGAGGACCCACCGAGGCTTGTTTTATATACAGCCAGGAGTTTGTTTTTATTCTGCTGTTGGATCAAAGGTGTCTCAGTGTGACCTGAGGGAAGAGCTGACAGCCTGACTCTGTTTTGACCTTACCCCAGCTTCCTTTATTGTGCACTGGCCGCTTAGAGAATGGGAATGCATCAGATGCTTTCTTCTTATTGCACGAGGCCGCAGCTGCACAGGGGGTGAGTGCGATTCACTGCCACAAAAATTTAGAAGAGTCAGATAAATGTTACATGTTTGCATCTCTATACCACTTACCAATGTTTCCATACAAATGTTTTATCTTTACATATATTTCTGGCTTATGAGCTACTAGAACAAGAATACATTTAATTAGTCACATTAGAGATCTAATTATGTCCTTGACCAACCTTCAAGTATATTGGCATAATGTGTGATGGAGTGTTTTTATAATTTTTATTTTGTGTGTGATAGTAATGACATATCTTAAACTTGCTAACATAACTAGTCAGTTAACTCGGATTTTATAAAAATAAAAGTAAATGGGATGTTTCAGAATAACACTTAAATAAACCTGCTCTTATATAATGATTAGGTAAAAATCTTTAAATTAATTACATTCCTTATTTTCACACTGTCCCTCTGCTGCCCTGATGTGCTTGCCAGCCATGTCCATCATAATCAAATAAAAACTTTTGTGGAAAATTTTAATTGCTCTATAAAATCCTGATGTAAATGTAATGACAGCAGTATTGGGAATTATTTGTTATTAAAAAATAAATAAATACAAATTGTAAAAAATAAATATGAAAAAGTATTTATTAGTTAAAAAAAGTGCAAACTATGATTTCCCTTATTTTAACACTTTATATAAAGATTTTGTCAAGGTGAAGTGATGAAATGAATAAAAAGTGAGGGTGGAGGGTATTTTAACACACAATAAAAACTATTATAATCTAACCTTTAAACCTACAATGATTGTTTTATTTTTATTTTTATTTTAAATCATTTTCCAAACTGAAGATTTACCTGTATATGAATATGTTCTTTTCAAGATATGTTATACTACTTGTGTTTACACAAAACAAAACATTTGGGGCTCTATTTTCATGAGTGCTCAAAGCGCAACGCTACACGCTACGACCATGTGCAATGTCTTATCAAATTTCCGTGAGAGCGCTAATTTCGTGCCAGTGCAAAGTGCAAGTGGCCGTAGGTAGGAGTGTTTGTGCTATCTGTGGGTGTATGTGTGCAAACTGTGGGTGGATTGTATGTTAATGAAGTGGCGCAAAGCTTAATTTGCTATATACCTGAGAATTAGGTTATTGCACCAAGATGTTTCATAGGGACGTCTGTTTTCTGTGCAAAGTCTAAACTCAGTTCCTACTTTTGCAGTTTGGAGATTCCACCAGTAGGTGTTAATTATGTTCATGTCCAAACTTTGAAAAAACAGTGGAACATCAATTTATGTCCATGACAATCACTGTTGTAGCCGTTTTATGAAATAAATGTTTCTGAGATTTATATTAAACTATCAATAGGTCATGTTTTATTTTAAATTAATATTTTTTTGTTTATATTCACAATTGTATTTATGATATAATTTATATTGGTATTTTTCCAGTTGTTGCCTTAGAGTAATTTCTAAGTCACTGCAAAAGGGGCTGGTGGAAGAGTAAAATGTTTGTATTTGGTATGATTTTTTTTTTTTTTTTTTGTCTACCACTTCATTATTTTGATATTTTCATTTCCTTTGAAGTGTAATTTGAATTTAGAAATATTTTTGGTGTATTTGTGTTGTTTCAATAAATGAATCAAATTTTTCAAAATCTAAATCGACTGGTAGAAGTGAAGTGCGTTCCAATACAAACACTGTTAATACTAGCCATTAATTGTGTCAGTAGATGAAAATGATTAATAATACTTACATTCTCTATAATTTAACAGAGCATAAATCCAAATCCTAACGAGAGCCGCATTTTCCATGCATATAAAAGGAGTGTGTCACTGTCAGAAATATGCATGACATTCAAGGACACAGTTAATGCACAAAAGAACGTCCAAATTTCTATTCTTCTAATTCATGCATACAGTCCAATTACACTACCAACTTCTTATGAATGTGCTATCTTTGTTTATATCGCTGATTCTTGACAGGAAATGGACTGTATATAGGACACAGTTGGTGCCAGAGAAGAACCTCAGTATTAAGTACTTGACCCATCCCATTAGCGTGTTGTGTGTGTAATTTCGCCAAACCCACGTGCACCTAGATTTAGTGCATGCTTGCACGAAAATACCAAAACTTCCTGGCCATGACCACTGGCTTTGCATGTATGAATTTTGGCATAGCACTGCGCTTAGTGCTGTCACTCTTAAAATAGGGCCCTTGGTTGTTGTTGAAGCCACATGTCATAAAATTCATGTTTTAAATTATTTCAGTTTCATTACCATGCTTAGTATCCATTCATACCAATATCACAGTGAGCAAACAGCAATAACATCTGCAGTAGTGGCTAATAAGGTGCCAATCAGCTATTTATATTGAGTTATTAGTGTTCCAGATCTCCTGATATTCAGGCTTTGTGTAACTAACCCAAAGCAGGTAATCAACCTGCTAATGAGAACTGCTATCTTCTCTCTCTCTCCCTGTCTCTGTCTTTCTCTCTTACTCCCTCTTGAGTTTAGCAAAGTTGAATGAAACACAGAGAGGAATTAACTGATCAGAACGTGTGGTGAAGGTTTGGACTGAAAGACAGATGAAAAGGAGGAAGTAATGAATGCATGCAATGTGTATGATAACCTCAGTATTAAGTTGCACTTGAGAAAGTTTTATTCCAGAGGAAGTTTTATTTCATGAGGTATGGGGTGGAGTTGGGGGGACATGTGTTTTTGATTTAATGGGATGAGAGAGAGGGAGAATGAAAGAGGGAGAGACAGTGCAAAATGATGTCTGTCTTTGATTTAAGCTAATGCTCTTTAAGCTCAGGATATCTTAGCCTTGATCTTGGAGAGGATTCAAACTACATTTAGGATGATGGTGGATTACCATGATGTGGAGAGTCAGTGGCATATGTTTATTGTACGGTGCTTATTGCACACGTTTGTTAGGTAGTGATAGATGATGGTGTAATGCAACTGAGCTGGCTGGAGGACGGGAGTTTATAAGGCTGGTCATTTATAGACAGTGTAAGTATAACAGGCTTTGGAAAGTGAGCTAAAAGTCGAAGATCCTACAATGCGAGACGTGGGGCTAATGTTTACTTGAAGCAGATCCAAACTTGAACTGTAGATGACAATCTCTTAGACCACAAACAATCACATATTAGGCACCAACAAATGTATGTTCTGTTTTTTATAATGGTTCCAACATAGCGAACATCACCGACAAGTGTTTATCTGTTGCATACTGATTCTCATTCTCTACCTCATGGCCCAGACAGAATCTGTACACTCAGAACTCTGCAGAAAACTACAGAAAAATCCTATTTTCATGATGCTTTTAGCTACCAATAAGGGTGTAGTACTCTCAGGTACATTTAATGCATTTTTCAATGTTCAAATCCGTTCCGCAGATTTTCCCTAAAAATCAGCGCAGAAAATGCAAAAAATGTCAGCGATTCCTTCTGGATGAGACAAGCCCCTCTGAAGTTCCACAGCTATCAACATTACTTCTTAGCCACAAGATAAATAAATAATCTGGAAAACTCTCTCCCCCCTCTATGTCTTTTATATTTTCATTTAGCTTATTTATTGTGTTTTGTCTTTCAGATGCATATATTTGGTTTAAAGACTTTTTGCCAGTTCTCATTGTTGACAGTTGAACATTACCCCATCCCCTCCATCAGTTCTCAAACTCTTCTTTCTGCTCCACCCTCCCTTCTTCAGTAGCAGTATTGGGGGTGCTTTCAGTGCCCTGGCAGGGCAGGGGTTTGGCCTGATAGCAGCCCCCTCATTCTCCAGTTGCCTCCCTGCAGACCTCTGCTTAGACTTATAGCTTTATGCCACACTGTCTTTCTGATTTGTTGCTCTTGAAATTGTTTCATGAAGGAGAACTTAACACACTAAACACTTTCCACCAACTCCCCCTTCCCCACAAACCAGCCACTGTGAAATGTCAGTAACGTCATCTTTAATAAAAACAAATGGATAACGTTTATTTACAGTCCATAAGCATTCTGATAAAGGGAATGTGACTTTCTGACATCCAGATGAGGTACAGTACATATTAATGAGTTCAAGTTTGCTGTAATACATTTACTGTGTTGTTTATGTAAAGTGGTATACTGCCGATGAAAGTGGGGGTGATACTGAGCACATAAGCACATCTATTAATGCAACCCCACAGTGACCTTGTGCCTGCCACATGCAGATATTTCCAGGAAAAACACATTTAATTTTATCAGCTTAAAACTGTAGAAAAACGCCATCCATCAGACTTAGTGAAATTACAGCGAATGACAGTCTCTTAAAAGTTCTGGTTTGTAGACTCCTCCAAAAGCATTTAGTCACTACTTGATCACTACATATATAATATTTAAAGGAAGCTGTCCAATTTCAATGCTGTTGTAACCTTAAATAGCCTGGCAGCATAAAGAGTGTTTGCTATACTCTAGAGCAGTGTTTCTCAACTGTTAAGTCGCAAACCAAAATTGGGTTGCAGGTCTGTTCGGATTGGGTCGTGGACAACAAGAAAAGAACAATACATGGTTCTAACTTCATTGACAATTTTTCAGTGGCCGCCCAGGTGAAATTTCAGGCCGCCGAGGCTAATTTAATTGTAATCTCATGCTCACACCAATGATCTGCTTTGCTCTAATCTACTGTATTGTATGTCAGCTGGGCTTCCCTCAATATCGTGGCACAGATCACACAACAGATGCAACTAATTTGAATTCTACTGAGGATATTCTAGTTTAATGCGCTATGGAGGAAGTCAAACCTTTCAAACAGCTAGACAGCACCGACATTATAAACAGCACTGATGAGGAAAAGAAGACACTGCTATGCTCCACAATAAAGCAAAATTTTTGACAACAACAAAAATAATGTTTCTTTATACATTGCCTTAGACTTGAAAACCACAAAAAAAAAAAAAACTATGCAAGATAAAAGAAATGTGACCAAGGCTACATTAAATACACGTTATGTTTTTTACTATGTTGGGTTGCCACTTGATGTCCAATGTGTAACTTCTGGTTCCACTATTTCTCTCAAACTCTCTCTTAAAATATCCTTTTTGTGATTGGATTTTTGCTCTAACAAGTCTTCTGATTAATGGATATGGGGATGCTAAATTTTCCATTTGAATTCTGTTTTAGAAACAATCTGATATGTTGATTATTTAAACCAATCAGATAGACTAAAAAAAGAAAGAGAAATGCACATTCCGAAAATACAGCGATTGAAAAATAGCTCTTAGTCACTGATGATTAACTCGCAATGACGAACACTATAATTGCATTAAAAAATATACATTTTCCCATTCTGTTCATGTAGCCAAGTTTTTGGCCTCATATTAACAAAGTTCTTGAAACATTCTGTGATGATCTGTTTATGTTTACTTGGCCCTAAAATTAAAATGTTGTTGACACTTGTGTGCTGGCCTAATGAGATTATGCCCTGTGAATGTGGGCACTTTGCCCACTCAAAAGCATGTGTCGAGTAACACACACACACACAGCATTTATTGCATAATTTGGCTACCTGCTGTCACTTGATAAGGCAGCAGTCTGAACTCCTCTACTCGGCGAACATGACATCCTTTTTGTGTATTTCCTCTCTAGTGGACTGGATAGAGTAATTCCAGACCAGGTGCAGTCACAACTTCATTGCCCCTCTCACATGGATGGATGATGTTATAATGATTTTATATAAAAAAATAAATAAATAAATAAATAAAAAAAGCAATAATCACGGTTACAGTAAACATTTACAATGGAATTTATGGACGCCGTCCACAAACATTAACTTAAACTCTGTGGACCCACTGGGTGGTCCACAAGGGGGCGCTATGTTGCGAAGTTAAGTCATTTTTATTTGTATAGCGCTTTTCACAACACACATAGTTCAAAGCAGCTTTACAGAAAACTAATTAACAAAAAAAAATTAACTGTAATATCTATAAATTCTTTGAGTCATCATTGTGTAATTTGATTAAATATTATTGTAAATTGTAGTGTTGGGTTCGAGTCCACCTTAGTCAAGTCCAAATCTTTAAACAGTTGAGTCTGAGTCCAAAAGGGGCTGAGTCGGACTCAAGACCGAGTCCACATGTGATTTTTTTTCGTTTTTTATTTGTAATACATTTGCAAAGATTTCACGTTGTCATTATGGGGAATTGTTTGTAGAATTTTGAGGAAAATAATGAATTTAATCCATTTTGGAATAAGGCTGTAACATCTCATCTCGCTGTTTCTTCAGTGTCTCACGGAGGACTGGCACATTTTAGACACTGTGTCAAGTTAATAAGAGCTTCAGGTTTCAAAAATGCATGCCGAGACACCTGCGTTCTGTTTGCACTGTGTCTAGATTGTTTTTTTTTTGTTTTGTTTTTTGCACAGGTGTCACAAAGATTTAACG
This sequence comes from Myxocyprinus asiaticus, assembly GCF_019703515.2. Classification (NCBI taxonomy): domain Eukaryota; kingdom Metazoa; phylum Chordata; class Actinopteri; order Cypriniformes; family Catostomidae; genus Myxocyprinus; species Myxocyprinus asiaticus. Next base: position 23,151,143 of record NC_059375.1, on the reverse strand, counting down.
TTCTGAACAAGTTCAGTTTGCAAAGAGGGAACTGTTACAATGTTTAACATTATTCCAGATTGTTCTGCAACAAGCAAAGTTTCAGCGCTTGATAAACGGCAATGGTTTTCCCTTCTGCTTTAGTGTGCTGAGGGGCCGCCATGCCTTGTATGTTTATTGTTACAATACGAACATTGCTTAAGATGCGTACATAAAATATAGCCTCAGCATCAGAATATAAACGCCAAGTGAAAGTAAAGTAAATAAGACAGGAATATATTACTATTGTATACAACAAATCCTCAAAGTAATACAAATACTGCATCATATTATAATGACAATCTGGACAACAATAAATAATTGTTGGGTTATAAAATTAATAAATAACAACTGAATTCCAAAATGTTACTGGGTGAAATAGTAGGTTTTGCACACACACACACACACAAAGATTGTTTTGTAAAAATAGTAGGTAAATATTTAAAATAGTTTTTTTTTTTTAATCACTGTATTGTGGAAAAACTGGAAAACATGTATTAATTATCTTTAACAAGATTTTTATTTCATTAAACATTTTGAGTGTACTTGGCTACAACGGATGATAGGATTAATTTAAAATTATGATTTAAAATGCATTTTATGTACAGTTGCAATTGAAATTATTCAACCCCCCAAGACAGTAAGGATTTACAAAGGTAAGCTTTTCTGATGACCCAGAATTTTTAAACCTTACATCTATATCAGTTGAGTGACACATTCAAAGTCATAGTGTGAATATATAACCTAATATTTGTAAATAGCAGGAGTTTTTAAAAATACAGCCATGTCATAATTATTCAACCCCTATTGCATGTAGCTGTTTATTAAATATGTAAGGCTACACAAGTAATTGTTTTAAAACAAAATTAAGTCATCAATCTGCAATGGCACTTTTTCTGTTTCAAATTTAAGTTTAGCGTTGTAAGCAAAAATGTATTTCTATGCAAAAAATGCAATTCAAAATAAGCTGTCTCAAAAGCTAATAGAGGAGATTATTTCATTACACAAGAAAGGTCATGGCTAAAAGTACATTTCCAAGGCACTTCAATTTCCAATAGACAAAGTTGGCAGCACCATTCATACATTTTTTTTAAATTTGGTACAAAAGCAACCTTCTTGGGGTGTGGAAGAAAGCAAAACTTCACCAAGGGAAATGTTGACTTGAATATTCAAGAAGTAATTAGGAAAGACCTGTGGAGTCCTGGAAGAAGGTTTTATAGATGTATGACACTAAACTGAAAATGAGTTTTAGACCCATGGGTCAGCAGTACGTCTGGAGTAAGATGACAAGGTGATGACAAGAACGACACCATCCCCACAGTCAAGCATGAAGGTGGATCGGTCCTGTTATGGGGGTGTTTTGCGGCTGCAGGAAACGGCTATCCTGACTATGTGACTGACACCACGGATTCTTTCAGGTATCAGGCCATTTTGGCATGAAAAATGTGATGCCTTCAGTGTGTAAAATGAAGCTCGGTGATTATTGGACTTTCCAGCGAGACAATAACACCAAAAATACATCCAAGTTGTCCAAAATCTGGTTCAGGGATAGGTCGTGGAATGTCCTTAAATGGCCCTTTCAGACCATCATTAAAATCCCATTGCAAACCTTTGTTGGGATTTCAAGGAAGCAATGGCAGCACAGAAACCAAAGAATGTCAATGAGCTGGAAGCTTTTGCTCATGAGAAATGTGTAAAAAGTCTAATAGAGAGGTGTCCGAAGCCTGAGAACACTTACCTGAAACATTTATTTGCTTTTATTAAGGATAAAGGATGCTCCACAAATGACTGACTTTGGGTGTTGAATATTTTTGACATGACATTTGTGGAGAGAATTTTAAATTTTTTATCTTAAAATTTGGGAAAACTGAACTCTTTGATCTCAAAATCACTCAAATGTGTATTAACTTACTTTGACTGTTTACTGAGGTTTTAGTTGATGTGTTTTAATTCACATCACCAGAATGTATTGCTGGTGGGGGGTTGAATAATTTCGATTGCAGCTGTAATTTTTTAAGCAAACATTTTCGAAATGGGGCCCTGGCTTGGTCGGATGCTTGGGGCCTCAGAAAACCCGCCCCTGGGCGTAGCCTACTTCCCTAAAGTCAAGATCAAACTCATCTTGGGCTGACGTTTCCTTCTTTTCACATTCTATTTAGTATGGATAATAGGTGAATAGAGACTTCTCCCCTCACTTGTGTTCTTCATTGTATTTTCTGACTTTTTTGCCATTGAAACACAAGTGCCAGCTTTACAGGTAACACACAGAGGTTGTACTACAAATATGTAACAGACTGAGTCGTACAATTTCCATGGTCTATTTCATCCAACAAATTAGTTTAAATGTCCCTGATACATAGTAAATTTGATTTTGTCTCAATATAGTCAACATTTTCAGTTAGAAATGACTTTGCGTGGTAAGCGTGAGTCTTATAAAACTTGTTCTATTTAATAATTTGCAGAGTTGGGGAACATAATTTTTAAAGTGTACTTATGTTATTGATATTTCTGGATGAGAGCAGCAGAGCATGTCTGGCGAATGGCGATTTCTTTTCTTGCACACACATACGCTGCACGTGGGCGAGAGAGTTAAAAAAAGTGCTTTGAAAGAGTGCACGCTGCTGCTCTCAGCCAGAATAATCACATGTAAGGACACATATATACGTGTGAAAACTGAGGCGCAGTATCAAATACACAATGTATGATAGTACTAACTGTAGAGAGCACGTCAATATGAAGACAAAGCCAAATCCCGAACATTTAGAGGCAATTTTGAAATCCCGGCCAGACGCTTTTTTCAGGTCTGAAAAAGAGGACATGTCTGGGGAAAAGAGGATGTATGGTCACCCTGTTATGTTATTTTTTTTTTTAAACGTAGCCAGAGAAGCTGACGTCTTCTCTGGGCTCAGTGTCATCTTAGATGTAAAGCAGAACAGTGGAACTGTGTTTTTTGGTCCGAAGAGTCCACATTTCAAATTTTTTTTTTTTTGAAAAACACAACCATTGTGTTCTCCGGGCCAAAAAGGAAAAGGACCATCCAAGCTGTTATTAGCATCAGGTCCAAAAGCCAGTGTCTGTATGGGCCAGGGGTGTGTCAGTGCCCATGGCGTGGGTAACTCGCACATCTGTGAGAACACCATGAATGCAGACAGATATGTACAAATTTTGGAACAACATATACTGCCATCCAGCACCATCTTTTCCAGGGATGTCCTTGCATTTTCCAGCAGGACAACTTCAAACCACATACTGCCTGGATTTTAGGTGCATGACTGTGTAAGCAGAGAGTGTGTGTGCTAGATTTGCCTGCCCGCAGTCCTGACCTGTCTCCAATTGAGAATGTGTGGTGCATTATGAAGTGCATTAGATGGCAACGAAGACCCCGTACAATTGTGCAGCTAAAGACCTACATAATGGATGAATGGGGGAAAATTCCACTTTCTAAACCTAACAAACTTGTGTCTTCAGTGCCCAAATGCTTAATAAGTATTATTAAAAGAAATGGTGATGTTTCACAATGGTAAACACTCAACTGTTCCAAATTTTTGGAGTGTGTTGCAATCATCTGATTTGAAATTCACATGTTAAAACATCATATAATGTGTAGTTGTAGTGTTTTCAAGATAGCAAAGGGTGAATATAATTTACAGATCACACATTTTTGTTTTTATTAGCATTTTACATACTGTCCTAACTTTTTTGGAATTGGGGTTGTATGAATAATTGGAGTTGTTAACATATACAATATTATTTATAATAATACGCGCAAAGGTGTTGGGCGTTGCCCAGCCCGCTGCTCTGCAAATGTCTGTTAGAGATGCGCCACTGGTCAAAGCCCAGGAGGCCGCCAAACTCCTGGTAGAATGGGCCCATTGTTATGGCATCAATGACCCAGTGGGTGATCCTCTGCTTGGAGTCAGCGCTTCCTTTCCGCTGTCCACCAAAGCAGACAAAGAGCTGCTCAGAGACTCTAAAGCTCTGCGTGCGATCCAAATAGATGTGTAAAGCGCACAATGTCAGGGCTGGGTCTGCCTCCTCCTGGGGTAGCGCTTGCAGGTTCACCACCTGATTCTTAAAAGGGGTCATGGGAACCTTGGGCACATAGCCCGGTTGGGGTCTCAGGATCACGTGAGAGTAGCCCGGACCGAACTCCAGGCATGTTTCGCTGACAGAGAACACTTGCAGGTCTCCTACCCTCTTGATGGAAGTGAGCGCAGTCAGGAGGGCAGTCTTTGAAGAGAGTGTCTTAAGCTCAGCTGACTGCAGGGGCTCAAAAGGGGCTCTCCGTAGACCCTGAAGAACTACAGAGAGGTCCCATGAGGGAATGAGGCACGGTCGGAAGGGATTCAACCTCCTGGCGCCTCTCAGGAACCTGATGATCAGGTCGTGCTTCCCTAAGGACTTACCGTCCTCTGTGTCATGGTGTGCCGCTGTAGCGGCTAGATACACCTTCAAGGTGGAGGGGGACAGCCGCCCTTCCAACCTCTCCTGCAGGAAGGAAAGCACCGATCCAACTGTGCATCTCTGGGGGTCTTCTGCGTTGGGAAGAACACCACTTAGCAAACAGACGCCCCTTCAAGTCATACAGGCGCCTCATAGAGGGGGCCCTATCCTGAGTGATCGTGTCTACCACCACGGGTGGTTGGCCACTCAAGTCTTCTGCATCCTGCCAGGGGCCAGACATGGAGATTCCAGAGGTCTGGTCGCGGTTGCCAGATGGTGCCCCATCCCTGAGAAAGAAGGTCCTTCCTCAGGGGAATTCGCCGGGTGGGGGGGGGTGGGGCTGTCGCGAGGAGCGTGAGGTCTGAGAACCATATCTGGGTGGGCCAGTGGGGTGCTACCAGGGTGACCTGCTCCTCATCCTCCCTGACCTTGCACAGGGTCTGTGCAAGTAGGCTCACTGGGGGAAACACATATTTGCATAGTCCAGGGGTCCAGCTGTGTGCCAGCACATCTATACCGAGAGGTGCCTCGGTCAGGGCGTACCAGAGCAGGCAGTGGGAGGATTCTTGGGAAGTCTACCTGTGCCTGCCTGAAATGACTCCAAATCAGCTGGACCACCTGAGGGTGGAGTCTCCTCTCTCCCCTGAGAGTAACCTGTCGTGACAGCACATCCGCTGCAGTGTTGGGGTTGCCTGGGATGTGAGTGGCTCGCAGCGACTTGAGGTGCTGCTGACTCCAGAGGAGGAGACGGCAGGCGACTTGTGACATACAACAGGAGCATAAACCACCTTGACGGTTGATGTATGCCACCGTTGCCATGTTGTCTGTCCGAACTAACACATGCTTACTCTGGATCAATGGCCAAAACCTCCGCAGGGCGAGCAGAATTGCCAACAACCTGAGGCAGTTGATGTGCCAACATGGCCGCAGGCCCGTCCAGGAGCCGGCGGCTGCGTGCCCGTTGCATACAGCACCCCAGCCCATTTTGGAGGCGTCTGTCGTAACCACGACACGCCTGGAGACCTGCTCTAGGGGAACGCCTACCCATAGAAATGTGAGGTCAGTCCAAGGGCTGAAGAGGCGGTGACAGACCGGCGTGATGGCCACGCGATGTGTCCCACAGCGCCATGCCCATCTCGGGACTCGAGTCTGGAGCCAGTGCTGAAGCAGTATAATATGCATCAACCCGAGCGGAGTGGCCACCACTGAGGATGCCATATGCCCCAGGAGCCTCTGAAACAGTTTCAGTGAACACCTTCAAACAGGTCAGCACTGGCTGTGCACGCTCATTCGTGAGGCGCGCTGTCATCCAACTCCAAGCCGAGAAAAGAGATGCTCTGAACCGGAGGAGCTTGCTCTTTCCCCAGTTGACCCGAAGCCCTAGTCGGCTGAGGTGCGAGAGCACCAGGTCCCTGTGTGCACACAACACATCCCGAGAGTGAGCTAGGATTAGCAAATCGTCGAGATAGTTGAGGATGCGAATGCCCACTTCCCTTAACGGGGTAAGGGCTGCCTGTGCGACCTTCGTGAAGATGCGAGGGGACAAGGACAGGCCGAAAGGGAGGACTGACTTTGTACTGATATGCCCGACCCTCGAATGCAAACCTCAGGAAGGGTCTGTGTCGAGGTAGAATCGAGACGTGGAAGTACGCGTCCTTCAGGTCTACTGCCGCGAACCAATCTTGATGCCGGACACTCGCTAGAATGTGTTTTTGCATCAGCATCTTGAACGGGAATCTGTGTAAAGCCCGGTTCAGTACTCGCAGGTCCAAGATTGGCCGCAACCCACCGCCTTTCTTCGGTACAATGAAGTAGGGGCTGTAAAACCCCTTCTTCATCTCGGCCGGAGGGACAGGCTCTATCGCACCCTTCCGTAGCAGGGTAGCGATTTCCGTGCGCAAAGTAGTGGCGTTCTCGCCCTTCACCAAAGTGAAGTGGACGCAGCTAAACCTGGGCGGATGCCTGGCGAACTGAATCACATAGCCAAGTCGGACGGTCCGGACCAGCCATCGTGATGGGTTGGAAAGTGCAAGCCATGCGTCCAAGCTCCGGGCAAGGGAGACCAAGGGGACAATCTCATCGGACATACCAGTGGGTGGGGCCTCACGGTGGGGCAGAGCCTGAGGTGCCACGCCGTGTTGTGGCCGTGCTGAGTTCAGGGACATCGAAGCACTTACCTGGCTCCATGTGAACAGCCTGGGAGGGGGGAGGAAGAGGCCTGTCCTCGTGACCCATGGAGACCGTCACATCAGTGGCGGATTTGTGCCACAGCTGGGCACGCAGGGGTGGGGAGACCGCCGCTGGAGCGCCAAATCTGCCAAAATGGAATGGTGGATGGTGGTCGTGATGACAGCTGTGCGCACTGGGTATGTGACCCAGGGAACAAGGAAACCGCTCTTTTGCTGAACTCTTGGGTACCGCAGCCATTTGGGCATGTGGCGAAATTAAATGAAAACGTAACAAAAGATTCTCCTCCCGGCCCTCCACCAGGGGATGGAGTGGTCTGCTTACCAGCTCCAGAGCAGCGGGTTTCGTCGTCCCTGGGTAGCCCGTCTCAGGGGTGCTTTGAAGCCTTTCGCGGGTTCTTGGCGGCCGTGAGATGGGTGGCATCTGCTTCCTGCGATGGGCTCCACGCCGGGGCCGAGCCGCTGGGGCAGGATGTGCTGGATAGCCTCCGCCTCTGCCAATCTGGGAAAGGGGGGGCGCCAAGGAACCGTGCCTTGTCAGCCTCTCCCATCTCAACCAGATTGAGCCAAATGTGGTGCTCCTGGACCACCAAGGTGGACATCGCCTGCCCGAGAGTCCGCGTCATGACCCGGAGGCGCGACGAAGTTCTCTGCAGTGCACCAGTGCAGAGGGCGGAGAAGCCGCTGAAATGCGCCATCAGATCCAGCAGAGGTGAATGAACAGCCGAGGGAATTCAGCTCAGTGAGCATCGACCGTTCGGCTCCGAAGAGAAAATCTGAATGAGTGGTTGCATACCAGCTCCTTTTATACCCGTATGTTCGGGGGAGTGGTATGCAAATACCACTCGCCAATTTTCATTGGCCTTTTTTCAAAGACCACAGGTGTTTCGGGCTCCCAAGAGTGACCCCTAGTGTCACTACATCGACACAACGTCGAGTGAGTGACAGATAGGTAAAGGCATGTCTGTAACCTGTCCATGTTGGCATCTGCCACTTTGGCAAGCTGCTACCAAGTTACAGATGAATTTGCGCCAAAATACTGTTTTAGAGTACTTTGGTAGAATAAGCGGATTGCTTCTGTGCATAGGGCCTCCCTATCTGGTTTTGCCATCTGTAGATGAAATAAGTATACCAAGAGCCAGAATCAGCAGAAAAATATATTTCTGCCACACTTAATAATGACTTCCATATTGAAACAATTGATTTCAAAGGTAAATGGTAGCATTTTCAATCAGTTAACTGTTGATACATGTTCATTTAGAAGAGATGTTTGAGTTAATGTTTTGATTGCATCTATAAGTTATTTACACAGATCAAAAGACCATGTTCAGCGATATAGGGTCATGTTTGACTACATTCGGTACTGACTGAAAAATTGGGTATTAGAATCATCACCTTTACATTGATAGTCAAATAAAAACCAGCAGATATTAAAGGGCTTCTCTAGTAGGCAGCCCACTCATGCAATGCTAGATTCAAAAAAGTAACAAAACAAATAAGAATAAGAATAATCTAATATTTTGTGTTGTTTTGGTAAGACTGTGAGTGTTAGCCTAGTTCTGTCTTAGTTCACTCCCTTTTCTCCATATGGTAAATGGTTCACACTTCACTGTATATTGTTGCTTTTCATGGTCTGACACAGGTGGAACTTTTCCAAACATAATCAGTGCAGCAAAATCAGCAAGTTTCCTGCCTTAATTGGTTTAGGCATTCAAGAAGTCCATTTGTGTAGCATAGTCATGCAATTACACAAAGTTCAACATGTTGAAAATTAAAATCAACACAAAAATGTCAATTTACGCCACTGGCTCAAATTAGATAAAAAGTATAGTGCGAGATGATGGACACTGCTCAACATAGCCATTTTGCTCAGTTCCTGGTTCTGTCTAAAGCATAGCAGTTCCCCAAATCATAGATCAGGAATTTTGCAACAGAAGCTAAATCTTGCAGGTTGAGCCATGCTAAAAATGGTCAAAATGGTCCCTGGAGCCAGAAGTGAACTCTGTGGCATTTTCCTCATGTCTGATTGTCATATTCTTGGCACTTGTACAGTATCAGGATGAAGGTAAACACAGGTCCAGGATTATTTTTTGACTTATCAGAAACATTTGATTTCACAGGAAAATGCAAATGTTGTTGATGAGTTAATTTTTGACAGTTTGATTTTAAAGAGTGGTTTGAGTTCATGTTTTGTCTGCATATGTAAATAATTCGCACAAAGCAAGAGACCATATTATGTTTGATATGTAATACTACCATAATACTCCAACTATTGCTGAAGTATTTCGAGTGTATACTGTGCACAGTATGTGAATTCTCTGAATGTATATAATACCTACTACATTGGCCAATGGAGCACAACGCATGGAGAACAGTATCCTACAATGCAGTGCGCCTGACATGACCTTCCATTTCCAAATAATGAATGAACTTGATATAATCGGTGTTGTGTAAGTTACTTACATAGCAATCCACTGAAAACTACTAATTATTTCTCTAAATTTGTAATCAGATTATTTTGCTAATTACTTCATGGAAAAAGTAATCTCATTACTTATTACTTTTAAGTTACTATCTAAAACTTTTCTGCTCAACAAATTCAAAATAATGTCTATATTTCTTGTTCATTGTTACACACAAGTCACACACTCAGCACCTCACATTTCTCCTTCACAATGACTCGTTACGGGGCCATAATTAATGTATTCCTCATAAATAATATATTAGAAATAAGCATAACCCTATAATGTACTTAAAAGTAGTTAAAGTAATTAAAAGTCAGTAACTGTAATGTGATTACAAGAATTTGAAAGGTAATGCATTACACTATGTTTTTTACTAAAAAGTCATTAGAATACAGTAACTAATTACTTTATAATTGGATTACACTCAACACTGGATATAATATCAACTGTGATTTTGTTCTCCACCTTGACTCGTTATTTGACTGGACTAGAATGATGGATGCCACTCTGTAAATAAATGCCCAATGTGCAAATTTCATTTGACAAATGCAGTGAGGTCATGTAATAACAATGTAGCATGGTACTGGTTGAAATGCTTATCAGTTTTACTTTTTTTTTATTTTATTATAGGCAGTATACACTGTATAGTACACACTACTCAAGAAGTAGTAAGGTAATATTCCATTACAAACATAGCTTTTGTCTGATGCGATTATGTGTCTGTCACACTTCATTCTTTCAGTTGTTTTTTCTATATTTTTTTAACCGAGACACAAATATTGCAGTTAATAATTGGTTGATAACTGGTCTGCTCTTCAGTAGCAGTTAGTTATCATCATAAAGCACTGTGTTTCTGCGACATGTCTGACATTGAATTGTTATGTCTTCATTTCATATGACATCCCTCTCTTCTGCTGCCGTCTCTGCTGTATTTAACTGAATGAATATTTAATATGCTTCTGATCTCTCTTCACATACACACAAGCACACAGACTTTCTCTTTCTAGCTCCTGTTTTCACATGGCATTTCCAATCCAGTGATTTTGCTTCTGCCAGTCTCAAACAAGTTGTCATGCTTCCTATTTTTTCCCCTCCAACAATGTGATAAACAAAGTCTCTACACCTTCTTTAATGAGGTGTTACACTCACCTGTCTGTTTGTACAACAGATCTCAGAAAGGTTTATCACCTAATCTGAATGCGGAAGTGTTCCACGATTCGACTGTTTTAAATTTCCGGCCTCCTGTGTTTTCACTTTCATCTGTGTATATTCTTAGCGGGTAATGTCATTTTTAAGGTATTACATTTGTAAAAACTGTCAAAAAACATGCCAATACTTCACGACAGTTTTTTTTATAGACAGTGCCTCATCTGAGTGTGTAGATGACATGAAGCGATGGTCCGAGGTTAGTTACGTTGATATTAATTATTCTGAGTTATGACAGCCAACAATTGCACAAGTTGAGCCTGAAATTCATTTTTACACCAAGTAACACTTCATTGGTTGTTGTTCTCCTCTGGATCGCTCGTTTTGGCAGTTTTTACTTGGCGTCATGAGACCAGAAATACAAAACAGGCAATTAGAATCATCATGGCACCGCCCAGTTGTTGCTCAGGAAAACTGTGGATAGTTGTAAATAAATAAGTGCTTTGATTTCTTTCTCCTTTACCTCTGGAGTGCATGATAAAGAAGGGCAGTCTCATAAGATAAACATAGTAATAGTGATTAATATCCTGCATTATCAAAACGTCAAACATGTGAGGATTCTGTAGAAACTTCAGCTATGACCACGTTTGAATGACAAAAAACATTGGAGTTGATTTAACCGGTTTTATTGTTTTAGTAAATTATACATATACTAAAATAGCTATGCTATTATATAGATATTTTTTAGCCCCTAAGCCCATCTCTACCCCTAATCAGTGCACAACAATATGAAAAGTGTAATAGACAAATACATGTACAGTCACTATAATTTAATAAAAAATACCAAAGAAAGCGCCATAAAAGTAGTTCATATGATGCATGTGCTATATTCCAACTCTTTTAAAGCCATACAATTGCATTTTGTGAGGCACAGAGCGAAGTATAAGTTGTTGTCCTCGCAAAAGTGTCCTCTCCTCCTTAGCTCTAAAATCTCTTCAAAACGATACATTCAAACTTTGCGCATGGCAGTCGGTCACAAGCAGTGTTGGGCGTAAAGACTCATTGTGAAGGAGAAATGTGAGGTGCTGAGTGTATGACTTGTGTGCAACAATGAGCAAGGAAGAAATATAGACATTATTTTGAATTTGTTGAGCAGAAATGTGTTTTAGAAAGTAACTTAAAAGTAAAGTAATTAGTAATGTGATTACGTTTTCAATTAGTAAAGTTATTAGTAAAGTAATCTGATTACAAATTTAGATAAATAATTTTTAACAGATTACTATTTTTAATTAACTTAGCCAACACTAGTCACAAGACACTTAAGAGCAAACAGCATTTTACAGCACTGATTTCTAACCTGTTGTAACTTTGGTCATAATGCTTCTTGATTTTAAATGTTTACATGAGTACAAATGCGAGAGCTGCAGCATAGAGGAATGTTTTCATGGAATATTGACTCAAATTTCAGTCTGTTCCTCACATAAAGCTATTGTATGGTTTCAGAAGATTTGAAATAGTGTAGAATAGACTACTTAAATGCTATTTTCTGTCATTTTTGGAGCCTGATAGTAAAAATCAGTGTCCACTTTCATTGTATGGAACAGGACAGCTACAGTAGGTCAGTCGGGTCATGTGGGTTTGGAACGACATGAGGGTGAGTATATATAAAAGTTTACCCTTGGGTAAATAAAATCCTCTGAAACGAGCTGAATGCAGCACCAAAGTGATGTTCTAATGTTGTTTTAATTTGGCACAAGAATTCGTCACCAGACTGACGTTTCCTTATTATAGTCTTATGGATGAAGACACAGCAATTTGAGACATCCTTCTGCAAAGAAATTATGATATGAAATGTCAGAGGGATTTCCTTTATGTTGGATGTCTTTATTGAGAGGATCTAAACCAATATTTGAACACAAAAAGAGGATGTAGGGTGGCTTTGACACACAGTGAGAAAGGGGCTTACTAAAGAGCAGGATGGAATAATGTTGAAATGGCATATGGATTTGTGGCATCCTGCAACAATCACTTCCTCTTCTGCTCACCTTTCCTTACTAGTACATACGCATGCAACAGGAAACCACTGGACTGGTCATTTCTGTCTGCATCATCTTCTTTTAGAATTAAAAGGAATAATTCACCCAAACAATTGGAAATTCTTTCATCATTTACTCACCCTCTGTCTTTCTAAAACCATATTCACTCATGCATTCATGAGAGCCTTGTTCACACCGAATTAGCTTTGTTTAGTGCTGCCGCACAAATTAGCATTTTTTAAAGATATTGTTCAAAATATTTCCCTTTGTAATCTGCAGAAGAAAGTCAAACAGGTTTGGAATGACATGAGGGTGGGTAAATGACGGCAGAATTTTCATTTTTGGGTGAACTACTCCTTTAACAGAGAGAGTGATAGAGAGAGAACACTGTGGTACAGAGGAGAGAAAAAAGGCAATCTATGTGCAACCATTCTGTTCAAAGTGTCTGTAAAGAGAACATTGGAAATGCCAGTCCCCCTCTTAAAACTTACACACACTCGCTAGTACTCGAAAGCTTGAGAAAGGACAGAAATCCATTTTCTACCAGACCTGATTACCAGTTTACCCGACACAGACATTCACCTGCCCTCTCTCTCAACTTCTGATGGCCTACTGCCACACTGCAAATATAAATAAATATTTTTTTTAATGAGTATGTCTGTCTTGTTTTCCATTAAAAAATACTGTATCTAAAAATATAAAAATATTCTTACAAGATAAATGTAAAAAAAAAAAAAAAAAAAAAAAAAAAAATGCAAAAGCAAAATAGTGCTGTAAGTTTACAGAGAATACAATCTTGCCCCACTGGCAAATGATTATATATATATATATATATATATATATATATATATATATATATATATATATATATATATATATATATATATTTTTTTTTTTTTTTTTCTTGTTTCAAGCATAAATATTACTAAAGTTAAGTGAGGTTTGTGCTTAAAACAAGTAAAAACAATTTGCCAATGGGGTAAGATATATTTAAAAATACTGTATATTTGTAAACTTTTTCTTAGATTTTTGCTTTTCAAGTAAATGTGTCTTTCTTTAAGGACGTTTGAATATTATTTTAATGGAGAACAAGACAATACTATAGATGCAAGCAGCAATTATCTGGGTCAAAGTAGTCTGAAGTTGAGAAAATTACCAAAATTGCCAAATTTGATCTGGGCAAAGTAATTCCATTCCTAAGTACTCTAGTTACTTTGTGTGTATGCTGGTTGCAGACTAACACATTTTTCTTATTTTGTGATTCTTAGTGTACAAAATTGGTAGTACATCTTTCGTCAGTCATTCACGGTTCAGTTATGTGTGAATCAGAATAACTACCTAGGATGAGTTTGAAGAATGTGTTTTTCAATAAATAAACAGTGGCAGAAGTTTTTTCAGTCAAAAATGATAATCCAAATGACCAATTGATTCAGGGGCACTTGAATGTTTTTGTTATTACCAGAAAAGTATATTCATTTATTATAGCACCACCTTGTGGCCGATTCTCACAAAATTTAGTAAACAGACTAATTTTGACAATCTGTAAGCAAATGCCAAATTTCATAATGATCACCTGTTCACAACACGTTACTAGCTGCTGACATTTGATTGACGTCTGGCAGCCATTTAGGTTGATTTGTCCAATCAGTATTTTAAAGATATGTTAACACTTGACCCAAAGAAGATTTATGTGAAATTTCAACTTCCTCGATCAAATTGTTTTAGTTTTTTGGGTCTTTTTGGAGTTTCGTTAAGTTTGGACTTTGCATTCAAATTATATAGTCGATAAGTGAATTTGGGCCAAGGCCAAAACATTTATAGGCTGATATCGCCTAATTTGATGAACCAACATTATTTTCATAACTTTTTGTCATTAGGGTCTCTACATGCCAAATTCTGTGTGAATCAGACCAACGGTCTTGGGGAAGTTTTTCGGAAAATTCAAAATGTCGTAAATCTTGACACTTGGATCCCTAAATACTTATTAATAAAATGATTTTTTTGCAGTGCATTGATAGGCCTTCACAAATGATCCTCCATCATTTAATATCTTTAATTATTAATAATTTTAAGGTAAGTCAACATCCATAAGGACAAAATCTAGCAATGATTCCAACAGACATCTATTGTATCCTCTTCAAAAGATTCCCCGGCAAATTCAAGCAATTTCTATGCAAAGGTGTTGCAAGGTTAGTTTTTGTTTAGTGTAAACTAAAAAGGACCAGACTCTGCAGGAGCTAAGAGGAAAGGTTTTCAAACACAAAGACATTTTGTTTGGCACTGTACATGATAGATTAGCTCTCACATCTGCCTCGCATACCTCTGATAGTACTGTTTCCCTCCTTTTCTCCACTGCTTTGTTTTTTCAGGCCTGCATATAATAACATACATTTAGCAGGCAGAGTGAGGCCAGCGACTGAGCTGTGTGGAGGAGCTGTGAGGCTGGAGCTTTTTCTTGGCTCAGGGATGTAATAGAGTTGGGCTAAGGGCCCAGTTAATCATGTTGAATCACCGTTCTATTGTAAGGGTTAGGGGTAAAAACGTTCCTATATAATGAATGTAGAGAATGAACCTCTATAAACGTACACCTGCTACCAAACATACGAAAGTAATGCGCTACATTGCAAGGCAACCGTAAACAACCTAATTAAAATAATTAACTATATACCTGGAGGAAGAACTGTTTATTACGTTAGTGCTCTTCATAGTGCTGTCTTTGCTGGCTATCTTTGAGATTTCTTTTTAACATCCTATTCTATTTCCTCTGTTTTTGTGTAGATGCTATATTATTGCACATTAATGCAAGAGAACTGAGGCATCATAGCCTGTCCAGTTGGTTTTGTGACAGTTTGTGCATATGTTATTAACCCATGAGGAGCAGCGATTTAACCTGTTGCATCATGAACATTCAATCCATCTGTGACGAGGAGGAGGGTGCACGGCCAGCGCTGAATCAGATGATCAGTGGGAGAGCGATGTAAAGGGGGGCCAGAGACACCAGTTCGGGAGATAGAGAGACGCACGTGGCCGTGCTGCATGTGTGTGTGTTTGTTTATGTTTGTTTTATGTTGAATTTGATATTAAACTTTTATGTTGACTGTTCAGCCGGTTCCCGCCTCCTCCTTGCCCATCCTTTACTTGTTACACCATCCCTCTGCTAACAATTAACATATCTGTCAAAATCAAAGGGTGGAAGGGGTGGAAATGGCTGCAGCCTTCATACATACCTCACCAAAGTAATATTTACACTGAGCTTTTGTAATTTCTTAGTTCAGTAAGATTTTCAAGCATCACCTGTTTATTGACTTTGAATAGAATCTATGTTAGCTCATGCTAGTTATTAGACCAACAGAGCACACTGCAAAATTGTTTCTTCAGGAAATAAAGTTTCACTGAGTCACTGAAGCCAGAAAGCGGCAAGGTGGAAACTGGAGTAGGCGGATAATGCAATTTAATTTGCAGAATAATTTCAGACAAGCACGTTACTTCCAAATATAAATTCCTCTGCTGTTTGATGTTCTGTATCTATTTGAAATGACTTCGACTGGTGACTCACAGGTGAGGGAGGGAGAAAAAGAGAGAGAAGGACATAAAGACACAAGTCTGAGAGAGAAAAAGGGAGAAACAAAGTTTCAAAAACAAAGCAGAAGGTCTTTGATCTTTTGAGTAGAAGAGATGCCACGTGGATAACCTCGTTTCGGGAGAAGAAGTAAAGCATAGTTGAATCAGAATGTGCAGTGTGCTTATTCTTGGTTTCAAAGGAAATGCTTGTGTGGGTGATATTGGCCTTTTGCAAGGCTTATGAGCATATACATAAACACCAAGTGTGGAGCCATGCAGACACATGGATACATACTTTCTGAATGCGATATGCATACATTCACACATTTGACAGTTCTCTTCCATCTGTTTGCATTGGACCATGTTCCATCTAAAATAACATTCACATCACAGAGTGGGTATAATATAAATCTGCACCTAATAAATGCACAAGGTTTAAAGAGTAATCCTCAATCTTAGCTCTTCTTCTTGGCCATGTTTATATTTGTGTGGCCCTCTCCCTCTCCTCTCCTCTCCTCTCCTCTCCTCTTGCCTTGTCTAGTCTCGTCTCCTTCTCTCTAATCTCATCTCTTCTCTCGTCTGGTCTTGTCTCGTTTCATCTCATCTCATTTAATCTACATTCGTCTCATCTTGTCTTGTTTCTTCTCTTCTTTCCATCTCCTCTACTTTCATCTCATCTTATGTTGTCTTGTATCCTCTCCTTTCCTCTAGTTTTGTCCCACCAAGTTTTGTCTCTTCACGTTTCATCTCCTCTACTCTCATTACATCTCCTATCCTCTCATTTGATCTCATCACCTCTTGTCATGTCTCATCTCTTCTCTTCTCATCGCCTCTCATCTTGTCACCTCTTTTCTCCTCTCGTCTTGTCTTATTTGCTCTTTTCTTGTCTCCTCTCCTTTCATCTCGTCTCCTCTCCTTTCATCTTGTCTTGTTTCCTCATCTCCTCTCCTCTTGTTTTATCTTGTCTCGTCTCATCTCCTCTCGTTTTGTCTCATCGCCTCATCTCGCCTGCTCTCCTCATGTCTTGACTCCTCTCATTGTGTCTTGTTTTGTCTCATTGTGTCTTGTCTCCTCTCCTCTCATTTGTCTCATTGCCCCTTATCTTGTCTGCTCTGCTCATGGCTTGACTCCTCTTGTCTCATCTTGTCTTGTTTTGTCTCATTGTGTCTCATCTCCTCACCTCTTGTTTTGTCTCATCGCCTCTCATCTTGTCTCCTCTTGTCTTTTCCCCTCTTCTCGTCTCCTCTCATCTCATCTCATTTCCTCTTCTCTCCTCTAGTCTCCTCTCGTCTAGTCTCCTTTCCTCTAGTTTGTGTAAACAATTCTTGTAACGTCTAATCTCATCTACTCTTCTCTCATCTCCTCTCCTCTCATTTTGTCTCATCACCTCTCATCTTGTCTCATCTCTTCTCCTGTCGTCTCCTCACCTCTTGATTGGTCTCATCATCTCTTGTCTCATCTACTCTCCTCTTGTCTTGCCTTCTCTCATTTTGTCTCATCTCTTCTCGTCTCCTCTCATTTAATCTCATCTCCTCTCCTCTCTTCTCGTTTAATCTCCCTTACTCTTATCTCGCCTACTCTCCTCATTTCTTGTCTCCTCCCCTCTCTTCTTATCTTGTCTCTCCTCATCTGGTCTTCTCTCATCTCTTGTCTTCTCATCTTGTCTAATCTTTTGTCTCATCTCCTCTCTTCTCATTTTGTCTCATAGTGTCTTGTCATGTCTCATTTTCTCTCGTCTCGTTTCCTCTGCTCTTGTTTGTTTTCATCGCCTCTTGATTTGTCACCTCTCATCTCCTCTTCTCTTCTCAT
Organism: Myxocyprinus asiaticus; assembly: GCF_019703515.2. Classification (NCBI taxonomy): domain Eukaryota; kingdom Metazoa; phylum Chordata; class Actinopteri; order Cypriniformes; family Catostomidae; genus Myxocyprinus; species Myxocyprinus asiaticus. Next base: position 23,133,479 of record NC_059375.1, on the reverse strand, counting down.
CTCTCCTCTTTTTCCTACCCCTCTCATCTCATCTTCTTCTTTTGTCTTGCCTCATTTCCTTTCATTATATCTCCTCTCCAATTGTCTTCTCTGTGTTGGCTTCTCTTGTCTCCTTTCCTCTAGTTCTGTCTCATCACATCTTGTCTCTTCTCATCCCCTCTCATCTCCTCTGCTCTCATTTTGACTCACCGTGTCTTCTCTCCTTTTGTTTTTTCTCATTACCTCTTGTCATTCTCATCTCTTCTCTCGTCTCTTTTCCTTTTGTTTAGTCTCATCGCCTCTCACCTCGTCACCTCTCATCTCTTCTCCCCTCCTCTTGTCTTGTCTCATCTAGTGTCCTTTCCTCTAGTTCTGTCTCATCACCTCTCGTCACGTCTCATCTCTAAATCATCTAATTTCTTCTCCTCTTGCTTGGTCTAATCGTCTATTGTCTCATCTCCTCTTGTCTCTTCTGTTTTCTCTCATTTTTTCTCACCTCATCTCTTCTCATCTCATCTTCTCTTGTCTCCTCTCATTTCATCTCGTCTCATCTCCTCTCCTCTCCTTATCACCTTTTATCTTGCCTCCTGTTCTCATGTCTTGTTTCCTCCCCTCTCTTCACATCTTGTCTCTCATCTCTTGTCCTCTCATCTTGTTTTATTGTGTCTCGTCTTATCTCCTCCTGTTTTTTCTCGTCGCCTCTTGTCTCGTCTCCTCTTGTCTTTATTCCTATCCTCTTGTCTCCTCTTCTCTCATCTCTTTTCCTCTCACTAAGTCTCATCTTCACTCATTTATTGTTCTCTCATTTGACTTCCTATCTCTTTTTTGTGTCCTCGCCTCTCCTTTCACCCTGTTCTTTTTTCTCTGTTTGTTTCCTCTCTTCTCTTCTCCTCTGATTCTTCTCCACTGGATTCCTGCGCCCTACGCTGTTGTAGAATTGTGGGAGCAAAGGTCTGTAGCTTAAACAGGAATACATGTTAGGTGTATCTAAGATGACTGACATGTACTGAAAGCTCATCTCACACATGCTGTAAGAGCTCACCTAATGCAGGTTTATATGGCCTCTCATGCATTAGTCTGTTTGTGTGATCTTCTTGTAAGCATCATGTGTCTTCATTCTAGGAAAATAACAGCTTTTTCATGCAAGTGGTTTTGAGAAAGACAGGAACGATTGTTCTGTATTGCACACACACATGTAGTTCACTGGTTGGAAAGCTCATTTCAGAAGTAACGGCCCCTTATATAGTCCCGCACAAATAATGATTCATTCAAGTCTGTTTATTACAAGAATGATCACAGCTCTCACAACACAAATTGATTTTTTGTTTGAGAAAACAATCAAGGGCAACTTGAACCACAGATGAAGGATGGTTCCCATCATCTAAAGCAACAGTGCTAGGTTTTGTGTATCATTATTTAATCTTCATGTCCATCAAACAACAGCAGTACTTGGAACCACCAAACATTGTTTGACAGGTATCTACCATAAACCCTTTCTTCCTTTCTTAGCAAAGGAAACTTATTACATTGTGGTTTGTGATGGCAGTACAACCAAAACCATATGGAGAGTGATGCAAATGCACACACTTCCTACTGTGTCTGAAGTGGCATATACAAGCCTGTCTTGTAAACTCTTTTATAGCTGCATCAAAGTGGAAACCGTGAGAGATCAGCAATTGTGAACTTTAAATTTTTGTAACTCTTGGCATTCATGCTGTGAATGAAGAGTTGGAAACTCACTTTGATGCTATGTTTAATTGTTGAATTCAAGGTGTTATTGCTAATATTAAAAGTAATAAAACGTAATTTTTTAAAATGTTACATTTCTAATATAAAACGGACAGATACAACTCTATATTCTTATGAGCTACTGCTCAGCACTCATAGAGGCTAACTATTATTAGCTCACATGTCAGGGACTGCAGTATATCTTCTAGTGGAAAGATGCACTTGATACATTTTCTGAATTTGAAATTATTATTTTAATAATTAAATATGAATGGCGTTTCAATGTCAATTTGTGTCCAATTATATATTTTAAATACTTCACTGCCCATTGTGTCTAAAAACTATATTATGTTTGGAAACAAAAATTATTTTAGCAATTTGCAGAAATAACATACAGTACTTCACTTTATTATTTTAAGGATTTAATTTTTTCTGCATACAGAATTGATTAGTGTAATGTTAAAATGATTTAACATGCAGCAAAGCATTGGCCAGAGTGTGTTTGTGAATGTTACTTTATTTCTCTAATTTTTTCTCTGCACCATGTTGCCTAAAGGATAAATGCTTGAAAAAAAGTTAATACATTTTTCTAAAGCTCACGGTTCATCCCCTGCACTACTCTGACTAAAACCTCATTATGACTGCTTCCTTATTGATCTTCCCTCTTGTTCCTGCATGTCCGCTGGTGTTCCATGTATAGTATTGACAGTAATTAAAATACCATTATGTGGAGGCGAGGGTATGGTGAAGCGTCTGTCTAGGAAGAGAGTAAACGGTAAGGGTTCGCACCTGAGATTAATTGCTGGTAATTGCTTGTTTCTGTGTTCGGAGTGAGAAATGGGGGAAATAAAAAACGGGCCAGACCTCAGAGTGTGGAGAGAGAGTGAGATAGACACCCTGAAGTTGTTTGTGTGTTACCTGCTGTCGTGGAAGCTACACTGTTGCGCTTAATGTCAACGTGTTTTTGTTTTGTGTTGAATAAACAGTGACATTCCTGAGTTGGAAATGCCATCTCCCACTTCCTCATTTCATTGAACCCATTACACATGACAATTCAGTTAAGTTCATTCTAAGAATGCTGCATTACTCACAATTTCCATTTTGAACCTGTCATTCTCTAGAAACCCTAGTGTTTTGTGCAACTGTGCTGTGATTTCAACTCAAACAATTTTTCATTGTCAGGTTCACAGCTGGACCGAAATATATAATAAACATTAATGGTGCATTCTCCATAAAGGCATTTTCCTTTATGGACTGAGATCCCTTTGGAAATGTCATCTTCTTTCAGATTCTAATGATGGAAAGCATGAAAAGGGATTATGATCTCTACTGCCAATGTCTTCCACACTTGGTGTATTTTGCAAAGCACCTAGCTGAGACCTGTGAGCATCACTGATGTTCAAACTCTTTTTCCACAGTGGCAAGTGAGCACTTTCACCCATTTGTCTTTTGACTGCAGCTGTGCTCCTCTTCATGCTATCAGGACAGCCTGCGATCAGTATATTACTACAGCGATCCACCAGCGATTGCGTTTTGATGTATTATTAAAATAATTGCTGTTTTGTGAATACAGTGGTTATTTTGACATTGGCACGACAAGCCGTCCATGAGGAGGCAGGATTAATCTCCCACGCGCTCCCCTCTGCTCCTCAACCCTATTCTCCATTTTCAACTCTCTTGCTCTAACTCTCTTTTTTCATGTGTGACATTTCCTTGAATCTCTAGCTGCATGTTTCTGCCTCCACACTGACATTGCCTCCCTCAGGTGTCTGTGTGCTCGTCTGCAGACATGAGCAACATCGGCACGTGGGCTCTTCCTCTCTCTACCTCTCTTCCTGTCTGTTTCTTCATCTCAAGTTTGACTTCTTCTTTCCTCTATTTTTTTATACTTGTTCCCTTCTCCCCCTTCTCATACAGTATATAGACCATTTTTTGTCCTCTTTCCATGTATTAATTTCTCATTCTCTTTTTCCTTCTCTCCTCCTAGATCTAAACTCTGTTTTTCTCTTTTCTCTCTATGGTTTTCTTTCATCTCTAATTCTCTTTTTCTTTTTTACTATCTTAATTTTTCATTCCCTTTCTCTGTTCTGATTGCTTTTTCCTTTTCACACATTTTCTGTCTCTGTACTATTTATCGCTCCTTCTCTCCATATTTTACTCTGTTCACTCTTTCATGACTAATGTTTGACTGAGAGGACACACTGAACAACAAGATGTTCGACTGACATTCGGACAACACTGTGCGACTGAAAACTCAGACTAAGGCCCTCTATAAACTTGACATTTACATCCGTCTCAGATGATGTGATCACTAGTGGCCAGATGAGATGGATCACTGTTTACACTTGGCATCTCAAATGTGACCATTTGTGAAATTATTTTAAGGGGAAGCTTTTCTAAATTCTAATTACTACACCAGTGAGCAACTGCATGTTGATAAAAAAAAAAAAAAAAAAAATGTACAAAATCTTGGCACACTGTTGCTTCCAAATATACTTCCAAATTTGTATCTCATCACAGATATGATGTTTTGAGCAAAATACTCATTGTTACTTTAGAAGAGTTCCTATATTATCTGAACTTCATACTGTATATCCAGCAAACTGAATATGTTCTGTGAAGTCTTGTATGTATATATTTTCTTTTAGAGCTGTACATAACCAGCAAGGTTAAAAGGCAGTGTCTATATACAAATTCTGCTCACTATTGCATAGACAATATATCTTTAGTACAAATAGCATATTACTTCTAATTACAGTTAGTGTGAATAGCATCTCTCACTATTTGCACGTAGTATAAACAAGGTCTTATTTGCTGTCATTTACACTTGTGTAAATAGGACTTGTGTAATTACACCTGCAACTATTTGGTCAAATAATATCTGGGTCAATGATGTGATGCTCACTTTTTTTGTTATTAAGTCATTCAAAAATATATAATTTTTAATTTCTGAGTTCAAAGTAATTTTGGTATTTTTTATAGGGTTTAAAGTAGAAAATGTCACATGACATGGGGGGTAAAATCTAATGAAAAAGTCTCAAAAGCAGAAATTCTTGAAAAAAGAAATGTTGGCTTGAGTTGTGCAGAATAATCTTTTATTATTATTTCCTAAAAAATAAGCAGTGAAACGATTTTGATTTAAAATACTATTAATATTTGAAAAACGTTTGTCCACAAAATCAACATCATTTAGTGTAACCAAAATGTAGGTTGCCATTTTGTTGGAGGAACTTCAGACATGTTAAGACCCTGTGACTTGAATAATTTGAAAAAGTATATATATTCTTGACTTTGATATTTGTAAATGATATATATTTATATTGTTTTACCTTGAGAAATTCTGTTAGAAATTTGTAATTAATTATTAAGGTGTGTTGTTTCTCATGTATTCAAGAGATTAAAGAAAGGTAATACATTTTAATTGATGGTTACACCACATGTAATTTTTAAAGTCTTTAAAGTTTTTTTTTCTTTTTTTTTTTTTTTGTGTTTTGTTTTTGTCTAAAATATGTTTTTCAAAAATGTATGAAACCAACATGGACACAAAAATGTAATTTCTACAAACTTGACACATGTTTTTTTTTAAATAAATTGTTAAAAGATTTCTCATTTTTATCACTTAGGACAACCTTATTTGACAGTGATGACTCATCTATTACTATTTTCTTTACACTCAGTATAAATAGCATCTTCCATTCTAAGTTTAAAACTTTTAAAACTTTTGTTTTACCGCAATGGTTGATTTGACAGGTGAGTAGATGGTCCTTCACTGTTGTCTGGAAGGCATCAGAACAGATTCACATTTACATTACCATTGTAATGTTGTGAGGTAATGCAGTAAAGAGGGTAAGGATTGGAGAAAGGTGGAGACAAAAAAAAAATAAATAAATAAAAACTATGGTAAAGGAAGCATAAGTGAGGGCAAAAAAACAAACAAAAAAAACAAACAAAGATGGTGAGAGTAGGTGACAGAGGTTTAGAAAGATTTGAGCAAGATGCTGGTAACTACTTGAATGATAGATAGTGGGTATGAGAGAAATATTTAGAAAAGAGGGAGGGAAGAATATTTTCACCCATTAGTACTGCACTGTATGTCATGACTGTAGATGTTGAGATCTGGAGAGACATGAAAGAGCAGATGACCCTCATCATTATTTCAGCTCTGGATCAAGGCTGTAAAAAGCATGCCACTTTGGATTTTGGAATGCTGTAGAGTAAATGTTTGTTTTCTGTAAGTGTGGGCTCAAGAACATGGTAAATGTGTCAGAGAAAGACTGAATCAAGAGGTGTGACCTTCCACCATTACTTGCTGCTTATGAAGAGCCTCCTCAGACATCCTGACATGTGCGCCACACACTCATATATAAACAAATGTCATTCATCACGCATACAGATGTAAACATGAAGATGGAGAGAGAGGCTTTAACTTAAAGTAATGCATTTACAAACCACACTGTCACTTATATGCTGTCATACAAACACATTTGAACACTGCACAGAGACCTTCGATATTTCAGACTGATACTCACAGACATACACTACTTGGCCAAAACATAAGTGGACACCAAAACTCCACACCCATATGTGCTTGCTGCGCATATGCTGTCAAAACCACAGGCATTATTAGGGAGTTGGCTCTCCCTAACAGCTTCCACTATCCTGGGAAGACATTCCATTTGCTCCCATTCAGACACAAAAGCATCTGCGAGGTCGGGCAATGGGGACTGGCTCACAGAATTCTATTTCTTCCCAAAGGTGTTCAATTGGAGTTTTCCACACCAGACTCCATAAACTCAAGACTCATTTCTTTATGGGCGTTTTTTGGGGGGGGGGCACTGTCATGCTTGAACATAAGTGGAGGCAACAGAGGGCCCTCCCCAAACTGTTGCTGTATAGTTGGAAGCATATAATTCTCTGTTATTGTTTGTAACACAATATTAAGATTTGTCTTTAGTGAAATTAAGATCCCATTCCCTAACCAATCCATGGCTAATTATTTGGCCTAACCAATTAATGACTCATTAATTAGAAAGGGGTCTCCACATACAGTACTTTTGGCCATGTAGTTTAATTTGTTGGTTGGTTGATTCCAAGAGGTATTTTGCAGATGTGTTCAGCTTCATTTAGTCTATATGCGACAAAACGTATTAGTTCTTCTCTTTGTTTACTGCCTGATAGGCTCCTCTGTGATAAGGCGCTCCATCCACTCATGGCTTTAATTAATCCTGTGGACTTCCTCTGGTGAATCTGTGATATTGAAAGCCGTAGTTGATTCTTCTGTGGAAGCTGTACTGACTCGAGCTTCAGATAGCCTCCAGTGTTCTTTAATTACATTAGCATGCTCCCTGAAGCATTCTTACAATATCAGCGTCCCAGTGTCCCAAATGATGCACAATATATACTATGCACTTACAATATACACTATACACTTGGTCATCTAGTGTATGCATTTTCAAAGTGTAGTATTGTCCCAAATGGAACACTAATGGTTCTTCATTGAAGCATTTGCTGTTTTTCAGCTGAAAGAAGTGATGTTTCAGACACGCAATCTGTTGCCGTTAGCTTTAGCACGTTAGCCAAACTCAGTTCAAAACTGATATCTCAAATAATGTACATATTCACCCAGCCTGAGGTGATGGTAAAGCATTCAACTCACAGTTATAAGGTGCTGTCTTCACAAACGTTTCACTAGTTGGCACATTCACCATTATTTACAATTGTTTTGTCAGGCCAGCATCATGGCCAGGTAACTCTGCCCCTTACACTATATACACCAAGCCATGAGCACTGAGTGTGTGAAGTGTCCAACATTCTACACTCCGTTTCTCGGTTGAAGTACATCATCCTGGTACTCATAGTACACTTCTTTTGTATTTTCAATGTAAACATATTAATGCTACTTACACTGAAAAATGGCATAGAACAGTGCAGAAGTGTTAGATTTGGGACACACCTATTATCAATTATGTTTGTCAGTGGTCAACACACAGGGCTGGATGAGATACTTTGTTTATCATACAAGCCCTTATTTGTTCACAGCTTAGTTAGCGAATGGCAGGAGGTAATGCCATGCCATGCTGTGGCATACTAACTACTGCTAAACACAGTAAACCCAACACCCTGGACAGAGGAAGCATCACAGTGTGGCATTAAGCCTAAAACCTTCCAGTCTCTCTTTCTCTCTCTCGCTTGTCTTCTCCTACACTTTCTCCTGCCTCCATTCATTCAGCGCAAGCTCGATGGGGATTTCACACCTTATCACCTCTTCTAACGCACAACAGAGCACTGGAAATCTGCGTCTGCAGTCAAGTGATCCCATAGTAATGAGATTTGAGGGACATCAAAGTGTTGTGCCTTTGAGGAAGGAAAATAGATCAGAAAAATTGGTTTGAAATGCAAATCCCTTACAGAGATAAACACAAGTTATCTACCTCGAGAACACAATATGAAATGAGTGAAAACGTTGTTGACAGACTGCGAGAAATCCATAAGTTACGTCTTTCATGAATGAGTCTATGCAAAGAATATCAGTTTGTTCATTGAATCCTAATATCAGAGAAGGAGAAACAGAGAGAGAGGGAGGAGGAGAGAGAGAGATGAGCAGAAAAATTAGTTGTGAAATGGGTAGAAAATGGGTCAGAGAACAAGCTGTGAGATGTCGCTCACTGGAGGAAATTAGGTTTTGCAACCTTGTCTCATAGAATGAATGTTACTATAACAAAATTTTTACAAAGTTTTACATGCCACTATCTAGATTTTGCTGCAGTTTCCTGGTAAAATTAAGACAAAAAGTGCTTACAACAACTGTACATTTTATTCACTTTCATACAAATTACGGGCTGTTTATGACTTTATAAACACTTATTTTTTGCTCAACTACTCACACCCTGCTATGTTATTATATCAAAACAATTTTACTCTAATGCATAATTTGAAAAATGATACATTTTAACAGTTGTATTACACCTACTTTTTTACACTCTCATTCTAATGTTGGACTTTGGACTCAGAAACCGAGTCTTGAGCCCAGCCAAGGATGCTCGAAACGAAAATGAAAGTGAAGCAAAAGTGCCATAAGAGCAACACGAAATGACATGTTTGCTTCCGTAAATATGCTTTTTAATGTCGAATTTGCTTTTAAAAGTCTATTGGTTAGGTTTAGGTGTTGGATTAAGGTGAGGATGTCTGTTTTGTTCACCTATCATTTATCTTTTTAAACATTACTGGTTAGGTTTAGGTTAATGTTTTAGGTTAGTGGGGTACATTTTAATCATTAAAACATTCATCTAATATTCACCTTAAAAACCTTGTCTGATTACAACACAATTTGCTGGACATCAAAGCACGCAATTTTGGTTTGCAAAAATGTTGCCCATTGTCTCGTAAATTTCATGAGATCGGGCTGCTCATTATAGACTGTGCTTCATTCACAAAAATGAAGCATTTTACATAGTGCTATTACTGCTAGATGAAAGCAGGTAGTAAAATATTTTTTTACTTTACTTTAATAAAGTTTGTATACATTTTCTATCAATTGTGGCAGCAGTAATTCATTAAATAACGATCAAATTATGGAGAAGAGTGCTATAACCTGGCACATATTTAGATGCACAGTGTAGTCAAGCGCACTTTCGGCATGTTAAAGAGATGATTCAGGTGTCAGGATCATAGTAGTGTAGTGATGCTGTACATGCTATATAACACTCTGAACCATTCTTAGTGAGTTCCACCCTCATTCTATTAAATACATATCCTAAAGCACAAGGCCATTTTCTAAAAGAATTCATTTTTCAATAGTATAAACACTGCTACTATTTTAGTTGCAAATTCATTAAATATTTTGGCAAAACTCTAAACACAAATTCAGAATTTTACACAATGTGTTTATGCAGAAAGCACTAACATTCAAAAACCATCACAATCTCATCACAAGCACAGTTAACTCTCAATTCTCACCATGTGAACACTAATAAGCAAAACTGATAATTTACCAGTCAGAACCTCGGGATTAATAAAAAGAACCATAGATGAGTTCCTTGATCCTAATAATGCAGAAAGTGCATTAAAAAATCCATGCTTTTATTCAGAACATAAATGAAACCTATATGTACACACATAGTGCCCACCTCATTTCATACATATTCACATTAAATAAATATTTTTCTGTGTTTTATTTTTCCACATGGACACGGCAGCTGTGTGCCAGGAAGGTATGATTAGAAATGGACCTGAGCCTGCGGTGGTGGGGAATGAATGTGATTAAGCAGGCAGAGTGATTTATTGATAGTATGAGTTGCTCAAATAGCCTGTTAGGTAGACAGCAGTACAGAAATAGGAAAACTTGTTTTTCTGATCCACAGCTTTTGGGGAGCATAAACACATTATGCATAGAATTCAATGTGTATGTTTTGCTTTTGAAATGCAAATAAGCATTATTTACAGGCAAACTGGGTAAGTGTTTGTTGGGAGACACAGATTTGCTTTTTCAGTCTAGTTTGATTTCAGTGTCCAATATACAAAACATAATTTCACTTAATTTTTCATGGGGTGAAGAGATATAAAAGGCCAATAGAGTTTAATGTCAAACATCAGTGTTACCCCCACTCCCCCATCAGTTAAGCTCAAATACCCTTTCACTGACAGCAAACCAGAAATGTCTTTTAATTCATACTATACTGGATATCATTAGAGTTCCAAAATAATAAACAAAATCCACAATAAAAATAACATAAAAGTGATGTATACTACTAGTACACAATATGGAAGTCTCCTGAAGCCATGCAATAATAATTGTGTGAGGAACATATCAAAATTTAAGTCGTTAATCACCTTGGTATGTGCCACAGCTCCCAATGGAGCATCCAATTTATAAATTAATTATTCTTTTAAGTCAGATTTTTCAATGAATCGATTGATCCAGATCACAAAACTGTTCTGAATTGAACTGTTCATTTACTGATTTTATTCTTGAACTCACTGACTCAACGATCCTGTCACATTAGTTAACAGCTCATTGAAGTGGAAGATTATCAGTGAATAACAATAAAAATGTAGGTCTGTTCCTCACTCAATCCCCGTTATATGGCTTTAGAAAATGTATAATATAGCAAACAAGTCATACTGACCACTTTTATAAAACTTTTGTGGTGCTTTTTTGTCATTTTGTGGATTTTTAGCACCATTCCTCATTCACTTTCTTTTTAGGGAAAAGAGTGGCCAATATATTCTTCTAAAATTCACCTTTTGTGTTCCACGGAAGAAAGAAAGTCATATGGGTTTGGAGCTACATGGGGGTGAATAAATAATGACATAATTTCCGTTTTGGATAAACTATGCCTTTAAAGTCACTTTTAAACGTAGAAAACGATACTTTGGGCGAATACCAGACTTATACTTACTGTATGTCATACGTAACTGAAATGGAAATTTAGAACCATATGTGCTGTATTCAGAGCAGTAACCCATACCCTGATCCATAAGCTGAAAAGAATGGGCAACAGAGCGCTTTGTTATCTGCTGCAGACTTGTGGATTGATTTGTTTTAGGGGAATGAAGAAGCATCCAGCTGGAGGGGAGCCAAAGTGTACTGCTCAGGATTGAAATCACAGGGTCACTGCTGCAACGGCAACCCTCCCAACCTCCCCTCCACTGCCTGGCATCATTCAGTCCCAGAACTCAGTGTATGGTGGAGGAATGACTGGGATAACCTTCAAGTGACAACCTATTGTAAGGAAAGCATGGCTCAGTTTCAGTTTTCAGAGAACCCCAAAGCCCATTATGAGACAAGTACTAAATGAGCCTTTGAGGAAGGGGATATGGACGCATTACTGTAATGCATTTTTCCATTGGTTTTTAGGATTTGTTTTTCAAGAAAAGTTCAGAGAGACGCTTGCAGTGAAGGACAGTTCTAGTTTCCAGGCTTTAGAGGAAAGAAAAACAGAGCCACACAAAGAGTTTGGAAAAAAGCAAGACCTCAGGACCTTGACCAAGGCATAACTTTCAGCATACAGTACGTTTATTATTACAATTTTTCTCAATAGCTTAAACATATAAATACATTATTAGCCAAATATCCAAAACCATAATGCCATTTCTAAAAGAGAGAGTCATTTCTCAAAACTATAAACACTACTCCTGTGTTTCACCAGACTGATCTCACAGTGAAATCGGAAACATTATGTTGACTTTCCTGTAGCTAAAATCGGACTGTGCTTACCAAAACTCGAAACACTGCCCCCAGTGGCCAAAGCAGTAAGTGTTGTTGGCCGTTTGGCATGCATGAGCATGAGTTTGGCATGCATGAGCATTTGGGTGAATTAGAAACCAGAAACTCTAAAAACTAGATGCAAAAAGTAACCACTAGACCAATCAGTCATGTTCTTGATTAAATTGCTGATCTATGTGTTCATCTACTGACTAACAAAATCCCAAGACTGATTGTGGCAGTTGTAGAGATGAAATTACCAGTGCTTGAATCGGTCATTAAGAATGACTATTTATCAAAATAGGTGATTTAAAATAATCTTTTTTTGTGCATAAAATAATTAATATGAGTTTTGCAGCACTGCTACCCAAAGTACAGTTTTCCTAAACTAAATGTATGTTTATGTTCCTTTTCAAATGGCTTATTCCAACTGTTACAAAGTTGATAGGCCTACAGGATTTTATTAGCAGAATAACATTGGGTATGCATGCATCCATGGGCGCACTTAACAAAATAAAACAATTTGGCCTGCATAATGTGGTGAAGTTGATTCTAGATTGCCAGTTTTTGTCAAGCTAAAGAACATTTAGAATTTGTTGATGTGTTTAATAAACAATTTCTTAGTACTCTGGAGATTTTTATTTTTTATGTTGGCAAGTCAGTAGCAAACTGGTTATTATATGTTGTTCCTGTGGAAATGCAGTTGTATTGCAAATTCATGGATAATTATAATTTAATTGTGACTCCAATTAATGAACTAGTACTTGTTGCAATGAAGCTTGGTACCTTAATCCATAAGAACCACACATGGGCGCTTGCTTTGATGTTGCCACCCCTCATAGTCTGCATGCCACCCCCTTGCGACCCCATGAAAACATTTCTAGATCTGCCCATAAATGGAATGCAGCATTAGCATTAGTTTTCAAAAATAGCCAAAATCTCATCACAACCTGTGCATAAATGATATAGTTTTGGGAAATTGATAAAATGTGTGTATTGAAAAATAACAAAACAACAAAAACAAAATCTCTTTCCCTCTTTTAAACACTTCTGCTTTAGCTGTTGGTTTACTCTATATATGGCAGCTCTTTGAATGGAAGTCCCGTCTACATTTAAAAGAGCCATCGCCTGCCAGTTTTTACTGAGAACATGCATGTACATTAGCTAGACCAGCCTGAAAAATACAGTTTTTTTGATCTGAGCTAAGATTTTATTGCTGGTTAGATTATTATTATTATTTTATTATTTTTTTTATTATCATAATCTTGCAGCCATTTTAGAGATTTCTGTCTTTCTTCATTTAAGTTAATAGAAGCTGTACTTCACTTCCCACAGGCTGCCCGGAGGCATTACGAACTTGGCCGCTGAGTGACCTGACATATGTTTCCTCTTGAAATTCTGTATTATAGTACTGCTACTGTAATATTGTTAGTTCCTGTTTGATTGCTTGTGCTTTTCCTAATTTTTAAGTCACTTTGGATAAAAATGTCTGCTGAACAATTAGAGTAAATGTAAATTTGGAGGAAAAGGAGGAGGGAGAGGCAGGTCTCTGATGTCTTCTTTGAAAGGTATAAGACAGAAATCCGTATTTGCTTGAAATCTAATGAGAGTTGGTGTCTCTGATGTAAATTATGGCTTTGCGAGCCGTTTGAAGAGGAAGTTTGATTTTATTATAGATAATATAGTTTTGAGTTTGTCTTAAATGTTTTAGGTTTGAACGATTGAGCTTGTAGTTTTTTTTTTTTTTTTTGTGGTTATAGTTTTGCGAATTGCATTATTGGTTTCAGAAATTGTGTCTTAGCAATTGAGAAACACTGTATTATCTTAAAGTATAACCTTACTTAAATCCATTACCTCCTGGGAAGAGCATCTACAAACGCAGATCTGGCTTACGTTTCTCAATGCATATTATGGACATCTGTAGGCATCTGGCCTTTCTTCACTTCACAGCACTGCATTTACAGAAAGTTCCCTTATAGATCATGAACATAATATCACTCCCTATCCAGAGATGCAGCTTCTCCTGTACAAATGGCAAGCTACCAACAAGATGTTTTTCAGGGTCATTGGTTAGAGTCCCAGGGAACACACCTTGAATGCACTGCATTTAACAGATGCACTTTCTGCCTAATGCACAAATGTAAATGTATTTTTTATGTTTTCAGATTTGTGCGCTTTTAATTTATTTTTGCAGGGAGCCCTGTTGTTTTCTCTCTTTGTCGTCTCCTCTCTTCATTCCCTTGTTTTATTGATTGATTGGCTTAGAATGGCTAAGAGTAAATCAATCAGAGCCTTTATAAAATTTGGAGGGCTGCCCAGAAAGGACGTTTAAATATTTTACGAGACCATGTAAGAGTTAACAGCAACGTACTTTTGTGGACCTTTTTAAATTTTTCCTGGGCTATGACTATGCCTCAGGGGCATTTTTAGATCTTGTGTCACATAGTGGTATATTTGGCACCCTTTACTGTTGTGGAGTATATCCAAATCTTCTTCGAGGTGCACTAGTATGTTACATTTGAATGCGGTTTGCAAGTCCAGCAGCACTCAACTTAGCTCACATCTAGCCAATGTTAGTTGACACTTTGTGCACACAAAGTAAATTATTCTAAGAAGGAATGCTTGTAAATTAGTGAAAGTGTTTGAGGACTTTAGTTGAGAGAGACAGGTAGAACATCTGCACTCTGAGGCCTTGCATGCATGTGCAAACGTGTGCACTCAGATAAATGTGCTTAGACGGACATGAATGCCCAGATAAGAAAGAGAACATGTTCTGCTGATAACATGATAGATAAAGCCAGTTACCAACACCACGGGCTGTAACTGTATAAATCAACAGGGGCACCAGCCTCAAGATAGATGCCTGGACACTTATCTGCTGCTGAACAGTAATGTTTTTCTTGTTATTGCTAAACAATTAAGCTAGATGACCCTCTTGTTGCTCAGGGCACAAAACCATACTGTTTCTCACTGACCAAGGAGGACTGTGAAAAGGAAACACATTTTGAGAAGATCAAAGAAATATCCTCCAGAATGCTCACTTCCATACTTGTCTGATGTCTTCTCAACCTCAAACTCAGTGGACTAGACACCAAGTCCTACACTGGCCACGCAATTACTCTGGGTGCCCACAAATGTGACACATAGATACCTAAGAACTGGCATTGAGCATAGATAGACTACCAGGAGTTACAAACCTAGATCGTCATGTTGGCCTCAGGGAAAATATGCACATTTTTAGGTGTGTACAGAATTATGAAGGGGTACACTTAAAGAAACACCCACACTGCATCCGAATTCCTGTGCTGTACAGTATGTACTGAATGTACAGAACTTGCTTCTAAACCATTGTAAAAGTGCATTATGTAGGTATGCAGGTGTGTAGTATACACTCATTGAGCACTTTATTAGGAACACTATGGTCCTAATAAAGTGCCAGATGTGGTCTTTTGCTGTTGCTGCCCATCCACCTCAAGGTTCGATGTGTTGTGCATTCTGAGATGGTATTCTGCTCACTACAATTGTACAGAGTGGATATCTGAGTTACTGTAGCCTTTCTGTCAGCTCGAACCAGTCTGGCCATTCTCCGGTTTCTGTCCGCAGAACTGCTGGTCACTGGATGTTTTTTTTTGTTTTTGGAACCATTCTGAGTAAACGCTAGAGATTGTTGTGTGTGAAAATCCCAGGAGATCAACAGTTACAGAAATACTCAAACCAGCCCGTCTGGCACCAAAAGTCATGCCACAGTAAAAATCACTGAGATCAAATTTTTTTCCCATTCTGATGGTCAACATTAACTGAAGCTCCTGACCCGGATCTGCATGTTTTTATGCATTGCACTGCTGCCACTCGATTGGCTGATTAGATAATCACATGAATAAGTATGTGTTCCTAATAAAGTGCTCAGTGAGTGTAAATTAATACCTGGTGTCTTGAGCAATGGGCAATTTTTGCAAAAGACTTGAAATTTGGTGAAAAACTTGGGTTTTGGGTTTTCTTTTGTTTTTGATAATACAAAGACTCAAATTATGCTAGTGTTATCATGAAATTCAAACTATAAATGTTGTTTTTATGCTCTTTAATATGGTGTCAAATCACTTCAGTAGCAGTCAATTTATAGAGGAGCACTGCAAATAGTGTCTCTCCGATCCTCTGTATTAAAAATTATAGCCAAAAAAAAAAAAAAAAAAGCACATGAATGAACATCAGATGGGATGTTGAAAGACACAATGCAGTTGGCTGAAATGATCATCTCTAACTTAATTAGCGAATCAGTGTTTCAACTGCGGGAAGACGTCAACGATATCATCATCTTTCACCTAACTGTACATTTACCTCAGGAAACTTATCCAATGTCTGTAGTTAGTTAGCTTGAAACAATGAACTCTAGAGAAAAGCATTTTGCTTAAATGTTAAATACCATCACTGTCAGAGATGTAACAACAGATGCGGAGTGATACAGCTCGTTTCAGAGTATTTTGCACACTTCAGAATCTCAGCAGATTCAGTAGGTCACAGGTATTGTTCTTTTACTGTATCATAAATGCTGCGTTTTAATACATCCTACTTATTATACGTACTAGTTTTTGTATACTGTGCTGCTTACTTGGACGTGGGGCCAATCTTTTGATTAGGAGCTCTGCAGTTCATTATTTGAATTAGTCAATATATACCCACATTTCCAACTCTTGTCCATTGCATTAATTTTTCACTTTCTGAGATTCACAGATGGATGCTTTATGACTAATCACAGATGTTTGCTTGCAGGATAAAATGAGGCAAGTTCTCTGGACCGGTCAGCATGGTAAAGGTCATGCAATTTCAGGGCCTTCAGCTTGCGGTTCATGCTGGAATGCATCATCCACTCACATAGAGCAATATATGATGCATTTTACTCTGCTCCTTGTGACAGAATTCTTCTTCCAATCGTGTCACTGTTTTAGTTTCCGGGTTTGAATGCACCCAGACATCAACACAAAGTATTCTGTCCATACAGAGACTGAGGGCAGGATGCAATGAAAAGGAATTTCTTTAATGAGCATGATCTTGGATTAAAGCCATTGTCTATATTTATACACCATTTTTTGTAAATATTACAGACTGAGGGTTGTGTTATTCTTTTGCCAAAGAATTATTCAGGTTGCCTGCATATTATGCCACAAGCTCCAGAAGAGGATAAAAAGTTAAGTTAGAATATCATGCTCATAATTTTGTAGTGTCTTATGACTGCACAGCAATTTAGAATTTATTAATATAAACACCCTATATATATATATATATATATACAGGTGCATCTCAATAAATTAGAATGTCATGGAAAAGTTCATTTATTTCAGTAATTCAACTCAAATTGTGAAACTCGTGTATTAAATAAATTAAATGCACACAGACTGAAGTAGTTTAAGTCTTTGGTTCTTTTAATTGTGATGATTTTGGCTCACATTTAACAAAAACCCACCAATTCACTATCTCAAAAAATTAGAATATGGTGACATGCCAATCAGCTAATCAACTCAAAACACCTGCAAAGGTTTCCTGAGCCTTCAAAATGGTCTCTCAGTTTGGTTCACTAGGCTACACAATCATGGGGAAGACTGCTGATCTGACAGTTGTCCAGAAGACAATCACTAACACCCTTCACAAGGAGGGTAAGCCACAAACATTCATTGCCAAAGAAGCTGGCTGTTCACAGAGTGCTGTATCCAAGCATGTTAACAGAAAGTTGAGTGGAAGGAAAAAGTGTGGAAGAAAAAGATGCACAACCAACCAAGAGAACCGCAGCCTTACGAGGATTGTCAAGCAAAATCGATTCAAGAATTTGGGTGAACTTCACAAGGAATGGACTGAGGCTGAGGTCAAGGCATCAAGAGCCACCACACATAGACATGTCAAGGAATTTGGCTACAGTTGTCGTATTCCTCTTGTTAAGCCACTCCTGAATCACAGACAACGTCAGAGGCATCTTACCTGGGCTAAGGAGAAGAAAAACTGGACTGTTGCCCAGTGTTCCAAAGTCCTCTTTTCAGATGAGAGCAAGTTTTGAATTTCATTTGGAAACCAAGGTCCTAGAGTCTGGAGGAAGGGTGGAGAAGCTCATAGCCCAAGTTGCTTGAAGTCCAGTGTTAAATTTCCACAGTCTGTGATGATTTGAGGTGCAATGTCATCTGCTGGTGTTGGTATATTGTGTTTTTTGAAAACCAAAGTCACTGTACCTGTTTACCAAGAAATTTTGGAGCACTTCATGCTTCCTTCTGCTGACCAGCTTTTTAAAGATGCTGATTTCATTTTCCAGCAGGATTTGGCACCTGCCCACACTGCCAAAAGCACCAAAAGTTGGTTAAATGACCATGGTGTTGGTGTGCTTGACTGGCCAGCAAACTCACCAGACCTGAACCCCATAGAGAATCTATGGGGTATTGTCAAGAGGAAAATGAGAAACAAGAGACCAAAAAATTCAGATGAGCTGAAGGCCACTGTCAAAGAAACCTGGGCTTCCATACCACCTCAGCAGTGCCACAAACTGATCACCTCCATGCCACGCCGAATTGAGGCAGTAATTAAAGCAAAAGGAGCACCTACCAAGTATTGAGTACATATACAGTAAATGAACATACTTTCCAGAAGGCCAACAATTCACTAAAAATGTTTTTTTAATTGGTCTTATGATGTATTCTAATTTTTTGAGATAGTGAATTGGTGGGTTTTTGTTAAATGTGAGCCAAAATCATCACAATTAAAAGAACCAAAGACTTAAACTACTTCAGTCTGTGTGCATTGAATTTATTTAATACACGATTTTCACAATTTGAGTTGAATTACTGAAATAAATGAACTTTTCCACGACATTCTAATTTATTGAGATGCACCTGTGTATATATATATACATACAAATCTGTTATATACAGATGCAAGGGAATGTATGGCAGAAGAGGTAGGGTATGTTGGATAAATATAAATAGACTAATCAGTGTATTGCACATAGTTATTGCTCAATGAGGCAGTTTTAACTGTTCATGAGATGGATAGCCTGAGGGAAAAAACTGTTCCTGTGCCTGATGGTTCTGGTGCTCAGTGCTCTGTAGCGCCTGCCAGAAGGCAACAGTTCAAAAAGGTAGTGGGCTGGGTGAGTGGGATCCAGAGTGATTTTTCCAGCTCTTTTCCTCACTCTGGAAGTGTACAGTTCTTGAAGGGAGGGCAGGGGGCAACCAGTAATCCACTCAGCAGTCTGAACTGTCCTTTGTAGTCTTCTGATGTCCGATTTCGTAGCTGAACAAAACCAGACAGTTATTGAAGTGCAGAGGACAGACTCGGTGACTGCTGAGTAGAACTATATCAGCAGCACCTGTGACAGGTTGAACTTCCTCAACTGGCAAATGAAGTACAAATTCTGCTGGGCCTTTTTCACAGTGGAGTCAATGTGGGTCTCCCACTTCAGGTCCTGTGAGATGGTAGTGCCCAAGAACCTGAATGACTCCACTACTGCCACATTGCTGTTTAGAATGGTGAGTGGGGTCAATGTTGGGGTGTTCCTTCTAAAGTCCACTATCATCTCCACTGTTTTGAGCATGTTCAGCTCCATGTTGTTTTGAATACACCACTGAGCCAGCCGTTCAACCTCCCTTCTGTATTCAGACTCATCGTCATCTTGGATGAGGCCGATGACAGTAGTGTCGTCTGCAAACTTCAGGAGCTTGACAGGGGGTCCTTGGCGATGCAGTCATTGGTGTAGAGGGAGAAGAGTAGTGGAGAAAGCACACATCCCTGAGGCGCACCAGTGCTTGATCGTACATGTGCTGGAAGTGAATTTCCCCTGTCTCACTAGCTGCTGCCTGTCCGTCAGAAAGCTGGAGACCCACTGACAGATAGACGTGGGAACAGAGAGCTGATGTAATTTAGTCCAGAGCATGTTTCTAGCTGGGATGGGTGTTGAAAGCCGAACTGAGGTCCACAGAAAGGATCCTTGCATATGTTCCTGGTCTGTCCAGATGTTGCAGGATATGATGCAATCCCATGTTGACTGCATCATCCACAGACCTGTTTGCTCGATAAGCAAAATGAAGGGGACCTTGAAAGGGTCCATTGATGTCCTTCAGGTGGGCCAACACCAGTCTCTCAAATCTGGGTCTGCCATGGGTCTGTAGTCATTAAGTCCTGTGATTTTGGGTTTCTTTGGGACAGGAATGATGGTGGAGCGTTTAAAGCAGCATGGAACTTTACACTGCTCCAATGATCTGTTGAAAATCTGTGTGAAGATGGGGGACAGCTAGTCAGCACAGGATTTTAGACAAGTGGGTGAAACACCGTCTGGGCCGTGTGCTTTCTTTGTCTTTTGTTTCCAGAAGACACGGCACACCTCCTCTTCACAGATCTTAAGTGCAGGTTGAGTAGCAGGAGGGGGGAAGAGGGGGGTTGCAGGAGGTGTTGATGTTCGTGTGAATTTAAGGTCAGAGCGGGTGTGGGGTGTGAGATTGGGCCTTTCAAATCTACAATAGAACACATTCAGGTCATCAGTCAGTTCTTGGTCCACCACAGGGTTGGGGGTAGGAATTCTGTAATTCGTAAGTTGTTTCATGCCACTCCACACTGTTGCAGGGTCGTTAGCTTATTAGCTCAGAATAGCTTATTTTAGCCACTCTGATTTCCATATTCAGTGTGTTAATGGCCTGATTGTACAAGATTTTATCCCCTCTTCTGAAGCATCTTTTTTGGCCTGACGAAGCTGCTTGAGTTTTGCTGTAAACAATGGTTTGTCATTGTTGTATGTTAAATAAGTCCTAGTAGGAATGCACATATCCTTACAAAAACTGATATATGATGTCACAGTATATGTGAGCTTGTGGTGTCTGCAGCCTCAAATACACTCCAATCAGTGCAGTCAAAGCAGGCTTTGACAATATTAGACTTAATTAAGGCTCATCTTATCTGATGAGTTCATAGATGTAATAAAATTAGCCTCCAGACTGTGAATCACATGTTTCAGGCCAAACCTGTGGCACTTTTATGGTCTGCAAGAACCATAAAATTAGCATAGTTAAAAATGAAGCTGACGCTCATCGCCTGTTATCCCATTAGTGGAAATGAATGGTTGAATGAGATGTGTATTCGGGACTATGTTCAGGAATGCATGATTGCTAGCACCGCAGCTAAAGAGAGATTGAAATTAGATTAAAGGGAGTCAACGGAATAAATTTAAACCTTGTTATTTATAATCTAACCTTACAGTGTACTGTCTTGTACAGCTGTTCCATGGCACAAGCTTTAATACAAAAGGTTTTCAAAGGACACTGCATACTGTGGATGATCCACATGAAATTGCCATTACACCACAGTAAACATATCTAAGCAAAATTGCTTAACAAATGCTCTGTTGAAATTCACTTTATTTCTTTTAGAGTCGATAATAGGAATTTTGAAATAAAACTGTTGTATTTCCCTTCAAATTCTTTTAAAATGCTCCCCTACTCAAAACCCAGTAAACAGATGTTATTAAAGCGTTATCCCTTTGTTTTACCACAAATTAGGCTCTTTTTTCAGAAAGGTGGTTTTTATAGTCACATTGTTTCTGTATGGAGTCAATCTGACCCCAGTAAAAACACTTAAATAGTAGAAGGACTGTATTTCTACAGTTTACACCAATTGGAAATTGCATTTGAAAATTGATTGTATATATTAATTTTAATGAATAAATACCTGGGTTCTCTGAGCATCCAAACATAAATAATTATGTTTAATAAAAAAT
Organism: Myxocyprinus asiaticus; assembly: GCF_019703515.2. Taxonomy (NCBI): domain Eukaryota; kingdom Metazoa; phylum Chordata; class Actinopteri; order Cypriniformes; family Catostomidae; genus Myxocyprinus; species Myxocyprinus asiaticus. Next base: position 23,111,829 of record NC_059375.1, on the reverse strand, counting down.
AAAAAAATTGTGTAGGATATTTGAAGCAAGTTATCAGCCCTCATTTAATCAGTTCTCATAAGATTAGCAAAAATAAAGTCATATATATTAACCTAATACTTCAAAATGTATTACGTTTTTTTTTTTTGGGGGCCCTGGGGTTTCTCAGACCCCAAAGAGAACATGAGGGATACATTTAATTTATCTTAGATTTAGTTAATCTTCTTTATTTCACCTTTATAAAATGTTTAAAACAAGAAAAAGCCATTTGCCAATTGAGTAAGAAAAATAAATTTTATTCATCAAGATATATTCTCTTAAAAAAAAAAAAAAAAAAAAAAAAATTGTAATATGTTATGCAATTTTGCTTCTCAAGAAAATTATCTTGTTTTAAGGATGTTTAGATATTTTTACTGAAAAACAAGACAAAAATTCTGATTACGAAAATGACATTTTCCATTGCAAAGAACAGGTGACGCCAGCTTTATTTTTAGCTTCACAAAATGATTCAAAGCCAGACTAGGAAAAATTGTGACAGCATGCATTTATTTAGCACAATTCACCGATAGCTATTTACTCTTCAAATCCCAATATTATTTCTTCTTTGAATGGGATGAATGCTGCATTTGTAGATGTGAGAATTTTTCAAACTGGGAGAGGTCAGAGTTTATAGAATCCTGAGGTGGATCCTCACATAAACAACATCTCAACACTCAAAACATTCATTCTGATATCTTCTGATGTCCAGCAAATATTCGATTTTCAAATAAAGGGCTTTTTTGGTTCATAGGATGCTTTCTGAGTGTGATTTATAATGTTAAGGCTTTTATTAAACCTGGTGTTGAGAAAAGTTATTCTTTTTATAGAATCAGAGAACTGCGAACTGTTTACTCTCTGTTTCGTTCAAAAGTCTCTGATCTTTTAGAGTATTACATGAGGTGAAATGCAGATCTGAGTGGGTCTGAATTGTTTAGTTTATTTTAAATGATAAAATCAGGAGGGTGAGAGAAGATCTCAAGGTCTCATCTGGACTTGCCCCACCAATAATATGATTACAACAAATCTGTTCCAGCTATCATCCAAGGGACATAAACATCCCATATAAAGGCTACATAGAGATGTGATAAGGTTTAAGACAACAAACGTCACAGAGTGTCTTCTGAGCTTCACTATGCCAGAATTCACAGGTAGGTGCTTTATCTAATGTCAGTAAAAACACTGCCTCAACTCTCTTTTTGACCTTACAGCAATTTATTTCCATTGTCAGCTATTAAGATAAGCTATATGCAATACATAATGGGAAAATACAAAAGAAATTTAACTGAGGACTCTTTACATAACGGAAAAAGTGATTTAAAATGTATCTATAACATTAGTGTCTAACGCTAAACAGAATTAGTTCCAAAGCCAATAGAATTGTGTTACAGTAATAATGCCAGATATGTCAAAGTATGAGAATTTTGTTTTTCTTCTAGTCTTTTTGGGCACGGCAGACAGTTTTGTTTACACAAAGCTGTACTAAGCTGTATGAACCAGCCTCAAAATATACACATGTGGTTAAACAAACAAAATTCTTGTTTTTGTGTCCCCAGCACACACACCTACATATTAAAGGAATAGTTCACCCAAATATGATAATTCTGTCATCAACTACTCACCCTCATGTTGTTGCAAACCATTACTATTTTGTTCTCTACCATGGAGCGCAAAAAGAGATGTTTAGCAGACGCTGAGTAGGTGATGACAGCATTTAAATTTTTGGGTGAACTATCCCCTTAATTAGTAGTTACTAATTAGAATCTAGGATTATCAGTTTTATCTAAGAGGGTATTTACACTTGGTCACTTCATGCGTTTTTACTGATTGGATTGCTATCCAATTAGGAATGCACATTAAGCACTCAAGCAAAAATGCCATTTAGAAATCGCCCAGTATTATCTTTCAGTCTGGATAAAAATCAGCATCAGCTGAACACTTGAAATTATATTTTTGCTTTAGAGAGACATTTGGTGTGAGGCTAATGTATAATTGTGGACAACGCATCTTTCTATTGACCTGTTTCAGTGACATCACTTTTTCCCCGCAGCCACCATATCAGCGGGAGAAAGTAATTGTGATCAATGGAAAAACACACATAAAACAATGTGGCATGGGGGGCGTGGTCATGTGTCAGTCTGTGGGAGAGGGAGAGTGGTAAGGATCATCACCTGGGTTATGATGACTCTACCACCTGTCTCTAAATATAGTGATGGTGGAGGGAGACCAGAAAAGGCACGCCAGAGCATCAGAGCGGGGAGGGAGCACCAGAGAGAGAAGAGAGAGAAGAAGAAAAAAACACTGGATTGCTGCCTCCTGGAAACACCACCATGTAGTCCTCTGCCAGCTGGACGGCCTCTTCCAATGATGCCAGGCGGTGGCACTGGACCACGAGGAAGCTGGGCGACGAACTACTCCAGTACCACAACGGCACCGCGGGTTCCCTCCACCAGCAACCATTTCCCAGAGTTTTTGGGCAAAAGCGAACGGGCGGCCGTGCTTCCTGAAACTCAAGGACCTGAAGAGCTGATTCACCTGAAGAGTCTCTGTTCAGGGCTATGACTGACCCGTTGCTGGATGGCCATCTTCAGGTGTTGGTAATTAAGGAGGCTGGCGGCAGGACGTTTTTTTTTTTTTTTTTTTTTTAAATTTGGAATGGCCAATTCCCAATGTGCTTTTAAGTCCTCATGGTCACATAGTGATTCGCCTCAGTCCAGGTGGCGGAGGACGAATCCCAGCTGCCTCTGCATCTGAGATCGTCAACCCGCACATCTTGTTGAGCGCGTTGCCACGGAGACATAGCGCGTATGGAGGCTTCACGCCATCCACCACGGCATCCACGCTCAACTCACCACGTGCCCCACCAAGAACAAACCACATTATAGCGATCACGAGGAGGTTACCCCATGTGACTCTACCCTCCCTAGCAACCGGGCCAATTTGGTTGCTAAGGAGACCTGGCCGGAGTCACTCAGCACGCTCTGGGATTCGAACTAGCAAACTAACGAACTCCAGGGGTGGTAGCCAGCGTCTTTACCACTGAGCTACCCAGGCAGGATCTGGCAGGATGTTTTTGTGCCGCAAGCTGCGCCTCCCCGGAGAGCAAGGGCCATAAATGGGCTGCCCACTGGTCGAGAAGCCAGTTCAATACCTCCACCGTCTTATCAAAAAGATCCAGGAAGGCCTCCGAGTCATCGTCCGGCCCCATCTTCATTAGGGCCGTTGGTGGGGTGGGTTCCGGGGAGGTTGCAGGGCCAGCCCTCTCTTTGGTGATCAGGCTCCAGAGCACCTGCCAGTCCCCCACTTGTGCCTGGAGTAGGACATGGAAATGCTGATCCTGCTCCAGGCATACATCCATGAGGGCTTGATGTTGACTTTGCTGGATGCTGGCGAGGGTCTTGAAGACTTCGCCCAGTGGTATGGACTCCATAACGGCGTTCACCTCCAAAGCCAGGTTTTCGGCACCACTGTGAAAGATCTAAGTTCGTGGGCAACGGAGGAGTCAGGAGACAGCGAACCGTTGAGGTGAGTATTTATTTTCTCCACACTCAGGTCAAACAAAATAAACACAGCTCTCAGTGGCCAACTCGAATAGAGTCTTTTAACAGTCTCTCATAAAATTATACAGTTATTGCTGCTGGTCATTTGGCCACCAGTTCTCTTGAACTCTCTCTCTGGTGCTCTCTCCCCGCTCTGACACTCTGTCGTGCCTTTTCAGGTCTCCCTCCGCCATCACTATAATTAGAGACAGGTGTTAGAGTCATCATAATCCAGGTGACGATCCTTACCACTCTCCCTCTCCCGCAGACCGACACATGACCACGCCTCCCCATGCCAAGTCACAGGAAAGGTGTATATAGGTGTTTAGTCAGTGCAAATATTGTTAAGTGCACACACCTCTTGGTACATCACCATAGACATCTCTACTTCAAAAGTTACACTTTTTGTGTTGTTTTCTGCTCTGATTTGGACACAATATTACAAAATGTCTGTGATGATCCCATCTGTATGAATGTAAGAGCTGCTTTTAACTCATGAAGAAGAACACACAGAAAGCAACCGAGGCATATTAGTGAAAATGACAAATTTGTTTACACTGTAGTCTGGTGGCTTGAATAATGTCTGTTCTTTTAAACTTATGATAACGATTGATTATTTTGAGAAACAAAACGATACTTATATACTTTTTAACTACAAATGTTCGCTTCTGTACATCTCTGTGATGTGCGCTCATGAGAGGGATGACGTAAGCTCGTTGGTAAGGTCACGCGTCATGTGGAGGAGGAGTCAAGAAGTGCGTCATTGTTTACAAGAGAAATCTGTGCTGTTCACAAACAAAAATAGTCCAAAACAATTTCAAAACAATATAAAATGTAAAAAAAAGCACATTTCCAAATAATAATAATAACAAAAAACAATATAAACAATGACACGCTTCCTGACTCCTCCTCCACGTGACACGTGACTTTACCAACGAGCTTACGTCATCCCTCTCATGAGCGCACGTCAGAGATGTACGGAAGCGAACATTTGTAGTTAAAAAGTATATAAGTATTGTTTTGTTTCTAAAAAATTATCAATTGTTTGCATTCAGAAGAACTTCATTTGTTGACTGGAGCTGTGTGGATTATTTTGATGCACCCTAAATATGCATTTTGGACCTGCAAAAAATGGAGGACATTCACTTGCTTTGTTTAGAGGAGGAGGCCTGAAATGAAATCCTAAAAGTCTTAAATTCTGTTTTAATGAAGAAAGAAACTCAGATTCATCTTGGATGGCCTGAGGGTGAGTAAATTATCAGCAAAGTTTCATTTTTGGGTGAACTATTCCTTTAAGGTTTGCATTTGTGCAGGGGTGTAGTGACGTAAACTGCCAATAAAAGGATTTGTTTAATACCAATGTAACAGAACATTAAACATGAACAAATCTTCTCCTATTCTCATTTTGCTCAAAAATGCATTAAATAACACTTAATTTCAATGTTTGTTCACCCCATCCAGTCCCATGCAAAGCATGTTGGGAAATGGAAATCTCCTGCCCAGTTTCATCAATGCTACGAAAAGTATTTATGTAGTCCCAACTCAAATGGATTAAGTAAACTTAAATTTTAGAATCGAACACAATGAAATCAAGTTGTGACAAAATGTTCTAGAATGAACAACCTGCAAAAATCCTTTTTTGAGAGGGTCAGTATTTCAAAATTTTAGTGGTTGGTACCAATATCTGTAAAATGTCATGATTCTTGATTATCACAGCAAAACAAATGTGCTATTGAACACACTCCTTTATTTAAAAAGTTTAAAATTAAATATTAATACCAAACTCTGAATCACAGGTTCAGGTTCCATGGAAACCAGGAAGTTATCGTATTCACATAAACAATGTTTTGCGTGATTCACAGTTTGCATTTTTGTTCTAAGATTACATTTTTTTTACTCCACTGATGTTTAGGGTTGAGGTTTAATTTAAGAGGTAAAGTTACTGTATTACATAATGTACAACTAAAAATACAACTCACTTTTGGCGCCACTCTGGACACATTTTACATGGAAACAGCAAATTTATTTATTTATTTGGTCTCATCCATTTGAAAGCAGATTTACTAGTTTGAGAGCTTTGGTTTTAAAGCTGTAATTGGATTGTTCATTGCACTGAGCTATTATGTTAATTTTTTTAACTGATTTGAAATTTAAATGACACAATTAAATTAAACAGTAGAAAAAAATCTAAATTGTGTATACTTGCTCAAGGCAAAGGGTAATCTGCTTGAGTTGTATTTTAAAAGGTTTCATACACCTCACAGACATCCACAGAACAGCACTGCACTCATAAGACATTTTAAAGATCTGTTTGGGAAATTGTTCCTGCAGTGAGTTCAAAATATTTTGAACATTAATTAAGATGATGACCTGCTGACAGAAACATAACACTGTGCTTGATGCTTTGATTTTACACAGTCTTGTTTAATTGTTAAGGATCCCTGCACAAAATACGAGAAAATCTTTCATCTTATGTTGATACTTTATAATTTTACCTATGGACTTGCACCCCACTGAGATCAGAGGAATTTCATATGTTATTCTTATGGGTGTCAGGAAGAGTTGAATTTTGGATGAGATGTTGTAAGCAGCTTGAATTATAAGATGTAGCCCTTGTCCAGAAAATATTTCAAGCAGAAATGTATCGATTTGACACTGGATTTGCAGGAACTGTAAACGTAAACGTAGTTCTAGCGGGAGACTTGCAACTGTACATCATCATGCCATTATCAAGTTAGCTCCTAGCCAATCATACATCAGCCATTGCTTTAAAAGCCTGCTCTCAATTTACCTCTTTGCTGTTTCAGTGTGCCAACACGGCAACCTCCACCTCCCCACCGCCACCAGTCAAGTCCCATCCTGCATGCCCCCTGCCTCCTGTCTCTGGCAGGATTTTCTGGTTCGAATAGCAATCTCATCGGACCGCCAGATGGGGCTTACGCCAAAAGAGAAAATATATTCTGTGGTTCTATATCATTTCATCAAATAAATGTCATGTCAGCTTAACCAAGCCTGTGAGTCTTTCTGATAGAACAATAGTTCAGCATGTTGTAAGTCTAAGTAGCTTTGCTTATTAGCCTTAACAACTGTTTTAAAAAAATCACACAGTACATTTTTATTCTCAATCATTTGTGCACATTATTGCAGGATTCTGTACTTAGAAATTTTGTCTGGGGATTTTGATCAACCAAGTCACTTGCAGACATTTCATACCTTAAGGTTAAGGAACAAGTGTGGATTGGAAATTTAATGGAAAGTTCCACACTTTCTGAGCAAAAGATTGTTATCAGCAAGTAATCTTCTGTCTGAGTGTGCTGCCTTGTTCCTCTGCTTAGTTCTTTTTAGGACTGATGAAACAAATGAAAGAAACAAAGACAATCAAATGTCAGCATCAAAATAGGAAATGACAGGTTCTTTTGTTAGTTATGCAGGGACATGCACAACTTCACTATGGGCAAAGATGAATCTTTAAATTGGATGTAGCAAGAGTGAGCAATTATTTTCAGTGTCTGAGTTGTTGGTCTTGCAGTGTGTTTCATGCTCAATGTCCGATGCACTCCTGAAGACATGCAGTTTGCTTACACTTTATTTGCTGCAGGGGCTTTTATTGCTTATGAATATTCATTAGTCCATTTGTCCTTGAAGTATTGGCTCAAATGTCTCATTCTTTAAGCAATAAGGCATGAGTGGCCATGCTATATTATTAAACCGTTAGACACGACGAGAAGCCTTGAACCCCTTCAGCCGTGACTATATTCATAATATGGTACAGCCTCGAGTGCCTTATTGCTTTTATAAAATAGTCACCACATAATAAAAAAATAAGGACACAAATGTTCATTAAAATGTTTTATTTTGTAAGTAAAATCATTAGATGCATCCTTTCAGCAGAAAATATATTCCCTGACATTAAACAGTAAACAGAACTTTGCTAGGCAAAAAGAATAACTGTCAGCTATGGGTGACGCGGAGTGATACAAACAGAAGTTCCGTGAAGAGGTCAGAGCTGTGCTTTATCATGAATAAAACATGGCTGTTGACCACCCAGCATCCAGGACAGGAACTATCCATTTTATAAACCATTTTAAGAGTTTGATCAGTCCTCCATAACAGCATGCAATTCAATTCAAAAAGAAATTAAGAATATCCATACATGTAAAAACTTGACAAGGAATCAAGGGTGTGTCATATTTATAATTTAATGTGTGATTTAGCTGAACACCAGTGCAAGAAACAAGTTGTTTTGTGTGTTTCCCAGGGTGTTATTGTTATGCTTATTGTAATTTCCCAGAAAAGTCTGAAAAGTCTGAAATATATCTCAAAACTTTAGAAAAGCATACTTGACATATCATAATCTAGGCTGACTGTTGCATGTGTATAAGTGTATAAGCTTAAAGGAATTCTTTCAAATCATTTTAATAAGGAAAATGTAGAACATTTTACCAAACATTTTGGGCAAATTAGCTTCAGAAAAGGTGACTGAAAGTGAGTAGTTTGAATCCCTGAAGAATATTAATCCATTTATTTTACATCAGTAACACTACAGTATGTTACTGAAAAGGGCATTGTTTACATTTGCTGCAAATTTCTAAAATAGATCTAAAGCACTGAAATGTACATCAATATCATATTGTTATTGAGTAGCTTAATGTATATATTTGCGTGAAATATCTAAAATGTATTTTAAACATGTATTTGATATATTTATTTAAAATATGTATAATTATATTTTTTATATTTTTATTGATTTAATATACAATCAGTCAGTCGGTCGGTCAGTCAGTCAGTCAACTAGTGCCTGCATAATCCATAATTCCTAACAGAATGTAATTCAATTCTACATCTAGCCTACATCTACAAAAATATTTCCATCAGTTTCACATCAATAACACGTACTAAAAAGCATATTGTTTACATTTTCTAGGAATGTCTAAATTAGACCTATAACACTTAGATTGATATCAATATCACGTTGTTATTAAGAAGCTTAATGTATACATTTGTGTGAAATATCTGAAATATATATTTATTTAAAAATACAATTAAATAAATATATATATTTTTTATAATCAATCAATCAATCAATCAATCAGTGAAATAAAAATTATTACATATATGATTAATAGTAAGTTTAATTATTAAAAATACAATATTTAGTACCAGTGCTTAATTCACAATTAATCTTATAACTCTGGATTTATGTAAACTTATTCTGAAGTGTTAAAACAGAAGTGTTTTATAATTGTTGTTGCGCACCGGTGAGAATTCTTCTTCATAGGGATAAAAGATGCTGGAGAGTGACAGACGTGGAGCGCGCGCTGTCATTCGCCTACAATGACAGCAGTTTCAGCAGCAGTCTGGTGTTTCCCGTCCTTTGCCACGGAAACAGAGAGACAAGTGCAGACATCTATGTATTTTACAATGTTAGTCCTGTAGAGTGCGGTAGATAGTTTTATTAAATTATTTTATACATACCCCGTACTGTACATGAGAGTGGGACTGTGGAGGGAGGAGCGATCGTAGTATTCTCTTCATTTCAAATCCCTGTCGTGGCAGCACGAGCACGACAGAGTACTTTTTCTACCCCTTACCTCACACCAAAGGGGGAAAAATACCAAGCACTGAGAGTCTAGTCCATTTCCTAAAGAGCAAAAGGAGGACTTTAAGAGGAGGAAACATTAGTTTGAAGGCACGCTGCGGAGGGAGGTGTCGGCTCGCTGTGTACACTTGCACTGGATACACGAACCGCCTGGACGTTTCCACTTATGTGCAACTCGCAGGATCCCCCGATCTCGCGCAAAACCCGCCAAACCTTCTCACGGTGAGTCGCGTCTTTCATTTACAGCGCTTGCGCTTGTGCATGTTACATTCGCTCGTGTTCTTTTGCCGTACGAAGCTAACTCTGGTGTGTGCGCTAGCTGCATGCTTTGACAGATCAACAGCCTGAAAGCTAAAATGATACATTCCCGTAGCACCTCACTGTTAGACACTACAGGCACCTCGTGGGTTTAATGCACGCGGGCTTTTGAATGTTAGTACTGCTGACATTGCACAGGTCACCGGCGCGAGAGTGTCTTGCTGTGCATAGGGCCTAGTTAATAGCAGGCGCATACTGTACTAACCCCTTGGTACATTGTAGACCCCTATCTGTTGTTACAGTATGTGCTTGACACACACACACACACACACACACACACACACACACACACACACACACACACAGAGAGATAGAAGCTGGCATGCATTTTTGCTCTGACTGACAGGTTCAGTTGAAGTGCTTGTTACTACACTATTCAGTTCGTAACATTTGCAAAGAAGATGCAGTGCCAACAGGTAAGTTTATATATATATATATATATATATATATATATATATATATATATATATACAGTTGAAGTCATTAGTTTACATACACTTAGGTTGAAGTCATTAAAACCCATTTTTTTAACCACTCCACATATTTTATATTAGCAACCTATAGTTTTGGCAAGTCGTTTAGGACATCTACTACGTGCTTGACACAAGTAATTTTTCCAACAATTGTTTTCAGACAGATTGTTTCATTTTTAATTGACTATGTCACAATTCCAGTGGGTCAGAAGTTTACATACACTAAGTTAACTGTGCCTTTAAGCTGCTTGGAAAATTCCAGAAAATGATGTCAAGCCTTCAGACAATTAGCCAATTAGCTTCTGATAGGAGGTGTACTGAATTGGAGGTGTACCTGTGGATGTATTTTAAGGCCTACCTTCAAACTCAGTGCCTCTTTGCTTGACATCATGGGAAAATCAAAAGAAATCAGCCAAGACCTCAGAAAATAATTGTGGACCTCCACAAGTCTGGTTAATCCTGGGGAGCAATTTCCAAATGCCTGAAGGTACCATGTTCATCTGTACAAACAATAGTACGCAAGTATAAACACCATGGGACCACACAGCTATCATACCGCTCAGGAAGGAGACACATTTTGTCTCCTAGAGATGAACGTAGTTTGGTGCGAAAAGTGCGAATCAATGCCAGAACAACAGCAAATTACCTTGTGAAGATGCTGGAGGAAACAGGTAGACAAGTATCTATATCCACAGTAAAACGAGTCCTATATCAACATAACCTGATAGGCTGCTCAGCAAGGAAGAAGCCAGACTACAGTTTGCAAGTGCACATGGGGACAAAGATCTTGAAATGTCCTCTGGACTGATGAAACAAAAATTTCCATAATGGCCATAATGACCATCGTAATGTTTGGAGGAAAAAAGGTGAGGCTTGCGACCCAAAGAACACCATCCCAACCGTGAAGCATGGGGGGTGGCAGCATCATATTGTGGGGGTGCTTTGCTGCAGGAGGGACTGGTGCACTTCACAAAATAGATGGCATCATGAAGTAGGAAAATTATGTGGATGTATTGAAGCAGCATCTCAAGACATCAGCCATGAAATTAAAGCTCGTTCTCAAATGGGTCTTCCAAATGGACAGTGACCACAAGCATACCTCCAAAGTTGTGGAAAAAGGTCTTAAGGACAACAAAGTCAAGGAATTGGGGTGGCCATCACAAAGCACTGACCTCAATCTGATAGAAAATGTGTGGGCAGAACTGAAAAAGCGTGTGCGAGCAAGGAGGCCTACAAACCTGGCTCAGTTACACCAGTTCTGTCTAGAGGAATGGGCCAAAATTCCAGCAACTTATTGTGGTAAACTTGTGGAAGGCTACCCAAAACATTTGACCCAAGTTAAACAATTTAAAGGCAATGCTATTAAATACTAACAAATTGTATGTAAACTTCTGACCCACTGGAAATGTGATGAAAGAAATAAAAGCTGAAATAAATTATTCTCTCTACTATTATTCTGACATTTCACATTCTTAAAATAAAGCAGTGATCCTAACTGACCTAAGACAGGGAATGTTTTCTACGATTAAATGTCAGGAATTGTGAAAAACTGAGTTTAAATGTATTTGGCTAAGGTGTATGTAAATTCTGATTCAACTATATATATATATATATATATATATATAATATCATCATCAGCATATGCATGCATCACTTAATGAGCCTGCTCACTTCTTTTCTGAAAAGTTATTGTTGACTGATTGCTTCAGTTATCAGTAATGTATTTTTTTGGTATATACATAATCAGCTTTATTAACAGTATAATCATTAACAGTATCTTATATAAACCCACTATTTCAGAACTTGGATTGTTATTTTATTGTTTAAAAATTAAAATGGAATGTGAAAACATATAATGATATGTGGCAAAATAAAGAAAAAAGTAAAAACATTTTTAATTTAACTGATACATGTATCACACAGACTTTTTAAATAGAGACGTAACTTCATCCATCATTTTCTAATATGGGTTTATATCACAAATATCAAGTGCACAAGAGCTTGATTTAATTCTAAAAGAGGATGTCCCATATGTGGCATTTTGCTTAATGTCCTGGATCCTTCCTTTTTATTGATTTATGCAATATGCATCCTTTAAGCGCATTCTTTAAAGCAAAATTAAATTACTCAAGACATAAATGATTCATACTGTGCTAATGCAGACTGTTTTTAATCAATAATCAAGTGACTGCTTTTTACATTGTCTCAGGAACATATAATTGTTATGATCTAATACACAACTATTTAAGCATTACTAACCACTATCATATTTTCTCTAGCACTCACTCTCACATGCTCATGTTAACATCTTGGGGAGTAATGGATTACTTGTAACAGTGTTACATAATCAGGATACAAAATTAGGGAACTGTAATCCGTCTCATCCTCTCATGTTTCACTTGAGTCAGGAGCACCCCCTACTGTTGCATGCACAAATAATACCTGTCTCACATCAGCACTCTGCTCTCACACAGCTGCGATGGCCACGGGAGAAAATGCATTATTGACTTGGAAATTTCTACCTTATTCGCTCTTTAAAAGAGAAAGGCAAAACAACATTAATGTTCAGTTGAATTTATGCCTTCCAGTTGTGAGGATACTGTCATTATTTAAGAATCCGAGAACTTGAAGGTAAGAGCCACACAGAAATCACATTAACATGTTAGCTAAAATTAGTTACCATTAAAATGTGTTAAAATGAGTTAGCATTAGTTCTCGAAGAAATCAGTGGCCCTCATAATTTGGCGGGAGCAGGAATAGGTGCCAATACTGACAGGATTTGCGCATCATTGGTGCTATGGCATAGAAATCCCCTGGTTTACATAGTTGCAAATGTGAACTGTTAGCCAGGACGTCCTATATGTTGTTCCATTCCGAATTGAAGCTGAAAAAATGATCCCTCCCCCTGGTGAACTGTACTATAAGCTTAAATATTTAAGAAAATAAAAGTTTTATGTACAACAACAACAACTGCACAAATAAACTGAAAAATACCCTTCAATCAGTTAGATTTATCTTGTTTTAGAAACAACACTGCATAAGATATTTACGTTTTTCAGAGAATGTATTTTTAACGTGTATTATGTCTTACTGTACTGTCAGAGTTTCATCTACCAGTGCTGAAGAAGTAATCCAAAGTATTTAGATTATGTTACTGACCTTGAGTAATCTAACGGAATACATTACAAATGACATTTTATAGCATGTAATCTGTAGTGGAATACATTTCAAAAGTAACCCTCCCAACCCTTCTCATAATATTACTCAGACATGTTCTATTTGCATCCAGAAGGCATAATTAAAAGTTTTAGAGTTCATATACATTTTTTCTTGACTTTATTTACGTATGTGCCCTTGCGGTAATCCAAAAGTACTTGAAAGCAATCTGATTACTTTCATACTGCCTTATTTGGATTACATTACTGATTACATTTATTTTTATGTAATCTGTAACAGATTACATTTAAAAAGTAACCCTTCCAACCCTGCGTGTTAATACATGAATCATTTTAAGTAGTCTAAACATGCCACCTGTTGCTGCATTATGATAACATCCTCTCCTGGTGCATATCTCAGCATATATCAGTTTCAAAAAGGTTGCATAGCTTTGATATTTTGTAATGTTTCTCTAAAGAAACTAGAGCTACTCTCACTCTCACTAGAGATTTACACTCAGGAGATGTAGATATAGGCCTATATGATTTCTTAGCATAGCTATGATTATTAAAATCCCTGTGTAATAAATGACAGGGTGCTTTTTTACAGTGTTCATTTAAAAGACTGTTCTTCTTTTTTTGTCAGTTGTCTCTAGTAAGCACATCCTGCCAGTGCTGAGTTGTAAATGGCAGGAAAAGATGAGTTGCAGGCATTGTCCAACAGTAGCTTGGCTTGTTCTGCCAGGTCTTGATGAGTTTTTGATGGGGGAAGTGACCTTTCCTGACCCCTCTCGTAGTAACTTGCCATACTAGGCCCCTTGCTATATAGGACAACATAGCCAAACGCATAGTGAAATTGTAGACTCAAGTTAGAAAATAAGGCTGAAAACAGCTGAAGTTCTTAATCACCAGTCAGTGGTGCTACGGCAAATTTAAATGGTCTTGAGGTTTGTCAATCTAACAGTGATGGGTTTGCAATATGAACATGGTTAGCTTGTGGCCACCTCTATAAACCAGGCATTTGGAAATTCTTGAATGGATAATAATCCTTTACGTCATATACCTAAGGTCCTCTTTACTCTGTTTTTTGTATCTTTGCCACTTCACACCCAACCAAGTTGTCATATCTTACGCATCAGTTGGCTGCTTTTTACTATTTGATGCTATCAAAACACACACATTTGTTGTCTCAGATGATAATTGTGTTTGTGTGTAAAATATGAAAAAGCATACCTGGACCAACCTGAGTACCTACTACTTAGCATTGCCATTTGAGTTTGCTCGTAGTGCATGAGTTAAAAGGCTGAACTATAGTTTATCAGTGTTCTGAATGCATTTCTATCTAAAACACACAAACTACACACAGCTGATAATCCTCTATGTAAAACATCAACCAATGTTATCTTGCAAGATTAGTTTTTCTGTAAGATGTAATTCTATCTTAAATAGTCTTATCTTAGTTTGTGCCAATTTATCGTATTAATTTGCTTTAAAATGGCCCCTTTACTATTATCGGCTGTGTTAATATGTCTGTAAGAGCATACTTTATGTTTTTGTACAATAACTTTTTATTGTTTTCACAAATAAAACAACAACAACATAAATCAACACACAAAAAAACCACACATGAACACCCCCCTCCCCCCACAACATGTGAGAGACAGCATTCATTGCACACAATACCTTATGACATAAAACAGATACAGACCTTTTCTTACACCAGATTGAGAAATCATATTAATGTGTCCATTTCAAATGTACACGACCTTGTTAAGAATCTGTGATACATTACAGGGAAGGCTACAAAGGAAGGGGGTCCACAAATGCTCAAAATTGTACCAATAATCCACTGTTGGAGATTTATCTTTGACCCACACATTAAGTATACACTTATGAGCTAAACAATTATAATTTGCTTGCTAGCTTGACCTGGAGACATGATAGTCCACTATCCTCTTTAGTCATACCCAAAATAAAAAACTTCAGTATACAGTACACTTCAGTATACAGTCAAGCTTTACTTTAGTCTTGTCCCAGAAATGGCTCATCAAGGGGCAGAACCAAAACATATGGAAGTGTGTACCCAGGTCTGATTTAAACATAGGGCAAGCCGGTGAATGTTGTGAATCAATCTTATGAAGTACATAAGGAGTACAGTGTATGCAATGCAATATTTTAAACTGTTTCATGCACCTTATTGGACAATAATATACTCTTCATATTCTGCATGACAGTCAGTCATCTCTCATCCTCCTGCACCTCCTCCAAGTCCTTCTCCCACCCTGACAACAATACCCGCCAATTGCTTACCGATTTTGAAAGTAACAGAACGTAAACCTTAGAGATTACATTCCTTGCTTCAGAAACAAATCTAACTCAGAACACATATGGTGAAAAAAAGTTTTCTCAATAAAGTGTTTAATTTGAAGAAAACCATAAAAATGATGGGAAGGCAACCCAAACTTTCCTTGTAACTGTTGAAATGATAATAAAGAATTCCTGTCATATAGGTCAGATATAGACCAAATTTCTACCTTAACTCTTTGATGAAAGTCACTATTTTGTAGTCCAGGGGGAAAAGCTTTATTCACATGAGTGGAATTAGAGGTGAAGAAAATTTACTTCTACCCAAAAAATGATTGACACCAATGGACTTCTTTCTGAGGTCATCACTGACTGTAAAGGGGAGGGACGAACAAACCACAAGTCTATTCCTGTTTCAGGATCTTGATGCAATCAGTCCACAATAATTCTCATATGACAAGCCCAATTATAGAAATGTAAATCAGGCAGTGCTAGGCCACCTTTATTTAATGGAAGTTGCAGTTTCAGTATTCTAATTCTCGACTTTCTTTTATTCCATATGAACCTACTTAGTAAAATGTAATGGAATCATCTTTAAAGGATACAGCAGTCGAGGGAGTACATTCATTTTGATTGAATGTACTTTATTCTGCCTATCCAAGAAATTGGAAGATACATCCATCGATGTACATCCAAAGTCATTCTTCACTGTTTTCAGAACTGGTGAAAAATTAAGGGTGGCCAGCTTTTTCAAATGAGGGGAGAAATGTACACCTAGGCAGCCAAAGCCCTTAGGAGACCACTTAAAGGGAAACATTGGAGAAGGGGCTGAGTCACTCCAGTTCCCAAGTGGATTTGCCTCCGACTTACTAAAATTAATCTTGTAGCCCGAAAAATAGCTAAAACTATTTATCAGGTCATTCAGGGCTGGCACTAACAATTCTGGTTCAGAAAGAAACAATAGCATATCATCAGCATACAGTGCTATGGTATGAGTGGCACCACCAATTTGAGTTGCCTTAATTTGTTGGCTCTGTCTAATATACACTGCCAAAGGTTCTAAGGCCAATGCAAAAAGCAACAGTGATAGGGGGCAGCTCTGTCTGGTGCCTCACTTAAGATCAAATGTAGGTGAGCGTAATCCATTTGTTAGGATGGCTGCTTGAGGTGCCCTATATATTATTTTTATCCAAAGTTATGCCCCGAGCCCATTCGCCGTAGAACCGCAAAGAGATACTCTCACTCGAAATGGTCGAAAGCTTTCTCGGCATCCATGGAAATAACCATAGCCATACAATGGGTCACTGAACAATACTGCACAGTGCCAAAAAGATGTCTAATTTTTGGAAGAGAGAGTATATCAGAGATAAAGCCAGTCTGATCTGGTGCTATAAGCTGTGGCAAATAAACCTCTAATTTTCTGGTAGGTATTTTGGTTAACATTTTAGTGTCTACATGTATTAAAGATACCTGACGATATGAGGAGCATTCCATATTGGGCCTATCCTTTTTTAAAATAAGTGAAATATTTGCTTGATACAAGGGATGGGCATTTTGGGCATTTTGTCTACTTGATTACTTAGACTAAGTACTTGTCGAATACTCAAGAGGCAATGACATGTACATAATTGTATATATAATAATATGTCTGACAAATGTCTTTGGCTGCTGCATTGCGTCTTGTTGTTCCAATCTGTTACAAAATGTACAAAAAATTGCATAATCAAAATATAATGCATCATATTTTGTCATTATGTGAAGATTCGCTGCCCAAATCATTGAAAGAATGTGCACAATGTGCATCTGTCTATTCTTCCTTCAGGTTACCGCAGTAATCTTAGTAAGCGTGCACCAGTTTTTTTTAGTGACTGTCTGAACCGTCTTATTTTCAAATCGTGGTTGGTTTACCAGGAGATGTTGTAGCCATCGCATTTTTAATATGCTTGTTAAGTTGAAGTTCAGTCGCTGCATTCTATTCCAATTAGCTGCGCTCTGTCTAGCTGTTTGAAACACTCGCCTGCTGTAAATGCGTTGCTTCAGCGCGATGAGTCCACTGCCACATGCCTGGTGTGTGTATGTCTCCCCAAGTGTTCGCTCCTGTGGGGAAAGCCGCGATGCTCCGTATTGTTGTTGCTTTGATGATTCATGAAGCATTCCATTCAACTCGGAGAGTTGGAATTTCCACCATTCAGCTGGGGAAAGTGCAACGGAATGACACTTTATCTAACTTGGAAACTTGTTCGGAAATCTTCAACTCCCATTACGTCGAGATGCAGGTGTATGTTATGTCACGCAAACACTTTGGCACCCAGGCCAGGGAGGTTTACAGTCAGTGACAAACATTCACTTTTTAAAAATAATATCAATTGAGTCAAAGTTCTTATATAAAATGATAATAAAACATGTTTAGCAAACGTTTTGCAGAGACGGGTGTTCAAAACACGGTTAATCACTCTCTTTTGACTATCATAACGATAGTATTGCAGCACTGTATATCAGTTTGGTTGCTATGAGATGTCTCTGACAATCAAAGTACCCCTAAAAACCACTACATAATTGTGGAGGTGAGGGCATGGTCGAGCGTTCGTCTGGAAGAGAGTAAGCGGTTAGGGTTCTCACCTGAGATGAATTGCTGGTAATTGCTTGTTTCTGTGTTTGCAGCGAGAGACGGGAAATAAAAGAGCGAGTCTTCCGAGTGTGTGAGAGAGAGCCCAGCTGACAAGCTGTTTGTGTGTTGTCCGTTGCCTTTATACTGTACACTGCCCTGATTTATTGTTATTTGCATTGTTTTTCTTTTTGGCTGTTAAGTTTGAGTTTGAAAATCGCCATCTCCCGCTTCCTCATTCCTGTGAACCTGTTACACTGGTGCTGAAACCTGGAAAAATGAGGAAAAGGATACGTTGCCATGTAGTCGTCGCTGCTGGAGAGTGTCTTCATGTCCCTGGCCAGCATCCATCAGGCCCAACACCAGGCCCTCCAGGACCTACGCATGGAGCAGCAGAAGTGTTCTGAGGCACTCCTTCACCCCAGGAAGGGGCAGCGTCGGCCCTCTCCCCGGCAGCAGCGAGCCCTCACGTGTCGCTCACAAAGATGGGCCCTCAAGATAATCCGGAGACCTACCTCGAGCTCTTTGAGCACACGACCAAAGCCCTGAGATGGCCGCAGGAGCAATGGGTGGTACATCTGCTGCCTCTGCTGACCGGGGAAGCCCAGATCATGGCACAACAACTTCCGGTCGTCAACCTCCTGGACTACGAGTCGTTGAAGAAGTCCATCCTGAAACGGGTCAGCCGCAGCCCAGAAGAACACCACCAATGCTTCCACTCCTTGACGCTGAGTGAGGTCGGCCGACCATTTGACTTTGCTCAGCAGCTCCGTGACACCTGCCAGCAGTGGGTGCTGGCTAGGGAGAACAGTGACGCCAATAAGGTGGTGCAGGAGCAGTTCGTCTCATGGCTGCCGAAGGGGACGGCCGAGTGGGTCCAGTGCCACCGGCCGGTGTCGCTGGACGAAGCGGTACAGCTGGCAAAAGATCATCTGGTGGCGTATCCGGTGGCCGGTGGCCCCCCCCACGTTGTCTCATTCCCGGCTCTCTCTCACCCCCTCCTCCCTTTCACCTGTTCCGTTAACGGTGGAAAATTCCCCCAAAACTGACTCCCTGGTCTTGGCGGTTCCCTGTACCACCAAATCCTGTCTCTCCTCACTTTTCATCCCAGGTGAGGGAACCCACTACCACAGGTGTGGGCGAGAGGTTTGGGCCAGTCTGCTGGAGTTGCGGGGAGCTGGGTCATGTCCGAGATCTGTGCACAGTAATTGAGGTGGTGGCCTTGATCTGGGTCCCCAACACTCTACAGACCACCCCTGATCGAGCAGGGACATACGAGATACCGGTGAGTGTCAAGGGGGGGTACATACCAAGCCTTGGTAGATTAAGGTTGTAATGAAACCTCCATTCATCAATGCTTGGTTCAAAACGGGGCATTGGATGCAAATAATCGGGTGAGGGTGAGGTGTGTGCACGGGGATATTCAGGATTATCCTGTAGTGACTGTCACAATAATGTTCCGGGGACAAAAGCATAATGTTGAGGCGGTGGTTAGTCCTTGCCTCACCCATCCTCTAATTTTGGTAACTAATTGGCCAACTTTTCGATTATTATTGAAGGGGTTGTGTGTGGATGGGTCCTATAATAAAGTGAGTCAGTGTGAGATGGGCAAAGCGCTGGCTGGGGAGGCGCGGCCTGGGCTGTCTGCATCTGCTCCGCATCAGGCTGACGCCGGGGAAGGGGAGGTGTCTCCCACCCCCGCCTTTAGGGAATTCCAGATAGAGGATTTCCCTTTAGAGCAGTCGCGAGACGAAACCCTGAAACACGCATTTGACCAAGTGATAGTGATTGATGTTCAACATCTTCAGCCAGGCATCACCCTTGCATATCCATATTTTTCAATTATAAAAGATCGGTTGTATAGAGCGACACAGGACACTTGGTCAAACGAAAATACAACCCAGTTGTTGGTACCAAAGAGATGTTGGGGAATGTTATTCCAGGTGGCTCATTATAATCCGATGGCAGGTCACTTGGGACTGGGGAATACTAAGCCATCTCATGTACCATTTCTGTTGGCCGGGCATTCATGGGGATGTTCGCCGGATGTGTGCAGCATGCTGTTAATGTCAGCTGGTGAATCCGCCAGCCGCTCCAAAAGCGCCATTGTGCCCCGTCCCTTTAATTGTCCCCTTCGAGCAAATTGGCATGGACCTCATCGGGCCATTGGAATGAGGCATCGCTTTGCATTATTCCTGGTGGATTACGCAATGATATATCCAGAAGCAGTGCCTCTGCGCAACATCTCCACACATAGTGTTGCGGAGGCATTCTTCAGAATTATCTCCCGAGTAGGGATTCCGAAAGCAATCCTCACTGATCAGGGCACTGCTTTTATGTCACGAACACTACACGAGCTGTACAGATTATTGGGTATTAACTAGATTCGGACAAGCGTGTACCATCCACCCATGGACGGCTTGATCGAACGATTTAATAAGACCTTAAAGAATATGATTCATAAGTTTGTGCACGAAGATGCTCGGAACTGAGATAAGTGGCTCAAACCCCTCTTATTTGCTGTGCGAGAGGTCCCACAAGCATCCACGGGGTTTTCCCCATTTGAATTGTTATATGGGCGTAAGCCCCGTGGCGTGTTAGACGTCATGAAGGAAAATTGGGAGGAGGGTCCTTCACAGAGCAAAAATGAAATTCAGTATGTTCAATACGTTCTTGACCTGAGAGCAAAACTCCACACACTGGGGCGACTATCACAGGAGATTTAGCTACAGGCACAAGAACGTCAGTCCCGGCTGTATAACGGGAACTTGGCTACAGGAGTTTGCACAGGGAGATAAAGTACTTGTATTGCTGCCCACATCGAGATTGAAATTACTCGCAAAGTGGCAAGGGCCCTTTGAAATCACATGGCGAGTTGGGGAAGTCGACTATGAGATAGTGCATATGGATAGGGGCGGGGCACATCAGATTTACCACCTCAACCTATTGAAACCATGGAAAGAGGCGGTCCCTGTATCCTTGGCGATGGTAGTTCTGGAGAGGGAGGAGCTCGGACCAGAGAAGAATCAAAAAGCCAATCAGTTTGCCCCGGTCCCTTGTGGAGACCCCCTCTTGCCATCACAACGTGCAGAAGTTTCCAGGTTGCAAAAGGTTTTTTCGGATGTGTTCTCACACTGATCTCATAGAACACCACACTGAGACAACATCCGGGGTAGTGGTACGTTGTCGTCCCTACCGCCTACACAAACACAAGAAACAGGTAGTACAGGAAGAAATAAAGGCCATGCTCGATATGGGGGTAATAGAAGAGTCCCACAGTGATTGGACCAGCCCGGTGATTCTGGAGCCTAAGAGCGAAGGCTCTTTATATATATATATATATATATATATATATATATATATATATATATATATATACACACACACTGGCAGCCAATATTCAATATTCCATATTCAAAAGTATGGAATATGTACAGATTTTGCTGTTTCGGAAGGAAATTGTTACTTTAATTCACCAAAGTGGCATTCAACTGATCACAAAGTATAGTCAGGACATTACTGATGTAAAAAACAGCACCATTACTATTTGAAAAAAGTCATTTTTGATCAAATCTAGACAGGCCCCATTTCCAGCTGCCATCACTCCAACACCTTATCCTTGAGTAATCATGCTAAATTGCTAATTTGGTACTAGAAAATCACTTGCCATTATATCAAACACAGTTGAAAGCTATTTGGCTCGTTAAATGAAGCTTAACATTGTCTTTGTGTTTGTTTTTGAGTTGCCACAGTATGCAATAGACTGGCATGTCTTAAGGTCAATATTAGGTCCAAAATGGCAAAAAAGAAACAGCTTTCTCTAGAAACTCATCAGTCAATCATTGTTTTGAGGAATGAAGGCAATACAATGCTTGAAATTGCCAAAAAATTGAAGATTTCATACAAGGTGTACATTACAGGCTTCAAAGACAAAGGACAACTGGCTCTAACAAGGACAGAAAGAGATGTGTAAGGCCAGATGTACAACTAAACAAAAGGATAAGTACGTCAGAGTCTCTAGTTTGAGAAATAGATGCTTCACATGTCCTCAGCTGACAGCTTCATTGAATTCTACCCACTCAACACCAGTTTCATGTACAACAGTAAACTGAAGACTCAGATGTGCAGGCCTTATGGGAAGAATTGCAAAGAAAAAGCCACTTTTGAAACAGAAAAACAAAAAGAAAAGGTTAGAGTGGGCAAAGAAGCACAGACATTGGACAACAGATAATTGGAAAAGAGTGTTATGGATCTTAACCCCATTGAGCTTTTGTGGGATCAGCTAGACTGTAAGGTGTGTGAGAAATGACTGACAAGACAGCCACATCTATGGCAAGTGCTACAGGAAGTGTGGGGTGAAATGTCACCTGAGTATCTGGACAAACTGACAGCTAGAATGCCAAGGATCTGCAAAGCTGTGATTGCTGCACATGGAGGATTTTTTGATGAGAACACTTTGAAGTAGTTTAAGAAGTTCAGAATGTCGTTTTGAATTTTCTGTCAAAATCCTCTAAATTGGATTTCAGATTTAGCTGTACCTGCAAAGTTGAGCAATTATTAGCCGTTGCATAAGAAATTATAGAGCCCCCAAGAATGCCTTCCCTATGTCCCAGAGGAGAGATGCATTCACATCTTCATTGTTGTTTGTCTCTAAGAAAATGTCCACTGGTTCTCCAAATACTGCAAAAATTCTTGGCTGTTTAAAAGTGAAGCATTCAGCCGCCAAGATTTAAATGTTGGATCCCTATATAGTAGGGATAGTCTGACATAGTAATCACCGCTATTCGGCACAACCTGTTTCTGTCTATAACAAGTCTGGATGTTAAAAAATAATCAATTCTTGAAAATGTCTGATAAGGCAAAGAAAAAAATGCATAGTTCTTCTCCATTGGTTGTCTTACTCTCCATGCGTCAAATAAATTGAGATCAGTACATAGCTGCTGAAGGGCCTGCCCCTTTTTAGAGTTCCAATTCAGGATTCAAAACACAATTAAAGTCTCCACCCAGGATAAGAAAGTGTTTTGCATGCTTTGATACCTCACTGAAAAATCTTTCTCAAAACTGTTAGGAGCATAAATCGAGCCAAAAACCACATATTCACCATACAGAATAGCAGTAACCAAAACAAATCTGCCTGCTGAATCAGATATTACTTCCCCCAAAGTAAATGGCAGAAGAGGCACACCTCTCCTTTTAGATATAAAAGAGGAGTAATAAACTTTACCCACCCAGTCCTGGGTCAGTTTTTCATGTTCAGTGTCTGTTAAGTGTGTTTCTTGAAGCATAGCTATATAGTTGAATTCAGAAGTTTACATACACTTAGGTTGAAGTCATTAAAACTCATTTTTTAACCACTCCACAGATTTAATATTAGCAAACTATAGTTTTGGCAAGTCGTTTAGGACATCTACTTTGTGCATGACTCGAGTAATTATTCCAACAATTGTTTATAGACAGATTGTTTCACTTTTAATTGACTATATCACAATTCCAGTGGATCAGAAGTTTACATACACTAAGTTAACTGTGCCTTTAAGCAGCTAGGAAAATTCCAGAAAATGATGTTAAGCCTTTAGACAATTAGCCAATTAACTTCTGATAGGAGATGTACTGAATTGGAGGTGTACCTGTGGATGTATTTTAAAGCCTACTTTCAAACTCAGTGCCTTTTTGTTTGACATCATGGGAAAATAAAAATAAATCAGCCAAGACCTCAGAAAAAAATTGTGGACCTTCACAAGTCTGGTTCATCCTTTGGAGCAATTTCCAAATGCCTGAAGGTACCACGTTCATCTGTACAAACAATAGTATGCAAGTATAAACACCATGGAACCATGCTCCTAGAGATGAATGTAGTTTGGTGTAAAAAGTGAAAATTAATCTCAGAACAACAGCAAAGGACCTTGTGAAGATGCTGGAGGAAATGGGTAGACAAGTATTTATATACACAGTAAAACAAGTCCTATATCGACATAACCTGAAAGGCTGCTCAGCCAGGAAGAAGACAGACTACAGTTTGCAAGTGCACATGGGGACAAAAATCTTACTTTTTGTAGAAATGTCCTCTGGTTTAACGAAACAAAAATTGAACTGTTTGGCCATAATGACCATTGTTATGTTTGGAGGAAAAAGGGTGAGGCTTGCAAGCCGAAGAACACCATTCCTACTGTGAAGCATAGAGGTGGCAGCATCATGTTGTGGGGGTGCTTTGCTGCAGGAGGGACTGGTGCACTTCACAAAATAGATTCCATCATGAGGAAGGAAAATTATGTGCATATATTGAAGCAACATCTCAAGACATCAGCCAGGAAGTTAAAGCTCGGTCGCAAATGGGTCTTACAAATGGACAACGACCCCAAGCATACCTCCAAAGTTGTGGCAAAATGACTTAAGGAATACAAATTCAAGGTATTGGAGTGGCCATCACAAAGCCCTGCCCTCAATCCGATAGAAAATTTGTGGGTAGAACTGAAAAAGCATGTGCGAGCAAGGAGGCCTACAAACCTGACTCAGTTACACCAGTTCTGTCTGGAGGAATGGGCCAAAATCCCAGCAACTTATTGTGAGAAGCTTGTGGAAGGCTACCCAAAATGTTTGACCCAGGTTAAACAATTTAAATACTAACAAAGTGAATGTAAACTTCTGACCCACTGGGAATGTGATGAAAGAAATAAAAGCTGAAATAAATCATTCTTTCTACTATTATTCTGACATTTCACATTCTTAAAATAAAGTACTGATCCTAAGACAGGGAATGTTTTCTATGATTAAATGTCAGGAATTGTGAAAAACTGAGCTTAAATGTATGTGGCTAAGGTGTATGTAAACTTCTGACTTCAACTGTATGTACCCTTTCCTTCTTTAAAATTGTTAGCACCTTCTTCCTTTTAATAACATGATTCAATCCCTTCACATTCCAGCTTTGGATCTTAAAATCACTCATTGAATTTGCCCACAACTAAAATGGTCTTGCTGTTTGCATATCTCAAGTAATAAAATAAAGTACTGCACTGTATATTCTCTTAAACAACCCATAATCAGAACAAACAAACCAAACAGCTTGGTAATTTTGGGGTACATGATAGAGAGCCGACTGCTTACACCCGACTAAGGACTTTTATCACACCTTAGCAACCACTAACTATAAAACAGAGAATATAAAGAAAAACCCACCATACTCCCGGCCAAGCACCAAATAGTCATGTCTAAAACATTTTAACTTTTGGCAATCATGATGTAACATCAACCTAAATGAGAGTATGAAAAGGTAACAGATGGCTTCTATGCTGTAAACACACAACCAGCACCATTAACTTTTGTCACTTGTAACTCGTACTACCCGAGAGACAAATTGATAAACACTGACCGAAAGCCCAGTTATTAAGCCCTCCGATGACTCACTGCTGAGAGAGTTCAGTTAGTCTTGAGCCTGTTGCGGCGAAGAAAAAGACATTGTCCCATTCTCAAAGTAAACTCTCAGGGTCGCTGGGTATAACATACTGAACTCGGTCCCTCTTTGTAAGAAGGTGCTGCAAATGTGATTAAATCCGTGGCACCTCTGCCGAACCATATGTGAGAGATCCTGTTGAATGTTCACCCAGCGACGCTTTAACAGCAGACAGAACTCAGACCTTGTCGCAAATGTTGTGTAGTTTGAAAATCACCGCCCAGGACCGTTGTTGTGGCGATGCAGATGCCAGTTTGCTCCCCAGACTGTGAGCCCTGTCTGTCTTCAGTTGTTCATTATCCGGATCAAGAAACCGTGGTAACCAGGACTCAAAAAACTCCACCGGTTGCTGGCCCACCGTACCCTCCAGTAAGTTGATGATAATGATAGTGTCCCGTCTACTCCAATTCTCCAAGTTGTCTAGCTTCTCTGCCAACTCTTCAGTCTTCCTTATGTACGCGGCCAGCTTGGAGTCCATAGAATTGAGTTTATCTTCCATGTCAGACACGTGAGTTTCCAACTACCCCAGCCACGCACTGCTGTCTTGAACTTTTGAGGTGATGGCGTCGAGAGTCTCTGTAAATTTACTGAATTTGTCTTCCATCGCAGCTCTAATATTTACTGTGATACTGTAAATAATCTGCTCTGTGTCAGAGTTATCCGGGCAGTTATCACCATCTTCATCAGGCTTCCAATATATTTCATTTTTGTTTAGTGTTTAAGGGAAAAATTCGAATTCAGTTTCTTAGCCCTTTTTACAGCCCTACCGTTGACGGAAACACCATGTTCATGCTTGTTAAAGGTCATTCACATTGAACATGCGTCCATCTGCACTGTTTTACAATCGTTTTTCCAATGTAAATGTGTGCTAGACATTTTTGACCGCTAAGCTGCACCTTGCTTAAAAAAATGTCAACTTTAAAAATTGCATTTCGAGATGGTTGAGTGCTGTTCTATTCATTGCACTGTGTCTTGCTTTTGATTCTTTTTTATTTCTTGCTGAACTGCCCCTTAAGTGGCTGTTTGTAAACAGGTAATTCTTTCTGAATTGTAATGGGTTACCTCGAGAACACAGGGCTGGTGGGAGCAACTACACTGGAAAAAGACAAGGTGTCAAAATTTGCGAATGAGTCAAGACACTTCAGTTCTATCCTTTTGCTTACATGGGTACTTGGAGAATATCAGAAGTGATTTTAATTAACGAGTAGTATTTAAGTTCAGTTCTGTTCATACTATGCAGATTCACAGTAAATTTGTGTGCACAGAACTGCATTAAGCACTCAAACGTATTGAGCTGCAGTGTGTACGTGGCAGTAGAGTTTTCCAGTCCTTCGGTAGGGACAATGAAATGTGTTCTGATTTGACCTTGCAGTCACATAAGGTTAAATAGATCAGGGAATATAAAAAGCCTCATGTCTCCATATAAATGAAGTTTACTCAGTGACAGCAGGTCAGATGAGCTCAATTACGTTTAGTACTGCATTCTAGTTACGTGTTGTGGCATTAAAAGGGATCCACCACAATTTCCTGCTTTCTCTTTAAAGATAATTACTGTTATTATCAGTAACGTAGCCTTTGCCGTGTCGTGTTGTCTGTTACACAATTCATGACAGTGCTACAAATAATGCATCTTTCCATGACTGCATTCATAGCTGATGCATATTGGCAGATGCTGAAGCTGAACTTTGACTTTGGTGTGAAACTGATAAACATAACCACTGTCCTGTGGAACATGACAGAATTTATCACTACTCCGTATGATCACGCATGAACATCAACCATCAGAATCAGAATCAGAATCACAATCAGCTTTATTGCCAGGTATGCTTACACATACAAGGAATTTGTCTTGGTGACAGGAGCTTCCAGTGCACAACAATACAATACAGCAACAAGATAGAGATAATAATAAAATATTATAATACAAATAAATAAAAATAAAAATTGAATAGAAAATAAAGTATATATAGAATACACAATAAGACAAAATATAGGGGGCCTGGGGAGGTCAGCGAATAAAGATGCTGACTACCACCCCTGGAGTTCGCGAGTTCGAATCCCAGGGCGTTCTGAGTGACTCCAGCCTGATCTCCTAAGCAACCAAATTGGCCCAGTTGCTAGGGAGGGTAGAGTCACATGGGGTAACCTCCTCGTGGTCGCTATAATGTGGTTTGCTCTCGGTGGGGCGCAGGGTGAGATGTGCGTGGATGGCGTGAAGCCTCCACAAGTGCTATGTCCCCGCGGTAATGCACTCAACAAGCCACTTGATAAGATGTGCAAGTTGATGGTTGCAGAGGCAACTGAGATTCGACCTCTGCCACCCGAATTGAGGCGAGTCACTACGCCACCTCGCGGACTTAGTGTGCACTGGGAATTGGGCATTCCAAATTGGGGAGAAATTTGGAGTTTTAATTATTAAAAAAATAATTTTGACAGTATATGTACTGTGCGTGTGTATATATATATATATGTGTGTGTGTGTGTGTGTGTATATACATAGTGCAAATACAAATCTGTTATATAAAGTGCAAGGGAATGTTACGGCGGAAGAGGTAGGATTTGTTGGATAAATATAAAAAGACTAAACTGAATTGCACATAGTTATTGCTCAATGGGGCAGTTTTAACTGTTCATGATGGATAGCCTGAGGGAAAAACTGTTCCTGTGCATGACGGTTCTGGTGCTCAGAGCTCTGTAGTGTCGACCAGAAGGCAACAGTTCAAAAAGGTAGTGGGCAGGGTGAGTGGGGTCCAGAGTGATTTTTCAAGGCTTTTTCTTCACTCTGGAAGAGTACAGTTCTTGAAGGGAGAGCATAAACCGACTTTATTCGTCTACAGAACAGGGTGCGGCTAATTCAAGTTTGTGTAAAGAAAAGGCATATATAGGTCTAAAAATAGAAACAAAATTTAGTTTGGTAATTTATTTTTTTAATTTAATGCGTTTTTCGTTTGGTAATTTATTTAATTTAATATAGGGAATTTTGACAGCATTTTTTCAAAAGTAAGCTAAACAATAATTTTATAGAATTGGGCTATATGTTAGTGTTCCAAAAAAGCACACTGAAGCTTTTCTCCTAGTATTGTGCATATGTTTTTAATTTAAAACATATGTGCACAGAAATTATATGTTTTTTGTATCGTGGACTAATTCCATGACTGCTGTCTATTATTTTGAATGGTGTGAAAAAGCAACTTTAGAAAATAAACGGATGGCTACCGCGATTAAATTTAATCACAAACAGTGGACATTCATTTGTTCTCCGTGCACTTGATGTGAATGATAAGAGATAATTGTGTTGGCACTCCTGGAAGTGTCATGTTTGTAGTGATCGGATCTTTATGCCATTCTGATCAATCCATAATCACGTACAATAAATTGGCTTTCAAGGATGTATGCTGTCGTCATGATTAACACAGGCTAACGATTGGGGCAAATTCTGTCATGTGACACTACATTTTTGCGTTAATGCCAATTTTCTCGACAAAAAGTGTTTCCAAACCAGTTTTTTGCGACATTTGATGTATCGACATAGATTTTATGCGTTAGAGTTAAATGGAAAAATATTATGTCGACACTTGTGAAATTTTAGTGATAATTTGCGTTTCCATCAGCTTTATTTTGATGCGCTAAAACATTTTTCCCAAAAAATCCTTGGATGGAAACGTAGTTAATGACTGCTGAGTTGAACCACTGCTGCTGTTGCCCCTTTGAGATAACACTGCCCACACAAGCACACAGACATGTGTGTACAAAGAGACACACACTCATGGTCAGACACATTTGTTTAAAATCTTTCGTCAGTTTGTTAAGCTGGTGCACACTGCACGATTTACAGATTTTTCAATCTGAGGCAATTTTCTGAAATTGTAAAGGATTTATTTAATTGTAGAGCAATATTGGCTGTCTTTGATTGCTTAGTGTGACATGCTCACCGACGGCCATTTAATTGCCTTTGCAATGAATCCTAGCCTCTGACGAAGTTCTGAGAGTGTCTGAAATTTTAGGTCACAGTCCTGCAGTGTAATCGCTCTGTGACTGATGCCAATTAAAGAAACAATAGTAGCACAGCAATTGATGATGTGCATGTGTGTTTGGTGAAGTCCCTTCACTTTATGATCGTCCTATCAAAACTGCCTTGAGATTTTTCTAAAGAATTGGCACAAATTCCCTCTTTCGCACAGCCATGACAGACTTCCATTTAATTGCATGTCACTGAGCCTGTTCACATTCACGATCTTATACAGATAATGCTTAATAAGCTGACATTGTGTGTGGTCATGTAAACACCTTAAATGGCATCCTTTATCGGAGTAGACAGAAAACGATCAACAAAACAATTTTTGCCCATTACACAGATTTTGTGTTGCATTTAAATACTTTTACCGACATTCTTACCAACTTATCCATTGTGCGCAAGTGTTGTGCGCATGTCTCTACACTATGAAGTCAAGAATTTGATTAAATCTGATGGAAAGCTGATTTTTGGTTATCAGCATATTAGAATACGACATGATTGATTGCCCAGTCAAATCTGTCAGTTGTAACCCAATCCTACATTGTATATTGCGTAGTCTGACAAAAGACTGTTGATATCGCACAGTCTGCTCATATTATACAATCTGACAAGCAACTATCGTAAATAATCTTTATTTACAAAAAGGTTAGCTTTTTCTGTCTTTCATTGTCCCCCTTTTGCAGGCCATCTCCCTGTTTCAACTGTATTCAGGCTTTTTATGCTCTTTTGACTTTTATTGTTTATTTATCTTTGTCTGTTATTAGTTTGTTCATAAGAGAATGTGGTTTCCTTGTCAATGAGGGTCAGGGACTTTGTCTTAGATCTGGCCTTTTTTTTTTCTCCCCTTTTCTCCCCAATTTGGAATGCCTAATTCCCAATGCGCTCTGAGTCCTTGTGGTGGCATAGTGTGTCACTGTGGAGACATTGTGCCTGTGGAGGCTTCACACTATTCTCCGTGGCATCCACGCACAACTCACCGAAAGCGAGAACCACATTATGGCGACCATGAGGAGGTTATCCCATGTGACTCTACCCTCCCTAGCAACCGGGCCAATTTGGTTGCTTAGGAGACCTGGCTGGAGTCACTCAGCACACCCTGGATTCGAACCCACGACTCCAGGGGCGGTAGTCAGCGTCTTTGCCTGCTGAGCTACCCAGGCCCCCCTAAATCTGGCCTTTTTAAAGGGCCTCACAAACACTCAGCCCCTCGCCCTTCAAACACCTGTCTTACAAACACAACCCCAAAGGGCAGCAGGTTTGCACAACAAAAGACGAACATATAAAATAGCCTTTATTAGAATGGAGTCTTGAGAGGCCACACTTCACAATTATTAACAGCCCTAAATCTCAGACTGGATCTTAATCTGGGCTCAGTGGCTTTTACCCTGTTGCTTTCTTGGCTCTGAATTTGCTGGTTTATTTTGACCACAGAATGGGCACAAAGAACATGTTTGGATCACTAAATAGTGGTAGTCACAGTCTAGCATGGAATTAACATAGAGAGAATGCCACAAGATTTAAGGAATTAGAGACAGGATGTGGAGATGACTCCAGTCACCTCTGATTTTTGGTCAAAAGGATTAATTTACTAGTTTTTTGTTTATCAGATCGCAATTCAAATCCCAATCCCAATATCATTTTTTTTTTTTTTTTTTAAATGGCAATATACATTTTTGTTCAAATTGTGCAGCCCTAACATGGATTTAACCATGGGAGTCTAATGGATTACCTTTATGCTGCCTTTATGTTCTTTTTTGAGCTTGAAAGTTTGATCACCATTCACTTGCATTGTGTGGGCAAACAGACATATCTCCATTAAAATATATTTTTGTTCTGTGGTAGAAAGAAAGTCATACGAGTTTGAGATTACATAATGGTGAGTAAATGATGAGAGAATTATCATTTTTCGGTGAGGTTTTTCTATAATGTGTTAGAAGAGTATCACCACATTACAGATACAAATGGCTACTTATAGCCTAATTCCTCCCACAATTTTTGCTGTAGGTAGCCTGGTTTTAAGTGTAATATGTTAGGTAAGAGAACTTTTTGTGGCATTTTTGTGTTCTGTTGGCTGAAAAGAATTGACCAGAATGTCCCTCATTAACCACAATAAGTTTTAGTATGATATTATATATCACTTGTATTCTTCTATAAGGAACAGGCCTACTCTGTTTCTGAAAACTGCAACTCGATTGATGTATGATTTAACAGCAGAAAAATGCATACACCTCCCCCATTTTGAGTCATTTTAGGTAATGTATAACTTCTCTAGATAGTGTACACTAAATGGACGATAGGTGAGTTGGCAGAAAATCAAAAGCCCTTGAGTAATGGACGTACTGTACCACTGTTCTCAGTACTAAAAGATATAGGTAAAGTTTTTTTAGGTAATGTATTACACATCTGCATCTTTGTACACTGTTACTGTAAATAGATTTTTATGCTTACTTGTTGCAAAGCAAAATATTTACCTGGGGTAAATATTATGCATTATACCTAAATAATTTTGTTTATAATTTTATGTTTTTATATTACAGTCATAATAGTTAAGTAAGATATTTTTAGCAGATGGCTTTGGCATACCAAAAGGTCTGAAATGTCTGGGTCATTAAAATAATCTTGATTTTAATTTGAGTATGAAGCTGGTTACTTTGATGAAGAACTTTTTAGCAGGTCTTTTTATATAAATGTTCATGCTTGAGGAATTAAGCTGGACTGATTCCAGGAGCTGAGGATTTGGCAGCGATGTTGTGCTCCGCCTCTTGATCATTTTCTTTTTTTTACCTCTTTTATATTCAGACCATCATTTACATCTGAGGCCTATTTAAACCTTAGTGTACGAACTCAAAAAGGAGTTGTTGTTATTTATAATAATGCTTTAATAGCAGCTTATAATATTCCATTAGAATCTTTGGTAACACTTTACAATAAGGTTTTATGTGTAAGCATTAGTAAATGCATCAGGTATCATGAACTAACAATGAACAATATTCTTTGAAAGCATTAATTAATCTTGGTTAATGTTAATTTATGAATATAAAATTTTATTATGTTTAGTTCACGTTAGTTCATAATGCATTAACTAATGTTAACATATACAACTTTTAATAAAAAAAAATATTCTAGCATGTTTTAATTAACATTAACCAATATTAATAAATGCTGTTTGTTTTTTGTTTTTGTTAACTAATGTAGTAAACTAATATTAATTATTTCAACCTTATTGTAAAGTTTTACAAAATAATTTTATTTGCTTTTGAGTTTGCATGTCAACCTGTGCTGTATTTGCTGCTCATATAGTATTTTTGTTTGAGTGTGTTTGTTACAAGCATTTACAAGAAGAGTTAATGCTGAAAAACCTGCTAAGCAAATACACATTGAAATTTTTGTTTCTGTAGCTAAATGATACAGTTCCCTTGTTGCCTTGCCTGCCTTTGTCATATTAATTTATAGCACACTGTCGCAGTTGAATGCAACTCCTGTTTTTGATCACGTTTCTGGCATCTCCCAATGAAAAAGTCCTCTTTATCCCACAGGTTTGTGAATGGAGTCTTCAAAGCTGTGTCTGTGTTGTGTAGCACCTTGCTGTAAATGCTATGAAATGACTTGACAAGCGCAGTTTTCTGACCTTTGTTGACATATTTCTTATTGAAACAGGACATTTGGGCAAGACACACTGAAGAGCTTGTCCCTTTTTATTTTTCTTTAGTAATGGTTTCGTCACAGCCATGAACCATGTTTTGCTACTTGCTTGTAAGTTGTAGGGGTTTTAGGGGGAGGGACATTCTCATTCTAGAGAGCATTTGATTGGACAAAACAAATCAGAATTTTTGGTCTGCTTTCCCGGAAGAGAGACTTTTAAATGCGTATATCTGATAAACATTCATTTTGTAAACTGTTATGAGTACACTAGCATATAGATGGCTTCAAATGATAAAAAAGACATGGACTAAAAGCCCCCAAACTACAATTTTTATTTCATGGGGCCTTTAAATGTGGAATTGTGGCTTTCTGCACTGAATGGATGGAATGGTTGATTGGTCTTCCACAGGAAGTGCTTAAGAATTGAGTCAAAAAATGAATGTGTTGGTTATCTGTGGGAGATTTATCTGAAAAAGGTGGAGCTTATTTTGAAATCACTCACATGAGTCACTCACACTCACTTTTATGATGCTACTACTTTGACTGAGCAGAGTTTCCCCCATATGTCAAAACAGCCCCTTTTAAAGGCACTTTAAACAATAATACAAAAAATATTTTGGCTCATTACAGAGCAAAAAATTGTGCGCAAGCCACTTGATTTAACTACAGTTTACACTACACGGCTACAACATACTCTCTCTGTTATATGATTTGGAGCCTGTTATTACACCAAATTCTGAAGTCAACAGTTTTAAAATCAAATCCCAAGTAGCCTCCAACAGGGGGCAAAGGATTGACCTTGATAGCTTACCAGGCCTGTAGGAAATGTGCGATATTTTGTGAGAAAAGAAAGGAGGGTTGAGAACAGAGGTGAGATACCATAATGAAGACTGCTAGAGATCACCGTGTTCACATCACACAGATTGTGGCGGAGCATTAAGGGGCCCTCATAAAGGAAACCGGAAACTCAACAACACAACTGCTTTGTTTGTTGATGTTGTTGCTTTACCATCATTTGTCAGCTTGTCCAGATTGCTACCTAGTCCCTGGAACACCTGTTGCTTTTTCTTCTTTGTTTAGAATATTTAATGTTTTTTTTCTCAACTTACTCTTTCATATGATGTATATAGGGAGAAAAGTATTTGTGTGTATTGTGCTGGCTTTTGTATGAATTGTATAGAATATCAGTATTTCTTAGTTTTGCAATATTTTATCTCTTGATACTGTATTGACATTTTAACGGCAAGAATTAATATCTTTCAATAATTTTTTTGAGTAAAAAGATTGAGCACTGCTTAGAGTTAGTGTGTTCGGTTACGAAACGTTCTGTAGGCCAATGCACCGTCAAGTATTTCTATCCGACTTATTACAATTACTACAACTATCCAACTACTACAAAAACAAATACTACAAAAGAGCTAAAACCTCTATGATTTCTTAATAACAACTATTTAAATGCCTCCGTAAGTTCCCTTTGACCGAGGAAACATAATTGAATTACGGGTATTCCCATTAGCCTCAATTTTGTACTCAATCATTTTAGTTATTAACACTTAAAAGCTTGAGTATATGGATTTTTAAGATAAATTAGTTCGAGCATAGATATTTGACTTATGAGCCCAAAACTTGACATTTCAAGCAATGTTTAATTAAGACAGCTTTCCTGTAATGACAACATTAGGGTTTTCAGTCTATGCGCAAATTGTGAGGTGATTGTCTGTTCCGCGACTGCTTTTGGTCCTTAAATATCGTATAATGTGCGAGTAAGGGCAGCTGGTGGAGTTTCTGGTGACCCCTTAGGGTAAGATGGTGCCCCCCTAGGGAGTTGGTGCCCTAAGCAGACAGGGAAATATGTGTATTGGGAGCAGTGGTACTGAGTGTACAATGAAGTAAAGCAGGAAGTTGGGCACTTGTTGCACACAGCACCAAAGTCACAAGAAGAAATGAAAAAGTATTAGCCTATAGTTTTTGATCGCAATACACTATACATAAATAATCAAAGTATCATCATATCATATCCAGATATGCATATAATATTGAATCCCTGCTGGTCCCTGCCGAATCCCACCCCTAGATATTGCAGGATTTAATGATGCTGTAGGTTACTGTGACGAGGAGGAGGGTGTGGCCGTGATGGAGCACGGTCGGTGCCGAATCAGCTGATCAGCGGGAGACCGAGATAAGGGGCAGCCAGAGACGCCGGTTCAAGAGAGAGAGATGCACACGGCCACGTTGCATGTGTGTCTATGTCCGTATATTTTATGTTGTTCATTAAAATTTATGTTACTGTACCTCCTCTTTGCCCATCCTTACCTGTTACAGTTACAACCTTACTTTGCTACTTTCAGCAAATTTCATCTCCGCAACACTGCCGATGGTCAAGCCACAATACCTTTAACAGATACTGTAGGAAAAAAGGGTTCTTATGGATCAGAAGCTTGTTAGGGAGAGTTCTCTGTGAACTGTGATCACCACTATTGTGTAAAGAAAATGTCATGTACTCTTCATTTCTAACTTTAGTTGCCTTAAACCTGATTAACTAGTTTTGGAATAACCTAGAGCGTATATTGTCCCCTCCTATGTCAAATAACCAAATATGTCAGCAACTGTCTGTGCTATACATTAGACTAGGCAGGTTGGCAGGATTATTTTTTTAAAGGCTTTCAAAAGCACGTCATGCATCATTTACAGCTATATATTTAGTTTAGTGAATCAATGGAAAATTGCAGGAAATATTTCTGCCTTTAGTGTGGGATGCAGGGTGAATTACAGAAAAGGTAACAATTGCTAATTTTACTCTGTAATTTCTCTAATTCTAAGACTTTTAAGGTTAATTATACTTGAGAAACAGAGTAATGTAGAGAGTGATAGGGATTATTGAGTAGCACACTTGAAAAGATTCAATTAGAACTATGCATCAACGCACGCACACACACACCTTTTTTAGTTTTCCATGATCCCACCTGGCTGAGGTATGTGGTGGCCTGTCACGCACTGTGACCAACTGCCATTGACCCAGTTTAAGCTGAAACCTCTATTTAATAAGACAAGAGGAGCCATAGATTGTATCATGAACAATGTTGATGTAAAGCCTTTCGGTAATAATGGCCTGGAGCTTTAGGTTATTGCCTTCTTGTGGTTATCAGACCAGAACGATTTCACCTCAAAAGACATCAAATCAGAAGATGCGCTGCGCCAAAATTGTGGCCTCATCAAAGATTTGTTGTGGAAGGTTGAAAATGGGCTGTTGCAAGCCCAAAATAAGAATGTAAAAAAGAGCATATTGCCATGCCATAATGGCCTGATAGCACACAAGGTTATAGTCATCCATTTATGTCAGTCATAGGTTCCTTACACAATTTTAGAACGCACAACATTTGCAGCAGGCAACTTGGTATGCATGCCTGAATGGATCAAAGGCTGCCTCGCCTGACATTAACAAGTGGTAAATGTAAAGGGGAAAAATAGGTCATGCCTTTGAGAAGCAATACTTTATCTGAAAATGAAAAAGGTGTCCAACACTAGCTGCCTCACACTCTGGCTGCTGCTCAGAGTGGAGTTGGGAGAGCTATTTTACTTGGCATGCAGGCTGGGCCCCATTTTGGCTTTCGCCCCAGCAGATCAATCTCCACATCGGTGAGATAGTTTTTTTTTTCTTTCTTCTTTTTTTCTCTTTTTGTGTGAAAGTTCTCTATTGCTTTTTTATTTTGTCTTGAGGCTATTCAATCAATCAACGACACAGAGAATAAAAACTTTGACAAAAAGATGGACATTACTGGGGAAGAGAAATAGACTTGCGCAATCATATAAACAGTAGGTCTGGGTCTGAATATAGTGAATATTGCAGTGAATTGATCCCTTCCTGTCACACAACTTGCATTTTATGAAAGTTTTAAGACCGATATGTTTAAATTGTGCCTCTGATTTAACATTTAGTAGCTAAAATGGTGTTAGGGTTGGTAAGTTCAATACATTTCTGTGAATCAGTTTTACACTCCACTTCAGAGAATTGATTCATTACTCAATGATTCATTTGTGTCATCACTCAAAAATGTTCACTGAAATCTCCTCATGGCATTTTTATATTTTCATGTATTAAAATTAGGGCTGTCAGTCAAATAAAATATTTAATTGCGATAAATCGC
Source organism: Myxocyprinus asiaticus (assembly GCF_019703515.2). Lineage (NCBI taxonomy): Eukaryota > Metazoa > Chordata > Actinopteri > Cypriniformes > Catostomidae > Myxocyprinus > Myxocyprinus asiaticus. The sequence goes on along the minus strand of NC_059375.1, from coordinate 23,074,572 downwards.
ATGTTTTTCCCTCCTAGTTAATTGTGATTAATCGCAGAAGTCCCATCTGGGTTTGTTTTGTAAGAGGTTGTGGTGTGTATGTCAGTGTAATGTCCCCTGACACATCACAAAGGTTCGCCCAATTCCAACCAGTGTTTAGAACTCACAAAGAGCTGAAAAATGTTAGAATCTATGTCAAAATGGGTAAATGTGTTAATTGTGTTAAAACAAATGAACGTGTTAAACATTTTAAATTAATCACATGTTTTTACACATTAATTTAGTGAGCTCTAAAATATTTTATAAAAAATATATGTAGATGTTTTAAGCCATTTATGAGCTTATACATATATATCGAGATATATCGAATATACTCAAAAACCTGAAATATATTGACATTTTTAATCTGTATGTACTACAGTATGACTTTGCCTGTTTTATATTCACCAAAAGCCTTTCTCAGCACACCAATATCTTAAAATCTTTTGTATTATTGTATTCTATTTTACAATATAATGTGCAGTGGTTGGCTTTGGGGCTTTACAGTTGTGTTATTCAGGTGAGGGAGGGGTGTGCTAGTACAGAGAACACTTTCTACAACAGTCATAAAGCTGCTGCCAGTTTATGTGCTCATCTGTCAATAAGACATTACAGGATGGGCATCTGTGTCAAATTCCAAACAGAACACATTTTTATGCACATTTGTGTGCAGCCAGTGAATCTGCATATTACTGAAATGCAGTATGTTTGAATCTCTCAGACAAAAAGCTTCTTTTAACCACCTGAAGTTAGTTTTTATTTTTATTTTTGCCTTTATTTCACATCAAATTGTTTTGAGAATTTAACACACTGTATACAGTCTCTTCTCATCACAAGTTAATGAGGATTTTAAATAGGGCTGTTAATCGATTACAGTTTTAAAGTAATTACATATGCCGATTAATTTATCAAATTGATTGCAATTATTCACATTAATAAATATTTGCTGAGTGGACCTCAAATAAGAATAATTCAATATATAATTATTAAATAATTATAGCTATATTTAAATAATTATCAAATATAATATATAATAAATATAATTATTCGGATAATTAAAATGCATTACATTATTGTGTTGGACAAGTAAAGAATTGATAAGACAATACAAAAAGTGGCTATTCCATATTACTGAACAGCCCACAGCAATCCATTTTGCAATTGAATTCATCAATCCAAGATTTATTATAAGGTCTTTTTTAAAGACACATCAATGTACACATGCGTTTTTAGGTCGCTGTGTCAAGTTTAAATTGTGAAGCTTTGAAAAACATAGCTCGAGATCCCTGCATTTGGAATTGTGCTCAGTCAAGCGGTTTTTGAATGCAACAACACGTCCTCATCTTGTGCTGTTGCTAGTGTCAAGCAAGCGTGAGTGTGGTTTATTGTCTGACTGTACAGCTGCACGTTGCCTATACAGCGGGAGTTTTGCTTACTGCCCCCTGATGGAAACAGGTGCTTCAAGCTTACATTGCTCCGATGGTAGAAATGTTCCATATTATGGTCCGGGGACATGATTAATTGTGTACATTGTTTAACATGTTATTTTTTAGATAATTAAGCACACTAAATTAACGCGTAATTCGACAGACCTTATTTTGAATTAACTGTTTAAAATGTGCAAAAAACACTTTGATCTCACTAAGTGTTTCAGAAAAGTCTTAGTCTTTTAGTCACAGGCCTCCAAATTTCTGTTCTTAGAAGGAATTTAATTTAGGGATGGGTAACCATTGTCAACCAGTCATTTATTTGGTAGGTTGACTACTAGTTTATCTAGATTTGTTTGTTGTACATTTCTTATATTGCATTATGTGGGTTATTCTCAAGAAACATGTAAAGAAAATGTGCTGGTCCTATTTGACTCCAAAATCAAAAGAAAGAAACAAAAAAATATATTTTGCGTATAGAAAATTAAGCCAATTTTTAAGGCCATTAAGAGTTTTTTTTACATTGTGACATTGTTTTCATGCCAGTTACGCACATTTTATCACCCAATTCTCATTACTGCAATGCAAATAACTTCTCTTAAGAAAAGATATTTGCACATCCCTAATTTAAGCTGTTTTTCTCTCTTTTTCCCCCCCTCATTCTTTCCCTTGTTCTGGCAGAGGATAAGAAAGCCTTGACTTGCTGACCCTTTGATCCCAATAAAGACTGATTCAACTGACTCTAACTAAACGAAATCTTTTGAAATAATGATTTTTCAATAGACAGTGTGTTCTACATTCACTGGCTGCTCTTCACACTTAAGACCACACAGTTCCACCTGGAGCCTGGGGAATAGGCTGCATGTGAACCTTCTCCTGCTGCCTCTTAGCATAATGCAGTGCTGGCTGAGAAGTTTAAGCCGTTTTTGGTCAGACTGCTGTGTAAATCCGGGCTCAGGTTAGAGTAAAGACTTGGATGGCTTTTTTCCTGCATTTGAGCCTCTTTTTCACTGGCCGATATCTGCAGAAGCACTTCATTTATCCCTTGCTGGACACAGTTAGAGCGCTTAGTTGGGATTAACATGGGAATCAGATGCATGGCTATACATCATTGGGCGGTCCATTGGGCAGTGGGTGGATCATTACGGGCAGGCGAATACGATGCTGTGTTTCAGCAGACCTGTGACATGCAACACAGTATGAATTGAGGTGCAGTCACAGCCAAATCTATGTATGCAGATTGATTGGAAGTGTTAAATGAAAATGAGGTTTTATCTGTTGTATACTGAATGGGGAGGATTGTGAAATTGAAACAGAATAAATGTTATGTGTAAAAGAAATTAGTATTTGTTTTACTTGCTGGTCGTAATCAGTGTGTGCAATCATACTGAAATAGGCTACATGAATTTTTATTGTCTCCAGCACATTGCTTTCAGATCAATTTTGTTTGTAAAGCGCTTTTCACAATACATACACCGATCAGCCACAACAGTAAAACCACCTGCCTAATATTGTGTAGGTCCCCCTCGTGCTGCCAAAACAGCACCAACCCACATCTCAGAATAGCATTCTGAGATGCTGTTCTTTTACCACAATTGTACAGAGCTGTTATCTGAGTTACTGTAGACTTTGTCAGTTCGAACCAGTCTGGCCAGTCTCTTGACCTCTCTCATCAACATGGCGTTTCCATCCACAGCACTGCCCCTCACAGCACATGGCTCCAAGTGAGGAAGGCAGTGTTCTTTAAGTAATAAATGGAAAGCAAAGTTATATTTGTCCTCGAGGGGGAGCTACACAATATTAGGCAGGTTGTTTTAATGTTGTGGCTGATCGGTGTATTTTTATGACTTTCTTTCTTCTGTGGAACACAAAAGGAGATGTTAGAGATGTTTACTGTTGGTGAAGAGGGAGAAAATCCTTGGGAAGAACCAGACATAGCTGCTGGAGCCCATCCTCTCTGGCAAGAGTAGAGTGAGCATTTCTGGCAAAGCGTTATCATCCGTTTTGGATTGTGTTATTGTGTCTGTATTGAAGATTATTCTCATCCATATAGCTTATGTGGTGTCAACACAGGAGAAAGTTTATTATTTATATGGCAAGTGTATTGGATAGAGTGTAGGAGAGCTTGTGCCAGACATCAAGTGACTAATGTGTTAGAGCCTTTTGCTTTTTAATGGAAACTGCACTGTAGTGCTTTGCGGTAAGGAAAAGACATGAGGTTCCAATAATGGTGTGTTGTGTCAGTGTGGGGGGGATCCAGAATCCATACAAGTGACCTACATAGTTTAACTTGATACAGCGCCGTCCCTTCTCAACTGACAGTAATTGAGAGCTCCCCCCTTCACCTTGCCACATACAGTAGGTAATTAAGAACTAAATGCAAAGATGTGTTGCGTCCCCCTATGCTCCTAACTGTCTGCTTCTGACATTGCTTTTCCTCTCGCCTTTTTATGCCACCTACTTTGGGACATTGAAATGCAAATGACCTTTCTTAACAATACCGCAGATCTTTACAGTCATTCACTATACACGTTATTGGCTCATTGTATATTGACACCGCACCACAGTATGCACTTACAGAGATATACAGTAACACTTGATATGCAGTGACAAGATCAAAAAGTGAAAGTTCAAAAGATATTGTTTCTGCTTCGGGCTTCAGTTTCAATTTCGCTCTTTGTCATACAGGTGGTCTGCCTTAATGTTATTCGTCTCTCATCCATGCATGTGGCGTCTGTCATCCAGTCTCTGGATGACAAACGATGACCTTTTCTGCCTTCCAGATGAGAACATCAGCAGGTTTAAATGCCATCAGATTTGGTCTCCTGAAACTGTAACATTTCTTAATGGAAACTGACGAAATCTGCTGGAAATGCGCAAGGGACAGTATGTCTATTCACATAAATTGACCTGAAAAGTACATGTAAAAAACCTTTAGCATCTCCTCATGTACCCAAAACACAGTACTTTTAGCTTGTTGGGTATAGCATGGTGATAGCAACACCATGGTCATGGGGGCAATTCCCAAGGTGTCATGGTTTGATAAAATGTATATGTTCAAAGCACTGCAAGTCGCTGAGGTTAAAAGTGTCTCACAAATACAGTTGAAGTCAGAAGTTTACATACACTTAGGTTGAAGTCATTAAAACTAATTTTTTAACCCCTCCACAGATTTCAAATTAGCAAACTATAGATTTAGGACATCTACTTTGTGCATGACACAAGTAATGTTTCCAACAATTGTTTACAGACAGATTGTTTCACTTTTAATTGACTATATCACAATTCCAGTGGGTCAGAAGTTTACATACAGTAAGTTAACTATGCCTTTAAGCAGCTTGGAAAATTCCAGAAAATTATGTAAAGCCTTTAGACAATTAGCCAATTAGTTTCTGATAGGAGGTGTACTGAATTGGAGGTGTACCTGTGGATGTATTTTAAGGCCTACCTTCAAACTCAGTGCCTCTTTGTTTGACATCATGGGAAAATCATAAGAAATCATCCAAGACCTCAGAAAAAAAATTGTGGACCTCCACAAGTCTGGTTCATCTTTGGGAGCAATTTCCAAATGCCTGAAGGTACCATGTTCATCTGTACAAACAATAGCTCGCAAGTATAAACACCATGGGACCACGTAGCCATCATACCGCTCAGGAAGGAGAAGCATTCTGTCTCATAGAGATGAACGTAGTTTGGTGCAAAAATTGAAAAATAGTCCCAGAACAACAGCAAAGGACCTTATGAAGATGCTGGAGCAAACAGGTACACATGTATCTATATTCACAGTAAAACGAGTCCTGTATCGACATAACTTGAAAGACTGCTCAGCAAGGAAGAAGCCACTGCTCCACAACCACCATAAAAAAGCCAGACTACAGTTTGCAAGTGCACATGGGGACAAAGATCTTACTTTTTGGAGAAATGTCCTCTGGTCTGATGAAACAAAATTTGAACTGTTTGGGCATAATGACCATCATTATGTTTGGAGGAAAAAGGGTGAGGCTTGCAAGCTGAAGAACACCATCCCAACCGTGAAGCATGGGGGTGGTAGCATCATGTTGTGGGGGTGCTTTGCTGCAGGAGGGACTGGTGCACTTCACAAAATAGATGGCATCATGCTATGTGGATATATTGAAGCAACATCTCAAGACATCAGCCAGAAAGTTAAAGCTCGGTCGCAAATTGGTTTTCCAAATGAACAATGACCCCAAGCATACCTCCAAATTTGTGGCAAAATGGCTTAAGGACAACAAAGTCAAGGTATTGGAGTGGCCATCACAAAGCCCTGACCTCAGTCCGATAGAAAATGTGTGGGCAGAAAAAAAAAAAGCGTGTGTGAGCAAGGAGGCCTACAAACCTGACTCAGTTACACCAGTTCTGTCTGGAGGAATGGGCCAAATTTCCAGCAACTTATTGTGATAAGCTTAAGGGGAAGGCTACCCAAAAAGTTTGACCTAAGTTAAACAATTTAAAAGCAATGCTACCAAATACTAACACAGTGTATGTAAACTTCTGACCCACTGAGAATGTGATGAAACAAATTAAAGCTGAAATAAATTATTCTCTCTTCTATTATTCTGACATTTCACATTCTTAAAATAAAGTAGTGATCCTAACTGACCTAAGATAGGGAATGTTTTCTACGATTAAATGTCAGGAATTGTGAAAAACTGAGTTTAAATGTATTTTGGCTAATGTGTATGTAAACTTCTGACTTCAACTTTATGTTGTAAATAGTACATGCAGGGTTTGCACAGTCATAAAAAACATGGTGATATCAGGGAATTCGAAAATGATGATTATCAGGCCTGGAAATGTCATGCAAATGTAAAAAATATTTTTAACAAATATGGAAATTTATTTTATTACTGTTAGTTTTTCAAATTGTACAATAAAGCTCTCTTGCTCTACAATAGGCAAAATATTGCTCTCTGTGAGTGCAATCGCTATAAAAAAAATTGAATCCTTATCTAGTAGTCATAAGTAACTAGACAACTGTAAACTCATTAAAAAATGTGTGGAAGCCCTGTAAATGTGAATTGTTAAAATAGTTCAGAAATAATCATTGCGCTAAACAGTGGATAGCGATGTCAGTAACTTAGACCCCGGAGCCAGCTGCAAGAAATTCCTTAAGTTGTAATTTTTAGGCATTGTCATTAAGGGTTTGCCTAACTTACGGGGTTTCTTACAAATGGCCCCTGAGCTGTTAAAGCTGAGAGTTTACAGATTATATATTGTAGATTTTACAGTATGTGACCAATCTGAACTCATTTGTACATTACTGGCTCAGTGGGGGAGCCATTAACTATAAATGTAATTCAAACATTGTTTATAGCTCACACCTCAGGTCATTCTGATCTGAAAAGGTTTACAGTAGTGTCAAAGCCAATATAAACCTGAAAACCTCTTAAGCATGGTAAAATTGCTCCTACATCAATTTGTTTCACGTCCTTTGCGAAGAACAAAAATGAAATCACATTTAAGAAAGATAAAATTATCAATAAAATTAAACTTCCCCTAAATTTTAACCTAAAATCTTGATGTTCATAATAAAAGTCCATGGACATGTAACACATCAACTGCCCTTATGTTTATATAGGGTATGTATTTATGATTTCTCGGTTGTTTTGTATAGACATGATTTGAGCAAGGGCCTGTGACAAAGCATTCTTTAATTACTTTAGGTCCTTTTAGGAGGCATGACTTTAGGTGTAACCTCAGTTAGCCACAGGATTATGTCTGTAAGCCTTTTAGAGGTAAGCTGGTCACATGAAACCTGTGATTGGTCAACTTTGACCCAATAACTTGCCTCACTCTCTTGTCAACATGGATACTGAGTGCTAAGCTGCAAAATCGTCTCCTTTCTCTGAGTCTGTTCCAAGAGGAAATCCTCCTCATGGATGGCTGTGGTGGATTCTGCCTGTTTTGAAATCAGACTAACCTCAGCTTTTAAACTAGGGTTTCTTCACTCTATTCTCTAAGGTGTCTTCTCCAAGACAGGTACCTGCATATTATCATAGGGATAGATGAGCTTAGATCTCATCATCCTATTAAATGTAGGTCATAGAGAGAAATATAGCAATGGTGAGATTATATGTTGATATTTGTTAGGGCAAAAGTTTTTTGTTTACATTCACTGTGGGGTTGTTTGTTAAGATTGATTATTGGATTGGTTTTAGGCTACTTTTTGTGGTAGAGAAGGTTGAGGCCTTATATATATATATATATATATATATATATATATATGTAGTGCTCAAAGTAGTATTTTTTAGGTTGAGGGGCAGTTATGTATTTCGATTTAAATCTAAAATAAAATTTTAAGTTGTCTCGCTGCCTTTAGTTGTGTATTATTTTAACATTATCACACTGGAAGTTTCCGATACTTCCAGTACCGTAGGATCAGACCAGATATGCCTACTCACTGACAATCGGCATCTCCTATCAGACATCTTTACATTGGCTCCAGTGTGTTTAGCTTCCCTCGTGATGCGACCGGAAGCATGTTGCGTCAGACCTGGCTTCGGGTCCTGCATTAAAACCAGGAAGTAATTACGTTCGCATAATCAGTGACTAGTGTGATTTGGAGGTTGCATTTTTCCCTCTAACATTAAATTTTCACTTCACTGATGGTTAGGTTTTGGCTTGGGGTCTGATTATTTCCCAGTTGCAGCTGCCACGGTTGAACATTTTTCTTCATATTTAGCTGTAATATCAGTAGCATGTGTACTTATGAACACAGATGTCCATCAAGTATGTGCTAGTTTTAGTTACAAATGTCCATGCCACTCCAGTTCCCACAGAGGATAAGCCCAGTTGGTAGTCTAATAATGCACCAAAGAGTTAGTATTAGCTATACTGCAACAGGTGAGAAGTAACTTTTATTTAGTACAGTTTGGTCGCTGTCCAGCATCAGATAGAAACCCTGCAGCTCTATGCAGCAACAGACAGCACAACTTCAGCAGATAAAAGCGCCCTCTGGCCATCTCATCAGTTGAGGCTTGTTAAAGAAAGTGGCCTGTGGTTTTTCAAACTTTGAGAAAAGCAAGTGTTGTCTCAATAAAAGGGAATTCGAACAACCCTAAGAGTTTTTTGCAAAAGGATTATTTCTGTTGATCAGTGAGTGTAAACGGAGGATGTGGGCCTGAGTTTAGAGCATGTATCTTTTATTTTTGGAAATATTTGCCAGTTTTTCAGAACTTAGGAAGCTGAATATTAGGAACACTGTGGTCCTAAAAAAGTGCCCAACGTGGTCTTCTGCTGTTGTTCTGCCTCAAGGTTCGATGTGTTGTGCATTCTGAGATGCTATTCTGCTCACTTCAATTGTACAGAGGGGTTATCTGAGTTACCAAAGCCTTTCTGTCAGCTTGAACCAGTCTGGCCATTCTCCATTGACCTCTATCATCAACAAGACATTTCCATCCGCAGAACTGCTGCTCATTGGATGTTTTTTTTTTTTTTTTTTTTTTGGCACCATTCTGAGTAAACTCTAGAGACTGTTGTGTTTGAAAATCCCAGGAGATCAGCAGTTACAGAAATACTCAAACCAGTCGTCTGGTACCAAAAATCATGCCACAGTCAAAATCACTGAGATCACATTTTTTCCCCATTCTGATGGTTGATATGAACATTAACTGAAGCTCCTGACCGTATCTGCATTATTTTATGCATTGCATTGCTGCCACACGATTGGCTAATTAGATAATCGCATGAATATGTAGGTGAACAGGTCTTCCTTATAAAGTGGTCAGTGAGTGTATATATTCATGATGGATTTGTTGTTGAAATAAGTTGATTTTGAAATGCTTTGCACACCCCCAGTTGTTATTGGTGCATATAAATGTTATAATAAAATGTTTAAAAGTCATTCTTCCTTGTGTTCATAAAGTTATAAAAAGTGGAAAACATGCCTTTTTTACTGCATTTTACCTCTTACATTAAACATTTTGTATTACTTGGCAACAATGGTGGTGTGGTTGAAATGATGGCTCCTCTGATTTTTCTCTTAAGTCATTTCAGAGAAAATGCATAAATATCAAGATATATATATATACTAAAGATTAAAAGGCAAAAAAAATTGAGACTTTTCAGCTATATCACCTCAGTTTTTCAGAACTTGCGAGTCTGAACAGAAGTGTGTGTTCTTTGAATCACTGAAGTCAGCAGTGAGATTGCAATAATTCTATGGATTGTGATCAGCTTCTCTGTGCTGGAAGAGTGGGCTGTTGGCTGCATTTCTCTCTGCTGTGAAGCGTCCTCATAATTCCACCATTCATTCAGTATCGCCTGGATCCTTGACACGATGTGAGAACTTAATTTCACATAATGGGCATTTAGGCACTCACTTTGAAATTGTTTTATTTCATGAAGGCCAGATGTAGAACTTTCTGACATTTAAAACATTCTCAATTAAATGTTTAAAGCTTCACATTCACCCAGCATTTTGAGCCACTGTCATTACATTTTTTAGCTCTCAAAATTTAATGAAAGCTTCTTCAGAAGAACCCATTTCCTGATTAGAGGGCTCATTAGTAGCAGTGTGAGAGGAAGCAATGAACAGGGAACATGAGCGCTGGATGACAAAGGGGAGGTGGGCTAGGAAAGAAAAGCGTCACTCCATTTGATAAGGAAATTACACTTATATTCAAGATGCACTGATGTCACTGTTTAATGGCAGTAGATGGAAATGGAGATGGAGGAACAGCAGAATTGTCATGTGTCTAATTATAATGTTTGTAGGCTCAGACAAATCAGGTATTTATTGCAGCTGAAGTATATATCACACTGTTGTGGTTTTTTGAATGGATTAGGGATCTGTTTTCATACCTTTAAATTTCTCTCTATTTCTTTTTCATTTTCATTGTGATTATATGTTTCAGCATTGGAATTAGCACAGTTTGGTTCACTGAGAATCACAAAAGTGTGATACATTTTGTGATGTGGATTGTGATGGATTTTGATAACTGAATTTTAGAACGCTTTGTATTTTTTATTTAACCAGAGCTGACTTACCTGGACGCTTATGTATGAAGAGTGATTATACTTTTAAATCATATGTTTCATATCATGTTTTTTTAATGTACTGTTCAAAAGATTTAGATACTTTCAAGTTAAATGCATTTGAAAACAAGCCAATATCAGTCAAAATGTATGTCTGTGTTAGTTTTCACATGCTACTTGGGGACAGCTCAGTAATATGCACAGTACCTCCAGTGCTGCAAACAGTTGCGCTTTGTAAGAATCCAGTAAAATAAGTAACATGTGTATTTTTCAGCCAATGGCATTTGAGTGTGATGGGTTGGACAGTGATAAAGAAATGGCATTGATTTCTTTTTCATTGTTGTGCTCTCCTCAGCACACAAGATGTGCTTTTGGCATTCATATGCAATGACCCCCATTATGTTGTGTTTTGTGCCTTTATAATTAATTAAAATACTCTAGATTGCAATGGAATTATGTTATAGCAGGTATGGTTATCAGTCTTATGTTGTCCTATAATGACAGTATACAGTTTAATTACGTTGTGATAAACGTTCCTTCTTGCTCTCATGCTCTGGATGTTGCATGCATGTGGAGCGGAACAGCTGCCACAGTGATGATGATGTCATGGCGAGAACTCCTGTGGAGCTTTCCAGGCATTCTGTCCTTTGCCGCTGGGGAGATGTTTATTTTTCCGTATCAAAAGGAAGTCGTTCACATATAGTGACACCTCTGGGAGCATCCTGAGCTTTGCATCAGGGTGCAAGGAAAGGCATTTTGGCAAGAGGAAACCGCATTTATTAGAAATCCTGGTATGAAATCATTGCATGCAATGTCTTAAGTTAGATTTTGAGGTAAATGTTGCAGATGTATGTAGCTAATGAAAATCACTGAAAATATCAAATTGATTTTGAGACATAATACATATTTGTCATTTTCCTTTTTGTTTGTATGGTGATTAAATAAAAAAAATAAAATTATGAACTCTCCAGTAAGTGAAAGGATAGTATTTGGGGTAAAAGGTAGTGGTCTACCGATATGGGTTTTTTTAATGGCCGATGCCAATATCCAGAGAGCAGGGTGGCCGACAGGCCGATACAATGCCGATATATCACACAATTTAATATAGTAAATAACATAAACATAAAATTGCTCAAAAAAATTATACTCTTATTTAGCACTTTATTTACTCAATTTCACACAAAACTTTACCTTTGTAAAAAAGAATATAAAAAAATAATATTATATTTTAAATGGTAGAGAGCAGTTTCTTCTGATTTCTGTTTAGTCATAAAATGGTAGTAATTTATTTGCACATGAAGAAATTGTTAATATATTAAAAAGAAGGAAATAACAGTACACACAGTAGTCCAGCAATCATAGATGGCATGTCCACATTAGCAATTGCATTTTCTTAAAAAAAAAAAAAAAAAATACAGAATCAAACCAATTGTACATACAGTGCATGGTGAATAAAACATTTACTTATAGCACACGTGAAGCGCTTTTACTTTGAAGTTACACTCACGCGCTCGTGCGGACCCAGCACGAGCAGCAATCTCCTGACAGTTTAAAAGGCCTGGATCGCATGCTTGGATTGTCACGGAGTGACCATCATGATTTGTGAATCAGAGGAACTTTTGATCCTGATCCTAAAGTTTTGATTCTGGCTGATTGAATACACGCTTCAGAGGAAGATATTAGATAGAGCTCGTTGGGAAGAAAACGCTTGATTTTCGTAAGATTTGTGAATTACATCTGTTTAAACGAGATATCTGCATATTTGCAAACGGTATATAATAGAATTTGTATTGATATTTGCCTTTTATCATTGGAAAAGAAAGTTAAAAGTGACAGGGAACTGCTGAGGAGAGGCTGATAGAATACGTGCTTTAGAGTTAAATAAATGAGCGCTCCACAGGATGCTGGATCGGCTCAAGTTTTGTGAGGTTTGTTTATTACATTTGTTTAAACGAGATATGTGCATATTTGCAGACAGTCTATGATATTAGTTTTATTGATATTTGCCTTTTTATCATTAGACAAGACAGTTAAAAGTTACAGGGAACTGTTGAGGAGAGAGAGGGAGAATGAAACTGGTGAGCACTATGCTTTTGTGTGTAGAACAACTTTTTGCACCACTGTTTAAGCATCCTTCATATAAACAGCCCAAACTTCCCTTATAGTTCGGTTATTGGAGTAGAAAGTGTGTCTGTTTCTTTCACGATCATAGCATGGATTTTATTCACAAAATTAATAATATAATACAATAACAGAGGGTAACAGGTGTATATTATGGCCATGTTTAAAGGTCAATGACGTGATGCTCATTTTTTTTTCTCAAGATCTATTAAACTAAAAATACATAAAAATGCAATTCACACCAAACATTTACTTGAATACACCTCTTGAGCATGTTTTCAATTTTTGAATTCGAAGTCATATTGATATTTTTTTCTGGGGCTTGAAGTAAAATATGTACTGATCCAGCGTGTCAGTACATAGATTCAGAATTTATAATGTATACATTTATTTCGTTTTTCCATAGCTTGGTATTATGAAAAATTTCACAACTTAGTCCTGCTGTCCACATATGTGGACATTCATTTTTAGGGAAACTATTTGCTCTAGAATTGTTTTTTTGTTTTTTTTGTGTGTGTGTGTGTGCATGTTTATTAGGTGCTGCTAGTTACAAAGCAAAAAGGAAAATTGAAAATGCACACAGCAGTCACGCTCCGGTCTCAGGAGGGTATAAAGTATTCAAGTAAATGTTCAGAAATAAAAAAAATAAAATGATATGAATTAAATAAAATTGTAAAAAATCAAAAGTTTAATAAAAATACTTTTTTTTAGATGTTAAGATACTTTCCCCTATCCTGTCTTAATATGTAACTATAAGTAAGCCATTAGTAGGTTGAGTTCCCCGAAAAAGTGTCAACAATGTTACTCTGTTATGTCATGTCTAGTTAAAAGAACTTTTAAAAAAGTACCTCGAGACACCTGGATTCTGTTCCATTCTTTGTCTGAATGGTCCCTAACAATGTAATTTGTCTGTGTTGTTGTTCAAACTCTATTCTTTATATTGGTACATGCTCCAAGTAATGCATGTGGTAAAGGCAGAAAATGATTTGGCCATGCATATTCAGACTATATTCACTCTTCATCATGGTGACAACACTCACTTGCAAAGTTGATTTGGTACTACTGAGACTGTAGTAAGACTATTAAAGGTATTATTTTAGTATTGACTTGGCACCGAAATACAGGTACTTGTGAAATCCCTACTGTGTGTGGACTGTGAAAAAGAACGAGATTTGAATGGCAATACTCAGAGGTGCTCCTTCAGAAAACATGGTATAGGCATTGCGAGGAGTATTTCCTCTAATTTTGCTCCATTTCCACATAGCTTTAATGTATACATCTTGAATAAACTGACTTATGTATCCTAGAAATTGTAACATTTAAAATAGATGGCCAATCATTGTTTTATTAGAGATTTACGTTTTTCTCTCATTTACAAGCCAAACATCTGAGCTGTGTATTTAGTCATATAAATGGCCACTATTGACTTATTTGTCCTTTGCTTTATTTTAAGGTGTTTCCATGGATTTGTCAAGTTCAAGAAAGGGATTAACTTTAGAACTACTTTTCTTGGCCAAAGACTAACAGAGCCCTGCCAGTAACAACGTATGGTCTCTTTTCTTTAAATGCACTTCACTGACTTTAATAAGTAATATTTTGGCGCCCCCCATATGTGTGCATCTCTGTAGGCTGGATGTATTGGTCTAGCCACACACTGAATGTAGAGATTTTGAACTCACTCATTCATCATGGGCTTATGTTGTTTGAATGCATTTAGCTCCTTTTCTCCATTATTATGAAAGAAGTTATTGTAAAAAAAGAAGGGAACTGAGAAAGACACGAAAGAAAGTAAAAAGTTTGATGCAGTGTTTTGCATTTAATTATATGATTTAAGCAGTGTCACAATAGCTATGCTTACCATGTGCTAACTTCAATACATGTTACACTCTATCGTCATTTGTGGCATAATGTGGAGAAATAATTTAGTTGTCTAAATTATGTTGTCAGTATCATCTATTTTTAGGTGGGAATGCTTTTCTCAGTGGACAAACTAATGGGTATACTGTATGTTATGCAAAAATTTACTACCATGACTTGGTCATTTTTTTTCCACTGTACTCAGTAGGGATTCATGATACATCGGCTGCCGAGATATTATTGGCCGTAACCGGGAAATTCAAAATATTATTATCGCGTCGATAATGGAATTACCGCCGATATTTTCGCCGATAATTTGTTACGGTTTATTTGCTTGTGGCTGAGAATCTCTACCTGCCTGCAGCGCCTTTCTTTCAGGCAGAGACTCGGGCAGCCTCAAGTGATAGTGCGCGTGCGCACACACAGCGCGTCTGTGTGAGTGAGAGCAGATGAGAGTCAATTTCAACATTTCTGCACCTTGTTACGTTGTTTTGGGGCTGGTTTTAATTTGGGATACTCTGCTGTAAGTAACGACATGCCATTTCCCATATTCTGTTTTTGTTTCATGAGGTAATAAATGAAAACATGACAAAAAACATGTACGTATATTACTTGGGGCAATCATTTTCGCTTAGTACTTAATGAAACATAAAGAGAATATGGGAAATTGCACATTGTTACGTTCAGCACAGCGTTGCAATTAAAACAAGCCCCAAAATATAGATCTTGACAAAATTTTCAGAGTGACTTGAGATAGCTAAAAAACATTAGTTTGTGAGTGAAACAAATGTGCCTGTTGTATTTTACGAGACTTAACATAATGACTCATGTCTATTCAATCTGTATGATGTTACCTATTTCCAACTTGTTGTGTTCATAAGGTTATATAGTGGAACTGTCATATAAGAGCGTTGCAACAAGCATCTTTGAATGAGACACGCAAAAGCACACATACATAACAGACACAATCACACAAACCAGAACTATACTCGTAGTCTGGCTGCTATCATAAATATTAAGTCATGTATACAGAGATTAGGGTTTGCATTGTGTGTTTTGTTGTTCAATGTTCTTTACACGCTGTTTATCACCTTATTTTGGTTTAATGCATTATCACAGCTGTTAGAAGTTCATTATTCTCTCTCTGTGAGTCATCAGGATTACCGTAAACACTTATATAAATTGGTACCCTACAATTTATGCAAGTATATTTTTATTTATTTCTCATTCAAATCAGTATTCATCTGTAATATAGGCACTTTTCTGCACATTTCTGGTTCATGTTACAACTGCCAAACCTTAAATAGCAGCAAGTCCAAATTCCAAGCTTTTAATGAATTAGCTAGCAGTTCCAGGTTAAAGGATTTTACTTTTTTTTAAATATTGGTTATCTGTATCAGCCACAATGAGCTGTGAATTATCGGTTATCGGCCCAGAAATTCCATATCGGTGCATTCCTAGTACTGAGGTATATAGCAGCAAACCATTGTGGTGAGGGCAAATCTTCTTTCCTACCCTCCATTTATATTTTCAGCACTCTTTCTTTGTCTTTGATTTGTTACAGGCAACTGCTATTACGATTGAATGACCAGGAAGCCACAAGAAATGCTAATGTAATTTTTGATAATGTACCATATTGTCTGCTTAGGCAAGCCAAGGTTAGACAGCTGTGAAGTGTGCCAAGCACACACACACACACACACTCACACACACAACACATGCAACCCTCCAGCAGCAAGCTATGAAGATTTCTGCTGATTTAATGACTCTGTCCTGCTCCCCTTCCTGTCACTCTTTCTTTCTCTAATTCATCATAACCACATCCCTCTTGCCTCAGTCACCTGTTCTCTCTTCTCATATTTCCTTTATCTCTGCCTTTTATCCTTTTCCTGTAGCAGCTCATATACCATACTATTTCTACCCCATCTCTCTCAGCACAATAAACTTAAGGTCCTATAAATACATACATTTTTGCATACTTTTTGTAATCAAGCCCAGTTACACAACAGCAATTGTGAGCACCTTTGTAATAGACCAAAAATTCTTAGCAAACAAGACCTAAAAACTTGTATTGCACATAATTTGACTACTAATAAAAGTAACTTATATGCAGTGTTGGGTAAGTTACTCTAAAAAAGTAATTAATTACTAACTACTAATGACATCTTCTACAGTGTAATTAGATTACTGTACTAATTACTCTGTCTGAAAAGTAATTGCATTACTTATTACTAATTACTTTCTAAGACCCTTATCAACCTCGACCAGATGAAAAATACAAGGATAGACATGAAATTGTTCTGTTAATTCTTTCAAATAAATCACATAAAATCAAATAAATTATTCATGAACTGGCCAAAGAATTCAAGGGGGCTGCATTTAATTTGACCCATATTTAACATCAATTTTTACATAAGACATTAAATTGGGATTTTAAATTCACTGTTGTTTTATATAGAATTGTTCTGTAGTCTATACAGTATTTAACACAATTACATCAGAAGTAACTGTAATTAAATTACTGAAAAATCAAGAGTAAACCCTTACTTTACTTTTTCAATGAAAAAGTAATTTAATTCCAGTAATTAATTACTTAGTAATGCATTACACCCA
Source organism: Myxocyprinus asiaticus (assembly GCF_019703515.2). Classification (NCBI taxonomy): domain Eukaryota; kingdom Metazoa; phylum Chordata; class Actinopteri; order Cypriniformes; family Catostomidae; genus Myxocyprinus; species Myxocyprinus asiaticus. Next base: position 23,057,539 of record NC_059375.1, on the reverse strand, counting down.
ACACTGATTATATGACATAGCATGGTCTCATGAGTTCTACCAACAACCCTTTGTCAAAGGGTTAAAATTTTCATTAAAGATTAAAGATGCCTGTAAGCGATTTCAGCTGTTTTACTAACTTTCTCTGGACTGTCAGACTAGAAAAATAAAAATAAAAATCCATGATTGTCATTATTTGCTCACGCTCATATAGTTCCAAACCTGTATGGCTTTACTTATGTGGAACACAAAAGCAGATGTTGTAATGCATATTGTAGGCCCTCTTTTTAACTATTTAGGACTGTGGGGTTAGGATTGGAGTGTTCGCCATTCTGAATATGCAAACTCGTGTCAAACTGTCAGCCAAGAGAAGTACTATTACATTCTTGTTAGAATAGTGTTAAAGTTCTTGTAAGAGCCTGATACACGACTACTGAAGCAGATCCTTAAGCATGGCCTACCCATGCAGAGAGAGAGAGAGAGAGAAACGGTAGGGTTTTTTTTTGTGGAAAGCGTTGTTATATTATCCTTGATTCTTTGTAAATAAGAGGAATGTAAAATAGGGACTTGAAGAACCCCTTTAGTTTGGTAGGATTCTGTTAAAAGAATGCTTGACAGAAAAGTTAATGGCTTTTTGGAAACTTTAGCTGCTTTTCCACCATCGGGCTGAAAGGTAGGGCTGTACGATATGGAGGAAAAATGCGATATGCGATATGATAATCCTGTGATGACGTCATTGGAGCGCGTGGAACATCGGAACCCCCACTGCCCAAATAAAAGTATTTTGGAATAAGAAATGTCATTCTGTTCCAGAGATCACAAACATAGTTGTCTTTCGTTACAAACTGCATATAGGCATATAGAACTGAAACCCATCCTTTGATGTATCCACACAGATCCACAGCAGTCAGTAAACAAGCCAAGTTTGAGTTTGTATACTGGTGTCTGATCTCATTATTATATGCACACTCACAATGCAGATTGAAAGCACAGGACAGCGCCACTTACAGCAACATATCCACAAATGTGACACACTTAGTTATTGGAGTCAGATGTAGATTTTGTAGAAACATGATTTTAATCTCAACTTTCAAAGTATGTCACTTTTAGCATGAAACACAAACAATAAATGTTGTTGTGGTGGTCTTTAATGCTCTGTTTGACTGATAGCGGTAGATGCCCATTCAAATGGAGCGGGACACAACGTTTTCACTCTCAAACTTACAGCACGTAAAAAAACATGAACATCAGAGGGTATGTTGAAAGATACTATACAGTACAACTTACTGAAATGAGTCTTGTCTTTGCACCTATGCACACTGCACGCACACAAGTGACAATCGCACGGCCAGTCTATTCTCAGCTATCTGCATCGCTGTGAACGTTACTTTTTAAAGAATTAAAATCATTCCATTATCGCAAGCCCTTTCGATATTTATACTGCAATATGTACATTTGCGATATTTCGATAAATTTAATATATCATGCAGCCCTACTGAACAGTTGCCGTTGTTGAATCGTGCTCTTCTATAATTAACCAGGCTTGTTTAGCATGGTAATGGTTTCTTTTTTCATTGTGGTGCTGTGAAATCAGGATTGGAATGGACTGACTGGGTAAGTGACCAATCGTGAGTCACCACATCAGTAAAGTAATTTTACCAGAACGGTTCTCTGAGTATGGTTAGCAAACCGTCCTGAGAAATCCGGTCCAGCATTGGTTTGTAATTGTACCATACTGAACCACGCTAAAGTGGTAATACTACTGGAATTGTTACTCACCGTGCTTGGAAACGTTCAGCCCGATGGGGAAATGGGCTTTTTTCCCTCACATTTATAAATTAATGAATTGCATTAGATAGAAACTATCAAACCATGCAGTTGCAAACAAATGATTCCAGACCTTTTCTCAGAACTTACTCCTGGCCATTTTTTTATTTTTTTATTATTACTTTTAACCAATTGCTGTCAAGGTGATTTTTAGTGAAGTCAGTTCCTCTCAACTTCACACAGGTGTCCTAGCAGAGTAACCATAGTTGTATTTCATCACATTAACCGTGAACATGTTCTACTAATGTCTGATGACCAGAAAGTTTCCAAATATTTTTTATCTTCATTTTGAGCAATACATCTATTGTTATATAATCTGAAACCTAACAAACTTTTTGTTCAGGAATTTTGCTTGTTTTGCTTGAAAAGAGTGCCTGTGCTATATTTATTTAAAATAAATGCCGCTTGATTTGATAATTTGTTACATAATGCAAAGACATTCATACATTTTTAAGTGTGGCTTAAGGGTCTGAATGCATTTTGGGTCCACTGTATTTTTGACTGAATGTACCCTACATATTCTTTTCTGAAGTGAGTTGGACTCTTGGCTGACATCCAGGTCCTGTTTAACTGCTTTGTAATCCATTTTATTGTTTCTTTCTTTCTTTCTTTCTTTCTTTCCATTGTTCTTATTCTTGAAGAGATTATGAGTCCATTTGACTCCTTTTACATACTGTACTCCCAGTGTTCCAGTGTGGAATTCAGTGATTTCCAGCCTCTGTTGCTTCACATTAAATCCAGACCCACTTCGAAAACACACATACTTCCACAGTCATACATACTCACACATATACACTGTATATACTGTACTTACATGTGTGTATATACATACATATACTGTATAAACAGTACATGCATACACTGACTTCTTCCACTCTCTTTTTCTTTTATTTCTGTGCTCTGTCTAAAAAGAGCTTCTTTTTTTTGCTCACTCACTCTCAAACTTCCCTTTGGGAATGTTGGCTTGCGCTCAAATACTCTAAATCAACCACAGCTTGTCTCTGCTCCCTGGGCCCCACTGCTTTCAGGCTGTCACCCCACATGTGGATGCAGATCCAGTCTGTGAGGTGGAAGGCCAGAATAGAGCTGATCAGCGACCTCCTCTGACTCACAAAGCAACCTGCCCTGAGCTCGCCTAGAACTGCAGCGTAACCTTTCCCCTATTTACTATGTCTCTGACATCTTTAAACAGCCTCAGGCAAAGAAAAGCCTTTCTCTTTCACTATTAGTACTATTTAGACCTATTTTTCACCTTATAATGGAGTAGATCTATATACAGGGTTCTCACAGTCATGGAAAACACGGAAATGTCAGGGAATCTTAAAATTTTGTTTTTCAGGTCTGGAAAAGTTATGGAAGTTTAAGCGATAGTTCACCCAAATATCAAAATTCTTTCATCGTTTCCTCACCCTTAAAGTCAAAATTGTCCCAAACTCATAGGACATTCTGTCTTCTACGGAACACACAAGGAGATGTTAGGTAGAATGTTCAGTCTCGGATACCATTCAATTTCTTTGTATGGAAAGAATATACAATAAAAGTGAAAAATGACTGAGATTGTCAGTCCTTATCTTTAGGGACCAAGCACCAAAGGTGCTGTGGCACCTATTGCTTTTGTTAGTATTATTACTATTATTATTATTATTATTCCCCAATGGGAGTCTATGGCAGCCCATGGAACCGCACGTAGGAAAATTATGCAATTTGGTACACTGATGGGGTGGTCATGAATAGCCCCCATGCCAAATTTGGGGTCTCTAGACCATACTCTGTAGTACCACCACCATGTCAAAAATTCCCTTTCCTTTTGTGTGTATCTTTTGAACTGTTTGGCCTAGAGACAATTATTTTTTTGACTGATTACTCTCCTCTTGATGATTCAAATGGACCCCTTACATTAAAACTCCGCCCATTACAGTGGCCGCCATCATGGATTTTGCCATTCATCGTTTTTTCAATACTATTCCTTCAAACATTACCCAATTCTGCCAAGCAAGGTCTCAAAGTTATGCAAAATCATAGTTAACGAGATGGCTGTGAAAACGGATTTGAGGCTGTATCTCTGGAACACTTTGTTCTATTGAAACTCGGTATGCTTCATGAGGACCATAGTCAGAGGGCACATGCAGAGTTTTGCGACAGTGCCACCTATGGGTCAAAAATTTTGAAAAATTGCTATTTTTGCCCGTAACTTTTGAACTGTATGTCCTAAAATAATTAGGTTGGTGTCTATGGATTCTGTGGGTCATGAAGATTTCAGCAATACCAATTCCCATATCAACTATACTGTCTCTCCACCAAATTGAAATTTATATTTAAATGATTTATCTTTTAAATACATTGTCGGATTTCAAAGAAAATTGATATGCATCATCGACATCATTGCCTGATGACATTCGAGCAGTTTGGAGACTGTGCCACCTATAGTTCAAAAGATAACCCACACTTGAGTGGCTCAGTGTGTTAAAGCTTTGATTTATAGTTCAAAAGTTGTGGGTTTGATTCCCAGGTGGACCAGTATTAGAGTTGATGTTATATTGTACTGGAGATCTTTCTATTGTTTCCTGAATAGTTGCAGGGCTTATCACAAATCATTTCTGTTTGCAGGTATATTTGAAGTCAGAAGTTTACATACACTTAGGTTGAAGTCATTAAAACATTTTTTTAACCACTCCACAGATTTAATATTAGCAAACTGTGGTTTTGGCAAGTCGTTTAGGACATCTACTTTGTGCATGACACAAGTAATTTTTCTAACAATTGTTTACAGACAGATTGTTTCACTTTTAATTGACTATATCACAATTCCAGTGGGTCAGAAGTTTACATACACTAAGTTAACTGTGCCTTTAAGCAGCTTAAAGGAAAATTCCAGAAAATGATATCAAGCCTTTAGACAATTAGCCAATTAGCTTCTGATAGGAGGTGTACTGAATTGGAGGTGTACCTGTGGATGTATTTTTAGGCCTACCTTCAAACTCAGTGCCTCTTTGCTTGACATCATGGGAAAATCAAAAGAAGTCAGCCAAGATCTCAGAAAAATTTCTTTGGACCTCCACAAGTCTGGTTTATTCTTGGGAGTAATTTCCAAATGCCTGAAGGTACCATGTTCATCTGTACAAACAATAGTACGCAAGTATAAACACCATGGGACCACGCAGCCATCATACTGCTCAGGAAGGAGATGCATTCTGTCTCTAAGTGATGAACGTAGTTTGGTGCGAAAAGTGCAAATCAATCCCAGAAAAACAGCAAATGACCTTGTGAAGATGCTGGAGCAAACAGGTAGACAAGTATCTATATCCATAGTAAAACATGTCCTATATCAACATAACCTGATAGGCTGCTCAGCAAGGAAGAAGCCAATGCTCCAAAACTGCCATAAAAAAGCCAGACTACAGTTTGCAAGTGCACATGGGGACAAAAATCTTGAAATGTCCTCTGGACTGATGAAACAAAAATTTCCATAATGGCCATAATGACCATCGTAATGTTTGGAGGAAAAAGGGTGAGACTTGCAAGCCGAAGAACACTATCCCAACCGTGAAGCATGGGGGTGGCAGCATCATGCTGTGGGGGTGCTTTGCTGCAGGAGGGACTGGTGCACTTTACAAAATAGATGGAATCATGAGTACGGAAAATTATGTGAATATATTGAAGCAACATCTCAAGACATCAGCCAGGAATCTAAAGCTCGGTCGCAAATGGGTCTTTTAAATGGACGGTGTCCCCAAACATACCTCCAAAGTTGTGGCAAAATGGCTTAAGGACAACAAAGTCAAGGTATTGGAGTGGCCATCACAAAGCCCTGACCTCAATCCGATAGAAAATTTGTGGGCAAAAAAGCGTGTGCGAGTAATAGGGTTGCAACGGTATGAGATTTTCACGATATGATAACCGTCTCAGAAAATATCATGGTTTTGCGGTATCACGGTATACGGTATTACACAATTACTATTATCAGTTACAATGACCCTTAAAGGAGTGAAAACAGAAGGTTTTTTTTTTTTTTTTTGGGTTGAGTAAACATTTTATTATAATTGAAACTTGATAACAAATTTTTTATTGAAGTATGTGTAAAAAAAAAATCTCCCTTTTGAAAATAAAATAAATAGTATAAATAAGAAAGCTAACATAATTATAATAATAAACTTAATTATAAACATGATAAAAAAATAGCATGTAACTATAACATGTTATATAACTAAAGCATGTTAGTTTACATGTTAGCATAGCATGTTAATTAACTACTAATTGAAAAATAACATCAGCTGTGTGAGCTTTGAAGTATTGTCCTATGATTATTAATAATTATCACATACTGTAGGTGCACGACAGCTCAGACTGACTGCTGCTGTCTGTACCTTTAACTCAGTGGTTCTCAACTGTTTTTGCTTCAGGTCCCAGATTTTACATTGGAAATCAAGTGGCGACCCACCATAGTAAAAAATTAACCTGTATTTAATGTATCCTGGGTCGCATTTCCTTTTATGTTGCATAGTGTTGTTCATGGTTTTCAAGTACAAGGACATGCATCAAGTGACATTATTTTTGTTGTTGATGTCAACAACAAAATCTACAGGATGTTTTCTCTCCCCCTTTTAAAAATTGAAGAGCATATTTACTTACATGGGACCATTATTATCCAGTTTGTTTCCTAATTTCAAACATCATTCAAACAGAACATACATATTACACAGGAGGAAAGGCTCCTCATTACCATGGTTAGGTCAGTGTAGCTAGTCTTAAATAATAGTAATAATAATAATAACAAATGATATTATTTGTGAAAAAATAAGTACTAGCTGAAACACATCTTGAAACTTTAACTACAACTGCCACTGTTGATATAAAATGAGGTCTAATAGATTCTACCTTTAGATTATTTCATATGAAACTATAACATTTTGTCAAAATATCACAGTTACTTTTACTCATGTAAAATCGTGAAACAATTTTGTAGAGGTGAAGATGTATAATGAAAACAAAATTAGTGCATAGCACAGTGTTACTCTTTTCCTTTTCAGTGCTATTTGGCATGTCAGGGCTGCCTACTGTTTGAGAGGTTCGACTTTACTTCCTCCATAATGCTTTAAACTAGAAAAGTCTCACTAGAATTTAAATTGGTCACATCAGTTTTGAGGTCTGCGCTCCGCAATATCGAGGGAAGCCCGGTTGTTGCACGTGCGCGCCAGAGAGCAGAGTATATCATGATCACTTTTATGGTGACTTGTGAAGTACTGTGGGGTTGCTTCATATGTCATATTCATGCAATGTGTTGTGCTTACAATGGTGTTATGCTTGCCATATTGGAGCTTTTTGAATTCTGTTTAATGAATGGTTGCTGGGCTTTTCCCCAAGTAAATTTTAATTTCCCCCTTTGTTGAAAAGTTACATGAAAACAAAGTTGATCATCGTAACAGCTGTGCTCGGCTGTGATTCCTCTAAGCTTGGTATGTTCCTTTGTTGACTGGCAACTATGTGGCTGTGTAGTGTAGTGGATAGCACACTGAACTCTAGAAAACATGTCATGGGTTCAGATCCATCCTGGGGTGCTGTGATCTATGTTTGATCTGTGAGATCTTTGGGTTGTGTTTAATGTTGTGCAGTTGTTGTCATGCTGGAGCTTGGCCCCTTAATGGCTGCTTTCAGCTATATATTAAACTTTCTTTTTTCCATGAAACACAAAAGATATTATGCAGAATGTAAGGTACTGACAGCCTCATTCACCATTCACTTTAATGGAATGGAAAAAAGATACAAGGATAGTGAATGGGGACTGAAACTGTCAGTCAGCTTTACATCTCCATTTGTGTTTCCTGGAAAAAAGAAAGTCATATGAGTTTGGAACAATATGAGAGTAAATTAAAGATGACAATTTTCATTTTTTGGGTAAACTACTGTATCCTTTTAATACAATTTTAGGAAGTCATGGAAAAGTAATGGAAATTTCTATAAAATGTTCTACATGTGCTCTGCTATAAAATATTATGTTGGCTAAATTGCTCTTTGTTGAGTAAATATCTGATTTGTGAGCATATAATTCCTTTGATTCAGTTCTATTCAGTATGTAGATTAACCTGGTTCACAGATCGGTATTCATTTGAATGATTTATTGAAATTTAATGAAAAATTCACAGAAATGCTTTGGTAAAAAAGAATGGGAACCCTGTCTATATCTCTTCCTGTCTTATTATGACTCTCGTGTTTTTTATTTTGCCTCTACATGAGGGCACTTTGCTCTCAACTAAACATAGAATGGGCACAATAAAGGAATGTGACAGTGAATATTTGGCAGATGCCCAAGGTGAGGGGTTATTCTCGCCTCTGGGCTTCATGTGTCCTTTCCAACCACATCCAGACACAAACACACTTTTACTGTCTCTCTAACTTTGAGTGTAAGAGCGGATGGAGAAAAGGCAAACCCATGTGGAAAAATTTGTTATACAGATGTCATCTGTGGAGGTCTCGTTTTCTGGGTTTAGCTCCTCCTCTTCCCCGTGGCCTCTCTTCCTCTCTTTTAATCCCCTACCTCTCCATGACCTTTCCCCATCTGATGATCTGATGACCTCTTTTCCATCTTTTTCTCCCGCTCTCTCCTTCTTATTCATCACTGGTCTTTGTATTGCTGCTTGGATTAATAGCACAGACTACTTTGGTTTGAATGTGCTGAAACGCTTTGTTTATTCAGGCACTCTTTGAAATATCCAGCACTTCAATATGTCTCCATATTGCAGGGGTAAACTGATGTGATGTATCTTCTGCCCATGAAGGCAACGGTTTCCCCCCGAATGCCCCTTAATCCAAGGAACCTGTCTGCAATCCTTAACATTCCTTTTGTTGGCCAATTTTGTAGGCTAAATAAAATGTACAGGCATAACTTTTCACTGGCTGGTTTATACCTTGTCCTAACTCAGGCACGATGCTGTTTCCAGCAATAAATAATTTGTCTGTCCTAATTAAAAGTGGAAATGTTTTGCAACCAATGAGATTTTACTGTGAGTGGGGCTACACAGTGCGACAAATAGAAACCAAGCGACCATCAAAATGTCCTTTCGCTTGTCACGGTTAACGCTGGTTGGGACAAAAATGCTGATTTACTTGGAAGCTTTCAACACTTGTCGCTTTATCATGCCACAAATTGTTAGAACACAGTTTGAAATAGTCAAGGCAAGCTGCAACTTCCTTAGTATAGCATGCAACTATGTAGTTGGCACCATGTGATAGCTTAGCATTTAATTGTCTTGTGTAGTTTAACACTAGCCAATCATATCATACCACCCTGGGGCAGTTGCACATTTGAAATAATACATTAACATGGGCTAATGGACACTCGCCCACACTCTACAGTGAAAGCCCATATTCTTCTTTTGTCCATTGTTTTGGGTTGGGTTCTCAGCTTGTGGCAGACATGTTTTTAAGGAGGGCATCTTGTGAATGATTGAATTTCAAATACAGCTGTTCCAAAGCTTTTCTTTGAAAGCACCATCTATAAATGCTCTAAGTTATACCATTCTTCATTGTACTGACACCTCATGTTTCCATGAAGTGTATGACTGTGATCAAACTAGGTACATTCTTTAAATCCCTCAAATTACATTTTGTATACTGTATATTTAACTTTTTGAACACCATAGCAAGCAGAAAGGCAAGGGAGGCCCACAGACTGTATATCCCGCACCCATGGGAAATACATTGTCTGGGCTTTACACATGGTTTTTATGACCTCAAGTACATTTTCCATATAAGGATAAAAAGTATTTGATTGAAGTGTCGCCCAATCTAAAGCGGGCCAGATTGGTTATGTATGTACATGTTGAGGGTTGAAGAGGAGGTCACCAAACTCCTTTGAAGATTGGGCATCAGTCAGACTTATATTTCCACCAATGCATAAGTATTCATACAGCTTTTTGTAATGTTTGAAGTTGGACCACAGAAGCCTTATCTTTGTCCAAACATTTACTAGCTTACAGATATATATTTTGAGCAGATTCTTTACAGTCTGACATTCAGGAATGTACCAGATGAATCTTTGTTGTAATGCTCTTGATAAATTGTTGCTTTGGAATATGGAACAGTATTATACAGATAGATATTAAAGGGACACCTCACCCAAAGATTACGATTCTGTGATTGTTTACTCAACCCCATGTCGGTTAAAACCTGTAAGACTTTCTTCAGTTCAACTATAAAGGAGAAATTGTGAACGGTATTCACTGCTCTTTTCCATAGTTTTCCATATTCCAAGTTTTCTGACAGCTCACTGCATGATACAATTATTAGAGTATAATAACATAAGAGTGAAGGGTGTAAATCACAAGTTTCATCATGATACATGCTTATATAGATTCTCTTAGCCAGCGATTTGATGTTTGCTGATACTTCAAAGTCTGCCGAGATGCGATTCGATTTGATTCAGGGGTCTGCGATCGTTATTACTATATTATGTGCTATATTTTACATAATCAGTTACATTTATTATCTCACAAATGCAACCAAAATATAATTTTAATATTTTATTGAGCTCTCTAAAAAGTGAAAATCCAGTATGCACATTGGGACATCCACAGCAAAAAAAGATACTTCAGTTGTTGAAAAAAATATACAGAAAATAAATAATAAAATAAATAAATCGTTTGATGACAGCTTATTGCCTTAGGTAAACACTACAGTGACAATTTGTCATCTCTACAACAGTCAAGCACGTCTTTCAATCCAAAATACTTACATAACCACAACAAGAGACTATGTGCTATCTGTGGTTTTTTCTTGGCTACAACTTCCACAGTTGTATTGAAAAATTCTGTTACATTTTATTGTGATAAATATTTGTAAGGGTGTTGATGTGTAGATGTAAAAAGTATCATAATTGATGTTGGTGCAGGGCAGGTGTTTTCTCTTTCCCTCATCAGTGCTGTTCAGAATATCGTGGCTGTTTAGCCGTTTGAATTGGTTGAATTGCTCCATAGCGCTTTAAAATAGAAAATTCTCAAGTAGAAATCAAATGTGTTGTAGGCCCCACAATATCGAGGGAAGCTCCATTCAATTGCTCATGTGAGCCGCTCTGTGTTATCCTGTAACCGGAGCTCGCAGCCCTGTTGATTGGCAAGCACGGATAGAGCACAGCGCAACTTCAGGCTTCAATCACTCCGCACACATCCTTGTCCCACATGAGATGCATATTTAGCACTTATAAAGCAAGATGAATATCATAAGGTTTCTGCATCGCCTGACGGAAATGCATACGGATGTGGCTGGCAAGAGAATTTCAAAATAAAGGTGCATCTTAAAAAAAAAAAAATACATCGATGTTTACGCGTTGAATCAATGACATCGTATCGTTGGTGATTTGATCAATGCATTGATCCAAATTGATGGAACGTTACACCCTTAATAAGAGTCGTTTGGACCACTTTTATGGTTTTTCCATCCTTTTGGAAGCTTGAAAGCTTCCATCCCCATTCAAAGAATTTTAATAGAAGAGACCATGGAATACATTCTTCAAAAGGCAGAATGATATGCACTGACAGCGTTAGTCACTATTCACTTTACTTAGACCCAGTCTCCCACTTGACCTCTAGACCGACAATGCCAATGTTAGATCATTCCATATCCTGCCGACTACGGCAGAAATGTTAGATCATCCATCCTGCCAAATGAATGTTAAATCAAACATCCTGACCGACAATGCCAGAAAAATTATTTCCAGTCTCCCACTAGACCTCTCTTTCCATAAGAAGTTATCCAAATATCAGAGTTCTATCTGATATCTAAAACCCAGTCAACATCAACAACCTGTTATATTAATGCAGGGAGAATATAGAGAAAATAGAGAAGTCTGGAGACAAAGTAATGGTAAAAATGAGCATAGTTTATTGAATAATGTTAATTGGGTCTGTCTCAATGCTCACTTGACCAAAACAAGTTCAACAAGTGTTATTATACCAAGCAAAGACAATTACTGCTTCGCAACATTGTCCTGTGATGTTGAAGACCTTGAAATGGAGACAACACTTTAGCTCTAATTTGTGTAGACAAAACAGCACAAAACATAAAATTAAATGGAAATTATAGCCACTTTCTCACATGCAACCTGGAAAATTGCAGTAAAGTTTCCATCCTTTTTCACTTTTCCTACCATTCAGACCATCAGCACCAAAATGTAATTAAACTCTGAGATGTAGTTCGTTATTTTACTGGTCGACAAATTTCTTCATCCGCTCGGATGAAGAGAAGTGCTTTTATGCTGAAATAGACTACAACATTTCTAAAATATGAACAGAATCCAAAAATACTAGAAATCACACCCTTGCCGACTATGTAAATGGCTAAAGACACAACAAAACGACTGAGGATCACTCTGACTGTCAAGTCGATCTGATCACAAACTCACATGGAAACAAACGCCTGCTTTCTAAGAGACGCATGAGAGATAGAAACAAACATAGATATTTGGGAGTGGTGCCGCTGATGTTGCTGCTTCTCTGTTCCGAGTCTCAAAAAATAAAAATAAACGGCTGCGGTTTTTTGGGTGTGGTTTTGGATGGAAAGTTTGAGACTGCGATATAAGTTGAGTGGTGTTAAATGTTTTCTCCACTTTGAGCACTTGTTCGCCATATCCATTTCTGCATGGTTCAGTGTTGTGGCTGCGCCTGCACGTGGTCGATTTCCATTGGCTGCTCACCGTTTGACTATGATGTCGTTGGAGCATCATACACTATGAGATTTCTGAGACTGTCAGCTCTAAAATTCCAAATATTTTTTTATATCCTCAGACTAAATGGAATTTCCCTTTCTGTCAAATTTGATGACATTTTTTTGACTCCAGAATAACTGAATCATCTCCATTTTATATCAGCGCGGCCTGACCTTGTATGTGTTCAACCTTTAATCTTACAACTCTTCAGATAATGTTACAACTTCTCATTCAGGGAAAAAGACAGTGCTAAATTTACCACTATTTTCAAACAGGTGGTGTTCAGTCATGACCTCTAAACTGAAAATTGCAGTTAATTTTCTGGAAAAAGTTGTATGTTTGAAAGTGACTAATAATACATAGCAAGAGCAAGACATAGCAATACAGTATAAAAAGAAAAGTAATAAGTAAAAATGAGTATATAAATTAAAATAAAGAAATGAGTAAATAAACTGTATAAGAAAGTAATATGAAAGAATGAAAGAAAAAAACAAGTACAACACAGATGTACAGTATTTTTGCTGTCTTGGAGCTGCGCACACACAGGTTGCTTTTAAAAACTCAATTTAGATCATTAGATCAATCACTTTCATTGCGTCTTTGTTTTTATACAATAAAACAAGTAAATGCTGGCCTAACATATTTTTTTGTGCTGCAAGGAAGAAACTCATTAGGGTTTGGAATTACACAAGGGTGAATAAATGAAGACAATTTTCACTTTTGGGTTAACAGTTCCTTTAAGCTTTTATTCTGATGATAGTATGTTTGTGTACTGTGTGATACTGATCTGATCGCATCAAGCAGAATGTTGTGAAATAATCGGTCATTGCTATATGCTTAGTGACCCAATGTATATTTGAAGACACGTATTTAGCATTTATGCAGTTTATCATAAATCTCTATTATTTCAAACGGTGCTGTTTTTATTTTTGACCTGGCCCTGTGAAGCATTGCATCAGTCTCCCTTTCCAGCACAAATGCACTTCAGATAGATTTGCTTAGATGTGATGAATTAATATCACCATAAATTGGTCACAGCTACTTTTTACCTACCAGCATGCTTTTTTATGCTTGCTAGGTTGGATGTAGGTCATTTGATAGTCCGTCCTACCATGCCACTGCAAGCTTTAATTTGAGACTTTTAAATGGCATTAGGAAAAATATTTTCCTTTTGGAGAAGGATTAGTGTCAGGTATTATTATGTACCTCTTTATTGTTGACTAAAATGTATATATTTGGCAACTGGCTGGTAAATGTTTACATTTCACTCACCAGTAATTGTGTAGTATAGTGGTGGAAGACTGCGTGTTGAGACTAAAAGTTGTTCCGTGTAATGCCTGTCCAAAGACGAGATCCACGTGACCTGTTTGTCAATGAAATTAAGTCTCTTTAATACCCTTTCTGTTCTTTAAAGTCAATTGTTGATCAATTAAAAAAATAAATAATTTTTTTTAACTTCTAATCTTGCATGGCACAGATGAGATAAAGCCATTTGGGTCTCTCGATAACAGTCTCTCTCTTCTACAGATGCTCTTTACAAAAATGTGCCAGTACCGGTTTTTAGCACGTTCAACAAATGAATGCAATTACTTGTAAATAGTACAAACTATGCAATTAAACAATAAACATGTTACAGAAATAATATATGAAATAAAATATTAAATGTATTGATTGCATACATGGATTTGTTAATTTTTAAAAACCAAAATGTGACCAAAATGAAAAACGAATAAAATATAATTAGCAAAATTTACCTAGTTAGAAGGTCCCCTGAATAATTAACAGCATTAGCTGAGAGATCATTTCTTTCATATGTAAGTAAAAGGGACATTCTGAAATATACCCATATAAATCTATATCAAATCGAAATTGGAATAGAATCGAATCGAGAGCTTGAAATTCAACAAAAAATTATTTATACGGCCTAATAAATAACAATGAGGTAATGGCTATTTTTTGAAGAATTTGAAGATGTTGCTTGACAATTGTAAACAACAAAAACGTACACTTTGTATTCTTGCATTCCTTTATGTTTCTTGCACTCAGGTGTAAATAAGATAAAGCAGTCCTGCCCACAGATAGCTGCGTGAATTATCTACCATGTTATAAACTGTATAATGGAATCTTTTGACTGTATGTAGCAGAAATGGTTGACACATTTCTACAGTTGGTGAGTATATGTGTCATACTGCTTATTGTTGCATGCACACCTCTGCTATGGTGCTACTGTGGTACCCTAACCTCAAAATGCCACTGGTGCCACAGCATCCACAGCATTTTTTAAACAGTAGTATCGTCAACACAAATACTGTAACTAATGTCATGTATATGTAGCAATTTTATTTTATTTTGTAAAATTTAGTATGCTTTATTATATGGTGCTATTTCTAATGTGTAGGTTTTCCATGCTTCAAACACACACAATGAGTTCAATGGTGGTTGCGTGTCAATGGAATTAAATAAAACTTTGGAGAGTGAAAAGCACAAAAAAAAAAATAAATAAAAAAAAAAAAAAAAAAAAAAAATTCACGTGATGATGAGACTTGGAATTATTTTTGGCTTCGGCCTTATGAAACCGGGAAGCTTATCGTTGATGGAATCTGTCATGAATGCTTGCAGAGAGTACAGGCCAAGAGGAAAACACAAGCAACCTCATTAAACACCTTTGGTCACAGTCCACTGCTTTTACAGAGTACACAAAGTTTGTGTACTTAATTTAACTTAATTTCACCTTCAGTAAATGCTTTACTTTCCCCATTAAAGGGTTACTGTTTACTGTTGCTGTACTATTTTTTTTTTCCTTAAAAACCAGACGTTACACTTTTTTTTATTAATCAAAGATGCATGATGGTGGCATTGGCAAATCTATACATGATGTGATAAACAACACTCACACCTTTGTTTTCATCAAGCTATGCATCTATGTAGAAAATGAAATATTAGTGGTTCTGTTTTATTCTGTATTAAAGATAAAGTAGCTAATATTTGATTAAATACTACAGTGAAGAATTAATTCCAATTTTTTACCTTTTTTTAGAACCATGCTGCTCTAATTGGTGCCCATAGCCAGATAGCTACACCCGTTACCAGCAAGTGCAAACCACCGTTCACAGCCTCATTGATAGTGCCAAGAAGTATGATGCAACATCCAAAGAAGCAGCTGTTATAAACAGAGCAGTGGAAAGATTCAGATTTAAGCAGCTGCTAAAGACGCTCAGCCACTAGCAATATGAGCTGCCTAGCAGAACATTTTTCACAGTAACTAGAGAGACAATAGAAGCAGAACTTGAAGGAACTGGAGATGACACCTATACAACAGAGTTCTGGACCTACATAACAATGCAGTCCTATGAAGCTGCAACTAATCTGTTAAAACAAGGAATCGGCAGACTCAGCCATGGTGCCTGGGTGATGCATAACTTACGGTAATAGTAACCACACAGTAGAGAGCCTGAGGGAGGCCTTTAATGAGACGTTGGGAGAGGAGTGGGATCTCAAAATACATCACATGGCAGGAATTACGATTGATAATGCCTCAAATTACACAAAAAGCCTTCTCTAATTCTAACTGGGCTACTAGCTTTAGGCATAATCTTGACTTTGCAATTCAAAAGGGCCTCAGTTTTTATTGTGTAGGCAAACTTTTTGCTTCAGCATAGAACATCTGGCCCTGCTTTTTCAGGATCCTCCAAGCTGTCAAGACAGCTGAAGTCAAAATGGGCACATCTTGGTCTACCACTGTAAACAATTGGTACTTGATCAACATTAGGAGTAGAGTTAGACCAGTATATCGGTTTTACAATTAATCGGTGCCGATAGTTGCTTTATGGAACTATCGGTTATCAGTAAAAATCTACAGCGATAGTTGCTGATTGTTTTTTTTTCTTTTTCGTGTTCCTCTGTGGCTGGCACTATTTTAATTAGATAATCAAGTAATCTAAATTGAAGCGAGGGCATGCAAAATAAAATGTGTGTATATGAAAACGTGACCCAGCAGCACATACATTGTGTCTCCAACTTCATATCCCGTGAATAATAATAAACCTTATTCCTAATTAAACCTACCTCATCTGGTGAAATGTATATGCAGAACTCTTCATCTGTTGAATATATTGGCTATAAAAAGCTTCATTTGGTTAATACTTACATACAGTGTATAGAGCATTGTAATGAAGCCAAGTCTGTGTCATTTCAAAATGAGAGCCCCTTGTGTGTTTCGGCCTTGTTTACAGTTAAAAGTCCCACATTATGTCCTATATTTTTTTTTTTCTGTTTATTGTTGGGATTTTGGTTAAATAATAAATGGAATCTGGGATTTTATTGATTTTGGACTCTTGTAGCCTCTATGTCTATGCCCGTCATAGTTTTTTACATTCATTAAATCAAATTTAAAAACTGTCGGCCTTTTTCACCACCTTAGTTATCAGTATCTGCAAAATCCACTATCTGTCAGCCTCTAATTAGGAGTCATTATATGACATGGTGGATCACTTTTCTGAACAGCTGTTTATGTTGTATTTGCTTATAATAGAAATAAAGGGACATTTCATGTCTAAAGAATAAGACATTGCTACATTGGCATTGAGATGCATTGAAAAAAATAAACTAGCCATTATGATTTATGTTTGATTTTAATCTTTAATAACCTTAAATGAGCCTTGTTAAACAAGTAGGTATTATTTTATGCACAAATCACATTTTCCTATCTGACGTTTTAGTGCTTCTTCTTTTCCTACTTTAGATCATTTGACCTAAATCAAGAGACCTAACTGGTTAAACATTTCAAAATGGTTTTAAACTGCACTAATTTGAGCTTCACCAGATCACAATCTCAGCATTTTTGGTTTGCTTGCATGTATTAAGGCATTATCATGGCAAGTGCTATGAAATCTGTCCTGGCTCAAATATCCAGTCTGTATATGACTGATCTGGCCTCTTACACTTTGTTTGGAGGAATCTAATTTCTAAATGGCTGAAAAGAGAGGTGGTCAATCCTTTTCATCCTACCAACGCATCTATGTCATTCTGCTTTGCAACACACATGCTCAATAATTCTGTTTGGGAGTACTTTCAATCGTGACCTATCACTGCTTTCTCTGGAGCCGCTTTTCCTGTTGCTTCATCTGATGGCAACATTTGAGGATCTGGCAATCTCTTTTGTTGAGGAAATTTGACTTAGAAGTGTTGACAGGTTCTTTAATCTGGTGCCAACCCTCTCCACAGTTGTTGTGGTTCTTCAGCGTGGGAGTAAGAGTGTTAACTTCAGAGATGGGCAGGGATTATTGTTCTTCTGCTCTATAATCAAGGCGGTTAGGATCTCTGAGACAATTCGGCCAGTACTGTCTCAGGCAGAGCCGATGAATGTTTTTTGTGTATTTTTAACTCGGCCCAAATGTCACAGTATTTAATGACTATATTAATTAGGAACAATTCAGATCATGTCCATGCATGTTCACACTGAAGGAATCTCTCAGTCTTTTAGCTACTCTCCTGTCAGGTTTCATGAGTCCTTGTTTGTCTGTGGTTCGATAACAGGACTAGGTTGAAAGCCTTTTACCGTACCTCTTGCCTCTAGCTTTATTGCCAGACAATCTGGCTTTTGTATGTGACATTTAGTGTCTGAGATTCTGCCATCATTCTATAGGAGGTATCTATTTCTCAAGATGGCAGCTGGTCTGGTTCATCCGAGGACAGGTCAGGTAATTCCCACTGATACTTTCCAGTGTCATTACCTTGAGAAGCTCGCAGATCATGTAAAACTTGGCCTGCTGGTCTCCCAGGTTGACCAACTGAAAGGTAGGAATGGGAATCTTAAGGATTAACAATTCCAATTGCTCTTAACGATTCGGGTTCCTTAACAGTTTCATTAATGATTCTTAAGAAAATTCTTATCAGATTTTCTGAACCAAGTGATGAGTTAATTTAATATTTTATCAAAACATTCTTGCAGAATACGTTTACTTGTTAGTAATTTCTTAAGAATTTTTCATGAATTGCACTTAGGAACATCCTTACAAAATTCTTATAATTTATCCTAAGTTATGTTGTGAATCTGGCCCAGCTCATAAGAGTAATTTGTATTGTGTTATACTGGTTGTGCTATATGTTCTGTGCTGCTGATTAAGTAGCGGTGTTGCAGTGCTGCTGAATGGTAGTGCAGGAAACACTGTCAGAGTATTTTAGTACATTGTTCCACAAAGAATGAACATTCGAGAACCGTTAATGGAACTGAAAGTCATGGAAATAATTTGGTTGTGGTATTATTTTTTTAATTGATCAAAACCCCCAGCCATTGGTTTTGAATAAGAAGTGGTTCTCATTTCCCAACCCTACTAAAGGTTGCCCAGAATCCCTCTTAAACCAACAAACAGACAAGCCAAGACCTGGATGGATGTTAAATGGTCAGCCACTGTGGAGTACAGCATGCTCAAAGTTTAGGGCTTGCTCAGCTCACCTGTCATATATGGTGAATTCAGAGAGCTCCAGCGAGTTATTGGCTCAGGGGACCTGTAAAGCAACACTTTTACCGTCTTATGACCCTCATAACTGTGCTCATGTGTTAGCTTTTCGTTGCTCTCTCACCATCTTTTTTTTAACCTCTCCTTGTTTTTTTCCATCGCACATCTCAGTGAAGTGGCTTTAACCTCTTGCTTAAAAACAAAGAACTTCTTGTTCAATAAAGACCCTCACTGTTTTCCTCTCCTATATTCATTGGTGTGGATTCCACTCAGGACAAAGACTCCTCACTGGAGTGTCATGGCCCACAAGCTGCCACTCTGTGTTACTGGGGCAGCAAACAGCTCCCCCCTTTTTTTACTTTCTCTTTCCCTGTCCCGTTCTGAGGGAAGGATACATATTATTATACCATGCCTGCTTCATGGGGACATAAATCATGTTGCAAATCAGCCGTTTCTGGAACTAAAACTTTTATAGAACACACAAAGAGAAGACAGCGTTTCTTTCTATAGGTTAAGAGAGACCTGCCCCAGGCTGGAAAATCCTCTGAACTATTGTCAGCGAATGTTATTGAGGTGAGAACAGAGTTAAGGTGCAGTCACACTAGATATGAGCATGCAAAAGTACTGTAACTCGGACTCTACAGCGAATATCGTCAACAGGATATGATGTCACGCTGTAGGACTTCTGTTTTTAATAGATAATGAATAACACAAAGCGAATGTTAATACATTCACAAGTATGATATACTATATACTCCACTTTCCAGTAGAGCCCGACCGATGTGGGATTTTTGAGACCGATACCAATACCGATTTTAGAGGGGGGAAATTCACAGATTACGATATGGTGGCCGATATAGTTAATTTTTTATCTGGAATGAAAACAGACCTTTTCTATGTGGACTGTTCACTGATTTTGCATCGATATGTCTATGCAAAGGTACTCAGAAGGCTGCTTTCTTAAACAAATATTTTTATCAAAGAATATTTGACATTATTATTCTACATTGTCAACAAATTCTAGAAATGAACACTGAGAAAATAAAGAATAAATAAAAATACAATAAATAGCTTAATAAACATCAGTACTGTATGTTCAGTATCAGTCAGTTGCTGATCATTTAAATAAAGAATAAATAAAAATACAATAAATAGCTAAATAAACATCAGTACTGTATGTTTAGTATCAGTCAAATGCTGATCATTAAAATAAAGAATAAATAAAAATAAAATAAATAGCTAAATAAACATCAGTATTACTGTTTAGTATCAGTCAAATGCTGACTATTCTAATACTGCCAGTCAGTTATTGGCAGGTTGTAAAACAAGAAGCATTTACACCTGCCGAGACAAGAGAAAAACAGCGGCAGTGGTGTTGCACCGTATTCTGCTATACAAGTTCAGGGGAAACTTTCAACGGTGGAAAACCAGACTTCTAAATATTAAATTTTATAAATGCAATGACTGGAATTGTTCGGTTGAAGGGGGTACCAAACTGTGAATCCTGAACAAAACAGTTTGGTGAATACATGTTTACACATTAGCTTCCACTCAGCTGACAAGCAATGAAAGTAGCTACGTGGTTAGCTAGTTAGCTATAAGCTCGTTGTCACAGAGAGTAAAAGATGGACCAGCATTGCGTCTCACCAAATAGGTATCAGCGTAGCGTGAAATCAACACTCAACAGACACAATCCACCACTGCACCATTGTCTGAGGAGCTGTAAAAAGATACTCTGATGCTTACCTTTCAATATGTTACATTACTTACTGCACTGACAAACTATAGCTGGCTAACAGCAAACAGACATGAGTGACATGGTTGTCAGGGACAGGGTTAATGTTATATTAGTTATATTGAAAAGGGAAAATGATGGGGTCATTGTTTATTAACATTCCAGTATGTATTTCACAAACTAGTTAGCAACTTACCGCGAAGACACCGCTCAACTCCACACCGCTTAACTCCACCCTGTCTGCAGGGCCACTGTCAGTTCAGAGTCAGCTCTGTAAACAATGGAGTCGGAGTGCGCTTTACTGGACAAACTACGTAATGACACCAATTCTAAAGCATTGTTTTCTGCATTATATGTTCTGAAAAAAAGTTTTCATATCTGCGCATATTGGTAAAATATACGCCGATACCGATATATCGGTCGGGCACTGCTTTCCAGCAACACTGCAAACCATTTAACTTTAAAAGCTGAAGTGTGTCATTTCTGTACCAATTGCAATGAAATAAAAAAAAAAAAAAAAAAAAAATTTTTTTTTTAATCTGCTGTTGATCGAATAGACACTTAGTCTGTTCAGCCAGACTCATGCCATTGGTTGAGTCAGTGTTGTTGTGTCATCCTGGATGGGCCACTCAAATAAACAGAGCAATTTTTATAGCACTATGTAGGCACAGTGTTTACACTCTTTTGTTTTGTTTTGGAGGAAATCAACCTATGAATGGCTTATAGTTGTCTCTGCATATTAAGCTTGGACAGAAGATATTTTAACATCGAAAAAATTACACACTTCAGCTTTAAAATTTGTATTCTTTGTATTGAGACAAGAGGTCAATCTGGGATGTTTAGATCCGCTATTGGTCAAATATTCTTTCTTAATCTGAATTCTCGGAAGTCAGAGTTCACCAGACTTCAGCTTTGAATTGAAGTGAAGGAATTGCAAAGTGTAGTGGGGATGATCCTTTTAGATTACCGGCCTCTCTCCGTTTCCCTTTTTATCCTTTTTTCTAAAATATTTTGTTTTTATATCATACAAACCAGCTCAAACTTCCCACATTTTTGTGTCTCTGTTTCTCTGTCACTTACTCTCTCACTTTCTTTCACACTTCTCTCTGGCTCTACACTGAGTGTCAGTGTACTGCATGTGACTGAGCTGTCACATGGAGCAGCAGAGAGCAAGCACACAGACAAATACATAGTGTGATGTACTGTCACACACACTTTTATAGACACATTTGTGGAGGTGCAAGGAGCCTGCCAGGACTGTCAGATGATGGTGTATGCATCGTCAAGGAGGTAACAAAGTATTAAAATAAAGCCTTTGGTGGATTGCAGTTTTAGCCAGTTGGGTGTCATGACTATATGTGTGTCTTTGGTGGGTTTTGAGGGGTTTGGATTGTATGTTTTGAAAGGAATAGGTTGTGACGGGAATACATTTGTGCTTTTTCTCTCTGTCTTTAGTCATTAACTTTTCTCTCTGCTCACTTTGTAATATTTCTATCTGTGTATAAAATTGAATGCTCTCTTGGAGGGCTGGGTGAGAACTTTGTAACTAAGGAGTGGGAGAATGTATTAGTGGTCGACCGATACATCGCAGAAGCCAATAAATCGGCCGATATTCGGACTTGTTTAATGATCGGCATCGGCCGATAAATTTTCCCGTTTGGCCGATTTGTTTCTTGAGGGTGCCGAGAAGCCTGCTTGCATGTGAAGCGACTGAGACATGTAAACGACCAGTCACAGTTTGTTTTGTTGTTACGTGCCATTGTGTTACTACAATAATAGATCATGTGCAACACAGTGTCATTTAAAAGGTCCGCATATCAGAGCCGTGGCAGACGCGTTTGAGCTCATAATTTTAATGTGCTCACCTGTTTCATTATCCCTCTCTCTCCACAACAGTTCTCTGTAACATTTAACTGTCTTGTCTAATGATAAAAAGGCAAATATCAATAAAACTAATATCATATACCATCTGCAAATATGCACATATCTCGTTTAAACAGATGTAATAACCCAGCCTCACATAACTTCAGCAGATCCAGCATCCTGTTGTTAGCTCATATATCTTCCTCTGAAGCACGTATTCTAAGTCTCTCCACAACACTTCCCTGTCACCTTTAACTTTCTTTTCTAATGATAAAAGGCAAATATCAATAAAACTTGGATTATATACCGTTTGCAATATGTAGATTTCCCCCTTTTTAACAGATGTAATTCACGAACCTCACGAAAATCCAGCGTTTTCTTCACGTGTACTGTTATTTCCTTTTGCCTGATATATTAACGATTTCTTCATGTGCAAATAAATTACTAAAATTTGATGACTAAACAGAATTCTGAAGAAACTGCTATCTACCATTTAAAATACAATATAATTTTTTAGTTTTGTGTGAAATTGAGTAAATATAATGCTAAATAAGAGTTTATATATATATTTTTAGCAATTTTATGTTTGTTATTTACTATATTAAATTGTGCGATAGATCGGCATTGTATCAGCCTATCGGCCACCCTGCTCTCTGGATATCAGCATCGGGCATTAAAAACCCCATATCAGTTGACCACTAGTATGTATGGTGCCATCTGGTTTCATATAAGTCCAACTGACAATTTCCTAGCCACGTTGCAGGATAGTAGCAAATCATTTTTGAAGACAAGAAGTTGTTAGACGCTACCAGCTATCAAGGATATTGTCAGCAGTTTGGCTCCAATACCCTAATGACAAAAAACAAAACAAACAAAAAATCTTAAAGCAACCTAACCTGGTTTTCTGGTCTTAACTGGTCTCTCAACCTAGCAATGCTGGTCTGGTTCATTAATTATAGAAAGGCCAACCAGCTTAACAGCTGAACACCTGGCCAAGCTGGTCTTCAGCTAGACTAGCTGGCCTCCTGGCCTGGTCAAGCTGGTCTTAACTTGGTTTAGCTGGTCTCCCTGTCTGGCCAAGCTGGTGTTTAGCTGTTTAAGCTGGTCGGCCAACCAGTCGTCCAGCAAACAAGTGCCCAAAACTCTTTTTAAACCAGCAAAACCAGTTGAACATCAGCTTTGCCAGGCTTGGAGACCAGCTAGACTAACTGAAGACCAGCATGGCTAGCTTGGGAAACCATCTTAAACAAGCTAAGACAATTTAGTCACATCCAGTTATTCAAGATTTGTGCCACATCAGTGAATATGCTCCAGAGTAATTTTTTATAATTAATTATAATTTTATTTATTTATCACACATTATAAATTTTTTGCACATATACAGTGAAATTCTTTTTTTCACATATCCCAGCTAAGCTGGAGTCAGATTGCAGGGTCAAGTAGGATCTATCAGTGCACCCTTTCTCAGAGGTGTCAGATTGTGTCGCATTGTATTGAGTGTCACTCTTATGCAGCATACGCCAAAGTAGATGTGAGAGTGAGAGCATAAGGTGTGAGGAGTCTAAAATGACAGTCTACATGTGTCCCCTGTCATTTTCCAACCCTGATATGCAAATAGTGGGATCTGAATGCCAGCCAGCACCAAGCACAGTCCTCACGACTAAACCTACACACATTGCATTTGCACAAACTAACATTCTGTAGTGTCATGCTCATAGTGTCATGCACATATATGTGGCTCTGTTTTCCAGAGAACAGTCAATAGAAACTCTGGTTGTCCAAGGGAATCCTGTGCACGTGTGTATTGGCATGTGTGTGAGTTTTTGTAGGCCCTAAGAATTGAAAATGAAATCAATGATTGCACTGTGTCAATATCACTGTGGCTTGGTGAGTGTTGTGGAGCTGTAAAGCCTTTAGTTTTGTATTGCTACTAATAAAGCAGCTTCTAAACCCATTCGAAGGTGACTATGGCAGAATAAAAGTCATTTAAGATAGGGCAAACCCATGTAGGACTGGGCAATTTAGCTACAAAAGTTTTATCATTGTCGGCATATAACACCTAAAATGAATAAAATTAATTTTAAATGTGAGACAATATTAAAAACACCTCTGTCTTAATGCTGTCATACTCGCAACACAAGGAAGGGTCATTAAACTAAATGACTGACTGACTTTAATGAGTCTTTAGGAATCATAATGGACAAATAAAAAGTGCATTAAAATCATTGCAGTCACAATGTTGCTTAATTTTATATCTGCATCAAAATAATTGCAAATATATTTAGAATATTATGCATATTTCCAGGCTCTAAACCCAAGTTAAAATGAGACAGATTTACACCAGTGGCTACAGGCCCCCAGCGAACTGTAATTTGCTTTAATGACTGTTGTAAATGTATAACAGTGTGGCAGCCTTCATCTCTGGGTCTTTCCCTCCTGTAGGCTTTGATTTCTTTTTTTCCCTTCTTTTCACGCTCACTCTGCCAGTTCCTTTTATTGACTCCCCTGCCCCATCACACTAATCCCTCTATAGACTTTGGCTTGTCTGTTCCACCTCTCGTTTTTTCCCATGTTGCTCATATTTTCGTGGTCTTTCTGATCCTGTCTGTACTTGTTTGAAGCTGCAATGTTCCACTTCAGACAGTGGCTCTGTGATGGTCACATGACCCGATTTGCCCTTGTTTGTTGATACGGATGTGTGAATGAACATGGATTTGAATTGGGTGCTGTGATGTCTGTTTCCCATAGGCGAGTCTTGGAAGCATATACCCTATAATATGGTTGCCTAGCGTAGCAGGGTTAATGCACTGTCAGGGTGACAGCAATGGAAATGACTGATTCCCCCCATTTTCTTCGACATAGGGCAGGCTAGGACAGCTATCAAGCAGAAGATCTAGGGCCTCTCAGCCAGGGTCATCTACTGAGGGAATCAATGTTGTCTCTCTCTCTCTGTTTATATCAGTATGAATTGGGTTGTTTGCAGCAGTGTTTGTCCTCGTCGCAGTTTGAGAAGATGATTAGGCTTGACATAGCAGGTTGTGTGAAGGGTGTGAGAAAGGCGAGTCACCCAAGGTGCTGTGGGCATCCTAGAGGACAGAGGTTAAAATGTCTGGACAGGGAGGACAGACTTTGAGCATCCCCTGATAGTGAAGTCCCTCATCAAATATTAACACAACATCCAGTATAGATAATGCAACTCTCACATGAACACGCATCCAAGGCCACATTTACACCTTGCATTAACATGTGTTTCATATCTGGATAGTATCTGGATATTCTTTAGCTGGATTGCATTTACACCTTGCAGTCAAATGTGTCGCCACTGTGATCGGATAGAGATCCGATCAAAGTTACCCACGCAAAATGGAAAAGCTACTTACATATTACATTAGAGCCTGTGGTAACTGAAAATTTGCCATCTTTTAGCAAATTTTAAAAGCACTGATGGATAATAAAAATGCTTTCTATCACTTTAACAGTCAGGGTTTTTCATTCATTGAAAATTTTTGCCAGCCGACAAAGCTAAATTTTGGGTCTCCGAAGCAAATCTTCTATATTAATCTTGCGTTTGCCCCTTTGTAAGTTTTAAGTATGCTTCTCATCTGAAACACGCGAGTACAGTCTGGTTTCATGTGTGATGCACATGAGAGACGTGAGCGAGTGTGTTTTGAGGAGAAAGACGAGATATTCCAATGGAATGATTCATGGAATAATGTTCATTATTCGGGTGACAAGATTGCAAGATGGCAGTGTTCTTGTATTCTTTACATTGCGATGGCAGAATTAACAGAAAAAGGCATGAACACACAACACAACACTTTAACAATGGATGACTGTAGTGCAGCATCATCTCATAATTAATTACTCATGTAGTTGCATCCAGATAATGAAAACGCATGTGCATTTACACCTTTTTTGAATGTGGTCAGAATCTGTTCGGTTTCAGTGATCTGATCACTGTCCGATCACAATACATCTTGGATGCATTTACACCTGTCATTTTATATGGTCAAGGGCTATGCGATAGCGATTCGATGACTGAAAACGCATGTTAATATAAGGTGTAAATGGGGCATAAACTTAGTGTTCCAGTGTTTCTTTCTTTAGGCCAGCAGAGACAGTTACAACCCATTTCAGGTCCATGCCATGATCTTGGCTTGCTCTGCGTTAGGACTGGGTATTGCCATTTACGCCCTTGAGCATAACATCATATCTGGTCCATTGCGGTGTCTGTAATAATTTTGCATGCTCAAAGCCTAGTGTGACTGCAGCTTAATGGTTTCTGCTTATTTAGATCACTTGCTTCTTCATTATTTGAACTGTAGAAAATTATTTGAATAAAAAATATTGATGCAAAAATCTAAAGTATCAATGAGAAAAAAATTGCGATTGATAGGCCTACATGATTGTGTTGGCAAAGCCCTAGTTTCTATGACTATTTTTCACTACAGCTCAGGTTCAAACACAATTTAAATGTTTGGTCTCTACTAACAAGGACATATTTAGAACAGTCACTGTAACAGGATTAATTAGCAGCTTTTTCTTTGACCAGCTTTGTTTCTTTTGCAGCCAGTTGAAAAAGCCAAACTGGGATTTACTATTTAAAACAGCCAGACAGTTTTGTTGTCAATAACCCTTTAATGTTGACTGACCTTGCCAAGGGCTGCCTGAAGGGCAGCGGATGAGATTTTATTTAGACTCTCTGCTAGTTTTTGTTTATTTTTCTTTAGCTCTTTTTACATATAGTAGTTTGATCTCGTGCCAGCACAGTGGGGTATCTAGAACATTGTCCAAGCACACAAACCCCAAATGCTCTCTTCCTGTCCTTCTCTTCCTGTGTGTCTCTCACTCTCTCTTCTCTGTCATGAGAACAATATTAAGTTTACATGCACTTTTAAAGTTTGATTTTATTTGGACTGAAGCAATAATTAGTCTTTTTTAAATACATATTGCTTTATATACACTACCGGTCAAAATTTTTGAAACACTTGACTGAAATGTTTCTCATGACCTTAAAAATGCTTAAATGTTTTAAATTAGTTTTGTAGACAAAAATATAATTGTGCCACCATATTAATTTATTTCATTATGAAACAAAAATGTAATAATAATTTAAAAAAAGTTTCTGAAATTGATGACTTGGACCAAATAATAAAGAAAAGCAGCCAATAAGTGCCCAACATAGATGGAATAGATTCAGTACTGTTTAAAAATCCTCCCAGGGTGATACCTCAAGAAGTTGGTTGAGAAAATGTCATGAGTACGTGACATTTGACTAGTTTGAAGATGCTAAAATATAACACAGTTTTGATATATTTTGGATTTTGTTTAGTCACAACATAATTCCCATAGTTCCATTTATGTTATTCCATAGTTTTGATGACTTTACTATTATTCTAAAATGTAAAAAAAAACAAACAAAAAAAAAAAAAACAATATATATAAAAAATAAAGAATTAGTGTTTCAAAACTTTTGACTGGTAGTGTATTTCTTTAAATCAAGTATAAAAAACATTTTTCATGATCTTACGTGGACTATTTTTACATATACCTTCATAAAATACAATAAAAGAGGCTAACAGGTGCATACTATGGCCAAGGTTAGTGCCATTAATGCAGAATGTAAACATTACAAATTACACATTATCTACTGCATATATTTTTCTGTCAATTATCATCGAGTGGTATAACAGCTTCTTTTACTTATCTCATTTGGATTCCATTAATAGAATGAGGCAAAAAGCATGATATTTATAAAATATGCAGCCTGAAGCAAATGACAGGTTTAGTGACAGATGCAGAACTGTTCAATATACAGACAAAAAAAAAAAAAAAAAAAAACTATAAAAATACCAGCAATTGCTAGGAAAATATAGACAAACCATATATTTTATTAATTGTCTATTTATTCAAAACATCTTTCCTAAGTCTACATTTTATTATTGCACTATACACAGTTTATAAGGATATCTTTATTAAATGAAGGCACATAAAATGAAAAGTGAATAAAAGCAGAGCTTGTATATTTAGAACAATCCAGGAGCAAATTGTGTCGTCTTCTGCCTTTGGACATCACTATAAGCACAACAGATAATGTACATCTGATGTGCACCACAATCAATGTGTAAAGAATGTAAGAAATGCATGTGTGTGTAAAGATTTACTTGTTGTTGTGCCCTGTTTTGTGCGTCTCACTGTTGAGAAGCTAGTTAGCTGACTTCTTCGACACGCTTACAGTATATGATGCAAAAGGTCAACTGGAAACCGTGTATGTCACTTCCTCAGCTTATGTCCTTCCTTCAGCATGGTGTCGTGTATACTTGGACAGAGAGATGAAGACTGTAGCTCAGCTATGAAAAAACCCATGGTAGCTCGATTATTCACCTTATGCACCAGAGAAATTAGCGTGCAGCCATCTTAACATTTTAAACTTCCGGCCTAGCATTTGCATGATTCAGTTCCGATTCATAAGCCTTCAATTCCAATTCATCTGGGTATATTTCAGTAATAATGCCAATTTTGCTTACATATAGTATGAAAGACATTCTATTTCAGCTAATGCTGTGAGTAATTATACAGGGAATTTTCTAACTTGGTAAATTACGCAAATATTAATTTAGCAAATTTTTATTTTTCATAATTTTAGTCCCATTTAAGTTTTTAAAAAATATACAAAATCTATGTATTCCATTAATAAATATGGTCTTAAAATTGCATATATTTTATTGGTTGTGTATACAGTATATATTTTGTAACATGTTTGTTGTTTATAGTTGAAGTCAGAAGTTTACATACACTTAGGCTGAAGTCATTAAAACTATTAATAACTATTTTTTAACCACTCCACAGATTTAGTATTAGCAAACTATAGTTCGTTAAGGACATCTACTTGTGCATGACATGAGTCATTTTTCCAACATGTTTACAGACAGATTGTTTCACTTTTAATTGACTATATCACAATTCCAGGGGGTCAGAGGTTTACATACAATAAGTTAGCTGTGTCTTTAAGCAGCTTGGAAAATTCCAGAAAATGATGTCAAGCCTTTAGACAATTAGCCAATTTGCTTCTGATAGGAGGTGTACTGAATTGGAGGTGTATCTGTGGATGCATTTTAAGGCCTACCTTCAGACTCCATGCCTCTTTGCTTGACACCATGGGAAAATCAAAAGAATTCAGCCAAGACCTCAGAAAAAAAATGTGGACCTCCACAAATCTGGTTCATCCTTGGGAGCAATTTCCAATGCCTGAAGGTATCACGTTCATCTGTACAAACAATAGTATGCAAGTTTAAACACCATGGGACCACGCAGCCAACATACCGCTCAGTAAGGAGATGCATTTTGTCTCCTAGAGATGAACGTAGTTTGGTGCGAAAAGTGCAAATCAATGCCAGAACAACAGCAAATGACCTTGTGAAGATGCTGGAGGAAACAGGTAGACAAGTATCTATATCCACAGTAAAACGAGTCCTGTATCAACATAACCTGAAAGGCTGCTCAGCAAGGAAGGATCCACTGCTCCAAAACACCATAAAAAAGCCAGACTACAGTTGGCAAGCACACATGGGGACAAAGATCTTACTTTTTGGAGAAAATTCCTCTGGTCTAATGAAACAAAAATTGAACTTTCTGGCCATAATGACCATTGTTAGGTTTGGAGGAAAAAGGGTAAGACTTGCAAGCCGAAGAACACCATCCCAACCGTGAAGCATGGGGGTGGCAGCATCATGTTGTGGGGGTGCTTTGCTGCAGGAGGGACTGGTGCACTTCACAAAATAGATGGCATCATGAGGAAGGAAAATTATGTGGATATATTGAAGCAACATCTCAAGACATCAGCCAGGAAGTTAAAGCTTGGTCGCAAATTGGTCTTCCAAATGGACAATGACCCCAAGCATACCTCCAAAGTTGTGGCAAAATGGCTTAAGGACAGTAAAGTCAGGGTATTGCAGTGGCCATCAGAAAGCCTTGACCTAAATTCAGTTTGAGGGCCGAATTGAAAAATCATGTGCGAGCAAAGAGGCCTACAAACCTGACTCCGTTACACCAGTTCTGTCTGGAGGAATGGGCCAGAATTCCAGGAACTTATTGTGAGAAGCTTGTGGAAGGCTACCCAAAATGTTTGACCCAAGTTAAACAATTTAAATACTAACAAAGTGAATGTAAACTTCTGACCCACTGGGAATGTGATGAAAGAAATAAAAGCTGAAATAAATCATTCTCTCTACAATTATTCTGACATTTCACATTCTTAAAATAAAGTAGTGATCCTAACTGACCTAAAACAGGAAATGTTTTTTACGATTAAATGTCAGGAATTGTGAAAAACTGAGTTTAAATGAATTTGGCCAAGGTGTATGTAAACTTCTGACTTTAACTGTACATGCCTAATTTATACTATTTACATTTATATTGATACATTTACATTGCGCAGCACTGCTTACGCATAGAATAAAAAGAACAATCATAGGATTTTAAGAATCCACATCGGGATCGCTCAAATGAAGATCATGTTTAAGTGTAAAATCAATAATGCTGCTCGGCCCTAGTGCCAAACACCATAGAGTGGCCCAGTGTGTCTGCGAGAGAAACAGGCTCAGTTTCAGTCTCTCTCGCACCTCATAGAAGCGCCTGTGACTGTACTGAGGAGCACCGCTTTTCGATGATCTTTATTGAAAAGTTGGACATGATGTGAAAGCACAAATAATTGAATATAAATATCGATACATGAACCTAAAATATCGATTAGATGCTCAGTATCGGTGGCCATATCGTTATCAGCCAATATATAACAAAATCTGCCCGATATATTTAAACCGATAAATTATGGCTTTTTTCAGGCACACACTACTCACCACGAGGGTTTTGATTGGTGATGTCTACATGAAGTGAGACGTCAGCATGCAGCAGACTTTGCTTAAGAAGATCATACTGGATCTGACTAATCACTCCATTTTACTTATCCATGCAACACATGCATTTTATTTCTTTATTCTTTTTGTATGTTAAAGTATATTATCATGTTGATAGTGATTTTGAGACTTGTTTGCCTTCCTTATTTTGGTCTTTTGACAAGTTTGAATTAAGTGCAATGCACTGTATTTATAAAAGTAGCTCACTCATCAAATTAATCAACAGAGTCAACAGACTTTAAATCAAAAAAGTTGACAATAGGAATGTAAAATGTATACATTTAACTGGTTCAAAGTAAGCTACATTTGGTAAATGATTATGGGAAATGAAAGATTTAGATGTTTCCTTGCAGGTTCCTTGTTTTCTGCATTTGAAGTTGTTTTTAAATAATAGCAATTATCCACTTTACATGTTTGATTTAATTTGAAGTGCTGTAGATGTGGCATTGTAAACTGAGCCTTTTGTTTTTGTAATCAGGCACACAGAATTTTAATTTATATACAGATTTAGATTTATCGGCAAATATATCGGCTATTGGCCTCCAAATATAACGAATTATCGGTTACCTGTATTGTCCAAAATGTCCATATCAGTGCATCCCTAGTATTGATACAATATCATGAGAAAACATACAGTACCGCGATATAAAGATATTTCGACACAGACCTAATTTATACACACACACACACACACACACACGTATACAGTACATGTGAAAGTGTATAAATTAAATCATTTTAATCACATTTAAGCCTTTTAAAAATGTATGTTGAAAAAAATAAATTTTATTGTGATCTTTATTGTAAATGTGATCTGCCAGGTCGAGTTTACTTCCATGGGTGTTGGGAAAATGAACATTTACAGTGGCAGTAAAACATCTCACTAGCATTTACATGTAGTATAGGGGTGGAGTAAACTTACACCATCAACTCTTGGTGAAAAACACTTTTTGTGCCCCCACTCATATCGAGGCTTCTCAGTAGCTTCAATACAAACAAAATCCGGAAGAGCGAAGCGCTTAAAATAGGCGGGGCTGAATAAGGTGAATACAGTAGCTTGATTATAGCTGCCCATGTAAACGTACTCAATTACACACAAATGGCCTTTCTCCCATCTCCCGTACAAGAGAACTGCAAGCCACTGGACCAAATTGCTGCTCGCTGGATGACCGGTCATAAATTAGACTTTTGACAAGCCCTGCTGTATTGTCTTCTCACGCCCAACTCTAACCCTGAGCTAACCTACCCACAGCCTAGAGCTGCCCAGCTGTGGCTTGCTACTCAACGTGGCCTTGTCTCTTCCTTCCACACAAACATGCTTTCTCTCTGTGTTAAGCTATCTCACTCATTCTCTGGCCTCCTCTTTGATTGCTGCTCATTATGCATTTGTTCCCGGTCTGAATCGTTTATTTGACTGAGATTTAATGTATGCCCTTGTCATGACACCCTGACCAAGATTTTATTCACAGCATAAAAATGCACACTCCAAGCCAGATAAAGGGGGCTTACAGTGTAGAAACTTGACTTTAATGTGATGAAGCACATTGTAGGCGAAAACAGGTACCATACAAAATGATGGTACTTTGCTATGAGGTCAGCAGTAAAATAAAAAAAAAATTAAATTGTAATGATACCAGTCTTTCTGCAGAGAACAGACCTAAATAGGTTACCACATGCTGTCTCACTGGCGGTAGCTTTCAAGCGCTTACATTCCTATTTGCATGCATGAACTGATAAAATGCTTGTCTTGGTGAGGTATTAATGTAAGTACAGTTGGTTATGTCTTAAGTGGATATAAACAAGTTTGTATCAAAGTACTGGATCTGTGCATACAGCATAGTATTTTTTGCTGTGGTATTGAAATTGGTATAGATTATTGTTAAATTTCACTGACATCAACTACAGAAAGTTTGGTAATTACAGTAATTACAATAAAATTAAAAATGTTTATCTTCTACGCATTGTCAAATAAACAACCAGTCAGTAATTACTGGTTCAAGTCTTACAAGTAGACTTGGCGAAATGAATGACTTCAGTATGTTTTTGATTCAGTTAAAAGAACCAGCTGATTAGTAATTCTTTCGGAAGTTAGCGTTGTATGTTTCGAGCTGTAGATTGAAAACAAACTCAAAATAGTAATTTGTCTTGGAATAGAACTGTACTGGCTGCACTGTATGTTTCATGTTGTAGATTAAAAAGACCTACTTATAAGAGTAATTTGTTTTGAAATTTGACTAGACTGGGTGAGCTGTACATTTCATGCTGTAGATTTAGAAGTGGTGTTGCGACGCAGCTGAATAGAAATTCAGGAAACACTGAAAGCATTTTAGTGCATTGTTTCATCCGCATAGGAGGAAGAATGCTTATTTCAGAACTAGAATGTAACCAAAGTTATGAAGATAATTTGTTTACAGTAATAAAAAAAAAAAAATGGAACAGTTTCTAAATAAAAACTGGTTCTCGATTCCCAACCCTAACCCTAATACACCTAATACATATATGTATGTGTGCAGGGCTGTTGTAAGGGTGGTGCAACTGGTGCGGCCCTGCGACAATCCCGCTTCTTTGCCTTGTGCATACAAGATTGTATTTGTGGCACTATGGGAGTGTTATTCACTTATGTATGGCATTTTAGTTTGTGTGGATATTTGTTCTTTATATAGAGGCAGCATGGATGGCTTAGTAGGTGGCTGGTGTCGGGGGTGGAAAGGATCAATATGAAGTGGAATGTACCATAGACAGAGGGGTGGGCAGACGAGTATATGGGGGAAATGCAGCAGGATAGATCGACCCATACATGACGTCCCTTTCAGCTTGTATTGCCCTGCCCTCCAGACTGATGAAAACCATCTAGAGAACAGCCTCTTTCACTTGCAACATTGTACTAATTTATCCCTAACCCCACTTCCAGCATTAATCATTAAACTGTCATCAGTGTTACGCTATCAGAGCATATGCTTAGATTATATATCTTAATCAAAATGGCCTCGAAACAGCTGCTGGATTACAGCTTCTTTCAAGGCACAAGGTGTGCAGACATGCTCAGGATTTTATTTAACTCGTTACTTTAGACTTCAGACATTTCGTGTGTATTGATTGATTGGATTGTTATCCGATTGGATATGCACATTCAATTTGCACTTGGATGCATAAATATATTTCCACAAAACGAATATAAATGCTATCTACTATTCCCATGCAATATGTAAATATTACAGAATTTACTTCCATGATGATGCAAATGTGAAATTTGGTTGTACTTGGTTTTCTGTAACAACTGTAAGTACGTATGAGATATCTTCTGTTGAATGCTCTCTTCGCCCCAGATGTCAGTGTATAAGTTTCACGGATGCTCCATCTACGTGTCTTTCTCACGTGTGGATCACAGGGCTCATATCTCCATATCATTTAACATATTTACATTTAGTCATTTAGCAGATGCGTTTTATCCAAAGCGACAAGTGAGAAAAAAGGACAAGCAATTTGCCATACAAAAGTATTTCATATATCATATTATATAATATCATATGTCATATCATATCATATCATATATCATATCATGTCATGTCATATATCATATCATATCAATCATATCAGTTACAATGCATGTGAACAAGTGTAAATACCACCCCCTTCTAACTTTCATAATGCACTCCTTTGCAATCCATCCTCCAGACCAAACAAACCACAGATTATAATTTTTTTGAGTTTTGAAAAAGCCATCTATGAGATGTGTGCTGTGTGCTGGTGTCCCTGAGGAGCGTCCATGTTTGTGTTTGAATGATTTGAAGCTTGGGATGCACCCACAAAGAAAGCAAAGCCAAAGAACAAGTGAAGCCTGTTTCTTTCTTTATTTTTTCTTTCTTTCTTTCTTTCCTTGCCTCACTTACAACTCTCTCTGGAGGTAGCATGCTAGTTATGTTCTCACTGGATGGGGTTCTGATGAGTCTCCCATTAAGGGGCGGCCCAATAAGTTTAGATCAAAACTCAGGGAAGACTCTCAAAGTGCATTATTAATCAAACAATATTTGCGCAATAGTTGCGTCAGCTTATTAGGGAATAGACGCACATTGTGTTTTCCTTATCTTGAGGTCTTATTTTGCATGCAAATGTATTTTGTATTTATTTGGGATAGAGTTTTCAATGGTTTCAAAAGGAAATAGCATAGCATAAACCCTGAAAGCAACAGTCAATCTTAATACATCAACAATCTTCCAAAGTCTTTGAAGAGGAACTGACATCTAAAGTTTTCTGAGGTAAATCTGCATTTGGTTCTCTCTGATCAGGCAGTTTTGACATAACTTGCACTTCCTTCTCACAGAACACTGACAGACAATTGTACAGTGTGTTCTAAAGGTTAAACTCGGTCTTGAACTCTTGTTCCCAGAGTCTTGTGGTTCTGACATTGCTGCATACATCTGTTGCATGCCTGTATCTCCCCTCACACCAATCCTTGTCCCCTCCTCATGGTGTGCTGCTCCACGATACAAATCCAACCTGAGACTGGTCAAGACTCTGGCCTGCATTATCTGGAAACACTGTCCTTAGGTCCTCTGTCTGGTATTTCAGACCCTGTACCAAGGGTGGGATTCAGCGTTTACCTGGGGATACAATATTTTATCAGTATCTAAGTTGCAATATTATAATATTGCTTTTTTTTCCAAATTGTGATATATTGCAATCTTTTACTCACTTGTATCTCATTCATTTTCATTAGACTTTGGTGCTCTGTGCAACTAGTGCTGAACTTCCTGCTTTACTTCATTGTAGAGCCATATAAATAACATTGAGCAGAGACACTTCAGTATCATTTAAAAAAACAAAACAAAACATGAGGGAATAGCATACTTTGGTTTCAATGTGTTTATCATTTCACGAAAACCCTTGCAGTCTAATGCCCTGATCACACTACAGTTGAAGTCAGACAGATAGATACTTGTCTACCTGTTTCCTCCAGCATTTTCACAAGGTCCTTTGCTGTTGTTCTGGGATTGATTTGCACTTTTCGCACCAAACTTCGTTCATATCTAGGATGGCTGCATGGTCCCATGGTGTTGATTTCTTTTGATTTCCCCATAATGTCAATAAAGAGGCACGGAGTTTGAAGGTAGGCCTAAAAATACATCCACAGGTACACCTCCAATTCAGTACACCTCCTATCAGTAGTTAATTGGCTAATTGTCTGAAGGCTTGACATCATTTTCTGGAATTTTCCAAGCTGCTTAAAGGCACAGTTAACTTACTGTATTTAAACTTCTGACCCACTGGAATTGTGATATAGTCAATTAAAAGTGAAACAGTCTGTCTGTAAACAATTGTTGGAAAAACGACTCGTGTCATGCACAAAGTAGATGTCCTAAACGACTTGCCAAAACCATAGTTTGCTAATAGTAAATCTGTGGAGTGGTTAAAAAATGAGTTTTAATGACTTCAACCTAAGTGTATGTAAACTTCTGACTTCAACTGTACACTTCACGCTCTATTCACTCCCAGTCAAACGCATCAAATGTGGGAGACCGGAAAGGCAAGCTCATGCAAAGAAATATCCCGTTTCACTGTAGACGAGTAGAAATTTGGCGTGAAGATGCGTGATAAATAGAAGATCGTAAAGTCTAGTGAAAATCAAAGCCTAGTGTGACTGCCCCTTTAACTGTACAGATGATCTCTACGGACATCCTTACAAATATAACAAGTTATAGACTTACACTCACTGAGCACTTTATTAGGAACACTATAGTCCTAATAAAGTGCCAGATGTGGTCTTCTGCTGTTGTTGCCCATCTGCCTCAAGGTTCGATGTGTTGTGCATTCGGATATGCTATTCTGCTCACTACAATTGAACAGAGTGGTTATCTGAGTTACCATAGCCTTTCTGTCAGCTCAAACCAGTCTGGCCATTCTCTGTTGAGTTCTCCCATCAACAAGGCGTTTCCATCCGCAGAATTGCCACTTACTGGATGTTTTCTTTTGTTTTTGGCACCATTCTGAGGAAACTGTAGAGACTGTTGTGCATGAAATCCCAGGAGATCAGCAGTTACAGAAATACTCAAACCAGCCCATCTGACACCAGGAATCATGCCACGGTCGAAATCACTGAGATCACATTTTTCCCACATTTTTTGATGTGAACATTAACTGAAGATCCTGACCCATATCTGAGTGATTTTATGCATTGCACTGCTGCCACACAATTGGCTGATTAGATAATCGCATGAATAAGTAGGTGTACAGGTGTTCCTAATAAAGTGCTCAGTGAGTGTATATTCTTAGCTTGTTCTGAGATTACATTTTGGTCAAATAGAAATAATTGAGTGTTTATTGACATAATGCTGTAGTATGTTCCGTATTCTTACATCTTTTCTCTGAGTGATGCTCAATCACTTTTTTCCTAAAAATATTAACGTGAGAATGTTTTTTTTAATTTTATTTTTTATGTGCTGCCAGTCTGACTGTAGCCAGTGACTGCTTGTAAATATTGGTTTGCCCAGGAGTTTTTAACAATTCTCATTTAATGTAAAATAAAGAGTAATCTAAAAAAAGGGTCAGTAAATGTCTGACATGAGTAAACCAAAACCTGCCTCTGATTGAAGATTGAAATCATGCCCAGAACTGTGTGCTTTCGTGTTTTTTTTTTTTTTTTTCACAAGGATAAGTTCAGAGGGGTGTGTGTGCAAGGTTCGTTACACATGGAGGCGTGACAGCATGCCTGCACAGCGTGTGTAATCACAAGTGAGAATCAAAATAAAAAAAAGCTGCCAAATCACTTGGAAAGGGACAAACAGACTCATTTTATATGGGGCATTTTACAACTCCAGACTGTAAATGCAGGCATCATTCAAACGCAAGTGTCTGATTGGCTGGTAGGTAGGGAATGTCTGGTGCTTTTGTCTCAATGTGTGTGTTTATGTGAAAGCTGCTAAGTGTGGTAGAGTATCTGCAGCCAGGTTTCAGGAAGTGTGCTACCTATGAAGTCATCCTGCACATTCATTATAAAGCTTGGTACATTCACGGTAAATATGAGGTAGTTCTTATGATCAGCTCATATTAGAGAAGGGGTTGGGAAGGTTACGTTTCATGACTGCAGTTAAAGGGGGTAGTTTTGGTAGTATGACCCTCCAGAGTACACACTTGGGTGAATCTCATAAAACCTGTCAAGAAATATCTTGGTCCATTTCTTGACCCATGCATAAAATCATGCAGGTACTTGTCAGGAGCTTTAGTTAATGTTCACATCAACCATCAGAATGGGGAAAAATGTGATCTCTGTGATTTCGACCGTGGCTTGATTGTTGTTGCCAGATGGGTTGGTTTGAGTATTTCTGTACCTGCTGATCTACTGTGATTTTCATGTACAACAGTCTTTAGAGTTTACTCAGAATGGTGCAAAAAAAAAAAAAACATTCAGTGGCAGATCTGCAATCAGAAAAGCCTTGTTGATGAGAGAGGTCAACGGAGAATGGCCAGACTGGTTTGAGCTGACAGAAAGGCTACAGTAACTCAGATAACCACTCTGTATAACTGTAGTGAGCAGAATAGCATCTCAGACTGCACAATATGTCAAACCTTGAGGCAGATGGGCTACAAAAGCAGAAGACCAAGTCGGGCACTTGATTAGGACCATAGTGTTCCTAATAAAGTGCTCACTGCGTGTAAATCTTTATTTCATGTGACAGTAATGGGAATGAGACTCTTTATATCGCATTATAGTAATGAGAATTAGGGGGTAAAATAAGCTTAATTGTCCTGAAAATAATGTGACAATGCAAAACTTTTTAAGTTTCCTAATAGTCCACTTTATTTTCTTTTATGCATTCATATTGTGGGTAAATCTCTCTACGTGAGTGTTCAGAATTAGTCTAGTTATCTTCATAGTTATGCATCTTATGTTTAATGTCCGAGTCAAATTAGGCAAATTGCCTACTTTTGCATTCTGAAGTATGCACATTCTAAACAAAACATGGATAGGCACAAAGCAGGGCAGGACATTTTTTTGCAGTTCACTGTCCTGCGTTGTGTCATTAAAAGTAAAAATATTCTTTCACACTTTACAATAAGGTTCCATTTGTTAACATTAGTTAACAACATTAGTTAACATGAACTAAAAATGAACTAACAATGAAAAATACTTTTACAGCATTTATGAATCTTGGTTAATGTTAATTTCAACATATAGTAATAAAAATTTAAATCAAAATTTGTATATGTTAGCTAACATTAGATAATGCACTATGAACTAACATGAACTAACAATGAACAATTGTATTTTTATTAACTAGCATTAAAAAAGTTTAATAAATGCTGTAAAAAATGTATCATTCATTTATAGTTCATGATACCTAATGCATTAACTAATGTTAATTAATTGAACCTTATTGTAAAGTGTAACCAAATATGCAAGGTAGTCTCTCAAGTAATTTGAGTTCACAAAAACGGCATATAATAATGCAATTTTTTAAATAGTTTATGATAAAGTATAGTATGTCACTCTTTTAAATTTCATGTCGACGACACAAATAAAACTACAGTAGATTGTAGCGCTACAACTTGTCGAATTTGCCATACAACGGCTTCATGTCCCGGTGCTACAGTACATCAGACATGTTCATTTACACTGACATCACAGAAACAGCAGCAGCAGAGTGGCATTTAACATCCAGTCTCTCCCAGACAACACTGAGCAAGACACTCTTAAGTAACAAATTCAAAACTCTTATTCAAAAATCTGACAATGTAAGAAACCCGCAATTACATGCCACTTATTATTCTTTGCTTTTGACTTTGAAATGTAAATGGGTATGAGCACAACACTTGCGCACGTTATATGCCAGTAATAAGTGAAATGGGGGAAGAGGCCAAAAACATTATTCATCACTAAATAACTTTGAAAGAAGGTTTTTCCTTGCTATAGTCACTTTAGCTTGTTCACATGGGGCTTTCAGACAACAAGGCATGATTTTCTATAAAGCTGCTTTGAAACTGTTTATTGTGAAAAGTGCTATACAAATACAAATGACTAGAGTATGAAAACAAAAATATGAAAATTGTGAGTTCATATGAGTTTTTCTCATTACAATCAAATAAAATAAATGCAGTGCTTATTGTTTAAGATACTTTATTATAGAGCTCTGCTTTTTGTTGCCAATGTCAGACATTTATGATTTAAAATACATTTATGTTGAATCCTTGAATGAATTTGAGCGAAACATTTGTGGGTGCTGTTTTTTTTTTTTTTTTTTTATCGTATTGTGAGGCTTTGCATCATATTGTTTCGAATGTGAAATTTGTGTATCGTTACGTGCCTAATTTTAAAGTTTGTTTTTAATCCTTATGCACGTACGATCAAACCACTGTGATTACGCTAGGCTGGGCTCAGACGCATACAATCAAACCGGTGTGATATTCATTCATGCTGCTGTTACCAGCAAAAGAATGAATGAAGCGGTTGTAATAAAGAATCAGCTGCTCAAATAGTCTTTTCAGTATCACAGTATCTTTATATGTTACAAACATTCAAACAATCACAAAATAAAAGTTTAAAACCATTACCTTCAGAGCGCACTGTTTTGATGCAGCGATGCGGCCATGTTTTCTGATGTCAGACAAAGAATATACGAACTAGTCAGTCCACACGAGCCTTCTCCCATTCCGTCCGTCACTCATTTTAACCACTTCCGGTTCTGGGAAAGTGGAAGGGCTTTTAGAACCTTCTATGCTTGTAATACGAATTCCGAATCCCATGTTGCATTGTATGTAAACAATATGGCGGCGCGCATAGATGGCAAGTGCATTCACAACTTATCTATCATAATAAACTTATTATAAATAAATATTATAAATAAGATTAAAATCTAAACACCACATTATATGTTTGATAATATATAATCTGTCCTTCAGTGCATCTACTGTGAAGTGTAAGGTAAGATTTTATTGTATTTTTTAATTACAGCGCACATTAAAGAACTCACGCTGGGGGGTCCGTTAGTGCAGGAGAAGCTCATGTGCAAAAAGTTTAAGTACCATGTTCCATGATTAATCGCGATTAATCACAGAAAACTGTGTGATTAATTTGTTTAATCATTTAATCCATGTGAGCAGCCCAAATATATACAGTGTATATCTATCTGTCTATCTATCTATCTATCTATCTATCTATCTATATATATATATATACACTATATTGCCAAAAGTATTCGCTCATCTGCCTTTAGACGCATATGAACTTAAGTGACATCCCATTCTTAATCCATAGGGTTTAATATGACGTCGGCCCACCCTTTGCAGCTATAACAGCTTCAACTCTTCTGGGAAGGCTTTCCACAAGGTTTAGGAGTGTGTTTATGGGAATTTTTGACCATTCTTCCAGAAGCGCATTTGTGAGGTCAGACACTGATGTTGGACGAGAAGGCCTGGCTCGCAGTCTTTGCTCTAACTCATCCCAAAGGTGCTCTATCGGGTTGAGGTCAGGACTCTGTGCAGGCCAGTCAAGTTCTTCCACACCAAACTCGCTCATCCATGTCTTTATGGACCTTGCTTTGTGCACTGGTGCGCAGTCATGTTGGAACAGGAAGGGGCCATCCTCAAACTGTTCCCACAAAGTTGGGAGCATGGAATTGTCCAAAATCTCTTGGTATGCTGAAGCATTCAGAGTTCCTTTCACTGGAACTAAGGGGCCAAGCCCAGCTCCTGAAAAACAACCCCACACCATAATCCCCCTCCACCAAACTTCACAGTTGGCACAATGCAGTCAGACAAGTACCGTTCTCCTGGCAACCGCCAAACCCAGACTCGTCCATCAGA
This sequence comes from Myxocyprinus asiaticus, assembly GCF_019703515.2. Lineage (NCBI taxonomy): Eukaryota > Metazoa > Chordata > Actinopteri > Cypriniformes > Catostomidae > Myxocyprinus > Myxocyprinus asiaticus. Next base: position 23,015,269 of record NC_059375.1, on the reverse strand, counting down.
TTGCCAGATGGAGAAGCGTGATTCGTCACTCCAGAGAACGCGTCTCCACTGCTCTAGAGTCCAGTGGCGGCATGCTTTACACCACTGCATCCGACACTTTGCATTGCACTTGGTGATGTATGGCTTGGATGCAGCTGCTCGGCCATGGAAACCCATTCCATGAAGATCTGTGGAACACCTGAATTCAATTATTTGGATGGGTGAGCGAATACTTTTGGCAATATAGTGTATATATATACACCTATCAGCCACAACATTAAAACCAGCTGCCTAATATTGTGTAGGTCTCCATCGTGCCGCTAAAACCACTCCAACCCACATCTCAAAATAGCATTCTGAGATGATATTCTTCTTACCACAATTGTACAGAGTGGTTATCAAATCAAATCAAAAATCAAATCACTTTTATTGTCACACAACCATATGCACAAGTGCAACAGTGGGTAAAAGTCTTGGGTGCAGTTCCGAGCAAAATAGCAGTCATGACAGTGATGAGACATATACCAATTTACAATAAACATCAGATTTACACAACACAATTTACATATCTAATATACACATAATTACATAACACAATAATAGTATACAATGTACAGTATACAATACACGCAATATAGAATACACATACACATAATATAGAATACACATACAATAAAAATAGTATATAACGTATATATAAAATATACAGTACGTTGTATTGTACTGTATTGACATTCAGGCTGTCGGTTGATAGTCAGTTGCCAGTGTGTTGTTAAGAGAGAATATAATTTATGTCAGTCCAGTGTGAGATAATAAGATTAATAAAGTGCAGTGCTGATGTATATTGATCGTGAGAGATCAAGAGTTCAAAAGTCTGATTGCTTGGGGGAAGAAGCTGTCATGAAGTCGGCTGGTGCGGGTCCTGATGCTGCGATACCGCCTGCCTGGTGGTAGCAGTGAGAGCAGCCCATGGCTCGGGTGGCTGGAGTCTCTGATGATCTCCTGAGCTTTTTTCACACACCGCCTGGTATATATGTCCTGGAGGGAGGGAAGCTCACCTCCGATGATGTGTCTGGCAGTTCGCACCACCCTTTTCAGGGCTTTGCGGTTGTGGGTGGTGCTATTGCCATACCAGGCAGTGATGCAGCCAGTCAGGATGCTCTCTACAGTGCTGGTGTAGAACCGTGTGAGGATGTGGTGGTTCATTCCAAACTTCCTCAGCCGTCTCAGGAAGAAGAGGCACTGATGAGCCTTCTTCACAACGGCCTCAGTGTGGACGGACCATGTGAGTTCCTCTGTGATGTGGACACCGAGGAACTTGAAGATGCTGACTCTCTCCACCGGTGCTCCATTGATGGTGATGGGGCTGTGTTCTCTGTCTTTTCTCCTGAAGTCCACCACAAGCTCCTTGGTCTTGCTGATATTGAGGGAGCGGTTGTGCTCCTGACACCAGCGTCAGAGTGTGCACCTCCTCTCTGTAGGCTGTTTCATCATTTTCAGTGATCAGACCTACCACCGTCGTATCATCAGCAAACTTGATGGCATTGGAGCTGTTTGTTGCCACACAGTCATGTGTGTACAAGGAATACAAGAGTGGGCTGAGAACACAGCCCTGCGGGGCTCCAGTGTTGAGAGTCAGTGATGAGGAGATGTTGCTGCCAATTCTAACCACCTGGCGTCTGCTTGACATGAAGTCCAGGATCCAGCTGCACAGCAAGCTGTTTAAGCCCAGAGCCCGGAGTTTCACATAAAGCTTGGAGGGCACTATGGTGTTGAATGCTGAGCTATAGTCTACAAAAAGCATTCTCACATAAGTGTTCCTTTTTCCAGGTGGGAGAGAGCAGTGTGTAGTGTAGATGCAATGGCTTCATCAGTGGAGTGGTTGTTGCAGTAAGCAAACTGCAATGGGTCCAGTGAGGCAGGCAGCACAGAGCATATGTAATCTCTGATTAGTCTCTCAAAGCATTTGCTGATGATGGGGGTCAGAGCAACAGGACGCCAGTCATTTAAGCAAGTGATTTTGGATTGCTTTGGTACAGGCACAATGGTGGATGTTTTGAAGTATGTGGGGACTACAGACAAGGAGAGGGAAAGGTTGAAAATGTCCGTAAAAACACCAGCTAGTTGGTTTGCGCATGCTCTGATGACGTGGTCCGGAATGCCATCTGGACCCGCGGCTTTATGGATATTCATCCGTCGGAAGGATCGGGTTACATCCGCTACAGAGACGGAGAGTGAACTAACCTCTGTAGCTTTGGCTGCGAAAGCTCTCTCCGCGAGGGCGGTGTTATTTCCCTCGAAATGAGCATAAAAAGTATTTAGCTCATCCGGGAGAGAGGCAGTGGTGTTCTTAACTCTTAGAGTTTTTATTCCCTTTGTAGTCCGTGATGATATTAATTCTCTGCCACCTGCTTCTAGAGTCGGTGGTGTTGAACTGTCCTTCAATCTTGTCCCTGTACTGGCGTTTGGCTGCTCTGATAATTTTGCAGAGGCACAACTGGCTTGGTTATGCTCCTCTGCATTCCCAGAATTAAAAGCGGAGGTCCACGCATTAAGTGCCGTGCGAACATCGCTATTAACCCATGGTTTCTGGTTGGGGTAGATCCGTATTGTTTTGGTCGGAACAACGTCCTCTACGCACTTTCTGATGAAACATGTTATGCTGTCAGCGTAAACCTCGATGTCATCATCAGAGGCGGACCGGAACATCTCCCAGTCCATGTGATCAAAACACTCTTGTAGCGTAGAATCTGATTGGTCCGACCAGCACTGGATCATTCTGAGGGTGGGTGCTTCCTGTTTCAGTTTCTACCTGTATGCGGGCAGAAGGAGAACGGAAGAGTGGTCTGATTTGCCAAATGGTGGGTGGGGGAGGGATTTGTAGCCATCCCGGAAGGGAGAGTAGCAGTGGTCCAAAACCCGGTCCCCTCGTGTGTTGAAACTGATATGTTGGTGGTATTTTGGTGCGACTGATTTGAAATTGGCTTTGTTAAAGTCCCTGGTCACAATAAACACGGCCTCAGGGTGCTTGGTTTCCTGCTCACTTATACTCCCATACAGTTCCTTGAGTGCCCGGTCTGTGTCGGCTTGTGGCGGGATGTACACAGCAGTGATAATGACTGCTGTGAATTCCCTCGGTAGCCAGAATGGTCGACACAGAAGTATGAGAAATTCCAGATCAGGAGAGCAGAAAGACTTGATAGAATGTACATTCCTCTGATCACACCAGGATTTGTTGATCATAAAACATACACCACCACCTCTGCTTTTACCTGAGAGGTCTTTCGCTCTGTGCACTCAGTGCACGGAGAACACCGCGGGTTTGATGGCTGAGTCTGGAATCTCTGTAGACATCCAAGTTTCTGTAAGGCAGATAATGCAGCAGTCCCTCATCTCTCATTGGAAAGAGATCCACGCTCTCAGCTTGCAGAGCTTGTTGTCCAGAGATTGAACATTTGCCAGTAGAATACTGAGTAGCGGGGGTCGATTTGCATGACGTCTTACTCTGATGAGAACGCCGGCTCTATTTCCCCTTTTCCTTCTGCGTTTCCGCAGCCGGGCAGCACAGACAAAGGGCTCTGCTGGCGTGTTTGTAAACAGCGGGTCGGCATGGAGGAATTTGAAGTCCGGTTTTCAGTGTGTAATTGCAGAACCAATGTCCAAAAAGTTTGCCTATCATAGACAATAAGGCAGACAACATCCAAGACAAAAAACATAAGAACTGTAAACAAAACAAACAAAAACTGCAATGTTGTGTCGGAGCTCGCAACGCAGCAGCCATACTCGGCACCATCTTGATATCCTGAAAGTCTATCTGAGTTACCGTAGACTTTGTCAGTTCAAACCAATCTTGCCATTCTCTGTTGACCTCTCTCATCAACAAGGCATTTCCGTCCACAGAACTGCTGCTCACTGGATGTTTTTTGTTTTGACACCATTCTGAGTAAATTCTAAAGACTGTTGTGTGTGAAAATCCCAGGAGATCAGCAGTTACAGAAATACTCAAACCAGCCAATCTGGCAGCAACAATCATGCTCCAAATCACTGAGATCAAATTTTTTCTCCATTCTGATGGTTGATGTGAACATTAACTGAAGCTCCTGTCCCAGATCTGCATGACTGCACTGCTGCCACACGATTGGCTAATTAGATAATTGCATGGATGATTGTTGGAGCGAGACGGGCTGGTTTGAGTATTTCTGTAACTGCTGATGTCCTGGGATTTTCATGCACAACAGTCTCTAGAATTTACTCTGAATGGTGCCAAAAATATCCAGTGAGGGGCAGTTCTGCGGATGGAAAAGCCTTGTTGATGAGAGAGGTCAACAGAGAATGGCCAGACTGGTTCGAACTGACAAAGTCTACGGTAACTCAGATAACTGCTCTCTACAATTCTGGTGAGAAGAATAGCATCTCAAAATGCTATTCTGAGATGCGGGTTGGCGCTGTTTGGTGGCACGAGGGGGACCTACACAATATTAGGCAGGTGGTTTTAATGTTGTGACTGATCGGTGTATATATACTGTATATAAACTCTGCAAAAAAAGAAATGTCCCTTTTTCAGGACACTGTATTTTAAAGATAATTTTGTAAAAATCCCAATAACTTTACAGATCTTTATTGTAAAGGGTTTAAACAATGTTTTCCATGCTTGTTCAATGAACCATAAACAATTAATGAACATGCACCTGTGGAACGGTCATTAAGACACTAACAGCTTACAGATGTTAGGCAATTAAGGTCACAGTTATAAAAACTTAGGACACTAAAGAGACCTTTCTACTGACTCTGAAAAACACCAAAAGAAAGATGCCCAGGGTCCCTGCTCATCTGCGTGAACGTGCCTTAGGCATGCTGCATGGAGGCATGAGGACAGCAGATGTGGCCAGAGCAATAAATTGCAATGTCTGTACCGTGAGATGCCTAAGACAGTGCTACAGGGAGACAGGAAGGACAGCTGATCATTCTTGCAGTGGCAGACCACATGCAACAACAACTGCTCAGGATCGATACATCCGAATATCACACCTGCAGGACAGGTACAGAATGGCAACAATAACTGCCCGAGTTACACCAGGAATGCACAATCCCTCCATCAGTGCTCAGACTGTCCGCAATAGGCTGAGAGAGGCTGGACTGAGGGCTTGTAGGCCTGTTGTTAGGCAGGTCCTTACCATACATCACCGGCAACAACATTACCTATTGGCACAAACCCACCTTCGCTGGACCAGACAGGACTGGCAAAAAGTGTTCTTCACTGACAATTTGTGGTTTTGTCTCACCAGGGGTGATGGTCGGACTCGCGTTTATCATCGAAGGAATGAGCGTTACACCGAGGCCTGTACTCTGGAGTGGGATTGATTTGGAGGTGGAGGGTCCGTCATGGTCTGGGGCGGTGTGTCACAGCATCATCGGACTGAGCTTGTTGTCATTGCAGGCAATCTCAACACTGTGCGTTACAGGGAAATCATCCTCCCTCATGTGGTACCCTTCCTGCAGGCTCATCCTGACATGACCCTCCAGCATGACAGTGCCACCAGCCATACTGCTCGTTATGTGTGTGATTTCCTGCAAGACAGGAATGTCAGTGTTCTGCCATGGCCAGCGAAGAGCCCGGATCTCAATCCCATTGAGCACATCTGTGACCGTCATGGTTACTGGTGTAACCTCCGTTCCCTGATGGAGGGAACGAGACGTTGGTGTCGATGTAGTGACACTAGGGGTCACTCTTGGGAGCCCGAGACACCTCTGGTCTTTGATAAAAGGCCAATGAAAATTGGCGAGTGGTATTTGCATGCCACTCCCCCGAACATACAGGTATAAAAGGAGCTGGTATGCAACCACTCATTCAGGTTTTACGCTGAGGAGCCGATATAAGGTCCGGCCATTTCAGCGGGTAGTTCAGCGTTGTGGCAGGAGGGACCAACGTCTCGTTCCCTCCATCAGGGAACGGAGGTTACACCAGTAACCATGACGTTCCCTATCTGTCACTCACTCGACGTTGGTGTCGATGTAGTGACACTAGGGGTCCCTATACAAAACGCCACAAGGCTGAACTGTGTTACGTGAACTTGCGGTGTGTGGTGGGCAGACTTGCTGTGTGCCTCATAGCCAGCCCACCAGGTCGACACGTAACCTCCCCCAACACAGTTATGAGTGTCGAACGGCCCTTTTTGTGGACAAGTCGACTACCCAAAGATAGAGACAGGCTTAACCCAGTCATGGCCTCTTTCCCCTTCTCTTTTTCCACTCCCTAAAAAAGAAGGGGGATTATCCGACTGGGCCGCCAGGTCTAGTCGGGGGGTGTCCCTCCCAAGGGGAGGACACCGCGGAGACCACACCTCGCCCCAAGAGAGGGGGGGATATTTAAGTGGAAGAATACATCACATGGTCTTTCCAACCATGTGGAGAGCCTTCAAGGTAGATCCTGCCCAATGGGGGAGGAGTTACTACAACATGGAGACTGAGGGGCTCTGCCCAAGGAAGACGCAGTTTGCCAGTAGGGAAACGAACTAGCGGAAGATATAGATCGCATGGGGTTAGCCTTACAGGGAACCGCCACATGCGGAGCACCTACCCCAGAACCGGGCTCTTAGTTAGCGCGTGTACTGGGCCGGCAGCGAGTCTCTCCGAAAACTCGACTGCCACAGGGCTCGGAGGAAGTCAACCAGGGAACAACCTTTGTGAACACTACTGGGAATTAACAGCGCACGTCTTCAGCTCAAAAGGAGGTGGAAGGCGCTATGTGCAAGCGATACACCCAGCCGGCTATCCCGGGCTTATCCGCTTGTGTTGCGTGCCACTACCTGGGACGAAACCGGTTCCACCCGGAGGTTGTAGAACCTTGCAAAGGTGTTGGGTGTTGCCCAGCCCGCTGCTCTGCAGTGTCTGTTAGAGAGGCACCTCTGGCCAGGGCCCAAGAAGCCGCTACACCACGAGTAGAATGGGCTCGTAGCCCTACCGGGGGCGGCATGTTTTGGGCGAGACATGCCATAGTTATGGCGTCAATGAGCCAGTGGGCGATCCTCTGCTTGGAGACAGCGCTTCCTTTCCGCTGTGCACCGAAGCAGACAAAGAGCTGCTCAGAGAGTCTAAAGCTCTGCGTGCGATCCAAATAGATGCGCAAAGCGCGCACCGGACACAGCAACGCCAGGGCTGGGTCTGCCTCCTCCTGTGGCAGCGCTTGCAGGTTCACCACCTGGTCTCTAAAAGGAGTGGTGGGAACCTTGGGCACATAGCCCGGTCGGGGGTCTCAGGATCACATGAGAATAGCCCGGACCGAACTCCAGGCACGTTTCGCTGACAGAGAACGCTTGCAGGTCACCTACCCTCTTGATGGAAGTGAGCGCAGTCAGGAGGGCAGTCTTCAAGGAGAGTGCCTTAAGCCCGGCTGACTGCAAAACTCAAAGGGGGCTCTCTGTAGACCGCAGGTCTGCTCGTTATGTGAGAATGCGAATGCCCACCTCCCTTAACGGGGCAAGGGCAGCCTCTGCGATCTTCGTAAAGACGCGAGGAGACAGGGACAGGCCGAAAGGGAGGACTTGTACCGATACGCCTGACCCTCGAATGCAAACCGCAGGAAGGGTCTGTGTCGAGGAAGGATCGAGACGTGAAAGTACGCATCCTTCGGGTCTACCGCCGCGAACCAATCTTGATGCCGGACGCTCGCTAGAATGCGTCTTTGCGTCAGCATCTTGAACGGGAGTCTGTGTAAGGCCCGGTTCAGTACTCGCAGGTCCAAGATTGGCCGCAACCCACCGCCTTTTTTCAGTACAATGAAGTAGGGGCTGTAAAACCCCCTCTTCATCTCGGCTGGAGGGACAGGTTCTATCGCGTCCTTCCGTAGGAGGGTAGCGATCTCCGCGCAAGGTAGCAGCGTTTCCATCTTTCACCAAGGTGAAGTGGACACCGCTGGACCTGGGCGGATGCCCAGCGAAGTGAATCGTGCAGCCGAGTCGGACGGTCCGGACCAGCCCTCGCGACGGACTGGAAAGCGCAAGCCATGCACCCGAGTTCCGCGCAAGGGGGACCAAAGGGACAACGTCATCGGATGTACCGGCGGGTGGGGCCTCGCGGCGGGGTGGAGCTTGAGGTGCCACACCACATCGTGGCCGTGCTGAGTCCGAGGACATCGAAGCACTTACCTGGCTCCTTGTGACCACCCCCGGAACAGCCTGGGACGGGGGAGGAAGAGGCCTGTCCTCATGACCCGTGGAGACTGTCACATCGGGGGTGGATTTGTGACACAGCTGGGCGCTCAGGGCGGGAGACCGCCGCTGGAGCGCCAACCTGCCAAATGGAGTGGTGGACGGTGGTCGTGATGCCAGCCGTACACACCGAATATGTGACCCAGGGAACAAGGAAACCACTCTTGCGGAGCTCTTGAGTACTGCAGCCACTTGGGCATGCAGCGCAATTAAATGCAAAAGGTAACAAAAAGAAGATCTGCTTACCAGCTCCAGAGCAGCGGGTTTCATTGTCCCTGGGTCGCCCGTCTCAGGGGCGCTTCGAAGACCTCCGTGGATTCTTCGGTGCCGGCTGTGAGACGGGTGGCGTCGGCTTCCTGCGGTGGGCTCTACGTCGGGGCCGGGCCGGAGGGGCGGGCTGCGGCGGAGCCGGTGCAGTCACCGCAGGGGGACGCCCTCGGCGATGAGTAGATGGGGGGATCTTGAGCCACGCCGGGGCAGGACAAGCCGGCTAGCATCCATCTACTGCTCTACCATCGAGAACTGCTGGGCAAAGTCCTCGACAGTGTCGCCGAATAGGCCCGCCTGGAAAATGGGGGCAGCAAGGAATCGTGTCCTGTCGGCCTCACCCATCTCGACCAGGTTGAGCCAAAGGTGGCGCTCCTGGACCACTAGTGTGGCCATCGTCCGCCCGGGAGACCGCGCCGTGACCTCCGTCGCTCGGAGAGCGAGGTCGGTCGCCGAGCGCAGTTCCTGCATCAATCCCGGGGCGGAACTACCCTCATGCAGTTCCTTTAGCGCCTTGGCGGACTTGCAGGAGAGCCATGGCGTGCAGGGCGGAGGCGGCTTGTCCAGTAGCGCCGTAGGCTTTGACCGTCAGAGACGACGTAAACCTACAGGCCTTGGACGGGGGCTTTGGGCACCCACGCCAGGTGGCGGCGCTCTGCGGGCATAGGTGCACCGCGAGCGCCTTTATCCACCGGGGGATTGCCGAATAACCCTTGGCCGCCCCACCATCGAGGGTAGTGAGAGCGGGGAAGCTGAAAAGATCGGGACCGGGCAGTAAAAGGTGCCTCCCGCGATCTTGTCAGCTCTTCATGCACTTCCGGGAAGAAAGGAACGGGGCGGGGCGTGGCTTTGAGCGGCGCCGCGAGCCCAGGAACCAATCACAGAGCCGCGAGGGTTCAGGGAAGAGCGGTGAAATCAGCTCTAACCGACGCTCGTGGCTGTCCGGGAAAGCATGTCGTCATCTCCGCGTCAGCCTGTGACTGGGCGATCGACCCCGAAGGGAGGAGCCCAGCCGAGACTTCCGACTGGACGAGCCCGCTCTCCGATGCTGCGCTCGAGAGCTCATCACTTTCGCGGGCTCCAAATAAGAGGTCGAACTCGCCGTGAGACGAGCCGGCGGACTCACCCGGAAGCCCGATCGGGGCAGACGAGCGTGCTGGGGAATGGGAGGTCCGCGGGGGGATACCCGGCGGAGGCGGTCCCATTGGGGTCCCCAAATCGCCCCCAGTGCTAGCCGCGCTGACCTCAAACCCGTGGGTAAAAGGACCGAGGCGGGAGCCTCTGGGGTGGCTCGCTTCCTTACGAAGGCGAGCCGCGACCGCAACGATGCCATGGACACATTCTCGCAATGAGAATGTGACCATCCACGAACGCTGTCTCCGCGTGAGCAGTGCCCAGACACGAAAGACAGTGATCGTGACCGTTAGAAGGCGAGAGATAACGAGCACAACCAGGAATAACACACAATCGGAAAAGCATCTTTAAAAAGACGCGTCTTTAAAAAGACGTTCCGTGTGTGCGCTCTTTTAGAGAAATATATACTTTTTTCATTGGCCTTTTATCAAAGACCAGAGGTGTCTCGGGCTCCCAAGAGTGACCCCTAGTGTCACTACATCGACACCAACGTCGAGTGAGTGACAGATAGGGAACTATTGGATCAGAGGGTGAGGGCTAGGGCCATTCCCCCCAGAAAGGTCCAGGAACTTGCAAGTGCCTTGGTGGAAGAGTGGGGTGACGTCTCACAGCAAGAACTGGCAAATCTGGTGCAGTCCATGAGGAGGAGATGCACTGCAGTACTTAATGCAGCTGGTGGCCACACCAGATACTGACTGTTACTTTTGATTTTGACCCCCCTTTGTTCAGGGACACATTATTCCATTTCTGTTAGTCACCTGTCTGTGAAACTTGTTCAGTTTATGTCTTAGTTGTTGAATCTTTTTAAGTTCATACAAATATTTACACATGTTAATTTTGCTGAAAATAAAAGCAGTTGAAAGTGAGAGGATGTTTCTTTTTTTGCTGAGTTTATATACACACACACACACACACACATAAATAGATTATATAAAAAATAATTAACAAATGTGTATTACTATAAATATTATTTAAAATATTATTATAATGCTGCTCCCGTAAAACCTACAGTATTTCCTCCACTTTTAGAGCCGTAATCTAATCTTGTTTGCATTAAATAAAACTGCTCAGATTAAATTCAAGCATTTGTTAATAATAATAAAAAAAATCATTATAGCAACTGTTCACTACAAAATCCAAGAAAACGCATAGATTTAAAAGTATTTTTCCTTTTAAAGAAGTTCTCTGGTGGTACCTTAGTGCATGGATGGTATCACATAGTAATACCCAGGGGTTAAACAGGGATTTTGGAGGTGGGGGAACCCTAAAATCGGGTGGTGATTCTGGTGCCTTTGGGGAGATGTATGTTTTTTGAGCAAGCCATGCTAGAACATGAGACCGAATGTGTGAAATGTATCAAAACAAAAACTGGTTCAGAGCATACAAGAAATGGAACAGATTATCATAAAAGCTGCCATTTAAAATAAATAAATAAATAATCGAATGTGCCAGAAAGACATTCTGAACCATTACGGCCCAATTTAACCCATGATAATATTATGATACTGAATGATTATAATATTGGTACAATATCCATATAATATTGTATTCACATGGCTTCTCAAGTTAATTAATTATGAAACATGATCAATAACAATGGCATTACCATGGTATGTTCTATCGTAGGGTTAAATAGTGACTGAATTACAAACAAATGTAAACAAAACATACAAAAGCTGAACCTATATTGCAAACTAATTTGAACAACCAAAAATTCACATATATTTTTCCATGGGAATAACAATCTTTTGAAAAGCTAAACACTGCACTAGTGTTTGTGTTAACTAGGCCAAAAGCCTTACAAGTGCTTATTCTTTAGCCTACATTATTTCTGCTGGCTGCAAAGCTGCTTTTTCTAAGCATTATGATTGTATAGGTTTAAATGAGTTCAGTCATTTGCCCTTTGAGTGAGGCAGCCATTGCCACGCTCCTCTCTCAGTGTGGGAGTTTGGAGCAACTCTTCTGAACAAACACACAGGCTGATCTCTGACCTGAGGTAATCAGACACAAATTAGGCATGCCGAAAGCCTGTCCTCAGTCATCTGCTATTTACACACTCCCCAAGCCTAGATTTTCCCTTTTTGTCTCACTCTGTGTGACATCCAAGTTCATCCTTCCTCTTTTAAATTAAAACATCATGACACTAGAACCACCCACCTCCCCAAAGCCCTGGTTAAAATCTGATTACATAACGAGATTAGCCACAAAAGTTTTGATCTGCTGACTAACTTTGCTCGTTCACCAAAAAAGCATGCAGGAATGTTTTTGAGGTGAGGGTTTTTGGTTGCCAAACATAGTTCCTTTAGCTTCTAGTTATTAGTGTGGCCTTTAATTTATTTGACAATGATGCATTGATATGAAACATTTCTGGAATTTACATGTTAACACCTGTTCCAACTGCTGGAATTCAACAAGATGACAGAAACAAAAGGAGAGCACAGTGTTTGTTAAAAAAAAAAAAGAAAAAAAAAAAAGGGTGCAGCGGTGCTTAGCAGACATACATGTTTTTTCCTGTAAACAATTTATTTGCTGGGCTGGTATAGGGACGTGGGAGATTAGCTTTCCATCATAACCAAGGGAAGTGGTCCAATGAAGGAGGTTATTTGTGGGGAGGAAAAGGAGAAGCCCTGGGGTGGAGGTTTGCTTTTCTTCATTAGCCTTTGTGCCTGTTTGTTTTCCATAAGTTGCACTGTTCCCCTCCTGCCTCTGAACCCCCTTTGAACAAGCCTCTGTTTATTTCTTGCAGGGCGGTGGCCCACAGTTCCAGCGAGCCAAGCCTGGGGAAATCATTAACCAGAAACAAAGCACAACAGGACACTGGTAGGTTCTGTGGCCTTCCCTTTCTGTCTTGCTGAATATAAGAGAAACATATATAGCTCTTTCCACTTTCTCAAGACTTGTGTGTAAGGGATAATGCACAGGTAGTCACTGATTATAGCAAAATATCCCCTGTTAGGGTGATCACGACCCTGATACTTACCATTTGTTTATTTCTTTTTTTATTTATTTGCTATAATGATCTGTATGAGTCTGACTGTACTGCCCTACAAAGTTAAAACACAGTAACTACGACAACACTAAAGCAGTGGTTTCAAAGAACTGTGGTTTGCCTTGGTTTTTGTGTGGATTTTACAATTACTGCTATTTTTTACACTCCGTTTTCTCTGAATGTGAGCGTAGTTGAGACAAAACCATCCATCACACGACAGATCATAGTCCAAGAGACCTGATTTCGGTCATAACTCAATTTTGACAAAATGTGTAGTTACTGTATTTCACCAAATAGCATGTCAGTGTACTTTATCCCACTTGTTATGTGGCTACTTACTAAATAAGTAAATAAATGGACATGAAATATTGATTTGAGTTACAATTATTTTATCATGTGAGAAGAGAGATGAAGAGTCATGAAACTAACACAGTGTTGGAGATTGGTTGCCAGGCACAACAGTCAAAAATAGTTTAGTGGCCATTATAGAAAAGTATTTGACCGCAGAATGCCGTGATTTAATAACCAGAATCAAATATTTCTGAAAGCCGTATAATAAACCCAAGTAGGGTCTAATGCAATGGCCCAGTGGCTCGGGAAAAATGTACTCTTCTGAATTTTTTTGAGAGGGGGGGGTCTGGTGTTCAAGTAGGGCCTTGGTATAAATGGCAGCTAGTGTAGCTATTCTCAAGAAGGAAATAGGAGACATACATTCTCTGAATTCCAGCCAACTTTACTGTATGTCTGGCTTAAAAATTGCCCCGTCCCTTGGACTTGAGTTTATAATACCTCTGAATGGAATTAAACACTCTTTCAGTCTAGACTTGCAAACTTTGCTTTGTATTCATTTGGTCCATCTGATACGTCTTTACAGCAGGTTATTCCAGTATGACAGCTGTCCTGCACCAGAGTCTCATGCTGAAAAAGAATTTGTGTCATTTGGATTAGAAGGTGCTTTTGCACACCTGTCTGCAAGTACAATTTGAAGCTTAGCTGTGTCAGAAATGAAAGTAGTCTTCTTTCTCTCTCTCCTGCCCTGCAGGCGGCTGCTACAGATGAAGCATAATTGCAGTGTAATCCTGGCCCCAGTTCGAGGGTTTCAGAAAAAAATTATCCCAGAAGACAAGATAATAGCCTACCAGTCATGCAGAGCTGTTTGCTGTTGCACAGATGTTTGAGAGAGTGCTTCTAAATGTACATGTGTCCTGTCTCACACTGTCAGATTAGTTAGCAGCATGTGATAAGTACATATGTCCCTTGCACAGGGTAGACGTAATTCTGAAAAGTGGAAAATCAGTAGCCATGCTTCAGTTTTCAGTGTAAAACCAAAAAGTCCATGTGAACTGCTTTGAATATTAAAAACACTTTAAAAACAAAGAATACATTTAGACAGACAGGGTAATATTGTGCCCATATGTATGGTTATTGGGTAACCGTAAAGTTTACAGAAGCTGGCCATTTTCCATGTTAGTTCTGGTTGGTTTCTGCTGGTTTGGTGTTAATCTATCTGGTGGACTATCACAAGAAACCCACTTACAGTCAAAAGCACAAGAGGTCTGCTGCTTTGAACCGGTAAAATGAAGAGCAAGTGTGGTTGTTTTCTGTATGATTTATGATTATTCTCAGTACATTGTCAATAAAGTAATGGACTCAGCAATAAGGGTGGCTGCTGGCCTGAGGCCATTGTGAGAAATTTTTTGGCCAGTTAACAGAACTGCCACTTGCCCTGTCAGGGCAGTGCTTTCATTTGGATTATGACATTTGGATTTCAGGCAATGTTTTTAGCATTGTTGTTATGAATTCTGCCAATTTGAACTTGTCACCAAGGTAACATTATCTAGCTGGCTAACATGTATAAGTTTTGTTGAAATTGTGAGAATGATTTGTTATAGTCTTAAAAGTGTTAGTAAGAATGACATGAGCATTATAAACCAGTCAGTTATATTTTGCATTGTATGCCATCGTTTTCCAGCAATTTCTAGTAATTTTCTTTTGTAGATATACATGCAAAAATACACCATAATTTGTATATATATATATATATATATATATATATATATATATATATATATATATATATATTTATACATTTTAGTTAAGTCAAACAGGCCAGCAGAAAAAAAATCCTTAAAGGAATATTCTGTGTTCAATACAAATTAAGCTCAATCGACAGCATTTGTGGCATAATATTGATCACCACAAAAGTTAATTTTGACTTGCCCCTCCTTTTCTTAAAAAAAAAAAAGCAAAAATCTGAGTTACAGTGATGCACTTACAACGGAAGTGAATGGGGCCAATCCGTATACGTCAAAATAAACAATATGCTTGATAACATTATTTTAGTGTGATCAAATTGCTTAATAACCTTTTCTGTGTAAAGTCATATGCAATTTTACAACTTTGTTGCCATGACGATATAAACAAACCCTAAAATGACTGTAAAAATGATGAATTTAACAACTTTACAGCTCAAATAATATGAGTTTTAACAGAAGAATTAATGTGTTTTTATAAAATTATAAACTTTACATTTCTGTGTTTAAACCCTCAAAAAATTGTCCCCATTTACTTCCATTGTAAGTGCCTCACTGTAACTTCTATTTTTTGCTTCTTTTTTTAAGAAAAGGATGGACTAGTCTAAATAAATTTTTGTGGTAATCAACATTATGCCACAAATGCTGTCGATTGAACTTAACTTGTATTGAACCCATAATATTAATTTAACGTTGAGACCTGCATTATTATAGTCATAAATGAAAGATGATAGCTAAACAAAAAAAATGCTACCTTGATTTCTAATGCCAGGGCTCCAGACTGCGACTAAAATGGTCGCAAATGCGACCAAAAGTAATTGCGACAATCATTTAAAATCTAGATGGCACTGGTGACAGTCCAGTTGTGTGCGTTCATATGTGGTTTTGTCAGATATCATCTTGTGAGTTATTGAATACATCTTTAGAGTGTGCACCAGTGTATCTCGCACCACTTTTCACCCATTCGGTTGTGATGATGAGCTCGCTGCACCGCACACAACAGCAAACCCAGCGTGAGAGAGTCGTGAACAAAAAACTCTTTTGAACTGGATCATGAATCACCCGAAAAGAACTGAGGGTTTGAACTCAGGAGCTCAGGTTAGCAGTTTGAATCAGATTCACTTTCTCAGCGAATCAGCCGTCAGTGTCTTCACATCTGGGAGTGCAGACATTTCAAAATAAAAGTCCCATGTGTATTTTGGGCTTCTTTATAATAAAAAGTCCTGTATTTTGTACTACTTTTTTTTTCTTCTGGAAATTATTGATTGGGATTGGAGTAGCACAATAAACTGCATCTGGGATTTCATTAAATTTGCACTTAGTCTCTGTGTCTGGGCCAACCGGTAACAGTAAAGAAAAACTAAGGCGATATTTAAAACAATAATAATAATTAAAAAAAAAAAATCAGATTATGATGATGCGTTTCCGCCTTATTTAGCAACGTAAATCTAGCAAACTTTTTATATGATAATTTTTTTAAATATTGAGTGTAAGTTTATAACATTATGCTTTGTTATATTACCCTGGAATTAGTTTTAAAAATGAATTACCACAGCTGCGAGGGGGTTTGGTTTACAGCTGCTGAGAGAGTGACAGTAAATTTGGCATCTTCTCCCATCTGACTGTCTTAATCCACCACTCTCTATTTTTATTTATTTTTTCTTCTGGAAAGTCATTCAAATGTAAAAGTGCCTTTTTTCTTTTGCTCTTGGAGCAAATAGGTAAGTGAAACTAATATTTGCTGTGATCTCCCGTTCACTCCCATTCACTGCTGTCGAAGTTTACCATGCAAACTTTTACTTTCGCATTCCAAAACCTGGAGTGTGAAAAAAGGTCTTTTGAGGGACTCATACACAACTATAATACAAGGTGCAAACATTCATTTATGCTTAAGAAGATAACACACTATTATATGCATACTATACTTTATGTAAATATCTGTAATGTAGATTCTGAAGAGCAGTACTAAATAAATATTTTTTTTATCTCTTATATTTATATAAATTATGAAAGTGGTGTGAACATTTCTGAGACAAAAGGGAATGTTAACTTATCTTCTCAACTATATATACCGTTTATTAAACCTCCGATTAATGGGTTATCAGCTGTCTTCCTTTTCTTTGGCTGTCTATCTTGTTTCTGAACAGCAATCTAAATCGAGCATTTCTGTGATTTGGCAACTAAAAATAGCCATTTGGCTCCTTAATGTTTCCATTTAGGAGCCAATGGCTCCCAAGTCATTTTTTTAGTCTGGAACCCTGAATGCCCATAAATACAATGTCTTATGCCCAAATATACACTGTCAATTTAATACACTTTTTTTTAACCCAGCCACAACCCTAACCGACTGGTAACACTAACCTGCCAGAACAACTCAGGTGGTGAAGTTGGTTGAACAGCATGGCCTGTCTGGTGAAAGGAAATCTTGTTGGTTAACCTAGTTAGGAAGCCTGTTGGGTACACCAACACACCAGCATCCAAAACACAACATATGCTGTTGATCAGCTATGCTGGTCTTTTCAGCAGGCTTCTCTCTGTCTTTTTTCTTTGAAATTCTGAAGTTGGTGTTACAGAAAAGAAACCAGTGCCAAATGTGATATGTATTTACCTTGGGGAACTCTCAAAGGGTAAGAGGCCCTCTACCTGTGTTATAGGGCTTCACGCTTTTGGGTTACAGGGGTGTTGGGGGGAATATGGTGTGGGGGTGAGGGTTTAGAGTTTACAGTACAATTAATTTTTCAGTTACAGCCTAACACCTCATAAATTTCACCTGCTGCGACACCACTGAGGCCCGATGAACTTGAAGCATGCTGAGGGGAAGTGAAGTAAGCAGCTAGATCTAGGCGGGATATTGCTTTTCCATAACCCCCCGCCCATCCCTCTTTCCTCAAGGCACCTTCCTCCAAAATAAGAGTGGTCTTAAAGGAATAGTTCACCCAAAAATGAAAATTCTCTCATTATTCACTTATCCTGGTGCCTTCCCAGATGTGTATGACTGTCTTTCTTCGGCAGAACACAAATGAATATTTTTAGAAGAAGATAGAGCTCTGTCGGGTCCTTATAATGGAAGTACACGGGTGCCAGCACTTTGACGGTCCAAAAGTCACATTTAGACAGCATATAAGCATTCCATTTGACTCCTGTAGATCAATTAATTTCTTCTGAAACGAATCGATAGGTTTATGTAAGAAACAAGTCGATAATTAAAACGTTTTTAACTAATGCTGCTTCCATCCAGGGCTCTGATGCAGTTTGAAATGGCCGAACTCTCATGTGACAATTGTTCTTCTGTTGTAAATAAGTGTCGCTTCCGAGTTCTCGCATGAACTCACCGACAAGTTTCGCGTCAGCTGCTGGCAGGAAGAGCTTTCTAAAAGTTGATAACATTTTAATTATCTATTTATTTTTTTCACACAAATGTATCAGTTTGCTTCAGAAGACATTCATTGATCGACTGTAGGTGTGAGGATTACTTTTATGCTGCCTAAATATGACTTAGTCCATCAAAGTGCTGGCACCCGTGTACTTCCATTATAAGGACCTGACAGAGCTCTATCTTCTTCTAAAAATCTTCATTTGTGTTTTGCTGAAGAAAGACAGTCTGGGATGGCATCAGGGTAAGTGAATAATGAGAGAATTTCATTTTTGGGTTAACTATTCCTTTAAGATTAGATAAAGATCTCACTCAAGAAATTGAAGTGCTTGTTGCCCTTGTGCTCAGAACCAGTGAGCAATTTACTGTATGTAAAAATAAAAAATAAAAAAATAAAAAAAAATTCATATTCTTAACCTTTTTCATTAGTAAAAAAGTCCAGATTTCATGTTATCATCTGACATATTTAGTTGTCCCTCCAGTTACATTTATCTTTAACATTATTTTGAAAATAGTAATGACTCATACATGAATATTTTCACCATAATTTTAACAATAATTATAACAATAATAAATGCATTATATTTTTAAACTTAATGTATATTTTCACCATTAAGGTAATTTATTTATTTATTTATTTATTTTTTGCAATATTTTACTGTAAAATTAAATGTATTGTCTTGTTAAACATAATATACTGTACATTTTTAATTATTAACTGTAAGGTATTCATACTTTTTACATCTAGAAAAAAGTTTTTTGCTATATTTTACTGTAAAATTGCATGCATTGTCTTGTTACACATAATATAAAATTTCACTATTAACTATTATGTAATTAATACTTCTTACATCTGAAAAAACAATATTTGCATTATTTTTTACAGTGTAGATCATTGGATCAGTTCTAACTGAATTGTGATCACATTTCAGATATTGTGATTCATTGCATTATTTAGTAAACAATCATAATCTAATCGAACAGAGCAAGTATTTGCTCCCACAATAAATGGTACCACTGGTGACAGAACAGATGTTCTTTATGTTCTATCTCTGTTCTCTCCACAGTGCTGCAACCTCAAGGAATGATTTGACATGACAGTATACAGGCCTACACAGATAAATGCATACGCTTAAAGGATCTCTAATCACATTCCTTATGTACCATCCCCCCATGCGGGTAAACACAAAAGAATTACAAGGCGTGCAGGAGGGAACAATACAGTATGTACTGTCCTGAGGCCCTCTCCTCTCAAAAGTATGCAGCAGTGCAGCGTACACGTGCAAGAGTATTTCTGTCTCAGAAACCAGTTTGTATGCTTAGAGTCTACTAACCTTCAACACAGATCATTACATTTCTAGCTTCTGCAACATGCCACTCCTGCATCAATAAATGGTTTTCTATAAGAAAAAATATCCATAGCCCATCTATAAAGAGTGTAACGTAAGCCAGCTGGTAGGTAGCTGTGCAGTGTGTAAACCTCACTCCCCTGGCCTCAAGAGGCACACTAGAGACTGACACTAGAGGCTTTAGCCTCCTTGTTAGCATCCCTGCCTCCCATGCTGGAGACCCCGGTTCAAATCCCACTTGGAGTGGGTTGAGCAAGACTGGTTACAAGAGTACACATATACTCTGTTCCAAAACCTAGTTGGCTGTCTACAAAGGCAGCATTTTAAGGCATTATAGGTGTACTCCAGACGTGAAGGCTTTTCTAAAAGGTAGGCATCTTAATTGTGCTGCCTTCTAAGATACCTTCTTTTGGCCAAATTCTAAGGCAGCTTAGGATTTTTAAGAGGGCTATAAACTGAATCCCACCCCAGTATGTTGGATTCTCTTTCTCTCCTTCGCTGCAAAGTTGGTCAAGTTTTCCGACAGGCTGTTAATGTGGGACATTAGGTAAATAGAGCAGGAGGCAAAGTGAGTGTCCTGTTCCTTGACCCTTCCCACATTGCTAGCAATACCGACTGTTTATTTGGGAGGTTTAGGACAGGCAGACTCCAGTCCAAAAAGAACACTGTCTATCATTCCCATAAGGACCAGAGCACTACCTTTGATAAAACCATTTCCTTATAAACTCTATTTATGGATATGAGTGCTGCACATAAAACCAATTCTAGTGTGTGTGTGTGTGTATATATGTTTGTCTATGCACATGATCTACGCCAGTTGTGGCGGCTCTACCAGATGTGCACTGGAAAAAAAAAAAAGGATTTTGTGGTGAAGTATATATAGCAGAAAAGATTCATTACTATCTACATTGAATAAGTTAGTTTAAGCTTGAACTTGAATTAAAAAAAAAAAAATCTACATTTGTACTCAATTCAAGCATGTAAAAATGTATGTTCTATTCCAGACATAGGCTCTTTATGGCCCGCGGGCCGGATCCAGCATGGTTTAATCTGGCACGCGGCTCATTTATCCTAAAAGTTTATTCAGTTATCTTGCATTGGGACCTAACATGCCTCCACAAGTGTTTAACATGTTCAGGGTTTCCAGATAAGAGATGCAAGGTGATGTTGTCTAATAGACTTCAAAGCATACAAGTTTTCCTGTGGAAGGCTTCCGTGTGTCATGTATTACATGACTAAGTACGTTAAAAAAGCTTCGAAATGTCAGTACACTTTTAGAACTGCACCCAAGAATTTCACACACCATTGCACTTGTGTATATGGCTGTGTGACAATAAAAGTGATTTGATTTGATTTGAAAAACATGGCTTAATTCAGTGCTACATTGCTTTAGTAAAATGTGCAAACAGGAGTGAGTAAAATGTACTTGAAACAGAGTTTTACAAGTAAACTATACATGAGAATTTCTAATTAAAGCCACCAAGATTTGTGTAGCCTTTACTTGAAACTCTGGTCTGTTAAATTTACTAGCAATGTCTGTATGGCAATTGTTTCCTAGGTTGTTTTTTTTTTTAGGTAAACCCACACATTTTTTTTTTTTTTTTTTTGTCATGGAAAGCAGAGATTTCATGGTGGTTTGCTATCCATGCTGTGGTGGTGATATGAATTGCTCACTCTAAATTTTAACTGGCCCTATGATGACCAACCCCCAGATGTGTATTTTAAATGTCATATGCTTCATTTGAAGGACTCATAAATTACCTCCTAGAATAGTGTCAATGCGAATAGCTCTTGTGAAATTCTTACCCTACTCTCCAGGTGTCTTATTAGCTTCACTATGAAATGTAAAGTCACTAGTCTGGTTCTCTAAAGGGTAATGTACATTATTTTTTATTCACATAAAGACAATTGTCTGCTCCGGAGAAAGTACACTATATTGCCAAAAGTATTCACTCACCCATCCAAATAATTGAATTCAGGTGTTCCAATCACTTCCATGGCCACAGGTGTATAAAATGAAGCACCTAGGCATGCAGACTGCTTCTACAAACATTTGTGAAAGAATGGGCCGCTCTCAGGAGCTCAGTGAATTCCAGCGTGGTGCTGTGATAGGATGCCACCTGTGCAACAAGTCCAGTCGTGAAATTTCCTCGCTACTAAATATTCCACAGTCAACTGTCAGTGGTATTATAACAAAGTGGAAGCGATTGGGAATGACAGCAACTCAGCCACGAAGTGGTAGGCCACATAAAATGACAGAGCGGGGTCAGCGGATGCTGAGGCGCATAGTGCGCAGAGGTCGCCAACTTTCTGCAGAGTCAATCGCTACAGACCTCCAAAGTTCATGTGGCCTTCAGATTAGCTCAAGAACAGTGCATAGAGAGCTTCATGGAATGGGTTTCCATGGCCGAGCAGCTGCATCCAAGCCATACATCACCAAGTGCAATGCAAAGCGTCGGATGCAGTGGTGTAAAGCACGCCGCCACTGGACTCTAGAGCAGTGGAGACGCGTTCTCTGGAGTGACGAATCACGCTTCTCCATCTGGCAGTCTGATGGACGAGTCTGGGTTTGGCGGTTGCCAGGAGAACGGTACTTGTCTGACTGCATTGTGCCAACTGTGAAGTTTGGTGGAGGGGGGATTATGGTGTGGGGTTGTTTTTCAGGAGCTGGGCTTGGCCCCTTAGTTCCAGTGAAAGGAACTCTGAATGCTTCAGCATACCAAGAGATTTTGGACAATTCCATGCTCCCAACTTTGTGGGAACAGTTTGGGGATGGCCGCTTCCTGTTTCAACATGACTGCACACCAGTGCACAAAGCAAGGTCCATAAAGACATGGATGAGCGAGTTTGGTGTGGAAGAACTTGACTGGCCTGCACAGAGTCCTGACCTCAACCCGATAGAGCACCTTTGGGATGAATTTGAGGGAAGACTGCGAGCCAGGCCTTCTCGTCCAACATCAGTGTCTGACCTCACAAATGCGCTTCTGGAGTAATGGTTAAAAATTCCCATAAACACACTCCTAAACCTTGTGGAAAGCCTTCCCAGAAGAGTTGAAGCTGTTATAGCTGCAAAGGGTGGGCCGATGTCATATTAAACCCTATGGATTAAGAATGGGATGTCACTTAAGTTCATATGTGTCTAAAGGCAGATGAGCGAATACTTTTGGCAATATAGTGTATATGTGATTTTTGCCCTCCATGGGCAAATATGTGATATGTGACCAGTCAAGTTTTGATACACCTACTCATTCTTTTTTAGTACTATTTTCTACATTTTATAATAATAATAATAATAATGTTTCCCTGCCTTCGGCCTGAGACAGCTGGGATAGGCTCCAACACTACCCGCAACCCTACATAGGATAAGCGGCTATAGAAGATGGATGGATGGAATAATGTCATTATTAATTATAATATATATATATATATATATATATATATATATATATATATATATATATATATATATATGTATGTATGTATTTTTTTTTTTTTTTTTAAAGAAGTAATGTAAAGTGTCAAATGAAGGCACTATTTATATGACTACAAAACTGATTTTAAGCATGTGCCTTTATCTAAAGTGGTTTAATCATCATGAGTTAAACTAAGTGTGTCCAAACTTGTTACTGATAGTGTATGTACAGTGGGTGTAGGCGTGTGTGTGATCCATCATAGCCTGTAGGTTTGTGTGTGTATTGGTGTGTTTACTGTATGTGTGTGTATGAGAAACTTTACTCGCTTGAAGTTTATAAGTGGATTAGACATGGATGTGGAGATTTCCTGGGGAGCTCCCAGCATGAGGCGCACACAGACAGGGAGGTTAATGAGAGTTTGTTTGCTGTAGTCTTGTGTTTCACCTTGTTGCTTGCTTCATGACTTTTGGGAAACAAAAAAATGACAGCTTGATCTATACAGCTTTCTCATCACCATTTTGTGATTGAATTTCAAACATTTAGAAGTATGAATTATGAATTTAATCTTGTGGCATATAGGCAATGGATGGGCACAAGTACCTAAATATTCCGCAATTATCGATCATGAAAATGTATCGACTTTTTTTCCCCAACTTCAAAACATTTAACACTAATCAAAATTCAGCAACAAATACACCATATTTGTAATTTTGGGATTGTTTACAAAGTGATATCGTGTGGTTTGATACACCAGACAGCAATTTGTGTCAACACTGTTCACTCAGATGCATCAGCAGTGCTCAACACTCTGGAGAGGATTAGAGGGCGTTCACTGGGGATGCGTTATTCCATTTGCAAACTGCTAGTTGGGAGCACAACTGAATGGAACAGAACACAGGTGTCTTAAGATGTATTTCAAATATTTAATTTAGTGCCGCAAAATGGACTGTTCGTAAACACGACCTGGGCATTGTCATCCATAACACATAAAGAAGACCAGTGGATAGTGGACCAGTGGCTTTGAGCTTCACAAGACATTACTCATCAGATGGAAATAATTTAGTGTGTGCAACATTTTTACCATAATGAATACAAGTTTTTTTTTTTTTTTTTTTTCTCCAGGGGTTCATTTTGTAGTTCATGACATCTGTTCTTCATCTATAAATAATCCGAGAGGCCTAACCAATTTTGCTTGTCAAATTAATGTATAACACAGTGGCATAACAAATGTCACATAACATCACATTTACATGTAGCAACATTCTAATTATTATTTACATTTTAAGATTTCGTAGACATAAGTGTAATAGTTCCAGATATGGTGATTTGAGTTGAAACAAAGATTTGAATCTGTTTACTTTACAGTCTTAAGAATGTTGTTATTAGTGCCAGTTGCGCAGTGGGACTAACATTTGCATTATATACAAGAGGAGCAATGATTTGAATGTGTGTTTGTTTGCTGTAGCCTCTCTGTTGGCACTGATGGAGTGAACGAAAAATGAGCCGGATTAGCACACGGAGCCTCCCGCTCCTCTCAAACACATTACAGTCAATATTACTTAATCATTTAATTAGCTTGATTACAGATCCCTCACAGCGTTTGCTGCATGATACACCTGCTGTCGCCGCACCTGCACATCAGCACAAAAGCTTCCTGTCTCTTAGGGATGGGCAGTATAACCAAAATCTAAATACAAAAATTGTATGAGTAATTTCATATCAAATAACTGTATATATTTATGTTTGATAGAAATTCAGTAGAATTTTTTTAATATGAAATCGCCATGTGGTTATGCTTATTTTTTGGATAATGCCATGAATGAAATTAGTTTGCTAATAAACAAATAAAAGGTACTTCATCACATTTGATTATTTTCTCATTTTATTCGAAACTGAATGGACACAAACCAACAGATTATTATTCATCTTAACATTTTAAGGCATCAGTGCTTAACTGTAAATCCAACATTATAAAAATAAATGTATGCAAATGTAGCTAGTGTGATAGAAACAGTAGAGTAAAATCTCTACCTTGACACATTTGTACCATTGAACAGTATATACTCAGCCATACTCTCTCCCAATGCATTCTTCTCTAAACCCCTCCACCAATTACAAATTACTGCAATCACTGTTACCTGTACAGGTAGGAGCATTTCCTGAGGGAGGGATTTGGGTTGCCAGATGGGAGAAAAGCTGAAATTCCAACCAGTGCATGATAGCTTTCAACTTTAACCCAGATGAAATACCAACAGCAGGAAGATAAGAAAAACAGTGAGTAGTGGGTTACCCTGCTTTCATTTCCTTACACGGCCTTAAGAATGACAAGCTCTGGCCAGATCCTCATTCAAAAAATCAATTTAATTCATTTCTGTTATAATTTGTTATATCTTGCTTTTCGCAAATGCTTAATTAATATAAACATTCCCATATGAATAATTTAACCCTGCAAACATCTTAGTACACATGTCTCTGGAGCTATTGAGCCAGCATTCCTTCCTGAATTATAAGTTCCTTCCTGTATTAATAAGTTAATTCTTGCTGCTTACCAAACTGGACCATATCCTTTGGTAATATTATTTCCTTGATTCATTAAAGCGGATTTAACCATGGAATGAATGGCAATCGTATAGTTAGGGTGGTAAAGGTTTTAGAAGGCTCCAGATCTTACACAGTTGGTGGTATTGTGGTGCCAAGTGGAGTGACATTCCGAGGAAAAGTTAGGTCACACATTTTTTAGTTTACAATAAAAGGCTTGAAAATACTTGTAATGAATCCGTCTGTCTGGGCAGTCATGTCCTAATGGAAAATGTCAAAAGTTGATTTGAAGGTTTGACAAGAAGCAATCTCATGTGTAGCTATATTATGAAGTATGTTGTTTTAGATTATTATTTAGGGATGGGTCATGCTAATCAAGTAGTTGATTAGTGAGGTAAAGGTCAAGATTTAAATATATATGTATGTATATACACTACCGGTCAAAAGTTTTGAAACACTTGACCGAAATGTTTCCCATGATCTTAAAAATCTTTTGATCTGAAGGCGTATGCTTAAATGTTTGAAATTAGTTTTGTAGACAAAAATATAATTGTGCCACCATATTAATTTATTTCATTATAAATCTAAAATGTAATAAAAACAAAAAATAAAAAAAAAAGTTTTTGAAATTGATAACTTAGACCAAATAATAAAGAAAAGCAGCCAGTAAGTGCCCAGCATATAGATGGGAACTCCTTCAATACTGTTTAAAATGCATCCCAGGGTGATACCTCAAGAAGTTTTGAGAAAATGTCAAGAGTACATGTCTGCAAATTCTAGGCAAAGGGTGACTACATTGAAGATGCTAAAATATAACACAGTTTTGATTTATTTTGGATTTTTTCAGTCACAACATAATTCCCATAGTTCCATTTATGTTATTCCATAGTTTAATGACTTTACTATTATTCTAAAATGTAAAAAAAAAAAAAAAAAAAAAAAATATAATAAAGAATGAGTAAGTGTTTCAAAACTTTTGACCGGTAGTGTATATTAGGGCTGTCAGTCGCTTAAATTTTTTTTTATCATGTTTAATCACATATTTTTTTGTAGTTAATCACGATTAATCGCAGATTTTGAAAATGCTGAAATTTGACACCATATATACTTATTTTCCTGTTATTTTCCCAAAGTCTAATTGGGAGGTTGACTTATTGAAAGAATTAGTCCCCATAGGTTGAATATTCATTCATATTTTCATTCATTTCATATTTCTATATTCTATATTTATATCTCATCATTTTACAATTAAAATATTTGTGTTTGCAACTGCTGTGTAAATGCATTTATTCCTGCTCTGTGAAAATACATATAATTTCCACTTCAGATGCAGCTTCTGTGCCACCTTTACTGTGTAAAGATAGCTTTCGTCCCCATAGGCAAAGTATTCATTGCAATGGGCATTAAATCTCTTAAACCCTCATCTTCCACGATAATAATCTGCCGGTAGACTGTGGCTATCCGCTTTCCTACAGCAATCGTGAAGCTGCGCTCATGATTCGCGTCAGAGTGCCAGCTTCAAGCGTCGCTTTGAACTCCACAGAAAAAGCCAGTGATAGTTAAGACTTGATGTGCTTCTGTGGTCATTAAAATGCACTGAAATAGGCTTCAAATACTTGATTTCTATCACAAGTCCCATCTAGGCTTGTTTTGTACAACAAATAATAGCGCTAAGAGGTCCTTTCTCCATAATTTTATCACTGACAGGGAAGCGCTGTTGTGGTGTGTCCTTCACTGTAATGACTCCAGGCGGACACATTGCAAAGGTTCCGCCCTCCCAGCAAGCGTTTATGCTGGTTTATGCTGTATTAACTGTAAATGCATTAATTGTGATTAAGAAAAATTAACGCTGTGATGAGGAGGAGGGCCTGGCCGGACCTTGAGGGTGCACGGCCAGCACAGAGTCAACTAATCAGCAGGAGAGAGAGAGAGATAAAGGGGAGTCAGAGATGCCAGTTCAGGAGAGAAAGAGAGATACACGCGGCCACGCTGTGTGTGTTTGTAGTGCGGAGGAGGGCGCGGCCGGGCCGGAATGACGCATGCCCGGACCCCAATCACCCTGATGAGGCGAGCAAGAGATAAAGGTGACCAGAGATGACAGTTCGAGAGAGAGAGAGAGAGAGAGAGCTTTAGGCAGCTGTCCTGCATGTTTGGTTGTTATTTGGCTTTTGCTTTAATTCACTATTAAATTATGAGTTGCACCTTCAAGCCGGTTCTCGCCTCCTCCTTTCCCTTTGAACCCCTTTACATTGGTGCCGAAACCCGGGAGGGAGGAGGATTGCCCGTCATAGAGTCCTCAACACTGCCATCCACCCAGGGGAGCGCCGCTGCCATCCACCGGGGGACAGAGTAGCCCGACTGCCCACACATGGGGAACGGCCATCTGGAGCGGTCGGGCTGCTGCCAGGGGTGGAGGAGTGTCCCCACAGGCCGTCAGTAACGCGGAGGGGCGTTCTGTCTGCTGGGGGTTCGGAGGTTTGACTCCAGTCTGCCTGGGGAGGAGCGGCTGTTTTTGTTTAAGTTTATCATTAAACTTTATTTATTTGTCAAGCCGGTTCTTGCCTCCTCCTTTCCCTTATAACCCCTTTACAGTGTTTATGTTTGTTTTATGTTGTTTTAAGTTCAGTTACATCATTAAAGTTATGTTGACTGTCCTGCTGGTTCCTGCCTCCTCCTTGCCCATCTTGAACCTGTTACATTGGTGCCGAAAACCGGGAAGGAGGAGGGATGTGCTGTCGTGGAGTCCTTGCCGCTGTCGTCCACCAGGGGAGGAGCCACGGCCATCCACTGGGAATCGGAGGAACTGCTGCCATCCGCCAGGAAGGGGAGGAGCCGTTCTGTCCGCCAGGGGTTGGAGGACTCGCTGCCGTCCACCCGGGGAGGAGCTGCTGTCATCCGGCAGAGGGTGGAGGAGTGGCTGAGGGATGGGCCACGGCGTATCCGACGTATCTCTCTGTGTATCTCTCCCGCTCGCCCTTTTCCCTCTCCCCTCATCTCTCCCCAGGTTCCCAGGAGGTGGGGTGGACCATCGGCTGGCGGAATGGCCGGAAGGGCAGCGTCTCCCTTCCAGAGATGATTGGGGGGGCCCCGGCCTGAATCAGGCAGGGGAGTAGTGTGACAAGGAGGAGGCCGTGGCCGGGCCGTGAGGGTGCATGGCCGGCGCTGAGTCAACTAATCAGCAGGAGAGAGAGATAAAGGGGAGCCGGAGATGCCAGTGACCTCGCTGTGTGTTTGTTTTATGTTGTTTTAAGTTCAGTTATGTCATTAAAGTTATGTTGATTTTTCTGCTGGTTCCCGCCTCCTCCTTGCCCATCCTGAACCTGTTACAAACGCGTTAAACGTTTTAAATTAATCACATGCAATTAATGTATTAATTCCAACAGCACTGATATATATATATATATATATATATATATATATATATATATATATATATATATATATATATATATTAGGGGTGTAATGGTACACAGAAGTCACGGTTCGGTACGTACCTCGGTTTTGGGGTCACGGTTCGATACGAGTTCGGTAAAACAGGAAAAAGCAACAAATACCAAATGCTAGGTGTCTTGTCATTTATTTTGAACAGACAGTAGTGCAAATTACAGTTTGTTCCACCTAGCGGCATTTAGTCCCCCCTGAGGTAGTTGGTACAGTACAGCCTCCTTTAGTGTATTAAGCACTAAGCAGTAAACAGAATGCACTCTTGCATAGGCCATATTTTTTTGTAGGGTTGATAATAAAACAAAAGGTATTTGGTCACAATCAGCTACAAGACTGAAAAGCATCTCTTGTGTTATAAAAGTACAAAATAAATAGAATAATGAAAAATAAAACTTGTGCATTAGGAGAAGCCATTCTTGTTCTGGGTTGGTGCATAGATGGTCTCTTCTTCTTCTTGTGCTCTTTTTCCTGTTGTGGCGGTTAGCCAACAGTGTTGCATTACAGCGCGCGCCCCCTTCTGGATTGGAGTGGATCGCCTGTGACTGACTCAGATGTATTCTTTGTCTGACTGCATGCACCGAACTATGACGACAGTACTGTGATGGTTCAGGAAGAATACATGTACCGTTACACCCCTAATATATATATATATATATATATATATATATATATATATATATATATATATATATATATATATATATATATATATTATAATGTATATATATATATATATATATATATATATATATATATATTACTTTTGATATTTGTAGTGGTGGTGTTATACTGTTTACATGCTGTGGTTCTGTGCTCTAGCTGTTAGAAAGTTTGCAAGGTTTACAATTGTGTCTTTTAATTCACCCCCTTTAAAGTATCGTCTTTGGTTGTTGTGTCGCATTTCACACTTTTTTTGAGCATCACATTTTCAACACAGCATGTCAAGTTAAAAACGTCTTTAGATCCATATATTCTGCATTATTCCATTGCACTCCATCTAGCTGTTTTTTGTTTTTTTTTACACAAGAATGTGTCTTAGATTACATCCACATTAATCTGGATACATTTGATTTGTTTTCGAACTGCTCTACAACCACACTGCCGTTTTCAAGTGTTTTTCAAAAACTGCTTGTCCACACTAAAACATTTGAAAACTCTTAAATCCCCTTACTGCACATGTGAAAAATCACCTTTCCATGTACGGTCTGAAACGCAGTTGTCCTCATGTTCCATCGCTAGACAGCAATTCTGAATAAACTTTGAAAGGAATGCAATGTGAATTTTCTACAAAGTAACATGTATCTTCAATAACACTATCAAAGTGAATAGCAAGCACAACATAGGCCGCCATCTTGATTGTTTTGGGTTGAATGGATCACATGACTACGTCACATGACAACAAATACTTCATTATTTTCAGATATCTCTATTTACAGGCTGGCAGTCCTGCAGTGAGGTGCTGCTGGCCTGTGCTCTTCAACTGGTTTGGCCCGGGCTGCCGTAGACAGCAAGCGGTGTGTCCACTGCCAGGCGGAGTGCTGTTTGTCTGGGCAGAACACGCCAGAGCGAAGCTGGCTGAACTCCCAAAGGAGAAGCACTTTGCTAATCAGATCCTCTTCAGCACAGGCTTTGCTTTACAGCACAATGGGTCTTTCTCCCAGGCATGTGCTGTGCTGTTGTAATTATTTCCTTCTCTGGGCCAGCTTCACCCAGATTAGAGGAAATTGATTTAATGGCTTTGACTTAGTGGCTCGGAAGGTGACATCCATACTAAAGCATAAATGAAGGATTACTCTTTTTCTAAAAAGAAAAACAGAACAAAAAAGGGTAGACAAAAGCTGGTCAATTATTAATGTGCGAGCAGAGCCATGTGAGCAGTGATATTAGAACAGTTCAGAATTTAACATATGTTTACTAGACAAAGAAAGTGTTTCTCTTTCCTCTTTATGTTGATGTCTTTGGGCTGCCCCCTGCAATTTTTCACACTCAAATTTAAAAGCTTACCATTTACACATACTGTGGACTAATTGCCATGAATTGGTCTCATTTTTTTCAGAACCCCTATTTTGAATAAAAGACTCCAATTGCTCGTCCATAGACATTCAGTCTAGTTTTCAGTTCATGCCCACCCCCATTGTTTCATCGAATATCTTGGCGTCTGAGTAGACTAGAAGCTTAATCTAGGTGGTATTAGAAAGCTGAGATCCTCCCTTTGCGATGATGTATAACATTCTATCCTAACCCATCAAAAGCCAATAACATATATTTCCGATGATTTGTTTAGCATGCTTTTCCTGCTTGACCCCATATTTTCTTCTGGACATCTAAGATGTAACATTTGGTTAATCACACAAGCAAGCTCACAGACAAGTAAAAAATTGCTATTTTTATTTTTAGAAAATTTCCTTAGGTAAAAGCAGATATAATTTTTCTTAGCTATTTGGGGCTCACAGCAGCAGTGTTCAGCGCATAAATGAGATGTTTGTATTTGATGTCTTACAATTATCATATTTCACTTTGTGATTCTTTTTAAAATATTTTAAACTCTGGTATTAGGGCACCACCATAAACTGTAGAATGAGAGCTTTCATTTGATATATGATTTGTCTATTTAAGTTCTATTTTAAAGACATTTATATTCATATTAATATGTCTACCACATGACCTAGGTGTCGCTGATTTGCGGCGCAAATGTTGTCAGGCCTTATTTTGTTATTTTATGTAAGATGAATGCAGAAGGGATGGTTATCTTTGAAAAGTTCAGATTCTAAGCTTTCAAACGATACCCCATATGCCTGACTTATGTATTCGTAGACTTGAATATTTTAAGCGTAAACTTTTTTTGTGACATAGCGCCCCCTTTTTGACCTGCAACGTGTCCGCAGAGTTGAAGAGGTTAACTTTTGTCTGTATATTTTCAAAATCGCCGAGTTTCTGAATAAGACAACTTATTAGTTTTATTGAAGCCCTAAATAGACTGAATACTGTCAAAAACAGCTGGACAGAATGCAACACGATGGAACAGAATATAGCGATCCCAAGATTTTTTAAAAGTTGGACTATTTTAAACTTGATGTAATGTCTTAAAAACGCAGTGCTCATGTTGCAAGACACTCATAAAACAGTGCAAGTTATGATGCAAAGGTGAAAGACCTCCATCTGCATGTGTATGGTTGTTGCAGTGGTGCTTTAAAGGGGAAAGACGCAACTTCTAAGAGAGGGTTTTAAAGCACAGCAAGCTAAATAAAGCACTAATGCTGAAAATACTGTATCAAAACAGAAGATAAAAAAAAAAAAAAACTAAAAAAAAAATAGTCCCTCACTAATCAAGATGTTGATCACTGTGACCCATCTTTACTTGGGGAGAGGGTACTTTGGGTGTTGTATAGTCAAGGCAGTATTAACGCACGGGCTTATCAGGGCATCCGCCACCCTATTGTTCCTTGTTGATGCTCGTGGGAGGACACCTATGTAAAAGCATTCAGTGGGAGCCGCTGATGTAAACACAGAGACAGTGCGCAACGACGAAACCAACGAAATGTATGACTTGTAAGTTTAAATGTAACCTAATAGATCTGCCGCTGTCTAGTGTATCTCTAATATGAATCAAACAACAATTATAAGAAAAGGACAAAACCACTCACTGCTCTTGGCTGGATAACTTTACTTGCATAACTCTAGTATAAAAGTATAAAAGTATTATTCATACAGGGAAGACCTAGTTTTAGTTTTATGTCAAATTCATTCTGAATGTAAAAGGAATAGTTCACCCAAAATGTTTTTTGTTTTTTTTACATTGTTTACATTGTTTTTTTATTATTATTATTTGGAAATTATTTTGTATTTTATTTTATATTGTTATGAAATTGTTTTGGACTGTTTGGATTTGTGAACGGCGCTTGATCTGTGCTCTGTGCAAGTTTCTATTGTAAACAATGACGCGCTTTCTGCCTCCTCCTCCACGTGACGCGTGACCTTACCAACGAGCTTACGTCATCCCTCTCATGAGCGTGCGTCACAGAGATGTACGGAAGTGAACATTTGTAGTTAAAAAGTACATGAGTATTGTTTTGTTTCTAAAAATAATCAATCGTTTGCGTTCAGAAGAACTTTATTTGTCGACTGGAGTCGTGTGGATTATTTTGATGCACCCTAAATATGCATTTTGGACCGTCAAAAAATGGAGGACATTAACTTGCATTGTTTAGAGGAGGAGGCCTGAAATGAAATCCTAAAAGTCTTACATTCTGTTTTGATGAAGAAAGAAACTCAGATACATCTTGGATGGTCTGTAAATTAAGAGTAAATTATTAGCAAATTTTCATTTTTGGGTGAACTATTCCTTTAAATTTAATACTTGATACTGTTATTTAAAAAAAAAAAAAAAAAAAAAAAAAAAAAAAAAAAAAGCTGTTAAAATTTGTTTTCTTAATTTGTGTTTTTTCTTTCTGTTCATTGCTTTTCTTTTGTTATTTCATTACTGACTGTTTACTACTTTTGAATAATAACTTGAGAACTTAATTATTTTATAATTAACAAATTAGTTAGTGTTAGGCTATTATTTGTTGTGAAATTGAAGATGGTATCAAAAATCATCACATTTTACTAAAGACTACTGAAATTTTGGTATTGTGATAAATGTATATATTGTGTATGGTAGATCTTGCTGCAATAACATGATGGAAAAGTAGATCTTATTCCATAGAAGTGTGAGCACCCCTGCTGTAAATTATGGTGATGGATGCTTTCCTTTATTTGATTACCGTGCGTACATGCAAGTTAAAATAACCTTCCCTACCCAGCACAGTTTACATTTCTGTCCCAGAGAATGTAGCTGATTGCATAGGTATAATACTATTAGGCTGGCCATGTCGTAATTTTAGGAAACATACAACAGAAACTCTGACATGTTACTTGAGCATGTAACCAATACATGTCCTTTTTTTTTCTCTGGACAATTAACGTTTTTACTCAGACAAGTGAATGACCAATTTACTTGTCCGAAGGACAAGCACATCACAATGCTTTATGTCGAGCCCTGCATGTCATCTGTAGAGAATCCCATAAACAGGTTGCATCCAAAAGTGGAAGCACTTCAAATCTCTTCCACCATTTGCTGCTGCAACCCCGGCCATGAAGCCTTCGCAGCCCAAAAAGTCTTTTGCCCCTAAACAAAGCGTGTTACAAGCTTCATTTACCATCTTACCTGTTGCTTCGACTTACAACTGAACATTTAGTCCACTGTGTAGAAAATACCGAGATATATATTGTGTATTGCCATTCAGCCTAAAAATACCGAGATATGATTTTTGGTCCATATCGCCCAGCCCTAATTCATTTAAGATGATCGTAAGAGTGCATGTTTGTTTCTCTTATGTGTTTGTGTTTTAAGCACAGACATTTCAAAATAACAGTCACCAGTGTATTTTGGACTTGCTAATAGTTAAAAGTCCCTCGTTATGCACCAAATCGTCATCTTTTATCTGGATATTATTGGGATTTTGGTTGCACAATAAACCGCATATAGTATATTATGAATTTTTGACTTTATTAGCCTCTATGGATGTGCCTGTCACAGTAAGGAAAGAATAGAATTTTTTTTTTTTTAAATTCAATAAATCAATTTATAAAAACTATCAGCCAATTTATTGGTTATTAGCTTTTTCCACCCCCTTAGTTACTGGTATCTGCAAAATCCACTATCTGTGGACCTCAAGTGTGGTATGTTAACTTGGCTTTGTTTTGCCTCTCTTGATTGCTCACTTGCCTCATCATAAAGGCACTCTTTCAGTACATACACATACTGCATACTATAAGCTGAACAACACTGTGTGTGTGTATGTAACTGAGACAGAAAAACAAAGGGAGTGAGTTAGAGTTCTAAAATGATAGTATAAGGTTATAAAGAAGATAAAGCAGCTATAGATAGGTGAAGAGTGATAAGCACATCTTTGGCAGAGAACAAAGCGAGAGCTGCAGTCCTGCCTGGCTGTTCGGATTTGAGTCCACAGGCTCAGTGCCACCACTAAATTTACCTCTCAATGAGTTTTAATTAAATTCAGAATACCCAATTAAGTAAAAATATTCCTCTGTGTTCTAGAGTTGCCACGGTGTACGGTGTTACCGGTTTTACTCAGTACAAAACTTTTTTATACCGAATAAAATGGGGAAACATTATGAATGGAACTTCCAATATCAATACAATAGCCTAACGGATAGAATAGCCTTAAATAAAGAATAGTTGCCTAATGAAGTGTTTGCGATCCATGATAAATGAACCTAAATAACACATTGAAAGCCAGACATTCTTTACCAACGTATCAAATTACACAGGCAGCAAAGTACACACACTGACAGAAGACGTTTAATTGCAGGTAGTGAATATGATGTGCATGGTGGGTAACTGTAAGACAGAACAGATGACAGAAAAGCCATCTATGTGCATGTCTGATGCACTGTTTGTTCGGAGGCGTGCAGTCTCGTGGAACACGTGTATGTAAAGGGTTCTCACTCTTTCTTTGTTTCAGTCTTCTGAAATTTTTTTGCAAGAATAGTATTGTCTATGAGAATGCTGCAAATGACCTCAGATCATTTCAACTCAGGAGGTGCTTTGAGTTCAGTTTGCTTTATTTTCACAGAGCAGTTAGATGTGAGCGCCATTCTGCAGGGTCACTTTATACAGTGGTGGCCAAAAATATTGGCACCTTTGGTAAATATGAGCAAAGAAGGCTGTGAAAAAAATCTGCATTGTTTAGCCTTTTGATCTAAATATCTAACCTTTAATTGAAGTAAAACAGTTGAAACAGGGGGAAAATATCATTATTAAATAAATATTTTTCTCCAAAACACATTGGCCATAATTACTGGCACCTTTTTATTCAATACATTTTGCAACGTCCCTTTGCAAAGATAACAGCTCTTAGTCTTCTCTTATAATGCCTAATGAGGTTGAAGAACACTTGGCAAGGGATCTGAGACCATTCCTCCATACAGAATCTCTCCAGATCCTTCAAATTCCGAGGTCCATGTTGGTGGACTCTCCTCTTCAGTTCATCCCACAAATTTTCTATGGGGTTCAGGTCAGGGGACTGGGATGGCCATGGCAGAACCTTGATTTTGAGGTCAGAGAACCATTTTTGTGTTGATTTTGATGTTTGTTTTGGATCAATGTCCTGCAGGAAGATCCAACCAGGGCTCATTGTAAGCTTTCTGGCAGAAGCAGTCAGGTTTTTATTTTTTATCTGTTGGTATTTGATAGAGTCTTTGATGCCATGTATCCAAACAAGATGTCCAGGACCTCAGGCAGAAAAACAGCCCCACAACATTAAAGATCCAGCACCACATTTAACCGTGGGCATTGAGTACTTCTTCATCTCTGTGGGCGCCAAACCCATCTCTGGTGTTTGCTGCCAAAAAGCTCTTTTTTTTGTTTCATCTGACCACAGAACCCGGTCGCATTTGAAGTTCCAGTAGTGTCTGGCAAACTGAAGACGCTTGAGTTTGTTGTTGGATGAGAGCAGAAGCTTTTGTTTTCTTGAAACCCTCCCAAACAACTTGTGGTGATGTAGTTGATGTCTGATATATATTTTTTTAAGACTTTCTGACCCCAAGACCCAACTAATTTCTGCAATTATCCAGCTGTGATCCTTGGAGATTCTTTGGCCACTTTAACCATTCTCCTCACTGTGCGTGGATACAATATAGACACACGTCCTTTTCCAGGCCTATTCTTAAGATCTCCATTTGATTGGAACTTGTTAATTATTGCCCTGATGGTGGAAATGTTTTCAATGCTTTGGCTATTTTCTTATAGCCACTTCCCATTTTGTGAAGCTTAACAACCTTTTGCCACACATCAGAACTATATTCTTAAGTCTAACCCACTGTGATTGATGATTAAGGGAATTTGGCTTGTGTGTTACCTCATATTTATACCCCGGTGAAACAGGAAGTCATGACTGAACAATTTCATGTTCCTTGTCACCCAGGTGCACTAAAAATTTTAAAATATGAATGGGAATATACTTCAGATATATTTTACTCATAAGAATTTCTGGGGGTGCCAATAATTGTGGCCAATGTTTTTTGGAGAAAAATATTTATTTAATAATGAGATATTTCCCCTCTTTCAATTGTTTTACTTCAGTTAAAAGTTATTTGTGTAAAAGTTATTTCAATTAAAAAGATTTGTGTGAATTTAAGATAAGGATGATAAACAATGCAGATTTTTTTTTCACAGCCTTCTTTGCTCATATTTACCAAGGGTGCCAAAAATATTGGCCACCACTGTATATACATCTGTGATTAAATCATAAAAATAATACAAAAACACATTCACCTCGAACCATGATTTATATTTCAGTGATCATTATCATCATTATAATTATTATGTTTACATTTATAATTGAATTTAGATCTTAATTTTTATAAATAATTCTCTGCCTGTTGTCATAGATGGAAGATGGTTATATACAGTATGTTTTTTTTTGACCACTTCATTATTTTAATTGCTTTTTAATTTTGTTTGAAGTGCAGTTTGAATTTAGAAATGTATTTGGTTTAAGTTTAAAGTTTTTTTAAATAAATGAATTTAGTTTTCATTGCAAAATCACTAAAGAATATTCACGGATCCCTCAGCCGGGGGGTTGACGATGTAATGGGATATTGTGATATTTGCATATCAGCCAGCCCTAGGAGGGAACAAAACAAATTTATTCACACACATTCAAAGTCATTACCCTTCCAAAGCAGCTAAACTGGGTCCTGGGATGGAAAAAGTTAATAAAACACCAATGTTAAACACACAACAACCCACAGTAAGTGACATATTTGCCCAGACAATGAAATACCCGACCGGTAGCCCATGATGGAGAGAATGCACGGATGAAGTAGGTTCATTGCCAAAGAGATGTTGCCCATCACAACTGTTGAAAAGCCATCTTTCAAAAAGTTGAACAACACACATTTTAATTGCACTTAATTTTTTTCAGTTTCATTAGAATTTTTTATTTTTTTTTAATAAATAAAAAATTCTGTTCAAAGTTTGAAATCGAGCTGCCTTGCATTATTGTGTAGGCTATTGCTTAACAAAAATTACCCCATAGTACCACTTAGCGTCCAACCAGCAGTAATACAGGTGATGTGCAGCAAATTTCGTGGAGCCACAACAGGTGCTGATTCTGTGTGTGAGTGCATGTGTGATATCTATGTTAATATACCCTCCATACATCTATTGAGTTATTCAGTCTCTTTCACCATGACAGCAGCCCAGGGAGGTTGTATGAATGAGGGTGACTGAAGCACAGTGCATTCTGGGTTATTGAGGTTTGGGAGGACAGAACAGAATTTTCTGTTCCCAAACCCAAGAATTTTCTCAGGTTCTAATTGATATTTACAGTATAGGTGTTGTTCTTCCAAAAAGGAAAATTCTCACCCTCATGTCGTTTCAAATTCGTATGACTTTCTTACTTCTGTAGAACATAAAAGTAGGATGCTGTTGAAACAACAATACAGCACCATGAATGTTCTTTGGAAGCCATATAGTAGCTTTTTGTGAGGACTCGGCTAAAAGTTGCTATTGACTGTTATTCCTGTCGTACAGATTTGTAATGACATAAGGTGTATAAATATGACAGAATTCTCATTTGTGGGTGAGTGATTCCTTTGAAGGAATATTCTGGGTTCAATACAAGTGATGCTCAATCAACAGCATTTGTGGCATAAAATTGATTACCACAAAAATGTATTTCAATTTATATTGTCCCTCCTTTTCCTTAAAAAAAGCACTAATCTGGATTACAGTGAATCACTTATAATGGAAGTGAATAGTTCAAATAAATGTTAATGTTAAAATACACACTGTTTCAAAAGTATAGCCACAAGACGTAAACAATATGGGTTTTAACATGAGTTTAGTGTGATAAAATCGCTTAGTGACCTTTCTTGTGTAAAGTTGTCCAATTTTGCAACATCATTGCAGTGACGACATGACGCCATAAATCCTAAAACCCTAAAACAATGATTTAAACAACTTTACAGCTAAAAAATATACACAAGTTATAACAGAAAAATGTATGTTAGTGCTTTTATAAAACGATAAACTTCACATTTCTGCCTTTAAACCCTCCAAAATTGGCCCATTCACTTCAATTGTAAGTGCTTCACTGAAACCTAGAATTTTGCTTTTTCTTATAGAAAAGGAGGGACATGTTGAAAATGTATTTTTATGCATTATGCCACAAATGCTGTCGATTGAGCTTGACTTGTATTGAACCCGGAATACTCCTTCAATGCTTAATATTCCTTGAATTCTTTTGAATACTTCTATAACTGCACTTCAGATACTGCACAAAATGAGGCAATAAGACAGAGTTACTATGAACTATTATTTACAAACTATTAAGCAGTACATATTGAAGCAGTAAGCCACAAGATTCATTATGTTACACTTATTTTGCCAGTGTGCTCTTCACATTTTGCCTAACCTGTGACGAAATCACTGTAACGGGTGGCCTGCATTGGCTTACTGCTTTTATAATACAGTGGCAACAGTATATCATAATAGACACCGATGTTCAATAAATAGTTACTTTTGTTAATAATAATATTCCAGCAAGAAACATACTGACTTGGCACATTAATTTACAATATGTGTTCATTGTTCACAGGTGTGTTTACAACAGCCTCAAATCAGCCTATCAGAATTTAGAGCTGGATCTATTTGTTTCATAATAATGAAATTTACTGTTGTTGCAGCTCTCCTGACAAACATTAATTGGTACAGTAAAGACATGCCATTGCCAAAAGAAACAGCAGCATTAGATGATTAATGACCTCCTGCTAATGGGCTATCATCCTACAAGCCATCAATACTCAACTGCTAATCAACAAACTAGCGAACATATAAACAACCTCCAGCTGTCTTGCACTAACTAACAAAGCCTGTCCTTTAACGAAAAGATAGAGTTCTAAATAAAGTAAAAGAAGAATGGGAGAATACACTGTGTTTGTATGCAGTCTATCAGGAGGAAATCTACACTCACTCAGTTCCACAGGGACAGTGATAATAATGCTTTTAAGGGTGCACCGATCGATCAGCCACCGATCGAAATGGGCCAATATTCGTCTTAAATCCACGATCAGTTGATTGTGCCTAGATTTAGGGCCGATCTTTTTTGCAGCACGCAGGGAATCACACATACACTGCTACTTTAATGAATGAGTGCTTTCTCAGCCCTTGAAGCATGATAGAGTGGCCTTTGGAGGTGAGTTGTTGGCAATTCTTAGCATTCACGAATTTAAACTTTCAGACATGATGTAATTCACATGAATATGCCATTTGTTTTTAAAAATGTGTAAGAATTACACATGTATGAATATTAAGTTGCCCATTTTCTAGAGTCATTACGGTAGTTTTTCTGACTTGTTGCACAGTGAGCAGGAAGAGGATAAAGAGGCTGCTAACGGGTATAAAAATGAATTAAACAACAAATTAAACATGCAAATCTGAGTACATATGACAATCAGACATTGTGTTGAGTGATAGCGACTGTTTGAGCGATCATGAGCGCTTTTAGCTTTACTCTCTTTAACATGAGCACTTTCGGTGTCAATCAAACATGCGCACTCTTCAATAGAGAGATCTCAATATCTCATCAGTCACTCATCTTAGCGCTATTCTGTGAGGATCCCAATTTAAATCAGATTAATGTTGGTCACAATACCACTAATAACAGATATAACTGTTTAACCTTCAATAACGGCACCGCATCTTCACGCATTTGCTTAATAAGTAGTGATTTATGTTACAAGACGCCAAAGACAGTAAAGATATGAATGATTTCTCACTGGAGCAGTTTTAGAGCTTGTAATGGATATATTTTTCTTATTTTTGAAAGTATCTCTGCTGTGAGTGATGCTCTCATGGTTTTTGGTTTCCAGTATGTCATAATGACCTTTTAATATTGGCAACAGAACTATTAATAACTGTTTTCAATACAAATAAATGTTAACAATTTACAATTAATGTAATTTTAATGTTATTTTGGTAACACTTAATAAAAAGGTTTCATTAACATTCGTTAATGCCTTAGGTATCATGAACAAACAATGAACAATATATTTTTACAGCATTTATTAATCATTATGTTAATGATTAATAAAAATACAATTGTTCTTTGTTAGTTCATGTTAGTTCATAGTGCATTAATGTTAACTAATACAACTTTTGATTTTTAGAATGCACTAGTATATGTTGTTACTAACATTATGTTCATTAGTTCATGTTAACTACAGTAATGTTGTTAAATAATGTTAACAAATGGAACCTTTTTGCAAAGTGTTACTGTAATTTTACTGTGTGGGGCATAAACATA
Organism: Myxocyprinus asiaticus; assembly: GCF_019703515.2. NCBI lineage: Eukaryota > Metazoa > Chordata > Actinopteri > Cypriniformes > Catostomidae > Myxocyprinus > Myxocyprinus asiaticus. The sequence goes on along the minus strand of NC_059375.1, from coordinate 22,974,169 downwards.
TAACTGCAGCATATAACTTGCAAAAGTGTGGCAAAGGGCACTGTAAAAACAAAATTGGAGATTGGTATCGGCCTCAAATTTCCTGAGCGATGCACCACTAAATGCTTTCATTATGTTTCATTTAGTTAAATCTTTGTAGAGTACTAAAATTGTGCTTTATGGTACATTCTGTGAAATAATGATCACTTACAAGTATTCCTATAATTTATTATACGTATATAAAACGTGTGCTTTGTGGCAAAATATAGTGAATAATTCAGGATTTCTCAGGCACTGTGCTAATTACGTGGTATTTACCTCATTGTTAGCATATATAGATACTCAACCCATTGAAATCTTTATTTATGTTGGCCAAGTTTACTGTTTAGTTAAAGCAATTTATTTTATTGTTTGGTTATAAGAGCAATTAATGCTAACTTTCAAAGTGCAGGTTTTCCCACCAAGGTTATTATAGTTTAGATTTTTTATTTTATTTTGTTTGTTCAATTTAGTTTCATTTCTGTTCGTTTTCACTTCTGTTTTAGTTTTGTTTTTGTTTTCTAGTTTCAGTTAAGTTTTAGTTTTTCAGTATACTTTTTATTTTAGGACTGACATAGTTAACATTAACTGATATAATTGAAATATTTTTTAAGGCATAACATTTCTCAAGGTCTAGTGTAGATTTTATAATATACTGTGTATCAGAAACTACAATTATTTTGTGGTTGTTGTTTTTTTGTGTTAGTTTTGAAGTCATTAAATGTATTTTATTGTAGCTTCAGTTTTTCCAGATAAGTTAGTTTCAACGAAACTTTAGCGAAAATGTTTTCATTGTGCTTTTGTTTTAGTTTCCTGTAACACTGGACTTCACAAAAAATATGACTCTTTAGGCTCTTTCAGAACAGGCTACACTTTAAGATTTATCTCATCTCAAAAGTTACTAGACTTGATGCAAATTCATCACACCCACACATTTATGTACACAAGCATTACAGAGAACACAGGAGAATCACTTGTGTATCCGCTAATAGTTGCGAGCACAAACCGCAGTCTTTGCTGGTTTAGTTTAAAGCATGTTCAACTTAAGTGGGCTTTTCTGTTTGTCTATATAAAAAGCTCTGTTAAACTGCAGGATTAAATAAATGACTAGTTGATGGATGGTACCTCTGATATTGTACAATCACTGACATTGCAATTTAGTACCACCCGTTATATCATCTCTCCGGTAACATGCTGGTGGTTTAGTGTTGTGATGCTACCTGTCGGAGCACGGGCAGATGGTGGGGTTCAAAAACTAGAGAGATAAAAAGCAGGATATGGTAAAGACATGAAAAGGCAAGTGTAACCACAGATTGTAAGATGCATGTAGCAGCATGGGGTGATAAAGAGGAGGCGGCTCACTGGACGCTTAGTGCCCTGCTTCGGAGCTCAGATGTTTTACTAAGCATGTTATGATCCTGTTTTTGTTGTGCTGAAACTGCATAGCCCACATGAACACACAAGGCCTGTGCATCGACGCCTTCTTGCTATATGTTTGAATTTGAAAAAAAAACAACAAAAAAAACATGCCCTTATATTGTCTGCTTCCAATATCAACCGATTACCTGTAAACTTGTAGTTTACCCAAAAAATTTAAATTCTCTCATCATTTACTCACCCTTATGCCATCCTAGATGTGTATGACTTTCTTCTGCTGAATACAAACAAATATTTTTAGAAGAATATCTCAGCTCTGTAGGTCCATACAATGCAAGTGAATGGTGACCAGACCTTTGAAGCTCCAAAAATCACATAAAGGCCACATGAAAGTAATTCATAAGACTCAAGTGGTTAAATCCATGTCTTCAAATGTGACATGACAGGTGTGGGTGAGAAACAGATCAGTATTTATCCCTTTTTTACTGTAAATCTCCAGTTTCACTTTTACATTCTTTCACATTTTGAAGTGAAAGTTTAAAAGATTTATGGTTAAAAAGGAACTAAATATTGATCTGTTTCTCACCACACCTATCATATAACATTTTAAATATATGGATGAAACCACTGGAGTCATATGGATTACATTTATGGTGCCTTTATGTGATTTTTGGAGCTTCAAAGTTCTGGTCACCGTTCACTTTAAGGACCTATATAGCTGAGATATTCTTCTAAAAATCTTTGTTTGTGTTCTGCAGAAGAAATTCATACACATTTAGGATGGCATTAGGGTGAGTAAATGATGAGAGAAATTCCATTTTTGGGTGAACTATTTCTTTAATACTGATATAGACAAAAAAGATGATCTGTGCCTGTACCAGTGGCAAATTCTCAGGGTCAGCAAAGCCTTCTCTGCTGGCCTAACATGCCAAATAAAGAAATATTTTTCATCCTTTCATTCTCAATCACCTTTTAGCCTATGTATTTTTAATTGCTTTCCACTCTTAATTAATCTGCAAACAAATAGAGAAAAACGAAAAGTTTATCCAGTCAGAATTTATTCCTTGATGCTTACAAGCGAAGTGTGACAACTGTTTCACAAATCACATGCCCGAAGCCACGCGTGAATCTGAGCTCCACCCCCTCAGGCCTTCAGAATTTCCACAGAATCCCTCAACAGTGCAAATTAATGAGCAACTAAAGTCAGACTGTCAGATTCATCAGCCAATCAGATTGATTTATTTGTTCTTGGTGGGTTTGATCTTTAGGATATGTCCCATTCGAGGCCTTCTAGCTGGCCATGAGTGACACAGTTGCTTTAAGTGATGTACGTAATTTGAAAGCGAAGAGCACAAGATCTTGCTGAGGAGTCGGCTGTCACTGCCACATCACCATTGAGAAAGATATCCTTATGGATTTAAAAACACGAGATGTTCTGCATGACCATGTGATTGCTTAATTTATTAAACAGGAAAGGAGGACTGATTTTCACTTCAAGCAAATTGGTAAGTGCTTTTTGTATCGTTATAGCAACATCAGGAGTTTTCTAAGTGTAAATTAGGCTGCTGGAGCATTCAGTGTCGGATCAAGTTTTGAAAAGCAGTGCTGCATTCCATTCAACTCAGAAAGTCGGATTTTACAACTTCCTGTTAGGAAAAGTGCAATGGAATGCATCTTGAAGTCAGAATTACAACTTGTAGGCTCATGCAGAAATTCTCAACTCCGATTTCGCCGAGATGCAGGGGCATGATGCCACACAAACATGTCAACACTCAGGGAGATATACAAAGTAAGTGATAAACATTCACTTTATTAAATAATATCGATAAATGAGTTCGTTTCCACATTACATGATATTAAGCTTGTTAACAAACACCTGCAGAAACAGGTGTATAAAACATTACAATCTCTTTCGATAATCGTACACCTGAAGCACAAATGCTAGCGCTGCAGCATTGTTTATCAGTTGGGTTGCTAGGAGACATCTCTAATGAGAGTCAAACCCCTGCTAAGCAAATGGGAGCATTGCAGTTCTGAATATTGGGGAATGGAATGCATTTATGGTTAGAAATATCAAGTAGGAATATCCCACATCCAACTTGAATGGAATGAAGCATAACCGTGTACCCTGACGAAACGAAATTTAATGCAAGCAACATTTAAATTGCAAATATTATTAGATAGATTTTTCCAGGTATTATAGACCTCCTTGGTAGAGTCATATGAAAAATTATCATTTTTGATTGTCTGTTCGGGAGACGTTCATTTCACAGAACAGTCATGCTGCAGTTAAAATTAGGCTTGCTTAAGCATTAAGTGTTGTTTCAAATTCTGGTTTTCGTGCGTGGACGTGTTTTTAAAATGTCAATTGGTATTATTAGTTAGCTGTGACACAATGTATGATGCCCAAAGGCATAGGGTGTCTTATTCATTGTGAAACTGTGTTTTCTTAATGGCATGAATCACACTGAAGGCCTAGACTTTAAATGCACTGCCCGCCACTGGTCGGTACTAATATGGTCACCAACATATTCTGTATCTCTAAATAAGGTGATCATTGGTAGTATTGTAAATGGATGTTTACATTTGTTTGTGTGTGTGTGTGTGTGTGTGTGTGTGTGTGTTCAGTAATGCATAATTTATCAGCACCTGTTTTACTTGTTTATCTGCACACCTGGCCAGAACTGTTCACAATGTGAAGGTTGCCACAGTTTGCATGGATGTCCCCTCTTAATGGCGCTTTGCAAACAACATGCAAAGATTTTTACATGAGACTGGCCAAAGCCCTCAGTTCCTGTTCATTGATTTTAAATAGTGTTGAGTGGAAAAATATGTTTTTCCAAGAATGCTGCAGGCAGAGATGGGTGCATCCACACAGACAAAATACTGTATGGAAAATGATTGTTTAGCTACACACAATGCTGGTTTACAAAGTAGATTGTTTAGCTGTGCAGTGAGCCAGTGTTTAGAATTAAAGCTCTCCTCATGCATTAGCTTTGCATTGTTTCCATACTAAAACTTTGAGTATGCATAAATGGCAGAATCTGTGCACAAAACAAGTTTTGGATGTATAAAAGCCACACATACGTCATGTTCTACACACCAATGCCGTTATAAATTGTGTATGACTGTGCGCACGTGCATACTTTTTGTTTCCACCCCATCTCCTCTCTTTTTGTAACTGTAAATGGTTGTTAAAACAACTTTTTGGTTATTCATGACCTTTAAATGTGCCCATATATTTCAAAGAACATGTTTGTAGAAGTTATGGAAAAACCAAGAAAGAAAGACAGAAGAAACAAGAGTTGAGGTTGTACTTACACAATTGAAGGCTCAGAAAATATTATTATTTTTTTTTTTTTTGTCTACAGATATTAACAGAAGAAGGCATTCTGAATGGCCATCAGTGTAGCTATGTAAACTGTACAGAATGCTGTAAAATCATAAATATTAACGTACATGTTCTGATCTTACAGTGGTTGACCGACAAAGTGCTCAGTTATATTTTATTTTGTGATTGGTTATGGTGTCATTTTCGGTGGTAGCATATGGTCTAATTCAAATAGTGTGAGTGTTGTAACACGTTTTAAAGTGTTTTAGGCAGGTTTTTACAAGAACAGATTTGAACTTGACACACATCTTAAAAAATGGGATATTCATGATACAATATGCTGAAACGCAGCAAGAACCAATTCAATACACCTTATTTACAGCAGCGCCATCTTTGATTTGTGACAGGAATGACAAAGATGTTGTGAGTGGTAGGCGTACAGTCTCTTCAATGGGTTGTTTAAAGTGTTTTTGGAACATAAGTTGTGGAAAATTTGATGTGATCTTGGAGCTTTTTGATAGCTTTATACAGTGCATGTCATTAAAGAGATGGTAAATCTGTTCCTCACAGCCTCGTTTTCTTTCCCATCAAAAATAAAAGTCGGTGCTACTGTAAATAAGGCCTATGGCCAAAGACATCTATCTGATGCATATGTATGAAGACCAACAATTAAAAAAATAGTGCAAAAAATACATCACTTGATGTATCTGCCAAAAAGGACATCCCCAATGGTCAGTGGTTTGTGTGAGAGTATTTTGTTTTAGTAAATCCAAACATGTGCATAGAAATGATGTATTAAACCCCATTTTTTATTTTTTTTTTTTTTTTGGCAAACACAACATGAGGCAGTTCTGTCTGCCAGCAGCTTTTCATAGTGTCCATAATACTCACACCAAAGCATTAAAAATGGGGAAAGTGGTCTCCTTTAATCAACATGAGTGTTTCTGGTGGGATTGAAAGATATAAGCTGTTTTGTTTACATCGCCAATTTTATATCTGAAATCTGCATGTACATCCCTACAACGCAAAATTCCTACACATATAATTATTTATTTATTTAAAGTCTGGAAATTTTCCTGTTTCTTGAAAGCCAGAGCGAGTTGCGTATCTATATCAAACAGTATCCACCTCTAACAAACTTCATCAGTGAACAGATCAACAAAATGTAAACAAGTTCACTGAAACTGAAGTAAGATACAAACAGACATTTCAGACTTATTTACTGTGAACATCGAAGTGTTTGTTCAGAGGTACCTGTTTTATGTTTTTATCAAAAAAGTGCCTTTTTCACACGGTCGCTTGAATTAGAGCGTGCGCTCTCTCACCCTCTATCACGCGCAGCGGACGCGCAGATAGGGAGACACGCAAAGCAAAGTTGGTTCAAATTAAACTGATACGCTAGATTTAAATGGTAAACGAACACATATTTATGACATGTATCCATGTATGACTACAGAGAGCACTTCAGTGTGAAAACAAGCAAATCCCAGGCATTTAAGGCGATTTAGAATTTTTTTTAAATCCCTTTTGGGTATAAGTACATGTTGTCACCCTAAACAAGCAGATATTACAGCTTTTCCTACTTACATTACAACTAGTGGACAGTTTTCCCACTTTGGTGATCGTTGTGCTGCACTGATAGACTGAACACTGGGGCAGGTCAATGCTCTGACATTGCGATTAGGACATTGCGATAGGCTTGTTATGGATAATACGAATATTATCCATAACAAGCTAATTAAACATTAAACATGATTGTTACTAGAGGGCGAAATGCAACTGTCGTATCCGCAGGCCGGAGATGGTGAAACGGGGGCTTTTTCAAGGAAATGTATCTTGTTTTATGGATGCCCAGATATTTCACTGGAAAACAAGACAAAAATACTGATACAATTAAAAAAGAACAAAAAGAAAAGAAAGAACAAAGTATAGGATTTTTCTGCAGTGTTTTAATGGATATTTTATCACGCAACTGTCTGTGCCATGTAAAAGTAAAGCTTGCTCACACCACTGAGTGTTTAAGCATGAGGTATTACAACTGCCCTCACTCGCAGGTGTGCGTACACAGGTGTGCTTCCTGTGTTGGTTAATTGAGGCCCCTGGAGTAATGCAATCTTCCAGCACCTCTTCACTCTATACCTTACAGTCTTCCTTTTTTCTCTTTCTTGTTCTTTTTTTTTTAATCTCTCACTCTCTTTTTCCCTTCACATTCTTGGTTAATCTGTGGCACCTGCGCCGATACTGTTAGCAACAGTGGTAAGGTGTGAAATGGGAAATTCACTTTTTTTATTATTTTTTTTATTTATTATCATATATTTTTTGGGTTGTTAAGTGTCCTTGGAAAAGTAGTTTTATAGGCCAAACAAATGATTTGATTTTGAAGAAATATATATTTTTTTTCTTCATGTCCTGAAGAATTGTGCACAATAAGACTAGGAATGTGTAAATGAGTAATTAGGTTAAATTTTAAAGTCATGGTGAGTATAACATTTAAACTGGGCAAAATATTTCTATAAAAGACCAAAGAAAATGAATAATGTCTGAATGAACCAGTCGTTCATTCATGTTAGTCATGTTTAATGGTAGTGCTTATAAAGTGCATTGCACTGAACTGTGAAACGACCTCTCTTTTAAAGATTAGCTACTGTATAGCATTACAAGAGATTACAGAAGGCAGTTCTGTGAAGAAACCTGAGCGTTATTGAATCTGTATGTATGTGAGAGTGCGAGCGGCACTGTAGCTGTGTAACACTGTAACCGTTACCTTCTCACTCTCTTCTCTCTGACTTTCTCCACCTCTAATGCACAGAACAGTGGCGTCTTTCTCCCATAGCCTAAAGTGTCGGTTTTTATCCTCGTCATCTTTAGACATGGCTTCTGTCAACGCTATTCTACCTCTGTTCTAATCATGCCCAGAATATGCTGCAGCTCTCCCTGCAGGATAAAAGAGAAGAAAGAAAATGTACACTGATAGCTTAGCACATATACAGTACATGTCAAAACGTCTGCTTAATGTATGTAAGATGAAAACCAATCTGTTCATGTGTAATACGTCACTACAGCACTCCGTGTCAGATGTTAGAATCAGTGTTGAGGGAGCTGGAGCTACTTTGAAACTATAGCTTCCCAAGATACAAGCTACATAATTTGAAGTAGTTCAACTACAGTCAAGCTGTAGTACCATTTTTAAAAGTAGTTGGCTAATGGATAAACTACAAGTTTACTAGCAAAAAGTGGATGTTTAATTTGTAGTCTTGAAGATATTGAAGGAAGCAGATTTTTTTTTTTACATTTTGTTTATTTTTATTTTTTTATTAGATTATCAGATTGTGATATGATAGGTGTGGGTGAGAAACAGATCAATATTTAAGTAAATTTTTGCTAGAAATTATTCTCCCTGCCCAGTAGGGTGCATTTGCATGAAGAATGTGAATCACACAAGAAGAAGAATGTGAAAGTGGAGATTGACTGAGCAGGGAGGAGAATTTATTGTAAAAATTGACTTAATTATTTGTCTCTTTCTCACCCATATCTGTCAAATCGCTTCTGAAGACATTGATTTATCCACTGGAGTCAAATTTTGGCATCCATTCACTTGCATTTTATGGACCAAAAGAGCTGAGATATTCTTCTAAAAATCTTAATTTGTGTTCTGCTTAATAAAGAAAGTAATACACATTTTGTTTATTGTGCAACCAAAATCCCAGTAACAACCAGAAAAAGTAAGATTTGGTGCATAAAACTGGACTGATAACTATAAACAAGCCTGAAATACAACGGGGACTTGACTGTTACAGTGCTCTCTATGCAAGTATTTACCAAATTAAGCTTATATATATATATATATATATATATATATATATATATATATATATATATATATATATATATATCACCAGATGAGTTTTTTTTTTTTTGTGGTTTTTTTTTTTTTTTTTTTTTGATGATGAGGAAAAAAGAAAATAATAATAATAATATTCTGCAACTATTGGCAGAGATTTTCGCTGATAACCAATATTTCCAAAAAGCAACTATTGGTACCGATTAATCGGTAAAACCGATATATCGGTTCACCTCTAGTTTTTAGTGCAACATTGTTTTCATGTCCTTTAGATTTCTTAATTAATAATTAATAATTTTATTAATGGCGATTAATAATTTGGCAATTTTAGTTTTTAGGAAGTTTTCATGTTGTCAGGAATGTTATGCTAATCTTTAAATGACATTCTATTCACATTACAAAAAAAATTCGACTTCACAGTTTCGACTTTTGATTTTCACGGTTCCCACAACCACAATGTAACATCTGGAAAATGTTTTAAAAACAAATTTGTTAGCTGGGGTATCTTTTTTGTTTGTTTCAAACATAGGAAACACCATAATCCAGATAAGATTGTAGTGTCAATCATTTTACTTACCAACAATGGTAAGAACGACATTCAGCAGATGTTTTCACGATGTTTATGATTTAGAATATATGTCAATTCATTTTTTTTTTTTAAGATGTTAAGCAGATGTTTGTATACAAATATAACACTTTAACCCAAATGCAATGCTTTCCAGTTGATGCATTCTTTCACAGATGTGTGCTTAATGGATTGCTCCCTACTTGGCTGTTTTCTTTGTATTTTTAAAATAAATTAAATACAGTCATCAGTAAATCCAAGAATATTTTCCTCACTTGGAAAAAAGAGTTGAGCAATTGTTATCTACATTCATTATTGTCACCTTCTGTGCATGCAGTGCATAGCTCACATCAGTTATTTCTCCTCTACCTGGGTTTGGCCTGGACACTTGAGTACAAAGATCATGTGTAATGTATACTTACAACAGCCCAGACTGCCAGCCATGTGCATTAGTTGTTATGTGTGAGTGTACATAGGCTTTGCAACTAGTATAGTAGAATTTTCCAGAGAGATATTTGTTCCCTCAGAGACTCACAGACTCCATATTGAGTGAATGAAGTGGACACATTCTGCTGGAGAACCACTGGTGGCACAAGGTGGTTAGGGAGATACAGATCTCCTACTCAAGCCTAGCTGATTCAACTGAAAGCTAATTGGCTTGAAAGGTTCCCTCTGATAATTGTTGGTTATTTACTGTATATGGAAGGAGGTCAATGTAATTTCTTCTCCCTTTTGCTTTTTGATGGAAACAAATGTTGTTTTGTCATTTGAATATCTATTCAAAATCCATTAATTACTCAATTTCCTATTCAGAGGAACCTTTATTCCAGGGGTATTAAACTCCAGTCCTGGAAGGCCTTTCTCCTGCAGAGTTTTGCTCCAACCCTAATCAAACAAACCTGAACAAGCTAATCAAGGTCTTCAGGTTTACTTTTAAATTCCAGGCAGGTGTGTTTGATTAGGGTTGAAACTAAACTCAGGCAGGTAGCCCAAATGGACCGGTGGCACAAAGCCCTGCTCAGCCCAGTCAGCCTGCTCTCAGTGATTAAAACTGATTAAAAATCGCCTGGGACATCATGCATGAAAGGAAAAGCATATATTTATGCATATATCTGTATATTTACAGTATATGCATCTGAGTTATGCATATTAGTAGATAAAATGATTAAAACATCAGTTTCAATAAGTTAGTTGTTTTGTTCTTTTTGAATGCATTTTTTAGGAGACTCCCTTGCCTCCTCTGATGGGCCGTCACTCCTTCAGCCCTGTGTGGTTATGATCAATGTTTATGCTCCATAATGTTTCCTGACTCTCCTGAGGCACCTGTGTGAGGGAGGGATTGACCCATCTCATGCTCTGTTAGAGGGCCATGTTTAACTGCTGTCCTGTTGATTAATGGGGGGGGGGTTTCCCCTTTTTCACCCAATGAAAAAGTGAATGCCCAATTTCCAATGCGCTTTTAAGTCCTCGTGGTCGTGTATTGATTTGCCTCAATCCGGGTGGTGGAGGACAAATCCCATCTCCCGCAACAAACACATAGCTTGTTGAGCGCGTTGCCACAGAGACATAGCGCATGTGGAGGCTTCACGCCATCCACCGCGGCATCAACACTCAACTCACCACGCGCCACACCGTGAACGAACCACATTATAGTGACCACGAGGAGGTTACCCCATGTGACTCTACCCTCCCTAGCAACCAGGCCAATTTGGTTGCTTAGAAGACCTGGCTGGAGTCACTCACCTCGCCCTGGGATTCGAACTAGCGAACTAGCAAACTCCAGGGGTGGTAGCCAGTGTCTTTTACCACTGAGCTAGCCAGGCCCACTGATTAAACACTTCTTATTACACCTACACATGGAGCCCAAGCTGGCAAATGTACGGAGCATGAGTGAGCTGTCTCACCGCAAGCATTGTGGAAATTGGAGTCCATTTCTTTACCATAAAACAGAAAGAAACAAACTACTATCAAATAAGAAAAGGGCCATTTGTACTTTTAAGAACGTGGCCCTCAGGGGCCACACCTTCAGCTCTGCGGCATAGGGGAGGACGAGATGCATAATGTATGCAGCACGCCCAGATCAAGAAAGAAAGAAGCCGAACCCCATTACCCACAATCCATAAGCAGAGGAAGCGCTGTGTTTACCTAAAAATAAATAGACAGAGTGACCCTCAGAGACTCAGAGTTATACAAATACATTTATTAAATACAGACACGGGTATGGTGGCCGCACAGATATGCATTTCGCCGCGAGCACCGAAAAGCAAACATGTATGCAAAAACAACTTGATTAAGATAGACATACATACACAAACACTCTCCACACAGACATATACAGTATACAGAAAAAAAATGACAAATTCGCTGCTAAAACCCATCCGACACCTAGTTTTTCATCTAGCTCCTACTCTCATTCTCTCTCTCCTGAACGTTGTGTTGAGTAAGAGCCTTGGATCTGGAAACAGACGTGAAATAAATACAAGAAAAGTGAGGAAAGCAGAAAAAATGAATAAGTAACTTTCATTTTATACCTCAGGGCAATTTGCCACAAACTCTCTGTCTCTTGGCCTCCCTCCTCCACCCATCAGTCTCTCCTTTGCCTCACTGGTCCTGTTTCATGATGTTCTCCACTTCACATCTCTGAGCCTGTTCCATCACTCTTTGTCTGTATGGGAAACAAAGCTAAACAGTCCAGAGAGAGGCATGTATGGCAACGTGTGATTTTGCCCTGATTTTAATGGAGTGAAAGGTTTTTGCCTGGAGATTTGAAATGCGTTGTGCATGTGCATGATTTAAAGCCGTGTTCCAGCGGGAATTTCCACACAGTTCCTACATGTATGATTGGATTTATTAATTACAATATGTACAGTGGGGTTCAAAAGTCCACATAGAGAATCTGGGATTCAAAACTCAATTTAAACATGGAAAAATAGAACATATTAGGATTCTGAAAAAAATAAATAACATTTTATTTATAAAATATTTTAAATTCTGCACCAGAAATGTTCACAAGTCTCTGACACATTATCTCAAGTCTTTTATCACAAGTCAAAGTCAAGTCTTTTGTCTCAAGTCCAAGTCAAGTCTCAAGTCTTTTGTAGTGTTGGCAAGTTACACAAAACATTTAATTCCTTTACTGATTACGTCATGGGAAAAGTAATCCGATTACTAATTACTTTACTTTCAAAGTCTGCAACTTGGCTAAAGAAAGATCCAGTGCACTTCTAAAAATGCAGCTCAACTTTCTTATCTCAAACATGCCTACATTTTTATTCGAATGTAATTAGAATACAGTAACGCATTACTCCCAACACTAGTCTTTTGTCACAAGTCCAAGTCAAGTCTCAAGTCATTTGTCATGAATCCATGTCAAGTCTCAAGTCCTGTAAGGCAAAGTCTAAGTCTAGTCTCAAGTCTTAGGGGTGAATTCACTAAACATTTGCGCCACCTTTGCATGTGGTATTTCAATGCAAAAACCTGCATTGCATTCACTAACCATCTGTACTAAAAAAGTAAAGTACTACAAAGTACTTTACTTTAAAAAATGTTATTGTCATTACTTTCCACGCAAACACAACTCCTTTCTATGTAAATTAGACTCATTATAAATTTCATTCACAAAAATAATTTTTAGAGCTGCATCATCCTCTAAATAGCATTTAGAATTGGCCTACAAGATCAGAATTGCACGTGCAAATTGCATTCAGCAGCATTTTTTGGCTGCATTTGAACCGTTGCCTAATCTGCATAATTTTTTTAGTGAATCAAGCCCTAATCCAGCGCAGACAGCGTGTGCAAATAACTGCTTCTTTTACCAGGCGCAATTCATTCTTAGTGAACTCCCTCTTTACTCTTTTATCATGAGTCCAAGTCAAAACTAAAGTCTTTGAAGGCCAAGTCTAAGTCAAGTCTCAAGCCTTAGTCTTTTGTCACATGTCCAAGTCAAATCCAAAGTCTTTGAAGGCTAGGGGCCCTATTTTTAGAGCACAAGCATTGTGCGCAATGTCTTAAATCTTAAGCGCAAATTCAGTGGGTATGGCCATGAAGTTTTGATATTTTCGTGCAAGCATGCGCTGAGTCTAAGCGCAAGTGGGTTTGGCAAAATCACACGTGCAACGCGCAAAAGGCTGGACCAAGGTCAGTTTAATTCTGAGGTTCTTCTCCGTTTATTCCAGCATCTGCATCCTATTATATAGTCCATTCCCTCAAGTACCAATGATTTAAACAAAGACAGCACATTCATAAGAAGTTGGTAGTGTAAATGGATGGTATGCAATGAATTAAAAGATGGACTTGCGATCTTCTGTGCATTAACTGCGCCCTTGATGAATGCCAGGCATAATTCTAAGACGGTGACATACGCTCCATTTATATGAATGGAAAATGCTATTCTCATCAGAATTTGGATATATGCTCCTTTAAATTATAGAGAATGTAAGTATTATTAGTCATTTTCATCTACTGACACACAAATCATTTTTGGGATTAACAGTGATTGTATCGGAACTCACTTCACTTCTACTGGTCAATTCTGATTTAGAAAAAATACACTCATTTATTGATACATGAACAAATTAATACAAATATATTTCTAAATTTAAATTCCACTTCAAATGAAACAAAAATATAATAAAAAAAAAAAAGTCAAAAAGTCAAAAAAATCATACCAAATCCAAACATTTTACTCTGTCCAACTTCTTCCACTGGCCCCTTTTGGAGTGACTTAAAAATCACACACACACACACACACACACACACACACACACACACACACACACACACACACACACACACACACACTTCTCTTTGTAATATAACAAAGTTCATTTATGCAGTAATATCAATTAATAATTAATACAATGCAGTCAATAAACTTCCGACTTACAACTACAAACTAAACAGTGATATGATTAGATATGGAAATCAAAATAATCCTCTAACACATAAGGTGTGTGTGTGAGAGTGTGTGTGTGTGTAAGGAGGGACGCGCACAAAATGGCGGACGTGACTCTCGTGGAGAGTATGTCACGCGAGACTTCCGGCCAGGGAATGTGGCCGCGAGTGTGGGCGGAGAGAAACCAGACAATGGTAGCTTAGGGACAAAGCTGAGCTTTATCACGAAGCTATCTACTAGCCAAAAATGTGTGCCAGAATGTTTGTGAGGGGTTGCGTGTGTGTGGTTAGTACGAGAGTGAAAGAGAGAATTAAGTGACGGGCCCAAAGCCGATTTTGCGATCGTGGGAGAGAAAGCAGCTGTTAGTTTATCACTCAGAGACGCGGTGTACAGCTCGTAAACTGTCCCGCGGTCTTTGATTCTTTAATGGATAAACTCAGTTTGCCGGTCTCACCCGCAATGGCAGAAATGCACAGTAGCCCAATGTGGGTGGACTAAAATACAGCAAATCAAATTTGTGATAATTAATACCCTGAGTATTAATAATGAGCGGACATGGCGGTCCGTAAACTGTACAAGCAATAACCATGATACACAAGGATAACACACTATAATATTCTATCTCTGCCCAGACATAAACCTCTAACTTGAATCGCATGATGATGCAGAATGTGTGTTCATCCGTCCTTTAACTCAGACTCGGTTCCTCAAGGCTCAGGTGATGACGGGAGACCGTTTCCTCGCTCTGTCGGCGGGCGGTACAGCTGCTGATTCTCGGCGGGCTGGCGGAGAAATCAGCAACGTCGACTTGATTGAAGATGGAAGAGAAATCTTTTATCGCTTCACTTCTGCAGGCAAACGGATGAAGATGTGGATTGCTCGGCGGTCTCCTTCGGATCTGTTAGAGTGTTCGGTTGAACACAGAGTAATCTCAACTCGTCCAGCGAGATGGAGATTGTATGGCCACAGTTTCAAGGCGGACGTTACTTCCTTGTGCCACGAGGCTGCACCTGAGAGCAGCGATGAGCTGCGTCTACGCACGGCGAGCATAGTTACTGGAAGCAAATCCCGGAAGCATTTCAGAGGTATTTCTACTCCTGATGATGTCATGGTTGAGGTGCGTTCTGTTGTGTGCCTCATCCAATAGGAGTTGAGAGTTCGATCCTTTAGTGAGCAAGGCTTCATGGGATTTGTAGTCTGTTTTGGACTCCCTTTGTTTGATTTTGTTATAATTTTTATCAGTATAATTTATGACTCATGTGGGGGCCTGAGTTAGGTTTTACGACTGTGTTAGGCCTGCGTTTGTCATCTATTTGAATACATGAGGCCCAACAACAATCTCATAATTATTTTTTTTTCTCTAAACGGTTATGACAGTAATGGTCAGGGACTTATTTAATGTTCAACTATATTTTAAGAGTTTGGACATGAACTTTATTATCACCTGCTGGTGGAATCTCCAAATTGCAAATGCAGGAACTGAATTTTAAGACATGGTATTGAAATGTCTTAGCACAATGACCAAATTCTTAGGAAAATAGGAAATTGCACTTTGCGCCACTTCATTTACATACAATACATCCACAGTTTACACGATTACACCCACAGTACCACAAACACTCCCACCCATGGCCATTTGCATTTTGCGCTGGCACAAAAATTGCACTTAGAATTAGTGCTTTCACAAAAATTGCATAAGATGTTGCGCACGGTCGTAGCGCGTAGCGAAAAGTAGCCCCAAGTCTAAGTCAACTCTCAAGTTGTAGTCCTATGTCACAAGTCTAAGTCAAGTCTTAAGTCTTAGTCTTTTGTTTTGAGTCCAAGTCAAATCTAAAGTCTTTCAAGGCCACGTCTAAGTCAAGTCTCAAGTTTTTGTCTTTTGTCACAAGTCCAACAAAAGTCTCAAGTCTTTCACTGCTAAGTCCATGTTAAGTCTCAAGTCATGGTCTTTTTTTTTTTTTTTTTTTTTTTTTTTTTTTCATGAGTCCAAGACATTTTATGCTGAAGGTTAGTTTTCCAAACCCTGTTGTAGGGCAGTTACTTTCATATAGTTTCAAAAATATTATTTCTAGGGATTTCCTAGAAAAAGTAATCAAATGACACACATTTTCACAGAAAAGCTTGAGTGTATGCTGTCTTTAAAGCAAAAGGGGGACATAACAAATACGAAGACATTCTGTAGTTCGTTAATTTTTCAGTTAATCTTTTCACTCAAATTGTTATGCTGATCATCTAATTTGTAATGAAAAAACTGTATTAAAAAAGGAAAATGCAAAATAGACACATTTTTACAAGTAGACTAAGACTTTTGAACCCCACTATATGTGTAGTAGGGGTGCTAATATGATCCAGGACCACACAGGCGTGGGGGGATGGGTCCCGGCTCTGGCACTGGGCCAAAAAAATCACCCCTCTCTCACAGGCGCCGTCATCCTGGAGAGCGCTGCCACCTTCTCGGCTTTCTAGGCTGCACAACATCCGGGAGAGGGCCCTCCTCACCCACCCGGCCCAGTTACCCACCCGCCAGCTCCTTTAGTCTCGGGGGTGCGTGCAAGCTCTCTCAGTCCTCCATATGCCACAGCAGCTGACGTTTACAGGTCATTACGAAGGTGACTGAAATGAGGAGGTGATGGGTGGAGGTGACAGGTGGGGTGGAATAGGTGGGGGGAGCGAGGTGTGGCCTCAGGATAGGGGGCGTGATATGGGAGGAGAGCAGCGTGTGGCTGCTTCAGGGGGTTTTTGTACTGAGCCTGAAATATATATATATTTCTTATATATAATAAATACCTTTTAAAGCTCCTCCTTGGCTTATACAGGGAAAACACCATTGTGAGCATTGAAGGTTCTGTTTGTAGCAGATGACTGTTTACAGAGCACAAATGCAATTTTTAGCATGAGGTACATACAGAGTACATACAGTTGTGGCCAAAAATATTGGCACCTTTGGTAAATATGAGCAAAGAAGGCTGTGAAAAATGTCTTCATTGTTTATCCTTTTGATTTTTCATTGAAAATATTCACAAAAGGCTAACCTTTAATTGAAATAAACTAATTGGGGGGGACATCTCATAGTTACATTTTAATAAATTTTTCTCCAAATCATGTTTGCCACAATTATTGGCACCCCTAGAAATTCTTTTGAGTAAAATATATCAGAAATATATTTCCATTAATATTTTATTTTTTTTAGTACACCTGGGTGACTAGGAACATGAAATTGTTCAGCCATGACTTCCTGTTTCACCGGGGTATAAATATGAGGTAACACACAAGCCAAATTCCCTTAGTCGTCCTTCACAAAGGGTAAGACTAAATAATATGGTTCTGATGTGCGGCAGAAGGTTGTTGAGCTTCACAAAATGGGAAGCTGAAAGTCTCCAAAACTACAATCAGACATCACCTACATCACCACAAGTTGTTTGGGAGGGTTTCAAGAAAAAAGCCTCTGCTCTCATCCAACAACATACTCAAGCGTCTTCAGTTTGCCAGACACTACTGGAACTTCAAATGGGACTGGGTTCTATGGTCAGATAAAACAAAAATAGAGCTTTTTGGCAACAAACACTAGAGATGGGTTTGGTGCACACTGAGAGGTAGCCATATGGAAAAGTACCCCATTGCTACGGTTAAATATGGTGGTGGATCTTTAACGTTGTGGGGCTGTTTTTCTGCCAGAGGTCCTGGACATCTTGTTTGGATACATAGCATCATGGACTCTATCAAATACCAACAGATAAAAATAAAAACCTGACTGCCTCAACCAGAAAGCTTAAAATGGGCCCTGGTTGGATCTTCCAGTAGGACAATGATCCAAAACACACATTAAAATCAACACAAAATGGTTCACTGACCACAAAATCAAAGTTCTGCCATCCCAATCCCCTGACCTTCAGTGGGGTGAACTGAAGAGGAGTGTCCACCAATGCGGACCTCGGAATTTGAAGGATCTGGAGAGATTCTGTATGGAGGAATGGTCTCAGATCCCTTGCCATGTGTTCTCCAACCTCTTTAGGCATTATAGTAGACGAGCTGTTATCTTTGCAAAGGGAGGTTGCACAAAATATTGAATAAAAGGGTGCCAATAATTGTGCCACTCAAATATTTGACAAAATATTTGTTTTTTGATCAAACTTGTGTTGTGTTTGCAATTTTTTGATATTCATTAGAGCATAGATCTTTGTGAATATTTTGATTGAAAGATCAAAAGGATAAACAAAGACATATTTTTCACAGCCTTCTTTGCTCATATTTACGAAGGATGCCAATATTTCTGGCCACAACTGTACTTATTTAATTAAAATGTAGCCTTTTGCATTTTAATAATCACTTTGAGTCACGAAGTGACCAGCTTTCCCTGACTGAAAAGCTACCATCATAACACAGAAACACTTAAAAATAAAAGCTCAGTCAAAATAAAAGCTTAATTTAAAAGAAAAAAGAATGACAGAAATATATCACTATTATAAAGTTATGTAATATTCACCATACTACTACTACTACTACTAATAATAATAATAAATCAATAGTAATTGTATTATATTTAAGCAATATCAAACATCTGTGATGCTCTGTAGTGCAGCACTTTATTTGATAAAAAATAATAAAAAATTATGTTGAAGATTAATTGTTATATTTTAATTTGATTAAAGTTTTAATTAGTTCATTTATTTAAACACCATTTTGATGATAAAATTTAAATAAAATGTTGATATGGATATAAAAAAAAAACTGATTGGACTCGGTATTGGTGAGTATCAAAAATTAAGGTTCGGTACTCATACTTGTTCTCCAAAAAAATGGTATCGGGACATCCCTAGATTGGAATGACTTAAAGGTGAGTAAATGATGACAGAATTAACATCTTTGGGTGAGAGGCATTTGGGGGGCATTTTATGAGCACTTATACTGTATTTTTCTAACAATATTAAAGCTTTTATTTATTATTTATTACTATTATACTACTACACTACAATTTGTACAATGTATTATATATTTTCTAACTGCTAGGCTATTAAAACTTTCATCTTTTATTTCCAAAAACTCTATTTAATAATTTAAAGTAAATTTTCCATTTGAATAATTACAATAATTCACTAGTCCTAGTATAGAATTTTTATCTAAAATCTATATCAGCTGATAAAAAAAACGAAAAAAAAAACAAAAACAAAAAAACAATTATTATAGAGACATGTTTTACCCTCACATTTTGGATTTAATTTTTGCCCTTAGACCCCATTATCTTCTGACCCTGGTCTACAATGTGTGTATTTGTCTCTTTTTGTACAAATGTGGGTCCAGTACTGATGTTCTGCATTGTGAGTATTTTCAGAACTGCTTCACAGGCATCCATTGAGTTGTTGTGATGTCTCCTTTCTGAAGCTTGCCCTGCTAAAGTCTAAGAGTCATCCATGTTTGTGGAGGCTTGCTTTTTCTCTTTATAAATGTGGCCTTATTTATTTCACTGGTTTTATTTGCCTGGTGTTTATGATCTTGGCCAGCAACTGGTGTGTTTTATTTGTGCTGTGCCGATGTTTGACTGAGGCCACATGTGTACACTTACACACTGACTGCACACACTGCACAGCAACAATTGGGCTTGTTGTTCTGTATTTGATGAGAACTTGCAGGACTTAAATGTTGCTGCCAGCTATAAACACACCGGTTTTCTCTTAAAATGAGAGGTAAATTGTGAAGCAAACTTATTAGGGATGATAGAAATTCCTCAGATTTATTTTGCCCTTTTACATCTTACAAATCTTGACTTAAAGTATGACTGTCTTTATAGTATGTGATGTCACTTCACGTGAGAGTATTAAAAGGAATGCAGGGTTTTAATGATAGACGTACCAGGGTGTGTTCCCTTAAACCAGTGGTTAAAATTTGTGGTAGTATGCAACACTAAATTTATAGTACTAATAAATATAAACATTTTATTGTATTTTTGTATTTGAATTTTTTTTTTTTCATAATTTCTGATCTGTGAAGCACTCTCAAATCAAATATGGCGCCATTGATGTCAATGACGTTTGGTCACAAGACACAAGAATCAATTGTTTTTGGTGTCAGTGGCATTAATGCAACATTTTAGTAGTTCATACAGCTTGTACAGTCAATTTCTAAAAAATAAGTAATAATTTAATTTCTGCAAATAATGCAATGTAGTCTTTTTTCTCACACAAATCTAGCAAATGGCTTCAGAAGAATTTAGACAAATATAATGGCAGAGTCATGTGTGGGTGACTCAGACTTTTATTTGTATTTTTTTTAAACGTTTGTGGTGCTTTTGTGTCATTTTGGCTCTTGACAAACCCAGTCCCAATTTACTTTCATAAAAAAAAACTTACAGGTTTGGAACACATTAGGGTGAGTAAATGATGACAGAATTTTAATTGTTGGCTGAACTATCCCTTTAAATAATGATGAAGTCATTGAGGCCTGCTGTGATGTCTGCTCTTTCCTCTGATTTCATGGATGTGGCCAAGTTTTGATTAACTGGAAAGGGAAGAATTAGAGTGTGAAAGAGTGGGAGAGATGGAGGAAGAGAGGAAAGACAGGAATGTCTGTGGGTTGAGAATACTCAGACCGTTGACTGCACTGGCATCAAGTATGTGGATCTGTGCAGGGACAGGCACAGATCGAAGGGCCTTTAGCCAAGAAACCACACCTCTCAATCTGTTTCATCTCCCAGCATAACCTACCAGGTGTAACTGAGCCACAGGGTTGTATCAGCCTCTGCCAATACACAAACATCAACACACACAGCACGTATAAGTCAGAATTGCCTTTGCTTCCACTTGACTTAGCTTCTCCTCCATTCATAAAAATACTATACCTGTTTACCTGATTGACTGCCAAACCTCACCTTCTGTGTTTGTTTGGGGAAGTGTGCTGGAGCGTTCAGGCTCTGTCAAATCTCACGCTCTATGGACGACAGTTTATCATATTATATCTCATTCTGTACTGAGGCCTTGGGTGGAAAATGCACAAATACTGGCGTCTTCACATAGAAACCAGAGGTGTGCATGAATCACACACAAACAGGCAATGCGTCCTAGTTTGTGAAGAGGAAAGGAAATAAAATCGCTCAACAAGCACAGGTTTCTGTTCTTGTTGATGTATTTCCCATTAAAACAGCAAGTCTGGGCGGGAAATTTTAAAGGGCATGTCAATTTTTTTTCAAAAAAGTCAGTAGGTGTTAGATACGTCAAAGCCATGAACCATGATTTGCTACTTGCTAGTCGGTTGCAGGGGGAGGGGCATTTTTATCCAAGCGAGTATTTGATTGGACAACAATCTGTGTTGTGCAAGATGAGTCATCAATATTTTTGGTCCTTTTGCCGGAAAAATAAAGATTGTACGTTTTATTTACATAAAAGTTAATTTTGTCAACCTTTAGGCATAGACTAGCATATAGGTAGCCACAAAAATAAAAGACATGGACTAAAAGCCACAAAACTCCAATTTTGATTTCATTGGGTATTAAACTGGGATCCTGTCCAAGCTCAGCGGGGGCCTTTGCCCCCACCTGTCTCCCTGTTTACACTGGCTCTGTTCTCTCTCTCTCTCTCTCTCTCTCTCTCTCTCTCTCTCTCTCTCTCTCTCTCTCTCTGTTTCCTCTGTCCTTGCCTCTGTTTTTTGTATCTCCTCTTGGTCATGTTTATAAGCATGCTAACTGCATTCATAAGTAGGCCATTGGATGAAATGCTCTGTGTTTGGTCCATTTGGCATTACATTTAGGCAGAGAAAGAGCTGTGCACCATCTGTCACGATCTGAGAGGAAGTTCATGGTCTCTTCCTTCAAGCTGAGTGATTTACCCATACCTTGAGACTAACTGCAATGAGATAGCTTAATAAGTTGCTAGACATGAGCAATTCTTAATGGTATTGCGGAATGAAAAATAAATGCTCTAGCATGTGTCTTAAAAAGTAAATCTGTTTTTTTAGGGGTTTTTTTTATGCACATGCACAAAGCCGGCAAGCAGACACCCTCAGAGAGCTCAACTCTACAAATCTTCCCTTTAACCACCTTTGGAGAACATAAAAGTTTTGTTCTTTTTGATTGATGTACCTCAGAAACCTAGCAAGAACCAGAGGAAAAAAAAAAAATCTAATTTGTTTTTAAAATAGTCACATTTTTGGCAGTGTCTTAACCTGTCTTTGCCAAGGCATGGTGGAATGAGGGAGGAAGCCTTGTGCTCTTTGAAGGGGAGTGTTTATGCGTGTTTGGGGAGGTGGGTTGGTCAGTTTCCTGCAATGCCTTTCCTTTCCCCTTTTGTTTCCACCTAAACATCTGTCTGTACCCAAGGGAAGTGACTTTGTTGGGCCTTCTATGTTAAAGACGTCTATATGCAACCTTCTCCTAGGCACACTGACCTTAGGATAACCGTAGTCTCGCTGCAAAGTCTCAGACTAGGATTTGATCAGATCCACCTCATTCATTTTCCTTAACCCTCAGCTAGAGATGCTAAGCAGGGACAAGCATAATTTTTCCTCACAGATAAGATGAGGATTATTCAAGCACTATAAATGTCTGGCATGATTAACGTTATAAAAGCAGAGTGTTGGAAAGAAGAGGTCATTGTTTTGCCAAGAAAACCTCCCGCCCTGTACAGTATGCACTTAGTTTATAAGGAGAGATCTGATAAGCTATAATCAGCAGTATGTATCATACAGGTTCAGGGTAGCAGAGGCAAGGAGTCAGGGTTTGGCAGGTAAGTTTCAGCAGTTAGCCACTGCTGGTAGATGCCGTAGCTACACAATTATGCTTGTAAAAAACCTGTTGTTCTTTGAGCAGAAGTAGTAGACCAATGCTGCGTTCCATTTAAGTCTGATGTGGGATTTTACTACTTAATATCTTCGATCTCTGACCTTAAAGCATTCCATTGCCAGATGCTCTTAAGATGGTGTGTAAGGAAACAAAACTGTAACGCTCCCATTAGCAGCGCTAGCATTTGTGCTAAAGGTGTACGATTATCAAAAGAGAGTATAATTTACCAAGTTTTGAACACCTGTCTCTTCAAAAATTTGTTAAACAAGCTTTAATGTCATGTAATGTAGGAACTTTGACTAATTTATCGATAATATTTAATAAAAGTGAATGTTTATCACTTACTTTGTATGTCTCCTTGGGTGCCGCAATGTTTGTGTGATGTCACGCACCTGCATCTCGGTGAAATCGGAGTTGGAAATTTCCACACAAGTTTCCAAGTTGGAATTCTGACTTTAAGTGGCTTTCCATTGCACCTTTCCTAGCAGTAAATTGGAAAATGTGACTTTCTGAGTTGAATGGAATGCAGCATTAACCTACAGTATATACTGGCTAGGCTTATTAATTGTCCAATATTTGGCAAGTTGAGATTATTGGTATCGGACAATAACTATACCTTAATGTCAGAGAATTACAAAGCTGTTTACAAAGCTCTAAAGAATGAAAAATAAATACACGAGACTGGTATTGTAATCTTTTCCAAGCCAAAGCTTCACCTCCATGTGAAAGGCGCTACTTGGCAAGGATATGCATGAATGTTGTGTGCTAATTCTTGTGAGCAAAGTTGAATATCAGCTATTCAGGCTGGGCAATATATAGAATATTCACTATGTAATCTCAATGATATTGCTGACAATATAAAATAAAGCAATGTCATGAATATCATGGTGATTTTTATTTGTGCTTTTTATTTGGCCATTCAGTTCATAAAAAGCACATCAGTAGAATAATTTCATGATTCTTCAGGGCTGCACAATTAATCAAAATAGCTTCAAAATGGTGATTTGTTCATATGTGATTATTTAACTGTAAAAGGCTGCGATTTAAAGGCAGATAAACATTGACTGTGTGTGCTTCAGTAGATTCGAGCACAATCACAGTGCTCATGGGCTCGTGTTTTTAGTGCTTTTAGAGCACTTCACATGCATTGTGAAAGAAAAGTACTGCAGGTTCAAGCATTCATGCAATTCCAATTATTAGTAACCACTTGAAGTTTTTACACAAATCTACAAAGGCGACACGGTATAACAGAAAAGGGGGATATGACAGCATTTCACCAGATACAGAACATTGTAAACTGTTAAATACACACTGTACTTTCTTGTAGTGTCAAAATAAAAGCTCCAGAGGAAGGTAAGGAAGTTAATAGGACAGAAAAATATTACTTTTATATCAAACAATTCTAATTCCTAAAATAATCATGATTATTCAGAATTATAATAAAAAACTTTACTGTGTTCCACAGTAATAATTTAGGATTATGCAATATTCATCTGGGTTCCTTAAAATAAGTAGATGCTGCACAACTTGTTCATTTAGTAAAAATATATGAAGGTAAATAATGTGTTTCATTAAGCTACTATGTATCATTGCATATAAAATATAAACATAAAAGTGCATATCAATTAAAAAGATTAAATCTCATTCTCCCAGTGCCTTTAAAATATTGATTCTACTTGGCTACAATGGCTGTTTGTATGAAATGATGGTTCCTCTGATTTGATAAAACAAAAACAAAAAACACTTTTGATCCATTTCTGAGCAAATACATAATTATCAAGACGAATATCGTCAATATGCTGAAAAATATAGAGATATAATTTTTGTAGCCATATCGCCCAGGGCTGATGAGATGATCAAACCTGCAATGGGTGAGTTTCCAGTTTTCCCAGCAGATCACATTAGCCTTCGCTCTCCAACAGGTCTAGATTTCCACACAACAAATCACATCGCCTTATCCGAAGCAGTATTTTTCATTCCCTTTGTTATTAAAAATGCTCTCTTTTAAAGCAAAATTCAGGCAGTGAGTCAGACAGTTATATAAGGGTTCTAGCTCTGGCGCACTGCAAGGTGTTTCATGCGTTGGCCTGATCCTAAAACATTCATTAAAGGATGATGCACTCTGACTGGCGTATTGGCATTTGCACCCTGTCACCTTCCAGCCGCAGTCACTGAGGTCAGATCAGATCACTCTCTGGCATGTCTTATCTCCTGGATCGTCAGTGCTCTGTCATTAGCTGTTCAAAGGTACACCAGCTAACCTGTCAATTCCCCCAAAATGAGGATGGTAATTCCTTATGGATGGAGTTATGAAGTTATTATGCCTGTGTTAATTTATATTAAGGAGGCTGGAATAAGCCTTCGTACCTGGTTGAGACATAGGAATGGATCAGGATTGTCATACAGCTGACTAGTCTTTGTGAGGACAAGTAGTTGATCTAGATTTTATCTATTTTTTTTATTTTTAGCAGGCTTTAATTAAGGTGCTGACAGTGTGCTGATGTAGCTGTTAAATATGTAGGACAGCAAACCCTCTGAAAGTAATAGCAATAGTCAAACAGTCAAAAAAAAATGTCTGACTTTTTAAAATGCATCCGAGGACCCCTGCATTCTATTTTCATTCCGTTGCACCCCATGTAACTTAAGGGGGCGTTTGCACCAAAAACATCGTTGCATCCATCCGCGTTGATGTGTTTAAATTGTTTTCCTATGAAATATCCACTAGACGCACGCCGTGTCTCGCTGTTTTTTCAGAGACTCACAAATTTTTTTAGTTGCCATGTCAAGTTAAAAAGAACTTTGTTAAATAGCCATCTCCAGACACCTGCGTTTTGCTCCATTTGTGGCGTGGGTCTAGCATTTTTAGTGCATGGATGTGTTCGGTGTGTGCAGCGCCTAAGAAATGCACCCAATCAGGGTCACGTGAACCTGAAACCTGATGAATTACGTATATGGGCTTCCTTAAGACTGACTAGTTGACTTTGAAAATATGTACTTTTGTGCATTCCTTCTGAGAGGAGAAGAAGAGATAGAGAGAAATACTAATTATCAGAGACCGTTTCACTCTGCAACATAGTAACTAATTATTCTTTTTCATGCTGCTTTCAAGCCAGCATTTTAAAGCATTAAATTAAGGGCAAGAAGAAAGCAGGAAAACCGAGAGAGAGATAGAGAAAGTCCAGAGTCTTTCTTCTTGCCAATTAAAAAGTTTTTAGAGACCAGTGGCAAAGTTACGGCAAGAAAAATGAGGCCGAAAACCTTACTCAGCTGCACCTTCTGCAGTTTTTATAACCAATGTATGCACTGTGTCAACATAAATGTCATGAATTGCCCCTTTACGCACTGGACATACACACTCCAGCACACAAATAGGATTACGTACACAGGTGCGGTGTCAAAGATGCCTGCAATGCTCCACTAAAAATTAATGTGGCCTACGTGCATTTTTAGCTCCCATTGCACTTTTTTCATTGCTCTTGTACTCTTACACACTCACACACACCCTTATCACTAACAAATGCCACCTTTCTTTCATTGTTTATGGTCCTATGATGATTTAAGCTCTGCCACTCAATTTTAACTTCATCAACTTCCTCTTTAGCCTTCCTCTCTTTCTCTTTTTCTTTTCCCTTGAAGCTCTCTCTCTCTCTCTCTCTCCCGGTCTCCTTCCTGCTCCTGTTCTTTTTCAGTTGTATGTTTAACAGGAACCCTGGCTTCTAAAGCCAAAGCTTTTATAGATCCTGTTTTATTGGATAGTGCTCTATGACTTTGGCCTTAACCAAACAGGAGGGGGGGTTGGACCTCCTGCAGTATAGGGGGCTGTGCAGAGAAGATACTGTCCGTATTTACATTTAGCCTTGTGATGAAGATGGGAGATGGGGCTTAAAGGAATATTCCAAATTCAATACAAGTTAAGCTCAATCGACAGCATTTGTGGCTTAATGTTGATTCCTTCAAAAATTAATTTTGATTCATCCCTCCTTTTCTTTAAAAAATATAACAAATCGAGGTTACAGTGAGGCACTTATAATGGAATTGAATGGGGCCAATTTTTGTGAAGCATATAATTTTATAAAAGCACTTACATACAATTTTCTGTTAAAACTTGTGTGTTATTTGAGCTGCAAAGTTGTTTAAATCATCATTTTTTTTAAAGGTGTTACGTCGTCCTGTCAACAAAGTTGTAAATTTGGCTATAACTTTACACAGAAAAGGTTAGTAAGCAATTTTATCACACCAAAATTATTTTAACATGCATATTGTTTACATCTTTTGGCTATACTTTTGAAACAGTGAGTATTTTAACATTTACAGATTGGCCCCATTCTTTTCCATTGTGCCTCACTGTAACACAGATTTTTGCTTTTTTTAAAGAAAAGGGGGTCGAGTCAAAATAAATTTTTGTGGGAATCAAAGTTATGCCACAAGTTCTGTCGATTGAGCTTAACTTGTATTGAACCTGGAATATTCCATTAAGGGTTCTCCATCAATTAAGCCAGCATCACTATTATAAAGTACCTTACAATTAGGGCTGGGTGATATAGCTGCACACAATATATATATATATATACAGGTGCATCTCAATAAATTAAAATGTCGTGGAAAAGTTCATTTATTTCAGTAATCCAACTCAAATTGTGAAACTCGTGTATTAAATAAATTCAGTGCACACAGACTGAAGTAGTTTAAGTCTTTGGTTCTTTTAATTGTGATGATTTTGGCTCACATTTAACAAAAACCCACCAATTCACTATCTCAAAAAATTAGAATACATCATAAGACCAATAAAAAAAAAACATTTTTAGTGAATTGTTGGCCTTCTGGAAAGCATGTTCATTTACTGTATATGTACTCAATACTTGGTAGGGGCTCCTTTTGCTTTAATTACTGCCTCAATTCGGCGTGGCATGGAGGTGATCAGTTTGTGGCACTGCTGAGGTGGGATGGAAGCCCAGGTTTCTTTGACAGTGGCCTTCAGCTCATCTGCATTTTTTGGTCTCTTGTTTCTCATTTTCCTCTTGACTATACCCCATAGATTCTCTATGGGGTTCAGGTCTGGTGAGTTTGCTGGCCAGTCAAGCACACCAACACCATGGTCATTTAACCAACTTTTGGTGCTTTTGGCAGTGTGGGCAGGTGCCAAATCCTGCTGGAAAATGAAATCAGCATCTTTAAAAAGCTGGTCAGCAGAAGGAAGCATGAAGTGCTCCAAAATTTCTTGGTAAACTGGTGCAGTGACTTTGGTTTTCAAAAAACACAATGGACCAACACCAGCAGATGACATTGCACCCCAAATCATCACAGACTGTGGAAACTTAACACTGGACTTCAAGCAACTTGGGCTATGAGCTTCTCCACCCTTCCTCCAGACTCTAGGACCTTGGTTTCCAAATGAAATACAAAACTTGCTCTCATCTGAAAAGAGGACTTTGGACCACTGGGCAACAGTCCAGTTCTTCTCCTTAGCCCAGGTAAGACGCCTCTGACATTGTCTGTGGTTCAGGAGTGGCTTAACAAGAGGAATACGACAACTGTAGCCAAATTCCTTGACACGTCTGTGTGTGGTGGCTCTTGATGCCTTGACCCCAGCCTCAGTCCATTCCTTGTGAAGTTCACCCAAATTCTTGAATCGATTTTGCTTGACAATCCTCATAAGGCTGCGGTTCTCTTGGTTGGTTGTGCATCTTTTTCTTCCACACTTTTTCCTTCCACTCAACTTTCTGTTAACATGCTTGGATACAGCACTCTGTGAACAGCCAGCTTCTTTGGCAATGAATGTTTGTGGCTTACCCTCCTTGTGAAGGGTGTCAATGATTGTCTTCTGGACAACTGTCAGATCAGCAGTCTTCCCCATGATTGTGCAGCCTAGTGAACCAAACTGAGAGACCATTTTGAAGGCTCAGGAAACCTTTGCAGGTGTTTTGAGTTGATTAGCTGATTGGCATGTCACCATATTCTAATTTTTTGAGATAGTGAATTGGTGGGTTTTTGTTAAATGTGAGCCAAAATCATCACAATTAAAAGAACCTAAGACTTAAACTACTTTAGTCTGTGTGCATTGAATTTATTTAATACACAAGTTTCACAATTTGAGTTGAATTACTGAAATAAATGAACTTTTCCACGACATTCTAATTTATTGAGATGCACCTGTATATATATATATATATATATATATATATATATATATATATATATATATATATATATATATATATGCAATTATCTAATCAGCCAACTGTGTGGCAGCAGTGTAATGTATAAAATCATGCAGATATGGGTCAGAAGCTTCAGTTAATGTTCACATCAACCATCAGATCTTAGTGCTTTAGACCATGGCATGATTGTTGGTGCCAGACGGGCTGGTTTAAGTATTTCTGTAACTGCTGATCTCCTGAGATTTTCACGTGCAACAGTCTCTAGAGTGTATAGAGAATGGTGCGAAAAACTAAAAACATCCAGCGAGTGGCAGTTCTGTGGGTGAAAACAGTTTGTTAATGACATAGATCAGAGGAGAATGGCCAAATTGGTCCAAGCTGACAGGAAGGTGACAGTAGCCCAAATAAACATGCATTAAAACAGTGCTATGCAGAAAAGTATTTCTGAACACACAACATGTCGAACATTGAGGCAGTGGGCTACAGCAGCAGAAGACCACTCTGGGTACCACTTCTGTCATCTTAGAACAGGAAACTAAGGCTGCAGTGGGCACAGGCTCACCAAAACTGGATAGTAGACAATTGGAAAAACATTGCCTTGTCTGACAAATATGGATTTCTGCTGAGGTACACAAATGGTAGGCCCACTGCAGCCTCAGTTTTCTGTTCTCAGCTGGCAGAAGTGGAACCCAACGTGGTCCTCTGCTGTTGTTGCCCATCCGCCTCAAGGTTCGACGTGTTGTGCATTCTGAGATGCTATTCTGCTCACTACAATTGTGCAGAGGGGTTATCTTAGTTACCTTAGCCTTTCTGTCAGCTCGAACCAGTCTGGCCATTCTCCGTTGACCTCTCTCATCAACAAGGCGTTTTTGTCCACAGAACTGCTCTCTGGTTATTTTTTGTTTTTCGCACCATTCTCTATACACTCTAGTGACTGTTGCACGTGAAAATCCCAGGAGATCAGCAATTACAGAAATACTCAAACCAGCCTGTCTGGCACCAACAATCATGTCACGGCCTAAATCACTGAGATCACATTTTTTCCCCATTCTGATAGTTGATGTGAACATTAACTGAAGCTCCTGACCCGTATCTGCATGATTTTATACATTACACTGCTGCCACATGATTGGCTGATTAGATAATTGCATGAATAAGTAGATGTACAGGTGTACCTAATAAAGTGGCCGGTGAGTTTATATATTATACTTAAACATTTTAATACTAGTTAAAGGAATGTTCTGGATTCAATACAAGTTAAGCTCTATTAACAGCACTTGTGGCATAATGTTGATTTCCACAAAAAGTAATTACAACCCGCCCCTCATTTAATAAAAAGAAGAAGCAAAAATCAACAGTAAGGTACTTAAAATGGAACTGAATGGGGCCGGTACAGAAACATTAAAATACACACTGTTTCAAAAGTATAGCCACAAGACGTAAACATGATACATGATATAGCTAAACATGATTTTAGAGTAATAATATCACTTACTAACCTTATCTGTGTAAAAGTTTATTCAATACTGGGATTACAGGATATTAAGTTGTAATATTGGATATAACTGTACACAGATATGGTTGAACTTACCAACTCTTAACTCCATTTTGCTACTGAAGTTTAAATCAGAGAATCAGAGATGCAATTAAAGCATCTCTACTTACACACTTTCAAACTCACAAACTAGTCTAATGACAGAGTCTTTAGGAAATTAATGTCTAAATAAAAAGTGCATTAAACTATCACGATGTTGCTTAATTTTATTTTGCCAGCACAATCATTCTAAATACACTGTGTAAAATATCGCCCAGCCCTATGTATAAACAGCTTCATTCTAGGAACTCAATCCTCTCATATCCTTTGTTAATCATTGGGACTTATTATTGTGATTAGTTGCAGCAGTCCCAGTGAGCATCACTGTTGTTCACTAATGACTCGCTTTAATAAACAATCATACATGCCTATCATTACACACAATAGATGTGAGCATACCTTAACATACATAAGCTGGACGGGCAGATGAAAAGGTCTGTTAGGCCGGTGAATGTGCAAACAGGCCTGATGAAAGATGATAGGCCAGCTGAGCATTAACTAATGCCTAGCAAATGTTCTCTTGGCTTTGTTGTCAAAGGGTTGCATCACACACTGGCCTCACTGCTTTGCCATGCCCTTGAATTGCCAAGCACCTCTGCTGTCACAATATACAGTGGCATTCAAAAGTCTAAATCCACATTAAAAGTCTGGGATTCAGAAATGTAATATTGCAATCTGAATATGATATTCATACATTTTAATGTTCAACTTTTCACTCAAATTATTATGATGATAATAACATAATTTGTTCTGGGAAAAAAAAAAAAAAAAACTATATCAAATTATAAAAATGCAAAATAGAGGCATGTTTACAAGTGGACTCCAGGCCAGCTGAATGTAATGGCATTTAAGTGTATTTGTCCTGTATCAAGCATTACGTTACAGTATATGTGTTGCATTGAGTCCCATGGCACCTCTCAGCTCTGTGATCATGCTTTCTCAAGCTTAAACCTTAAGCTGCTAGATCCCCTTTACTTTCTCTTCACGCACAATAAAAAGATCTAATTCCCCTCTCTGGTCCAGAGCCACCCATTCATAGAGCCAGAGAGCCCACGCGGTATGTATCAAGGCGGCTTGTGTTTGGCCAGTGCGCTTCGTATCTGAACATAAAAATACCAAAGAAGCATTGATATACCCTTACGCATGCATGCATCTGTCAACGGATCGCTTTTTGAATGTGCTTCATTGTATCAGGTTTCAAAGAAGAAATATGCCTTTGGAGGGGAGGCCAGACAACTTACAGAGAATTACTCGCAGAAAGAACTCTGGATCACTGGCTTTTTTTAGATGTCTATGCTGTGACTCATATAATCTGACCTTATTAACCTGTGACAAAAACAAAACAGACTATATTTGGTTACTGATCTGTTAGGTTGCCAAATCCCCAATTTGCTTGCACATGATCACTTCCTTATTCTAACCTCATTCGATATGTTGTGTGTGTCCACTTTATTACAGCTACATTAGCAAACACATTTCAGTACAAATATGCAATTGCAGTGTGAAGTATTTTTTGATGTTAAGATACTTTCTCCTATCAAAGCTTAATGTGCAGAGACAACTGTATACAGGGACTAAAAACAAAAAAAGAATGGAAACTAAAACCGAAAACAAACAAAACATTTTAAAGAACATAAAGAAAACGGGAACAAAGTTCCTTTAAATTGTTCCAGAGTGAAAGAGTTGTTTTTAAATGCTGGTAAAAGTTTAATAACTGGTTAATTTATTTCCGATAATTTTTTTTTTTAATGAAACCAAAGACCAAAGGGTTTATCACAATCAATTTCCAGAACCACACCACTTCCTGTTGCCCAAAAAATGGGTCTTTACTCCTTTTAGTTGAACATGATAAGCATGTGCTTTGATCCTGAATGAAACCGCTTCATCACATTTCTTTGCCTAATAGTACATTGTGGATGTAGGCTTCCGTAACATGCTGAAGACCTTTTTGGCAACTATAGATAATTATTACATACAGTATGTATGTACATGCATGATTAGTCCAGATCAAAGAAAAATATAGAGAAAAAATAAAAATTTCTCAGTTGTTCCAAGTCTTCACTGAATTATTGTTAGTTATGATGCATTAAAACAAATAAAGTAAAATAAAATAATTAAAAAATGATTAAATAATTCAAATAAAATAATTCACACAAGATGACATTTAGTTCAAACGTACCCACGCAGTGTGTGCTTGTATGCAGGAGAAAGAGATTTAGGCTATTAGTTGATTTTAGATGGCCAGATTTTTGGGCAATATATATAAAGGTGCAATATGTAACACTTTTTTTTTTTGTTTTTTGCCAATGTGTGAACGGCTTGTAACACAACTTAAAAAAATAAGCCCTTCCCGTTCTTCCTAGGTTGCCTATTAAAGCCTGTAGACTGATTTTCATGCGAAGGGAGTGGGTCGGTTTTGCCGGGAAAATCAAAAGGATGTGACGTTTATGCAGAGACCGAGACCCTTGCCTCAGTAATCGCTTCTCTTCCACTATTCAACAGCGACAACAAACTGCAACACTAGGTAACATTATCTTAGGGATGGAATCCAGCAAACGTCCGGCTCCCGGCACAACACCGACTTCTACACAAACATTAAAAAAAAACATTTATCTACTGAATCCCATCTGGCTAAGCGGGAACGTGATCGTGGTCGAGCGAAAACTGGAGTGAACATCAGCAGGGCATTTGATTCCTGGAGGGACATTTGTTCGGTTTTGGGGATCAAAACCGACCCTGAATTGGCGTTCTTCTTATTGGACAGGTAAGCTTACATAACTGCAAAGCATGTGAAATATAGTGCCATAAGGATTGATCTGTGATTTTGACCTTGACTGCTAACGCTGACGAATTGCAAGCTACCTTGCTTCGTAACTTTCAAATAATTTCAACAATCTTCTTTTTATACTAAAAGTCAGGTATACTGGATAAATTTAAGCAAATACGCTGGTTTCTTATTCGTAGTACAACATATGACATACAAAACATACAATAGTAAACTGTCTGGTATAGTTCGGTAGTATGTAGCTGTATGTGTGTATCATTATACTATGTTAGCTAATAAGTAGTTTTAGTTTAGTCTCAAAGTTTGTAGTAAAACAATCATAACTGTGTAATTTTAATTATGCTACCTCATCTGTCAGCATGATGCCGGTGGATCACGTTCAGTCTCTTTGTACGTTACATCATTTTTTTGGCTGATGCTCGCTCGCTTGCGTCCCAATGGAGTGTGTGCACAAGCGCGAGCACGAGCAACAGGTAGCTGGCTGCAGTTCACTTAAGGGCCACAGGTGTCATTAATAACAAGGGTTTCTGAATCTTACATACTGCACCTTTAATATCAAGAATATATTTATTGAAAAGACATTATTTTATATAGGCTACTGTATAATATGCTTGCTATGATTTCTATGCTGATAATTTATGGGATCAAAATCCCACCAAATGTATTGCGGTCACAGATCCAAAAATAATAAGCGTGAATCAAAAAATAATAAGCGCAGATAAAAAAATAATAAGCGCAAAATAAATAAAAAGTGCAGGTCAAAATAATAAGCACAGATAAAAAAATAACAAGCATGAATCAAAAATATATAAACACATTTAAAATATGCTGCAAAAAAACAAAAAATTAAAGCAAAGTCATCAGAATTGCAAACAAAATCATGTTTCCCTTGGTTATATTACTGTTTTTTGTGCTCTCTGACAATTTTGCTCATATTTTCAGTTTTTTGTACACTTACGCTGTTTCTTTGCTTTTGTTTCCAAGTTCTGCGCTTGATTTCCCAAAACTTGTGAGTACAGTTTCAAATCAGGGGGCATTTTGCGTCGCCATTGGTCCACTAGTTCTTGATCGACAGCTCCTCCTCTAGCCAATCATTCGAAGAGGGGAGGTGACGTCACTCCAGTGCAACTCCAACGGCTGCTGCTCAATATTATATTATTTGTGGTTGATAGATACGCTGCTTGTGTCTGTTTTGAGTATTTTCTGCCAGCTCTAGGAAACAGTGTATTGTCCAAGTAGGCCGTTATCATAGTCCATTAACACATGTATCGAGTCAGCTGAATTTAGTTAGCAGAGTCTTTAGTTTAGGCATTATTTAAGACTTCCTTGTTTGTTGGTTATTGGCTGCATATCTAAAAAAAAAAAAAAAAAAAAAAAAAAAACAAGGCTGGGTTGGTGTGGATGTTTGATGCATGTTTTTACTAGCTGTACCAATGTAGTCACGAGTTCAGAACCCAACTTGATCCGCTATATCAAAAGTTTTGGAAAACCAAGCGCAGAACTTGGAAACAAAAGCAAAGAAAAATACAGCGTAAGCGTACGAAAAAATGAAAATATGAGCAAAATTGTCAGAGAGCACAAAAAACAGTAATATAACCAAGGGAAACATGATTTTGTTTGCAATTCTGATGACTTTGCTTTAATTTTTTTGTTGTTTTTTTGCAGCATATTTTAAATGTGTTTATATATTTTTGATTCATGCTTGTTATTTTTTAATCTGTGCTTATTATTTTGCAATATTTGTTATTTATTTTTTCACGTATTATTTTTTTATCTGCACTTATTATTTTTTGATTCACGCTTATTATTTTGATTCATGCCTATTATTTTTGGATCCGTGACCGCAATACATTTGGTGGGATTTTAATCCCATAGTAATTCCCCCACATAGGAAAAAAATAATGCTTATATTTTCGCTTATTTTAGGTGAAAAAAGTCCCTTATTTTGAACTTGTTTTTCCAGACCAGTTCACTTGATTCTTTTGTGAGATCTGGCAACACTGCAACTGGTATATCACCCACCCTTAGCACAGAGTACAGACATTTTAAAGAGAACATTATTAACTGTTCTTTTATTTAGTTCTAACCGGTTACCAATTGGAAAGGAGGCTATAGAATGCTGGAACCTGGAACAAAAAACAGTTTCTGCTCCGAAGGAACCGAAATGAACAACATTACATTTTTAGTCCCTAACTGTAAGCAATTTGTAGCTTAATTTCTTTGAAAAGTGTAAAAACTGTGGCTCCGTTGTGCTTTCAAAACATTGCTCTGCTTGTTTGAGCATTCTGACCATGTCACGATCTGTTTGTCCAACCAGTGTTCAGGAAACCTGCTTGAAGACAATTATCATTTTTGCTCTTCGGTTTTGTGACGCTAGTTGCGCAGAAATTACACACTTCATCTTTAAGACTTTTCAAATCACTTTTGCATCCAAAGTTCTTTCATGTAATGTGTATAGAAAAGAATAGGCCTAGTAGCCATTTTGTACATACAAAATTAACAGAATGTACAACAAATTAGAACTTTTTTCAGTGGTTTATCAATGGAGTCATCAGTGTAGTCCTGCCTTTTAATCCAGATTATTGTGGCTACAGAGCCCATGCGATTTACGCAGGTTTTGTTACCCATTGTTGTTGCCAAAGAAGCAAAAGAGCTGCCTAGTGTTTCGCGTGATATCCATGGTTTGCACAAGGGGCTTTTTGTGTACAGGGATAGATGGGATTATGGTCCGGGTAGTCTGAGGTATGTTACTCCAGCGAGCATGTCACATGGAAAAGACAACTAAGAGAGGAGGGGGTTGCACGTGCATTGACAATGAAAGATTCAGCTTTAGACTCGAGAGTTCAGTCTGCTAGGCAGCCCAAGACAGAATTTATTTGTATTTTCTACACTGATTTTGAGGTAAAATCTGTGGAATTCTGCAGAATGGATTTAACCATGGTAAAATGTGTTAATAGAACCTGAGAGTACTAAACTATTATTGGCAGCTGAAAGTATTATCACATTAGCCAAAATAAGTATTAAATGAATGTGCAAGGGGAAGGGGGATGTAGAACTTAGTGAATGGCGGGCATTCTAATTTTGTGGAAATATCCGGAGCTTCCTGTGGAGTTCTTCAGGCATCTGATGCCCTAGTTGCCGTAGTTTGCCTATTACGCTAGGTTTTAATATAGTTGTATTTTGGACTAATTGCTTTGTCACACATGTTAATTTTGATTTTCTCTTTTGTATTACAGACCTCATTAATTGTTAGCACATTATCGTTGGAGAGTGTGGCGGGCTTAGATTGCGAGCATCGCTTCGCAGAGCCGTCGGATGACTGTCTGACTCATCACAACCCGCGAATGACAGGCGTGCATTCAAGGGTGGGGCCCTCCTCAGTCTCACATGATTGGCCGCTGGATGGAAATAAGGTGAATGGAACACATGCCCAAGGAGCAGGACCCAAACCAATCAGAGGGAGAAGAGAAACGGTGAGCCACATCCCTTCACAGGGTAGTTCACTCATACAGTAAATAAATGTTCTGTTTAAAAAAGTGATTTACTCACCCTCATCTTATATGGAACACAAAAGGAGATATTACGCAGAAAGTTAGCCTCAGTCACTACTCAATTTCATTGCATATTTTTTTCTCATATAATGAAAGTGAATGCTGACTGAGCCTAACATTTCGTCCTAATATTTCTTTTTGTGTTCCATGGATGAATGAAAGCCATACAGGTTCGGAGCGATATGATGGTGAGTAAATGTTGACAGAATTCTCATTTTTGGGTGAAGTATCCTTTTTTCAGCACTGATTTTAGAACAGTTTCAACATTTATTGGATTAATAATAGTTGAATGGTTGCTTTGAGTTCAGCTTTTCTGTGATTTTGTTTGTCTCTGGTGTAAAGTTGCTTGTGCTTCCTGCTTCTGTGTGTGTTTATCTAATTTTCTATCTCACGTGGTGATGTGTCAGGAGACTAAAATTTTCTGGTCAGCGCACACAGTCTCCTACATAATTCAGTTTTCCTGGTAACTGGCTCCATTTGCTGTTGTGTACCGGTATGTGTACAGCTCACACAGTGAGTGCAGCGCTGGCTCAGTGCCTTGCTTTTCAGTTTAAAGGCAGACACTAAGAGACCAACCTTTACCTCACCAACTATTCTGCACAAACATACACATGCACAGACATACACACATTTTGTGGAAGGCCTGGAGCCAGCAGAAGAGATAGCTAAAGCCTTAGTGAATGCCAGTTACTGTCCAAAGTCAGTACAGATTCAAAGCCTTAAACACACACACACTGGCATGTGAGCTCTTGGTCTTTGTAAGATGGCACAGACTGTCCCCTCATATTCCAAATGAGATTTAGGGTCAGAGCCAATAGAATTGTTTTAGCCAATTAGCCATGCACATGAAGACTTCCCTCTCAGCGTGTTTGTGTGTGATGTGCCCTTAGGCAATTTCTTTATTTAGAAGTTCTCTTGTTGTGTTTCCACTTCACTGACAGAACCAACCCTGCCCCCTCTTTCCCTACCCAAGCCGATATCTCAGATACCTCATGGCTTGTTGAGGAGATGTGTTCTAGTACTTCTCTAAGCTATCAGATTTCCTGAAAAAAAAAAAAAAAAACACAATGAGGTTGGGACCTGAGCTAGGGATGAGAATATCAAGCCTTATTTGATGAAAATTACGTGACTGTGAAAGATATTACATGGGTCCATACATGTTTTGCTTCAGTTCCAATGTGAAATGTCCACTGTGTGGCACTCAAAGTGAGTTAAATTTTCTCCCAAACAGATGCTCTTTCGAGTTTAAAATCAGCTAAAGCTACATCCATCCCTACCCTAAACCTTAAATCCAAACTTAACAGATAGTATCATAATAAGCAAATGTGAGATGAATAACGCGACTGCTGAAGCAACCACATCATTTTGTTGTGCTTCTGTGACGCTTTCGGCTAATGTAAGGCTGTCGAGATTCTAATATTTGGCTGATGATTAATTGTCAAACAAAAGATTGGGCTCTCACAATTATGACGATTAATTGTCTGTTTTAGGGCTCTCACAATTATGAAGATTAATTGTCTGTTTTAGGGCTTTCACGATTATGACGGTTGTCATACAAAGTGTCATGCTTTTATTATAGGTGTACTGTATGTGTGCTTAATAAACCTTAAGAAGTCATTTATTCATATTTAACTTTTACATGGTTTCCTTTAAGGCTTTAAAAACTTATGAATGACATAAATAATATATATTTTAAATATCAAAATATTTCAAATTACTTAAATAAATCTCTATTTTTGGTCAATTTATTCTTGGTCCATTTTGCATTTACATTGTTGTTGTTGGAACCCAGCCAACCTGAAAATATTATATTATATTATATTATATTATATTATATTATATTATATTATGCAATAGTAAAATATTTGTCCAAAATTCTTTGCTTTCACACATTATTTCAAGGCTCTTAGACACACAATGCGTAATTACAGTATGCTCCAACTTCCAAGTAGAATAATCAATGTTTATGCAATGTGTCAACTCTAAAACAAGCAACCTTAAAGGTGAAGTGTGACATTGATAGAACAACCAGATAGTCCCACCACAAACTCACGCCATTGGTTGAGCCATTGACACTATGTCAGGCTGGTCTGGATGATTAAATAAATAGAGCAATGTTCTGATTATGGCACATATATTTACTGTACGCTTTTTTGAGTGAATAAACTGACCAATGGCATACTTATTGTTGTCTTTGCGTATTATGCTGTGGTAGTAGAAATAATTTTACCATTAAGAAATGGCACATGCCAAGTTTGTGGCAAAACATTAGGAATATCTCATGTTTTCTGAAATATGTCTGTAGATCATTGTTCTGTATTCAGTGTAAAATAATCATGTCTATGACTTGTTTTTAATACATATGCAATGAATTCGAATCAGGGAATGGTGCTTATTTAATTCTTTTTTTAATAGTGCTGTCAGTCGATTACGTTTTTTTTAATCGTGATTAATTGTATTATTTTATTTTTTTAGTTAATCACAGATTTTGAAAGCGTTGAAATTTGACACTATATATACTTATTTTCTTGTCAAAATGCATTTATTTCAATCTTAGGAAAGAAAACAAAACAATATGTAACAATGCTTTATTAACATTTTCCAAACAAAGCCTTCCACAGTATAAAGACAGAAATGCACTAAAATAGCATC
This sequence comes from Myxocyprinus asiaticus, assembly GCF_019703515.2. Lineage (NCBI taxonomy): Eukaryota > Metazoa > Chordata > Actinopteri > Cypriniformes > Catostomidae > Myxocyprinus > Myxocyprinus asiaticus. The sequence continues at coordinate 22,934,636 of NC_059375.1, read as the reverse complement.
AGTTCAAGTAACATTAAACATTTCCCAAAGTCTAAATGGGAGGTGGACTGAACTAACTGAAAAAAAACTAGTCTCCCTATAGGTTGCATTTTCATTGCAATGGACATTAAATCTCTTTAACTCTCATCCTCCACAATATTAATCTGCAAGTAGACTGTTGCTATCCACGTTGCTACAGCAATCATGAAGCCACATTCATGATTCGTGTCAGGATGTCAAAACCAGCGTCACGCACAGCTTACAACTCCACATGAAAAGTGCTTGCAGACAAAAACATCTCATTCTGCGTTTGGTGATAGTTAAGATTTGGTGTGCATCTGTAGTAATTAAAACGTGCCTTACATAGGCTGAAAAATACTTGATTTCTATCACAAGTCCCATCTGGGCTTGTTTTGTACGTTAAATAGCGTTAAGAGCTCCTTTCCCCATCACTTTATCACTGACACTGAATACATTTTTGTGGTGTTAGCATCAGTGTAATGACTCCGAGCAGACTCATCGCAGGTTCCACCCTTTCAACAAGGTTCTATGCTGATTTATGCTTTATTAACGGTAAATTAACTCATTAAACTTCTTTAAATATTCGTATGCTTTAACGCATTAATTCTGTCTAGTGCTGTCAAAAGTACTGGTACTTTGGTACCAAGTCGGCACTAAAATAAAAAAGATGTCACGATACCAGTGTTTGTGCAGTACCGGTAGTAACGAACACCGACTTAATTCAGACTGACACACAGCTGTTTTTAAATGCTCACACACTTATTTGAGTGTGTGCTCCGTTACTCCTTTTACACTGAAATCCACAATTATTCAAATTAAAATTGTGATATGTCCAAGTGTGATTATTAAACAGCGAAATGATGCAATCTTAATCTGCATTCGAGCTGCATGAGCTTTAAATGAATGTGTAAAGCAGACCGCTCATACACTGGGAAATCCACCGACAATGAGAATCATTCACGTTGTATGAGATGAAAAAAAAAAAAAAAAAAAAAAAGAGCACTAATCCAATGTGAAGCACATGTAGACTATATATTTATATAATTAAATCACAGCATTTGTGCTTTAACGATTACACTGGGCCATGAAGCGAACTGTTTATCCATCAGAAGAAGAAAGTAAAGATTCTGTCAAACCACATGTCAGAATAAAAGCAAGATTCAAAATAAAAGCTAGATGCCTGAAAATGAAGAAATTGAAACATAAATATATTACAACTGTATAGTAATTAATATTGTAGTAATATTAATAATAATAAGTAACAACGATAACAATAATAATGAAGCAATACATCACAAACAAGAGTACTGTTGTACTGAATAAAATTGCTAAAAGGCATTGGTGTGTTCAAAGTTTTTAAAAGTTTTAAGAATTTGATTAGACACTATTTGGATGATTAAACTTTAAAGCATGGAATTCTAGAAAATCAATGTAAAAAAGGAAGAAAAAAAAGAATTTGGGAAGAAATAAAATTTTGTATTTAGTTGGGTCCTACTTAAAAACACAATGCATACTTAATTGAGAAACACGAAGAAAAAAAAAATATATATATATATATTATCCCCTTTTCTCCCAATTTGAAATGCCAAGGTCCTCGTGGTGGCGTGGTTACTCACCTCAATCTGGGTGGCAGAGGACAAGTCTCAGTTGCAGCTGCTTCTGAGACCGTCAATCTGTGCATCTTATCACATGGCTCGTTGTGCATGGCCGCAGAGAATCCCAGCATGTGGAGGGTCATGCTACTCTCTGCAATCCACACACAACTTACCACGTGCCCCATTGAGAGCGAAAACCACTAATCGCGACCACGAGGAGGTTACCCCATGTGACTCTACCCTCCCTAGCAACTTGGCCAATTTGGTTGTTTAGGAGACCTGGCTGGAGTCACTCAGCACACCCTGGATTCGATCTTGCGACTCCAGGGGTGATAGCCAGTGTCAGTACTCGCTGAGCTACCCAGGCCCCCAAAAAATGCATTTCTTTTTATTACTTACATTGAAATGTAACTTTAAATAGGCTAAAGGAGCGTGTTCCAAATTAGCATATTTTTGCTGTGGTATCGAAATTGGTATTGAGAACCGTGAAATTTCACTGGTATCGGTACCGACTACTGAAATTTTGGTATCATGACAACACTAATTCTGACAGCTCTAATTTTTAATTGTAATAAGTAAATATTTTGGTATTAGAGATGAAATTTTTTGAGCAGTGAAGGCTGACTTGATTTACATTGTATTTGCTGTTTGTTGAATTATTACAGCCAAAATTGCCACGTTTTATTTCAAATTGCCTTCATCAGTATAGTCTGTGCTAAGTTTACTGTATCAAGACATTCTGTTCCACTGACATCTGGGACATCTGCTTTCAGATATGTGAAGAACCAGACATGTTGTTGTTGCTCTTTAGTTTTTATACAATACTACATTTCAATTCAATTAGCCACAGTGTTCGGGAGAATTAGCGCACAAATGTTGTTTTACTCTGAACCTGATGACACTGAGTTCCTAAATCTTCACTATTTGCTTCTAAATGCTCTTAGATTTGCATGAAGTCAATTGCCAGGATTTTCCTGCTGTTTGCCTAACAGTACATCTGTGCCCTGGAAAGGTGTAATCCACCTTAAGCAGAGAGACAGGATGCCTGCAGAGTGCTGAAATGTTTACTGTGGAGTTTTAAATATAGTTTACATTTTAGTATAGTTTTTATTAGTTGCAGTTACTTTTATTTTTTTATGGATAAATTTTTTTATTTTATATATATATATATATATAATCAGCCGATCAGCCACAACATTAAAACCACCTGCCAAATATTGTGTAGGTCTCCCTCGTGCCGACAATACAGCGCAACCCCGCATCTCAGAATAGCATTCTGAGATGATATTCTTCTCATCACAATTGTACAGAGCGGTTATCTGAGTTTCCGTAAACTTTGTCAGTTCAAACCAGCCTGTCTGGCACCAACAATCATGCCACAGTCCAAATCACTGAGATCAAATTTTTCCCCCATTCTGATGGTTGATGTGAACATTAACTGATGTTTATATGGTATAACGGTTTTATGCACTGCACTGCTGCCACACAATTGGCTGATTAGATAATCGCATGGATGATTGTTGATGCCAGATGGGCTGATTTGAGTATTTCTGGAACTGTCGATCTCCTGGGATTTTCACACACAACAGTCTCTAGAATTAACTGTGAATGGTGCCAAAAGCAAAAAACATCCAGTGAGCGGCAGTTCTACATAATGGAAATGCCTTGTTGATGAGAGATGTCAACAGAGAATGGCCAGACTGGTTTGAACTGACAAAGTCTATGGTAACTCAGATAACCGCTCTGTACAATTGTGGTGAGAAGAATAGCATCTCACAGTGCTATTCTGAGATGCGGGTTGGCGCTGTTTTGGCGGCACGAGGGGGAGCTACACAATATTAGGCAGGTGGTTTTAATGTTGTGGCTGATCGGTGTGTGTGTGTGTGTGTGTGTGTGTGTGTGTATATATATATATATATATATATATATATATATATATATATATTTGTATGTTTTATTGTAATTATAGTTAAACAAACAAGTAAAGAATCACCATTAGCCTAGTTTCCATTCAATTTTCGCGCTATTTTGTTGTTGACAAAGTGAAAATACGTTAAAAAAAAAATTGCGAAATTTGCCGTCTTCTGCCTGTTTCCATTTAAATGGCATTTTATCGATAAAAATGTTGTGCGTGATGACGTCATGCCTAAAAAAAACACTTTGTCGCATAAGTTTTGTTTAGCGCAAAATAAATATGCCCTGAAGGCGTTTCCATTTAGAAATGTGTGTTTATCGCTAATTCGCTTCCCAGATGTCCCTAATTCTTTTTCCCTGAAGTTTTGGTAAAATGGGGAGAGTATTGAGACAATTCATTGAAATTAGCCAGCTTACTATCATTTTAATTTCACAAATAAATGCAATCAGAAGACGAGGAATTGCAATCAGAAGGGAGCAGTTGCCCTTCTGATAGGACCGTAATATTGGTCCTGATGTCGCAGGTTGCCACCGGTTCCGACCAGAATGCGAATCGTCATGGCCCTGTTCAAGCTGTCAACCTGCACCAAGTAGTGGGGGAAACTTTCGGTCTTAGTATACGGACCATCCATCGATGTGTATATGCTGTGTGCACAGCTATTAAAGAAAAATTGATGCGGTTTAATATCAGGGTTTACATATATGATACATTCCTGATATTCAATAGGCTATTTTGAACAATCATCTAATCTAAAGCATTGCCATCACAGCTGCATTATGTCCCGTATATTTGTCCAGCAGCTTTTAACGACCAACTGAACTTGATTGTCATCTCAAATTATTTTAGTGTCATAATGCAACTTACATTTTCTGAAGAAGCTCAGCAAATGCAACCCGAGGTAAAGAGGGTTAGATTTAAAATATTTAAAAGTTTTAAAATGTTCAAAAGCTCGTTTTCTGAAAGTGAACTCCGCATTGGACAAATAGTTCTGAAGTGTAGAAAATGTAATTCAGCCGACTTTATTAGTCTGCAGAACAGGGTAAGGCTAATTTAAGTTTGTGTAAAGAAAAGGCATATATGCACTACCGGTCAAAAGTTTTGAAACACTTGACCGAAATGTTTCTCATGATCTTAAAAATCTTTTGATCTGAAGGCGTATGCTTAAATGTTTGAAATTAGTTTTGTAGACAAAAATATAATTGTGCCACTATATTCATTTATTTCACTATAAATCTAAAATTTAATAAAAAAAAAAAAAAAGTTTTTGAAATTGATGACTTGGACCAAATAATAAAGAAAAGCAGCCAATAAGTGCCCAGCAAATAGATGGGAACTCCTTCAATACTGTTTAAAAAGTATCCCAGGGTGATACCTCAAGAAGTTGGTACATTTCTGAAAATTCTAGTCTTTGTACTTTGTACTTTGAAGATGCTAAAATATAACACAGTTTTGATTTATTTTGGATTTTGTTTAGTCACAACATAATTCCCATAGTTCCATTTATGTTATTCCATAGTTTTGATGACTTTATTATTATTCTAAAATAATAGTTGGGCTATATGTTAGTGTTCCAAAAAAGCACACTAAAGCTTTTCTTCTAGTATTGAGCATATATTTTTAATTTAAAACATATATGCACAGAAATTATATGTTTTTTGTTTTGTGGGCTAATTCCGTGACTGCCGTCTATTATTTTGATTGGTGTAAAAAAGCAACTTTAATAAATAAACGGATGGCTACCACGATTAAATTAATCACAAACAGTGGCCATTCATTTGTTCTCCGTGCACTTGTCAAATGTGCATGTCTTGAAACAAGATATTTGTGTTGGCACTCCTGGAAGTGTCATGTTTGCAGTGATTCGGATCTTTATGCCGTTCGGATCAATCCATAATCATGTACAATAAATTGGCTTTCAAGGATCCTATACCTTGTCATCATGATTAACACAGGCAATGATTGGGGTAAATTCTGTCATGTGACACTACATTTTTGCGTTAATGCCAATTTTCTCAACAAATAGTGTTTCCAAACCAGTTTTTCGCGACATCTGATGTATCGACATAGAGTTTATGCGCTAGAGTTAAATGGAAAAATATTATGTCGATACTTGTGAAATTTTAACGATAAATTGCGTTTCCATCGGCTTAATTTTGATGCGCTAAAACTTTTTCCGCAAAAAATCCTTGGATGGAAACGTAGTTAATGTTAGTTTATCAACCGTGATTTTTAGTTTAGTTTAGTTTTTGTTTTCATTATTGTATTTCAGTTTTTCAGTTTTAATATTTTTTAAAGCTGAAACGTGTAACTTCTGTGTGAATAGTGTCACCAAAAAGAATTGCAAAAATAATCAAACTTTTCAAACAGATTCCAGAAAACGTCATGGTTACTGGTGTAACCTCCGTTCCCTGATGGAAGGAACGAGACGTTGGTGTCGATGTAGTGACACTAGGGGTCACTCTTGGGAGCCCGAGACACCTCTGGTCTTTGATAAAAGGCCAATGAAAATTGGCAAGTGGTATTTGCATGCCACTCCCCCGGACATACAGGTATAAAAGGAGCTGGTATGCAACCACTCATTCAGGTTTTACGCTGAGGAGCAGATATAAGGTCCGGCCATTTCAGCGGGTAGTTCAGCATTGTGGCAGGAGGGACCAACGTCTCGTTCCCTCCATCAGGGAACGGAGGTTACACCAGTAACCATGACGTTCCCTATCTGTCACTCACTTGACGTTGGTGTCGATTTAGTGACACTAGGGGTCCCTATACAAAACGCCACAAGGCTGAGCTGTGTTACGTGAACTGGCGGTGTGTGGTGGGCAGACTTGCTGTGTGCCTCATAGCCAGCACACCAGGTCGACACGTAACCTCCCCCAACACAGTTATGAGTGTCGAACGGCCCTTTTTGGGGACAAGTCGACTACCCAAAGATAGAGACAGGCTTAACCCAGTCGTGGCCTCTTTTCCCCTTCTCTTTTTCCACTCCCTAAAAAAGAAGGGGGATTATCCGACTGGGCCACCAGGACTAGTCGGGGGGTGTCCCTCCCAAGGGGAGGACACTGCAGAGACCACACCTCGCCCCAAGAGAGGGGGGGATATTTAAGTGGAAAAATACGTCACATGGTCTTTCCAACCATGTGGAGAGCCTTCAAGGTAAATCCTGCCCAATGGGGGAGGAGTTAATACAAACATGGAGACTGGGGCAGAGGGGCTCTGCCCAAGGAAGACGCAGTTTGCCAGCAGGGAAACGAATTAGCGGAAGATATAGATCGCATGGGGTTAGCCTTACAGGGAACAGCCACATGCGGAGCACCTACCCCAGAACCGGGCTCTTAGTTAGCGCGTGTACTGGGCCGGCAGCGAGTCTCTGAAAACTCGACTGCCACAGGGCTCGGAGGAAGTCAACCAGGGAACAAATTTTGTGAACACTACTGGGAATTAATGGCGCACGTCTTCAGCTCAAAAGGAGGTGGAAGGCGCTATGTGCAAGCGATACACCCGGCCGGCTATCCCGGGCTTATCCGCTTGTGTTGCGTGCCACTACCTGGGATGAAACCGGTTCCACCCGGAGGTTGTAGAACCTTGCAAAGGTGTTGGGTGTTGCCCAGCCCGCTGCTCTGCAAATGTCTGTTAGAGAGGCACCTCTGGCCAAGACCCAAGAAGCCGCTACACCACGGGTAGAATGGGCTCGTAGCCCTACCGGGGGCGGCATGTTTTGGGCGAGATATGCCATAGTTATAGCCAGTGGTCTTCCCGACGGGAAGAACACCACTTAGCGAACAGACGCCACTTAAAGGCATACAGGCGCCTCGTAGAGGGAGCCCTAGCCTGAGTGATCGTGTCTACTATCGCAGGTGGGAGACAGCTTAGGTCTTCCGCGTCCCGTCCAGGGGCCAGGCATGGAGATTCCAGAGGTCTGGGTGCGGGTGCCGGATGGTGCCCCTTCCCTGAGAAAGAAGGTCCTTCCTCAGGGGAATTTGCCAGGGGGGAGCTGTCACGAGGAGCGTGAGGTCCGAGCACCACGTCTGGGCGGGCCAGTAGGGTGCTACCAGGACGACCTGCTCCTCGTCCTCCCTGACCTTGCACAGGGTCTTTGCAAGCAGGCTCACTGGGGGAAGCGCATATTTGCGAATGCCAGGGGGCCAGCTGTGTGCCAGTGCGTCTATGCCGAGGGAGGCCTCGGTCAGGGCATACCAGAGCGGGCAGTGGGGAGGATTCTTGGGAGGCAAACAGGTGCACCTGTGCCTGTCGAATCGACTCCAAATCAGCTGGACTACCTGAAGGTGGAGTCTCCACTCTCCCCTGAGGGTAACCTGTTGTGACGGCGCGTCCGCCGTAGTGTTGAGGTTGCCTGGGATGTGAGTGGCTTGCAGCGACTTGAGGTGCTGCTGACTCTAGAGGAGGAGACGGCGGGCGAGTTGTGACATACAACGAGAGCGCAAACCACCTTGGCGGTTGACATATGCTACCGTTGTCGTGTTGTCTGTCTGAACTAACACGTGCTTGCCCTGGATCAACGGGCAAAACCTCTGCAGGGCGAGCAGAATTGCCAACAGCTCGAGGCAGTTGATGTGCCAATGCAGTCGCGGACCCATCCAGAGGCCGGCGGCTGCGTGTCCGTTGCAAACAGCGCCCCAGCCCATTTTGGAGGCATCTGTCATGACCACGACGCGCCTGAGGACCAGTTCTAGAGGAACACCTGCATGTAGGAATGAGAGGTCGGTCCAAGGGCTGAAAAGACGGTGACAGACCAACGTGATGGCACACGGTGTGTCCCATGGCGCCATGGCCGTCTCGGGACTCGAGGCTGGAGCCAGTGCTGAAGCGGCCTCATATGCATCAACCCGAGCGGGGTGGCCATCGCCAAGGATGCCATATGTCCCAGGAGCCTCTGAAGAAGTTTCAGTGGAACCGCTGTTCCCAGTTTGAACGCCTTCAAACAGGCCAGCACTGACTGGGCATGCTCGTTTGTAAGGCGCGCCATCAAGGAGACTGAGTCCAACTCCAAACCAAGAAAAGAGATGCTCTGAACTGGGAGGAGCTTGCGCTTTTCCCAGTTGACCCAAAGCCCTAGTCAGCTGAGGTGTGAGAGCACCAGGTCCCTGTGTGCACACAACATGTCTCGAGAGTGAGCTAGGATTAGCCAGTCATCGAGATCGCCCACCTCCCTTAACGGGGCAAGGGCAGACGCGAGGAGACAGGGACAGGCCGAAAGGGAGGACTTTGTACTGATACGCCTGACCCTCGAACGCGAACCGCAGGAAGGGTCTGTGTCGAGGAAGGATCGAGGCGTGGAAGTACGCATCTTTCAGGTCTACCACCGCAAACCAATCTTGATGCCGGACGCTCGCCAGAATGCGTTTTTGCGTCAGCATCTTGAACGGGAGTCTGTGTAAAGCCTAGTTCAGAACTCACAGGTCCAAGATTGGCCTCAACCCACCACCTTTTATAGCGGGCTCCGAATAAGAGGTCGAACTCGCCGTGAGTCGAGCCGGCGGACTCACCCGGAAGCCCGATTGGGGCAGATAAGCGTGCTGGGGAATGGGAGGTCCGTGGGGGGATACCCGGCAGAGGCGGTCCCATTGGGGTCCCCAAATCGCCCCTAGTGCTAGCCGCGCTGGCCTCATACCCGTGGGTAAAAGGACCGAGGCGGGAGCCTCTGGGGTGGCTCACTTTCTTATGAAGGCGAGCCGCGACCGCAACATTGCCATGGACATATTCTCACAATGAGAACATGACCATCCACGAACGCTGTCTCCGCGTGAGCAGTGCCCAGACATGAAAGACAGTGATCGTGACTGTTAGAAGGTGAGAGATAACGAGCACAACCAGGAATAACACACAATCGGAAAAGCATCTTTAAAAAGACGTTCCGTGTGTGCGCTCTTTTAGAGAAATATATACTCTTTTAGATGGGAAAAATGTTCTTTCAGAAAACATACTCTCTAGTTTTTCTGCCGAAGCGCCCAGGGGCGTTCTCTGCAGTGCACCAGTGCAGAGGGGGGAGAAGCCGCTGAAATGCACCGTCAGATCCAGCAGAGGTAAATGAACAGTAGTATTCAGCTCAATGAGCATGACCGTTCGGCTCCGAAGAGAAAATCTGAATGAGTGGTTGCATACCAGCTCCTTTTATACCCGTATGTCTGGGGGAGTGGCATGCAAATACCACTCGCCAATTTTCACTGGCCTTTTATCAAAGACCAGAGGTGTCTCGGGCTCCCAAGAGTGACCCCTTCTGTCACTACATCGACATCAACGTCGAGTGAGTGACAGATAGGGAACCCCCCCTGTCTTCCATTGGTTGTACAAACAGGTAGCCCTACTCCCACCACAAACTCACACCATTGGTTGAGGTCTGGATAGATGGGCAGCTCAAACAAAGAAAGTAATATTTTGATTGCTCTACAGATCCACAGTGTCATAGTTTCAGTTTAGGTACAGGTTACGTTAATTACCCTGGTTCATACCTATTAAGAGATTCAGAGAGCTGAGTGTGGCGGTATTTCGAATGCAAACATGAGCACGTGTTGGTGGACCAGTGGATGAAAACAGTGCCACCAGTCCTCCAGCCATGTGGTCATGTGATCTGCTGGCTGGCAGACTTTTTATCTCATCTGCTCTCTCGCTCGGACATGCAAATACTCACATACAAACAAGTACAGAAAAGAGTGTACACATGCATACACACACATTTCAATGGAATAAGCGCAATCCTTTTACCTGCTTTTTCAAATTCTCTCCACTCCTCCTGTCTCTCGCTTTCTGAGCGAACACGTGGCTGCTGTTCTGACATTAGAAGGGAACTGCCAGATCACATTTAGACAGGGTCTAAAATAAGCTCTCATAAAGCTGGCAGAGTGGGAAGAGAGAGCGAGAGACAGACTAAGAGAGGGAAAACAGCAAATACACAATGAGGGATTTAGAAGGAAGGAAACGCAGGATGGAGTAGTGCCAAAATCTCTCTTTCCATAAGAGAGTGCGGCCTGATTGCTCTTGAGATTCTCAGCTGCCTGTCAGTCAAATGATGCCAATCTGTCCATTACCGATTCTTAAAAAGTAGAACTGAAGGAAAGCAAAGCCTGAATTTCAGCACTTTGATTTTCTGGGAATAATTAAAGCATGTTGAGCCATGCATCAATTTAACATCATTTGGATTTATTTTATATGGCCTAGATTTTAAAATTGTCTAGTAAGTTCAATTGCAAGCATATGTGGGTAGTTGACATGAAATACTTTAGGGAAGTCGACGTGTCCTGCTGCGTCCTACTCACACTACTCATTGGTGTGTGAGTGTGTGTGTGAATGGGTGAATGTGTCAGTGTAAAGCGCTTTGGAACCACTAAGGTTAAAAAAGCGCTATATAAGTGCAGACCATTTACCATTTACTCAATCTAAAATTAATTTAAACAGCATTTTGCTAATTCTTTTATAATTGTTATTATGCGTGCAATTTTTAACGACCTCATATTAATTGAGACACTGCAGGACCATTCAAAATGAACTAGTGTAGACAAAAAATTTGTTTAAAGCTGATGTAACTTTTTTATTGTTAAAATGCATTCTCCTAAGCTTAATATGCAAATCCAACTATGAGTAAACCATTTATAGGTTAATTTTGTCGAAAACTGTAAGCAATGTGTCTCTGTGGCACAATGAAAATTCCTCTGTTTTGAGCGACCCGTCTATATATACACAATAACACCGATTCAACCAATGGCATGACTTTGGGGCAGGACTATCTCTTTGTATGCAGAAACCTGTTTTGAAAACAGCATTTATTTTTGGAATACTGTTTGGTTTACAAAAATTACCAGTCACAGCATATAAAATATATAATTTCCCTTATATATTTTATAATGTATATATATTTTATATTCATATAAATTTTAACCTGAAAAAAATAAAATAAAAAGGAAAGCTATGTTAGGCGTCAACTACCTATGTACCATTGTGGGTCTAAATTCAGGGTGGAACTATGAGCACATAAACTTTCTTTATCTTTCCAGTATTGAGAAGAGTGGTAGATTGATTCCAGACTCCCTCTTTGACTTTATTTATCCATTTTGTTCACCTGAATTGACCCATCTGACACTGTAGCTGCTTTTACCGTGTTCATCTTGTCATAAAGTATGAATGAAAATATAAATACGCCACTGGATTTTTCTTCCACCTCATTTGAGTTAATAAATGCAGAAATAGCCTAAAGTGACAGAACCAGTCGGCTTGTTTAGAAGCTGTGGCATATCTCAGGCTCCATCTCCCCTGCTTTATCATGCTGCTCGCCCGATCTCGCCATCTCTCATTCCTTACCCCGGATTACCACCCGCGAGGGATCACAGTGCCCAATCACAGTCCACAGGAGGGATTAAGAGAGAGGGAGAGCAAGAGAGAGAGTGAATCTCTCACGAGGGATTCTTTGATAAATTTGCAAAAAAGAGTCAGGGGAAATTTAGAGTTGGAGAGACAGGGGGCAGTGGAAAAAAGAGAGAGAGAGAGGCAGCGTTTCTTTGACAGACAGACAGACAGAGAGAGAGAGAGAGCGCACTTATGCAAGAGAGGCAGCTCTGTTAGTTTAGCAACAAGCTCTCTTGATGTGGTGAAAAGCCATAATCCTGAAGAACATCTTCAGCATGCACATCCTTCATTCCCACTGCATAATCAGGTGAGACCCTTCTCCTCCTCATACCTGTATTGCTGTACAAGCCTAGCTTTGGTGCTCACTCGTGGCTCTGCTTTTAAAGGATCCCTTCCTGGATTAAACTCGAAACCCTATTAAACCCAAGGTTTGTGTGTGTGGAAAGCTTTGGTGATATCGGAATCCCCTTTTGATGTGTTATGTGATGCTTTGATTAAACATTATGCTGATTTCTGATACTTTTGAATTGTGTCTGCCGCTGTACTGCATCTGAGTATTTAATGAGAATGGTTGACATCATTTCAGTATCATCGGATTGGACATATTGTGGGGCAGTTGTACATCGCTTTGTGTGCAAATTGATAGCTGCTTATTCCTGGCTCATTACGCAGTATTACTGTGCAAAATGCAACAGCTCCTCTTTCTTAATGGGAAAGTTGTGTAGCCCTCCATTTGGATCCGGAATAATTGATGTCTATTGCGGTTAGCAGGTGCCAACTTGGCTATTATTTATTTATTTATTATATTTTTCCCCCTCCATCCATTTCTTACTAGCCGTGTCCTCCGAGGTTTCTTTTTATAGTGAATGTCAGAGTGCAAAAACACCTTTCCCACTTTGTCTTTCTCTGTTTCTGTCTCTGTCCATCTGTCTATCTTAAAATCCTGATGTCTATTTTTTGTCTTCCCACATTAAGTGGTAGGGCTTCAGGTTTCTTAATATGCTTCACTTTTACTGTGATGGAGGTTGTTAAATTAATCTCGTTTCAGTATTGATTACCTGAGCCATGTCTAAAAAAGCACTCACAGACTTAGCGCTGCCTGTCTGAAATGTGCTATTGGGCTATTGCTGGTGAACACATTCCCCGTGTCTGAATATCCTTCCTTCTCTACTACGGTATACACTTACTGAGCATTTTATTAGGAACACTATGGTCCTAATAAAGTGCTTGACGTAGTCTTCTGCTGTTGTAGCCCATCTGCCTCAAGGTTTAACATGTTGTGCATTCTGAGATGCAATTCTGCTTACTACAACTGTTCAGAGGGGTTATCTGAATTACCATTGCCTTTCTGTCAGCTCGAACCAGTCTGACCATTCTCTGTTGACCCCTCTCATCAACAAAGCGTTTCCGTCCGTAGAACTGCCGCTCACTGGATGTTTTTGGCACCATTCTGAGTAAACTCTAGAGAATGTTGTGTGTGAAAATCCCAGTAGACAGCAGTTACAGTGTAACCGTTCGTGGAAATGAGGAAGCTGGGGCTGGCTTGACAAAACACATAGACATTTATTGTTGCACTTTTCAACCGCACACAATAACACACTGCTTCACACTATGTTATGCTATTCAGCTTCACTACACATAAACTCTGTTGGCTTTTCAGCTCAACACTACACACAGTCAGCTTCATGTGTCTCTCTCTCTCTCTCTCGTCTGCCGCTGTCTCCTCTCCTTAAATAGGCTACTCCTGCCACCCCTCACTGGAACGTGAGACCGATATGGCACACAGGTGGACCTCATTAACCACTTATCTTCCTGGCCTCACTCTGCCCAGACGCCGCTCGGCCCTGCTCTGCTCGCCACATACAGAAATACTCAAACCAGCCTGTCTGGCACCAACAATCATGCCATGGTTGAAATCACTGAGATCACATTTTATCCCCATTCTGATGGTTGATGTGAACATTAACTGAAGCTTCTGACCCGTATCTACACTACTGCCACACAATTGGCTGATTAGATAATCACATTATTAAGTAGGTGTACAGGGCGGCATGGTGGCTCAGTGGGTAGCACTGCAGGAAGGTCCCAGGTTCGAGTCCTGGCTCACCCAAGGCCTTTCTATGTGGAGTTTGCATGTTTTCCCCATGGTTGCGTGGGTTTCCTCTGGGTGCTCTGGTTTCCCCCACAGTCCAAAAACATGCAGGTTAAATGAACTGGAAACTCTAAATGAACCATAGGTAAGAGTGTGAATGTGTATAACTGTATGTGTTAGCCCTGTGTTTGACTGGCCACCTGTTCAGGGTGTTTCCCTTCGGCCCGAGACAGATGAGATAGGCTCCAGCACTACCCATTACCCTACATATGACAAGAGGATGGAGATGGATGGATGGAAGTAGGTGTGCAGGTGTTCCTAATAAAGTGCTCAGTGAGTGTATGCCAAAGGTAGTATGTCAAATATGTAGGGTGTTAGAATCCTCAGTATTCATAAAACAGAAGGCGATAAATACCTTAATATCGTACTGCATCTGCTTAGATTCTGAAGTGCGCATCCACTGGATATTTTACTATCCAGCAGTGAAGCCATCAGATTCAAAACACTGAATAAAAAAAAAACAAAAATAAAAAACAATAGCAGACAATTGCGATTCGGGCGGCTTTTTAAAATTCAAAATGCTATATATACCAAGAACATTTCTTGTGGTTACATTTTACTTTTTTAACAAAACCAGAGTAAAGTTTTTTCGTGGTTGTTGTTACTACATCATATTTTTGGATTACAGAATGCCCATGTTCCCATATGAAGTATGTCCGGGCATGCACTCATACTACTCACCTGCATACCTAAAAACATACTTGATTAACGGCCGAGAAGTACGTTACGCCAATTCTAACCCAGCTTTAGAAATTAATAAAATCATAAAAGTCATGGAAAAGTCACTAAAATGTGAATATGCTTTTGCATTCTGCTGTAAAATATTTTATTGTTCTTGTGTAGAGTAACATGCTTGCAGGCCATAGCAATGTCTGATTTGTGAGCAAATTGTTTTCTTGAGTCGGTTATTTTCAATAAATTGGTCAAAACCGTTCACAAAGCGGTCTGAATGACTCACTAGCAGATTGGTCTTAATCAAAATGATTTTTAAAAATCCTTATCCAGTCATCACAAATGACTGGAAAGGGCATTGAAAAGTCTTGTAAATCCATTGGTCAAAAAGTGTGGGAACCCTGGTTTAAGCTGGTCTTCAGCTGGTCTAGCAGAACTCCCAGTCTGACTAGCCGAAAAGTGCCTAAGACCAGTCTGACAAGGCTTGGAGACTAGGTAAGGCAAGCCAACCAACTTTTTTTTAAAGCTGCACTATGTAAGATTTCTTGGTTAAAAATTAACAAATTGCCATTATTGATTAAGTACATATACAATCAGTGCTCAAAACAATGTCCTTACCTTACCCCGATTAATTTAGGTAAGCTTATAAAAATAATTTGTATTTTGAGCTGTCGGGTTGGATTTGGCACGAAATCGCTGGCTTATATCGTTCCTCTTTGCATTATGACGTCATGTCCGTAAACACAGGAAAGAAGTGCCGGCTGTCACGTGTTCCGGCTGAGGACGCTGTTCAGTTCAGTCAGTCACAATCACGCAGTTCAGGATGGCATTGCTGCAGTCTGGATGGATGTTTATCTGTTATCCGTTTGGCGAAGTTGTTTACCTGCTTGGGTAATGCATTTATGAATCGAGCATTACCCATGTGTTTACCGATCGTGATTTGCTGTCAGTGGAAGTTACTGTGTATGTTTACTAATACGTATGACTTCTGAAATTGTTTATTGAACATATTATTTTCATGTTTAATAAAGTATGTTTTATCCCCATTATTGCTCGTTTTATGTTTTTAGTTGACAGTGTTATTAGACCTACAGTTTCACTTGCTTTATCAACTGCCGTGTTCATTTTTTTGTTTTTTTGTTTTAGTCACACTTTTAGTCTTTTGACAAAAATGTCCTTTAAAAATAGTAAATTTTTTGTCATGTTATATTCATTCATTTTAGTCAGATTTACAAAAATGACATAAAATTTTAGTCAATGAAAATAATATCTTTTACTTGATGATGATGTGCAAAATGGACAAAAAAATGTAAAACTGTAACAGACCAAACTTTAATCAAATATTCAAATATTTAGAAAATAATTTATAAATGTCTTCTAATCTAAACATGTATCAAACATACAGTATAAATGTACATAGGCTTACTGTCCTTGTTGTGAAAAACCTGAGCTCCTGAAATAATAATGAATAGACTGAAGTATTAGCTACTTTTTAGAAGTTAACCTAATGTACTCTGAATTCATCATGCTTTAGAGTTTCTTATGGAAACAGTGTATTCACAAGGCAAGTTATGCAATGCAAATTACGATTATTCTGACTAGCGCATCATTTAGTTGAAGTTCACATGTTCACTCCTTTCCTTGTGCAGATGTAAGTTGTTCCATAAATTTTGTGGATATATTGATTAATCTCATGTATAAATAGGATGCATTTGAATGAGGTATTTACCCCGTTTTAAAGCAGTTAATTTTATCAGTGTTTTACCGGCTTTAATAAAATAATTTCATAATCTTCATGATGTGCCTTTTCCGTCTCATTTCTTCAACAAACGTTTTCATCCTTGATTTCGTTGACAAGATTAATCATGTAAAAATAATGACATTTTACAGTGAACTCGATTCAGCAGTATCACAAGTTTCACCTCTTAAATTGCTGATACAATACAATACAATACAGAAATTCATAGTCAATTAAACACTTGAATAATCATATCGGCCCGGTATTTTACATAGAAACTGGCCCAAAAGTTGTTGAGGGGGGATGAATCTTGCCCAAAAGTTGTTATATCTTCCAGTCATGATCACACAGGCGATGTCCAGGTAACCTCAAATAATGTGAGATTCATCCACCAGAGCAGTAGTGTCGAAACACAACAGACATAATGTATTCTTCCGCAAATTGCTTGAGATTTTAAATTTCAACCACAGATGTCTCTAGAGAGCACAAAGTTACGTAGTGCAGCTTTAAACAGAGGCAGCTGAAGATATGAAAGAGATCAACAGAATCAAAAACAAAATTAATGTGCAATACTTGTGTTGTTTTTTTTTGTTTTTTTTGTTTCTTTTTTGTATGTTTGTTTGTGTGGGTCTCCACGAGAACTGTAGATTGACAGTTGTATTGGTATTGCTGTCAACGACAGCAAATCAAGTGTAGTCAATCAAGTGTAGACAAAGACAACAGAGCTTAAGCGTGATATTTACGTCTGCCTGAGTGAGAGCAAGAAAGACTAAGTCTAGAGGCTTCAATGACCTGACAGAACCTCACACAGACATTTAAAATGACATTCATAAATGACGTTCCACAGCAGCTGCTGAATCTATACAGCAAATGACAAAAACAATGTGACGAGTGAAAGAACACACTAGTGTCCACCATTTTTAAACGTTAAACCTTTTTTTTCTTTATCCCATTTTGAACAAAGATGGCCTTCTCTGTATTTGTATGTGTGTGTAACAGAGCAATGGCTTTAGGGACTTGATCACATGAACATTGTAAGCCAAAAATTGGTAGAAATGGATAACTGAAGAGACTAACAAAAAGTACCATGGTACTGTATTACCATGTTTTTTAGGCATGATTCGATAATACCATATTTGATTTGACATGAACCATGATACCATGGCATTCTTTGAAATAACTTAGAGTACCATGTAAATACCGTGCTAAATAAATAGGGTACACACATCTAATGTAATTTAATGCAATGATCAAGATGTTCCCTTATTTTTAATCTGTGTGGAGCTCCATTCTGCAGTCTTATGACTTGTTTACATTTACATTTTATACATTTGGTAGATCCTTCATTGTGCATTTTAAAGGATTTTCAGGTATGTTTCTTATATCAGCTTTTGTGTTCCCTGGGGATCAAATCCATATACACTACTGCGCTGTGTTCTACCAGACCTACAAGACAGTAATAGCCTGCATGTACATTTGACCACATATTTTAAGAGGCTAGCATTAGCAGTAGTTAAAGGAATGGTTCACCCAAAAAAAATAAAATTCTGTCATAATTTACTCAATTTCATGTTATTTCAAACCCATATGACTTTCTTTCGTATGCGGAACAAAAAAAAAAAGAGATGTTTTAATGAATATCTTGACTTTTTCCAATATGGCAGATACTTTCTCACTTTTCAGCTAAAATAATTTTTCAGCTAATCTCTTGACATTTGCTACACATTTATGAGCAC
Source organism: Myxocyprinus asiaticus (assembly GCF_019703515.2). Lineage (NCBI taxonomy): Eukaryota > Metazoa > Chordata > Actinopteri > Cypriniformes > Catostomidae > Myxocyprinus > Myxocyprinus asiaticus. Next base: position 22,916,473 of record NC_059375.1, on the reverse strand, counting down.
TATGAGAGAATCTTGTTCACAGTGGTATGCATGTTTAAAGAGGCTAGCATTAGCCTCACGTCAGAACTTGAGTTGTTTTTAGCCCTAAACAACGCAAGTTCTTGCGTGAGGCTAATGCTAGACTCTCTAAATATTTGGTCAAATATTCATGTTGTATATTCTGGGTTGTTTCTAACAAAAACCTATCATATAACTTCTGAAAACCTGGAGTATTACGCACAAGTTGCATGGACTTCTTTTATGATATATATATATATATATATATATATATATATATATATATATATATATATATATATTTATATAAATAGCTTTAAAGCTTTTCACATTGCCATTGTAATGAAAAGACAGACATAGATATGAATTAAAACATCTCCTTTTGGGTTCTGCATAAAAAAAAAATTAAGTCATACAAGTTTGGAATGACATAAGGGTGAGTAAATTATGACAGATTTTTTTTTTTTTATTCGGGGGGGGGGGGGGGGAACTATCCCTTTAAGATTCTGAAGTAGTGGGGAGAGACAAGCGGTATTTTTGGGCACTCTCTTACATAACTCTGCCCCCTCTATCCCAGTGGAGAGCTGAGCCAGCTAGCCCTTTGATCACAACCAGACTTGATGTATCCAGAAACTCCTTTTTTCTTTGAACGAGTCATTGGCTGCATTTCTTTTTCTTTTTTTAGTTTCTTTTTTCTCTCGCTTTTATCATTTTTATAAGACATATACTGTACATTAGAGTGTGAAGGGCATCGTCATGCACCTATATATATATATATTTTTTTTATAGGGGCAGCCACATTTATTGTAAGTGTATGACGTTTTTGTCTAGTTGTACTGTAGTTTTAGTTCAGTGTGTAAAGAGGACCCAGCTTCAAATCCTGAACTAATTTCTAATTTGTTTTAATATACCAAGCAAAATCACAGCTGAACTTTTTGTTGTATGGAAATGGATTTGTGATCCATGGGAAAAAGTAATTAGAGTTTTGTGCTACATAAGTGTCCGTAAATGTCAACAGAATTTTTTGTTTAAAGCAAACGATCTGTGGAAGGTTCACCTCAGTTGGACTGACTGAATTTAGACATATTTTAGTAAGTTTTATACAAACACTTTTTTATCCACAGTAATTATGCAACTTAATTATCAAAGAGGCATTTATTTGTTTTTAGAAGTTGTACTTGAAATCCAATTGGCTCTAAAGTCTAAAGGGGGCACATGCTTCTAGTGATGGGAGATTATTAGGAAGAGAGAAGGTAAACTAGTTCTGGAACCTGCGTCACCTGCATGAGCACTCAACGTGTCAGGAACACGTGCAACACTGCTCCGATGATTTTGTTGTTTTTTGATCCTCACTCTTGCAAATTGAGATGACAGGCTTGTCATGTTGGTGGAGCACTTGCAGCTGAATGTGTGCTAGTTAAAAATATAAAGTAATACCCCAGGAATTGCAGCCATTAAATCGGAGCAAAGACTTCCCTTGTGCCATCTTTCTAGAAGATACTAGGGATGCGTAAAACTACATATTTTCAAAATCGACTAGTTAGTGGGTTGACTGAATGACTAGATGACTAATCCGTTTTGATTAAATCTGTTTAATTAGGCTGGTTTTGTAATAGATCACCCAAAAAGGAAAACTGTCATAATTTACTCATCATCATGTTGTTCCCAAGCTGTATGACTTTTTTTCCTCTGTGCTGTTAGGCAGATTGGAAAAAAATGTGGAATAAAGTGAATGGTGACTGAGGCTAACATTTTAACATCTCCTTTTGTGTTCCTTGTAAGAAAAAAATCCATACAATAGGGCTGTCACTATCGATTTTGTTTTAATCGAGTAATCTAACGATTATTCTGACGATTAATCGTGTAATCAGCTAAATTATTTAATAACTCAGATTCCATAATGTTGTCTTGGTGTAGTCATGTTTATCTAAAATGTGTTCATTAGCCTAAGTTTTTTATGTACTCTATGATTGGATTACAACTACAAAACGATTGTGGAAACAATATCTAAAGCCAGTAGACACCCAAAGCAGATCTATCATTTAAAAACATTGGCTACTCCAAGTGTGCCCAACTTTTTTTCATTAACCAGCACAGCTTAGAACTCAAATATGGGAAAACAGGCCATGGAAATAAAATATTTTATCTTTTCGAAAACAATGTCTTCCCAACCAATCTTGTTTATTGAGGATGAGTTATATTCAAGGTTAAAATATTTTATGGAGATATAAAATTGTATTTGGTTGTTGTTGTTTTTTTAACTATCACTTGTAACACGGAATACAATAGGCTATTTACAGTAATCGCATCATTGAGAGATGTTTATAATCTCTTGCATTGAGCTGGAGCAGTTACAGGTCGCAAAAGCTTGTCACTTGCCACTTACCCTGTACAATGCCCTTAAGCATTTGGACATTCAGTTCCTTGTTGAGTAAACACTGTTAAAAATTTCACATGTGAAGACTAGTCGTTACTCCCTAAGGTTAAGCCTGTTTCATATTGCTTCTGCGTGGCGGAGAGACACACATTCATGTGGCTTTAACGGCAAGCACACATTGAGCTTTGACTGATAGTATACTGACCTGCGGCTTTATTCAGTAAATAAAGTTCTCTGGGTTCCTACGTTGAGTTGTACAGTACGTGTGAAAATGCCCATAATAAACTATAAAATATTTATCAAATTTTGGCATTGCAAACTATTACAAATTTAATCATCATGAAATCTTATTTATATGAGGAGGAAGATAGCATTTGTATTCAAATTGTAATTAATTACCAGATAACAGACCTCAATGGACATAGCACCTCAAATCGTCTTCCTAGAAAATTTACCGTGCTATGTCCTGCGGGTTTGTGAAAACAGGATGTCTTCTTTTCAAGTGCTGTTACATTGCTGAAGTTAAGGTTTTTAAGGTCGACAGAGAACTACATTTTTTTTTTTTTAAATCTAAAGTGAAGTGCTCTAACAGAGCTGACACCTCTTGTCGTTATGTGTTAGTACCCTTGTCAGTGGCTTGCGTACTTTTTTGATTTGATATGATAGAATTTTCATTTTCGGGTGAACTATCCCGTGTAGGGACGTTAAACGCACTCTTGCATTCATAAACAGCTAGTTGAAGCGTAACAGAATGGAACAAAATGCTTAAAATTCGCTTTTAAAAAAAAATAAAATCCGTTTTTAAATTCGATTTATAAAATGTCAAAAAATAATCTTATTTTTTCTTTACTGGCAGGCAAAGAGAAAGAGTCCGAAATGAATAAAATCCCAGATGCAGTTTGTTCAACAAAATCCCCAAAATAACCAGAAACAATGAAGATTTGGTGCATAACGCGGGACTTTTAAGTATAAACAATCCTGAAACACACTGGGGACTCTCATATTGAAATCATGAAAATACAATTGGCATAGATTTTTACAGATAACTGATAGTTCCAAAAAGCAACTATCGGCACCGATTAATCGGTAAAACCGATATATCGGTAAACCTCTAATATATAAGATAAACTAGTCGACCTCACTAATTGACAAGTTGACCATTGTTACCCATCCCTAACATATTCTAATGCCAACCTTCTCTAACTCTGTTTCTCTAGGTGGCTCGATGGCCCGAAAAGGAAGAGAAAGAACAGCCAGTGTTCGGTGAAGAGCATGTCTGGTAAGATGTCTCACATGCTTGCTGACAGAAGACAGTTATGTTGCAGCCTAGAGCCATGGTCGTATGCTTGTCCCCTCCCCTGTGCTCCTAGAACACATCTCTGACTGCACACTTCTGAGAAACACACAGAAAACCCATAGGGGGAAGAGTGCTTTTAATTGGTCTCGTGATTCTCCTCACATCAGCTTCTGCTTTGATGCTATCTAAATAGACTTGTTGTTGTCATGGGATGTCACTATATCTACACTACTGGTCAAAAGTTTTGAAACACTTGGCTGAAATGTTTCTCATGATCTTAAAAATCTTTTGATCTGAAGACGTATGCTTAAATGTTTGAAATTAGTTTTGTAGACAAAAATATAATTGTGCCACTATATTCATTTATTTCATTATAAAACTATAATATTTCTTTTTTTAAATTGATGACTTGGACCAAATAATAAAGAAAAGCAGCCAATAAGTGCCCAACATAGATGGAATAGATTCAATACTGTTTAAAAAGCATCCCAGGGTGAAACCTCAAGAAGTTGGCTGAGAAAATGTCAAGAGTACATGTCTGCAAATTCTAGGCAAAGGGTGACTACTTTGAAGATGCTAAAATATAACACAGTTTTGATTTATTTTGGATTTTGTTTAGTCACAACATAATTCCCATAGTTCCATGTATGTTATTCCATAGTTTTGATGACTTTACTATTATTCTAAAATGTAAAAAAAAAAAAAAAATTTATAATAAAGAATGAGTAAGTGTTTCAAAACTTTTGACCGGTAGTGTATATATTCTTTTAGGAGGTAATAACTCACGTTAAAACAATCTCCCAGGCTAATAGGATATGTAAGGGTTGGCTTTGTATTGGTTTGTGTAATGAGTGGCATTTTGTTTATTTATGAGTTTATTTTAGGAAGTCAGTGAAGTAGCCCCCAAGGAGGTCTGTAATATGTGGAGACAGTTATCTGTAAGCATTCCCACATTCCTATTCATCTTAATGTCAGTTGCTTGGCTGCCTCAGTGAAGGGCATTCAATGAAGAAATAGACTTGTTGGCAGAAACTCTTAGGGTGGCACACCAAAAAGACTTGTTTGATGAGATTCAGCTAACGCCTTTGGTCACACCATTTGGCATACTTTGAATACATTTTTTTATTGTTTTGCAAGAAGCCTATGAATTTAACCCCCTAGGGAACATATACTTACATAACCTGCCAGTGACCTTTGCAGGTGTTGATGAAACAAGTTAAAATGTAGTATTTTATTTTATTTTTTTTAATAGAGTTCCCTGTAGACTTTCATTCATTGTAGACTATTAAAATAGGTTAATAATGGAATTCTCTGAGCTTTAGTATCTTTTCCAAGCTGTCCATTTGACCAGCTTTTTCTTTCATGAAATGGTGGGCGATAGACTGTTTCGCCTGTCTGTAAGCCTTATCTCTAACTACAGTTTGTTTCGTACCTTTTAAATGCCTCACAAATGGGAAGAAAGGCTTAGGCAGTTGATTGGCTTGAGATGAGAGACTTTTCTTCCTCTCTGAAACACTGCCAGTCTTAATTGCTGTCAAGTGACTCTGTCAAGAGCTCTTCAGGGCTTTCACCAGTCAAAGTTAACAAGACTACAGAACTCTCTGAAGTAACTACCTTCCTTTTGATTTTACAACACAGTCTACTTCAAATAGCTCTAGAGGTGTTTAACAAACCGTTAATCTACTAAATGGCACGTCTTACCGTAAACTCATATTGAGGACTTATATTGAGGTTTTATAGCTTTGAATGTTTTGACAGGAAGAGATGTTACAACTTGCATGTGCTTTTCGGCTGGTCCCTCGGTATGTGCCCTGTGGTGTGGTTGTGCTGATGTTTGTAATTGTTAGTGCACATTAGTGGTAGACAGATATGTTATATGGATATGGATATATATAGTATGTATATATATATATATATATATATATATATATATATACTGTATATACACTACAGGTCAAAAGTTTTGAAACACTTACTCATTCTTTATTATATATATATATATAACATTTTTATTTTTTTATTTTTTTATTTTTTTCACATTTTAGAACAATAGTAAAGTCATCAAAACTATGGAATAGCATAAATGTAACTATGGGAATTATGTTGTGACTAAGCAAAATCCAAAATAAATAAAAACTGTTATATTATAGCATCTTCAAAGTAGTCACCCTTTGCCTAGAATTTGCAGACATGTACTCTTGACATTTTCTCAACCAACTTCTTGAGATATCACCCTGGGATACTATTTAAACAGTACTGAAGGAGTTCCCATCCATGTTGGGCACTTATTGGCTGCTTTTCTTTATTATTTGGTCCAAGTCATTAATTTCAAAAACTTTTTTTTTTTAATTAAATTTAAGTTTTGTAATGAAATAAATTAATATGGTGGCACAATTATATTTTTGTCTACAAAACTAATTTAAAACATTTAAGCATACGCCTTCAGATCAAAAGATTTTTAAGATCACTACTTTTGACCGGTAGTGTATGCATATATACTCACTGAGCACTTTATTAGGAACACCTGTACACCTACTCGTTCATGCAATTATCTAACCAGCCAATTGTGTGGGCAGCAGTGCAATGCTTAAAATCATGCAGATATGGGTCAGGAGCTTCAGTTATTGTTCACATCAACCATCTGAATGGGGAAAAAATTTGATCTCAGTGATTTAGACCATGTCATGATTGTTGGTGCCTGATGGGCTGGTTTTAGTATTTCTCTAACTGCTGATCTCCTGAGATTTTACTCAGTTACTCAGAATGGTGCCAAAAACAAAAAATAGTCAGTGAGTGGCAGTTCTGCAAATGGACAGCCCTGTTTATGAGAGAGGTCAATGGAGAATGACCAGACTGGTTCCTGCAGAAAGAAAGGCTGCAATAACTCAGATAACCACTCTGTACAATTGTAGTGAGCAGAATAGCATCTGAGAAAGCTGAGTCTACAGTGGACACAGGCTCACCAAAACTGGACAGTTGAAGACTGGAAAAACGTTGCCTGGTCTGATGAATCTTGATTTATGCTTTTGGCAGAATTTGGCGCCAAAAGCATGAATCCATGGACCCAACCTGCCTTGTGTCAACAGTCCAGGATGGTGGCGGTGGTGTCATGGTGTGGGGAATGTTTTCTTGGCACACTTTGGGTCCGTTAATACCAAGTAATCATCGCTTTAATGTAACAGCCTATTTGAGTATTGTTGCTGACAATGTGCATCCCTTCATGGACACAATTTACCCATCTTCTAATGGCTACTTCTAGGATGATAACGCACCATGTCACAAAGCAAAAGTCATCTCAAACTGGTTTCATGAACATGACATTGAGTTCACTGTTCTTTAGTAGCCTTCCCAGTCACCAGATCTGAAACCAATAGAACACCTTTGGGATGTGGTAGAACGGCAGCTGACCAATCAGCAGAAATTGTTGATTTCCCAATTTAATTTGATTCAACTAGATTCCAATTTTGATTTGATTCAGTATCAATTCATTTGGCAATATTTCAGTCACAATGTCAACAGGCATGTTTCAGTTACATTTACTACACTGCATAATGTGCTTTGCGACAAACACATGTTTCCAAAATGTAATTACTTCAAAATATTATGGCTAAGTTAACATAGCCTACAAAATAATATATATATAATATAATGCAACAACACAGCAGAGGAGATGATATCATTTCTCCAGATTTGGAATGAGAAGCTTATTAAACAAAACTGTTATCAAGTCCTGCATACCAATTAAATAAAACAAAATTTTACAGTGTTTATTCAGATGATACACAGAAGAAAAGTGATTACATTTCTGTATAATTATTACTGTATTATTAATAAAGTTTAATTTAACATTAGAGTTATTTAATATATCCAGATATATAAACATATGAATATTATTGTTAAGTAAATTGTAGCATTTGGTTACATTATGTTTTGTGATTTCTGATACCTGATTAACTTATTAAATATATAACATCCATCCCACCCGCGCTTTTGGCTTCTAGCAGGTGAGGAGGCTTTTCAGATGGATAGCAGCATAAGTGAGGTGGGCAGATGGGCAGGAAAGTATAGCATAGGGAGTGATAGTGTTACTTATGAGGTCACGGAAATGAGCGCAGGGTGAGAGAAGTGGAGTGCACCCATCTCTGCGTGTTGATGATGCGCGGATCCGCTACTGACTCTAAGTAGCAACATCTAAATGACGGACGGCACGCTACAAATAATGTTCATATTTGGTCGCATATTTGTCAATTTCGGTGGCATTTTTGCCACAGCTCCACGTTAACTTCTGACCCATATTAGCGACCATATTCCACCATTTAAAAACAGAAAAATTTGCATTAGTCTTTGACAAGGCTTTTGGTACATAGTAAGTACCACTTCTGTTAATCAAGCAAAAGGTCACGGTTATCGGCATATGCCAATAATCTAAAAATGCACACATGTTGTGTTGCAAAATCAAATGAGAATAAGAGTTACTTGTATTTTAGGGTACATACCCAGCTACCTGGAGAAGGATGAGCCATGTGTGGTGTGTGGAGACAAAGCAACCGGCTACCATTACCGCTGCATCACCTGCGAGGGCTGCAAGGTAAGACATATCTGATGTTGCTTGTAAACTGCCAAACACAAGTATATAGGCAAGTATACCCTAGTATACCCTTCTGAGACTCCACGTGACTGCTGTCCATTTTCCATTTCCCTTTTTGATTTATAACTAGTAGTACCTAATAAACAAGCATTTGTTTAAAAAATTTCTAAAAATGTATGTCCCCATATGTGGATATCGAGACAACTTTGTGGATTTAAAATAACACCAAGCTATAGAAAGTCAGATTTTTTTTTTCCATCAAATTGTATATTATGTTTCCAGGAATGTTGGTTATTCATGTTTTTGAGATGTTACAGACATTACAGCTGATTTTCTGTAGAGCTGATTAAATATTTCTTACTCAAAGTAAAGTCCAGCATCATCAAATCACTGCCAACCATGTTAAAATAAAATTTAGTATTATAAAATCTAAATCTATGTACTGATTACCATTGTCCCATGTCTGCCAAACATGTGGAGTGGTCCAAACATCTTCTGCAGCCTGAAACTAAACTTTTGGTCGGTTTTTAGTATTGAATGCACTTAGCTTATAGGATACTCCTTTGCTCCCTATTTAGTGAATGACATAACCTCCAGTGTGCTGTCTGTTAGGGCTGAAACGATTAGTCGATGTTATCGACAATGTTGACAATAAAACATTTTCATTTTCGAATAGTCGTTTGATGTAATTTAACGTAACATGAGATCATACGAAACTCTAATGATGACGCGTGAGAGAGCAGCACTGCAGCTCACGCCTGACTGAGGAGAGGAAGAAAACACAGCTCACAGTCCAGATACACTCTAAATTTTCACAGCTTCAGGTGATGTAAATCACAAAGTATGAGGGAATTATACAAAAATACCAAATAAGTATATATAAATTGATTCATTTAAATTATGCCTTGCGTATAGCAAAGCCAAAATACAGTGCCCACGCATGTGGATGCAGGGTCGCAAGAGGATACAGTATTGGTTTCAGTAGTTGGTACCAATATAAATAAAACTTAATGATACCAATTTCGATATCTTCGCAAGATTAAATAGCAACTAATATTCTAATAAACACAATCCTTTAATTAATAAAGTTGAAAATTATTACATTTAATGAAAACAATGGAAAGGAGCCATCACCAAAGTCTTCACAGGGTTAATTTGACAGAAATCAAATAGGGTGGCAATGACTCCTATCACACTCAAACCTTTCAAATCACAAGTCCAAAAACACATTATCATCCTCCACTTTCTGTTTCTGTGTCTCTGAAGGTGAAGGGAGTGAATTGTGAGTGACAACAGCTCCATGAAAGTGTCTGAATGCAACTCCAGTCTAAACATACTGATTTGAAAAACAAACTGAGAGCTCTCAGTTCTCCTTACTGATAAAAATATACATGCTAATGTGGGACAGGAAGTGCATGTTTGACAGATAACACCATGTCAGACTGCCTGCCACTGATTTCCACCTCTTCTCTCTCTCTCTCTTTCTCTCTCTCTCGCCCTCTCTCTCTCTCTCTCTCTCTCTCTCTCTCTCTCTCGCTCTCTCTCTCTCTCTCTCTCTCTCTGTCTCTCAGGGGTTCTTCAGGCGCACCATCCAGAAGAACCTGCATCCCTCTTACTCGTGTAAATACGATGGCTGCTGCATCATCGACAAGATCACACGCAACCAGTGCCAGCTGTGCCGCTTCAAGAAATGCATCGCAGTTGGCATGGCCATGGATCGTGAGTGACTTCAGACACACTTATGCAAATAACGTACAAAATTACTTGACTTGCAAAATCACATACACACACACACACACACACACACAAACACAAAGATAAATGCATGGAGTCAGAACATGTGTTTGCATCAAAGACCAATATTTTGCTCTTACTGAGCAGAACTGATTTCTATCAGGCTGACACTTCGGCTTTGGGTTACAAACCTCACAGTCCTGAACTATCGTTATTATTTCTTTGATCAAGACATTGAACCTCAGTGTTTAACCTATATAGGCATGCACAATAGCAGACAGATACCTTGTGTGTATAAACATGCAGCATCACAACAAATACACACGTAAACACATGGAAAGACATACTGACAGACCCACATGCAAGCATTCATCCTTCACAATCAAACCAAACAAAATCAAAGTAAGCTCACTGAATGCATGCACATATATTTACTGTATAACATTCTGCAAGAGGTTAATGGATCGCAAATGCAGCCCTGCTCCATACATACAAAAATGCATGCTGACAGCCAATGTAAATTAATCTTATGCAAACTGAAGCACTCTGCCCGGAATTGCCTTATACTCCACACACATGTACAGCACATGTTCAGCGTTGACCACAGTTCTTTTTTCCCTGTCACTCCCTCTCTTTTTCTGCCCCAAAGTAATGCTTTATGTCTCTTGATCTGTTTCTGCTTTGATATCTCCTTCATGCTCTCTCTCGTTCTCCCCCTCTCTCGTGTCTCCTGCCTCCATTCCAAAATCTTGGGGCTTTTTTTTCTGTCCACTTTATTGCATATTTACATTATGTAATGTACTATGTGTTACACTGTTTTTACTTTGTTCTTTACACTGTCATAACCAGTCACGACACGAAAAAGCGGAAAGTGATAAAAGCTATCTATTCCATGTAAATCTGAGTTTTTGTCCTAACCGACCATGACAGGAAAGGACATTTTGTTCTGCACTTGGATTATATTTCTGCAACATTGTTAGCCCCTTTCACTTGAAATATCTTCAAAAACACGTTGCGCAGCAGTTTGTGTTCAGCAGGCTTCCCACAGTCATGAAAAACCTGGAAATATCAGGGAATTTCTAAATTCCCCATTTACATGCACTTAAGAAAACAGCTAATTATTTAATTATTTTTTAAATCCTTTCTTTGATTTAGCGCCTCTCATGTCCCTCCTCTCTGTGCCCTGCCATATTGTTATTGTACATTGTATATCGTCACTGTTTGTATCACCATTCTTCAACTCTTTTGTGTAAATATCTATAAATATTTTGAGTAAAGTAAAAGAATCACCATTAACGATACCTCTGTTTCTGCCTTAATCATTTCCAGCACCCACAATTATAGAAGTGAACCTGTGTTTTTTTTATTTTATTTTTTTTATTTATGAAATGTTCCTCCATACCCCTAGTAACATCTGAGGGACGTAACACAGAGTTTTTGCAGAAAACAGCGTTCTAAACCGTCATGTAAATGCGAGCACCATTTTCCTTATGCTGCTTAAGGGATTCAGTGAAAGCACCTAGGTTTCTGCTTGAGAGCGCGGCATAAGCGGCGTTCTTATACGTCTTTAAAGAGTTCCACGTATGCATGGAAAAGACCAGATAATTAGTCATTGGATATAGCGATACATCATTGTGGCGAGCAGGGCGGGGTCGAGCGGCGTCTGGGCAGAGTAAATAAATGTAAATAAATGTCTACATTTTTGTTAAGCCGGTCCCAGCTTCCTCCTGACCATGCATTTCCCGAACTGTTACACTGGTGCCGAAACCCGGGAATGAGGAAGAATGCCCTGTTGTGAAGTCCTCGCCGCTGCCTTCTGCCAGGGGACGGAGGAGCCATTGTCGTCTGCCAGGGGATGGAGGACTCGCTGCTGTCCGCCTGCCAGGGGACAGGGGAACGGCTGACATCTGCCAGGAGGCGGAGGAGTGGCGAGGACCAATTGACAGTGTGTCCGGGGCCGGCGTGCCCGTCTCTCTATCCCACACCACCACCCCCCCCCCAACATCCAGTTCCCACTCCCAGGCATAAGTGGGTCGGAACCAGAAACCATCCTAATGCGCCAACGCTCCCTCCCTAGAAATGGGGGGAGGCAGCAACGGCTCCTCCTTCCCCTGGCAGATGGCAGCGGCGAGGACTCCACAACAGGTCACAGCCCAGAGAATTCCACTGGCTGGAGTTTGGCGATGAGAGTGTGTGGTGAGCAGGGCGGGGCCGAGCAGCACCTAGGCAGAGTGAGGCCGGGAAGATAAGGGGTGAATGAGTTCCACCTGTGTGCCACACTAGTCTCGCGTTCCAGTGGGTGGTGGGAGTATTTAAAGAGAGGAGACAGTGAGAGAGAGACACATGGACCTGTGTGTGTTGTTGTTTATGTTTTGAACGTAAAAACCGACAATGTTTGGAACAATGAAAAGTGTGTGTGTAAATAAATGTCTACGTGTTTGTTAAGCAGTTCCCAGCTTCCTCCTTGCCCATGCATTTCCTGAACTGTTACAATCATATTAACAAGTGGTGGCAAGTATTCAACATTTCTTGGGTGTACAGTGAGAAAGGGAAAGCACACACACAACATCAACTAGAACACACCAATTTACAACATGTACTTCCGTATATGCACTCAAGTATGCTGGGGGAATACCGGAGTTTGACATAAGAGGGCAACCCACTATTGAAGCAAAGTCACCGCAGGTAATGTTAAAGGGATAGTTTACCCAAAAATGAAAATTATCTCATCATTTACTCACCCTCATGCCATCCCACATGTGTATGACTTTCTTTCTTCTGCTGAACACAAGCAAAGATTTTTAGAAAAATATCTCAGCTCTGTCCATGAAATGCAAGTGAATGGTGGCCAGAACTTTGAAGGTCCAAAAAGCATATAGAGGCATCATAAAATTAATCCACACGACTCCAGTGGTTAAATCAATACATTCAGAAGCGATATGATAGGTGTGGGTGAAAAAAAGTCCTTTTTTTATTATAAATTCTCCTCCCTGGTAGGTGGCGATATGCATAAAGAATGCAAATCGCCAAAAACAAAAGAAGAAGAATGTGAAAATAAAAGTGGAGTTTTTTTAGTAAAAAAGGATTTAAATATTGGTCTGTTTTTTAAATATATATATATTTTTTTATATTTTAAAAATATTTAATGAGCTAGATATTGCTCTTGTGTAGATTAAAACATACTGGGGAATTGCTTTTTTAATAAATAATTTGAAACTGTTCACAAATTGGTCTGAATGACTCCTTGACAAATCAGTTTGAATCAGAAATCTGTATCCTGTAATCACAAATTACAGACACAAAACAGCTTCATTGTTTGTCGCTAAATAATGTTAGGACACCATGTTACTCAACAAGGTCTTGTCTTCAACCATTTAGTTAGTTAGTTAGCTATGTAATAATGCTTGCTGAAGGAATAACCTTTCTGTCTCTCTCTTTGGTGTAGTGGTTCTGGATGACTCAAAGCGGGTTGCGAAGCGGCGTTTGATTGAGGAGAACCGTGAGAAGAGGAAAAAAGAAGAGATGGTGAAGACCCTGCAAAATCGTCCAGAACCCAGCAGCTCAGAATGGGAGCTCATCCGTATGGTGACAGAAGCTCACCGCCACACCAATGCACAGGGCTCGCACTGGAAACAGAAACGCAAGTTCCTGGTAAGGACCACTGTGTGTGTGGGGGGGGGGAATAACAAACTAAAAGAACTGACACTACATTTTACAACAACAATATAAAATGTGCATGGTTTGAAAAAGCCATCACACTGTAAATAACATTGTGTAGGGTTTGGGACACACCTTGTGAAATTTCTGTCAGCCTGAGATCTCTCTTACAAACTATTTACCTTTCTTACATTCTGTGCTGTCATATGTCCATCTCTTGCTCTCTCTATCGCTCTCTAACACACACACAGAGGGCTACACATATAACCATTCCTGTCTGTCTGTGTGTCAACTCACAACAATTAATTTCAGCTTAGCACATCACTGTGGCCGTGTCTGTCAGCATGGATTAGCATTTGTTTACGCAGCTTGCTAATCAATGTAACGAGTGACGATACCAGTCTGCACAACCTAAGACATCTCCTTCAGTTGTGACTGGGCTACAGAGAGTGTTAGGGACAGGTATAACATGAATGCAGCTCTGCCAAACAGGGCCTTTGTGGAAGCGTTTGTTTATGAAGAGGGAAGGAAAGCGAGTTTAGACGGTATTTATCTATCTGCAGTGGCAGACAGCAGGACAGTATTCCACACACTTTGAAAGGTGTCAACTTTTGACAGGAAAAGGAAAAGAAAGTTGCCAAGCAGGAGTTTAGGAGAGACACACAGGCTGTTACAAAACACTTGCTATGTTCAAACTATAATAGATGTGACTCAAATTGTTTGTACAAGAGTTTACAAGAGTGGCACGAATACTGTCTGTATGAACAGATAACTGAAGTCAAGCTTCTTTTCTATTCTTGTGTTGCAGTCATGAATATCGCCTGTAAACACAGTGTCAGTGATTAAAATAAATATCCAAGAAGGTGGCTTCCATAGCACTGGAAAGTGTTTTTGCCAATAATTGACAAGACATTATTTAATAATTGAGTCCGATCAAGGTGCAATTTCATCCATCAAACCTTAGGCATAATGAACCAACAGCATCTTCATATGCTTTAAAAAAAAATTAACCAAGTTTAGAGTGCAGCATTTGGGCTTTACTTGGTAGCAAACCTCAGAAAACAAGTCTTTATAACTTTCTTAAGCTTCTTTTAAATTATTTTTAATACTGTACGTCTCAATGGACTGGGTTTTCTGACATCGCAATTCACGAGTGCCTTCTCCTTGCAACGAATAAGTAAATTCAAAGTGCATCACAGCTGCCATTAGGGGGAGAAACACAACAGTCTTATGCGAGTTTTGGAGACAGTTCAATGCGCAACTTCAATAAATGTTTGAGTTCTGAAAATGTAAGGGAGTCACTTCGGTTGTAGAACTCTTGTTTATCACCGAATTGTGTGTGAACATAGCCCTAGTGAGCTGCCTTCATAGACAGCATTTTTATTCCTCATAGGTGGGGAAACATTTAAACATGTCTGTGACGCCCCAAAACATAGCATCTGCAGGTTTTTCAGCCAAGGTTTGAGAGGTTTAAGGCTGTAAATTGGTCAGATTGAGTTACAATGTCATAGTGTTTAGAAGGTTGAATATTCTGGAGTATTTGTTTGACAAATAGTTTTTTCTGATTGTAGGATAATTTTTCCATTCTGTAGTATAAAGATTAAAAAACACACACACAATCATAAACACACTCACACTGATGCACAAGCAAGCATATGCACGGTGGAGAATCCAAGCATGTCTTGCACTGGCAGAAGGAGGAGTAGATGCGGCGAATATTCACCACAGAACCTCAGTCACTTTGCTTAGCCCACCGAACGTGCCCCGCTCTTCCAAACATTATGAATATACTATCAAATCCCTAACGTGCACCAATCTAAACATTCGGCTAGCGCTAGACCCTGTGACTACCACAGGGGAGAGAGAAACCACTTCCCCGGCCGGGCCGAGAACTCCTATAAAACGGCCCATAAAGAATTCAGCCTATACAAGCTTACTACCAATATATTCCTCCAATAACTTGGCAAGGCCGAGACCCAGCATGATCTCGATAAAATGCTGTCTCTCTCTCCATGGGAATGCTCAGTCCTTCCTTTCTACAATCCAACAGGGCTGTCTTTAGACCTCTTTGGTGAAAAAGCGCAATGCCAAGTTTTCAGCATTAAGAAAAGTCCAAGTGGACCAGCATAGGGAATAGATTACACTACAGTCTTACAGGCAAAGACTGTTATGGGTTGTATCCAGGGTCAGTACCACCCCCACCTCCTGGAGGAAGAGAGGGAGGAATTGCTGTCACACACAGACACACATTCTGGTTCATCCTTGTCAAAACTTGCACAAATATACCAGTGTGGCATGCGCAATGTAAATAATAGCACACAAATCCTAAACATGAGCAGAAGTACCTCTTAGGCACAACACAGCTACACAGCAATTTATTTACCTTCTTGCCATTGGCTCTTTGTGCGGTCTACACTTTAAATTTTCCTCAGTATACTTCATATCAAGGCTGCCTACCAGCGTTAGGGCAAATGAACGGTAATATTTATACAAGTTATTATTTCAACAGCTCGTGTCACTAAACTAAAGTGTACCGAGCTAGAGGCGAGATGAGGGCTGCACAACTAATCTAATAAATAATCAAGATTACGTCTAGCACTGCTGTGATTTAACTAAACATGAAAAGTGCTGATTATGTGCTCTGGTTAGGTGTACTAAGTTTTCTATTTAGAATGTGTTTTTTGCAGCATTTAAGTGTGGTAACCAAACACATACATGTTCATTGTGCACATGAATGCAATGGTGAATCAGAGGCATTTTAGTTGGTCTACAAGCCTACCAGTATTGACAAATAATCCTAATGAGTGAGCTTTAAAGCAGTGGCAGCTAGTGCATTTCAAAAGTGGGGAAGCATAGACTATGGTTTTTGGTGTCTGCAATTTTGCTCCCAAACACTTCTCAAACTACTACTAAAACAGTGAAATTACTTAACAAAATAATTAATTAGGCTCTAAAGGTTTTTACAGCAAAATAGACAAAATATTCAATTATGAAAGCTGGAATAAACTTGCTACGTCGAATTGCAAATAACCGCTGAACAGTCTGCACTCGACAGTGGGGCTATTATGTTTTATACGCTGTTAATCAAGTACATTGCCGTTTGTTGCAAAGTTCCACCCATTTGAGAGCTCGACCAATCATCAAATAGAGAAGCCAGGCTTCCAGATAGGACATAAATACATTTGTGACGAGGAGGAGGGCGTGGCCAGGCTGTGAGGGTGAGCGGCCAGCGCTAAATCAGATGATCAGCGGACAGCGAGATAAAGGGGGGCCGAAGGCGCCAGTTCGAGAGAGAGAGAGAGACGCACTCGGCCGCGCTGCATGTGTATGTTCGTCTTATGCTTTATGTTGTTTTAAGTTGAGTTTTACATTAAACTTTATGTTGACTGTTCAGCCGGTTCCGCCTCCTCCTTGCCCACCTTTAACTGTTACAGTGGTGCCGAAACCTGGGAGGGAGGAGGGATGTACTGTCGTGGAGTCCTTGCCGCTGCCATCCGCTAGAGGAGCAGCCGGAGGGCTCGCTGCTGTCCACCGGGGGAGGAACATGCTGTCGTCTGCCAGAGGGCAGAGGAGCGGTTGAGGACCGGGCGACAGCATGTCGGGAACCGGCGAGCAAGTTTTTCTCTCTCTCTCCTCTCTCTCTCTCTGTGTCTCCCGCTCACTCTTTCCCTCTCCCCATGCCTCCCCTCATCTCTCCCCCAGTTTCCCAGGAGGTGGGGTTGACCACCGGCTGCCAGAACGGCTGGAAGGGCAGCGTCTCCCCTCCAGAAATGGAGGGAGTAAGTCAGTCCGGTGGCGCCATGGTCTGAAACAGGTGGGGGAGGAGTGTGATGACATTCGTGCCATTGATTTGAATGGTACAGATATCTGCCATAAACTCCCACTGAAGCATGCCATGCATCCACTGTCTTGTACGGACATATTCATGCAGAAAAAGGTGGATTGCGTTACTTGAAAGAACAGCACTATAGTGATGTGTGATATTTTACACTTTTATTTGCTAAAATATTTAAATGCACAAAGAGTAATATTTAATTTATATATAGATTATTTGTAAATATATTAAACTCGTCATTGCAATTATTATTCGTGATTACAGTATCAAGGGAAATAATTGACAATTATGATATTTGTTTTAATCGTATAATCTTGCCTTAGGCAAGCTTTGTTTTTTCTCACAGCTTCTTGGTGAAACACACTCATGGTCACACACTACATTGTTTGTGTGAAGCCCCTCGCTACACATTTTTCTGTTTAGTCTTGCCTTGATTTCAGTGTGTTTGTTTATTGCTGTCTCTGCGCTTTATCAGAAACAAAAGAAATCAATGTGCGTGTGCTGCGAGAGGTTGCTTCCACCCTGATGATGAACACTACTGATTGTGTGGTGTAGGGCAGCAAAAGACTGCCCATAACTGATTGGAGCTCTTTGCTCCACAGCCCTCACAAATCTGACCCCAGAAGACCCTCCCTCACTTTTAATTCTTTCTCTATACTATATATTGAGCTCTCTCTCCCTTTGGCTCTTTTTATCTCTCTTTTTCCTCTCTC
Organism: Myxocyprinus asiaticus; assembly: GCF_019703515.2. Taxonomy (NCBI): domain Eukaryota; kingdom Metazoa; phylum Chordata; class Actinopteri; order Cypriniformes; family Catostomidae; genus Myxocyprinus; species Myxocyprinus asiaticus. The sequence continues at coordinate 22,898,275 of NC_059375.1, read as the reverse complement.
ACTTCCACGCTCCATTCCTGAGAGCTTACTCGCCTCTTATTCCCATATGTTAGAGGTGTGGGTTGGAGAAACAGGCTGCAATTATGTAGTCCTTGAATCACAGCCATGTCGCGCATTTATAAAGTATATGCAACGGCCAACCTGCAAAGCTGTAATTCACTCTTTCCATATCACGGTTAATGCAGTTCTTTCCTCATCTTGAATACTTGTCATTCCCTCTATTCTGACTCAGTCATGTAACACACCTCTTACTACATACATAGTTGAACGGTGCTCCAAATGCAGAGGCCAACTTGGCTGTTTGTCCAGAGTTTTTACATTGCTGACCTCTAGTCCACCTGAGGATTCTATATGCTGAGGTATTCCAAGGCTATCAGCTTACATAACTGAGAAGCCAGATCCAACGCATTCATAATTGCTCTTGCTGATGGAGTTGTCTCTCGTTGCTTGTATCTATACATTGTGGCCGGGTGAGTGATGTCAGAAATAATGGGTGTGGTGTGAGACCTCAGAGAGGCACTTATTTTCAAAGGGAGGGACATAAAACAGGTTAAATAAAGTGTCTAATGGCATTATAGGGATAGCTGAAAGTAGTGTAGTGTTGTTGCTGTACAGTAAAAGCGCAAAATCGGTAGACGCTGCTAGCAGTGTGTGTTACGGCAGTAACACGACTAGTGTTAGGCCGACCAGGCAGATTGACTGGCAGATATTAGGCCATTTTAAGATTGTCTGTATCTGTTTCCAAAATGTATCAACAGCCTTCTTCACTTTTTCACACATTTGTTCAAACTGTACTGACTAAAACCCCCAGAGTAAGTTATTTAATGTGCTGTAATACAAAATGTCACATTGCACTTTGCACTGGAGGACAGATTGTATGCAAATAAACATATAATGTGATTTTAATATGTTTATAATGATTGATTATGACTGATAAGATGTGATTGCGAATTCGATTACCGGTATGTGCGTAGCCATGTTGTTTACATTGCAGTACTGCAAGGCATTCTAAGTACGTCATAGCAAAAATTGTTATAAGATATTAGCCCTTCCACTTGTTGCTGAAAATGTGAAAATGTGTGATGGACAAACTGGGAGAAGGCTCAAGTGAACTTACTAGTTACCTAATAAATTCTTTGTTTAAAAAAAAAAAAATTGCCACTTCAAACGAACTATAAACTTCTATCCCAGTACTTCTTTTTATACCCAGATTATTTGAATGTTGGTACATACAGCCACCCAGCAAACACAATTACTGTGTGAAAACAATTACTTCACACCGTGAAAAGGTTGTGATAACGTTTTTATCCAGCGCACTTATTAGGACAATTGTATTTTATTTTATTTTTTACATATAAATGCACAAATATGCAGAAAGGTTATGATGTTTATGACCTGGTACTACACATACTATCGTCAACATTTTTGGGTAAATATTGTGTAAAATTGGTGTTTGTTTAAATAGTAAAAAGAAAATCTTATTTCTGTTATTACATTGTATGTATTAAAATTATTTCGTCAACTTGCTAATCTACATAATGGTATTGCATTGGCCATTGGAAAAACCCATATTGGTCAGCCAGTTGTCCCAACATTTATTCCATATACTGTACAGTATGTTCTTTAATGGAAAATATTTCTTTTTGCCATACTGAAGTCATAGACCGTTATGGCTCCTAACGCTTTTTACAGGTTCTTTGCCAAGTGTTCCCTGGTGAAAGCCACTTTTAAACCCCTGTGAATCTTTCTGTGTGTCCATAGCCAGAGGACATCGGTCAGTCTCCATTGGCCCCCACATCAGATGGGGACAAAGTGGATCTGGAGGCCTTCAGCGAGTTTACCAAAATCATCACCCCGGCCATCACACGCGTTGTCGACTTTGCCAAAAAACTGCCCATGTTTTCGGAGGTGAGTGTGGTGTGCAATTAGGTTTCATTGTTGGCATTTTTTATTGTACGATGTGTTAGCTTTTAGAGCAACTGACAGTGTTTGTGTTCTGTAGTAATTAGCTTGTCAAGTTCAAGCTTCCTCCCTTGTGATAAGAATAGACCTTAGTCTCTGCCAGCCTAATTAGCCAAAGATATGCTTCTTTCCTGCTGTGAATTTGTGTTATTTGTTATTGCCAAAAAATTTCAGCTGATAAAACAGTAGCTTGATACTGTGTCAATGGGGGGTCTGGGTCTATCTCTTGTGTTGGGAAGAATTGTACAGTTGTGCTTTTTGTAAATGTGTGTGTGTGTGTGTGTGTGTGTGTAATGTCACACTGCAGCATTACATCAGTCATGGTTATGTGGCATTCTCTCCATTTTTAACATTCACCATCTATCCTTTAACCACATGTGTGAACATTCTTCCACTGTAGACTACACAACATCCTTATGCCAGCAAATTTGTTATTGTCTACACCATATATTTACACTGTCATCCACACGTATCCACTGCATCCCTGTTTATGTTCTACATTGAGCATTATGCCTCCTGTATTTTCCACATTTTATTATACACATCTCCACAAATTGTAAAAAAAATAATTACTCATAGTGAGGGAATGGTTTATTCTCATCTGCTACCTGACCAAACTGTGTTTTTGTATGATGTGAATGATATTAAGCATTCATGAAATGACACACTAAAAGCAATTTCATTTTGCTGCCAGATTCCCTCCTTTTTTCCCTCAGTGTTTAAATTATCAGGCTTCACAGTATATACAGTTACAATATTCAAAATGCATATAAGAAGTCACAAACTTTGACAATGAAATTTGTTTTTCAAGGAATTTGGCCTCAGGACAATAACACACAAGATTGTTGCCCATCATTCACACGCCCATAGACTTGTTTTTGCACAACAACAATCTGCACTGCCTCATACATTTATGACTAAAATAGTTTTTATCTGGTCTACTCATTTTGTGCACCTTTATGTTAACTTATTACAATTGTACATTGCATCTAACTCTACATCTGCATCATGCTCCCCCATAGACTTGTTTGTGCAACAATATTCTGCACTTCCTCATTCACTATGACTACAATATCTTGCGCATCTGATCCAGTCATTTCAAGCACCTTCATGCTTATTATTATTGGTTGTATATTTGTATTTTTGCATTCTTGTATATTTAGATGTTTCCTAGATTCTATATTTTTTGTATTTTTATTTGTCTAATCTCTACTCTCTTTTATAAATTTGTACAACAGCCAGTTGAAGACAATAATTTCGTTGTACTTGAACAATGACAATAAGAGCTTGAACTTGAACTATCAGGTGATAGGGATGTGTCATGATTAGTTGATTGTTTATCTAAATTTTTTTAGAGACAGTGCATTAATTAGCATGCTGACAGCATGCTGTGCTTTAGCTGTTAGAGTGTTTGCACGGTACAACCATCTAAAAAAAGTTGCATCTTTAAATTCATCCCCACTGTACATATTAAGAAGGACATCTTTGGTCATTGCGTGGATTCTTGCACTGTTTTTTTTTTTTGTTTTTTTATTTTATTTTTTTTTTTATGCACAGTGTGACTGCTGCGTGCATTTTCCATTTCCCTTTTTGATTTATAACAAGTAGGGAAAATATTTTCTAGAGCAAATAGTTCACATATTATGTCCCCATATGTGGACAGCAGGACTAAGTTGTGACATTTTAAATAATACCAAGCTATAGAAAGTCAGATTTCATTCATCAAATTGTTTATTATGTTTCCAGGAATGTTGGTTATTCATGCTTTCGAGAGTAAAGTATCATCTAATCACCACCAACCATGTTGAAATAAAATTTAATCTACTGAATCTACTGAATTTACTGATAACCATTATCCCATGTCTGCCAAACATGTGGAGTGGTCCAATCATCATCTGCAGCCTAAAACTAAACTTTTGGTCGGAGTTTAGGAGTGAATGGACTTAGCTGTCCCCCTGCTCCCTATTTAGTGAATGACTTTACCTTCCGTGTGCTGTTTGTTTGCACTGGTCTCAGAACAGTTTGAAATGCACCTTTTATTTTATCCTAACTCCACATAAAGCCTCTGAAAGCAACATTTTTCAGCTTTTGGATGAACCCATTGATTCTCATTGTGAAAATGCACAGCAAATATAGGAATGCATTTACTAATGTTAATGAATAGAACCGTATTGTACATTGTTGTGATAACAAAATAAAATATAACAGAATGTATATTAAAATTAAGCGAAATAACCTAAAGATTTGTTAATGTGGAAAGTTATTCAAAAAAGTTTTTTATTTATTTTTTTATTTTGTGGGAATAATGTCCCACAATACACGTATGTGTACATCATGTTTATCATGTTTAAAATTAATGGATTTTTTAAAACTGCATATCAAACGAAACTAGAGATGCTACTCTTTATACCCAAGCAGGTTTCAATGAAAAAACTTAGAGGTTTCTTATCAGAGACACGTTTTTTGGCGTTCTCTCTTCACAGATATCGAGACCATGCTGTTGTGTCATGTGATTGGTGCGTCAGAAGTTTACCCCTTAAATGAGAGTCTAATGTGTTTTGAACAGTATTCAGTCGGTTTAAATGTATTTAAATTATGCGTTGCTTAAAGCTAGGCAAAAATACAACATACACGCATGGGTCCGTGGGGTCGCACGAGGTTAAGATGCTGTGTCAAGTTAAAAAAAACAATTGTGTGCATTCTGTTATATTCCGTTGCACTCTGTCTAGCTGTTTTTGAGCACAGGAACGTGTTTTACATAAACTTCCCTAGAAAACGCAACTGTTTGGGCTAAAGTGAACCCGAAATAGGAGTAATTAGTCAACTAGTTATTCAGGCAACCCACCCACTATTTGAAAGAGTAGTTTTGCACTTTACCAATATTGGGTTATATAAATATTGTATTATGATGTGATTTGTAATCTGTGTAGCTGCCTTGTGAGGATCAGATCATCTTGCTGAAGGGCTGCTGTATGGAGATCATGTCCCTACGGGCCGCAGTTCGGTATGACCCAGAAAGCGAGACGCTGACCCTGAGTGGAGAGATGGCTGTTAAACGAGAGCAGCTGAAGAATGGAGGGCTGGGCGTGGTGTCTGACGCCATCTTTGACTTGGGAAAGAGCCTGGCGCAGTTTAACTTGGATGACAGTGAGGTGGCACTGCTACAAGCTGTATTGCTTATGAGCTCAGGTGAGAGGACACCAGGAGAACATAATGCATAACTGCTCTCCTGCTCATATACAGTGTCCCCAAAATGTTTTTGGACACTTTAGATTAATTTTGGTGCATTAGATAACAAAATATGAAACTGGGTGGCATCAGCAAACAAACAATGCTAGACCTTTTCTCATTCTCATTTTTTTTTTTTTTAACTAACAGGTCCCAACATCACTTTAATAGATAAATGAAATCAGTTCCCCTCAAGTTCACACAGGTGTCTTAGCAAAGTAACCACAGGTGTAGTTCATCACATTAACTATGAACATATTCCACAAAGTTTGACAAACAGAGTGTCCAAATACTTTTTGTTTCAGTTGAACAATATATGTATTGTTTTATATTAAAACCTCATAAACTTCTTTTTGTGACATGTTTGATCTGTAGATCGCACAGGCCTGACATGCATGGACAAGATCGAGAAGTGTCAAGAGATGTACCTCCTGGCGTTCGAACACTACATTAACTATCGCAAGCACAACATTCCCCATTTCTGGCCCAAGCTGTTGATGAAGGTGACGGACCTACGCATGATCGGAGCCTGCCACGCTAGCCGCTTCCTGCACATGAAGGTGGAGTGCCCCACTGAACTCTTTCCTCCACTCTTCCTGGAGGTCTTTGAGGATCAGGAGGTGTGAGGAGATTGAGAGGATCAGGAACATTTTTGAACCTGTTTCTCACCCCCTCTCACCCCTCTCCACGCACCAAAACTCACCAGCAGCTGGGGTTTTCATGAGAACGGCTTTCATACGGGGGGTCTTAGTCGGCAACTTTATTTTCTACTTTTTACAGAATACTCAGCCCATCCCCCGTCCACTAAACTCTCTACGGGTGGCCCTTCTGTCTCTGCATAATGTCTTATACTGGTTTACCAACACCTTAGTTATAGACATAGTATATACATATATACACACACATTCTTATAAGTGTGCTTACAGATGCAGTACTTACTGAGCGACACGTAACCTCCGATGAGGTTGTATACATTTGTACGCATACAGACACTGCACTACTGTCACACCAACCTCTCAGAACTGGAGGAGCACTTCTGTGCCCTCAGACAAGATGGGATGGATTTGCCGGTTTATGCCATGTTGCAGCTGGCGTCGATTCCTCTCAGCAGGTTGTGAAGTGGTCAGTTAATTTCAGTTACATAAACCTCAGCGTTCTCGTGAGATTACAATGTAACCGCTGGCATCTTGTCGCTCACGTATTGTAGTTACGTCGCAAACGTGGAGCGTTTTGAACAGACCTCATTAATCTCTTACTAGTTACATTGAGCCTGTGTGCTGAGTGGGAGGATATTTCTAAACCAAATCAGGTGCTATATTTAAATAAAGCTTCTCAAAATGATTTGGGACCTTTTGAGAATATGCCCTCCCTCCCTCCTCTGTAAGCTTTCCGTTGGTGGTTTAGCGTACATACAAGGGTGCCACTCAAAAACTTTGTGTGTGGTTCTTTCTCGCCATCGCCCGGGCTTTGTGTGTCGTAACATTGGCCTGTTCTGAATGATAAATGAGCCCTTTTCTTTCCCAGCAAAGTCATGCAGAGAGAAAAAGAGCTTGCGAGAGAGATTTCACAAAAGACATGGAAATCGAGGCACCCCGCATGTGATTCGCACTGATTTGTAGGTTTTACAGGTGTTGGGAGGGAGCCAGTATTACCATCCTCCCACACCCAGCACACACATAAATATACTCAAACACACACCTCAAAACTCAAATGCCTCATTTTTACTGTATGCACTGCGGTGCTGTAGTTCTGGACTCCCATGCAGGGCTTTGAAAGTTCAGTCCAGCCCCTTTGTGTTCTGCCCAGATGCTACTGTTGCCCAGTCTGTGTGAATACACACACGCACTCCTGACGGGCCCTGGCAGACTGGCTGTTTTTGTTGTTTCTTTTTGTTTTTGTTTTACCTCAAATGTGGGCACACCTCCGGCTGGCTGTGGCTCCAAAACTGCCTCTGTGTGGACAGGTTCTACCTCACCTCTGGACACAGGGCAGCTACCCTCAGCCTCCTCCCACATACACACACACACACACACACACACACACACACACACAAACATAATTACCCAGCTGGAAAATCCAGATTAAGCTTGTAGATGTGTTTTGGAACATGGTAGCTGTTTTTAGCTGCACTAAGCTGGTGATTATATTTATATTACATTTATGCATTTAGCAGGCACTTTTTTTCAAAAGCGACTTACGAAGGTAGGCATTTTATCAGTATATTTCCCTCTGGCCAAAAAGGAGATCATGGAATCGAACCCCGGTCTTCCACGTAAAATGTGAAGAAATCAGAGACCCTCCACTCGAAATCCGAACACAAGTGGTCAAAAGAAATGCATATTAAGACCAGGTGTAAATGCCGATATTTCACCTGTCCACTTGTGATCGGATCACCCAAAACGCATCTTAATACAGGTGTAAACAGGGTCTTAGACCAGCTAAAAACCAGCGAGCATGTTCCAAAACACAACTGTCATCTTTAGCTAGATTTTTCAGCAGGAATACACACACCTACACTGACTCTCGTACACTGACACACTGTCAGCCATAAAAAACAACAGTTTCTCTCAGTTCTCACTCAGTTAAGTTGAAATACCACTGTAGACAGGAGGGCCTGCCATTCCTCATTGTAGCCTTTCAGATTTCTCCAAGCTCCCTTCACTCTGGGCTGAGAGAACAATTCTGTAAGGGTTTTTTTTTTCTTTGTTTTTCTTTTCATGTGGGACCAAGTGTCACTTTGAAACTTCCGTCAAAACGGAAGCTAATTTTCGGCAGACTAGTGAACTAAACCGTTCATGCCGCTGACTATGAATAGGCGCTGTGGAGACAACTACAGTTAATCATGTGAGAAGATGAAGAACCCGAGGTGGCCAGGCCTAAACTGACTGGGTCTATCACTGTTGTCTATTACCTTTCCAATACCAAGCAGTAGTTCACATTGAAAAATCCATTGAAAGTGGAGTGAGGGGTAGGCTGGATGCTTCAGGGTGGTGGAGAGAAAGCACAATGGGCTGGGGAGGTGCGGCAACTAGGTGTTGAAATAAAGCACTTAGCATCGAAAGAGGCAATTAAAATCTTCACAAACAATTCAACCCCTGGTTCCCGAAGCACGTTCTACGGCCCATCTCCCTCCAAGGAGATTTTGCACTAAGGCATGATTGGCTCCACAATCAAACAGCAGCTCTTTTCAAGGACACCCCCCACCAACCTCTCTGTCAAACAGAGGCCACACCCTCAGAGTCAGTATTAAGTCGACCATAACACTCATACACACCGGATATGGGCCGGTGTCACCGGGTATGTGTCATGCCACAGTCACGCACTCAAACATGCATATTGAAATACAAACATACACCTTTGTGCCCACCACCCCTCCCCTTGAAGCCAGCAGTGGCTTTCGATGAACACCAAACAGAAACAGGCTTTTCCCTTGTAAGACAAGGGAGCAGCCGTAGCCATACAAAGAATGGCAGCACCGAATGAATGTGAATGAGTAGCAGCCGAGCAAAAGAGAGAATCAAGAGCTGGAGTGAGAAAGAGGAGGAGTTTCACATCCTTGCTTTATAATGAGAGGTTGCAAAGCAAAGGAAGACTGCCAATCAGAGGCTACCGATGACATCGCCAAGAGTGCATACCATGTTCTCTCTTACGGACAGTTGCGCACCCTGTAGAGAGAACGAGAACCTACCTACAAACCTCAAACAGACTATCATCACGAGAGAGAAACAGCATTCCGTAAAATGGCAGTATGGAAATCCATCTTGGAATAAGGCAACGCAGTGATGACGGTGGTTCTGATTGGCTGATGGCAGGGGTTTCAATGCTGCTTTACCTTCTAATTTTATTTGCGAGAAAAAAGATATAACAAAAGAAGAACTACAAACCCAGAAAAAATTAAAAACATGACTCCAGAAAAAAGTAAAAATCTTGGAGCTGATTGAGCTGTTTGTTTTGTTCTTTCTTTTTGTTGAAATGTGTTTGTTTGTTTTTGCTTATCTGCTCTGTGTAAGAGAGAAAACAACAGCCGTAGTCACTTTTTGACCATGCGTGCAGTGTAAACTAGACAAGAATTTCACCTCTTTTTCACCTCACTATGGGTTGTATTGATAAGTCAACTGCTCTGTTTGTCTGTGTATCTGTCTTTTGTCCGTCTTTTTATCAAGAGGAATTTACAAAACAAGAAACAGGAATATTTTCTTTTTTTATATTTTGTTTTCTTTTTTACGAAAGAAGACTAGAAAAGCATAAATATGCTAAATAATGCAACAGAAACAAAAAAAAACAAAAAAACTAAAAAGAAAAAAAAACTGAAACACAATCTACTCATACCTCACACAACACAAAGCTTAAATGAACTTGGGAAGAGTGCTTATATGTGTGGCACTTCGTCAAAGTGCATCAATGCATGTGTTGAATTGTACGATGGGGTGTATGTGCTTGTCACGCATAATGTCTCGCTCATGTGATCGCAGAGGTGCACGGCGTCCTCCTTCAGCCTTCAAAGCCGAGAGCCCATTCTGTTCAGATTTGCACCAGTTACATACATTACCCTGTAAACAGATGAGCCCATGTGGCATCATCCAGCAGCCTGTAATAGCCCCTGTCTGCAGTGAAGCGATGGCCGGTAATGGAAGTGGACAGGATGCAGGGTGGCTAGAAGGCTGGAAAGGAAGTTATGTGAATCTGTGACAGCAGAGAGTACTTCATGGTATTGAATGTAGCTGACAGGACTGGGCTGGAACCAAGCCCAGGAACTAGAACCTCACTTCAGGTCACCAGCAGAGTGGACAGTGCTGTCAAATTGTTGTTACACAAACAGCTTACTAAGCATATATGCCCCTTCAAGATGCAATACTTTGTTCAGTTTTGTGCCCCCCCCCAACCCCCATCCCCCCCCTTTTTTTTTTCAACAAGTTTTTGGCTATAAACAAGCATGTAAATACGAAACGCAAAGATTAAATCACTATGTGTGAACCATATGCAAACGTCACATACTGGATGTTGAGGCCCGAACGCAATCCGTTTTGTAAAGTTAAACTGCTTACATAGCTTTGTAAATCCTTCACACATCTGTATGTGTGTTTTTGTGTGCACTTGCAAATGTGCATGTTCGATAAAAATATGAAGAAGTGCTCTGTGCCTCCGCAACCCTCTGCTCTGCTGTCGAACCACAGAGATATCGACTTCTATTTCCCAACAGGGTAACTAGATGTAATGTCTGTTTGGTAGATCAGATCATTGACAAGGAAATGGAGGGAGTGGTAGAGATGAAGGGAGGCGTAGCAGAGGAGAAACATCAGAGAGTAGCAAATAGCTTTGCGCTATTAGTCATCTCCCCCAAAAAGCCCGGTACCCAGAAGCATTTAGCTGGCCCACCTACTGCCAATCAGTTTCCATGCATCCATACAAATTCACACATGTGCTCGCCAGGAGGTGGGCAACAGTAGATACTGCACTGCAAAAAAATAATTTTCTTATTCATTTATTTTTTTTGGTATTATCTAAACATCCTTAAATCAAGATGAATTGACTTAAGAAGCAATCTGACACAGGATATTAACTCATTTTTGTGGACAAATCAAATAAAATTATTGAGTTTAAGGCCTAAAACCCCCCCAAAAAAAAACTATTTGCCAATACAGAATCTGCACACAGAATTCCAAAGAAATCTCTGCAGAATTGGGACACTCATGATTCACTAATGTCCACACATCACCTGCCCCTTGAATGTTTGTTTATTAAATATTTTAGCTATTTTGATAATGCTTTCTGCAGATATTATGACTGCAGTACTCTCAGTTCATATTTGAATTCATTGTGCAGAAATCCGCATATTTTCCAAAACAATCTGCACAGAGGTCCACAGATTTTGCCTGGCCCTGCAAAAAAAACAAAAAACAAAAAACAATTAAAAGTTACAAAGGTTTTTCTCTCTCTCTCTCTCTCTCTCTCTCTCTCTCTCTCTCAATGGCAATTTTTTTTCTTGTTTTAAGCACAAACCTCACTAAATTTTGCTAGATCATCTTATTCACTAACCACCTGCAATCCGCCCTACTTTCTATGCAAATTAAGCTCATTTTAAATTGTGCTTTGTCTACAAAACTCGATGAAATTTCCATGATGCAATTAACCTTTTTATTAAATTATAAACTGCATTTCTTTAAAAAGAGATGTTTTTGTACATTTTCTATTGATCATGGCTACAGTAATTTCATTATAAATTATGATCAAATGATGGAGAAGAGAGTTATAACCTGGTCCAGATGTGCAATGTAGTCAAGCACACTTTCGGTTCAGACAGAACATGCAAATAAATGTCACTTTTATGAGCCCTAATTCATTCTAAGTAAATTGTCACTTTGCTTCTAAGTAAATAAATCTTGTTTTAAGGATGTTTTGATATTTTTACTGGAAAACAAGATAAAAAAAAAAAAAAAGATCTGATGAAAATGATTTATTTTCAGTATGGTTTTGTTTTACTTTGGTGATGGAGGTATTGGTTTGTTTCTCACCCTTTTTTAACCAAATGTAGAATTGCTTTTTATCTTCAGAGATAGAAGAAAAAGAAGATGCCTTGTAGCAAGAATGTCTATGCAATGCTCTACCCTCTGATAGCAAGCTGGCTGTTCCAGTGAGCCCTGATTAGTGGTCTTTTTAAACACTCCCACCCCCCAAATCCCACCCAATGCAACTGCATGAGCCCCAGTCAGACTGTTCGTCAGTCAGTTTTATAGACAAGGCAAGGAAGGCCCTAACCTCACTAACATGAGGGCGGTAGCTCAACTTTCCACTGATGATCCGCTGTTGAGAGACTGCCCAGCAAACAGACTGCTTTTGTGTTTGTATGTAATTGTTTGCGTTGAACGCTCTCATGGTTTGGTGGATTGGTACTACTTATTAGACAACATAAGCACTTTTTCATAGAAGTAATTTATGAAAATCAGTTTAATTCTTTGTAATCAAACTTGTGGCCCTTTTTAGACACACTTAGTTGGTTTTGAAAACTGATGAAGCCATTGCTGTTTTGGCAACTAGTAATTTCTTTTAACTGAAAAAAATAAAATAAAAAATCATTCTCCTAATTAGCATTTATGCTTCAATGGGGGGGGGGGGGTGATCTCCAAACAACAGTTTTGACCCAGTTAAGTACATTACATTATACAGCACCTCCCTTTTGAATATAAACATGAATATTGCCATAGGCTTGTTATTTTTACAGTGAAACACAAGCTTATAAAAATAGAATTTAATCTGGAAAGAGCTCCACCTATACATCAATGGTGGTACTATTCTTATTTAGTAATTATAAAGTAAATCCTTCATTTTGAGTGAAGAAAAAATTATAATAATTAGAATACTTACAACTTGTATGTTTTTGAAAAAAATACAGAATTATGTTTTTTATTGAAAAAAAAAAAAAATTCCCATAGCCTTCTATTGGAAAAAGAAACATAAAAAAAAAAAAAAAATCTAGGGATTATGGTTTCATAGAGAATTAGCAACCATCTTGTAACCATTAAGAAATGCCCTAGCGACCACCAAGTAACACCCTAGTATTCACAGAAAACACCCTGACATTGAAAGTAATATAAACATGTAATATATATATACATATATATATATATATATATATATATATATATATATATATATATATATATAATATTATTATTATTATTATTATTATTATTATTCGTTTACTGTTGTGTAGAATACGAAGGCATTTTGACCAAATACAAGATTAAGATTCATTTTTTAACCTAAAATGGGTCAAAAATTCCCTGAATATCACAGGAGGGTTAAAGCGAGATAAAATTACTTGAGAAGAAAAATTACATAATATACTAGGACTTGTTTTCAGAGAATAGATCTTGAATAAGTTTATTTTTGAAAACCCCATTAGCACATTTTGTTGTTGTTTTTTTTTGTTTTTGTTTTTGTTTTGTTTTTTTAATAAAGCTTGCTAAATTTGTTTGATTTATGCTTAAGGAGAAAAAACTAATTGCCATATATTGCTGATTAAGAGAATGATTCTTGAAGTGTATAAAATTTCATTTTGCGAGTTGAACTCTCCCCTCTCAGAGCTTTAAAGCTAGAGAGTCATATGTAATTAGCTGTGGTACTGAAGTCAGCCAGTTTAAATGTACTTGTACATTATGTGGAGAGTAACATAAATGCAGTACGCAAATCAGCAACTCAACGAAACGAAATCAACAGTGAGTGAACTACATTCAAGTAAGTGGGGGCGCAGAACCAAAGTCGAGTTTGATTGGCCACCCTCAGCACCGTGGTGTCAAAGCCCTTAATTTTGGTGTGTTTACTTTAAGTTGATTGTGTCTTGATTTGATTAGTTTTGTGTTGTTGAATAAGTTTAAGTGCTCAAGTATGAGTGAAATGCACCCAGCCATGAGAGTGTGAGCAGAGAGCAGACATGATGTACGTATACACCACATCTGTTTGAAATGAGACTGGAAAGGAAAGCTATTGAAGGATTCTCTCAGGTATCAACAAAAAGTAAAAGACAAAAAAGAAATATAACAAACTTTTTTAAATAAATGTTGAAATATTTCAGCCACACCTTTTTGTTAGTTCATCATTCTTTGCTCTCTACAATGTGCTTTCTGTGTTTGTGTCCTGTAGTGTATTCTCTTTATTGTTCACATTCTCTCTCTCTGTGTGTTTCTATCTTCTGTTTCTGCCACACACACACGTTCACACACATCTCTCTTGCACTGATGTAAAGCCTGGTGTTCCAGCAGTGAACATACATATCTGCTGATCTAAACATTAAAGCATGGATAGTTTTGGATAGATGGGCAAACAATGGAATGTAAAGGTGAAGTGTGTAATTTTTTCTACGTTAAAAATAAGTTGTCCTATTCCAGCATAAAATGCAGAGACTATTAGTATTCCGGCTTAAGTTAGCTGTTCGTAAGTTGATTTCCCAGACAAATGTAAATTCTGTGGTGCTATCAAGACATTGTTTGTTTGGTCATTCTGACCAGGTTGACAAAGCAACATTGGGTCAACCAATGGTAAGAATTTGGAGTGGGTCTGTCTGTTTTCCATCCAATGACAGACAAGGGAGTTGTTTGGGGAAACTTGTTTGAAAACAGTCAGTTATTTTTGCAATTCCGTTTTGTTCTGTTGGATGCACAGAAATTACCACTTCACCTTCAAAGTTAAATTAAATTGTTTTTTTTGTTTTTTTATGAAAAACTGATGTTGTCAGACCCAGTCAAACTTGTCTCAAAGGGTTAGTTCACCCAAAAATGAAAATTCTTTCATCATTTACTCACCCTTATGCCATCCCGGATGTGTATGACTTTTTTTCTTCTGCTGAACACAAACAAAGATTTTTAGAAGAATATCTCAGCTCTGTAGGTCTATTCAATGCATGTGAATGGTGTCCAGACCTTTAAAGCTACAGAAATCACATAAAGGCAGCATAAAAGTAATCCATATGCAATGGCATAGATTTGGCTTTAACATTGGGGGGTTGTACTAGCTTGTTTTGATTATTGGGGGGTTACCTCCCCCCATCCCCCCTGGAATCTACACCCTTGTCCATATGACTCCAGTGGTAAAATCCATGTCTTCTGAAGCGATATGATAAGTGTGGGTGAGAAACATATCAATATTTAAGTCCTTTTTGACCATAGATCACCATTTTCACTTTCAGATGTGAAAGTAATAGTGGAGATTTATAGTAAAAAAGAACTTAAATATTGATCTGTATCTCACCCACACTTATCATATCGCTTCTGAAGACATGGATTTAACCACAGAAGTCTTATAGATTACATTTATGCTGCCTTTATGTGCTTTTTGGAGCTTCAAAGGTCCAGTCACTATTCACTTTTATTGTAAAGGACCTACAGAGCTGAGATATTCTTCTAAAAATCTTTGTGTTCTGCAGAAGAAAGAAAGTCATCTACACATCTGGGATGGCATGAGAGTAAATGATGAGAGAATTTTCATGTTTGGGTGAACTATCCCTTTAATATATGTGGGAAAACTATATGTACACATTATATTCATGTAGTGCATGTACACAATACATTCAGCATATGTTTTTAAGATTTAGGCAGTTCTCATACCTGACTCCTAATGATGAACGGTAAAAGATAAACTGTACATGAAAGAGAATATTTACATCTAATGACCATCAAAAGACTCATCATTTTTACATTTGCTGTGTTGGTTTGGTGCAATGTGTGCATGCTTTTGTGCTGTGAATATGTGTCCACTGGTGGATGTGAGCCTGTGTTTGTATGTCTCAGCTTTTGTAGTGATTATGTGGCTGGATTTGCTGACAGACCCTTTTGTTCACTTTGAGGCACTTTTGATGCAGGACAGAAGCAAATATTTGAAATTAATATTATTACCTTGACCAATGTAGACAATGATATGGTGCTGGGTGGGAAATTGGAGGACAGCAGAGGGAAATGAGGTCAATAATGTGTTTGAAGTTCAACTTTAAATAGAAACACTAATGATTTTCCATTTGCTAATGGAAAATTAGCTTTACTCTATCGCTTCATTTGACTCTTTAACCCTTGCTCTCGCTCACACAGGCACAACAGATTCATTGATCATGTCAGTTGCTGTTCCTATTGTGCTTTTGTGGAATTTATTTTGTTGCGCTTGTTTGGAACCGAGGGCTTTTTTTAAAGTGAAGTTAGCGCGCTTGAAGGAAGTAATTGTGTGAGGGCTTCAAAGACAATATGAACAGTATAAATATGTATTTATTAACTAATTTGAAAATTATCCTTAAACATTTGAGGAAAATTATCTTTTCATTAGTTTATCTATTGACTTTATTTTGGCATTGGAGTGTAGAAAGATTTGCCCAGTAATTTCAAGTTCATGGCAATTATGGATCGGTGCACCAGCTGAAGACATTTCAGTCAGATTTTTCTATAGGATTTGGGTTTTTGCTGTTTAAAGTGATTATTCAAGGCTTGATGTACTGTAAATTCTGATATACAAGCTGTCATCTCCTGAATCAAATTTCTTGCTAGCATTTTGTACCAGAATATGAAAATGTTAATTAGTATTTAAATATTTTGTGTTAAATCAGATTAAATATACTGTTGGTATTGTGTACAGAGATTATTCTATCAATCCGGGGAGAAAAAAGGATATGCATAGACAGAAAGGAATGTGTTTAGCTAATCATGTGAGATTATGAGGAAGGAGAACATTTTTAATGGCCAAAATTTGTCATACTGTATTATGCAAAGGAATAATTTGTATGTTGGAATTCTTATGCAATGTTTGTCAGGTTTTCAAATGGTTGCTTTTGGATTGGGCTTGCTCAGGTTTGCTTTTCAGGTCATGTATCCTACTCATTGTTAGATGATTCTAAAACAACATGCAAAGAATAAGATGCATCCCGCATATTCAGGTCCAAAAGATTGGTTCATGTATCAAAGCCATGCACTTCTGTCCGCATTAACATGGTTCCATCGAGCACATGCACATCTGTTTTGCTGTCATGTTCGTACAGTTTCTGCTAGTGTTCAACCTCGGCGGTCCACTGACCTGCTGCCAAAGCTTCCACATGTTCAATTCATTCAGCTTTTCTTACAGGATGTGCCTGATAAGACCGAAAATATGTGTCAAGTGTATGAAAGAGATGAATGCTATATAAGACTGGGTTGTAACTAAGCCAGGTAGTCAAAATGACAGTTACACAAACATTACTAATAATAAATTCCCTGCCTACAAGGTGTCATACTTTTGTGTGATTTGATTTTTCTGTATTCTTGCATATGGTCAAGGATATAAATATTAAACTAAACTATTTTAAAAGATTAAATCATTATTTGTTAACATATTTAACCATCACTTACTGGATATAGAGGACAGAATGCAAATCACACATCTGTAATTGTGCTTTTTTTGTGCATTTTTAAATGTCTATGTTGTAAAGAAACACACCAAGAAATACAGGAAACTTCTTTCTATCAGGAAGACTCGCAGACTTGAGTGAAATTTAAGATGACATTTATTTGATGAATATAAAACAGAAATGTCATGTCTCTCTTTGTCGTAAGCCCCTTCTGGCGGTCTGAAGAAGTTGTACTCAGAACCGTCATATCCTGCCGGAGATAGGAGGCAGGGGCGAGGAGCCTACCCCCGTGCAGGACGGGACTCAACTGGTGCTGGTGGGGTGGTGGAGGTTGCCATGTTAACACACTGAAACGCAATGTGATAGATTGTGAGCAGACTTATAAAGCAATGGCTTACATGTGATTGGCTAGGAGTTACCTAGCTAATGGTGCGATGATGTAAAGCTGCTAGTCTTCCTGCTAGAACTATGCTGCGCTTACATGGAAAATTTGATTTATCCATGACCATTAAAAAGTGATGCATACTTCACTGACATTGCTAACTGAGTTGAAGAGAGTGCAGGCAGGTGAATTCAACCTCTCCTACACTCAAAAATATCTCTTTGGCTGAACTTGATTCAATCATGGACAGTGGTTCCATGTGTTAGAAATGAGTTTTCTTAACTTAAAATTACTATGTAATCTCAACACAAACACTTTGTGTAGAAAGAACCTAGTTAAATTGGGTAAACCCAACAAGACATGTCAATGTTACTCAAATAATTCACTTTTATTTCTTTATGTACTGATTAGTAAAAGTTAGCATGCTAAATACATGCCCAGTTTCATCAATGCTACAGGAACACCACAAAGAGTATTCATGTATTCCCAACTCAAATGATTACGTAAACGTCCATTTTAATTTTAATTGGATAAAACGCAATGAAATCAAGTTGATACAAAATGTTCTAGAATTGTGTTGCATTTGTTCATTTTAGTTAAGTAAATTGAACAAGCAGCAAAAATCCTTTTTTTTTTTTTTTTTTTTTTTTTTTTTTTTAAGTGTATGAGCAAGAAATCATACCTGTGTTCCTGTCAAGCAGCTTCTAAACTTTGCTGTGATGAGTAACTGTTTCCCCGTTCAGTGGCCTATTAGCAGTTACTTGGGTACATCAGGATGATAAATTAGCTGTTGTGCTGCAATCGACCATTCGATTTTCCCTGTCCTTTTTAATAAGCTTTAACAGTGAGGAGAAACCTTAAATCTAAGTAAGCAAATCTGCAGCAAATAAGTGAATCAAAAGAAGCATTGCTGGAATTGGTAGCTTGTGTGATATGTTTTAATAAGCGTGTTTCAGAAGCACCACAGTCAAGTTTGATTGGCCCCCTGCAGCAATTTGGTCTCAAAGTGAAATTTCGGTTTTCTGTCCTCTTCTAGTGCTCAATTTCTCTCTCATTTTCTGGCTTTCTAGCGGTGGAAACTAGCTTGTTCTGATCTAATTCTCAAACGTCCTAAAAACAATATACATTTAAAGGAGCAGCAAAATTGCATTGCAATTGTTTTTTTTTAAACAAAAATTAAGTAAATAAAAGACAAGAAACATTTTGGAGATGAGCAATTCAAGCTAAGTTCTCTAAAACAAGTCTTATTATTTTACACATATTTGCTTCTCAAGAAAAATTATCTTGTTTTTTATTATATTTAAGCCAAAAAAAAAAAAAAAAAAAAAAACAAGACAAAAATACGGATTAAGAAAATATGTTTTTGCAATGAAACATTTATCTTCACTACTTGGCACACATAGGGCTAGGTATTGATTGTTGTGGACAAAAGTTAATACTGATAAATTTAAGGCTTTGCATTGTACAATGTGCAGTGTGTGTGTATGCAAAATTTTGTGTACATGTTTTTGTGCAGTAAGTGTCTGCTAGTGGGTGTTCATGTGAGCACTTATGTTTTTGCTTTGATTTGCTGAGCAACCTTTATGTTGTCCTGCCTTATTGCACCTTTTGAGACCTGATTAAAAAAAGGTATTGTAAATTTTCAATAGATATTATTTTCCCATATTAATAGAATATACTATTATAATAGACTGCAGCCATTGACTTTAAGTGTATGTTCTAGGTTCACATAAGTAGAGCAAGTAGAAAAGGTGATTTTGTGGTCCAGTTTTTAAAAGAAGCTCTAATGATTTTCTGATGTGCTGCTGCCTTATTAATTTCTGTTCCTCTTCCATGTTTTCTGGGGTTTAATAGTAATATATTTATTTTTGTTTGGGACCAAGAGCCTTTTGTAGCGAATTTAGTGCGCTAGAGGTACCCAGAGACAATATCAAGTGTCAATGTGGCAATTCAGTGAGTGCACGAGGAGATCAGACCTGTAATCAGATCTTTCTCTTGGGTTTGACTTATTGTTTAAAGTGCTTGGGGGGGCTGAAGTGAAATGGTACTTGATTTCCAAGATATAACAACCTACTAAACCAAATATCTTTTCAAGCACATTTATCACTATACAGTAGTTGTGCTATTGCTTGGGTGTTGAGTCAGATTAGATACAGTATGCTGTTAGTATTATGTATCAGGTATTTTAATAGAAGGTTATGCCTAAATTGCAAGGAATGTACATGTACTTGTAAATGTATCTTGCCAAATATGAAATGATTTTTAGTGACCACACAAGAATATATATAGATAGGAATAGTATGCAGTAATGCAACTGTAAGTGATTTGAGTGTGGACTTGCTCAGGTTTAAATGAATATTCCGGGTTAAATTCAAGTTAAGCTCAATTAACAGCATTTGTGGCATAATGTTGATTTCCACAAAAAAAAAGTAATTTTGGCTGTCCCTAAAAAAAAAATACAAAAAATGTTACAGAAAGATACTTAGGGTGGATTGAAAGGGGCCAGTCCATAAACGCTAAAATACACACTGTTTAAAAAATATAACAGAAAGATGAAAACATTATGTGTGTGAACATGATTTTAGTGTGATAAAATTGCTTACTAACCATATCTGTGGAAAGTTACTTTCAGTATTACAATATTAAAATTATATTTCTATTATAACTTTGTTATCATGACAACAAAATCCTGTGATCCCAGTGTTGGATATAACTTTACACAGAAGGTTAGTAAGCGATTTATCACTAAAATCATGTTCACACACATAATGTTTACATCTCGTGACTATACTTTTAAAATGATGTGTATTTTAGCATTTATGAACTGGCCCCATTTCCTTCCAATGTAAGTGCCTTACTGTAATCATGATTTTTGCTTCGAGTCAAATTATTATTTCAAATTATATAAATCAAATTATTTTAGTCAAAATCATTTTTCGTGGTAATCAATATTATGTCACAAATGCTGTCGATTGAGCTTAACTTGTATTGAACCCAGAATATTCCTATAAAGGCCTCAAAAGGTTCTTTAGTTGAAACCCCACCTCCTGTCCCACCCCCTTTTGGGCTTGATGCAAGATAATCTCGCTTTTGACCTGGTTCTTACAAGACATAAACCCTTATTGCACTGGATGATTCCAAATCTACATGGAAATCTTTATGTATATTGAACATTTTGTCAGTTCATATTGATTATTAAATTAAAATGAAAGAGATTTACAGATGAAAGATCCATTTGCCAGGATATTCCTGGAGTTATTTCACCACATTGCTTCTGGACACCTATCTAGGTGCAAACCAAAGGTCCATGTCTTCAGTGCCGTCTCTTTCACACTATTCTTGTACTTTGTATTGCATCTTCTACCAGAGACATTGTGCAAAGGGTGTGTTTGTGGCAAAACAACAATTTTGAAAGAAAAAGAAAAAAAGACCAGTAACCATCAGTAACTTCAACTATTACTAAAACACACCAAGTTCTCAGCTTCACTGTGATCAAAGTGGCAGCTGGTTATTGTGTGCATAACAGTTTGTGGTCACTCAGGGGTTCTAACCAATCTTGGATCAGGGGTCTACTTGCAGATAATTGGCTGAGGGAGGTCGAAATGTGTGTTATAAGCTATACAGCAGTTATCAGGCCTCGTTGTTATTGTACAGGACCTTTTGAGGATTCTTGTGACATTGCTTGAGGGATGATGAAAGGATCATGCATCTAAAAAATAAAAAAAAATCCATCCTCAGAAGTACAGAGAGGCTTCAGTGTTAGTTTCATGCTGTACTCAGTGGAGAGTTTAGGAAATAGGTCAAATGTAACGCTTCTTTGGGGGGATACACACTTCAGTCTACAATGTTTGGCTCTCCCTGGCAGAACAGTATGTGGAGGAACAAAGAGTTTTTAGGGGCTGTTCAGACCAAACGTGTTCTTGCTACTGTAGATGCATCGCAACAGAATGCTTACTGAAAAAAACAGCTTAACCAGCATGCTGGTTAATGCTGGTTTGTTGCTGGTCTAGCTGGTAAATCAGCATAGCCATGTTCCTCACCAGCAAAACTTACAGTAGCTGGTTAAGCTCGTCCACCAGTATTGTTCATCTGGCAATGCTGGTTTAAAAAGGAAGTCTTGCTGGTTAGTCAAAAAGCCTTGTTGGAACACCAGCACACCAGCATTCAAAACACAACGTATAATGGATTAGTTTTTGCAGAGGAGACAGGATACAACCAGGGAGAGTAGGGGAAACTGGATCAGGAAAGGACCTTGGGCCAGGATTCAAGCTTGTGTCACCCATGATGCTATATGTCGGAGCATTGCCCAGTGGGGCTATCTTCAGATTCAGGAAAAGTCTTTAGGATCCATTTCCGCCAAGCACAGAAAAGTGCATGAACACACAGGCGTTATGCAAGTTCTAGGCCAAAACTGACATGTATGACACATGCACTCACTCAGACTCTTAAAAAAATTAAAAAATAAAATGAAAATAAATAAACAAACACAACAAAACCTCTGAAAAATTACTGTGATCTCTCACACCATCGCACCTCCATCACGCTGACCACCCTTACCACCCATTTACCGCCTCCCTCCTTCACTCCCATTCTACACCTATAACAGTCCTAATCTTTTGGGTGGTGTGATGTCAGGTTTTTTGTGGTGGGCTGTTAATGACAGGTCCAGACAATCAGCGTGTTTGTCAATGTGTCATTTTAAAATTCTTTGTTTATGTTCAGGATTTTAAGGGAAAATATTTTTATGGTAATTGTCGCTGGTCTATTTTACTATATATTTATGTAATAAATATGTGTCTAAATTTACATCCCGGACTCCTTGGTCTGTTTTTGCCCTCCAACATGATCACATGGGAAATCAACATGATGCTTCTGAAAGTGTATGTACCTTGAAATCAACCCCATTCAGCCGAATTACTGACAATGCCATCCCCCACCATACATGTGAAGTGTGAACTCATTTCCCTCTTGCGCTACTGATAGCGTGTTGCGTAAGCAACCTCTGAGGCATGGCTCACAGTACATAATCAATGGTGAGCCTGATTTGGAGGTTGCATTTTTGCTCAAAAATGTAATTTTTTAATCCATTAACGGGATAAAAGATATGTTAGGATCAGGGTTGGGGTTTGGGTTAGGGTTCATAAAATATGCATTCATTTTGACTGTATTACATAATTTACAACTAAAAATACAAATTGTTTTTTGTGCCACTCTGTGGACATTTCACTTGGAAACTGGAACTCACATGTGCCCATACATTCAACAACACTTCCAGCTTCGACCACTGGGAGGTATTGATTCAAATTTCGGTAAGCACAAACCAATTTCAGCAGCAAACCATTCGGCCTACTGTTGCTGAGTTCACAATACATCAATCTGTGCCCTAATGCATGGATGCATTTACTGGAGTTTACCCAAGGTTGCAGTTGCAGAACACTTGATTAGCAAGAATGCTGCCTGACATATCAGTTATTTTGATATACCTCAAGTTTCACAAAGCTCGAACACTGCTAAAGCACTTGATGACAAATCATCCCTCCAAGGACCAGTTTGTAATGCTTGCTTTTTGCCAAGACTGAGGGAGTGTAACTGCCCTTGGTTCAAGGGGAATTCTTATTATTTGTTCTCTTCTCAAAGGCTTGGCAACTGTTGCAGCTTGTGACTCAGGTTGTCAGAAAGCCAGTAGCCTCTGGCCCAGACAGTAAACAGCTCCCAGGCCTGAGCCTCTGTGGAGGAGATTCACCTCCCAGTGAATTATTGTATTTTATATTTTTTCATTAAAAGTCTGCTCACTTTTGTTCTCTTTTTTCATAAATATCTTTTCTCTGTTCAGTTCAGAGGCATTCTTTGGTATGACCACGGTTATTAGCAGTTTTGCCAATGCACTGTATAAAAGGTATAGTAATGACAGTTCACTTATAGATAAACTGACCATATTTCCATGTTTTTGCACCCATCTGAGATGTTTCACAATTGTTTTCAATGTAAACATGTACTAAATAGACATTTGGTTTTATTGTCGCAGGATACAATGTGTAAACGGTATTTGTGTTTTATTATTTATTAAAACCAGAAGCCCTCAAGCATGAGGACATATCCTGTCCATTGCAGTGTCCGAAATAATTTTGCATGCCCAGAGTTTTGTGAAGCGTTTTTTGTGTGTGTGTGTGTGTGTGTGTGTGTGTGTGTGTGTGTGTTTTTAGCTTTTTTTTAACATAAGAACAAGGCCGTTCACTAGGTTTTGGAACAGAGCTGTTGTATACAGTATGTGCTGCTCTCACATAGAGATGAAGAATAGTCAAGTAACGCTGGACCCCCTCCCCTCTTCTGCTTTCACGCTGCTTTGCTTGTAAACAAGCAGGAACTGACTGTGACACAAGCCCACTCTCTGTCTCTCCCTCGCTATCTGTCTCTCTCTCTCTCTCTATCTATCCCCCCCACCCCCCCACATGTTTTTAACTGCACAGTGCAAACGTATAAACCCATTATGTAAGAACCTCCCTCTCTCTCCCCCCACATTTCCTCAGCTCCACTCATGCGGGTCAGGTGAGGACATGCATAGAGAGGGAGAGGAAAATGGGGCCTCTGCAAACCCTTCCACCTCCTACCTACAATACTAGTATAAAATGTGGACACACTTGACTGAATTTATATTTCATAATTTGATGAATTTATTATTCTGCATTACAAAGGCAAAACACAGTAACTACTCCAACATTGAAACCTTCGAAAATGCCTTTAAATTTACTTGATTTTAGTGTGGTTTTTGTAGTTACAGCAATTTTCATACTTGTTTTTCTGAATATGAGCATAGTTGAGCCAGACCTGTCTGTTTAGTTATGGTGTTTTGCCTTGGCATGGCAGTATTATTCTAAAATGTGGAAAACAGTAATAACTAGATGGGTAAAATTTTATGTTGGCTTGACAAAGCCTTGTTGCCAACATAATAATGAATGAATTGTGTCCCAAATTTTGACTGGTAGGGCACCTCTAATAAGCAAAGTAAGATGAAGAGCTGTACCAGATTTTAAAAACATTTAGCACTAGAAAGGATGAAAAAAGAAAGAAAGTGGTCAGTCACAAAGAACTCAGACTGCTGAAGAGGTCAAGTTTTTCTGCACTCTTAAAAAGTAAGGCAAACAGAATTTGAGAAAAAATGGTGCTGAGCAATGAACAAAAACAGAATGACAACACTCAGAAACCTCTAAAACCAATTCCGCCTTCACTGTTACAATTCCACACTCGTAAAACGCTCACTGAGCGGACACTGAGAGAGAAGCCAGATCTCTTCCTGAACTGCAGCGCCAGAGTGTTTATGAATGACTGCAAGGAAATATTTCGAGCAGTAAGAAGCTTAGGCACAATGGGGGGCTGTGGTGAGGAGAAAGATCTAGGGATGGTAAAAGGATGGGAAGGCAGACAGACTGTGGGAGGCAGGGGGTCTTGGGACTGGGTTAAGCCTTTGGGGATGCAAAGGCTCTTTACATGAGGAAGAGCAGACTGTGGACTGTGTCAGGTTACATCATGGCTGCATACTCTGGGTTATGCCTCTTATATAATTCAAAATGAAAGTGAGAGAGAGGAAAAGGGAATTTGTGCAGAATGTGTTCACTACCTAGGCAAATTACAAATGCTCATTCTTCAATTTGCTTGGTGTGAATACCATTGGGTTGTGAGAGACACATTTAATGTGCATTCACAATCACCATGAAACATTCAGTCATTAGTGTTGATTTTTTTATACAGTAGTAAACGTAATACTACTGGACAGCATATATGAATCAGGAACCATTCCTTTGCTTTATAGATGCTTGATGACAATTCTGAAATTGTTTGATTGCAATAAAGGTTTGTAGCAATACAGTCAGTCTAAAAGTTCATCACTGTAATAGACATTTCCAAAGTGAATGTGATGACACAGGGGCATGTTATCTCAGGCAGAGTCTGTGGAAGGTAATGACAGTTGGCATTTCCTAGAATATTTGCTTGATGCGAGTTCCATCTAGTGGTTGGTTTGTGAATCTTCTGTAGTGGGCATATGGTATATAAGGCATTGAAGTCTTGAAATCAACATCAAACAATTGATTAATCACTTGTGCTTGAGGGAGGTTTGTCTTGTTAAAACAGTGAGTGGTGGTGGCATAGTGGGCTAAAGCACATAACTGGTAATCAGAAGGTTGTCAGTTCAATCCCCACAGCCACCACCATTGTGTCCTTGAGCAAGGCACTTAACTCCAGGTTGCTCCAGGGGTATTGTGTCAGTCACTTTGCATAAAAGCATCTGCCAAATGTAAAAAGTCAATGAAGATGCATTTTAATGTTACATTTTCAGCATATGACAGCTTCCATAAAGAGTCTGTTTTTTTTACTCAACCATTATGCTGTCACAAAATGGCTTAATCTGTAGTTGGACGTACCATTTCTTGTACTAACTAGTAATTAAACTTTCTTTGAGACATTATAAAATCAGGAGTTTTCAAACTTTTCATTGTCATGGATCCCCAAATATGAAGATACCCTTGCGAGGGATGCCTATACTTACAATATAAAAGCAGCTATATATTTTCATGAATAAAGAACCAGTTTTACTGGTTGAGAAAAATAGTGTGATATTATAAAGATAATATGTTAGTGAAATAAAATAATTGACTTTTATATATCATTGTACCAAAGCCAAAATAAATTATAAAAATCTTATTTTCACTATTAATGCTTATTTAAATCTTAAAAGAAACAAAAAATAAAATAAAAAAATTAATCAAATGTAATTGTTTAGCACTTTTACAAAAAATATTGTTCCAATGTAGTTTTACTGAGAATATGGCCTTACAACCTCCAGTGAGCAAGCTAAATGTCACAGTTCAAGTTCAAGAAATATTTTGTATCACTATCCTCTATGTCTAGGCAGTATTTGTATTATTATTATTATTGTCATTATTATTTACGATTAAAAACTATGTCTGTCAATAGAATAAAATAATCATGATTAGCCCCAAGATTTCCAAATTTAGTAATGTCAAACTTAAAAAAAAAATGAAAGTGACACAAATGTTCTGACGTTTAAGCCACAGTTTTGATGGCCATGTCATTTTACTGACAAAATATAAAACTGATTCTTCCATGCAAGTGTCACACAGAGACTTACTGTAATATGATAACATTTAAAGGAAACACAGATAACAAACACTTCAACATGAAAAACAGTGCAAAAGCACCAGTCACGAGGAAGAAAATCTAAAGCTCATAAAAACACTACACAATTTACAGTACATAAGTGATTAGTGCAGAGGACCAACACATCGTGCCTTCACTGTGTCAAAACAATACACAAACTATTTGCAAATGAAAATAATAAAATTATGACACTGTACAATAAGGTCATATACACCAACACAAGTTAAAAGAATAGTTAACATGAACTATCAATCAACAATACAGCATTTATTTATCTTGGTTAATGCTAATTTCTACATATAAGCCTATTAATACATTATGTATTAACAATAACAATAGAATATTTATAAATTAACATTAACAAATACTGTTTACTCTTCGTTGTTAGTTCAATACACCTAATGTGTTTATGTTAAAGGTGCACTCAGTACCTTTTGTCTTTGTGTCATCTCGGACTTACACTGACACCTAGCGGCTGTGATGCAGCATCATTTAAAATCAAAAGTTTTCAGTTTCAGATGTCATTGTAAATATTTAGTATTCAGTCAACCATGATTACTTTAATCAATAAGTGAAAGTGACTAATAACAGGACGGTTACTGGGATTAAGCGAGTAGTATTCAGCTGGTCATGTGATTCTTACAGCCCCCATGTGCAGACGCTCTCTATGTAGAATAAAACAGCTTTTATAAGGTCACTGATATGACTGGAGTCTTCATTTTAATGTGAGTGCTCATGACTTCCTACATATGCTGCAAAATTACTATTCATGTCTCAAGGAGTTAAACTTTTTTAATGAGGAATAAATTACTGAGTTCACATTTAAAGCTACACTACTACCTTCTGTGCAGATGAATCTGATGGTTTAAGGTATACCCATGGTTGCATGTGATCACCATATCAGAGCGGATCTGACTAATCAAGGAAAGGCAAGAATACAGTTTAGAACTTTACAGTAAAGTGTTACTGATAAAATTAGCATCCACAAGTAATACATAATCATTTCATTACACATATTACCACATTCAATCAGTCTACCATGCCTGTCTCTTAACTGGCATGCCATCATGCACATGTTCCCTGTCTCCATCTTCGCTTTGGGGTCTCTCTGGCAAGGCCACAGTGCTCTGAGACCCAGCTAACCTTTGGGCGGTGTCGGCAGAGTGGCAGGTCACTGAATTCCAGGCTCTGCGTCTTGAGATGCCCCCGTTTCCAGGGTTTGCACTGTTCACCCCTCGATCCAATGTAGAAAGTATTCTTTCATTGTAGAGGGCACCGGACCCCAAAATTGAGGACTCTGAATGGGTAGCACGGCAGCGTGGAAGGGTATTAGTGATGCCTTGGAGAGGAAATGGAGTTGGTTTACATTCCAAAAGACAGGTAGATTGATGTCGAGGGAGTTGTGGTTGCTTTGGGGTTGGAGCAGATCCCTGGTAGGACACCTTCTGCGGTCTTTGCAACTTTCTTATCTGGGAAATCCTGCTCTTGACCTCTTGAAGTTGGAGCTCAAAGCTGTATACCTCCTCAGTCAGCTGGTTGACACGGTCAAAGCCAGCCAGAAGGTTATCAACACAGGGCACCAGGCGGTCCACATAATGGTCAAAGTCAAAACTTTCTGAAATGGAGGAATCGGAGGCCAAAGAGGAAACAGAAGAGGTCTGCCGGGATCCCATAGGACTGAGTGGCACAGAGGGGTTGGAGGCTTGAGAGCCCTGGGAGGATCTGGAAGGTGGAGGAGCCATTCCTTCAAACTTGACTCTATGCCTGAACTTTAGAGGAGATTAAAAAGTAATAAGTTGTTGTTGAAAATACTTTTAACCTATATGAATGAAAAAGTTGTGCATTTTGTTAGCATGGATGTATCTGATCGGCACGCATTTACTTTACCCTAACTGTACTGTGACGTGACTAAAATTAGTGATTGTGTTCTATCATCACCATCTGACTCTAAAAATACACCAAATATTCAAAATAATATTTACACCTTTTTACCCTGCTAGAAAATTAAACAAAATTAAGCTAAATATAATTTAAGAAAGAGAGAAATACACTAGTAGCAGTCCGTGAGGGAATATTCTTTTGGAGGCTGATATGTAAATATTGTTTGATCAAACCAACAAAAGATTGCAGGTTTTATTACATATATATTTACACACACACTTTTTTTTTTTTTTTTTTACATTGTTTGCTAATCTGCAATTCATCTATAAGATAGTTAATAAATATGTCTTGGATGTCCATAAGACATTTTTCAGATGACTTTGAGATGTTTATGATTAAGAATGTTTGTAAATCTGGGGCGGGATTCACAAAAATCTAATAAAGCTTCTTTATTATAAATCATTTGTGTTTTTCTCATTTGTAAATAGCTTTGGATTAAGTGTCTGCTCAGTGT
Source organism: Myxocyprinus asiaticus (assembly GCF_019703515.2). Classification (NCBI taxonomy): domain Eukaryota; kingdom Metazoa; phylum Chordata; class Actinopteri; order Cypriniformes; family Catostomidae; genus Myxocyprinus; species Myxocyprinus asiaticus. The sequence goes on along the minus strand of NC_059375.1, from coordinate 22,869,277 downwards.
CACTATAAATCTCCTTTTACCTATGTTCCTGTAAATTATGTTTGTACCTCTTTGGTCTTGCTAAGTCCCATCCATAGCTTGAGCCGTTTAATGAGAAGCTGTACCATCTCGTAGTCCTGTGGCTCCATGGATGGTCTGTAAATGTCTGCCTGCACTATTCGGTAGGTTTGAATCAACACAGCAGCACACAGGCGCCAAAGTACCCAAAGCCCAATGCCCACAGCAGCCAAGCAGTATAGAGTTCCCACCACTGGATGATGCTCACAAAGTCGATGCAGCCCCATATGCCCTCTCAACAAACACAGCAGAGATTGACTCGCCTGCCCTAAGGTCCTAAAGCCCTTTACTGAACTGGAGAAGAGCTGAAAGATAGATAGATGTGAGTTAATGTACTGTATAAGGGTTAAAAAAAATTATTTATGGCATTTGGGTAGTTCACGTATTACGGAAGCCCTGCAATAAAAAAAATAAAAATAAAAATGTACTTGGTGATTATTATAATTTTTTTGGTGTCTTAGTGCCTTCTTGAGCCGATGACCTAAATTTCTTTTTTTTTCCCCTCGAGCAAAAAAATAAATAAAATAAAATAAAATCTGATTTTTCAGTAGGTATTTTATCTCTCAGATTTTTTTTTTCCTCGAGGCAACAATTTTTCTTGCTAGCTAACAATTAGCATGTTGTACCAACCTCAGCCACCATGTGCCACTATCGGTAAGTATGAAGTCTTATGCTTAAGTTTGCAGAATGTCTGTGGTACTTTCTGTTTATTTATAGATTTATAATTATAGTATAATAAAATAACAAGAATGTTTTGCAAATCTTAATTTTTTTTTTTTTTTTTTTTTTTTATAATGTTAGACAGTCTTCTAATACATGAAATCCGACAATTAAATGAACCTCAGGTTACAATGGCATTTGTTGTCAAATCAAGAGTTCACTTAACACTGAGAACACACCAAGAGGTGTCGCAATGGTCAAATATGTCCATCTAGCGCATGTTTAGATAGGCCAATGATTTAAAGCACAATATCAATAGCAGCATCGATATTCCCCGTGGTGAAGGTCATCAAACAATCAGAAACTCCCATTGTCACACTTGACAACGAATGCCATATGAAACATATGTAACCTGAGGTGTATTCATTTTATTGTGGAATTTCATGCATTACAAAACTGTCTAACATATGCTTTTTCTTTCTTGATTTAGACTTGCAAAACATTCTTGTTATTGTATTATACTATAACTATAAATCAACAGATAAAGTACCACAGATTTTGTCACCTTGTAAGCATACGATATCATGCTCACTGATTGTGGCACCTGGTAGCGGAGGTTGGTACCACATGCTAATTGTTAGCTAGCAAGATTTTTTTTTCTTCATGTGTTGCCTCAGTGTGATTTTTTTCCCCAAATCACTTGAGTGCAAGCCACGCCCTTAATGAAAACTACCTGCAGACTTGCATTAATATTGGTCGGCATTGGATCCATTCATGATCTTTATGGTGTCTGAACTAATCACAGGTGACTGTGTGATCGAGGTAACCAATGAAAACGTTTCTGAGGGTTTAGTCATGACTGCGAGTCGTGGTTTGCACTTAAGTGGTTTGGGGGAAAAAAAAAAAAAAATCAAGCATTTCTTTGAGAAGAAAAAATATTCAGAGAGAAAAAAAAATTCAGAGAGATACAACAAAATTAGAGAGATATTTGAAAAGAAAAAAAAATCCAGAGAAAAATAATTTGAAGGACATAGGCTCGGGAAGGCATTAAAATTTCACTAAGTGATTTTTTTTTTTTTTTTTTTTTACACCTTGCAGTTCAGGGCTTCTGTAATGTATAATGTCCATGGACTTTCAACATTTTTAATCAACTTAAGGCCAAATAATTTAAGTATAAATATTGTAATCTCTCAATTAATATAAGGTCATAGAGGCTGAATGCATAATTATAAAAGAACTGCAAAATGCTGTTTGAAATGGTTTAAGATGGAGTAAAGCATGCCACACTGCAGGACGTCAACTTTTAAAAATAATTTTATGTCAGCTGCCCATATGCATTTAAAATACAATAAAAAAGTAGAAAAACTTTGTACCATAAAGCCTGTGTGAGAGAACAGAAGCCACAGGACAAGCAGCAGGAATGCCACGCCACAGATCTGAGGGAATACTTGTCGAATAACCCGTCCCAACACCAGCCATCTCCTAACAAACCGTAAGATCCCCACCATCTGTAAACACACCGGCTCTAAAAACCTGTACTAGAGTATGACTGACAACAATGACCTGATTGACAGAATAGAATAGATTGAATAATAGAACAACTGTTGGGGTCTAACACTTAACTTGAATTTAACAATACATTTAATTTATCACAGAGCTTGCAAGGCAGCACCGTATTGATGTTCCTCAAACATTCTGGTTAGGGCTTTAAAACAAAACATGTGAAATAATTTAACAAACCTCATGCTCCATGTAACCTTTATTTTGTAGATAAATTCTTTGGTGTGCTAATATCTATTTTTGCATTTCATCAACCTTATACTCTTAAGAAATTGAAGATTAAAGTGAAAATGCCCAACTGACATTCTTGGTCTTCTATGTGCATTCAGAATTGAGATTGGTCTTTTCTTTCATACATCTATTTATCCATTATAATGCATACAGTATTACCATCAATCTTTCCCTTTATCATTATTTCTGTGTACCAATTTTACAATTACCAATTATCACATCACTTAAAACTTTAACACTATTATTTTGCTGCCTTGCAAGTACTGGTAATTGCTTCAGTAAAAGCAAATCTAATTTCAGAATAAAATGCTTTTGCTCAACTTTGTTTTAGGTCCAATACCTTTAGAACCAAGAGTGTTAATAGAACTGCTGAGAGCTGACTGGATGTTCTGGCCAGTGTGGCAACACTGTGAAAATCAGCAAAAGCAGTGGGCTGGGAGCGATGTCTGGAGAGGCAGGCTTTAGCTGAGGAGAGGAAATACAAACGAAGAACAGCAGCTGCTAGGGTCAGAGTGGCTGACAATGGCTGAAACCAGCACCAAGCTTGCTTTAGATATAGACTTGTCTTCCTGATCAAGGCCCATACTTCAGCACTCAGAAAGCACAGGGCAAACAGCAAAAGCAGGACCTAGTGAGAAAATAAAGCTTTTAACACATTTTGCTTTCTGAGATGATGCCATACATACAGTGGGGTCCAAAAGTCTGAAGCGACTAATACTTCTATTTGGCATTTTTCTAATTTAATACATTGTTTTTCATTACCAATTACATTATCATAATAACAATGAGTTCAAATTAATATACATTTTTTTAATGACAGCATGCACTTGAGCTGGCATGGACACTAGAGGCTGACCAATAGATGGTGGTGGAAAAGGCAGATAACCGATTTATCAGCCGATAGTTTTTAAAATAGATTTTTAAAATGTTCTTATTCATTCTTTACTATGGCAGGCAAAGACCAATAGTCCAAAATAAATCAAATAACAGTTTTGTTCAACCAAATCCCAATAATAACCAGAAAAAATGAAGATTTAGTGCATAAAGCTGGACTTTTAAGTATGAACAAGCCCGAAACACACCGGGGACTCTTATTTTAAAATGACGAAATGATGCAAAAACTATCAGCAACTATCGACATTTTTCCGATAGTTCTAAAAAGCAATCAATCGGCACCAATTAACAGGTAAAACCGATATATCGGTCTACCTCTAATGGACACAGCTGTGGAAAACCTGATGATCCATTTTACCCCGACATGATTTAAGAATGTTCCAAAGTGCATCTTAAATGGATGTATTTTAAATACATTTCATTTGTGACCTAGAAATAGTGCAGAATCTTTAATACTTCAATTCATTACACATCACATTCATTTATATTAAATTTTTCAAAATCCTCAAATTTTCAGTTTATTTCATTCAAATAAGATTACGAATCCCATATTTGCAATGTGGTCTCAGACTTTTAAACCCTACTATATTAACAAAAATAACATTACTCCTAACTTTTCAATTTTCAGATTCTGTTAAAACGTTGAGATTCATTTGTATTGTAGTTTGGTCTTGTGGGAGTGCCAGTACCGTCAATGTGATGTGTAAGTCTGGACCAGAGAATGGAGAGATGTGAAAAGGCTGGATGGAGATAAAAGCAAGAATTCTGCCTGTCTGTGTCTGATCCAAGAGAAGAGAGACTGGCGCCAAGACACTCGTCTCTTTATGATACAGAGTGAACTCAATCAACACTGCCTGTGTCCTGTCACAAAAAAAACAAAAAATGCATTTATTAAAAAATCTGGATTATTCAGCTGATGTGATGCTGGGACAACAAATTCATAGCACAAGACTGGACATGAAGAGAACACAGGAATTTAAATTGTGACATTTGGTCTATTTAAGCAATAAGTCATGAGAAGCCATGCTATATTGTGAATATAGTCACGGCTGAAGGGCGCTGTGTGCCTGCAACCCCTTCAGCCATGACTATATTCCCAATATGGCACAGCCTTGAGTGCCTTATTGCTTTTATAAAATGGTCACCACATAATAATGTTCATTAAAATGTTGTATTTTGTCATTAAAATCATTAAATGCCAACCTTTTGCCAGAAAATATAGTCCTTGGCAGTTAATAGTAAACAGAACGTTGCTAGGCAACAAAAATAATGGATCCTTTTCACACTTCCACGTTCGAGGTTGTCATAGTTGAGTGAACTATGGCAGCGATTGGGAAGGAAAGTAATAACCAGTGCCACTACAGTGTTCCTGTTTGCACAAATTCTAAAAGAAAATGTCTGGATTTGAGTTCCCATTAATTTCCAAAAAATGCTGAACTTTGTATGAGCTTGTTGGGTTCAGGCAATTAAATGCAAAGATGATAACTTCATCATAAAACGAGGACGCACTTTCGTCTGTGGACAGTATTTTCAAGATGAGGACTTACAGCAGTCGCTCACAGGTGGAATTGTGAAACGCTTTGAAATCTGAGCTGTACCATCATGGTTTCAATAGAATGATTACACATCACAACTGACATGAGTGTGTGTGTTTGACAGGGTTAAAAGTCGGATGGAGCATGACATGGGTCTCTCCACTCCTTCACATCCTGCGTTGCCCCCCATCAGCTATTAGTTTCACCAAGTACAACTCACAGATTTGTTAACTGTGCCCTCTTTTTTGCATTTTTGCAATTTATGGCGAAAGATTTGTAGATCGTTCCTTTAATACATAAATATGTGCCTGCTGATTTAACACATAACCTCTCAATAATAATTTATGTTTATCAACTTACCTTCGTATTCATGCAGATAACCCTTGAAAAACAACTTGTAACCTTTGTTGAGTTTAGATTTAATCGTTGATGGACGATGCGGTCAACGTCTCCAAAAATGAATGCAGGCAAAACTTTTTTGCGTTTAGCCAACTATGACGACTTCCGCTTTGCGAACGCGGACATGTGAAAAGGGTCCATTGTCAACTATGGGTGCTACAGAGTGATACAAATAAAAATTCCGTGAAGAGGTCAGAGCTGTGATTTATCATGAATAAAGAACAGCTGTTGACCAATCAGCATCCAGAACTGGAACTATCCATTTTATAAAATGGCATTACGCTTACCCTGTTGTCATCCAGTTTGCGGTCTGTAGGTCTGACAGAATCTGACGTGTGGATTCACTGTTGTTCCCAAGCACTACTTCCTCTCTTTGACCAAATGTACATGATGTGCCCTTACTCCACGGCCTTGACAGATGAGAATGTGATCAGTTGCGGTAAGAAATTAAAGGAATATTCTGGGTTCAAAACAAGTTAAGCTCAATCGACAGCATGTTTGGCACAATGTTGATTGCCACAAAAAATAATTTTGATTCTCCTTTTCTTTAAAAAAAAAAAAAAGCAAAAATCAAAGTTGACGTGAGGAACTTACAATGTAAGTGAATAGGGCCAATTTTTTTTAGGTTTTAAAGGCAGAATTGTTAAGCTTATAATTTTATAAAAGCACATATTAATTCTTCTATTAAAATTAATGTATTATTTGAGCTGTAAAGCTGGTTAAATCGTCATTTGTTCAGTCATTTTAGGGTTAGTTGACATTACAACGTCATGGCAATGAAGTTGTAAAACTGGCTATAACTTTACACAGAAAAGGTTAGTAAGTGATTTGAACACACTAAAATCACGTTAACATGCATACTGTATATGTCTTGTGACTATACTTTTAAAACAGTGAGTATTTTAACGTTTACAGATTGGCCCCCATTCACTTCCATTGTAAGTGACCCACTAGAACCCAGATTTTTACTTTTTTTTAAAAAAAAGAGGAAGTCAAAATTAATTTTTGTGATAATCAAAATTATGCCACAACTGCTGTCGATTGAGCTTAACTTGTATTTAACCCGGAATATTCCTTTAAAGTCAATTTCATTGTATTCTCCTATGGGAGGGAAAGATCCAGCAGTTCACTTTCAAAACAGACTAAACAATTTTGTTTCACTGAACTTCCAATGGATCAATTTAGAGGTATATAAAGAGAGGTATAGTATATGTCCACATAAGAGATCAATAATGTACGCATCATCTCCCTATTTACACATTGGCTTTCTCTTATCTCTTACTGAGTTAAAAGAGCTGGAGTGTTCTTGCTGGGAGCAGAGGATCTCTGGTGTCCAGGGCTGGCATGTGATAAAATGTGAGCAGTCAGCATCAAAGGATATCGACCAGATTGGAATTGATCTCTGAAGTTTTCACTGCAGACTTTGAAAATAGCCACAAAAAAAAAGTTTTTTAAACATTCTAACAGACAATTCTAATCAACACGGTAAAGATGTACCTAAATGTGCTGCTTAAACTATCACGAAATAAGTGAATGAGTCCTCACAGTCTTGAGAATACACTTTCTGTAGTCGTGGTGGGCCAATTAAAGACAGTGAAGGGTTTTCATACAGGTGTGATATTAATCTCTGGTCTATCCACTGCTCTGCATTCATCCATCTAAAAGAAACAATAACTTATGACAAGTTAAACTTCATAATGATAATTTGTCTATTTTACTTATAAGCATTATTCAATTACAAAAGACATGATTTTTGAATATACTGTATACAGTGGGGTCCAAAAGTCTGAGACCACTAGTGAATGTGTGTCTATTTCAGGTCAAATTAAAAGGCATCATTCTATAACCTTTTGTTAAATAATGAAATGGTAGTAAATTATATTTATAGAAATATACATAATAAATTATAGTACTACCATACAGTGAACAGAAAGTCAACGTACAGAGGAAGGATGGATTTACCCTGGTAATGCTGTGAGACTGGGCTGCCCATGCGAAGCAGAAATCAGTGTGTGTTTTATAGCAGAGCGAAGCAGTCTGCAGTTAGCCTCCTGGACAGTTTCCTGGTAGTTCACCATCAGAACCATCCACAGGAAGAGCATGTAGACTAAACAGCTCTGATAATCAAGATGAAACATAAGAACAGGCCACTAAAATAAATATTAATAGGCCTTAGGGTCAGAATGGCAGATAAATCCTGCTGTTATAGCTCTCTGAGGATTAAATGATTGTTGAGTGCTAAATGGATTGTGCTTTGGCTCTGAGCTCACCCTCATTAATGCTCTAAGTGTTCGCAGTTTCCGGGCTTCCTCTCTAGCCTGCAGCAGGCCGTATCCACAGGGAGGATGCACTTTATCTTCCTCATCCTCTCCTGTCCTTCTCACTTCAGTCTCCTGAGACAAATGTTCCTCCACCTCTGGGTCCACTGGTCTCACCACAGCAGCCAAATATAGTGCCTGTACACATATCTGCAGAAAAAAATTAGAACACCTTTTATGAAGAAATAGGTGAGATCTGTAATGTTTTGATTAAAACTAGGGCTGACAATCAATTCAAAATTGTAACTACATGATCTGCTGAATAATTAATCAGATTCATATCGCACATATTAACATCTGCAGAGAAAAGCCCCAAAATGAAGAAGACTTTACATTATTGTGGCAGACAAGTAAATCACTGAATAGACATTAAAAAAAGAAGTCAATATGTTGTTTGTTTCAATTATATTTTATTTGGTTATGCCAAGTTTGTTTTGGCAAGGTTTTTAAATGTGTCATTTCAAATATTTCCATCTCTCTATTTGATTTTTCCACAGAACAGGATTAAATTGGACTGATTGCTCACTGCAAATGGTTCCAACAGCAAGGCAGAAGTGAGGAAGGCAGACAGGGTTGACACCAGCCACATTAGAACCACAGAGCTGGAAAACCTGCTCCCATACAGTACCACCAGAGCCAGACATGTTCCCAGCAGAACAGCCACCAGCAGGTAAACCACACGCAGAACCCAGAAAGGAAGTCTCAAGCCAGTCACACCACGAACCACACCTGAAGAACAGCCCATACTTAGAGGCTAGACTGAGATATGATATCTCAGTCTATGAGATACATAATGTGTCATAGACTAGCATTATATGGAAATGTATATCCTAATGTTAATCTCTTATAATCAAGATTTCTTGTGATTTGTGACTAACATGACTTGTGATCTTTTTAATAAAAAAAAAAAAAAAAGAAAAATTACTATAGATCAGGGTTTCCCAAATGGGGGTTTGTGAAGGAAAAGCAGAAACCTTGTGAGGTTGTAATTAATATACCAATATCAATTTAAACTGAATAAAAATGTATAATATCTAAAAATATAATGTAAAATGTGTCAAAATTACTAAGGTTCAAATTTAAATAAAATAGTATAAACTGAAACTATAACAAATTACATGATCATAAAATGATTAAATTTGTTATTTCATTAAAAAAAAATTTAAAGGGATAGTTCACCAAAAAGTGAAAATTCTCTCATTATTTACTCACTCATGCCATCCTAGATGTGAATGACTTTCTTCTGCTGAACACAAATGAAAATTTTTAAAAGAATATCTCAGCTCTGTAGGTCAATGTAATGCAAGTGAATGGTGACCAGAACTCCAAAAAGAAGATAAAGTTAGCATAAACATGTGTAGCACTTCTCAGTGGAAGGAGGCGAGAAGCAGATTTCCTGGTTCAGGTAGGCATTTTTATTTTCCTCTCTGCAGCACATACACACTCTCAAGGCTTTTACGTTGTTCGATAACACAGTCCAAAAAAAATCCACAAACTAGTTCACAAAATAAACTCTCAACTTTGTAATAACTCTTGGCTTCATAGTCCATGCCCAGGCTCTCTCTCTCTCTCTTTTAACTGCTGTGTGGCTCTATTTATGCTGCTCTCGCTGTGCTCACTGAAATTAGAGACAGGTGTTAGACATAATTTAGACAAACTCAGGTGTAAGTGCCCTTACCGCTTTCTCTCTCTCCGGAGAGATGCTTGACCACGCCCCCGCTGCCACAACATAATTCATCATACTCCAGTGGTTTAATTAATGTCTTCTGAAGTGATCCAGTTGGTTTTTGGGTGAGAACAGACCAAAATAGAACTCCTTTTTCAGTTTACATCTTGTCATTGCAGTCTCTAGGCATGATCATGATTATACTTCCTAGTGCTTGACCCATGCAGAGCACTTGATGGCACTATAGGAAGTGTTTTTATTATGATCAAAATTATGATCGCCAAGGAGACTGCTGTCAAGATGTACAGTGAAAAAAATAGTTATATTTTGGTCTGTTCTCACCCAAACCCAACTGGATCACTTCAGAAGACATTGATCAAACCAGTTTATTTCCTTTTTGGAGCTTTTGGAGTTCTGGTCACCATTCACTTGCATTGTAAAGAGCTGAGAAATTATTCTAAAAATCTTTGTTTGTGTTCAGCAGAAGAAAGAAATTCATACACATTTGGGATGGCATGAGGTTGAGTAAATGATGAGAGAAGTAACATTTTTGGGTGAACTAACCCTTTAATCATTTGCAAATAACAACAATGAAGCATTGACTTTATTGAAATATTGAGGACAGGAAATTATGGGGAGAGAGAGGGGGGAAATTGTATAAGGAAATGTAACAAGCCAGATTTGAACTTGTTCCGCACACATGTGGCCATGGTTCTTACCATGGTTCACTCTGACCTTGAATATCTCAATTGAAAATGATCAATTATTGCCCTGTGCATTGTGCTCACCAATGCGTGTGTTGGAGTTGGTGCTTATAGAGTCAGGTGGGAGACTAGGGAGAAATGTGCTGGCCTCACTGAGCACTGAGAGGGTGGAGGGGGATTTGTGGAGGCCAGGTTCATATGCTAGTGAATCCACACTCAGATCAGACCACTCACTACATGAACTGAAAGAGAAAAACACAAAGAGATACAGTTGTGCTCAAAAGTTTGCATACCCTGTCAGAAATTGTGAAATTTTGGCATTGATTTTGAAAATATGACTGATCATGCAAAAAAACTGTCTTTTATTTAAGGATAGTGATCTTATGAAGCCATTTATTATCACATAGTTGTTTGGCTCCTTTATAAATCATAACGATAACAGAAATCACCCAAATGGCCCTGATCAAAAGTTTACATACCCTTGAATGTTTGGCCTTGTTACAGACACACAAGGTGACACACACAGGTTTAAATGGCAATTAAAGGTTCATTTCCCACACCTGTGGCTTTTTAAATTGCAATTAGTGTCTGTGTATAAATAGTCAATGAGTTTGCTGGCTCTCACGTGGATACACTGAGCAGGCAAGATACTGAACCATGGGGAGCAGAAAAGAACTGTCAAAAGACCTGCATAACAAGGTAATGGAACTTTATAAAGATGGAAAAGGATATAAAAAGTTATCCAAAGCCTTGAAAATGCCAGTCATTACTGTTTAATCACTTATTAAGAAGTGGAAAATTCAGGGATCTCTTGAGACCAAGCCAAGGTCAGGTAGACCAAGAAAGATTTCAAGCATAACTGCCAGAAGAATTGTTTGGGTTACAAAGAAAAACCCACAGTAACCTCAGGAGAAATACAGGCTGCTCTGGAAAAAGACGGTGTGGTTGTTTCAAGGAGCACAATATGACGATGCTTGAACAAAAATGAGCTGCATGGTCGAGTTGCCAGAAAGAAGCCTTTACTGTGCCAATGCCACAAAAAAGCCCAGTTACAATATGCCCGACAACACCTTGACATGCCTCACAGCTTCAGGTACAATGTAATTTGGAGTGACGAGACCAAAATAGAGCTTTATGGTCGCAACCATAAGCGCTATGTTTGGAGAGGGGTCAACAAGGCCTATAGTGAAAAGAATACCATCCCCACTGTGAAGCATGGTGGTGGCTCACTGATGTTTTGGGGGTGTGTGAGCTCTAAAGGCATGGGGAATCTTGTGAAAATTGATGGCAAGATGAATGCAGCATGTTATCAGAAAATACTGGCAGACAATTTGCATTCTTCTGCACGAAAGCTGAGCACTGGATACTCTTGGACATTCCAGCAGGACAATGACCCTATGCACAAGGCCAAGTTGACCCTCCAGTGGTTACAGCAGAAAAAGGTGAAGGTTCTGGAGTGGCCATCACAGTCTCCTGACCTTAATATCATCGAGCCACTCTGGGGAGATCTCAAACGTGCAGTTCATGCAAGACGACCAAAGACTTTGCATGACCTGGTGGCATTTTGCCAAGACGAATGGGCAGCTATACCACCTGCAAGAATTTGGGGCCTCATAGACAACTATTACAAAAGACTGCACGCTGTCATTGATGCTAAAGGGGGCAATACACAGTATTAAGAAATAAGGGTTTACAGACTTTTGAACAAGGATCATTTCATTTTTTTCTTTGTTGCCATGTTTTGTTTTATGATTGTGCCATTCTGTTATAACTTACAGCTGACTATGAATCCCATTAGAAATAAAAGAAATGTGTTTTGCCTGCTCACTCATGTTTTCTTTAAAAATGGTACACATATTACCAATTCTCCAAGGGTATGCAAACTTTTGAGCACAACTGTATGTGACCATGTATCCAGGTAAACTGGCAATTGTTCAGAGTGAAGTGTCCAGTGCAGCACTCACATGTCAGATAGGGTGCTCTCATTGGGTGTAAAATGGCCACTGTCAGATGCAGCTGGTCCTGAGGACAGAGTGTTTGTGGGTTCCAGGTCTGCAGATATAGTCCTAAGATCTTCTTCTTAAAGCAGAACAAATGGTTGCATATTTTGAGGAAACTGGATGGATTTTGTGATTTGTATTATGGGACTTTTAGCTTTTTATTGTGTGGCAATTAGTGTTGGGTGTAAATCAGTTAAAAGGTTATTAGTTATTGTAATCTAATTCTTGTAATCAGATTACAGTTACTGACTTTCAATTAATTTAATTACTTATAAGTTCATTATAGGGTTATGCTATTTCTAATATATTATTTATGTAGAATACGTGAATTATATAACGAGTCATTGCGAATGAGAAATGTGAGGTGCTGAGTGTATGACTTGTGTGTAGCAATGAACAAGAATGAAATATTTTTTTTTCTCTCTCCCCTTTTTCCCCTTTTTGGAATGCCCAATTCCCAATTACTCTAAGTCCTCATGGTGGCGTAGTGACTCAATCCAGGTGGCAGAGGATGAATCTCAGTTGCCTCCGCGTCTGAGACAGTTAACCCGCGCATTTTATCATATGGCTTGTTGAGTGCGTTACCGCAGAGACATAGTACATGTAGAGGCTTCACGCCATCCACCGCAGCATCCACGCACAAATCACCACACGCCCCACCAAGAGCAAACCACATTATAGCAACCACGAGGAGGTTACCCCATGTGACTCTACCCTCCCTAGCAACCGGGCCAATTTGGTTACTTAGGAGACCTGGCTGGAACACTTAACCTTTCTTATTAGACTTTAACCAAACACTGAGTGAGGTTGTTTCTACAAACCTGGAGAATCGGTTGGTTTCAAGGTGTCATGGTCAGACGTTGAAGACAAATGTAGTTGTAGAAGGGCTTTTTTTCTCTTAAGGAGGTGAGTGGTTCCTGTCAGCTCAGGCACACCAAAGATACTGTCATATGATGGCCAGTGATCCACTCTGCAAAATGTTTAAAATAACAAAGTTTACATAATGACACAATCTAAATACTGTAATAGAATGTATACTAGAAATTTTGGTACCGTTCTGTAGAGTTCCAAAATTCCAAATCTAGTTTCTTGCTCTGCAAAGAGTTCTTGGAGGAAAAAACAAAAACAAAACAATAAACAAACAAGATGGGCCAATTTTTAAGAGCACTAGCGCTAACAAAGTCTGTGGGCATGACCGTGAAGTTTTGGTATTTTCATGCAAGCATGCACTAAGAGTCTAGGCGCAAGTAGGTTTGGTGAAATTGTGTGTGCAAAGTAGTAATGGGCTAGGTCAAGTGCAATTTAATAATGAGGTTCTATTCCGGTTATTGCACTGTCTGCATCATATTATATAGACCATTCCCTGTCAAGAATCAGCATATAAACAAAGACAACACATTCATAAGAAGTTGGTAGTGTAAAATGGACTGTATGCAATGAATTAGAAAATATAAATATTAACTTACATTCTTTTGTGCCTTAAAGGTGCTGTAAGCAATTTTTTTCATGGAAAGGTATGCAAAAATCCTTTTAGGGAAAAGACACTCCTCAGAGAGTTTTCCTACTCTCTGAGAGATCAGTGGTGAATTCTCAGGGCCAGCAAAGCCTTCTCTGCTGGCCTAACATGCCAAATAAATAAATATTTTCATTCTCAATCACCTTTTTGCCTATGTATTTTTAATTGCTTTCCACTCTTAATTAATCTACAAACAAATAGAGAAAAACGAAAAGTTTATCCAGTCAGAATGTATTCCTTGTTGCTTACAAGCGAAGTGTGACAGCTGTTTCACAAATCACATGCCCGAAGCCGAGCTCGTTAGCCAAAGCAGCGCGTGAGTCTGAGCTCCACCCCATCAGGCCTTCATAATTTCCACAGAATCCCTCAACAGTGCAAATGAATGAGCAACTAAAGTCAGATTGTCAGATTGTCAGATTCATCAGCCAATCAGACTGATTTATTTGTTCTTGGTGGGTGTGATCTTTAGAATATGTCCCGGTCGAGGCCTTCTAGCTGGCCTTGAGTGATGCAATCACGCTTTAAGTGATGTACATAATTTGAAAGCGAAGAGCGCGAGATCATCATCACTGCCACTATCGCCATTGAGAAAGATATCCTTATGGATTTAAAAACACGAGATGTTCTGCATGACCGTGTGATTGCTTAAATTATTCAACAGGAAAGGAGGACTGATTTTCACTTCAAGCAAATTGATAAGTGCTTTTTGCATTGTTATAGAAACATAAATTAAGCACATTAAGTGTAAATTAGGCTGCTGGAGCATTCAGTGTTGGATCAAGTTTTGAAAAGTAGTGCTGCGTTCCATTCAACTCGGAAAGTCGGATTTTACAACTTCCTACTAGGAAAAGTGCAAAGGAATGCATCTTTAATTCAGAATTACAACTTGTAGGCTCGTGCAGAAATTCTCAACTCAGAATTCGACGAGATGCAGGGGCATGATGTCACACAAACATGTCGACACTCAGGGAGATATACAAAGTAAGTGATAAACATTCACTTTATTAAATAATATCGATAAATGAGTTCGTTTCCACATTACATGATATTAAAGCTTGTTTAACAAATGCCTGCAGAAACAGGTGTATAAAACATTATAATCTCTTTTGATAATTGTACACCTGAAGGACAAATGCTAGCGCTGCAGCATTGTTTATCAGTTGGGTTGCTAGGAGGCATCTCTAATGAGAGTCAAACTCCTGCTAAGCTAATGGGAGCATTGCAGTTCCGAGTATTGGGGAATGGAATGCATTTATGGTCAGAGATATCAAGTAGGAATATCCCACATCCGACTTGAATGGAACGCAGAATAACCGTGTACCCTGATGAAATGAAATTTATTGCAAGCAACATTTAAATCGCAAATATTATTAGATATATTTTTCCAGGTATTATAGACCTCCTTGGTAGATTCATATGAAAAATTATGATTTTTGACGTTCATTTCACAAAACAGTCATGCTGCAGATAAAATTAGGCTTGCTTGAGCATTAATTGTGGTTCAGGTTGCTGCGTAGACGTGTTTTCAAAATTTCAGTTGGTATTATTAATTGACTACCACGTAATGTATGATAGGCATAGCGTCTTATTCATTGTGAAACTGTGTTTTCTTAATGGCATGAATTGCATTGAAGGCCTAGACTTAAAATGCACGGCCCAGGGCTGTGAGAGATATTACTGAAATAAGTGTTGTAAGATATCTCACCTGTCTTTGTGACAGCTCTAGACTCTGTAAACAGCAAACAAAAATGTGTCCACGGACAATGGCGCTTTTGACCTGTCAATCATTATGCACATTCCCTATCTGTCACTCACTCAACGTTGTGTCGATGTAGTGACACTAGGGGTCACTCTTGGGAGCCTGAAACACCTCTGGTCTTTGATAAAAGGCCAATGAAAATTGGCGAGTGGTATTTGCATGCCACTCCCCCGGACATAAAAGGAGCTGGTATGCAACCACTCATTCAGATATTCTCTTCGGAGTCGAATGGTCATGATCATTGAGCTGAATTTTCACGACTGTTCATTCACCTCTGCTGGATCTGACGGTGAATTTCAGCGGCTTCTCCCTTCTCTGCACTGGTGCACTGCAGAGAACGCTCCTGGGCGCTTCGGCAGAAAAAAGAGAGTATATTTTCCTGAAAGAGTATATTTCTTTAAAAGAGCGGCACACACAGAATGTCTTTTTAAAGACGTGTCTTTTTAAAGATGCCTTTCCGATTGTGTGTTATTCCTGGTTGCGGTCGTTGCCTCTCAACTTCAGATGCTCACGATCACTGTCTTTCGTGTCTGGGCGCGACCCACAAGGAGGCAGCATTCATGGATGGTTCATGTTCTCACTGCGAGAACATGACCATGGCAACGTTGCGGTCTTGGCTTGCTTTCGTAAGAAAGAAAGCCACCCCAGCGGCTCCCCGCCTCAGTCCTTCTACCTACGGGTTTGAGGCCAGCGCGGCTTGCACTGGGGGCGATTTGGGGACTCCAATGGGATCGCCTCCGCTGGGTATCCACCACCCATTCCCCAGCACGCTCGTCTGCCCCGATCTGGCTTCCAGATGAGTCCACCGGCTCATCTCAAGCCGAGTTCGACCACTTGTTCGGAGCCCGTGAAGCTGATGAGCTCTCAAGCGCAGCATCGGAGAGCGGGCTTGTCCAGTCGGACGCAGAAGCCTCAACTAGGCTCCCCCCTTCGGGGTCAATTGCCCAGTCACAGGCTGATGCAGAGATGATGGACATGCTTTCCTGGGCAGCCGCGAGTGTTGGGCTAGAGTGGAACCTTCTGCTCTCCCCTGAACCCTCGCGGCTCGATGATTGGTTCCTGGGCATGCGGCGCCGCTCAAACAGCCACGCCCTGCTCCAGTGCCTTTCTTCCCAGAAGTGCATGAGGAACTGACAAAATCGTGGGAGGCACCTTTTACTGCCCGCTCCTGATTTCTCAGTTCTCCCGCCCTCACTACCATCGATGGCGGGGTGGCCAAGGGCTATATGGCGATTCCCCCGGTGGATAAGGTGCTCACGGTGCACCTATGCCCGCAGAGCGCCGCCACCTGGCGCAGACGCCCAAAGCTCCCGTCCAAGCCCTGTAGGTTCACGTTGTCCCTGACGGCCAAAGCCTACAGCGCTGCTGGACAAGCCGCTTCTGCCATGCACGCCATGGCTTTCCTGCAGGTCCACAAAGCCAAGGCACTAAAAGAACTGCACGAGGGTAGTTCCGCCCCAGATTTGATGCAGGAACTGCGCTCGGCAACCGACCTCGCTCTCCGAGCGATGAAGGTCACGACGTGGTCTCTCGGGTGGACGATGTCCATATTAGTGGTCCAGGAGCGCCACCTTTAGCTCAAAATGGTCGAGATGGGTGAGGCCGACAAGACACGGTTCCTTGCTGCCCCCATCTCCCAGGCTGCCCTATTTCGTGACACCGTCGAGGACTTTGCCCAGCAGTTTTCGACGGTGAAGCAGCAGACGGAGGCTATCCGGCATATCCTGCCCCGGCGCGGCTCAAGATCCCGCACCCTGTCTGCTCATCTCCAAGGGTGTCCCCCTGTGGTGACTGCACTGGCTCCACCGCAGCCCTTCCGGTGGTGGTCACAAGGAGCCAGGTAAGTGCTTCGATGTCCCTAGACTCAGCACGGCCACGACATGGTGTGGCACCTCGAGCTCCACCCCGCCGCGAGGCCCCACCTGCCGGTATGTCCGACGACGTTGTCCCTTTGGTCCTCCTTGCGCCGAACTTGGATGCATGGCTTGCGCTTTCCAATCCGTCACGATGGCTGGTCCGGACCGTCCGACTCGGCTACGCGATTCAGTTCGCCAGGTGTCCGCCCAGGTTCATCGTACCGAAAAAAGGCGGTGGCTTGCGGCCAATCTTGGACCTGCGAGTACTGAACCGGGCTTTACACAAACTCCCGTTCAAGATGCTGATGCAAAAACACATTCTGGTGAGCATCCGGCATCAAGATTGGTCCGCGGCAGTAGACCTGAAGGACGCGTACTTTCACGTCTCGATTCTACCTCAACATAGACCCTTCCTGCGGTTTGCATTTGAGGGTCAGGCGTATCATTACAAAGTCCTCCCTTTCGGCCTGTCCTTGTCCCCTCGCGTCTTCACAAAGGTCGCAGAGGCAGCCCTTGCCCCGTTAAGGGAATTGGACATTCGCATTCTCAACTATCATTTCTACATTCACTACATTTTTGTTTCATAAAACGACTTCAGTTGTGAACGTCAGGGACATTATTTGATGTTCTACTATATTTT
This sequence comes from Myxocyprinus asiaticus, assembly GCF_019703515.2. NCBI lineage: Eukaryota > Metazoa > Chordata > Actinopteri > Cypriniformes > Catostomidae > Myxocyprinus > Myxocyprinus asiaticus. The sequence goes on along the minus strand of NC_059375.1, from coordinate 22,851,482 downwards.
CAGAGTTTGGACATTAACTTTGTTACCACCTGCTGATGGAATCTCCAGACTGCAAATGCAGGAACTGAGTTTTGACTTTGCGCTGAAAACAGATGTGCTTCTCAAATGTCTTAGCGCAATGACCTGTTTCTCAGGAAAGTAGCAAATTGCGCTTTGCAGCACTTCAGTAAAATACAATACACCCACAGTTTGCGTGCATACACCCACAGTTAGCAGAAACACTCCCACCAACGCCCTCTTGCGGTGAAACGGAATTTGTGCTTAGAATTAGCTCTCTCATGAAAATTAAATAAGCGCACGGTCCTGGCTCATAGTGCTGCACTTACTGCCTGATGTCTTTATTCTCATTTAAAAAGAATTTTACTGTAAATTTGTTGCAATGAAAAAAATTTAACTGGTCTAATTATGAATGGAGATAGATTTTTCTCTCACAGTGAAAGGAGACGGTCCATCATATATGGAAGAGTCAGGGCCAGTGGGTAGTGATAGAAAAGAAGAGTAGGAGAGATTTGGATGACTGAGGAAAACATCCATCTCGACGCTGTGAGACACAGGAGAGGGAGGCAGAGACACATCCAATGTCACCTGGAACACAATCCATCCACATATCACTACCAGTACTATGAGTGAGGCATTGTTATGAATGTAGATTTGAAATCAAAATATGCTACATAGTCACAAGTATGTGAATGCCCAAACAAACACGGCACCCATATGTACTTGTTGAGCATTTAATTTTGAAACCATGGCCATTAATAGGAATCGGTCCTCTCTAATAAGTACCACTATTTAAATTACTGGGTTTGGCTAGATAATTCATTTCAGTGAGAGTATATACAGTATATGTGACAGCACACAATGGCATTCTGGCAAATAAAATTCAAGTGTTCTTATAACTTTGTGGCAACAGTTTGGAGAGAAGCCTCTTCTATAGCAGCATGACAATGACATGTTCATCATTTAGTGTTAAGTCTTTCCAGAGGAGTGGAAGCTCTATCCCAAATCCCTATTAATGCCAATGGAAATTAAATGCATAACTATCACATATGGGTGTGTTGTTTGGGTGTCCACATACTTTAGGCCAAGTAGGGTATTATGTCTATGTTGGTGGAAATGGAGAAGCATGCATACAGTGCTGTACATACCTTGCTCTTGGTTTTTTGGAACAGAAATCTGAGGATGGTTTGGAGAGGGAAAATCAAAGCTGCAACTGTCATTCCAACCAGGATGGTCTCTGCATTCATTAACATCTGTGTGGAGACCGGGCCTCTGCAGTCATAACAATAAAGTTTGTCATACGGGTTTGGAAAAACATGAAGGTGGGTAAACATTTTCATTTTTGGGCGAACTATCCACTTAATGATAAATATTCTTCTTCTTTGCCATTGAGCAATAAGAAACTTTAGCTGTTGCTACTGTTGCTTGGATTGCTTTGTTTTACAAGGTGTAATTGTGTGTGCTTCAGTAAGTACCAAAATTGTTACATCATAAGATATATGAGCTAAATCTGTTATCCATGCCCTTTGAAGGTCAATTCTATTACCTACTGCCCTTTCTGCCCACTGCTCCATACCACACTGTCCCAGCTGCCAGATACAGATGCAATAAGAGGGCGCAGCAAGTGACCCTCTGGGCTCGGCTAAACCTGCTGTGGGCCGGCCGCTCCCATAATGAAATCCACAGATGATGCTCTCGAAGCCCAAACAACAACTGGGCACAAAGAATCCTCTTAAACTGCTGCAGCTCCTGAGGACCTACATGGAATACAAGGTTATGAAATGCAAAAGTGAAATGTGCTGTTCAGCATGTGTATGGTTAATGTGATCTTCATAACCGAGGTATGCAGGGATACAGAACAACTACAACTTGACAATAGCCCTCCAATGGTCATTCAACTACAAGTGTACAAAGTATTTGTACACTTAAGCCACACTTGAAAATGTTTGTATGACATTGTACTAAATAACTAAATAGCAAACAAAGTGGCATAGATTTTAAAAGAAGACAGCACAAGCACATTTTCCAATCTAAAACTATTAAAAATTAAAACCAAAAGAATTTGGACACTTTCTAGTTGTCAAACTTAGTGGAATATAAAAAGTTGAGAAAAGGTCAAGCATAATTTATTTGCAGATGCCAATTGGTTTGATACTGTGTCTATCTAACACAATGACATTCATACATTTTTAATAGTGGTTTTAGTGTCCAACTACAATTTAAGGCCACTTTACACCATACCACTTACAAGAAGCTAAAACAACTTTCTCCACCCTTCCAGAGTTCTTTTCATTCTCCACAGATAGCCAGTCTTCCACCAGGAAGAAAAACATGTTATCTGTCTGTATGTCCCAGATGATCACATGTTGCAGGTACCAGGATGGGTCTAGACCTGGAAAACACATTGTTTCAGAGTATTTATTATTTGATGGTTCACTTCAGAAGGGATAGTTTTTTCAATCACTCACCTGTGTTGTCATGCCAGATGCGTATTTTCCAGATCTCGCCAAGATTGGCATCCGTTTCAATTTGGAAGTCATCCAGACTATTCCTCAGGAAAGCTCCTTCTCTTTGGAGGTGACGTGAACCACTTTTATTCAGACCATACAGGCTAATGCCAACATGTGCGGTGGTACCTGGGGAAATGAGGTGTTTCATAACTGGGCAATATCTTGTTTGTTCAGTTTAATAATCTGAGAAGTAAATGAATGTCAATGTTTCTACAGTAAGTAGGTGCATTAAAGGTTCCACTCACCTGAGCCTCCTTTCCAGCCTGTTTTGACAAGAACCCGATACTTGTAGCGACCTTTTTGGCCACACAGTGGGACGCAACACAGACGCAGACTTTCCAGGTGATCCAGTTTGTGGGCGATAACACCAACCAGCAGATGAATTAGAAGCAGGACTCCACAAACTATTCCCACCAACATGTTCCTCACCGGCTCTTCTGACTGATGGCACCAACAGTGTTTATCACTGGTGTGTTGTGTTTTGCATTTTGCATAAATAGAAAATGTCTATCGCTGAATCTTTGCGGTCTGAAGGCATTCTCATTAGGGTTACTTACAATATGTTTCAGTTAAAAACTATGTAAATACTAGAGCACTATGGTGTATAGTTAAAGGGATAGTTCACTTAAAAATGAAATTCTCTCATTTACTCACCCTCATGCCATCCCAGACATTAATTACTTTCTTTCTTCTGCTGAACACAAATGAAGATTTTTAGTATATCTCAGCTATGTAAGTTCTCACAATGCAAGTGAATGGGTGCAAAAAGTTGTGAGTTGTAAAACAAAGTTGTAAAAAAGCACAAAGGCAGCATAAAAGTAATCCATAAGACTCCATTGGTTAAATCCATATCTTCAGAAGTGTTATAATAGGCGTGGGTGAGAAACAGATCAATATTTAAGTCCTTTTTTACTATTTTATATTTCCCCCCCTGCCCAGTAGGTGGCGATATGCACGAAGAATGCAAACTGCCAAAAACAAAAGAAGTTTGGGTGTGTCAGAAAAGTGAGACATGCAACATGTGCAGTGCTGGGGGGCCTGCAAGACTGGTTTGAGAACCACTGGATTAAACCACTGGAGTCATATGGATTACTTTTATGCTGCCTTTATGTGCTTTTTGGACCTTAAAATTTTTGTTACCGATTCACTTGCTATCACGGATCTACCTGACCCTCCTGCCACACACAACCCTCCCTCTCGCCTGAATACTGATCACCTGCACCTGCCTCTCATCACCACGTCAATCAGCTCCTCTACTTAAACCCCATTCTCCCTTCACTCATTGTCTGGTCTCAACTCAGAATACAGACTCGCTTACCTGCGACTTACCTGCGATCTATCCTTGATTCCTCTCCACCATAACTTCAATGATCTCCCCAAGCCTCCACTCCTACGTCTACCTTCCACTGTGTGTTTGTCACCCCAAGGATTATCACTACCTGCATCCACATGAACCATCATCAGGTTTCAGTTCATCACATCGGCACAGATCTGCTTATTCACCACTCACCTGTTTTCACTGTTTGTGTTGTGTGTCAATAAATACCTACCTTCAGGTTCAACACCATCATCGAGTCTGGGTTTCTGTGACACTTGCTTTGTAAGGACCTGCAGAGCTGAAATATTCTTCTAAAAGTCTTTGTTTGTGTTCAGCAGAAGGAATCTGGGATGGTGTGAGGGCGAGGGAGAATTAAAACATTTTGGTGAACTATCCCTTTAAAGAATAGCAGCAGAAGTGACATACAGGCGGCAGCAGTAAAACTGCCTCAGGATGGATGAAGAGACTGGCTCCAAACATGGTGAGGTGCTGGGTGAGGCAATGGGCAGTGTGGGGCCTGCTGCCACTCAGACTACTCAAACCCTCACTGCTCCAGCGACTCTCTTTAAGATTGAAGAACTGGCACAGTATGCTGAACACACACACTGAGACAGTCACATCCACACCTCTGACATGACTGTTCAGGCTCACAAAAAGGTCTTTAGCAGAACCATTCAAGCTGTAAAATTTAAAAACAAAAAGATTTAATTTTTTCATTCCCACTGACATAATGTTTATGATCTTGAATTTATAGACGGGCACACAAACATCACATTCAGTTATACTAAGAAGAGACAGGAAGAACTCACAGTGGTGTAAGGAAGATGGTATGCTCTAGTGATGGAGTCTCAGCTGACAGAGAGACGCGGAGCTTTTCAGTATGAGTGTGCTGAGACAGTGAATGGACTGAGTGGTCACCAACAGATATCCGAACTAGTCCAGAGGCTGTCTCACCAGTTCCTCCTCAACAACACAAAGTACATGCTTTCCATCTTGATACAGTAAGTAGCTGCCAATTTGTTATAAGTAATTAGAGTTCCTGTAGCCCATCTGGCTCTTCAACTACTTCCTTTTGGAGGCCAGATTATCCAGAAGAAAACTTGAGAGGGCCAACATTTTTCTATAATTATTAGATCCTAGCATTTTAATCTTAATTTACATGAACATTAATTATCATAATAATCCTCAGCTAAAAAATAAATTTTGACTTACTTTACTTTGAAAATGAAAGTATGATTATTTTAACATTTTAGTGCTATTGTTTACAAATGAGGAAATTTGTCTTGCAAAAACTGTAAATTTGCACACCTGGAAATTTAATAACATGCACACACATTGTTATTGAACCTATCGCTTAGCTTTGTTAAAGGGATAGTTCACCCAAAAATTAAAATGATCTAACCATTTACTCACCCTCATGATGTGTATGACTTTCTTTCTTCAGAAGAACACAAAAGAAGATAGGTGTGGTGAGAAACGGATCAATATTTAAGTCCTTTTTTACTATAAATTCTCCTCTCTGCCCAGTAGGTAGCTATATGCACTATATGCATTCTATATGCACAAGAATGCGAATAGTCAAAAACAAAAGAAGAAAAGTGTGAAAGTGGAGATTTATTGTAAAAAAAGGACTTAAATACTGATCTATATACTTTTATACTGCCTTTATGTGATTTTTGGCCCTTCACAGTTCTGGCCACCATTCACTTGCATTGTGAGGACCTTCAGAGCCGAGATATTCTTCTAAATTATTAGAATTTAGAAGAATATAGATTACAAGATGGCCGCCTCAGTGTGTAACTCTTCAGTTCTTTTGTTGTTTTTGTTTGTTTGTCCTGTGTTTAGTAATATTTTTCCAGTCAGTTTTACCAGGGACAAACTGCTGAACATTCGGCAGCATATACCAGACAACCTTTTCCCGGTTTTTGAATATATGGACGTTCTGCTGGACATTTTAGTCGGAGGCGCGGCTGTGTTGTTTAAATGCACTATGAGACGCAGGTGAGGGAGACGAGCAGGCGCGCTGGTCAGGCTCCTTCGGCACGGCTTTCGAACAGCACTGCCGATTATTCATCTAGCAAATCTCCACTCTCTTCCTAACAAAACAGACGAACTACATCTCCTTACCCACACAAACAAGGACTTTTCAAACTCTGCTGCCTTGTGCTTCACAGAAACCTGGCTGAGTGAAGCAATTCCAGACAGCATGTTACATCTGCCAGGCTTTCAGCTATTCAGAGCGGATCGCATCGTGGAGTTAACGGGGAAAACGAGAGGTAGTGGAACATGCTTTTCCATCAGTGAAAGTTGGTGTACAGATGTAACAACATAAAAGAGGATGCACTGTCCTAATTTGGAAGCGCTCTTTATTAACTGTAAGCCGTTCCTTATTTATTCTGGTGAGTGTGTATATCGTGCCAAACGCATGTGTGAACACAGCGTTGCAACAGCTGACTGATCAAATCACAGACACAGAACAACAATACCCGGACTCAGTTATTATTATTATTCTTGGGAGTTTTAACAAAGCAAATCTCACACGTGAACTGCCCAAATACAAACAGCACATTACATGCCCCACCAGAGACAGGAACATACTGGATCATTGCTACACAACAATAAAGGATGCATATTGCTCTGTCCCTAGAGCAGCTTTGGGACTCTCTGATCACTGTCTGGTTCATCTTGTTCCAACTTAAAGGCAGAAATTAAAATCAACCAAGCCAGTAGTAAGGACTGTAAAGAGATGGACCAATGAAGCAGAGCTGGAACTACAACCCTGCTTCGATTGCATGGATTGGAGTGTTTTTGAAGGCTGCAGACACCAATCTGGACGAGCTCACAGATACTGTTACATCATATATCAGTTTCTATGAAGATATGTGCATTCCTACTAGGACTTATTTAAAGTTCAACAACGACAAACCTTGGTTTACAGCAGAGCTCAGGCAGCTTCGTCAGGGCAAAGAGGATGCTTATAGGGGTGGGGATAAAGTCTTGTACAATCAGGCCAGGAACACACTTAAAAGGGAAATCAGAGTGGCTAAAAGAAGATACTCTGAGAAGCTGAAAAACAAGTTTTCAGCTAACGACCCTGCATCAGTGTGGAGTGGCATGAAACAACTCTCAAATTACAGGACTCCTACCCCCAACCCTGTGGTGGACCAACAACTGGCTGACGACCTGAATGTGTTCTACTGCAGATTTGAAAGGTCCAATCTCACACCCCATACCCACTCTGACCTTCACTTCATACAGACACCAACACCTCCTGCAACCCCCCTCCTCCCCCCTCCTGCTACTCAACCTGCACTTAAGATCTGTGAAGATGATGTGAGCCGCGTCTTTCAGAAACAAAAGACGAGGAAGGCTTCAGGCCCAGATGGCGTCTCACCAGCATGTCTTCGATCCTGTGCTAACCAGCTGGCCCCTATCTTCACACAGATCTTGAATAGATCAATGGAGCAGTGTGAAGTCCCATGCTGCTTCAAATGCTCAATCATTATTCCTGTCCCAAAGAAACCAAAAATCACAGAACTTAATGACCACAGACCTGTTGCCCTGACGTCTGTGGTCATGAAATTATTTGAGAGACTGTTGTTGGCCCACCTGAAGAACTGGACCCTTTCTAGATCACCTTCAATTTGCTTATCAAGCAAACAGGGCTGTGGAAGGTGCAGTCAACATGGGATTGCATCATATCCTGCAACATCTGGACAGACCAGGGACATATGCAAGGATCCTTTTTGTGCACTTCAGTTCGGCTTTCAACACCATCATCCCAGCTATACTCCAGAATAAATTATACCAACTCTCTGTTCCCATGTCTATCTGTCAGTGGATTACCAGCTTTCTGATGGACAGGCAGCAGCTTGTGAGACAGGGGAAACTCACTTCCAGCACCTGTACAATCAGCACTGGTGCCCCCCAGGGATGTGTGCTCTCCCCACTACTCTTCTCCCTCTACACCAATGACTGCATCGCCAAGGACCCCTCTGTCAAGCTCCTGAAGTTTGCAGACGACACCACTGTCATCGGCCTCATCCGAGATGACGATGAGTCTGCATACAGAAGGGAGGTTGAACAGCTGGCTGTCTGGTGCAGTCAAAACAACCTTGAGCTGAACACGCTCAAAACGGTGGAGATGATTGTGGACTTTAAGCGGAACACCCCAACACTGACCCCCCTCACCATTTTAAACAGCACTGTGGCAGCAGTGGAGTCATTCAGGTTCCTGGGTGGTTTAGTTCAGCTACGATCAGAAGACTACAAAGGACAGTTTGGACTGCTGAGAGGATTATTGGTTGCCCCCTGCCCCCTTCAAGAACTATACACTTCCAGAGTGAGGAAAAAGGCTGGAAAAATCACTCTGGACCCCACTCACCCCGACCATTACCTTTTTGAACTGTTGCCTTCTGGCAGATGCTTCAGAGCTCTGAGCACCAGAACCGTCAGGCACAGGAACAGTTTTTTCCCTCAGGCTATCCATCTCATGAACAGTTAAATTGCCCCATTGAGCATTAACTATGTGCAATACACAGTTTAATCTTTTTTATATTTATCCAACACATCCAACCTCTTCTGTTAATTCATTCCTCTGAAAAAAAAAAAAAGCATTTGCAATGTACATAACAGATTGTATTTGCACTGTACATAACAAATAAAAGATTTGTATTAGATTTGCACTACGTATGTGTATGTGTGTATGTGTGTATGTATATATGTATGTGTGTGTCTGTGTATGTACGTATGTGTATAATTATTTTTTATTATTATCTATGTCTTGCTACTGTTTTGTATTGTTGTACACCGGAAGCTCCTGTCACCAAGACAAATTCCTTGTATGTGTAAGCATACTTGGCAATAAAGCTGATTCTGATTCTGATTCTAAAAATCTTAATTTGTGTTCAGCAGAAGAAAGAAAGTTATACACTTCTGGGATGGTATGAGGGTGAGTAAATGATGAGAGAATTTGAATTTTTGGGTGAACTATCCCTTTAAACTCAATGCCAAGTGTTGTTAAATTTACTTCTAGGCTTTGTTAAACACACCTCTGTGTAACACGCAGTGTAACACTTTCAACAAAATCAGTCGGAGAGCCGGATAAATCGCATTCACATGCCTGATTTGGCCTGTGGGCCACCAATTGAAAAGCCCTGTGCTATTAGGTATCATGAACTAACAATGAACAATATATTTTTACAGCATTTATTGATCTTAGTTAATGTTAGTTAATAAAAATACAATTGTTCATTGTTAGTTCATGTTAGTTCATAGTGCATTAACTAATGTTAACAAATATAATGATTGTTATAAAAAAAAAATATATATATTTGTATATGTTGAAATTAACAGTAACTAGGATTAACAAATGCTGTAAAAGTATTGTTGATTGTGATTTTATGTTAACTAATGTTGTTAACTAATGTTAATAAATGGAAACGTATTGTAAAGTGTTACTGAGTATTTTTTTTAAATGCAACTATTTGTGACATTGTTTTCCCCAATAAAATAAGCAACATACAAATAATAATAACCTAATAATCTTTTTACATTTGAGCGGCACCAAATGATAAAAGAAACACAGCAAAGTGATGTCCATTGGAATGGACACAGATCTTAACAGGTTGTGGAGGTCACATAAGATGTATTATCTGGTTAACACTACCTGGGATGACACTGAAGTTTAGGGAAACATAGAGGCCAGCCTGAGGGTTTGTTTGCACTGCTTGAACTGTGAAGTTTACACTCCCCTTAGATGACAGAGTGAAATGTTTCCTCAGCAAACTCTCATCCTCCTCTCTTATCTTTTTCTGCAAAGTGAATTGAATTGCAGTGTCTGGTGTCAGGTTAGCAATGGGAATGGGCTTCCCTTGTGGTGTAGCAAACTCCATGGCTGCAAGCATTGTGGATATAGGAGGTTCTGCAGCTGGAATGAATGGGTTTTCTTCTGCCTCCATTTGCAAAAGTATTTGCAGGACTTCTTGTCTTTTCTCCTTCAGGTGAGTGCTCAGTGCTGATGGGATGTGAAACTGGCAGTGGTTGAAGGGGTCTGTGCACAGGATGTCTTTAGTAGGGTCACCCCGTACACCCACAACACTGATCTTTGGAGCAGCGAGGGAAAGAGCCTCTTCCCCACGCATCTGCGACAACATCAATGAACGCATGAGCTCTACAATCTGGCCTAGTGCTGATACAGCTGTCTCTGATGTTCCCAAATGCTTGTGGCCTGAATTACTCCTCTCTATATGATCAACAGTCAGGGCACTGCCTGCAATGAAAATGGAAGAAAGTAAAGCCACAGTTAATTTAATTTTAAATGAATAATAATTTAACTTCAGAGCAGAGATTAAAAACAATTAAAGGAACAAATAATGATTCATGTTATAATTTCGTTTTTTTGTTTTTTTTTAAAGAGCAAAGAATTTTTCACAGTAAACTTATACTTAATTGCACCACTTTCTGTTGCCTTAATCCTTTCATTGCTCGTGTGCTCTTATGTGGGGAAGTTGCAGACCAAGTTATGGACTCTCTCTGTTGTTTAAGTATTACATCTCTATTTCTGGTCTATTTTAATTACTGGTCTAATTAATGCATGACTTGTATTACACACAGCAAACTGATCTTGCCATTATATAAAAGGAATATTCCGGGTTCAATACAAGATAAGCTCAATCGACAGCATTTGTAGCATAATGTTGATTACCACAAAAAATTATTTCGACTAGTCTGTCCTTTTCATAAAAAGAAAAAAATATCAAGGTTACAGTGAGGCACTTACAATAAAAGTGAATGAGGTCAATTTTTGGAGGGTTTAAAGACTTGGAAAATGTGAAGCTTATAATTTTATAAAAGCACTTGCATCAGTTCTTCTGTTAAGGCACCTGCATTATTTGAGCTGTAAAGTTGTTTAAATAGTCATTTTTACAGTCGTATTAGAGTTTGTTGACTTTACATTGTCATGGCAATGAAGCTGTAAAATCAGCTATAACTTTTCACAGAAAAGGTTAAGTTAATACTTTTGAAAAACAGTGAGTATTTTAATGTTTATTTGGCCCCATTCACTTCCATTGTAAGTGTCTAACTGGAACCCAGATTTTTGCTTTTTTTAAAGAAAAGGAGGGGCAAGTCAAAACACATTTTTTGGGTTCCTTGCCACAGTCGCCTTCGGCTTACTCTCTGGGGGCCTAAAGACAAATACATTTAAGGCATGATTTTCTAGGATGTTTTTCAATTAAACTGCTCAATTAGGACTTTAAGACATTTAATTTAATTTAATACAATTTCTGCTCATAAAAACCAAAATGGAAAAAACAAAGAGTGTTCAATTTGCTTCAGAGTGACCCTCTGGTATCAAACTGAATGTAAATGCTGAAGACTGAATGTACTGTAGTTACTTAAAACATTGAGAATGTTCCTGCCGGTATCTGTGGGGTTGATGTCACTCTGTCCTGTTTGTTCTCTTATTACTTTGATCATCTTCTCTGTAACCATAAGAACCTTTGCTTGGCAGCCCTTGCACTGCACTTCAGAGGGAGCTGCCTGCAGACAGAAAAAGCAGTTCCATTTTTTTCTAGTACATAAAATGTGTACTTGTAACATCATCAGTATCCACCAATATCACATGTGACAAATAATTTGTTCTTAGGTAGCATGAATTTTTTTCTGTATTCCCTCAACTCCTCATTATGGGATGTCCCAGCAGGCAGTCACAGCAGGCAGTCTATATTCGTTGATGAGTCTTTGGCTCCAGTGTCACATCTTATAATTGCACTGTGCTGGATCTATAGCAAGTTGCTGATATGCTTTGTGTTGAGCTGCAATTAATGCTGAAACTAGAGTTGTAGGGTGATTCTGTATTATACTTTAGGCTGGGTGTGCTGCCTCTTTCCATGAGCTTTAACAGTAGAAAGTCTTACTGTAGATTGGGCCAAAGCTGAGCTGATCTGAGCTACATCCTGAAGCGTAGAGACTGGCATAGACGCCAGAGCCTGAGTTACATTTCCTCGCATCTGAATCTTGTCCTCCAACTCTTGAGCACTAAAGGTCTCCAGCTGTGGAAGAGATTTTGCTATAAACAAGGCGAGGAGTGATCAGTGTTTTAGATAATCAGTGTTGAAATACTTTTTTAAGATATGGTCTTCAACTTGCTGATGAATATCATCATTACCCAAATTATCAACACACATGCATATACACTGATCAGCCACAACATTAAAACCACTGACAGGTGAAGTGAACAACTTGTATTATCTCATTACAATGGCACCTGTCAAGTGGTGGGATATATTAGGCAGCAAGTCAACAGTCATGTGTTGGAATCAGGAAAAATGGGCAATGTCAGTGACTTTGACAAGGGATAAATTATGATGGCTAGACGGCTGGGCCAAAGCATCTCCAAAACAGCGGGTCTTGTGGGGTGTTCCCAGTATGCAATGGTTAGTATACCAAAAGTGGTCCAAGGTAGGACAACCGGTGAACCAGCATATGGCATATGCCATATGCCCACCTAACTTTCTTAGGATTTTGCGTATGCCCACCTGAAATAAGTGATGATACGTATGGCCGCCAGAACAACGAGTAGACTTTTGACGTGGAACTTTTAATCTACTAACGAGATGCCGCAGCACCGGTAAGTGAATTGTGGTTTTTTATTTTATTTAAAAAAGTGTACGGTGATTCTCTCTAAATGCACATGGAGCTGCGGCAGGCGGGAGAGCAACTGAAGACACTGGCAAGACCGACAGTCCGAATAAGCTGATCGACCAATCAGAACGTTCATTTCAGATGAGATTGGATATTTGCTAACCAATCGTATTTTCTGTTTCAGTAAGGGGCGGGACATTTCCAGCATCTAATGCTAATGCACAAACCTGGAGTAACCATAATTTGCACTGTAAATTTATTTCCTTGTTAAACGTAAATATATACATTTCAATTTAACTTATGCAGTTAAAATTTAAATTGAAAATACTGCATGTTTTTGCAGAAGTGCTAGTTTTGATGCTCTTCGCAGATGCTGGACAACTGTGTCCCTTAAATATATCAATCCGATTGAGCATCTATGGGCTGTGCTGGACCAACAAGTCCGATCCATGGAGGCCCCACCTAACAACTTACTGGACTTGAAGGATCTGCTGCTAACGTCTTGGTGCCAGATACAAGACACCTTCAAAGTTCTTGTGGAGTCTATGCCTCGACGGGTCAGAGCTGTTTTGGTGGCACAAGGAGGACCTACATGATATTAGGCAGGTGGTTTTAATGTTGTGGCTGATCGGATTTCACTTTAGTAAGAGTCTTCCAAAAAAAAAAGAAAAAAAAAAAAAAAGGACTTATATAACCATTAATTCTTCCAGAGGTACTATGTATTTACAATTTCATCTCATGTTGTGATTCATTGTAGCCACACTTGGTTTTTATTGGCTTTTAGTCCACGCATTTTTTTTATTTGAGGCCTTTATCTATATGCTAGTGTACTCAAAAACATTGACAAAATGTGAAATTTACAGCCTCCCTTTTCCGGGAAAAATGGACAAAAATGATTGATGACTCATTTTGCACTACCAGGAAAACATCTAACAATTGAAACAATAATGTGTTTTGGGCCATATTCCAATAGGATTTTGTCAGGTGTATTCTGTTGATTCATGTCTTTTATTTTGAAATTCTAGTTCCTGTTTCATGTCATGTGTTCCTGTTTCCCTAGTCATGTGATTTCTGTTTTTCCTCCATGTTCATGTGTCACGTTTTCATTGGTTTATTGTTTAATTATCTTGTTATCAGTTCTGTTTGTTCATTGGTTTATGTTCTCCCATGTCTTGTATTTAAGCCCTCATGTTTGCATTGTCTATTTGTGGAGTATTGTATGTGATGGTATGTGTTTGTCAAGTCAAGTCAAGTCAAGTCAAGTCAAGTCAAGTCAAGTCAAGTCAAGTCAAGTCAAGTCAAGTCAAGTCCATGTTTTGTTGTCAGGGTTATTGGAGTTCACGTTCTGTAAATAAACTGCACTTGGGTTCTTCATCTTCACGTCCTCGCCATCGTCATCATTGTCAGCAGTTCCAGCATTCGTTACAGAATACTCCACCCCCCATGGACCCAGCGGTTTTGCTTCTGCGCTTACGTCAGGGGAATCGTCCTCTGGAGGACTATGTTGAGGACTTCTGCGGTCTAGCCAGCCAGGTAGACTTCAATGAGGTTGCCCTCAAGGGTTGTTTTAGATTTGGACTAAATGAGTCCATTTCTTTTTTGATGCCTGGCGATCGCTGTTCCCTCAGCCTGGCTCAATATATCGACCTCGCCCTTCGATTCATCGGTTCCCCATTCACTGTGGGGGAGGCGGATCCCGAGCCAGAGTCCCACGACACGGCCGCCGCCGAGCCAGAGTCCCACGACACGGCCGCCGCCGAGCCAGAGTCCCACGACACGGCCGCCGCCGAGCCAGAGTCCCACGACACGGCCGCCGCCGAGCCAGAGTCCCACGACACGGCCGCCGCCGAGCCAGAGTCCCACGACACGGCCGCCGCCGAGCCAGAGTCCCACGACACGGCCGCCGCCCCAGCCTGCTCCATGCCACGTCACGGCCGCCGCCCCAGCCTGCTCCATGCCACGTCACGGCCGCCGCCCCAGCCTGCTCCATGCCACGTCACGGCGACGCCCCAGCCTGCTCCATGCCACGTCACGGCGACGCCCCAGCCTGCTCCATGCCACGTCACAGCCACACCTGAGCAGTGTCAGGTGTATTCTGTTGATTCATGTCTTTTATTTTGAAATTCTAGTTCCTGTTTCTTGTCATGTGTTCCTGTTTCCCTAGTCATGTGATTTCTGTTTTTCCCTCCATGTTCATGTGTCACGTTTTCATTGGTTTATTGTTTAATTATCTTGTTATCAGTTCTGTTTGTTCATTGGTTTATGTTCTCCCATGTCTTGTATTTAAGCCCTCATGTTTGCATTGTCTATTTGTGGAGTATTGTATGTGATGGTATGTGTTTGTCAAGTCCATGTTCATGTTTTGTTTTGTTTTGTAGTCAGGGTTATTGGAGTTCACATTCTGTAAATAAACTGCACTTGGGTTCTTCATCTTCACGTCATCATCATCATTGTCAGCAGTTCCAGCATTCGTTACAGATTTATACCACAGGTCTGTTGAATGCTTGATTCTGTTTGGTTGATGGACGTTCTAAGGTGTGCAATTATTTTTCAAGTAAATGCATGGCTATGAAGTAGTTCCAGGTCTTGACCGCATAACGGTTCCATATCACTTCACCAAATTATTTCAGTTATTTCAAAGAGCCCTACAGATTACCACAACAAAATAACCAATTAAAACAAAGACATTGGTTAAGTACATCGGCTAAGAATGACAAACAATTTCTATAATATCCTAAATTTATTTCAATTTCGATTGAAAAGCATCCTTGGGCTCCCTCTCTCGTCTCTCTCTCTCTCTCTCTCTCTCACACACACACACACACACATTGAGACTCGTGTCGGGACCAACAAATGCACCCCCTACGACTTGATCAATACAACAATTTCTATCATCCGAAATAACTTTTAATATGTTAAACTTTTTATGTTTCAATGTATTTCGCCATAATCGGCCTCACATAGCTATAATGGAAAGCACCGCGCTACCCCTACAACTCTCTCTCACTCACACACGCACGCATGCACACAAACACACACTACCTTGTTACTCCAAAGCCGAAAAGCAGTGTATCCTCCGTTGCTAGTTCTAAAGTGATGTTTTCGAACTAGCAATGAAGGCTTGAGCTGTTTTAGAGCTAGATACACTTGATATTATCTGAAATATCTGTGGGAAACACCCTCACGCTCCCTCTCCCCCTTTCTTAAGCTCTCACACACGTGAACACACATACATATACGCATTACACACACACACACACACACGCGCGCGCGAGTGAAAAACAGAGCTGTCATGTCAGCGCACACCTGTATCTCAGTAGGGTTTAAAACAGTTGTTAAGGTTTACAACGGAAATATGGCGACACTCGCTGCTGCTGTGAAGTGCTTAAACTTACATCTTGGTAATTTTTAAGCAATGTTACTTCTGATGAGAGCTGCAACAAATAAAGGTAATCTCACAGGCAATCTCTCTCAGTTTTTGAGCTTCTCTCTTTCGATCCCTCAAAAACAAACTCACGTACAAACTCTCACGCACAAACGCACTAACTTGCTACTCCAGTAAGTGCTCCAGCAAAGCAGCGCAAGCCTCGCTATCCTCCGTTGCTAGTTCTAAGGTGATGTTTTCGAACTAGCAAAGAAGGCTTGAGCTGTATCAGAGCAAGATGCTGAATCCGTGGTGGAAGAAAGTAGTTCCACTCACAAGAGAGTTTTTGGGACGAAAACCAGAAAATATCTTGAGATAAAAACCCTGAACTATGTATTAAGGTGTGGTAAACATGGTATAAGCGGAATAACTGACTCCAGCCTGTTGAATTATTGAACAATAATGCACACCCAAGGTGGTATTGCGGTCACGATGCACAGCAGAGTGACCGATGCACCTCGGGTGTGAATTATATAATTGTCAATTATGCCTTACTTAATGATTTGTATTGGTTTCCATTACAGATATGTATTGGCCCCAATGGGCCAATACATATCTGTAATGGAAACCAATAATGGTCCCTGTGGGACCATTATAATTTCCATTAAAACTAATACAATTCCTATTACAACTGCTAAAAATCATTAAAATTACTGAGGGTGAGGGTTTCTATTGTTTTTTCAGCAGTGACACAGATTTGTGTCCAATAAAATGCTCTCTACGAGAATGTCCCTCCCTCTAATATCACCTACTTCTGACTAGCAATAGCAAGTAGCGAATCATGTTCATGGATGTTACATTCAAAAGGATATTGTGTATTTGAAAAAAGGTGGGGGAATAAGCTCTTCGATATGTTCTGCACCATCACCTTGTTTCAATAGGAAATATGTCAACACAGGAAAGAAATCTGTGCTTGTCAGATCAGTTCATGTGAACTTTAAGACACAGAAAAAGTCCTTAATAAAAATGCAGACAAATTATTTTTAAGGGCTATCCCAGTTACCTGGTTGAGTTGGCTGGTGAGGGCGATAGAATATTGTATGATGTTCTGAGGATTGCCTTGTTGAAGCAACGCCCAGAACTCTGATTGGATCTTATTTCTTAACCACTCAGTTGTGTGATGGTCATTCAACAGCACTGTCAGGTTCCTACATGAGATATGAAATGTTACTTTGAATCTGTGATGTGGCAAGCGTGTAACAAGAAACACGAATTATAGAAATATGGAATTGAAAAAATATTTTTGCGGACTAAATAACTGCCAAGCAGTGGACTAACTTTCTCAATGCGATGACTGAAGCCCCCATGTTGTCTTCTACCATCACCAGCACGTAAATAACAGATGTGTTTTCTGCTATGCTTAAATTACCAAGTGGCACCAGGGAGCCGAATGTGCTTTGAGTGCCTCTGTAAAGGGTAATCAAGGGACATAATGGTCCAAAATCTTCACACTGTGCCACCTGTAGTGAAAATATCAGTTGAGCTGAGTCACCATCGTCAT
Organism: Myxocyprinus asiaticus; assembly: GCF_019703515.2. NCBI lineage: Eukaryota > Metazoa > Chordata > Actinopteri > Cypriniformes > Catostomidae > Myxocyprinus > Myxocyprinus asiaticus. Next base: position 22,834,086 of record NC_059375.1, on the reverse strand, counting down.
CCATCCACCCTGCCATTGAGAACAAAATAGCAACGAAGACGTCAAACCAAAGAGCCATTACTTGGGTGAGAAATAACATTGGAGAAAAACCACACTACCTGAGCAGTTGAAAATGACCACTGTTTCCAGGAAATGAAGAGAGTCATCTGGTGACAGAGTGCAAATGCCCCCATAGGGAGGATGGTTGGGGACTAAGGTGATGCTTGCTGACCCCCAATTCCCAGAGGCTGGTTCAGTCACGTTGAGAGTAAAGGTATATTCATGTCCCTCCATTAGCACCCCTGCTCTAATGACTATCTCTCTCCAGAGGTTTCCTGTTGAGGTAGTGACTTCATTCAGTGCTACAGCTTCACCTTTCTGATTCTCTGCCGTCCACTTGTACTGTAAGATGAAGTGGGGTAAAATCAAAAGCTAAAAGTATTATATGCCAGGGTTTTTCAAACTTTTGAATGCCAGGGACTCCCAAATGTGATGATGCCTTTGCAAGGAACCCCCTTTCAAAAACATAAAGGCAGATTTTCTGTATCTTTTCACATATGACTCATATACTGTATAATGTGGGCGCATGTGTGCTTCCAAAATGAATTTTTTTTTTTTTTTTACTTTACTAAAGCTAAACAATTATCAATATTAAAAGTTAGCTGCTTATCTTTTTCCCTTGTTTTTTTTTTTTTTTTAACCCAATATCAGGATATAGAATTCAATCCAAATTTATTTATGATGAGCTTTTTACAACAAAAATCACTCCAAAGCAGCTTTAAATATTACCATTCAACCAGTAAGCAAGTTAAAGGAATAGTTCACCCAAAAATGAAAATTCTTCACCCTCATGCCATCCCAGATGTGTATGACTTTCTTTCTTCTGTTAAACACAAACAAAGGTTTTTAGCAAAGTATCTCAACTCTGTAGGTCCTTTCAATGCAAGTGAATGGTGGCCAGAACTTTGAAGGTCCACAAAGCATAAATTCAGCATAAAAGTAATCCACACGACTTCAGTGGTTAAACCCATTGTCTTCAGATACCATATGATAGGTGTGGGTTTAGAAACAGATCAGAATTTAAGTGCTGTACTATAAATCTCTACTTTCACTTTCATTTTCACATTCTTTGTTTTTGGCGATTTGCATTCTTTGTGCATATTACCACCTACTGGGTAGCGAGGAGAACTTATAGTAAAAAAAATATTTAAATATTGATTTGTTTCTCACCCATATGTATAATATCGCTTCTAAATACATGGATTTAACCACTGGAGTCACATTGATTACTTTTATGCTGCCTTTATATGCTTTTTGGAGATCAAAGGTCTGGTCACCATTCACTTGCATTGTATGGACCTACAGAGTACAAATATTTGTTTGTGTTCAGCAGTAGCAAGAAAGTCATACACATCTGGGATGGCATGAGGGTGAGTCAATTTTGAGAGTATTTTCATTTTTGGGTGAACTATCCCTTTAAAGACGACAATGGCAATGAAAAACTAGAAACATAGCCTACACTAACTATTTTATGTAGTGGCATATGTAGTTGCAAAAGAGAGACTCAATGTAAATATAAAATAAAATTTTCCCCCACCAAGCTAAAACTCAGCAAAAAAAGAAACGTACCTTTTTCAGGACACAGTATTTTAAAGATAATTTGTAAAAATCCAAATAACTTTACAGATCTTTATTGTAAAGGGTTTAAACAATGTTTTCCATGCTTGTTCAATGAATCATAAACAATTAATGAACATGCACCTGTGGAACGGTCATTAAGACACTAACAGCTTACAGAAGGTAGACAATTGAGGTCACAGTTATAAAAACTTAGGACACTAAAGAGACCTTTCTACTGACTCTGAAATACACTAAAAGAAAGATGCCCAGGATCCTTGCTCATCTGCATGAACGTGCCTTAGGCATGCTGCATGGAGGCATGAGGACTGCAGATGTGGCCAGGGCAATAAATTGCAATGTTCATACTGTAAGACGCCTAAGACAGCGCTACAGGGAGACGGGACGGACAGCTGATTGTCCTCACAGTGGCAGACCACGTGTTACAACACCTGCACAGGATTGGTACATTCGAAAATCACACCTGCAGGACAGGTACAGGATGGCAACAACAACTGCCCGAGTTACACCAGGAACGCACAATCCCTCCATCAGTGCTCAGACTGTCCGCAATAGCCTGAGAGAGGCTGGACTGAGGGCTTGTAGGCCTGTTGTAAGGCAGGTCCTTACCAGACATCACCGGCAACAACGTCGCCTATGGGCATAAACCCACCTTCGCTGGACCAAACAGGACTGGCTAAAAGTGCAGTCATGGTTTTGTCTCACCAGGGGTGATGGTCAGACTCGCATTTATCGTCGAAGGAATGAACGTTACACAGAGGCCTGTACTCTGGAGTGGGATCGATTTGGAGGTGGAGGGTCCATCATGGTCTGGGGTGGTGTGTCACAGCATCATCGGACTGAGCTTGTTGTCAATGCAGGCAATCTCAATGCTGTGCGTTACAGGGAAGACATCCTCCTCCCTCATGGTGTGTTTAGACCAGAGGCGTCAAGAGCGTCAAATCGACCGGAAGTCATTCATTTTCTATGGCAGCCAGCGTCTCTCGGCGGCGTGAAGCGGCGCGTCCGTGGCCGGAGCGTCTTGGGCGTTGTGGGCGTCAGAGGAAAGTTCAAGTTATGGTAAAAGTTAGAATTAAAGTTCAAGCAACATTATGGTAATGAGCTTTGACGCGGTTCGGTGGCAACCTATTGGAATATAGAAGTGCTCCGCTCTAGCGAAGTCTAGAGAACACAGTGTAAACTTTGGTTCCCACCAAACAATAGTTCCAAAGACAAAATGGAGGAGAAACTAATTATTGCCGTGGCAGGTTTTCCAGTAATATACGATCTGTCCCTGTTTGCTTACAGGGATATAAATTTAAAAAATGATGCGGGACAAAGGTGTCTGAAGTTGTTGGTGTGCCAGATGAGTTGATGAAGTGGATATTATGGTTTATATAATATTATATATAATATATTGCATGCTAATTTTGGCACCATAGCATGCAAAACCGTGCTGCCTGATCAATCTGTAATACATTTATACCATCAGCGTTTGTCTTTTTATATTTAATTACTTTCTGCCATCGATCAATTTCTTACTTTCACATTTAAAAGATTTCATGAGGATATACGCTACTTGTGAAAAGATACCGGTCGACATGTCTGGATGTTTTGCGGCCCCTTTAAATATAGTTCACAAAACCAAGCATTCCGAACAAACGTTGCTGCCTATTTCAACTATGTCAGAGCATCCACGAATCTTCGATAGCATTGTTGGCAGGGCAGCCAGAGCGAATTTTGACGCTCTCGCCTCCTCTGGTCTGAACGCATGGTCATGTGGTACCCATCCTGCAGGCTCATCCTGACATGACCCTCCAGCATGACAATGCCACCAGCCATAATGCTTGTTCTGTGCGTGATTTCCTGCAAGACTGGAATGTCAGTGTTCTGCCATGGCCAGTGAAGAGTCCGGATCTCAATCCCATTGAGCACGTCTGGGACCTGTTGGATCAGAGGGTGAGCGCTAGGGCCATTCCCCCCAGAAATGTCCAGGAACTTGCAAGTGCCTTGGTGGAAGAGTGGGGTAACATCTCACAGCAAGAGCTTTCAAATCTGGTGCAGTCCATGAGGAGGAGATGCACTGCAGTACTTAATGCAGCTGATGGCCACACCAGATACTGACTGTTACTTTTGACCCCCCCTTTGTTCAGGGACACATTATTCCAATTCTGTTAGACACATGTCTGTGAAACTTGTTCAGTTTTTGTCTTAGTTGTTGAATCTTTTTATGTTCATACAAATATTTACACGTTAAATTTGCTGAAAATAAAAGCAGTTGAAAGTGAGAGGACGTTTCTTTTTTTGCTGAGTTTTATATGCAGATTGTGTTTGTATTTTTTACTTTAAAAATACTCTTAAACCTTTTTTTTTTTTCTAGAATATTCTTCGGCTTGTCTAGCGGCCCCTTGTGGTCCCAGTCTGAAAGCTTCTGTTATAGGCTATTGAAGACTGTGTGTATGTGTGTGTGTGAGACATTATGGGCTTGTTTGATATGAAGTCATTTTTTTAAAACTATGTTGTGAACTGACTACCTGTACAGTGTCTTCTTCACATGAAGAACAATAGCCAGCCAAGGCAATTCGCCGGCTATGACTCACATGGAATGACAACAGGGAGTTACAGGATACACAATTTACAGTCACAGGTAGTAAAGCAACATTGTACACTGTAACCTGCCAGAATGAACAGAGTTAGAACAGCATTAATGACAAAAATGTTTGCAATGAAATATCTAATAGCTAAATGTAAGCTTAAGTAAAATGAGACAACACTCACTGACTGTGATACAGAGACAGGCTGTCGTCCACTTTTGTAAAGGGTTAGAGTAAAGTGGTACACTCTGTCTGGCAACAGGGTACTTCTGGGAAGAAGAAGAATACTTCCATTTCCGGGAATATTATGATGAGGGGTGTAAATGGCTGAAAACGATGCTGCAGTGTTCTGGAAGCACAGAATCCACCATCAATAAAGTGTTTACCTGGTTGTATGTGTAAAAGGGGCTTCAGTAAAGTAAATTTCAGGAAAATCGATGGGTTACCTTTACTGGTAAATGTACCACATGTGCTGTTCACACATACCATCAAAATGGACATTTATAGGTACTTATGTTAGAACTTCTCATTAAGAGAAATTGCCAGAGCAAAATTTACCAGTATTTTCAAACATGAAAATTGCAGTAAATTTTCTGGAAAGCGCTGTATGTGTGAAAGGGGCTATTGCCTTGCAAATGTAACTTACCTCTGTAATGTAACCCCACTGGAACTGAAACGACTCAAAATCATTCTCCTCTGAATCTGGATCATATGAATCAGTTGCATCCATTATCAGGTCATTTTTACTTGACCAGAGCCTGTGAGATCCACCTTTAATCAGAGGCACCAACTGACTGTGAACAACAGCAATCTTTAAAGTCTTGTGCTGCTTTAGGGGAGTTCCCTGTAGTCTGGTGGTAAATGCCAAACAGTAGTTTCCCACTTTAAGAGTGTGTCTTGGCAGAGACAGAAGTGGTGTAGTAACATCAACGGAATCGTTTAAAGATATCTTGTCCATTGCTGAGCAATCAGGGCCCCTGAAAATCTCCCAGAGATATGATGCTTTGTACGTAATGCAACCTTTGAAGTCTACTCTTGCTTCAAAAAATCTCGGTCTGGATTTTAATGTCTTAGATTTTTCTTCAACCAGGTAGATGCTAGGCTGGGCGCACTCCAGTTTTTGTACTTCAACTGGCATTCGCGTCGAGACCTGACTTATGTCATTGAGAGCTGTTAACTGCACCACAAACCGACCAGTAACATTGTATCTGTGGTCTTGAGTATTGGATTCTGTAACCAGGGTTTCTCCGCTGGGATCACCAAAATCCCAAATTAATTTAAGGTCACTTCCTCCATCTGTGATGGCTACAAAAGTGATTGGATAGTCAATAAAAGCAACATTGTGCGAGCTAACAAGCTTCACTTCCTTCACATGCTTCTGTACTTTTGCTGTAATGCTCAGGGACTGTGAGCAGAAGCCATTATCAGCTTCTACTGTAACATACAGGGATCCGTTTGTAATAGGTGTGAAGTGAACTTTTTGCCCAATTTCCCGAGAGGAATATATTCCATTTAATAGGAAAGTCCAGTGATAATCGGCTTGTGAGCTACTGCTTTCATTTGCTTGAAAACTAATGGTTTTTGATGCCTCAAGGACAGCAGAGCAACAGCCAATCAAATGCAACCCCTTCATTCTTTCCACCACTTGCACAGTTACTGTAACTGTTTGGATACTGACATTATTTTTTGCTATTGCTCTCACCAAGTGCTTTCCAACTGAAAGAGAAGAGGTTGTAAAATTATACTCAATGTCCACTGATGAAATGTTATTCATGAATTCCAAAGAAAAGGAAACTTGACTTCCTTGGGAGACAGACGGTTTGAATGTAACCGAATCATTCTCACATACAATACTGCTGCTAGCTGTTAGTGAAAGTCCTTGGATGGTATCCTCAATGGTCACAATATACCAAACAGTTTGCCAGCTAATGTCATTTGAGGCGTTAAGTGAGACATGGTGATCTCCAACATCCACAAAAGAATAGCTAACTATTTGATTGTCAGCAAGAAGAATAACTGAACTGTTATGAAAAGTTAATGTCCATTCCCAATGTAGGACATTTCCTGTCCGTGCACATCCATGGAGTGACAGGATGCTATTTGATGCAACAAAAAATGGGCTTGATTTTCCATTTATCTGAAAGTCTACTTCAGAGATACTCTCCTGAATTATCAGTAGTTTGGTTGCATTGTTAGACCCAAAGACATTTGAGACTGACACACTGAGTTCAACCACACCAATAACTTTGAAGACATGCAAAATAAAGGGTACATCTGATATTTTAGAACTGTGTTCAGAGTCCAGGAACCATGAGTACTGAAGGTCTGTTCCAGATGCTACACTCACAGAGATTTTCACTGGCTTTCCTTTGGTGGCAACATTCATTGATGCTAAAATACTCACACCAGAAATGCACTCAACTGCTCTCAATGAAAGTTCAGTATCTACTGAACCAAGAACATTGGATACTTCCAACCTGATATACAAATCACCAGAGATGTTTGTAAATAGCTGAAATTGTTCACTGTTACTTATAGTTTGATTATTCCCACTTTGATCTGCAAGCCACTTATATGTCAAGTTAGAACCATGTGTCACTGAAGTTCTCAATAATACAATCTGATTGGTCAGGAAATATCTTGCAGACTGCAGACCTTGAGATTGGATTCGAACCCCTTCTATTCTCTCCATGACCTCAATATACATTGTGGTTTCCATCAGACTGACACGATTCTGAGCAGTGACTTTAATCAGAAATACCCCTGCTTTAGGAAACACATACATAAACTCAGATGTCCCAGGGATTGAAAGTGACAAATAATTCAAAGTCCAGTTAAACTTAACATTTTCATTCACATCAGTCCAAGCTTTAAATAGTATCTCTTTTCCTGCCTCTGCAAATGGCTGACTGGTATTAACCATTAAATATGACAGAGGTACATGCACCTCTACTTCTATGGACACAGAATGGGAACTTACTGCATTAGATGCAGTAACAGTCACACAAAACCTCCCAGGAAAAGCAAAAATGTGTGATTGATTTTGACCCTTCATTTTTAAGAAACCATCTCCAAAGTCCCACTGAAAAGAAACGTCTCTCTTACCAGAAAGCTCAGCCCAAAAATAATAGGACTGATTCACAGCCATTGCATCTTGGTTACCTTCGTGTTTTATGTATAAATTGGATACAGACGTTTGAACAAAAACTGTTGTTTTTGTTGTTTTGTTGCTAACTTCATTACTTGCCATCACCATAATTTCATACAAACCCTCAGCTGGGAAAACAAAGCAATGGTGTGACAGGCCTATGACTGGGGTATCATTAGAAAAGTTATTACTCCACCGAAACTTATAAGGATCACTTACTTTGGGAAGCACAGATACATTAATGCATATTTCCTCATTCACCGCTACAGCAGTCTTGGGCAAATGCAATGTGACATTTGTAATTTGGGGCTCAACACATATGTTAGTTTGATAATGGGCCGCACCCACTGGGCTATTAGCTTTAACACTAACTGAGTAAATCCCTGAATTTAAAAAAGTATGAGTGATAGTGGTAGCTCCTTTAACAATAGACAACTGACTCCCATCTCCAAAATCCCAGTGAAAAGTTAAAAGAGGAACATTGCCTTTCACCAACACCTCAAAATCTATCTCCGCTTCATTCACAATGCAGTCAGTTGGCAAGATTTTACTAACAAACAATTTATAGACTTCCACATTGACTGACTGGTTTTCCCTATTTACAGAATTATACGCAGTAACCTGAACAGTGTAGTTACCAGGAGACATATAAATGTGAGAGGCGGAGCTTCCAAAGTGATCTTTTAGTATCGAACCATCTCCAAAGTCAAAAGTCCATTTTAGATGTGTGCCAGCAGACACATTCCCAGTGATTTCAAAGATGCAATTAAGTTCAATGGAGCCAATGTAACTCAGCTGGAGACCAGAGACAGCTTCAACTACCTCCACAGCTGTATAGTTAGTTAAGACTGACACGGTGTTGTTGGCACAAATGGTGACATCGTATTTTCTGGGTCTTATAAAAACATGGCTGATTTTACTGTGATATTCCTTCACTTTACTGGAGTTGTCGCCGAAGTTCCAGGAGTAAATCACTCCGTATGAAGAAGGCCATAGTAAGACCTCAAAGAAGATGGTGTGGTTGACTTGACAGACAACAGGAGATGATGACACCAGCAATCTTGATATTGGAGTCCTTACTTTGACAGTTACAGTCTTTTCAATATGGTCATATTTGTTGTAAGCCATTATTTTCAAGGTGTAGTCACCTAGAAAGGAAAAAATTACAATGCTACAATTTAGTTGGACAATTTTTCAAAGCTACATTGCAAAACAGTCAGTTCCTTAATCAGTATTTCTGTCTTGTTTTCTGGTAAAAATAAATTGGTTACACTTTACAATAAGGTTCTATTTGTTAACATTAGTTAATGCATGAGGTACAGTATCATAAACTAACAATTAACTGATTTTTTTTAAAATCTATTAATCTTGACTATTGTTTATTTATCAAAAGATTGTTGTTCATTGTTAGTTCATAATACATTAACTAATGTTAATATATACAACTTATAATGCTGTTTTAGTATATGTTGGAATTTACATGAATTAAGTGGCATAAAATGTGCTGTTTATTGTAAGTTCATGTTAACTAATGTAATTAACTAATGTTAACTAATACAACCTTATTATTATAAAGTTTTACCAATGAATCTAACAAAATGTAGAGATTTTTATGCCTAAAAAAAGAAAACATGCCTATGGGAAAATAAAAACTTAATTTAAGATATATTCTCTTATTATATTACAAATATTAATAAATGTATCATGTTATAAGGATGTTTAGATATTTTTACTAGACAACAAGATAAAAACACTGTTTAAGAAGATGTTTTTTGCAGTGTAAATACATTATATTCTAATAATGCTTTTACTGTTCTATTAATGTTTTCAATGTTCTATTATAGTAATATTTATAATATTATAATATTTAAATATTTATAAACGTATTACAGGATACACTGATGAGCCAAAACATTATAACCACTCACAGGCAAAGCAAATAACATTGATCATCCCCCAACAAGGCCACATGTCAAGGTCTCGGAAGATTAGATGGTAAGCGAACAATCAGTTCTCATAGTCAATGTGTTGAATGCACTGTTAACCTAGGGAAGTGATGGCACCAGAATGCACTGAGAAGATGACAAGCTGGTGGAGAAAGTGTGATGCTCTGGGCAATGTTCTGCTGGGAAACCCTGTGTCCAGCCTTTCATGTGGACACGTGCCACCAACCTAAACATTAGAATCAGAATCAGAATCAGATTCAGAATCAGCTCGCCAGAAGGCAACAGTTCAAAAAAGGTAGTGGGCAGGGTGAGTGGGGTCCAGAGTGATTTTTCCAGCCTTTTTCCTCACTCTGGAAGTGTATAGTTCTTGAAGGGGGGCAGGGGTCAACCAATAATCCTCTCAGCAGTCCGAACTGTCCTTTGTAGTCTTCTGATGTCTGATTTCATAGCTGAACCAAACCAGACAGTTATTGAAGTACAGAGGACAGACTCAATGACTGCTGAGTAAAACTGTATCAGCAGCGCCTGTGGTTGGTTGAATTTCCTCAGCTGGCAAAGGAAGTACAATCTCTGCTGGGCCTTTTTCACAATGGAGTCAATGTGGGTCTCCCACTTCAGGTCCTGTGAGATGGTAGTGCCCAGGAACCTGAATGACTCCACTGCTGCCACAGTGCTGTTTAGAATGGTGAGGGGGGGGGTCAGTGTTGGGGTGTTTCTCCTAAAGTCCACAATGATCTCCACCGTTTTGAGCGTGTTCAGCTCAAGGTTGTTTTGACTGCACCGAACAGCCAGCTGTTCAACCTCCCTTCTGTATGCAGACTCATTGTCATCTCGGATGAGGCCGATGATCATCATTATGGCACTGCGGATGGCTGCCTCGGTGTGGAGCTCCTCAGTTCTTTTGTTGTTTTTGTTTGTTTGTCCTGTGTTTAGTAATCTTTTTCCAGTCAGTTTTAACAGAGACGAATTGCTGAACATTCGACAGCATATACCAGACAATCTTTTCCCGGTTTTCGAATATTCAGACGTTTTGCTAGACATTATAGTTTGAGGCGCAGCTCTGCTGTTCAAGAGACACAGGCGAGGGAGACGAGCCGAACAGCGCTGCCGAGTATTCACTTAGCGAATCTCCACACTCTTCCTAACAAAATGGACGAACTACATCTCCTCACCCACACAAACAAGGACTTTTCGACCTCTGCTGCCTTGTGCTTCACAGAAACCTGGCTGAGTGAAGCCATTCTGGACAGTGTGTTACATCTGCCGGGCTTCCAACTGTTCAGAGCGGATCGCATCGCGGAGTTAACGGGGAAAACGAGAGCCGGTGGAACATTTTTTTATATCAATGAAAGTTGGTGTACAGATGTAACAACATTAAAGAGGATGTGCTTGCCTAATTTGGAAGCGCTCTTTATTAACTGTAAGCCTTTCTACTTGCCGCAGGAGTTTTCTTCATTTATTCTGGTGAGTGTGTATATCGCACCAAACGCATGTGTCAACACAGCGCTGCAACAGCTGGCTGATCAAATCACAGACATGGAACAACAATACCCGGACTCAATTATTATTATTCTTGGGGATTTTAATAAAGCAAATCTCATACGTGAACTGCCCACATACAAACAGCACATCACATGCCCCACCAGAGACAGGAACATACTGGATCATTGTTACACAACAATAAAGGATGCATATCGCTTTGTCCCTAGAGCAGCTTTGGGACTCTCTGATCACTGTCTGGTTCATCTTCTTCCAACCTACAGGCAGAAATTAAAATCAACCAAGCCAGTAGTAAGGACTGTAAAGAGATGGACCAATGAAGCAGAGCTGGAACTACAAGCCTGCTTCGATTGCACGGATTGGAATGTTTTTGAGGCTGCAGCCACAGACCTGGACGAGCTCACAGATACTGTTACATCATATATCAGTTTCTGTGAGGATATGTGCATTTCTACTAGGACTTATTTAAAGTTCAACAATGACAAACCGTGGTTTACAGCAGAGCTCAGGCAGCTTCGTCAGGCCAAAGAGGATGCTTACAGGACTGGGGATAAAGTCTTGTACAATCAGGCCAGGAACACACTTAACAGGGAAATCAGAGTGGCTAAAAGAAGATACTCTGAGAAACTGAAAAACAAATTTTCAGCTAACTGCATCAGTGTGGAGTGGCATGAAACAACTCACAAATTACAGGACTCCTACCCCCAGCCCTGTAGGGAACCAACAACTGGCTGACGACCTGAATGTGCTCTACTGCAGATTTGAAAGGCCCAATCTCACACCCAACACCCACTCTGACCTTCACTTCACACAAACACCAACACCTCCTGCAACCCCCCTCCTCCCCCCTCCTGCTACTCAACCTGCACTTAAGATCTGTGAAGATGATGTGAGCCACATCTTTCGGAAACAAAAGACGAGGAAGGCTTCAGGCCCAGATGGCGTCTCACCAGCGTGTCTTCGATCCTGTGCTAACCAGCTGGCCCCCATCTGGCCAAACATCGTTGCAGACCAGGTACACCCCTTCATGTCAATGGTATTCCCTGATGGCAGTGGCCTCTTTCAGCAGGATAATGCGCCCTGCCACACTGCACACATTGTTCGGGAATGGTTTGAGGAACATGATGAAGAGATCAAGGTGTTTCCCTGGCCTCCAAATTCCCCAGATCTCAATCTGACTGAGCATCTGTGGAATATGCTGGACCAACAAGTCCGATCCACAGCGCCTCCACCTTGCAACTTACAGTACTTGAAGGATCTGCTGCTAATGTCTTTGTGCCAGATACCACAGGACACCTACAGGGGTCTTGTAGAGTCAATGTCTCTGTGGGTCAGTGCTGTTTTGGCGGCACGTCGAGGACCAACAGCATATTAGGCATAATGTTAATAATGTTTTGGCTCATCAGTGTATACTATTTATGGTTTTATTTTTGCAATGAAACATGTACCTGGGAAAGAAAACATATGATGTGTGGAGTCTTGCAGGTAAACATGTTTGATACTTTGCTGAAGATAGCTGTCTTTAATTTCTAAAGCAGCAGAAATTGGGTGACTGACAGAAGTCGTATTGTCACCAAAATCCCATCTGGAGAGATAATTTCATAGTACAATATACATAATATAGTCTTTTAAATAAGTCAAATGTAATTTTAGAACTTTAACTCAATTAAAACAATTACATGTTAATTATAATAGCAATTATAATTTATAAATATTAACCTGATTGTAACACCTATAGAGATGTCAGCTTTAACATGAATGGTGTAGAGAGTTGAGGTGTTTACAGCAATGGCCTCTGGCATGGAAATTACCGCTAGTTCAGCTAATGGGGTCATTACATCGGCTGTTAGCTTGACCTCAATTAACTGAGAGCTCACAGGGTTCTTTGCCATCACCTAGTACAGAGAAAGCAGTAAAGATTTAATGAAATATGACAAAAATAAATACAATAATTTGAAACAAAACCTAAAGCAGTGGTTGTCAACTGGTTGGCCACAGGTCTGTTTTTTTTTGTTTGTTTGTTTTTTTTTTTTTTTTTTTTTTAATGCAAATAATAAAATGCAAAAAACCAAATAACTAAGTACAGTATAGAATATAAAATAAATAGCCTTATCAACTTTTATAAGGGAGGAAAAAATGCTTCTCATGTCTATTGTAGTTCAAGTCAAATGCTGTGCATCCAATCAGACTTTACAATATGTTTCTGCAAATTCATCTGTCACTTGGTAGAATCTTGTTCAGTTAAGGCAATAGCAACATGGACAGGTTGCTTGACATCTTTGAAAAACATGACAAAGCTATGTAAGACTATAGGTGAAAAATACAAAGAAGACTACATTAATTATAGATTCTCTTGCAACAATTAATAATATGGTTTGTGCCAAACACAATATGTTTTAGGCTGTGAACTTTGGCTACTGAGAGCATGAAACCATCAAAATTCAACATACTATTAGAAATGAAACACTCAAACTACAGTATAGAGATTAGCCAATGTCATGTTAATGATTTCACATATTGTTGGGCCTGTGCAGTTCATGGTAATATAAATACATTTTAGAGGTTGATTTAAAGATCAAGGGTTATTGTATGCTAAACAATTTTGGTAAAGTAAGTGTGTTGGGTCGTCACTTGATTTTGGATGTAAAATTTGAGTCTCGAAGCAAAACCAGTTGAGAAACTCTAACCTAAAAAAGATCTGAAGATTTTAATCAATTTATCATATTTTAGGCTAATTTTCATGTATTGGTTAAAATTTGTACATGTACAAATTAAATGCACATTAAAGGGATAGTTCACCCAAAAATGAAAATCGTCTCATCATCTACTCAACTTCATGAAATCACAGAAGTGTATGACTTTCTTTCTTCTGCTGAAAACAAATTAAGAATATTTCAGCTCTGTAGGCCCATATAATGTAAGTGAATGGTGGCCAGAACTTTAAAGGTCCAAAAAGGAAATAAAGGCAGCATAAAAGTAATCCATACAACTCCAGTGGTTAAATCCATGTCTCCAGAAGCGATATGATAGGTGTGGGTGAGAAACATCTATATTTAAGTACTTTTTAACTTTAAATTATCCTCCTTGCCCAGTAGGTGGCGATATACACAAAGAATGCGAATTGCCAAAAAACAAAGAAGAAAGTGAAAGTGGAGATTTATAGTAAAAAAAGGACTCCCACACCTTTAATATCACTTCAGAAGATATACATTTAACCACTAGAGTCATGTGGATTACTTTTATGCTGCCATTATATGCTTTTTGGAGCTTCAAACATCTGGCCACCATTCACTTGCATTGTATGGTCCTACAGAGCTGAGATATTTTTCTAAAAATCTTTGTTTGTGTTCTGCAGAAGCAAGAAAGTCATACACATTTGGGATGGCATGAGGGTGAATAAATGATGAGAGAATTTACTTTTTTGGGTGAACATCCCTTTATCATGTTTACCTTAAGCGTGTATTCTGCAGGCTTCTTAAAAGCCAAGCTGTAAGACTCTCCTGTGTGTTCAAACTGGACCAGGTCATCAATAACCCATGTATACGTCACAGATGAGCCTGTGGCTACTGAAGCTGTAAACAACTGTAGATAAAACTGATTAAGCATCCTAAAAATCATTAAAAAAAAAATTTGGTAAAAGTGCAGTTATGACATTTTAGAAACATTTCACACAAATATAATGTAAATACCATAAGCCCGTCAAAATGCTAAAAGGTTGCTGGCAAAATGTACTTGTGCAATGACAAAAATCACAGAATTACCTACCTGTGGTATGTCCACAAGAACTCTGCTGAAGCCCAGAGGCTGGATACTCAGCCCAGTTACAGGGATATGAGACACAACCCTCAAACTCAGACTCTGTGAGTTCAGACTGTTTGAAGCTACGATGTTCAGTGTATGTTCACCTTGACTTGGAAGCACCATGTACACATAAGAGAACCACGTGTCAGAAGTTTCCCTCACACATCCTCCATCAATCTCAAGCATCACAGCAGGGCAAGAAGACACAAACAAGACTCCATTCTTAGACACTGGAGCCGACCAGGAACTGATTGCGTTTTCCCCTGAATTAATCTTGATGACAATGAGTGTTGGAACATTGATGGCAACATGCATTTGGTTGTTCTTGTCAAGCTCTGGATACAAAACATGCAGACTTGTGACAAGGCTCTGTGTTTTGATTGGACTGTTGCTCTCTGAGGTAGTTTGCATGGTGCTAGGTATTGGTGAAACACCATAGTGTGGATTAGTGTCTTCATAAATCACCCGGAGGTCACAGACCACACCATCTAGCCATTGGCCCACTCCTGGATGGGCAGTCAGACTCCCCTTGAACCACCCTCCCCACTCAGGTCCATGCAGAGAGAGGTAACTGTGGCGCCAGGCTGAACTGGTACCGGCAACACAATGTAGAAATTCTCCTGTTCTTCTAGTGTGTTGCACTGCCAGAATGTCATCAGGATATACAGTGATGTCTTTGTCTTGAATTGTAACCTGCACAAATAAATACTGTACATTTTATAGATTTAAACTCAGGTTTTAATGTCAAAATTCACTACCATAAGTACACTTAAAGGGATAGTTCACCCCCAATTTATTTTTTTATTTTTTTTCATGATTTACCCACTCTGATGTTGTTATGAACTTGTATGACTTTCTTCCATGGAACACAAAAGGAGACTTTAGGCAGAATGTTAAGGATTGACAGTCTCCATTTACTTTCATTGCATCTTTTTCCATATAATGAAAATTAATGGTGACTGATGCTCTCTCATCCTACTGTACACCTCCTTTTGTGTTCACAGAAAAAAAGAAAGTCATACACATTGGAACAAAATGAGGTTGAGTAAATTATGACAGAATAATTTTTTGGGGCAGACCTATCCCTTTAAGAGCCATGCCACTACAGTAAGTCAAGCAATGCCACCTACACTGATGTGTGTGTAATCAGCAGTCGGGGGCAGTTTGAGTGACATGTCTGCCATCAAATGGAAGAACGGTGGCGTTGCAGGGTAGCGGGGAGGCAGGGAGAATGGATGTCCCAGGTTGAAGGAGTGATAAGGGCTGCATGGACTGGTGACAGGCAAACAGATCTCCAGCAGATGGCACCAATACTGCCCGCTGGCACACCCACCAGTGGTGTTACACATGGGTATCAGTGAACAGCAGCTGAAAGGATTCAGCAGATAACTACAGCCTGATAGGTGGAGAGTAAAAGAGGTACATTGTGAGTAAATGTAATCTGCAAGGATGTTATTCAAACATACAGCTACTTTTCAATGATAATTGACAATGGATAATTTGATAGCAAAGTATGTTTTGCTAATTAGCCAGAACATAAAGACCCCATGAAACAGCTTAATGAGTGCAGTGTTCTTTGCTGTATTTAAGTATTTCCTATTAAAATTTGAATTTAGGGTGGGACATACTGTATCAGAGGGCTCATTTTTTCATTTTAAATAGCAAGTAGCATTTAATTTATGCAACAGCCATGAACAAGATTTGCAACACGCTAGTCAAAAGTATGTGGTATAAGGGAGGGACAGTCTTATACTATAAAGCATTTTATTTGACAAAATGAGTGAGTGCAAGGTGAGTCAACAATATTTTAGACCATTTTACTAAAAGAGAAAGACTGCAAAGTTAATGCTAAAGTGCTAAAAGTAAATTTTGTCAACTGTTAGGAGAACACTAACATATAGCTAACCTCAAAGCTAGACTGAAAAGCAACAAAACTCAAGTTTTGCACTCCAAAAAAACAAAAACAAAAAAAAACATATAGTCTTGCCCTAAACTTACTCCATTAGTTGAGCTAATGTAGCCATGTCAGGATGTTCAAACAAATGTAGGAATGGTTTGAGATGGGGTTCCATGAACAAATGGCAGCTTGCAGCAAGAAGTGCCTGACAATGAGTAGGAGGAACCTACTGCTGGCTGCTGCCAATCAATAGCATCCTAACAGAGACAGCAACCAATCGCTAAACTCCTAGAGTAACAAATGACAACAGTATACAGACTCATTTCTTAATGTAAGCAGTTGAAATGTATTATGTATTATAAAATAATTATAACATATGTCTTCAATCATATATATATATATATATATATATATATATATATATACACAGTATCTCACAGAAGTGAGTACACCCCTCACATTTTAGTAAATATTTTATTATATCTTTTCATGTGACAACACTGAAGAAATGACACTTTGCTACAATGTAAAGTAGTGATTGTACAGCTTGTATAACAGTGTAAATTTGCTGTCCCCTCAAAATAACTCAACACACAGCCAGTAATGTCTAAACTGCTGGCAACAAAAGTGAGTATACCCCTAAGTGAAAATATCCAAATTGGGCACAATTAGCCAGTTTCCCTCCCCGGTGTCATGTGATTCGTTAGTGTTACAAGGTCTCAGGTGTGAATGGGGAGCAGGTGTGTTAAATTTGGTGTTATCGCTCTCACTCTCTCATACTGGTCACTGGAAGTTCAACATGGCACCTCATGGCAAAGAACTCTCTGAGGATCTGAAAAAAAGAATTGTTGCTCTACATAAAGATGGCCTAGGCTATAAGAAGATTGCCAAGACCCTGAAACTGAGCTGCAGCACGGTGGCCAAGACCATACAGCGGTTTAACAGGACAGGTTCCACTCAGAACAGGCCTCGCCATGGTCGACCAAAGAAGTTGAGTGCACGTGCTCAGCGTCATATCCAGAGGTTGTCTTTGGGAAATAGACGTATGAGTGCTGCCAGCATTGCTGCAGAGGTTGAAGGGGTGGGGGGGTCAGCCTGTCAGTGCTCAGAACATACGCCGCACACTGCATCAAATTGGTCTGCATGGCTGTCGTCCCAGAAGGAAGCCTCTTCTAAAGATGATGCACAAGAAAGCCTGCAAACAGTTTGCTGAAGACAAGCAGACTAAGGACATGGATTACTGGAACCATGTCCTATGGTCTGATGAGACCAAGATAAACTTATTTGGTTCAGATGGTGTCAAGCGTGTGTGGCGGCAACCAGGCGAGGAGCACAAAGACAAGTGTGTCTTGCCTACAGTCAAGCATGGTGGTGGGAGTGTCATGGTCTGGGGCTGCATGAGTGCTGCCGGCACTGGGGAGCTACAGTTTATTAAGGGAACCATGAATGCCAACATGTACTGTGACATACTGAAGCAGAGCATGATCCCCTCCCTTCGGAGACTGGGCCACAGGGCAGTATTCCAACATGATAACGACCCCAGTCACACCTCCAAGACGACAACTGCCTTGCTAAAGAAGCTGAGGGTAAAGGTGATGGACTGGTCAAGCACGTCTCCAGACCTAAACACTATTGAGCATCTGTGGGGCATCCTCAAACGGAAGGTGGAGGAGCGCAAGGTCTCTAACATCCACCAGCTCCGTGATGTCATAATGGAGGAGTGGAAGAGGACTCCAGTGGCAACCTGTGAAGCTCTGGTGAACTCCATGCCCAAGAGGGTTAAGGCAGTGCTGGAAAATAATGGTGGCCACACAAAATATTGACACTTTGGGCCCAATTTGGACATTTTCACTTGGGGGTGTACTCACTTTTGTTGCCAGCGGTTTAGACATTAATGGCTGTGTGTTGAGATATTTTGAGGGGACAGCAAATTTACACTGTTATACAAGCTGTACACTCACTACTTTACATTGTAGCAAAGTGTCATTTCTTCAGTGTTGTCACATGAAAAGATATAATAAAATATTTACTAAAATGTGAGGGGTGTACTCACTTCTGTGAGATACTGTATATATAAAGATTCGACTTAATATTTTCAGCATTGTCGTTATTTTTACAAGTCTTGTATTCTGAATTAGATCATTTGAAATTACAACTGCACTACACAATGTAAAATTGAACTTGAAATGTTCACATTCAGCAATAAAATATTATAAGTTTAAATTAATGTCTTTAGACAACAAAATGCTGTCATCGGTCATTCAGACAACCAGGTGTAGTTTTCCTAATTTATATTATATAAACGACATAATTAGACTTACACAGACATTTATGCCCAATATTATATTGTATGGTCTGAGATGAAATATATTTTATGGTGATGAAAAGCAAATGTCAAGAAAATGTTTTTCATAATTGAAAACAATATTTTTATTTATTATTAAGGTTTAGTTAATTGTACAGTGCATTCAGAAAGAATTCAGACCCCTTCATTTTTTTCACATTTTGTTATGTTGCAGCCTTATGCCAAAATGCTTTAAATTATTTAATTTATTTCACATCAATCTACACTCCATACCCCATAATGACAAAGCAAAAACCAGATTTTTGATAACTTTGCACATTTATTAAAAAGAAAAAACTGAAATATCACAATGACATAAGTATTCAGACCCTTAACTCAGTACTTAGTTGAAGCACCTTTGGCAGCGATCACAGCCTCAAGTCTTTTTGGATATGATGCGACAAGCTTTGCACACCTGGATTTGGGGATTTTCTGCCATTCTTCTCTGCAGATCCTCTCAAGCTCTGTCAGGTTGGATGGGGACTGTCAATGGACAGCCATTTTCAGGTATCTCCAGAGATGTTCGATTGGGTTCAAGTCTGGGCTCTGGCTGGGCCACTCAAGGACATTCACAGAGTTGTCCCTAAGCCACTGTTGCATTGTCTTGGCTGTGTGCTTAGGGTCATTGACCTGTTGGAAGGTGAACCTTCGGCCTAGTCTGAGGTCCTGAGTGCTCTGGACCAGGTTTTCATTAAGGATATCTCTGTATTTTGCTGCGTTCAGCTTTCTTTCAAACCTGAGCAGTCCCCCAGTCCCTGCCGCTAAAAAACACCCCCACAGCATGATGCTACCACCACCACCATGCTTCACCGTTGGGATGGTATTGCACAGTTGATGAGCAGTGCCTGGTTTTCTCCAGACATGACGCTTGGAATTGAGGCCAAACAGTTCAATCTTCATTTCATCAGACCAGAGAATCTTATTTCTCACAGTCTGAGAGTCTTTTAGGTGCTTTTTAATGTGTCTTGCCATGAGGAGAGGCTTCCGTTTGGCCACTCTGCCATAAAGCCCAGATTGGTGGAGTGATGCGGTAATGGTTGTCCTTCTACAATTTTCTCCCATCTCCACACATGATCTCTGCAGCTCAGCTAGAGTGACCATCCGGTTCTTGGTCACCTCTCTTGCCAAGGCCCTTCTGGCCGGGCAGTCAGCTGAAGGAAGAGTCTTGGATGTTCCATACTTCTTCCATTTAAGAATTATGGAGGCCACTGTGCTCTTGGGAACCTTCAATGCAGCCAACATTTTTTTGCAGCCTTCCCCAGATCTGTGCCTCGACACAATCCTGTCTCTTAGCTCTGCAGGCAGTTCCTTTGACCTCATGGCTTGGTTTTTGCTCTGATATGCATTTTCAGCTGTGAGATCTTATATAGACAGGTGTGTGCCTTTCCAAATCATGGCCAATCAATTGAATTTGCCAACGATGGACTCCAATGAAAGTGTAGAAACATCTCAAAGATGAACCAGAGAAATACAATGCAAGTGTCATAGCAAAGGGTCTTACATGATTATAAAGAAGAAATCAAATTCGCCAGATCCTGTTATTTTTCTACAATAATTGCAAATAATCAAAATAATCCGAGACATCTTTTTAATACTATTAACAGATTGTTCAAATGTAATTGTTCCACCACCTTGCCTGCATCACCTCCACTTTGTAACATGTTTTTAGACTTTTTTAGCACTAAGATAGATACTGTTCATAAAAATATTCTTGCTACCATATCTGTCTTTTCAGTTTCATTCCTCAGCCTGTCTTGTTTCTCCAGCACTGCTCTCTCAAATTTCTCTCAACTTGACCATGTTACTCTAAGTAATGAGGTATCACATATGAAAGCTACTACTAGCATAGCTGATCCTCTACCGACTAGTCTATTCAAATCCTGTTTTGCCTCTCTGTGTCCCACTGTCTTGGACATAATAAATGACTTCTTGCATACTGGTGTTGTGCCTGCAGCATTTAAAATTGCTGCTGTAACTCCAGTTCCAAAAAAGCCTAATATGGATTTAGACAATTTGAGCAACTTCCAACCCATTTCAAATCTTCCCTTCCTTGCAAAAATCTTAGAGCGAGCGGCTGCCTCTCAATTACACAATCACCTAATGATCTATTTGAGCCATTTCAGTCTGGTTTTCGTAAATTTCATAGTACAGAAACGGCTCTAGTCAAGGTCACAAATGACTTGCTAATGGCTTCAGACTCAGGCTCTTTTTCTATTCTCATCCTTCTTGATCTCAGTGCTGCTTTTGACATTGTTGATTACACTGTTTTACTCACCCATCTTGAATCTGTCTTTGGTGTCTCCGGTACTGCATTAAACTGGTTCAGGTCCTATCTCTCTGATCATAGGCAGTTTGTCTCTTAGATGGTTACAGGTCTAAAATTGGTTCAGTCCACTCTGGTGTCCCACATGGTTAAATTTTGGGCCCTTTACTATGGCCAGGGCAAGTGATCACATCACTCCTATCTTAGAATCCTTGCACTGGATCCATGTCAGGTTTCGTGTTGATTTTAAAATTCTTATGCTTACCTACAAGGCTTTGCATGGTTTGGTTCCTCCAATATTTGTCTGAGCTTTTAACCCCATACACCCCAAAGAGCGATCTCCGCTCCTCTAAATCTGGTCTTTAAACTGTTCCTCAGACTCATTTACGCTCTATGGGTGACAGGGCCTTCTCTTCTTATTCTCTGAAACTATGGAACTCTCTACCCTCAGAACTTAGAGAAGTTCAGTCTTTTAGTGAATTTAAATCATATCTTAAAACGTATTTTTTTCCAGGAGGCTTTTATTTGATCCTGATGTTTTCAATGAATTTATTATTATCATTTTATTTACTGTGTTTTATCATTAGCTGTTTCGAAATGCATGTTTATTCTATTTGTATTAAGCTCTGTATTTTTTTCCTATCTATTTAAAGCGCCTTAAGAGGCCTCTTTAAAGGCCCTGTATAAAATAAAGTTTATTATTATTATTATAGCAAAGGGTCTGAATCTTTATGTCAATGTGATATTTCAGTTTTTTCTTTTTAACAAATTTGCAAAGTTATCAAAAATCTGGTTTTTGCTTTGTCATTATGGGGTATGGAGTGTAGATTGATGTGAATTTAAAAAAATAATAATAATAATTTAAAGCATTTTAGCATATCATTTGGCTTTATATGGTAGTCTGTTAAATTATTGGTATGTTTAATGTAAATTTTTATTCTGTTGTTGGTCTTCTATGTCTGTCAAACGTATGTTTGTAATGGTAGCCAGCCGGTACATGATAGCTGTGCAGTGTGTAAACCTCACTCTCCTGGCCGTAAGAGACACACTAGTGACTGAGGCTAGAGGCCATGGCATTTATAGCCTCCTTGCTAGCGCATCTGACTCCCATGCCATCACCAGTTCGAAACCCGCTCGGAGCGGGTCAAGTAGGACAGGTGACGTGCATTTGAGTTGTACTGAAAACTACACAAATGAGTGGCATCCACATATAATATTTGTCAACATCATGAAATATGCATACAGAAAGAATGTATCTTCTATTACTTAACTTAAACAACTTAGATACATGTTATTCACCAAAACTAGGAAGTTACTGGTGTGCATGATCTGCTTAATAAGATTAAGTTTACATAACCAAGATCTGCTTAATAAATCACCCAAACAAAATGAAACAATTAATTTATATGTTTAATAGCGAGTAGCTAAGAACTGTCAACAATGTGATAAGCAATAAATTAACCATTCATGAAAAATGTATTTACACATGTTGCCAACACTTTCCATAAGTAAGCCGCATTTTGAACTGAAAGCGTTACATTAGCCCTCAATTAAAGCTGTTATGCCAGTCATACAATCCCCAGTGATTTTATAAAAGGAAACAACAAAACACCAAATACAAAAATCCAGAAGCATGGTTTTATTTTAACATTTTAGCACTTTTAACATTATAGCACTTTTATTATGAAGGAGGAAGAAGCTACTTCCCAACAAGCATGCAAGTGACTGGCTGCTGCCAACGAACAGCCCTTCCCACTTCTGGTTATTTTGGCAGGTATTTCCGGCTGCCATTGACAGGTACTTTCTTCTGCCAGCTGCCGATTTTTCGCTGAACCCTTACTGAATGGTTTCCATGGAGCAACAGTGCTTACATTTTTTGAGAGGAATCAGAATTTTGAGGGGACACAACCTAAGAATGGCTTATAAATTAGTTTACTCTGCATTTAACAAAATGGACAAACTACATCTCCTCACCCACACAAACAAGGACTTTTCAACCTCTGCTGCCTTGTACTTCATAGAAACTTGGCTGAGTGAAGCCATTCCAGACAGCGCATTACATCTGCTGGGCTTCCAGCTATTCAGAGTGGATCGCATTGCAGAGTTAACGAGGAAAACAAGATGTGCTGTCCTAAAAAAAATAAAAATTGAAAGCACTCTTTATTAACTTGAATCCTATCTACTCACCGTGGAAGTTTTCCTTGTTTATTTTGGTGAGTGTTTATATCCCGCCACACGCGTGCTTGAATGCAGCACTGCAACAGCTGGCTGATCAGATCACAGACACGGAACAACAATACCAGGACTCAGTAATTATTATTCTTGGGGATTTTAACAAAGCAAACCTCACACGTGAACTGCCCAAATACAAACAGCACATCACTTGCCCAACCAGAGACAGAAATACACTAGATCATTGCTACACAACAATAAAGGATGCATATCGCTCTGTCCCTAGAGTGGCTTTGGGACTCTCTGATCACTGTCTGGTTCATCTTCTTCCAACCTACAGACAGAAACTAAAATCTGCTAAGCCTGTAGTAAAGACTGTAACAAGATGTTCCAACTGATCTTCAATAGATCACTGGAGCAGTGTGAAGTCCCATGCTGCTTCAACGCTCAATCATCATTCCTGTCCCAAAGAAACCAAAAATCACAGGACTTAATGACTACAGACCCGTCGCCCTGATGTCTGTGGTCATGAAATTATTTGAGAGACTGGTTTTGGCCCACCTGAAGGACATCACTGGACCCTTTCTAGATCCGCTTCAATTTGCTTATCGAGCAAACAGGTCTGTGGAGGATACAGTCAACATGGGATTGCATCATATCCTGCAACATCTGGACAGAGCGGGGACATATGCAAGGATTCTTTTTGTGGACTTAAGTTCGGCTTTGAACACCATCGTCCCAGCTATTCTCCAGACTAAATTACACCAACTCTCTGTTCCCACGTCTATCTGTCAATGGATTACCAGCTTTCTGATGGACAGGCAGCAGCTTGTGAGACAGGGGAAATTCACTTCCAGCACCTGTACAATCAGCACTGGTGCCCCCCAGGGATATGTGCTCTCCCCACTACTCTTCTGTACAGAAATGACTGCATTGCCAAGGACCCCTCTGTCAAGCTCCTGAAGTTTGCAGATGACACCACTGTCATCGGCCTCATCCAAGATGACAATGAGTCTGCATACAGAAGGGAGGTTGAACAGCTGGCTGTCTGGTGCAGTCAAAACAACCTGGAGCTGAACACACTCAAAACAGTGGAGATGATCATCATTCTAAACAGCACTGTGGCAGCAGTGGAGTCATTCAGGTTCCTGGGCACTACCATCTCACAGGACCTGAAGTGGGAGACCCACATCCATTGTGAAAAATGCCCAGTAGAGGTTGTACTTCCCTTGCCAGTTGAGGATGTCCAACCTGCCACAGGCACTGCTGATACAGTTCTACTCAGCGGTCACTGAGTCTGTCCTCTGCACTTCAATAACTGTCTGGTTTGGTTCAGCTACAAAATCAGATATCAGAAGACTACAAAGGACAGTTCGGACTGCTGAGAGGATTATTGGTTTCCCCCTGCCCTCCCTTCAAGAACTGTACACTTCCAGAGTGAGGCAAAAGGCTGGAAAAATCACTCTGGACCCCACTCACCTTGCCTACTACATTTTTGAACTGTTGCCTTCTGGCCGACCCTTCAGAGCTCTGAGCACCAGAACCGCCAGTGACAGGAACAGTTTTTTCCCTCAGGCTATCCATCTCACGAACAGTTAAAACTACCCCATTGAGCAATAATTATGTGCAATTCACAGTTTAGTCTTTTTATATTTATCCAACACATCCTACCTCTTCTGCCATTACATTTCCTTGCACTGTAACAGATTTGTATTTAAATTTGCACTATGTACTGTATGTGTATGTGTGTATGTATATATATGTATGTATGTATGTGTGTGTGTATATATATATATATATATATATATATATATATATATATATATATATATATATATATATATATATATATATTGTCTTATTGTGTATTCTATATATACTTTATTTTCTATTAAATTGTTTATTATTTTTTATTACAAATTCCTTGTATGTGTAAGCATACTTGGCAATAAAGCTGATTCTGATTCTGATTTAAGCTATGATAGGAGAAAGCATTTTATCAAGGGCTGTCGATTTAATGTGTTAATTCAGTGCGATTAATTATGTAAAAATAACACTTAAAAAAACAATTACGTAATTAATTATGCCCCTGGACCGTAATAAGGAATATTCCTACCATCGGTGCAATTCAAGCATGAAATACTACCTTCATGTATTCAGCAGGGGGCAGTAAGCGCAAATCTAGCCGTACAGATGCGCAGCAGCTGTAGAGGCAACAAATCACATTTACAGACTGCAGAGAGCATAAAATGAGGGCTCATTCTTGTGGTCAAGCACAGCTGGACGAAGCGCAACTCCAAATGCAGAGGTCTGGAGACATGTTTTTTTAAATATCAAACAAAGTTTAACTTGGCAAAGTGACCAAAAAGTGCTGTGTTTATGACGTTATGCAACCAAAGTGATCCGCTCCAAATGTCTCCGTTGTACGCATGTGTACATAGACGCATCCTTACAAAAGCCCTTATAATATGTCTGTTATGTCTCCAAATAACAAAGGACATAAACAGTCAACAGTACCAATTTAGGAATGAAGAAACCTCAAACCTGCATCTTGTTGCACTCATGCTCTCAGAGCAGTTCACATGATGTCACTCAATGACTCCACCCACTACTTAAATATTATGTAGCAATCAGTATTTTACCCATAAATAAAAAAGTGTACCTCAGACAGATTAATGAATTAAATTGCAAAATGGATTGCTGTGGCCTTCAGACCAATGATAGGCTTATGTCCAATGATAAGGAAATAAACATTATCTTGCCTTCTAAAGCCACTTGTCAAATATTTATTAATTGCGATTAACTGTGATTAATTAATCAATATATCTTTTTATTAATTTGATTAAAAATTGAAAACGATTGACAGCCCAAGAAAAAAAAAAATATGCACTTAACCTTTCATTTGCAACTGTCAGTAGAGGGACATGCATTTATTTATCAAGCAATACATCAGAAATGTCAGCACTCACCAGGTGGCACTAGATGATGACTTGGGCTGCAGTAAGGCCGAAATATTTGCACTCTTGCAAAGGTCAACTGAACACTTGGCTGCGTCACCAAATCCAAAGACAGCACTCGACCCTCGTGACTGAACCAGAGACCTGGGAACAATATGACCTGTAGACACACACAATGAAATTAACCATAACTCTCACAATCTTTTAACACAAGATGTGCATTGCAATAACGTATTCACAACTGCCTGAACTCCAATCGAGGTTACTTTTGTGGGCTCTTATTTTGAAAACTATAATTTTGTTGCCTTAGACATCAGGTCATTGCTGGTTAAACTTGGTCTACCAGCATGACCTGAGTGGTAATGTGCACAAAAAACCCTCTAAAACCAGCCAACAGAACAGACCAGCCTGATCAAGTTGGGAGACCAGCTAAGGTGCAGCTATCTTAGGCTGGTTTAAGATGTTTTTTTTTTTGTTGTTGTTTTTTTTTTTTACCCAGGGAAGGCCTGCACATTCAAAATCATCTGAGCCACCTGGATGGTAGTAATAGGTAGCAACCTTAACCACTCTAATTGGACCATTTTCCCTTGATTAACAACAATTCAGTGCAATTATTATGTTTACCTCAACCCTTTGGTGTCCTGGGTCTGGTGGAGAGGGTAGCAGTTGCATCTGGGACACTGTGTATATGCCTGACATTAATGGCACACCTGTCATAAAGCTCTCCAGTGATGGCAAAGACACTTTAAAAAGAAAATAAACGGCCATGCTGTCAGTTAAGAGCTCTGGCAAAGGTTTTGTCACGCTTATATGAGCTGAGTGCAAACTCAATATATGCTTTGTCACCCCCTAGCTGCTTAACAGTTGGGTCTTTAGAGACCCAGCATGCATCTATCAAAAATGGATCTACAAAATGCTAAGATACTGTAAAATTGTAAAAAATATTTTCAAGACAATTAGGAAATAATATCTTGATGTTTTCATTTTTAAATATAAAAGAGATAATGCAACAAATCAGGACAAATCTAAAACAGGATTCATTTTTTTTATTTTTTTTTATTTATTTATTTTTTTTCACACTGAAATTTTATGAGACACATCTGGCTGTCAAACACATAACCCATAATCTACACATAAGATACACATAAGTATTTTCTCAGGCACTTATTGAGTCTAAATAGATGCACAACTTACATAATGTCAATAGTACACCCATATGACAATAGTCATATCATACTGTTCATGTGTTGTACTTGCTATAGTTTACTTTGATGTTGTTTCTTCATTAAATAGCAATGTCAAATTTAAATCAAATCAATCACTGAAACATCAGCACCATTTGGAGTAAGAAATAGCATGGACAGTATATTATGTACAGACTGTACACTTATATGGGAAACAGATAATTCACCACTGTTGCACAGAAAATCAGTGCGATATATATTGTATTAATTTGTATGAATATAGTACTAATTTATCTTGTAATAAACAAAGAGATAGATATCCTGTGATAGTAAACTTATATAGATATGAAATAATCATAAAAAGTATAATTTATGGAAGTGTGAAAACAATAACACTATTACATATGGGTCTCTAATTGGTAACTAAACCAATATAAAACATTTATTTACTTATTTATTTAGCAATTTTGGCATTTTTTTTTGTTTTATTTTTGTATTTGATTATTAATAAGAGAAAGACTGAGGAATATTAAATAGGTGTGTGCATATCTCCAAAAAATGGATGAGGTACAGGGGTTGAAATGAGGTAATTAATTAAATAATGATATTTGTTTATCACACATTATACGTTTTGCACATATACAGTGAAATTCTTTTTTTCACATATCCCAGCTAAGCTGGGGTCAGAGGTCTCTAAAGATCCGAGGTATGCGTTTAGTCCCAGGTCTCTAATGATCTGAGGTATGCGTTTAAGGGTTAAAGGAATAGTTCACCCAAAAATGAAAATTTGCTAATAATTTACTCACCCTCAGGCCATCCAAGATGTATATGACCTTTCTTCATCAGAACAGGATTTAGATTTTTAGGAAAATATCCCAGGTTTTTAGCTTCATCCAATGCAAATGAATGGACACCAATTTCTGATGGTCCAAAAAGCATATTTAGGCAGCATCAAAGTAATCCACACGACTCCAGTCGATTAAGTAATGTCTTCTGAAGTTAATCAGTATGTTTGTGTGAAAAACAAATCACTAATTAAAATGTTTTAAACTTTAAATCAGCGCTTCCACCAACTCTCTGTAGCTGTTTTAATTTACCTAATTCTTGCATGAAGTATGTTCCTCTGTGGTAAACAGAGTAGAACTTCTGAATTCTCGCATGAACATGCCAACGTGATGATGTCACACAACAGCGACGTGAGGCATTCAGTGTTTACAGGAAGTTAATAAAGTTTTAATTAGCGATTAGTTTTTCACACAAATGTATCGATTCACTTCAGAAGACATTCCTTGATCGGCGGGAGTCGTGTGGATTACTTTGATGTTGACTAAGTGTTCTTTTTGGACCGTCAAATATTGGTGTCCATTCACTTGCATTGGATGAAGCTAAAAACCTGGGATACTTTCCTAAAAATCTTAAATCCTATTCTGATGAAGAAAGAAGGTCATATACATCTTGGATGGCCTGAGGGTGAGCAAATTATCAGCAAATTTTCATTTTTGGGTGAACTATTCCTTTAAAGTAAGTTGATTTCAAACTAGCACTGTTGTGGTTAAAGTATTTAATTTCCATAAATAATCACTGTTTTCTATCCAGTCAAATCAAGTTTCTTGCATTATGACCCACAAATAAATATAAATAATTAATCCAGAAATTATGTCTGTAAGTAGGCTACAGTGCATTACAGTATATGAGCAATTGTAAGAGTGATCGTTGGTTTACCATGCACCACACACAATAATTTGGATTACATGGCTTTGCTGTATCAAGAGTTTTTTTCAGCCTACCTGATATCTTTTTCTCACAGATGATGGAATTTCTCTTGTCACATTGTTCATTCATCCAATGTCCAGAGGCCAGTGCCATTGAAGTACATGACTTAATTTCTCTTGCTTCATGCTGGAAGGTTTCAGTATCCAAATCATCAGACGGACCCGGTGTCATTACATTTCTCAGCCAAACCAAAACCGGGGCTTCTCTAGAATGCACAGAGAGTAAAAGCAAATGTAGGATCAGCACTATTACAGAAGACAGTAACAATGCAATTTGTTGAAGACCATGTGGGAGAAACCAGCTCTGATTTAACGCTATCAATCCATACATAACCACATTCTTGTGATCTCTTACAGTTGAAATGAATTTTGTATAAAGGTCTGAACAGTCACACTGTTCACCACAGCAAGGTCTCCTCCATCATCTCTCTGACAGATGTCTCTTGTTTCTAGCCATGTTGATGTAAATGTCGGCATCCAGTAACAGTGCAAACCATCACGGTCAATTTTTGCTCCTTTTGGGCAGCAATATTCTATGGGAAAACATGAAATGATTCAAAAACACTGTTCATATTAGGTGTATCCATAAATAGCAAGCATATGCCACATAAGATAAGGCTCTATGTTTAAAAATAATTAGAAATAATAATATCTATTACTGAGCAAGGTAGGAAAAACATCTCACCACTGAAGCAGCTTGTGAAAACACAGAGAATCCAAATGAAAGGCAGGTGCAAAATATTTGCCATTTTATCTGTTCCCCAGGTAGATCATAATAAATACAAGTAATAATGAATCACACGTGAGAAAGACAACCTGAGGGTACATTTCATGCTCTGACTGTGTTCCATCCACCAAGACCCTACTCTAACATTTCCTTCTGCCTATTTATCTGTACATGGCCCTCTAACATTCTCTCTCCTTGTCTCTCTCTCTCTATCTCTGTCTCTCTCTGGTCTCTATCCTTTGTCTTATTTGTCCTTTTAGTGCTTGGTGACTTATTAGCAAAGTGCACTTCAGCACATAGACCCCCCCACCCCCCTACCCCGGCGAAACATTCGCATGACTTTTTGTTTGTCTCACAGCAACAGCCCTAGAAGCGAGTGGACAGAGGAGCCCTCATTAACATGCTGTAAAATCCCTCCTGATGAATAGGCTGTTAAAAGCACTCATCCAGGTTAAATGCGTCACCTCCTTTATTACTCTAAAAATATAGAACTAAAACAAAACAACAAAAAGAGCATTTGAAATTTGGCAAGGTATCAGTGGCACTGTTTGCCTTTGGAATAGAACATCTATTGTGCAACTTTACTTAGCAGAACTGTATAATCCTTAAGCTTATGTCCAGACAAATACTTGAGAGCTTAAAAAAATAGATTGACCTTCGAGAAACTGTTTATTTACTTAAAGACCTTCCAGGACATACTGTTATTCTACTCTTTGATTCAAATGTACAGAAAATAAGAGAAAGGAAATGGAGAAAACAGTTCTTCTTGTGGGACGCAACAGCTGTTGCTTAGCAACAGAGTACATTGATCAAGGGTTGACAGCCTTTCTTTTCAAAGCAAAGCAGACAGACGTAACAAGGGTTTCTTGGCTGTATACTATGACATAGCTTTCAGAAGTGGACAATGGAACAGCATCTAATAGTTTACAGCAAAAGGCCAATAAGAATTAGATGAATGATTCAAATGACCTGTCACCAAGGCTTCATGCTATATTTTGTGTTTACAAGATCAAACTGATTCTTGGTCAAATTATAAAAAATAAATAAGAACTTATAAAGTTAGTTCACCAAAATGTTTTAATTGTACCCAAATTACTTTACTTATTTCTGTGGAACAAAAGAAGAGCTATTTCGAAAAATGTTGATGCTGCTTTTTCCCATACAATGAAAATGAATAGGGACTGAGGCTGCAAACATTCTGCCTAACATCTTGTGTGTATTGTGAAAGAAAAATAGCAATTGGAGTTTAGAACATCATAAGGGTACATAATGACAGAATTTTCATTTTTGGGTGAACTATCCATTTAACATTACTGAACGGCCAACACATCTTTGATAGACATGACAAAATATTTCTGTATGAAATGTACTGATAATTTTTTTAAATAATATTACACAATTACATAAAAAATGTTATAGGCCTACATAGGATTTCAATCATTGTCTTGACATTGAAGTTTTCACTACCTCGAACCTTAAGATGACCTATGCATTAACCGGTGTTAGTGGGGGAAGGGAAGGTTTAAAAAATACCAAAAGGCAAAAAATTCAAAAATTCTCCATGGGACTCTCAATTAAACAGCCTAATCCTGCTCTTAACTGATGATTATGCCAAATTAAAAGGAGTGCTATTGTGTAAATATGACAAAGTATAAGGCCTGCCTACAGTCACAAATCAAAATACCTCCAGATGTGTTTCAAACTCTCCCTCATTGTCAGCTGTTGAAGTTTTAGTGATGTTAAATGTGAAAAATGGGATGTATAAATTATTTGAGATTTTAGTCTCTTTAAATGTGCCCGTTTATACTACATTTTACTCTGCCACAACAGTGCATCTCACTCAAAAAATAATTTGTGGCAAGAAGTGTTTTTATTGTTAACTAAAACATTTTCATAAACAGAAATAAATATATAAACTGAAATGATTGGGGGGAAAATTAAACTAAAATACTTTTTCATAACTCCAAAACTAACTAAAATAAAAAAATGACCTTGAATTAATTTTACTTTTAGGGTGGGCAAAGTAGGTCACTTTTGAATATGTCACTTTTCTTGGCACGTTTAATTATGATCCAAATGCCACATAACCTGAAATCATACTTTGATAGAAAGGGATGTCTTCTACCTTAGTCAAAAGCAAAAATGAATAAAATAGTCAATACTGGGAAGAAGAACCTTTGAAGATCCTCTTTTGACCAAATTGTTTTCAGGCAGCACTGGTAAAGTGGGACAGAGGAAAATTATTCTATAGAAATCATCTACAAATTATTTGGAATTCATTTTTAAATTTTCTATACTCTTACACATCATAAATGATATGTAACACTTGCAAACATTAAGTCAACTTTTACTTTTTTTTAAATCTTAAGATTTATCTCAAAATCTTTGTCATTTGTTTTTTCTTTTTTTTTTTTTGATCATTGCTTTTTCCCACAGGTGGTCATGAAATGAGCTCTGCCACACATTCTGATGTAACATCAGACTTAAAACCTCAAAAAGTTAATTGTTTAGTTCCCAAAGATTAGTTTAGTAATAATTTTTAGCTATTTAATGAAATACCTATGGATATAACAGGGATTAAGCTTAACTGTCCCACTTAACCCTTTGTCTCAGCTGAATCTTATTCACTATATTATAAAATTTGAAACATACACAAACCACCTTAATTAAACACGAAAATGCCACTAGATGGAGGTAACACAAGACTGACCTAAGAAATGTAATGACACTTAGAAAAAAACTAAACTAAAAATACCAGTGTAAAAACTAATGAAAACTAAATTGAAATGACAAATTGCATATAAAATAGGAATAAAAACTAAATAAAAAATCCCAATCTATATTAACCCTGGTGGCAAGCTGTTATTCATGACTATTCCGTAACATCTATGAATCATCTTGCAGATTATTACAGAGCATTGCTCAGAATCACTGATTATTTTTTGAATTAATACCCTATC
Organism: Myxocyprinus asiaticus; assembly: GCF_019703515.2. Taxonomy (NCBI): domain Eukaryota; kingdom Metazoa; phylum Chordata; class Actinopteri; order Cypriniformes; family Catostomidae; genus Myxocyprinus; species Myxocyprinus asiaticus. The sequence continues at coordinate 22,801,225 of NC_059375.1, read as the reverse complement.
CCCTATGCATTTCCATTCCTCTATTTTCCATTGATCAAGTGTGATAATGTTTTCCTTAAACATCTTATGCATCTTCATCATAAAAACAGTTTTGATCTTAAAGCTTTAACTGACACCTGTTCAAGTTGTTACCCTTGGAAAGTGTCAGCAGCACACTACATAATTAATCCTCTCACACTACTTACAGAGAGATTGGAGCAACATGCTGCAACAACAACTCATTTGGCAGCTTTTTTCTACCCAGTACTGGTAAAATCCCTCTTATTTCTCCCTGGCCTCCCCCAACCTGAGGAAACATTCAGGCTTCATTTCCCTTAATCCTACCGATACACATGAAAAGCACGCTGAGCCCAAAGGGAATAGCTACAAAGATAGTCCTTGTCTATTTTATGGAAAAGCGAGACAGTCTAAATCCTTAAAAGCTAAGGCTGTGCAGAAGTTTAGGGAACATAAATGGACATACCAGAGTCAATAAAGCAGATAAAAACAACAACAACTGGACAATGCTTGCTATGTTTAATGCTCCATGAAAAGATCTCAAAATCAGCAAGTGCTTTTAAGTTTGTATTGATTTGCTGAAGGCTGGGCCTTCCTGAAGTACTTCAAATTTTCTTGAAGTCTTCTAGATCTTTTAAAGTCAACATAAAATAAAAATTGACCCAATTAACTTAATGCACATTCCTTGTCTTATTGTGCACCATTTGTTTCAAAAATAAATAAAGTCTTCGTAATCTTTTATGAAAATGTGAATATTTTATCAGCCCATGAAACAGCATTTCAACCCCTCCAGCTAGCATCATTCTAGCGTGTAACACCCACCTTAACTACTCTATCCAGCAGGAATTAAGTCAAGTTCAGTTCTACAGTTTTTCTGCTGTTGAATATCCTGTTTGACTCGGAAATGTGTCACATTAGGGAACTAAAATGTGTTGCAAATGGCAATTCATGTTGACCTCAAGTACTTTAATGTTTCTAACCCTAAAACTGATTTTTATTAAAATATATTTTTAGATTGAAAAAAAAAAAACATTTTTATTTTTTATGTGCAAGGGATTAAACAACATTTACAAGGTGTTAAGTAAAAACTTTAATTAGAGTAGCACATTTAAGGACATAACTGTACAAAAACAAAGACATTAAATATTTCACTGATGAAGTGAGTGTGGCAGGCCCCCAGCTATATTATCAGACATCTGATAAGACAGCATCAAAATATTCCAGAGTGGGTAACCAGTCCAAAGAATCCAGACCAAAATGTGTTATGATGCAAGTCTTTCTCACACCATGTCCACAAGTTTAAATGTGTTCTCCTGTTTTGTGGGGATGACACTGATAAAGGTCTTGTAAAGAACTGCACCCTTGGGAAGTTTTGGGATCACGTCCCGGGCTTCTTCACTTCGCGGTGGAGGAATGTACACCTCCTTGGAGAACCTGACAATACCATCCTCTAGGGCATAAAGTGTTTTGTTGGTTCCAATACCGACCTGTGAGGACAGGCAATAACATTTTCATTCAGATTAGGTGAATCTTGATTACTTTGGGTTTGAAATACACTGAAAAAAAATTACTTGCAAAATAAAAGTTTTTGCACACAGTTTTTCTGTTTCAAAGTAACTTTTAATGGTTTAAAATAAAGTAAAATCTACTTAACTTCATGACATAATATTGATAATATATATGTGAGTAAATTTAACTTAAACATTTCAGTAAATACAGTAACTTTCACTTACAAATCTGGTGTACATGGTACTTAAATACATTTAGTAAAACTTAACTTTCCTTATAAACACATGTTCAGTCATATACAACATGACATACGGGAAGTCATCCACAAGAAAGCTTTATGCATGCAATGTAGTCTATTGGATAACATCACCTTGCATTACTGGCGATAGAAACAAAATACAGAGCTGTGCATGCAGACCTCAACACTTGGTTAAAAAAAAAACACGATGACAGTAACAATCAAAAGGCAATTTTTTTTTTATATGATGAACAGGTAATTGAGTAGAAAATGAACTTCAGACTTCATAAAACGAGAAGTTACCAAACGTAACAACAAAATCAACAATAAAAATGGCGTAAATAAATTTGCAAACAGGGAAACCATGCAAGCTCATTAACTTTTCAAGCCTCTGTGAATGCTGGGAAGACCAGCATAAAAAAAAAAAAAAAAAAAAAAAGTACTCTGCAGGAATGCAAACTCATGAGAGGTGAAAAAGATGAGAAAGTCACAGCAGGTATTCCAGGGCTATATTTTCAGTTGATTTGTTTGTTGTATTTAAATATTTGTTTCAATGAATTTAAGTAGTTTACATTTTAAGTATACATTTCAAGAGACTCAATAACTAAACTGTAGAAAATGCTGTCAAACAATTGGGCAAATTAGCTTTAAAAAAAAAGGTGACTTTAGCCAAAAGGTATGTAGTTTGCATCTCTGTACCTGTGAAATTTACTCAAATTAGCTAATAAATATGACAAAGTTTTCAGCTTTAGGATTGATATATGATGACACATTGTAAAGATAAACAATCATGAAAAATACATGTAGAATTTACTTAATATTTTCAAGTTCATGCTTAAACTAACTTATTCAATGTAGACAGTACTTAATCTTTTACTTAAACAGATAATCATAATAAAATATTTAATTCAAAACGTCTTACATGGGCTCCAGGATGCCAGCGCATTAAACCTTTACGTTGTGTTGCAAGGATGTTGCCGGCATGCACAAAGTTCCCTTGAAAGAAGGTAAGAAAAATGTGTTGTAATGCAAGACAATGAAAGATGTTAAAGACATGTTTATGCAAAGTTTAGCCACAGTAAAATCAGTGTACAAAATCTATCTCCATATTTTTCTTGTATAGACCTTATTTACAGTAGCACCATCTTTGATTTTTAATGGTAATGACAACGAGGCTGTGAGGGATAGATTTGCATCTCTTCAATGGCATGCACAATATAAAGCTGTTAAAAGCTCCTAGATCACATCTGATTTTCCACAACTCATGTTTTTTGTCTACTGAACGTTCTTGAAAATATGTTTTTTCAAAATTTTAGTTCACGGAACCATCCAGAAACACTTTAAACTGCAGTACAACCCATTGAAGACACTGATGTCTGTCCCTCACAGCCTCATTGTCATTCCCGTCACAAATCAAAGATGTTGCTGCTGTGAATAAGGTCTATATCAGAGGTGCCCAATCTAGGGCCCGCGGGCCAAAGTTGACCCGTGATGACCTTTGATTTGGCCTGCCTTGCCATAGATTACAAGAGGGGGAAAAAAAAGAAGGCTTCTAGACAAGAGATGATCGCTGTCTTGGAGGAAAAAAATTCTGAGGAAATGGTGTTTGTGCACCTGTTTTTATAGTGGACAGTTTCACGCCAAAACAGGCGGGGCTCAAACACCATAGCCAATATTAGAATATTGCCATTATTGTAGAGGTTTCAACTAGGCCTTGTAAGAAGGCACTCCCCATATGTGTTAATAAACACAATGTGAAGTGTACGGAATCGTAAGGGAACTGCACAGAACTACCGAGTGTTCAGTGTGAGGAGATGCACTGTTCTTAAAGAGACAGTAACCATGTTTTAAGAGATGCTTACATTTTTAGCAGACATTTTATTCAAAGTGACTCACAAATGAGAAAGAGACACAACATACATAAAAATTATATTGAAATCAATTATGTGCATTGTGCAAGTATAGGACACTTAATGATTACAATTTTAGAGTTCTGTGTGTTTTGCAGTATAATAATTAATTTTGAAATAATACAGTTTGATATATGCAACATTTACTTTTGGCCCACTGGCCTCAATCAAGTTTGATTTTTGGCCCTTCACAGAAAAAAGTTTGGGCACCTCTGGTCTAGATGCTCAAATCAAGGTCAGTGGTCTTAAAGACAGTACCATCTTGTTTCTTGAAACCGTATCTGCGGCCAGCACTCTTCCCTCCAAGGTTTTTGCTGCTTCCTCCGGACTTCTTTGAAGCAAATCTCGACAATACAACTGTGGGTGTTTGACTTGACAACAGAGTGCCTGTAAAGTTAAAAAAAAAAAAAAAAAAAGACAAATAAGCATAAATCATTGTCTGAAACATGTTTGATACTGAAACGTTTCTCACCCTCACTGTCATCAATTTGATATAAATACATGTGTGCAGGAAAACAAAAATTAACCTAACGACCTGTATTACCATTTACAAAAGATAAGAAATATCAGTCAGTTTCATATATAACCGTTTAAATGCCTCCAATGCTGTTGTCAACATTGAACACGTTAACTTGTGTTTGTGAGTGGAAAGTTAGCATGCTAAAAAAAAATGACATTACAAAGCGTTTAAAGAGAAAGAAAAATGCTAATTTAATCTACAACAAATAGTTCACACACGACTCGACATTAGCTCGCTGTGTTACAACATAAATCATTAAAAATATGTCAAGATCATTCCACTTACAAGCTCTAGACTTCAGCATCGAGGACGCGAGCGCTGCCATCTTGAATCACGTGATTGAGACGCAGCCGGCGCGCTTCCGTCATCATCCAGAACCCGCGAATTGCGGAATTTGATTCTCGTAAGTAGAGAGAGTTCAAGAAATGTTCATAATAGAGCTAAAGCTGAAGATGTTCTAGAATGCGGGGCTAAACGAGCACTTGTGCCTTGATATTTTCTGTGGTCTGTTGTTTTGAGCGGGAAACTTGAATTTTCCATAGTCGTCTTTCTGTCAGTGCGTGCAGATGTAAACAGTTGACTGAGGTCAGAAATGTAGCAGATTGTGTTTGTGGTTGGATATGTTGAAATGAGTTGTTTTTTCTTCATCGAATATTAGTTGGTCCTGTTTCAACAAAGTGATAATTTAAAAATATAGTTGTCGTTACAGAAGTCTAAAATGTAGTTAAAATATAGATGTTGTGTAGGGACTCAAAGACAGGAATGTTAATTTTTGCAGTCGTTTTAGGGTTTGTTGACATTACATCATCATGGCAACGAAGTTGTAAAATTGGCTATAACTTTATTAGTTAGTGTCACACTAAATCATGTTAACATGCATATTGTTTTCATCTTGTGGCTTTACTTTTGAAATAGTGAGTATTTTAACGTTAATGAATTTGCCCCATTCACTTCCAATGTAAATGCCTCATTGTAACCCAGATTTGTTTTGTTTGTTTGTTTTTGGGGGGTTTTTTTAAGAAAAGGAGGGTCAAGTCAATTTTATTTTTTTATTTTTTATTTCTTTGGTAATCAATATTATGCCACAAATGCTGTCGATTGAGCTAAAGTTGTATTGAACCCGGAACATTCCTTTAACTGTTTTGTGTAAGAGCTTCCCACATTAATCATTTCCCTGTAGAAAATATAAAAAAGAGGTGTTTGTAAGAGATTTGCCATTGCTTACAAAAATACCATGGTAACAAGAGTTTGCACCAGAATACTGTTACTACTACTGTATTATCCAACACTATTAAAGAAATTAAATGTATAAATAAAAGAAATGACACAAAATTCTGGTCAGATTTTGGAAGTTTCTTTAACTGCTTGATGGAAATCCCATATTAATCTGTTATGATTTTACAATTATAGCTGAAGTAATTATGGTATTTTGCTGGAAACTGGCTATCATGGTAAAATGTATACAGTATATGATGTTTACTTTTTTAATCTGGTCTCTCCTTTTAGTGCATGTAGATCATTGTACTGACATCTCAGCATGACCTGCATCAATGGACCTGGATTCCTCCTAAGTGACAGTGACTCCAGTGATTCAGAGGAGCTGCCTGTGTTTGATTTCTCACAGATAAAACCAAAACAAGTTAACTTGGTGGTTTTAGACAGTTCAGGCTCAGAAATAGCACCTGTTACTGATCCAGTTTTATCAGAGGTCCACGTTTCCTCTGGAGCTGCTGGACGGGACATCTTGATGGTCAGCAGTGACAGCGAGGAGGAGGCCATTATCCCCTTAGCTGTAAGACTGAAACAGAAACGGCATGGTCTGGCTACAGCAGCCACTCGCGCAGAGAAGTACAAGGCTTCTAATGGATGTTCACACCTCTTCCAGGATGTTCCAGCTACATTGCCTGCACATATCAACCCTGAGGCCCAGCCAGTAGAACATAAGATCTTTAACACTATAACAAGGCAGTGCAGCTCTGAATATGATGCACCATACCTGACCATTGCACCACCCCCTGTAGGGGAGAATGGCACTTACCTGGTCAAATGCAAGAAAACCCCAGCAGAAGTGGAGGCTGCCAGACAGGAAGCCCTAAGGAAAAGAGCCATGCGAGAGCATCAGCAGGAGGAGAAGGAGAGGGTGAGAATGGAAAAGAAAGCTCTTGCTGATGCTGTAAAAGCCCTGAGGCCAGACGAGTGCATCAAACACATCGTGGTGATGGTTGACCCTGGTAGGTGGCAATGTGACTCCAGTGCTCAGTTATTTTCAGTGCTTTGTGCTCTTTCATACTTTTCCCAAATTGTTAAAAAGCACTGGCATGAGATATTAAGCTGCATTTGCTGAATGGATTAGTATTGATTAACTGTCTCCACCCCATAGGCCTGCTGCAGCTAGAAGGTGGCGGATCTCTCCTGACTTCCCTGCAGGCTATGGGATGCAGCTGTGCTATAGAGAAGCAGTCTCTTCCTTGCAGTGTCACCTGGGCTCGACGCTCACCCTACCCTCAGGCATGATAACACCCAAAACATACACAACTGCACTCAACATTACGAGTTGAAGTCTTATTTCTTTTGTCATTGGCTTTACGGTGCAGACTGACAGTGCCGTAATGATCATGGTCTAGCACAAGCCATGTATTGGCTTTTACTTGACCTCTTGAGAAATATCTTGTGTACTGGTATGTACTTTACTAGTGTTAATATACACAAATAGCACACTGATGTCACTGACACATCTATGCAATTTGTTCATTTTTATCTCAGCATAAAGTAGAACTGTGTCGATATAATCAAATATCAATATATCGCAATACTTTTTCTCATAATATTGTATTGATACTTAGATCCATGTATCATGATATATCGTGATATTTTCAGTGCAGTCAGAGATGCTTCTATGAGGCTCGAAAGAGACAAATATGATCCTGCAGGATTCACGGTTTCTCTCATGGACATGCTGGACCTCTCTCATGCGTTTGGATCTAGGGCCGGGCAAAAATCTTGATTTTCTACTTAATCTCATTTGTACGATCCCAATGTCGATTCTTAAAATGCCAAGATCGCTCTTTCTTTCTGTCTGCAATCCCCTACAACCAGATGTGTGTAAATACTTCCCATTTGCTACAAAAAAAAAAAAAAAAATGTTTGTGATTATCCACTGGCTGGTAATTTTTTTTAGATTTCACTCACCAGTGTTTGAGTGGTGTAGTGGCATAGAAGTTCAGCACAAAGATTTTTTCACTGTGTGCTGAGAGTAAATTTATGACACTTTCTATGTAAAGTGAGTCCATAGATTAGATCCAAGCAAACCATTTGTTGTTTAATAATGTCTCTTTTAATATCCTTTCTGTTCTCTACAGTCAGTTATTTATCAAAAACAACAAAAGAAACATTTAATTCTAATCACACATAGCATTGATGCTGTATAGAAGCCATTCGACCAAACAAACACTACTGTCAAAGGCCCTGCCACAGGTCTTAAAGAGACAGTACCATTTTAGCACTTGTTCTACATATCTAAGTAAATACTTCTAAATAGTACAAATTAGGCATATAAACAACAAGCATGTAACAATATACTGTATATATGCAATATAATATATATGCAATTTCAATACACCATATTTATTGATGTAATACATGGACTAAATAAAAAAAAAAAAAAAGCTAAAATATCACCAAAATGATGAAGAACTAATGATAATTTTTTTTCAATTGATATGTCCGCAATTTAACAAGTTAGAAGGTCCCCTCTATAATGAATAATGACATTAGCTGAAAGAGAATTTCTTTCATACTGTATGCAAGCAAAACGGACATTATAACTGAATAAACAATGATATTGTGTTAGGGGTTTGCGATATACTGGTATACATAATAAACCGGTTGAAATTTGGCAACCGGTAAACATTTTGGATTATCGTCTGTATCGCGGTAACTCAAAATCGCCACCGTGTGGCAAGAAATGTGCACCTCATTCTATTCACGTCACACATACGCGGTACACATTCTGTTGGTGAAATGGAGGAGGAAGGCGGGGCGGCTTCACATGAGACTGAGAGAATTGAAGAAACAGGGATTTTCAGGTACTGACCATTTTTCAGCAGCCGCTCAAGTGAAATTTCGGCCACCGAAGCAAATTCAATGACATTCTTTTCGAGTTCTGAATATGCTTCTCATCTGACACGTGCAGCTGTGTATCACGTGATTGTCGCGCGCGAGTCCCCTCCAGCAGGCTTCCAGACTGTGCTCCACAGACAGGAGAATGCAGTGTGTGTGATCACTGGCACTACTCAATCCTGATTCTCTCTATCACCAACAAACCTCAAAACTTCCGTGACCCATTTGAATTCTACTGAGTATTGAGTTTTTAACCTTAAAACGCTATGGAAGTCAAACATCTCATACGGCGAGAGAGCCTGACATTCTAACCAACACTGACGAGGAAAACAGCTAAAACAATGTCATGCACCAAAAATTGTGTCATCTGTCATGCAAATTTTTTAAACTAGACATCATCACCCTTAATAAAATTCAGTTCGAATGATGTTAGATATTAGAAACTGGCTTTGCTTTCAGATATTCAAATATTGTCTACAGAGATGACTTAAAAGAGCTAAATGAAGTGTTTTTTAAATTTTTTTATCAAGGATAGGAAGGATATTTTTTACTCATGAATAAGATGAATTATTTCCTTTGTTGCATTGTGTAAAAGGGCCAAACTATTAGTCCGATGTCAGATTCCATTAATAAAATAGCTGAAGGTTTCTGTGTTGTTCTGTCTTTTCTGAGTGCTGAAGCAAAAACACTTATTATTAATTTGCACTTTATCAATTAACTCCGTTATTAATTTTATCGGACTCCAATTTTATATTAATCTGACTCCAATTTAAGTTGAACCTCTAATTTATATTTAAGCTCTAATTGATTTCTGATCATTCTTTTAATTGAATCTTAAGTTATTGATTACTCTGAATCGTCCTAACTTTCATTATCCTTTCATTCGGGCCCCGATTGTCGCTCAGAGTCATATGCCGGCTGATTAATTACATAGATCTCATGGACATAAAATCGCCATTTTTGTTCATAGTCAGCGGTTGCAGGGTTTATTAATATCATCTGGTACGGCCGCCTACTGCTTGCTCATAACCAGATGATAGTTTTATTTAATCACGTTTCATACAACTTGCTAAGACGGAGATAAGCAGTGACTGGTAGTCTTACGTGGATTTCTCCTATTGTAAATTACAAAATCAATCAAAGCCAATTTCACACATGATCAGAATAAACAAATATTTTTAAAAATAAAAGACAAGTCAAAGAAACATACCTGGCAATAGAAAATTACACTGAATAATATGTGTCATATAAGTGTGGGATATCTGACTACAGACTCCCCAAGTTCCTTGCCAACCTTCCTTAAATATCCAGACAGAAAGCATTGTGTACCAAATGGTATTATTCTTTGAATAATGAGAATTTGGGGGTGAATGGGTTCCTGACTTCCTGGGGTTTAACCTTGTTAACATATAGGAGATCATTTAAATTGCAGGTCAATGAGGGGGATAGGCCTCCAGAATTTTGCAGTATTTGGCAAAGACCTTATAACTTTGTCACCATTAGTTTTACCGACATGGGAAAGAGACCATTATACAAGTCGCACAGAGACCTCTTAAATTATATCAAACACATACAGTTGCATTCTTTGTTTTCATGGTATTTGTTATATTTTTACATATACATGTTGTGTCTTTGTATTGGTCCTGAGCTGTTGAAAGGGAGAAGGGGGAGAGAGAGAAGAGGGGGCAGCAAGGTGATTTGCAATTTATCACACTGTGGTGATTAGGGATGTGCGAGACTAGTCGAATAAACGGTTCTGATGCTGCTAGTCGACACTGGAATTACTAGTTGATTAATAATTCCCCCGATTAAACTGATAATAATTTTTACACATTTACATTTGGCTTTATATTTTTACAGAGGCTGCACTTAAATTACTGTCATATTAATGTTACATATTTTAAATTGAATTAATAATACAAATATTATTTAAAAAAGAGGATATCTGGAGCAGATACAGAGTTTAATTTCAACTTGGGCTGCGCGTGCGTCTTCCCTCGCGGTGCATGCAGGAAAACGTCCTCTCGCTAGACAAGCAAACTCAGCAAAGTATTTATGAAATCACTTCGGTGGTCCAAGCCCCTATTGATGTTTTCACATTTGAGTCTTCTTTACATCTGTGCATGCTTGGATGCTGAGCAGGCTTTATCAAGTGCAGGATAGCCGCCACAGGTGAGTCAAGTCCCATCATTCACCGGACCATGTCGACGGGTTAATTTTACTCATGAAAAAATGTATGCTTTTGAGTAAGTAGCCTAGAAAAGAAAAGTTTTAGACTAGGTATGCCATTTTTTTTAATCTGCTGATTAAGAGGGCTATCTTCAATGAGGTGCCAACTGCTTAACAGTTATTCTGTGTGCAAGTCATGTTTAGAATACATTAGGTTTATTGCTTTTTTTACATTGTAACTTATTGGTTAACGTTCTTTACTGAACAGCTGTCATATTAGATCAATGGTTAATGCACGACTGCACGTCATGAAATACCCGCAACTTTTTAGCACATTTTTTTCTCTCTCATAGATTTAGCTTAGTCTACCTGTTAATTATTTTCAACAATGTCCTGATTGTTTTAATATGTTAAGTAACTTTTACTTGGTGATTTCTGTTTAGAACAGGCTTTTAGGGTTGTTCCATTAATCCTGCACTATTCATTCAATTGTTTTCAATAAATATATCTATTAAATATTCACTAATGTTGATTCAGTAAATGTGTGTCATGGTCAGTATTTAATGTACAATGATCATAATTCAAGGCGAGCACGTCGCAGATAAATGCCCCTTTTCAGCATCGGATTTGGAAGAGATTAAGTATTTTAAATGGGTCGCATAAAAACATTTTGTTTTTTCACTGTTTTCTGAAGGTTGGTTTCTCTTTAGACTAGTCGACTAGTCAGTTACAAAACTTCTGTTTAAACGACAGTCAAAATAGTCATAACGCACACCCCTAGTGGTGATATTCAGGTGAAGATTTCAGCTTTGTAAAACAATGCAAAGGCGATTTGCAATTTATCACACGTGGTGATATTCAGGTGTAGATTTCAGCTTTTGTGAGAGAGTTCAGTTGTTGTTTGAAGTCGAAAGTTCTTTGTTATTCCATGAATTGATGTGTGTTGGCTATCAGATATCTTGGCATCGGCCTTACAATTGCTTTCAGAAGATGTCAAGTTTCTTGAGGAAAGTTTTATAATAATAATAATAATACTAGTCAACAACATCTGACTGAAATGAGAAATTTAGCATTGTAAGTAAGGTTGATTACTACTTTTTGAATACCTCAAGTTCATTTTTTTAAACTATGTTTGTCAGGTTCCAATTAAAGAGAAAATGATTCATGAGTATTTAATTTAATGACTGGATTTAAAAAAAATAGGCATTACAATATATTTATTTAATTTATAAACCGATTTCTATTGATTTAAAAAAAAAAATTAACTTTATCGTGATATATATCGTTATCGTGATACAAAATTAGTGATATTGTGATATAAGATTTTGGTCATACCCCTGTATCGCAATACATATCTTGAGGTGGCTGGCGATACCCAGCCCTAGTATAAAGGTATGCAATGTCTCCCATTTTATCTAGACAATGCAATATGTCACCAAGGTGTCCTTTTTTGGTTGTCATACATTCAGCATTGGTATTAACAATGTTTAAGATATAGAATATACTCTATGTGAATATGTTCATTTTAAGATGATTATTTAATGTAATAAATAAGAGACCTAAAAGAGAACATGATGCTTTCCAGCTGTTGCGCTATTTCACAAATGTCTCTGTGCCATCTTGTATCTCAGTAGAAATTAGGAACATCTAAAACTCTTTCCACATGGTTTTATAATTCAGTTGAATATTTTGTTTGCAGACTGGTGAGATGCTGTCCATTCCAGAGTCACATGCTGTAATCCAAGTTCCAGTGGATAAATTTGTGACCATGATTAACAACTACTGCAAGGTAGTCACATTGTGTGATTTCCTAATGGCCCATTATGATTACTTAATTAACCATTAATAGGTTAATTGTTTGATTTGCTGGCTGTGACCTTTTTGTATGATGTAGCAACTAAAGATAAAATTAATAAGAGATTTGTGGTCGAAAGGGCAACACAAAAAATAGCAGTTCCAACCTTTTTTAAAAAGTGTCAGTGCAATTGAAGGAAATGAATACAATTACAGAATCACTGCTTAAATATGTAAAAAATTATCCATAAGCTTCTTAAAGTATGCAGTTGCTTAATCTTTGAGAAATATATGTCTTTATAATTGAGAGGTTTTTATGAGAATAAAGACCTAATGGGGTTTTCTATTTTTAATGTAGAGGCAAAACAATGGTATGTCGACTGAAAGTGGCATATCTCTGACCTCCTGGACTCAAGGAATCATGAGCAGAAACCCAGGCAGAACACTAAGCCTGGTTGTGATTGACATGGAGAAGTACTATAAGTAAGCAACGTACTGAGAGTGTCAGACATAAATTTATTTTAATATTTTTTTTAATATCGAAGACTTCATGTGAATCCATTAAACAAAAATACAAGCTTTTGTGAACTTGCCCCATAGGCTTTCATGTATTTCCTTGCTTGTTTTTTTTTTTTTTTTTTCACAGAATAATGGATGAATCAAAATTATTTTCTTTAATAATCAACAACATGTCACAGATGCTGTTGACAGAGCACAAGTTGAATTTAACCTGTCCTGTAATATTCCTATTATGGATCCTGTGTTAAGCTGAAGTATGTCACTTTTTCAGTGTTAAAATACTTTCTTCTATCCCATCTTAAAAGAATATTCAGGGTTCAATACAAGTTAAAGTGGAGTGGTGGTGGCGTAGTGGACTAAAGCACTGATCTGGTAAGCAAAATGTTGTTGGTTCAATCCCCACAGCCACCACCATTGTGTCTTTGAGCAAGGCACTTAACTCCAGGTTGCTCCAGGGGGATTGTACCTGTAATAAGAGCACTGTAAGTCACTTTGGATAAAAGCGTCTGCCAAATGCATAAATGTAAATGTGAATTTGTGGCATAATGTTGATTACCACAAAAATCATTTTCGGCTTGTCCTTCCTTTTCTTCAAAAAAAGCAAAAATCTGGGTTACAGTGAGGCACTTACAATGGAAGTGAATGGGGCCAATTTTGTGGAGGGTTTAAAGAAAAATTTTATAAAAGCACTTACATTAATTCTTCTGTTAAAACTGTAAAGTTGTTTAAATCGTCATTTTTACTAGGGCTGCCCCCTAATAGTCAACCAAATGTTAGTCGATGAGAAGAGTCTTGGTGTGCCAACTTTTGATTGGTCGGTTGGCCGTTGAAAAAAAAACTCCACAGGAAGTGGCGAAGTCATGCAGTCAGTGACGGACAGACATGATCGTTTACACGGCTGGTCCATGCGGTCTGCAGGCAAACGTTTGCCTATCATTCATCGACCTCAAACATGGCTTATCATTTGAAACATGAAAGTAGCCTAACGTTAGCCACTTAGCATGGCTGCTCGCTCTAACGTTAGATAACTTACATAAATATGCACTATTAGGCTTATCCAAGTGTTCGTGGGGAGTGGGGAAGCTAAATTAGTACCTCACATACTGCATGTTTAACTTAATGTGCATTTCTCTCTATAAATTAACAAAATGTTCAGACAGTCTTCTTGTTGGTCATTCCGACACATTCAGAATCAGTAACGCTTTTGCCGGTGTCACTGCAGCTCGCTTTGTGCGTGCGCTTGTAAAATTTATATTTTAAAAGCTCATTGTTACGGTTAAGTATTTCTCTGTAATGTAGAACAGTGTTAGCAATGTTACTTATAACATTCTTTCTCAGCCCTGAAACTCAAATGCCCCCCAAAAAATATATTTTTAAGTAATTAAAAACTACTAGTCGACTAGGAAAATCTTTGATCCGGGGCAGCCCTAATTTTTACAGTCGTTTTAGGGTTTGCTGACATTACAACCTCATTTTATCGCACTAAATTCATGTTAACACGCATATTGTTTATGTCTTCTGGCTATACTTTTGAAACAGTATTTTAATGTTTATGAATTGGCCTCCATTGACTTTCATTGTAGAATATTCCTTTAATATGCAGAAACAACTATAAGTATGGTTACTTAAAATTAACAGGTACATTTTCTTGAAAACTGTAAACACTGTGTCTCTGTGGTGCTATAAAAATTCCTGTTTGTTTTGAGCAACCCGCTTAGACCTGCCCCAACAACGTTACTCAACCAATGGCGTGAGTAGGGGGTGGGATTAATTGACTGATTTGCAATTTGCAATGACTGATTGGTGGCACTAGTGTCTGCAATTACTCTATGGACTTTGGGCTTTATTTTGAATGGCTGACTAATGAAGAGTCTAATATAATTGCATATTTTTACAATAAATATTCATTTGCAGATCACAGAATTCAAAATGCCAGAAGAAATACCGTGAGGCAGTGCTGGGAGGGGACATGGGACTTCAGGGTGGGCAGAAAAAGAAAAGAAAGAAAGATGATATCAATCAGCTTCCTGAGGTCTCACGAGTGCAGGTGGAGGAGGTAAGCTGAAGCACATGGGCAGTTGATTTAAATTCATGACCACAAATGCTTTTTTACAGTGGTATGTGAAGCTGTCTGAGTTAGCTCCGTCTTACACTCCCCTCTCCTGTCCATCAGGCTTTGATAGACCTGCAGCTGCACACTGGGGTGCAGGTCCATTTTTTCTCGAACTGGAAGGACTTCACTGATTATATTACCATGTCAACCAAAGCAGTAGCAGAGGCACCATTCAAGTGAGTAGGGAGCCAATATTACAATATTGATAATTTTCCAACCAGCTGAGTCTTCAGATTTTTGGGGTCTTTTTTTACTTTTGTGTATCGTCGTTCTCTCCCAGGCGGGAGCGAGAGAAGACGGGATTCACGTTTTGTTTGGAGAGTGAATGGGCAGGGGGTTTAAAGGTGGACCGTGCAGGGATTGGTCTTTTGCAGGTTTGGAAGAGGCAAATCCAGCAGTTAAACCGTGTCAGCCCTGATATGGCCAGTGCTATACTCAGTGCCTACCCCTCTCCTCAGCTTCTTGCTCAGGTAAACAAAACAAACACATACAAACAAATCTGTTCTTAGAGGGTTAGTTCACCAAAAATAAAAATTCTGTCATCATTCAGTAAGTGAACGATGATAGAATTTTCATTTTTGTGCGAACTATCCCTTTAATTATGACATTTCTAACAATAGTTAATCTTTATCCTAACCTTACTCTCTTATAATTGACTGATTATGTACAAATGCACTTATGGTATATCAATGGTGTACATTACCAGTCAAAGGTTTAGACACACTTAACTGAATTTGTGTTTCATGATCTAAAATATCTTTTGATCTAAATGCATTTTGTAGACAAATATAATTTCTGCTGATATTTTCTGCCCATTATTGTTTAAAAAACATCCCAGGTGGCACCTCATGAAGTTGGTTGAGAGAACGCCCTGAACACAGCTGTAATCTAGGCAAAGAGTGGCTACTTTGAAGAATCTGAAATATAAGACAGTTTTCACATTTATTGGTCACTACATTATTCCCACACATTTTGTAGCTTTGATTATTATTATTATAAAATGTGGAAAATAGTTCTAATAATGATGAGTAGGTGTGTCCAGACTTTTGGCTTGTAGTGCACGATAAACTGTATAATGAGATCTGAGGTCTCATATTTATATTTGTTACATGCAGGCATATGCAAAGTGCAAATCAGAGCATGAAAAAATTGGCCTGCTGTCAGACGTGCTTATTCGACGTGGAGAGGGTGTAACGTCTACAACACGCAGAGTTGGTCCGGAGCTTTCTAAACGGCTATTTCTTCTGATGACATCATCCAATGCCCAGCAGCCCCTTGATTCTGCAGTATAGATTCCTCTGTCTGAAATATCAAAAGCCCTTTGTTACAGTGTCTCATGTTTTGGTGCATTTTATATAACTGTAAAAGGTTTAATATTTATTAGAGTTAGAATATTTTATAATCTACAAGCTTTTCAATGTGATATGTGTTTGTTCTGACTATACATCATTGTTATTAAATGTTTCTTAAAGTACCTTAAAATAATATTACTTTGCCTCCATCAGAACTAGTTATTCACAAATTTCCTTGGTTCATAACTTTATGTACCTTTATGTACTGGAGAGGTAAGCCTTGAAAGTTTTTCTATTCTTGGAATTTTCTGTCCATCCCAATGGCAAATAGCCTTGGACGTCAAGAAGCCTTTTCAGGGTACATCCGAAATACAGCAGGTTCTCAGAAATGCTATATGCTTGCAGTTTTTCACTTGACACTGACCTGCCACTTTGCGGTTTGTTAAGAACTATAGGTCAAACCCGAGCCATTTCCTTTAGAATTCTGTCCCTCGAGTTATATCTTTACACACTCTAACAGTGTTAGACAGAGCTTGCCTTTAGTAATTGCAGAATCAACTGTTTCTGTTTTGGCACTTTTCCTGTTTAAGACACTGCAGCACAACTTCCAGAACCAAAATGGCCTCTTAAACATGCTGTACTCACTGTTTAAGGACTGTAGAGGCTCATGGCTCATTTCCAGCACATTAGAGAAAGGCACCTGACCAAGGAGAGCCATGTTGCCTGAAACGAGCTGTGGGGTAACAAGCCGTTAAATGTGCTTAAGAGATGAGCTGCATGCTTCATCCCTGTCCCTGAAGGCAGTATTTCTTCTACAGTTTAAGGGATGGCATAGCAAACTATAGCTAGTGGGTATTCGCTTGGGCCGAAAGGAATTATTTTAGCAGAATTAAGACAGCTTAAAAAGGGATCACCTTGGAGTGATTGTTTAGCTGAATAGTATGAAATCCAATTTTCGTGTACTCCAAATGCAGACTATAATAACTTTTATGACCTAGTCTCTGCAGAGCTAACATCTCCACTGGCTTGTAACAGTTTGAATAGGACTTAAATTTCCAAAAAGCAGTTACAGGGTATTACGACTTGTTGGATATCAAAAACATTGTAACTTGTCAAAACTGAATGTTATGAGGAATAGTTTCCCCAAAGATGGGAAATTATACTTGCTCTCTTGATGTATGCCATTTGTTCCAAATGCACCAAAGCAAAATGATCTGTTCAAGTGCAGTGGGTCGGTTTATTTTTTTCCAATGTGCTTTTGAATTTGAATCATGGCTATTCCAGATGATAGATTGGCCCCCTATAAACCATTTCTGTTCAGCAGAGCAGCAGGCGCTCTCATTTCTGCTGCACATCTGAGATTCTTCCTGCTTCTTGTTGGCGATTAATAAGTTTTGGGAGTGGTGGTAGGTCACCGCCGGCCCCCTTCACTCAAAGTCAATAGAGTGGCAAACAAAGCAGGGCTGTTAGTCACTGTCTTTCTGTTCATATTCTCAACTCGGCTAATCCTTTGGACAAATGTGCCTTCTAATCGGCCGGCACACAAGACAGAGTGCCACAGGCAGTACTGTTTACAGTTTTGTGAGACCGTTTTGTTACAGTTTTTTGTTTATACTCTTGGGTAGTAGGTGCCTTTCCAATTCCTTAGGCTACAGAAATGCCAAAAAAATGCCACCTATTCTGCTGGCCCTGTGTCAACCATGGTATAACAAAATTCAGCATCAGTTCCTATATTTTAAATAATGCATTATCTCGGGGTCTGTGTAGCTCAGCAAGTATTGACGCTGACTACCACCCCTGGAGGTGCGAGTTATAATCCAGAGCGTGCTGAGTGACTCCAGTCAGGTCTCCTAAGCAACCAAATTGGCCCGGTTGCAAGGGAGGGTAAAGTCACATGGGGTAACCTCCTCATGGTCCCTATAATGTGTGGTTCTTGCTCACGGTGGGGCACGTGGTGAATTGTGCGTGGATGCTGCTGAGAATAGCGTGGGCCTCCACACGTGCTACATCTCCGCGGTAACTCTCTCAACAAGCCACGTCATAAGATTTGCGGACTGAGGGTCTCAGACACGGACGCAACTGAGATTCGTCCTCCGCCATCCGGATTTAGGCGAGTCAGTACGCCAGCACGAGGACTTAAGAGCGTATTGGGAATTGGGCATTCCAGGGGAGAAAAAAAAATAAAAAAAATTATCTCAGGCAAAGAGAGCCCTGGGTAGTATGGCAACAAGGCAAAGCATCTGATATTAGCCTTGTATAGTGTTCAGTGTGTGTTTTGCCTCCGTGCTGAGTGAATCTGAGTGCTAAAACAACAAGAGAGAATGTCAAAGGCTCTACAACCTATTTCAGACACAATTAGACCAGTCACTTTGGCATTGGTTTTCTTGCCACCAGCATTCAATCAATGTTTCCTACCTCTCTTTAAAAATAAATCATTATTCTTCTCTGCATGTCCCATTTGTTCATTTGCAAATCAGATACAAGTGATGATTCAAGTGTTCAGATCCAGGTATTCAGGTAAAAGAGATTTTGCTGCCAGAGATGCCGGCTCTTGTTACTACAGAGTTACAACGTTGCATTGTTTTGTTTCTACCTTGCCCTCTTCTACCAGACTGCATATACTATGTACATAGTTTTCTTTACCCACAGTGGATTTTTGTTTTTTCATGTGGTTGGCTGAATTTTTGATTGCCACATGAGGGCAGAATTGCTATACACTGCCTATACATAACAGGGTGTTTTCTCAGAGGAGGCAAGGAAGGCAGTTCCTCCCAAAAATTTGGATGAGAAAATAATGGACAGTGCAAAAGTGAATCAAAACAAATATTTAGCAATATGAGATCAAATAGTTTGTAAAGCACTGTAGAGTGACACTGTCCAACAGTGACAGATGTGAATGAAGTTTCAGAGGGAAGAAATGTCTCCTTTGCCTCCCTTGACGTTGTTGTGTTCTCGTAAATGGTCTTTACGTGTCATGTGATAAAATATATGTGAAAAGTCAGGTGAGAGTTAGGAGTTAGACTCCACAGCACTATGATGGACTAATTACCCTGTCAGTGGGTTAGTGACATACATAGCATTCAGAAAGTATTCAGACCCCTTCATTTTTTCCACATTTTGTAATAAGGCTGTAAGCCTTATGTTAAAATGCTTTAAATTAAAAAGCTGGCTGATCAGATCACAGACACGGAACAACAATATCCAGACTCAGTTATTATTATTCTTGGGGATTTTAACAAAGCAAATCTCACACGTGAACTGCCCAAATACAAACAGCAAATTATATGCCCAACCAGAGACAGGAACATACTGGATCATTGCTACACAATAATAAAGGATGCATATCGCTCTGTCCCTAGAGCAGCTTCGGGACTCTCTGATCACTGTCTGGTTCATCTTCTTCCAACCTACAGACAGAAATTAAAATCAGCCAAGCCTATAGTAAGGACTGTAAAGAGATGGACCAATGAAGCAGAGCTGGAACTACAAGACTGCTTTGATTGCACGGATTGGAGTGTTTTTGAGGCTGCAGCCTCTGACCTGGATGAGCTCACAGTTACTGTTACATCATATATCAGTTTCTGTGAGGATATATGCATTCCTACTAGGACTTATTTATCATTCAACAATGACAAACCATGGTTTACAGCAGAACTCAGGCAGCTTCATCAGGCCAAAGAGGATGCTTGCAGAGGTGGGGATAAAGTCTTGTACAATCAGGCCAGGAACACACTGAATAAGGAAATCAGAGTGGCTTAAAGAAGATACTCTGAGAAGCTGAAAACGACCCTGCTTCAGTGTGGAGTTGCATGAAACAACTTATGAATTACAGGACTCCTACCCCCAACCCTGTGGTGGACCAACAACTGGCTGATGACCTGAATGTGTTCTACTGTAGATTTGAAAGGCCCAATCTCACACCCCACACCCGCTCTGACCTTCACTTCACACAAACACCAACACCTCCTGCAACCCCCCTCCTCCCCCATCTGATCCTCAACCTGAACTTAAGATCTGTGAAGAAGAGGTGTCCCATGTCTTTTGGAAACAAAAGACTAGGAAAGGGCCCAGATGGTGTTTCACCCACGTGTCTTAGATCCTGTGCTAACCAGCTGGCCCCCTTCTAAACACAGATCTTTAATAGATCACTGGAGCAGTGTGAAGTCCCATGCTGCTTCAAAAGCTCAATCATCATTCCTGTCCCAAAGAAACCAAAAATCACAGGACTTTATGACTACAGACCTGTTGCTCTGACGTCTGTGGTCATGAAATAATTTGAGAGACTGGTGTTGGCCCACCTGAAAAACATCACTGGACCCTTTCTAGATCCCATTCAATTTTCTTCAACTTCCAGCACCTGTATAATCAGCACTGGTGCCCCCCAGGGATGTGTGCTCTCCCCACTACTCTTCTCCCTGTACACCAATGAATGCATCACTTAGGACCCCTCTGTCAAGCTCCTGAAGGTCACAGATCACACCACTGTCATCGGCCTCATCCGAGATGACGATGAGTCTGCATACAGAAGGGAGGTTAAACAGTTGGCTGTCTGGTGCAGTCAAAACAACCTTGATCTGAACATGCTCAAAACGGTGGAGATGATTGTGGACTTTAGGAGGAACACCCCAACACTGACCCCCCCCCCCCCCCCCTCACCATTCTAAACAGCACAGTGGCAGCAGTGGAGTCATTCAGGTTCCTGGGCACTACCACCTCACAGGACCTGAAGTGGGAGACCCACATTGACTCCATTGTGAAAAAGGCCCAGCAGAGGTTGTACTTCCTTCGCCAGTTGAGGAAGTTACACCTGCCACAGGTGCTTCTGATCCAGTTCTGCTCAGCAGTCATTGAGTCTGTCCTCTGCACTTCAGTAAATGTCTGGTTTGGTTCAGCTATGAAATCAGACATCAGAAGACTACAAAGGACAGTTCGGACTGCTGAGAGGATTATTGGTTGCCCCCTGCCCTCCCTTCAAGAACTATACATTTCCAGAGTGAGGAAAAAGGCTGGAAAAATCACTCTGGACCCCACTCATCCCGCCCACTACCTTTTTGAAGTGTTGCCTTCTGGCCGATGCTTCACAGCTCTGAGCACCAGAACCGTCAGGCACAGGAACAGTTTTTTCCCTCAGGCTATCCATCTCATGAATAGTTCAAACTGCCCCATTGAGCAATAATTATGTGCAATACACAGTTTAGTCTTTTTATATTTATACAACACATCCTACCTCTTCTGCCATTCCATTCCCTTGCACTGTATATAACAGATTTGTATTTAAATTTGCACTATGTATGTGTATGAAAGTATGTATGTATTTGTGTGTCTGTGTGCGTATGTATGTATGTGTGTATTGTTGGGCCTCATGTATTCAGATAGAAGACAAAGGCAGGCCTAACAGTCATACAAACATTCCTGAAGCCCCCTCCTTCTAAGTCGTAAATTTTACTGACAAAAATCGCGCCAAAATCAAACAAAGGGAGTCCAAAACAGACTACAGATCCATGAAGCCTTGCCCTCTAAAGGATCGAGCTCTCAACTCCTATTGGATGAGGCACACCACAGAACGTCCCTCAAACATGACATCATCAGGACTTCAAATAATTCTGAAATGCTTCCAGAGTTGCTTCCAGCGACTTAGTTCACCGAATACGGACGTAGCTTTTTGCTGCTCTCCGGTGCAGCCTCGTGGCATAAGGAAATAATGTCCGACTTGAAACTGTAGCCATACAATCTCCATCTCGCTGGACGAATTGAGATTACTCTGTGTTCAACCGAACACTCTAACGGATCCGAAGGAGACCGCCGAGCAATTCGCATCTTCATCCGTTGGCCTACAGAAGTGAAGAGATTAAAGATTTCTCTTCCATCTTCAATCAAGTCGACATTTCTGAGTTCTCCGCCAGCCCGCCGAGAATCAACAGCCGTACCGCCCTCTGAGAATCAACAGCCGTACCGGCCGCCGACAATCAACAGCCGTACCGCCTGCCGACAGCGCGAGGAAACGACCTCTCGTCATCACACGAGCCTCAAGGAACCGGGTCAAAGTTAAAGGACGGAGGAAAACACATTCTACCTGTGTCCTCATGCGATTCAAGTAAGAGGTTACGTCTGGGCAGAGATAGAATATTATAGCGTGTTATTCTTGTGTTTCAAGGTTTTTGCTTGTACAGTTTACGGACCGCCATGTCCGCTCATTATCAATACTCAGGGTATTAATTATCACAAATTTGTTTTGCTGTATTGTGGTCCAACCAAATTGGACTGTTGTGCATTTTCGCCATCGCGGGTGAGACAGCAACTGAGTTCATCCATTAAAGAGTCAAATAACAAGGGACTTTTACGAGCCCCGCTCGTAAAACCGCGTCTCTGAGTGATGAACACGGCTGCTTTATCTCCAGCTATTGCGAAATCAGCTTTCAGGCTGTCACTTAATCATCTCTCTCTCTCTCTCTCTCTCTCACTAACCACACTGACACACACACACACACACTGTCACACACACACCTTGTGTTATAGAATTATTTTTATTTCCATATCTAATCATATCACTATTTAGTTTGTAGTTGTAAGTCAGAAGTTTATTGACTGCATTGTATTAATTATTAATTGATATTACTGCATAAATAAACCTTGTTATATTACAAAGAGAAGTGTTTTGGTTTGTTTCGCATACGCCTGTGTCATGCTGACGGGATGTCAGTGCTCGGATTCAAACCTTCATTCATTGTTTTTTTCCCGAAAATCGATATTCTTCGGATGTCGATTTTCCTAAGAAAACAATCTAATATTGAGACTGTTTTAATATTCGGTTATTAGTCCCTGATTTCAGGGTGGTGCCCCGTCAATGTTAATCCTTATTAATATTCTATTGATTTTTGATAATTGATAATTATCTTTGATGATTGTTGAATTTGAATGATCAATAAGCTAGTGTTAATTTTAATTAATGTTTCATCGACGTTAACAATTAACGATTATCTTTGATAACTGTTGATTTAAAGGATTAAAAAAAGCTAACATTGATTCTCATCAATGTTCTATTGATTTTAATAATTAATAATTATCTTTGATAATTATTAATTATTGCTAATAACCAAACTTGGTCCTAAACGTAGCACACTACATTTACTGGAGTCCCATATGAGGTTTTAATGAGTTAGATACAATTAATTAATTTAAATATTGATTAATAACTACAGAAATAATTATTAATTATTTCTGATAGTAACACTGATCTAAACAACCAGTAAAGCCCTACAGTATGTATGTATGTGTGTATGTGTGTATATATATATATATATATATATATATATATATATATATATGTATATATATGTATGTACGTATATGTGTGTATGTATGTGTGTGTGTGTGTGTGTATATATATATATATATATTGTCTTATTGTGTATTCTATATATACTATATTTTCTATTAAATTTGTATTTATTTGTTATTATTTAATAAGCAGCAGGGGCGTGGTCAAGCATCTGTCCGGAGAGAGAGAAAGCGGTAAGGATGCTTGCATCTGAACTAGATTATGTTTAACACCTGTTTATAATTCCAGTGAGCATGGGGAGAGTGGCATATAGCAGCCACGCCACCAGCAGAGGAGAGAGAGAGAGTCTGGCACAAGTGCGCCTACAGTGCTCGTGGAAGCTGATTTATATTTGTGAAGCTAATGTGTTTTATGTTCGTGAAGCTAATGAGTTGGAGTGCCTATGTGCCTCTGAGACTGTTGAGTTTTGTGAAGCTGTAAAGCATTGAAGTGGTTGATTAAAAGCCTTACCTGAGTCTGGAAAACCTGCTTCCCTGTGTCCTCCTTCCCATCTGTTTGTGGAAACCCTCACACTGGTGCCGAAACCCAGGATTGAAGGAAGTATGCCCCATGGAGTCCTCGCAGTTGGCAGAGATCCTCCAGTCCCTCGCCGGCCTACACCAGTCCCACCAACAATCCCTGCTTGAGCTTTGTCAAGACCAAGATCGCCGGTTCTTCAAGATCCTACGAGTACAAGCAGAGGACCAGCATGCGATCCGGAACCTCCTCAGCCAGGAGAGAGCCCCGGCCACGACCCCGGACAACCACAGCCCCCTGTCCCCACCCACACTCTTGAAGATGGGGGCAGAAGATGACCCAGAAGCCTTCCTCGATCTTTTCGAGCGGACCGCGGAGATCTGGGGCTGGCCGCGTGACCAGTGGGCGGCCAAGCTCCTCCCGTTGCTGTCCGGGGAAGCCAGGCTTGCTGCACAACAACTGCCGGTGGCTAACCTCCTGGCTTATGAGGACCTGAAGAAGTCCATCCTGCAGCAGGTTGGCCGCAGTCCAGAGCAGTACCGCCAGTTCATTCGATCAATGAAACTGGAGAGGACCGGCCGCCCGTTTGCTTTCTCCCAATGGCTCTGAGACGCATGCCGGAAATGGCTGCTAGCGGGGGATCACAACGTCGTGGGATTGTTCGACCAGGTTGTGCTGGAGCAGCTAATCCATCAACTGCCAAAAGGAACGGCGGAGTGGGTCCAGTGCCGCCACCCGGCATCGCTGAAAGAGGATGTCCATCTGGTGGAGGACCATATGGCGGCATACCCAAGGGCAGAAGAGCCCTCCTACTCTCTCTCCCCTCCCTCTGGGTCTTCCCCGTTTTCTTCCCCCTCCCCTCTTCCCTCTCACTCTGCTCTCTCTCCAGAGCCCGTTCCTGCCCCGTGGTGGTGAGGAGCCCTGCCACCGAGGCCAGTTGTCTGCACGCAGGGGTTTGCACCGCCCCCAGCATCTACAGTGCCCCGCCGCTCTCCCCCTCAGGTGGAAATGTCCGCCGACGCAGGTGCGGGCGTGGCGCCTGGGCCGGCCTGCTGGAGTTGTGGAGATCCGGGGCATTTCTGGGATCAATGCCCTGTGATGGAGCTGGGGACAGTGGTCCAGATCCCCGACACTCTGCAGGCTGCCCCCGACCGGGCCGGAGTGTACCGGATACCGGTAAGTGTCAAGGGGGGTACTCGGCAAGTATTGGTGGACACGGGTTGTAATCAAACCACTATCCACCAATGCTTGGTTCAACACGAGGCTTTGGGCACAGCTAAAAGGGTCAGGGTAATAATCCAATGGCAGGTCACTTAGGGGAAAGGAAAACACTGAACCGACTAATAGCCCGTTTTTATTGGCCGGGCATTGGCGGCGATGTTCACCGGTGGTGTGCGGCATGCCGTGAATGTCAGCTGGTGAATCCACCGGCCACCCCAAAAGCGCCATTGCGCCCCCTTCCGCTCATCGAGGTCCCCTTCGAGAGAATTAGAATGGACTTCGTCGGGCCATTAGAGTGGTCAGCACACGGACATCGCTTTGTATTGGTCCTAGTGGACTATGCAAAGCGATATCCGGAAGCAGTGCCTCTACGCAGCATCTCAGCATGTAGTGTTGTGGAGGCACTTTTCAAAATAATTTCCCGGGTGGGTATTCCGAAAGAAATCCTCACCGATCAGGGCACAACCTTTATGTCACGGATACTACATGAGTGTCAACAGGCATTCACGCAGGTTAAAGACAGACTTTGCGGGGGGCTGCTTTTACATTCACTTGATTTCTCTCTCCCCTTTTTTTGCAGCGGACTCTCCAGACAGAGGGCTGGGGTCCGTGCTGTCGCAGGTGGTGGAGGGGGAGGAGCGCGCGGTGCTGTACATCAGTCGCAAGCTCTCGCTGAGAGAGACAAAGTACAGCACCGTAGAAAAAGAGTGTCTTGCCATCAAGTGGGCAGTCCTCACTCTCTGGTACTACCTGTTGGGGCAGGCCTTCACTCTCTGTTCGGATCACGCCCCACTCCAATGGCTCCACCACATGAAAGATACCAACGCGCGGATCGCCCGTTGGTATCTGGCTCTTCAGCCATTTAAGTTCAAGGTGGTCCACAGACCGGGAGCGCAGATGGCTGTCGCCGACTTCCTTTCCAGAAATGGGGGGGGGGGGGGGGGGGAGTGGTAGACAGGCCGGATGTCACCCCGGCCTGAGTCGGGCAGTGGGGATGTGGTAGCGGAGGCATGGTCAAGCGTCCATCCAGAGAGAGAGAAAGCGGTAAGGGCACTTGCACCTGAGCTAGATTATGTTTAACACCTGTTTCTAATTCCAGTGAGCATGGGGAGAGTGGCATATAAGCAGCCATACCGCCAGCAGAGGAGAGAGAGAGAGTCTGGCACAAGGGCACCTACAGTACTCGTGGAAGCTGATTTATAATTGTGAAGCTAATGCGTTTTATGTTAGTGAAGCTAATGAGTTAGAGTGCCTACGTGCCTCTGAGACTGTTGAGTTTTGTGAAGCTGTAAAGCATTGATGTGGCCGATTAAAAGTCTTACCTGAATCTGGAAAACCTGCTTCCCTGTGTCCTCCTTCCCTTCTGTTTGTGGAAACCCTCACATTCACATATGACATAAGTATTCAGACCCTTTGTTGACACATGAAATTTAGCTCAGGTGCATCCCATTTCTCTGGATCATCTTTTTGAAATGTTTCTACACTTTGATTGGAGTCCACCTGTGGCAAATTCAATTGATTGGACATGATTTGGAAAGAAACACACCTGTCTATATAAGGTCTCACAGCGGAAAATGCATATCAGAGCAAAAACCAAGCCATGAGGTCAAAGGAACTACCTTCAGAGCTCAGAGACAGGACTGTGTCAAGGCACAGATCTGGGGGAGGCTACAAAAAAAAAAAAAAAAAAAAAATCGGCCGCATTGAAGGTTCCCAAGAGCACAGTGGCCTCCATAATTCTTAAATGGAAGAAGTTTGAAACAACCAGGACTCTTCTTAGAGTTGGCCACCTGGCCAAACTGAGCAATCAGGAGAGAAGGGCCTTGATAAGAGAGGTGACCAAGAACCCGATGTTCACTCAGGATGAGCTCCAGAGATCATGTGTGGAGATGGGAGAAATTTGTGAAGGACAACCATCACTGCAACATTCCACCGGCCAGATGGAAGCCTCTCCTCAGTGCAAGATGCATAAAAAAAGCACCTAACGGACTTTCAGACTGTGAGAAACAAGATTCTCTGGTATGATGAAACTAAGATTTAACTGTCTGGCCTCAATTCCAAGCATCATGTCTGGAGGAAACCAGACAACGCTCATCACATGTGCAATACCATCCCAATGGTGGAGCACGATGGTGGTAGCATCAGGGGTGTTTTTCAACGGCAGGGACTAGGGGACTGGTCAGGGTTGAAGGAAAGCTGAACACAGCAAAATACAGAGATATCCTTAATGAAAACCTGGTCCAGAGCACACAGGACCTCAGACTGGGCCGAAGGTTTACCTTCCAACAGGACAATGATCCTATGTACACAGCCAAGACAATGCAAGAGTGGCTTAGGGACAACACTGTGAATGTCCTTGAGTGGCCCAGCCAGAACATGGACTTGAACCCAATCGAAGAGAACTGAAAATGGCTGTCCACCAATGGTACTATGATTGACTAATTACCCTGTCAGTGGGTTAGTGACATACTGTATTATGTCCACAACCAATATGCAATTCAGACTGAATTGTTCAAACTTGTGGAAACTGGTCAAATTGGAATAATCATGGAGGTCTACAAGACCAGGAGAATGCTACTTTTTTTTTTTTTTTTCAAATGTATTTTTATTAAACTCTCTTTATGCAAACAGAAAAAATAAAATATTCACAAAAGCAATTCTGGACAGTGACTGGACACAGTTCTTAATTTTACTTAGAGTTAACAGTTTACATAGAACTTCTCTCTGCTGATTTGTAATTTGTGGTAGATCCATCTTTGCAAAAAAGTTAATCATGTCTTGCTTTGAATGTAGATTAAATTGAGAGGTATATAGCTGCTTATAAAATATTTTAAATATATTATTAATTTCTTTATTTTCACAGTTAAGAGTGCCCTTCGAATCTCTAATGCAGGAAATATTCTGGGTATAAGCCCTGTTTCGGAGAAAATTAGCCAAATAATGATTAGGATTGTTAGCAAATTCATACATCCTTCGCCGCACAAAAAAACCTGGATTGTTTTTGTTAGTCTCGAAGGCAGTTTTGTTTGTCTGTATGTCATTTCTAAGTTTGTCAGATGGGGAGGAGTTATATCTGGCCTGAAGGTCATGAAGTTCCAGCTCCAGTTTTCTTTGCTCCTTTCTAATTTTCTTTTTTAGTCCAGCTGTATATGATATAATTAGACCACAAAAGTAAGCTTTCGCCATATCCCATAATAGACCGGGGGAGATACAAGGGGTCTTATTTTCTTTAAAGAAATGATTGAACTGTTCTTTTAAAAAAAAAAAAAAAAATCTAAATTGGGGTCATGATTCAGAAAAGGGCTGTATCTCCAAGGTCTATTCAGAAAGGCAAAATTAGAATAGCTTAGGCCTATAAAGGTGGGAGCATGATCCGATATAATAATATCACCAATACTACAGCACTTTACATTACTAAAATAAATTTTAAGGGTCAGAACAAAGTTGATTCTACTGCTTGTTTTATGTACAGCTGAGTAAAATGTAAATTCCTTGTCATTAGGATGTAAAATGCACCGAGCATCAACCAGGCCAAGTTCGCTGCAGGTATCTGAAACAGCTTCGGCTCATTTAGACATTGGACTTTGCACTGGTGGGGATCTATCCATCACTGAAGAAACATAACAGTTATAGTCCCTGGCTATTACAGTGTTGTCACAAAGCCGATCAGCAAATTTAGAGAAAACATGGGAAATTAAATCATTAGACAGTTTAGGTGGAAGTTATATGTTCAGGAATGACACTTTTTGGCCATGACACTTTTTTTCTACCAGATTTGTCAGAGATCATTTGAACATCAGACAGAGGCAGGTGCTTATTAATTTGAATGGCTTTTTCTAGTAAAAGATTAATTAAACACCTGTCCTACCCAATCCTGGTTTAACTTAATTTGCTGATAATTTACTCACCATCAGGCCATCCAAGATGTATCTGAGTTTCTTTCTTCATCAAAACAGAATTTAAGATTTTTAGGATTTCATTTCAGGCCTCCTCCTTTAAACAATGCAAGTGAATGTACTCCATTTTTTGGACGGTCCAAAATGTATATTTAGGGTGCATCAAAATAATCCACATGACTCAAGCAACTGCTACTTCTGCAGGGTGGACCCTTCCAAACGTTGGATTGGCAAGAATGCACCTGCTATCATGTATCCGGACCTTCCTTCATCCATCACCCCAGTGCCACACTGCCATGAGCTCCCCGTACCCACTTCTCCGGAGAGAGAGCAGGCGTCTTTAGAAGAGAGCAGCAAGTCAGAGAGCGAGGGAGACATTGTAGATCCAGATGACAATTTCAGAGGTGGAGCTGAGGAGAGAAACCCATACTACCCCAACCAAAAAGACCTCAATGACTTGATTAGAGATCTTGGTCTCACCAAGTCCAATGCTGAGCTTTTGACATCTAGGCTCAAGCAGTGGAATTTGTTGGATGAAAGTGTGCAAGTCGCAGACGAGAAAGCGTCACCAACCTTTTTCCAGCTTATTCACCTGTCAAGATGGGCTCTGCTTTTGCCAAAATGTGACCAGTGTGTTCGAGGCAATCGGAATCGCCTGTAATAACACTTACTACCCAGGAACAAAAATTGTGTTACATAGTGTTATTTGGTATCATACATCAACTGCAGGCCTGCAGCTCTATTCAAATAAATGACATAATTAGTAAATAAGATATTAAGTATGTGAATATCTATAGGGAAAAAATGAGGAGGGCAGGGAGGCAGCACTACCAAACCCAGTGTAAACATGCTCAAATTTATGCCCACTGACTCCGTGTATTAACCAAACCTTAAATTGTCTGGAAAGCTCAGCAGATGACCACTGTAACGTATGCTGGAACTGCTGACAATGATGGCAATGACATCACATTCACATTCAATACTTGACAACTAGACAATGCAAACATGAGGGCTTAAATACAAGACATGGGAGAACATAAACCAATGAACAAACAGAACTCATAACAAGCTAATTAAACAATAAACCAATGAAAACATGACACATGAACATGGAGGGAAAACAGAAATCACATGACAAGGGAAACAGGAACACATGACATGAAACAGGAACTAGAATTTCAAAATAAAAGACATGAATCAACAGAATACACATGACATATCCCCCCCACTAAGGGGTGGCTCCTGACACCCCAACACATAAACAAAACACGTAAAACATGACATAAATTCAAAGTTCTATAGGGAGTGGTGGGGGGGGGGTTGTCTTGAGGCGTGGGGCGTGGCGAGAAAGGGCGAGGGGCATGGGACCAGGGCAAAGTCCGTGGGGGGTGAAGCCATGAGAGGCTCGAGGGGTGGAGCCATGGAAGGTGGAGCCGTGAGAGGCTCGAGGGGCGGAGCCATGGAACATGGTGCCCGGAGAGTAGCCAAAGACTCGAAGGGCCAGGGTGGAGCCGATGGCAAGGAGGACCAAGGCGGTGCTGGAGGCTCGGAGGAGCAAGGCGGAGCTGAGGGATCGGAAGACTGAGGTGGAGCCGGTGGGACTAAGGACCAAGTTGGAGCCGTAGGGAAGGAGGTCCCCGGTGAAGCTGACAGGCTGAAGGACCGTAGTGGAGCCGAGGGAACGCCGAGCTGAGGCAATGTCGAGGGACCGACAGGCCAAGGCGAAGTCCAGGGCTCAGAGGGTCCAGGCGGGATCGGAGGGCCGAAAGTTCCCCCCTGCCTGCTCAGGAGAACTAAGGGTGGGTATAAGGGTGGGAACCATCTCCAGGTCCCACTGCTCAGGTGTGGCTGTGACATAGAATGGAGCAGGCTGAGGCGTTGCAGTGACGTGGCATGGAGCAGGCTGAGGCGTTGTTGTGACGTGGCATGGAGCAGGCTGAGGCACTGCTGTGACGTGGCATGGAGCAGGCTGAGGCGTTGCTGTGACGTGGCATGGAGCAGGCTGAGGCGTTGCTGTGACGTGGCATGGAGCAGGCTGAGGCGTTGCTGTGACATGGCATGGAGCAGGTTGAGGCGTTGCTGTGACGTGGCATGGAGCAGGCTGAGGCGTTGCTGTGACGTGGCATGGAGCAGGCTGAGGCGTTGCTGTGACGTGGCATGGAGCAGGCTGAGGTGTTGCTGTGACGTGGCATGGAGCAGGCTGAGGCGTTGCTGTGACGTGGAACTCTGGCTCAGCGGCGGCCATGATGTGGAACTCTGGCACGGCGGCGGCCATGACGTGGAACTCTGGCTCGGCGGCGGCCATGTCGTGGAACTCTGGCTCGGCGGCGGCCATGTCGTGGAACTCTGGCTCGGCGGCGGCCATGTCGTGGAACTCTGGCTCGGCGGTGGCCATGTCTTGGAACTCTGGCTCGGCGGCAGCCATGACGTGGAACTCTGGCTCGGCATCCGCCTCCCCTTCAGTGAACGGGGAACCAATGAACCGTAGGGCGAGGTCGATATATTGAGCCAGGCTGAGGGAACTGCGACCACCAGGCATCAAAAAAGAAATGGACTCATTTAGTCCAAATCTAAAACAGTCATTGAGGGCAACCTCATTAAAGTCTACTTGGCTGGCTAGACCACAGAAGTCCTCAACATGGTCCTCCAGGAGACGATTCCCCTGACGTAGGCGCAGAAGTGAAACTGCTGGGTTCATGGTGGTCTAGTATTCTGTAACGATGTTGGCTGGCACTGCTGACAATGATGGCAATGACATCACATTCACATTCAACACTTGACAACTAGACAATGCAAACATGAGGGCTTAAATACAAGACATGGGAGAACATAAACCAATGAACAAACAGAACTCATAACAAGCTAATTAAACAATAAACCAATGAAAACATGACACATGAACAGTGAGGGAAAACAGAAATCACATGACAAGGGAAACAGGAACACATGACATGAAACAGGAACTAGAATTTCAAAATAAAAGACATGAATCAACAGAATACACGACAACCACATTTGTATGCATATTGAAATACGGAATATCAGTCAGCAGGGGCCCGGGAAGGATACCCTCCAGGTGGTGAGACTTTTTCCAGAAAGGCTGCAACATCCTTGGGTTGTTTGAAGAATCTCTCCTTCCCGTCATATTTAATCCTGAGGACAGCTGGATACAACATGGCAAAAATGATTCCATTCTCCTTCAGCTGCTGTTTAACCAGGTAAAATGTTTGTCTCTTCTTTATCACAGCTGTAGAGAAATCCTCAAATAACATGATTGGGATGCTGTTGTATGACAAAGCCTGTGCTTTCCTTGCTGCTTGCATGATCCGGACTTTGTCCTGAAAGTTGTGAAACTTTACAATAACAGCGTGGGACCGCTGTCCAGGGGGGTGGGGGACGGGACGGCAGGTGAGAGTGCGGTGGTAGCGATCTAATTTAACAGCCCCTCCTTTGAATCTAACTTACAGTAGCTCCGGCAACCAGGTTTTGAAAAATGATATAGGGTTACTGCCCTCGCTGCCTTCTGGTAGCCCGATGATGTGTACATTACACCGCCGTCCAATATTTTCCAGGTCTTCAATTTTATTCAAGGCTGCCTCTAGCTTGTTCTCAACTTCAGTGAGTTTAGCAATGTGGTTCACTATGGCGTCCTCGGAGTCTGAGATGTGGCTTTCTGCTTCGGTGATCCATGTATCGAGTGTGGCAATTTTGGATGAGCAAGCTTCTAGATTCTTAAGAACCCGGTCAATCTTTTTGTCGAAGGAGGATTCCATGCCTTTAAGCACTTCAGTGGTTATACTTTCCACTAAACTGTCGGCCTCCACATGACTCAGAAGTGGCGGAGCCTGGTCCGCCATGCTGGCTTGACTGTTCTGAGGTGACTTCTCCTGATTTAGCAGATTTCGCTGTGAGGGTGATCTTCCTTTGAGTGCTTGGTATTCTCCGACTTCTTGCAGAAAGTTCTCACTTCCCTTTGCCGTTGTATGTCTGGAATAAAAACTGAAAACAGTAGTGAGCTGTGGGAGACCAGGCGTCGAGCTGCTACTCTGCCATTTGTATCATGCGACCCTCCTGAATGCTACATTTTGATGGCTGTCAAATGCTTTTTATCTCCAGATTGGTGTAGTTATGTCATTTACCAGCTAACTGACCTTTGCTAACCAGCCAAACCCCGTCTTAATCAGTGATATTATGTCCACAACCAGTATGCAATTCAAACTGAATTGTTCAAACTTGTAGAAAATGGTAAAAATTGAATAATCATGGAGGTCTACAACACCAGGAGAAAGCTACTTTTTAATGGCTGTTAAATGCTTTTTGCCTCCAAAATGATGTAGTTATATCTTCTACCAGCTAACTGACCTTTGCTACCCAGCCGAACCCAAACCCCTTTGGGACTAATTACAAACTGAACAACTCACACATTCTTATGCATTGCCAATTTCGGTAACGTCTGAATCGAAATAAGCCTGAATTCTGTATAAACATCATTTAAAATTAATTTACAGTGGATTTTGAAAACACAGAAAGTACTTTGACTATTTATTTCAGAAATCCAACACACCACTCGTACAAACCAACTAGACAACTCTGTCTCAGTGGTGAACAGACCGGCCAGCTGAGAATCAGAGGTACAGATATAAATCATGTACATAAGCATACTGGTTAGCCAATTGGGCATCTTCACTTTTTTGCTTGTGGTACATATTTGGAGCAGAATTTTAAGTTTTTTTATTTTTTTTTAATGCATTCTTGAAGCGTTCAAATGTAGACCCAGAAGTGCTTAATCATGCACTGGAGCCATGCATGAATGGCCTACCATCCTAATCAGTGATCAGTGCTTGAGAAGTATGATGTCTTTGTGTCTCCTAAATCCTTAAGGATGTGGAAGAGCTTGTTTTTATATCTAATATTCTCAAAC
This sequence comes from Myxocyprinus asiaticus, assembly GCF_019703515.2. NCBI lineage: Eukaryota > Metazoa > Chordata > Actinopteri > Cypriniformes > Catostomidae > Myxocyprinus > Myxocyprinus asiaticus. The sequence continues at coordinate 22,767,212 of NC_059375.1, read as the reverse complement.
CATGCTTCTTTTCTTGCTGTAGTATCAGTATGTAGTATAATGTAAATAAGTGGCAAACATGAAATGTTGTGGCATGACAGTTGGGCGTCCCATTCAAGGTCTAAAATACCCATAGAAGGCTATTATTTAGCATTACCATTCATCTAAATTGCAGTTGCTTGATTGACGCAGGATCCTTGCTTGTGGACACTCGGCTCTATGTATGTGAGTTTTTGAGGCAAGTGCCTGAGCCATAAATGCCATGTGACCACAACTCACAATGCTGATTGGCTGATGGTACTACAAGAATGCACAATTAAGTGCAAGAATGCACACAGTCCAGAGCCCTTCAATTGCATGTCCTGAGCTTCTACGTCAAAGGTGGCAGAAAGGATAAAATATAAATTCCATTCACTCTTTTAAGAGCCCTCCAAAAAATACTGGTCACTGAAAAAACATCTACCGGTACTGTACTACTTTTCAATGGCTGTCAAATTAGATTATTTTATCCCTCAGAATGGTGTAGTCACAGCATCTACCAACAGCGGCTAATTGCCCATGCTAACCTGTCAAACCTTAGCCCACTGGTCCTATTACACTGTCCTGCTTTTACTGTGTAATGTCCCTTCTCAAACTCTTGGTCAATTCTAATTTCTCTCTCATGCTACAGAGGAGAAACATTTGAGTAGATTTCTTTCTGTCCAAATACATTTCAAGTACTTTCAGTATCCTCACAAAATCCATACTCTAACAGGTCATCAAGTAGCAGATAGAGAAACCCTATTGATGGTCCTTACAAAATTTGATCATTATCTCGCTCTCTCTCTGTTCCATCTCTCTCCACAATCTAAGACTCGCCGTGGGAGGCTCTCCTCTCCGAAGGGTGCTTGAGAGTTTGTGGCTGCTGCGTAGAATTAAGCCTGGGCTAGATCCCAGGCCTCATCCCTGCAGGACTCCTAATCAATGCCCGCCTCTCACCCTCCTCTCCCATAGCGACCTGATGTAATGGCTAATTGGGCTATTTGTGTGGAGGCGAGCGAGCCCGCCATTCTTCCTGCTTGTCAGCGGAAGGCTTGGTGCGTGTGTTTTATGATGTATCTGAGTCGTTTACTTATTTATTTGAAGCATGCACCTTCTGGAGTCTGTAAGGTGGTTTAATGGACTGCATCCCAGAAGAGTCTCCTGCGGCTCTGCGTGTGTGTGTGTTAATGTGTTCAAGAGGCCACGTCAGGTCTGCAGGAGTGTCCTACATGCTGCCACTTAGCATTCATTACACAGCGTAACCCTTTGGGGCATTTTTATTAACATTCCAATCAGTGTCGTGCCAGATTGCTCGATCTGCAGAAACAAATTGGGAATAGTCTTTGATATAAGGTCTGAAAACTCTCTGACAAGAGTAGGCAAACAAATATAAATTCATGTGCATGGCACATATTGAGATTTAGTCAATGAGCCAATCAGGGCCATTACTCCTCTGTTTGTTATTGAAATGACTCTACACAACAGTGGTACCTGGAATAGGCTATCGGTTTCACATACATTGAGATCTTGTTCCACAAAACAATAGGGCTGTGATGATGCAATCATACTGTATATAAAATTAAAACAATTCTGTGTGTAATATATAGAAATACCTACCAAAATAAATGAAATCTGAAAAAGTAAAACATGTAGAATATAGTAATTCATAATATGAAATTGTAATGTTCTATCATGATATGTAAAATGTTAGTTCTATTGTCTAGAACTGCAAAAACAGAAGTGCAGTAATGTTTTAGAAGTGCAAATTAATTTTTGGAAAATATTCAGCCACTTTGTACATTGACAATGTATCTTTTCTACCCAATAATTGAGTAATGTTAAGTGTATAAACCTGAAGAGAATAATTTCCGTTAAACTGAAATGGTCTGAAATAATGTCAAATTCGGTTAACTTTTATGAAAAAAAAAAAAAAAAATTCTCTGAAAATTGTCCACAGACCCCCTAGCACCCCCTCGCGACCCCCTGGGGGTACCCAGACCCCCTTTTGAAAACCTCTTGTCTAAGTTAGCACGAACTCCATATCCAAACTGATCCGTTTGACACATCTGTTTTCAGTTGCCTAGCGTTATCGATTACCAAAGTATGTGGTAATGGAGAACATTTTCAAAACAGACGGTTCTAGTCTTTCACGCCATTCTAGTGTGGATGAGAGGTGTAAATATAGTGAATTTTTTGCGGTTTCAAATGAAAACTTATAAGTGTGGACGTTGCCTGGCCAGAACAGTTTCTTTAAAGGTGCACAAGAGATTGAAACTGAACCTGCAGATTCAATCTTTCTCTCATGGACACACTGGTTCTCTTTTGCACAGTTTGGTGCAGTTTCAATCATAACTTGATGATGTCATAATGCATTGCAAAATACACTCATTGAGCACATTATAAGGAACACTATGGTCCTAATAAAGTGCCCGATGTGGTCTTCTGCTGTTGTAGCCCATCCACCTCAAGGTTAGACGTGTTGTGCATTCTGAGATGCTGTTCTGCTCACTACAATTGTACAGAGTGGTTTTCTGAGTTTCAGTAGCCTTTCTGTCAGCTCGAACAAGTCTGGCCATTCTCTGTTGACCTCTCTCATCAACAAGGCATTTCCGTCTGCAGAACTGCCACTCACTGAATGTTTTTTTGTTTTTGGCACCATTCTGAGTGAACTAGAGAGTGTTGTACATGAAAATCAGAGGAGATCAGCAGTTACAGAAATAATCAAACCAGCCTGCCTGGCACCAACAATCATGCCATGGTCGAAATCACTGAAATCAAATTTTTTCCCCATTCTGATGGTTGATGTAAACATTAACTGAAGCTCCTGACCCATATCTGCAAGATTTTGTGCATTACACTGCTGCCACATGATTGGCTGATTAGATAATCGCATGAATAAGTAGGTGTACAGGTGTTCCTAATAAAGTGCTCAGTGAGTGTATATTAAATTGTGACGTGTCGCGATACATATTGTATCGTAATGTGGTTGGCGATTCCCAGCCCTACAAAACAAGCAGTGGCAAGCTGCTGTTTCTTGTTTTCTCTTGTGCTTTATTGTTGTCTTTATTTTGTATTTCCCTGCAGCTGATTGATTCTCAGAATGGAGGTGGTTGACAGTTGCCCGCAAACTATTCTCACAGGAAGGCAGCGGTGAGATGGAGAGATGAAGGAAAGACAGAGGGTGTCATTCATCCTGTCTCACAATACACAGGTCTGTCACACTCCTCTCAATCCTCAATCCACTGAAGGTTTCACAAGACCTAGTGCTCCATGTTATTTGGTCAATAGCAATACTTGACCTTGAACACTAAAAATGTTTGTATGTTTGTTGCATACTTTCCTACAGCCTGTGTCATTTACTGTGTCACCTATGAGTTACGCCTCTCCTGTCAAGTCTTAGGATCAATCCTTAATTGTGTCAGTAATATATTTTACTACCTGGTGCCCACTTCCTAAATGATGTTAGTGTTTGCTGCATAACAAAGGTATCTAAGCTCCACAGGAACTGATCTAGAACGATGATGATGCATCTTTGAGGAAGAGAGAAATGAAAAGACATGGTGAGAAATAAACCTATTTCTGCTTTTTAGTGTGCACTCTGTCCAAGGTTATGCTACAATGTTTATATAATTTATATGTTGTCTTATACTAATGGAAAGGAGTACCAGTGTTGTAGTACTCAAGCTCGGTCTCAAGACCACTTTTTGAAGGTCTCGTCTCAGAATCGACCACATTTTTACTCGGTCTTGTCTCGGTCTCAGACAAATAGGACTCGGGATTTTATTTCAAGACCGGTCAAGACCACAACTGCAGAGATATCACTAAATTGCCTGTGCATTGTCTGATTTATTGTTAACATCATTACTGTGATTGTATGTAAAACTTCCTGCTTCAAATGCATGCAATAACTTGACTCATTTCTAATTTGAAATTTTTGTTACTGTTAATGGCTGTCACCCCTCCCAGCCCCCCTTCACACACACTCCAAGAAAGTGAATGCAGGAGACAGGAGAAGAAACTGTGGCTGACTGAGAGATGTCAAACAAATCTTCTGTAATAAAATTACCTAAACCAGTGTTTCCCAACCAATGCGCCCACTAGTGTGCCATGAAAGATTGTCAGGTGTGCCATAGAAAATTATCAAATTCCTCAAAATAAATAAATACCTTTTTCCGGTATTTTAGTGAAGGCACAGAGATGGTAGAAGAGTTTTAAAGTTGCCAATTCAGTATTTGCCATACAAAGTATTTTATGCAACCAGTTAAATATTTTGTCCATCATAACATTATTTTTCTACAAACTCTAGTCCGCTGTCAAACGCAACTCCTCACATGCCCACAAAATGATGCTTCATCATCACACTTGTAGTAAAAACATTGTCAGTGAACCGAATTAATGAATAGAATACAAAAGGTGTATTGTCTCACAGACTAAAAGCTGTTTATTTGTGCACAGCATAGAGTTACAGATGTTATGAACAGATGTGGCTTACTTGTCGCATTTCTCTCATGAAACATAATAAGAATGAGAAACTGTTACATACGATTACTAAAAGCAAATTCTCCTGTTTTAAACAAGTCCAAAAACACTATAATACGATGTGTAGATTCTGAGGTACTGTAATCTTCATGGAGCGCGTTTGACATCTGAACCAGTGAATGGAGGCCGGGCGGCTGCTCTCAGGTCCAAGTGCCTACTGGTCAGCCTCTGTCAGTGCTACTTATGTGTTTTTTGTTTTTTTCTCTCTATCAACCATGCAATTTTTACCCGGTGCAACTTATAGGTGCGACTTTATTTCTGGAAAAAAAACAGTAAATAAAAAATAAATGAAAAATAAATTATGTTGCAAGGATTAATTTGCAAGAACGAATCTACAAATTGGAAAAGACACAAATTTGTTGGTTTTGCATTATTCAATTAGTGCTCTTGGCATCTGTGATCTCATTATATGCTAGCGTACCTATGTTACTTGTTTTTTGGGCATAGCCGAATTTCAAACATTACAAGTACACGCTACTAAGACAGACAGAAAACATGGACAAGTTCTTGAAAAGGAAAACTATTGACGATGGTTATGTGGAATAATGGTGTGCCATGGGATTTTTTTAATTGTAAAAAGTGTGCCGTGGCAGAAAAAAGGTTGGGAAACACTGACCTAAACCACAAAGAGTTCATCTGCAAAAAAAGCATCCAAAAGAAAACACACAACAGTTTGTAAATTCTGCAATGCAATGCTTACAGAGACGGCTGGGACCACGTCAAACTTATATTGCCACTTAGAAAGGAAGCATAAAGAAAGGTAAGCTAAGTGTAAGTGATGCTAACAAACCTAGCTAGCTAACATTAGCAATCTGTCACTTGCTGCATTCCATTCAACTCGCAAAGTCGGACAGCAGAGAGTGGAGACCGAGTAATGCGCCTCCACTTTTTTAAATAGGCTGCTTTGCTTATGCTTGGAATTCTTTGTTCTATTTTCTAGATTTAGCTATGTGGTTAGCAAATTGCACACATTTGTACAAGACTTGTTGTTGGTTCAAAAACAACAAAAAACTTACTATATTGTGTAAGAAAAGACAGAGAAAAGTGAAGACTTAAGTACTGAATAATTGTTTGATATATTCTGTACTTGATGGTTTCTAGGGGAAGAGTCATCCAGAAAACCTGATGTAATGCTTGGACAATTTTATTGTTTTAGGTGGATGGTAAAACTTGGAAAAGGAGTGTTGAATAAAGATGGTTAAGTTGATTTCAACTCCTTAGTGTTTGTTTGTATTTGTTTGCTCATAGAAAACAAAGGAAAATTCATACACATAAAATTCACCTCTGCAATGCCTTCTGATTATTTTATCAAGACATTTCTTATGGTACACTGATACAAACACACACACACATACAGTATATATTTAAGCAATATCACACGAGCAAGAGTGCGATATGAACCTACATCAGCACTGCTGTGATTCGGCCGCAGGCCGAGTGCAGTAGGTAATAGCGTATTAGGGTATTTCTCCCTATTTCGCGGTAGCCGGTGCGCAAGAGTCTTTCACTATAGAAACCACAATTTTTCTGCCATTTTAAACAGTATGTCATTGTCCTCTCCAATGTGGAAAGTCCGGTAAGAGGTATGCGCCTTGAGTTTGTGTAATTAATCAGTCTGATGTGTCTCTCAGACTTGATGAGCCGTAATGCTGAAGTTGTTAGTTTAAAGCCATTTAAAGCTATTTTCTAGCTTTAGTAGTGTAGTAGTAATACAAGTGATCACGTAGTGCTGTTGTATGTAAACACCGACTTCACTGCACCTAACTGGCTCATATTACACACAAAAATGATCTTTTGCCACCACCTGCTGGCTAACATATGTAATGTCAAAAAATTACATATAAAGAGACACATAGCTCTTAGTAGCTCTTAACACATCTGTACTGCTCTTACACTTTAGTTTAGAATGGCAGGAACACAAGTGGAGTGATACACACAGTGAAGCGTCCGAGTGATGATGGTGTGAGACCATCAGTACTCATGGAATGTCTTTCGTCCGATCAGATTCGAGGACCATATATATGGCAATAAAAGAGGTGAATGAAGAGGAATCTTCATTTGTTTTCTGTGGGTGTTTTTATGGGAATGTGGAACTTTCAGATCAGTTTGAGGAGTGCCTATGGTTTGCATGTTCCACATTTTATCGTAAGTGTGTCATGCAGTGTGGGACTCGCACTGGTCTGATCTTGGTCTTGACTCGGTCTCGCCCTACCTTGGTCTTGGTCTTGACATGGTCTCAACCCCTGAAATTCTTGGTCTTGTCTCGATGCACTCTGGTCTTGGTCTTGACTTGGTCTCAGTTTAGGTGGTCTTGACTACAACACTGAGGAGTACTTATGCATATACAGTGGCCCCAAAAATGATTTAGATACGTTTGGACACTTAAAGGAATAGTTTACCCAAAAATTAAAATTCTTTCATAATTTACTCACCCTCATGTCATTTCAAACCTGTATGAAATTATTTCTTCAATGGAACACAAAGGAGATGTTAGGCAGGATGCTACTTAATTTATGAATTCCATTGCATTATATGTAAAATACCAAGCAAAGTGACATCTGCAAATAAATGATGCAAGACCTTTTCTCAGAACTAACTTCACATGTCTGAACCATTTTTTTAAATTACTTTTAATGAACTGACTTCAAGGTGATTATTATTTTGTGTGTGTGTGTGTGTGTGTGTGAGAATCATGAGGTCAGTTTCACTCATAGAGTAACTACAGGTGTAGTTCATATTTAAGGAATTGTTCACCCAAAAATGATAATTCTCTTATCATTTACTCACCCTTAGGCCAACTCAAACTCGTATGACTTTCTTTTTTTCTGTGGAAAACAAAGATATTTTGATGGAGATATGACGTGTATAAACTGATGATCCAAAACATTATGACCACTCATAGGTGAAGCAAATAACATTGATCTCACAACAACACATGTCAAGGTCTGGGTAGATTAGATGGAAAGCGAACAATCAATTCTCGTAGTCAACGTGTTGAATGCAGGAGAAATGGGCAGGAGTAAAGACCTGAGTGACTTTGATGAGGGCCAAATTGTTATGGCTAGATGACTGGTTCAGAGCATCTCTGAAACTGCAAGGCTTGTGGGGTGCAAGGAGTGACAAACTACAAACTGGTAACAGGTTGTTGGGCGCCCAAGGATCATCGATGCACAAGGGCAATGAAGGCTATCCCGTCTGGTCGGAACCGACAGAAGGTCTATTGTGGCACAAGTCACAGAAAATGAAAATTTATGATGGTTACGGGAGGAATGTGTCACAACATACAGTACATTGCACCCTGCTGCATATGGGGCTGCATAGCCGCAGAAAGGTCAGAGTGCCCATGATGACCCCTGTCCACCATCGAAAGCGCCTACAATGGGCACACGAGTGTCAGAACTGGACCTTGGAGCTGTGGAAGAAGGTCACCTGGTCCAATGAGTCCCATTTTCTTTTACATCACGTGGACGGCCGTGTACGTGTGCGCCGTTTACCTGGGGAAGAGATGGCACCAGGATGCACTGTGGGAAGGTGACAAGCTGTTGGAGGGAGTGTGATGCTCTGGGCAATGTTCTACTGGGAAACCCTGTGTCCAGCCATTCATGTGGATGTCATTTTGACATGCCAACTACCTAAACATCGTTGCAGACCAGGTACACCCCATTGGTATACCCTGATGGTAGTGGCCTCTTTCAGCAGGATAATGTGCCCTGCCACACTGCACACATTGTTCGGGAATGGTTTGAGAAGCATAATGAAAAGTTCAAGGTTTTGCCCTGGCCTCCAAATTCCCCAGATCTCAAGCCAATTGAGCATCTGTGGGATGCACTGGAGTAACAAGTCTGATCCACGGCGCCTCCACCTCGCAATTTACAGGACTTAAAGGATCTGCTACTAATGTCTTGGTGCCAGATACCACAGGATACCTTTAGGGACCTTGTAGAGTCCATGCCTCGGCAGGTCGGCGCTGTTTTGGCGGCACGCAGAGGACCAACAGTATATTAGGCAGGTGGTCATAATGTTTTGGCTCATCAGTGTATATCCATACAATGCAAGTCAATGGGGTACAACACTTCCAAGCTCCAAAATGACATAAAGGCAGCATTAAAATAATCCTATCACTTCAGAAGACATGGAGTTTTGTATGATTGACTTAAATTGTATGGATTACCTTTATGCTATCTTTATGTCCTTTTTGGAGCTTAGAAGTGTTGGACCCCATTGACCTGCATTATCTAGAAATATTCACATCATATTTCCATAAAAATATCTTAGTTTGTGTTTTACTGAATGAAAAAAAGTCAAACAAGTTTAATATGGCATTAGGGTGAGTAAATTATGGGAGAATTATATATTTTGGGGAAATTCTAATTCTTAACACTATTCCTTGATCTAATTACATGTTTCACCAATGTCTGGACACTTAAGTGTGGATGAAGTGACCAAATACAGCCTGAAAATCTATACGCATATTGTATATAGAAAAAGTATGAAACTATAAATTGCATGCTTTTTCTAATACATTAGAATTGACTTTCAAAAAATATTTTTAAGATTAAATTTAGCTTAATTTATTGCATTTTATAAGTTGATAACATGCATTGACAAGAAGAACTAGGAAAAAAAGAACTTTTTGTTCTGTGACCTTTATTAATGATTGCTTTGAACAGGGTTTGCAGCAAGACACTACGGTCAATGAATCTGCTTATTGTCTAATTGCAGTGGGGTCCCTTAGTTTTCATATTATTCATAAATATCTGAATATTTGAAATTATTAACTTTGAGATAAATATGTAAGTGTATTAAAAATATGATGGGAAAGACACTCCTCTGGTATTCACATTAAAACACCAAAAAACAAAGAAATGCTGCACTGTAAATCCTTTTCCTTTCTATGTGAATGTGAGGAAAGTGGGCATTGCAGAAAATAAATGGTGTTCATTCTTTTCTTTTTTTTTTTATCAAGAGCCTCTTGCTTTTCAGAGAACTTCATAGCTGTGGAGATGAAGTGAGGCTGGCTTTTTCATCAAACATCAAGCTTTAGTGTTACTCAAATGCCCAAGCTGGTAAATGATTCAGGGTATGTGAAGTACTTCATATTTCCTGAGCTTTGGGATTTATGTAATTTTCCCAACACCAAATGGTGACTGATGGACAGATAATGATGTAATTATCTTAGCGAGACTTGGTGCGCTCCCATTAAAGAGGATAATGTTGCTGTTGTCCTTCTGGAATTCAGTTGCTAATTTTACCCTTTAAAACTATTACAAAACGACAGCCCATATCCTGAATGAAGTTATCATTTAAGGTGCTAAGTCTGATGACGCAAAGCAAAGGTTAAACTCTTCTTCTGAACTAACTTGTAAAAGTTGAATGTGGATACTTGCGCAAAACATTTGAAAAATTACAGCCACACATTGTTTTATAAAAGGACTAAAAGGTCACATATTAACAGAGAAACTAATTACTTCAGGTCAACTTCATAATGAGAATGTTGATCAGCATGGTCTCTCATTCATGGATTAGATCTCCTTCAATTCACACAGCATTTATTGACTAGAATTTCATCATGTATTTCTCTGATTTCTTTTTGGGAGTTTTGTGGATTTTCTTTCCTGTTTTATGTAAAAAGTAACAGTTTTACATTTCCAGTTTAAGGCAGTATTGATAGACACATGTATTCATTCTATCATTCATCCATCCACCTACCCACCCATATTTAGTTGTATTAAAAAGCTAATTTTTTTTAGCATGGGAAATAGAATGATAAAAACAAGGAAACTGAGGAGATTTTGTTTTCAATGTACAATGCACTAATTCTAATCTTGCATACTATATAAACTGGATATTATCTCTGCTAGTAACTCTGCTAAAAAAAACTAACCCGGCTGCTCTCGCTTTGTCTGTGAATATAACAGGAAAGGCATGGAAGAGACATTGATGGCATAAAATGTAACGACATTGATCGAAGCAATCTTCTGGGGCTCAAGCCCCAAATGAGCCTAGGCCCAAAAGTTAGGAGATACCTTTGAGTGGATTTAAGTGGGAATTATTAGGTAAATGTTGGCTATTGTTACTCAGTTGCTACTGATAAGGATGGGTTGTTCACTGGTTAAAATAATTCAGTTCATGGAAATTATTAGTTATTAAACCATGAGAAATTTGTGGCCAAAAAAAAAAAAACAAAAAAAAAACTTTGCAACACAACTGAATCAAGGTGTGGACCAATTATCTGTGCAGTTGATGATCAGATGTGGTCCAGCAATGCAACAGGGATTTTGCTCCTTTACTCAGAAAACGTATTTGCCTCAAATATCTCTTACAAGTCAGTAGTCATTACCCATGTCAGTTAAATTTTTAACTTAATGGAGTTGGCTGTATAATTGTTACTGGAAAAAAAATGCTGGTAATGTGAACGTATATTTATGTGTACACATGAATGTAGATCAGTACAAAACATCCTCAAACACTAGACACATTTTTACATTATAAAGCTCAGCTCTTTATACGGTATACTATTAGATTACATTTAAATGGAACAATCAAGACAATTTGATATGGAAAATACTACTCATTTACACTTTAATATGAAGTTCAAAAGATGAAATTATTTGGGCTGATACATGTACATGATATGGATATTGTTAGTGCATTGTGAATTAAGTTTGTGAATTGGTAATGTTACTTTAATTAAATATTACCATTATCCGTACTTATCCGAGTGTAGGCAAGATTAAGAAGTAAATTTTATTGTAAGCAATTTCAATGTTTTTTTTTTTTTTTTTTTGTCTCTTCCCACATACAGGGATATAATAAAAATAAATGATGTGTATAAAACCGTCTCAGGAATTGTCAGAATTCTAAGTGAGTTTGATTCATGCACTGATAATCGTTCGTCTTGTTCATGATATGATGCATTATGCACTGCTGCAATTTATACTCAAATGCTTTCCCCTCTAGAATGTTATTTTTTTAGCTCTATGAAAACTGATTGCATATCAAATTACAATGACATCTTATTTTTACTGGCAGTACATAAAAAAATAAAACAAAATCTGATTTTCAGTTGGGCTGGCCACCTACTGTATATTGTTAGAGCATCCAACAGTAGTAATGATGTTAAAGTACAGATGTTTAAATGCCAGCAGTCTTGTAGTTTGTGACATGTGTTTGTGTTTGCTTATAGTTTGTGTAGGTTTCTGTTTCAGATGGCATTTCTTTGCTGTTCAGGTAATTTTGCTTAAAAATACACTCACTGAGCACTTTCTTAGGAACACTATGGTCCTAATAAAGTGCCAGATGTGGTCTTCTGCTGGTGTATCCCATCTGCCTCAAGGTTTGATGTGTGCATTCTGAGATGCAATTTTGCTCACTACACTTGTACAGAGTGGTTATCTGAGTTACCGTAGCCTTTCTGTCAACTCGAACCAGTCTGGCCATTCTCTGTTGACCTCTCATCAACAAAGAAGTTCCATCTGCAGAACCATCTGCTTATTGGATTTATTTATTTTTTTTTAGTTTATGGCACCATTCTGAGTAATCTCTAAAGACTGTTGTGTGTGAAAATCACAGGAGATCAGCAGTTACAGAAATACTCAAATCAGCCCGTCCGGCACCAACAGTCATGCCACCGTCCAAATCACTGAGATTATATTTTTCCCCCATTTAGATGGTTGACGTTAACATTAACTGAAGATCCTGACCTGTATCTGCATTGATTGGCTGATTATATAATAGCATGAATAAGTAGGTGTACAGGTATTCCTAATAAAGTGTTCAGTGAGTGTATCTGTTAAAGTCAGTGCATTCAGAATGTGAGTTGCTCAGGTAAAGGGCTTGGACATCAGACGTATTGTAGGTTGCACACTAAGTTCTGTCTTTATTAGATGCATTAAAGGCGCAGTTACACTATACTTCACACTCCATTAATTTTCTTTTATATGTATATGAACACGGTTGAATGGAAACACAAGCTTGTGTAAAGAAATTTTGTCTTCTCTGCATACCAAAGTCTATATTTCTTAAGCTTTGACCTGCGAATTCGTAAAACAAAAAGACGTTTGACCAATAAAGGATCTATACATCACAGATTGACTTCTTGGCTCAATACTAAAGAATACTACATAAAAGCTGCATTCTTTGCATTTTTGTAGTGTCCAAAGTAATTTTGCATACTCATTGCCAAAGCACACCTTAAAGGTTCACTGGCCACACCTAGCAGCATGGATGCAGCATCATACAAAAGCAATGGTTCGCGGTTACCAGTGCCATAGTGGGAATGCAGAATTAGCAGTCAGCCATGATTGATGTATTATGTGAGTGAAAGTGTCCGATAATAGGGGGATTACTGATACAAAGCAAATAATGTTTGGCCAGTCATTTGAGCTCAGTCAGTCATGAGGCAGCAACAAAATGCATAAAAGCATGAGTAAGAGGTCAATTTGCTGTTCGAAACAAATTACATAATGGGCAAAAAATATTATTTAAGTGACAATGACCAGCATGTAATGATTGTTGGTGCCAGACGGGGTGGTTTGAATATCTCAGAAACTACTGATCTCTTGGGATTTTCATGCCAACAGTCTCTAGATTTGACAGAGAATGGTGCAAGAAACAAAAAACAAAAGTGAACATGCCTTGTTAATAAGAGATGTACAGCAGTGCTGTGCAGAAGGGCATCTCTGAACATGTTCCATGTTGAATCTTAAAGGAATGTTCTAACGATTTTTGTGGTAATCAATATTATGTCACAAATACTGTCGATTGAGATTAACTTGTATTGAACACGGAATATTCCTTTAAAGTGGATCCATGGGAATAACAAATAATTGTAACACATTATTTTATTTATTGTTGCCTTCCTGTCAACTGTGCCTTGTGTCAAAGGCTCAGGCTGATGATGGTGTGGGGAATAATTTCTTCAAACCAATTGACCAGCCAATTGAGCTTGATTTAAATGCCACGACATACATGATTATTGTTGCTGACAGTTGTTGCTGTTGATGACCATGTGCATCCCTTTTTAGCGACTGTCTACTCATTTTCTAATGGCTAATTCTAACAGTTTGTCAATACAGCAGGAATATGTGTTGCTATCATGTCAGCACAGACCAGAATTTCTAAGGAATGTTTCCAGTATCGTATTGAATTCATGATTAAAAAAAATATCATCATGTATTCTATTAGCTGTCCTACCAAAGGATGGAATGAACCTCTCGAAGGTTCACAGTGTATTTCGTCCCTTTAACACAGCCTTCACCAAAGACATGGAAATTCATCTAAATTACCTTCAATTAGGGTCAGTCTGTCTTTTATTGAATGACATCTCTTCTACTATCATTTTGCTTGTAGTTCTTTTCATCTCAGTCAGCCAAGTATTCTGAGGTTAAGTAATGTTTTGTGTTGTGATCTGCCTTTTGACGGAAACTATATTTTTACAAAGTTCCAAAATAAAAAATCGAGTCTTATTACTTAAAGGGATAGTTTGTCCAATAATGAAAAATGTACTCACCCTCATTTTGTTCCAGACCTGTATGACTTTCTTCTGTGGAACACAAATTCACCATTCACTTTCATTGCATCTTCTTTCCATATAATGAAAGCAAATGGTGACTGAGACAACCATTCTGCCTAATATCTCCTTTTTTGTTCCACTGAAGAAAGTCAGAATACATGAGGTTGAGTAAATGTTGACAGAATTTCCAGTTTTGGTTCAACTATCGCGTTAATAATCAAAACATATCAATGACTTCATATATGAGACTTTGAGGAAGTTACAAATGTCACAGAAAATTTAACAGTATGCACTTTTGAATGCAGCTGAGCAAGCAGTGACATACTGCTGATAGGAAATATCTAGCCAGAGGACAAATGTGCTTGCTGCTGATGTGTTAATTGGGAAGGCAGCAGTGGCACTCACAGCTACTGCTGGGAGTTCTTCCTCTCCTTTGTTTATTCAAGACACAAACACCCGTGGCTGCTACACCAACATTCTTTGGAAACCAACACAATGAATTTGTGGCCTTGCCACACTGTTGGCCAGTGTTTTCTGAGAAAGCAGACAGAAAGCAAGACAGATAAGTGTTTTCATTTTTTTCTCTCTTTTTTTCTCTCTTTTCTTACCTGACCTGACAAGGAGCAGTTTCAGAATATTAGTCCCCTATGAGAAATGGTGACCTGACAAGGGTAATGAAATGGCGTGCTGATAAGGAGTGTGGATCTGTCAGATTACCACAGATCTAACTATACACAACACATGCACCAGTTTCAGGTAAATGTCATCCTTTCACATTGTCACGTGGAAGTTCCATCTTAGAGAAACCTTAATGCTGGGCTCTGACCAGTGGTAAAAAGACTTAACAGTGTAATGTACAGTATATAGCAAGGGGTCAAGGTTTGGCTGGTTACCTTGGGCCAGTTAGCCACTTCTGTTAGATGTTTTAACTACGTCATCTGCACCCAAAAAGCCAGTTTCTGGCTAATAAGGAAACCAAATGCTCCCGTTAGCTTAGCAGGTGTTTGGTTGACAACAGAGAAGTCTCCTAGCAAAATGGAAGAAGTCTCCTAGCAGAAATTGCAAAGGATAAATGATTCTATGCAATGCTAGCATTTGTTCCACAAGTGTATGATTATCAAATGAGAGTTTAATTTACCATATTTTACACACCTGACTCTGCAATGTTTGCTAAACAAGTTTTATTAGCATGTAATGTAGAAATTTTGACTGAAAGATGCTTTTTATTTACTGACAAAAATGAATGTTTATTACTATATTTGTAAATTTTTCTGGGTGCTGACATGTTTGCGTTACGTCATGTACCTTGATCTTTTGCGAACTGAGGATTTCCTTGTGAGTTGGAAGTTCAAGTAGCATTCTATTATATTTTCCCATTGCATTTATGGCTCTGGGGCCAGATTCACGAAAATGTTAAGAAAACAAAAAAGATAGAAAGTTCTTGGGATAAATTATAAGAAGTTTTTCTTAGGCATAAAATCACAGGCTTTGACATTGCATTATTATGCCAGCCAGCTTATAAGGTTGCCTTTTCTAATACAACAAATTCAATACTTCAACACTTGTAAATCATAACGATAAATGTATTTATATATTAACCTTTTTTTAAGCAGCAAGCACCTTGTGATATTTTTTTTTATGTAAATCTAGTGAGATGTGCTTGTTTAACGACATTTACCATCATAGGAGAATGTACTTGCTGGTAACCATATGACAACTTTTAATTTGACATGGAGGAAAAGAAAATAAACAATAACTTTAGTAGGCAAGAGTTGGAAGTTCTTATTGAGGAAATTACTGCAAGGAAAAAGTTCTCCTTGGGAAGCTTGATAATTATATCATGTCTGAAAGAATGAGGCAGGCATGGAAAAGGGTGGCGGAGGACAGTCTCAGCCTTCTAATAATATATCTATAATGTTTCTATGCACTCCAAAGATTGTGGAGAGAGAGCGCTATATGCAGCGCATCCATTTGAATTGACTAGCATGATTGGTCACCACATTAAGAAGCTTCAAAACAACATTTATTATTTCAATTTAGTGATAACATTTAAAGTTTTTTGGACTAAAATCACATTTCTACATAAACAGCCTATTGTGACTTCCGACTCAACATGATAGAATGCGTCACATTTAAAAAACAAACAAACAACAAAAAAAAAACAAACAGTAAATTAAACATCTTACCTTTTGTGATTTAAGACAACTGTTAGGTCATCCTAACTTTAAAGCCCCTTACACCTATGCAGCGACTTAAAGACAAATCGACTAGATCTCATTCAAAAAAATCATAACCTTTTTCTAAAGTTAGAAATCAAGAAGAAAATGTCAGTTAAAAAGAATTTTCTTCTTCGTTTATAAATCCAGCCCCAGGCAATTGGCTGGATGTGGAACTGAGTGCCCATGTGCAAAAATGGCAGATTTAAAATCACATACTTCTGGGGATCTTGCGCCAGCAAAGCACGTTTTTTAGATGAATGGAAATTCTAACTGATAGCTAACTCCAGGTATTATAGACCTCCTTGATATATAGGTTAGAACTAAAATTCATCAAGTGAAATACTTCCTTGACTGATCGAAAAACAACACTAGAAGTTCAAAGAGAAAAGATATAACATTCTGGTTTGTGTTAAGGTTTTTTTTTTTTTAAACTGTCCTTTATTCTGACAGATGGGTGCTTTCAGCCTGCTTTATCCAGCAGACTGCTGACTGAGATAAAAATCTATGCAAATCTAACTGAATGGACAGGCTCTTGCGTTCCAAACAGAGGCCTATGCTAAATGCTTTTCATTAATGTAATGAACATAGTTCATTTAAAGTAAATGAGGTCCTAATGTAAAGACAGAATAAATGATAAGATTAATATTTTAGAAGTAAATACAAGATGGCAAGCAAGCTAGTCTCATAGAATGAACGTTAATATAACTACATTTTTGCAAACTAAGTTTTACGTGCTGTGTTCTACAGTAGGTTTTGCCGCAGTTTCCTGCTATAGACCTTATTCACGCTAGCGCTATCTTTGATTTTTAATGGGAATAACAACAAGGCTGTGAGGGATAGACTTACAGTCTCTTCAATGGGCTGTACCGCAGTTTAAAGTGTTTTTGGAAAATCAAATGTGATCTAGGAGCTGCATCTTTATACTGTTCGTGTCACTGAAGAGATGTTAAGTCTATCCCTTACAGCCTTGTTGTCATTCCCATTAAAAATCAAAGATGCGCTAGCGTGAATAAGGTCTATAATTAACACTAGAGGTGCTACAACAACTGTATATTTTATTCACTTTCACACAAATTACAAGTATGGCTGATTATGACTTTATAAACTCTTATTTTTCACTCTATTACTCAAACACTGCTTATAATATCGAAACACTTACTCTAGCCCATCATTTGAAAGACATAACGCTTGTATTACAGACCCACCTACATTTACACACTTATTCCGGTAACACTTTACAATAGGGTTCCATTTGTTAAAATTAGTTAACAACATTAATTAACATAACATAGCAATGAACAATACTTTTAATTCCTAAGTGATTAGCTTGGGTGGGAGCTCACCTGTTAGACTACGGACTCGGAAGATGAAGCCTGAGCCCAGCCAAGCACGACATGTGAGACGAAAGTTTAATAGAAGCTAAATGAAATGACTTGATCACTATCAGCTAGGTTTAAGTGTTGGTTTAGGGATTTCAGTGGTTCGCAACAGCTAGCCTGGGCAAACTTTTAGGAAAACTTCTAACCGGCTGTTAAACACCTTGCTGTCCACGTCATCAGTAGGTGTGACCTGAAGCTCCACCTACTACTTTATGTTTTTCAGTCAGTATTCAATGTGAACACACCTGCGTGCAAGACCATGTCATGAGATTTTTAAATTAGTCTACAAAAGGAATCAAATATACCAAAATACTCTCAAGTGCCCATTCACTCATAAGCCACCTGCAGCAAAAGCCATTCACACGTCTGCCTAAAGTATGATAAGCATATCATCATTCTTTTGTCTGTATTCTGAATATTTTCACATCTTAGAAATGATTTTTACCTCTGAATGAAGAACGAGGAAGAACTTCTCTGGAAGTATATCGGGGCCTTTAGGGTAAGGATGTCTGTTTTTGTTCACATTTCATTTGCTTTTATGACACTTGGTTAGGTTTAGGGTAAAGTATTAGGTTAGTTAGGTGCGTTTTACTCATTAAAATCTCCTGATAATGACACCATTTAATTCGCTTTTGGCGCCCCTCACTGGACATTTCACCGGGAAACTGCAGCAAAACGTGTAATGAAGCACCTAATTTCGTTTTGCAAAAATGTTGCCACGGTCACAAAATCTTCATGAGATCATGCTATGGCAAGCCTGGTACAGAATCTGAAAAAAAAACTTATTTTTAATGGAATTATTGAATCTCACATAGTGGGGTGTAAGCTAAAGAAGGAACAACACAAAACTGTTCCCTCTTAAATAAAAGTGTTATTGAATAAAATAATTTTACATAACAGCAGGAAAATACCAACACCAAAAAAGCCTAACAGGTATTAAAATGCACAACAAACAGCAAACAAATCCAATAACATATTGACTGCTCTTTCTGCACAATGACTGCACATTAGAAGTCACAAAGCTACCATAATTAATGTGATGTCAACAGATTAGTTGTGGATGCTTTTGTACAACTAGACTTCATATCCTTTTAAGGGTTGCAACAACAAGATAGCTGTGCTATCTTGGGGGAACTTTCAGAAACAAAATGCTTTTATCATAGGCCTATTGGTTCAATGAGATGAGAAGAAAAAAATGAGATTAGACGAAGACTAATAGTTGTTCCCATGTGGTAGACTTTAGATTTGCCAACAATATCTAAGAAAAATTAATTTCAATGCTCCCTCCAACAAACTCCCAAATGCCCTGGATGCAAAACAAAGCAAAAGCAAAGAATAATAGAGCAGTGTCTTTTGAAATATGCATTGCCACTTCAATTTGGCTTCAGCTGGGTCATATCTCCTTTCCTTATTATATGCGTGACTCTATTTGAAGCCATGCTCAGCGATCACAGTGTCAGCTCTCCATCAAAAGTTGCTCATCTTTCACAATAGAAAAATATTTATTGTTGAAATGCAATGGCTGATACTCACATTTTTTGTTATTTTTTTTTAATATTTTTTATATGATATACACAGTTTTATAAACATCTTACCCTGTTGTATTAAATTTCAGGATAATTTTATGAGAAAATATTTATAAAATGGACAGTTCTGACTCTTGAGATTGGATGAGCCATGTTCGAAGCCATTGTAAATGACTAATTAGTCACTAATAAGTTGCTAATTGTTTATTAGTGTTTACTAATTAGGTATTCCAGTTGATGCTGTCACCTATATTGAGCGTGTTTACATGCACAGTTTTATACTGATTATGCTTAATAAGCTGACAATGTGTAAGGTCATGTTAATGCCTAAAATGGTTTTCTTTTATTGGGGTAAGATCATAAACGGTTTAAGCAAAAACCGATAGACACATTCGATTTTTGCCCATTACCCCGATTTCCCCAATGTAAACACCTTTACTGGTGTTCTTAACGGTTTAACTAATGTGTGCAAGTGTTGTGTGCTCTGTAATCTTGTAAGATTACAAAAAGCATGTTGACAAAACAGAGCACTTAACACAGCTCTCTGGAATACTCTATTCTGATTGGTCAATCGTGTCATCTAGTGGTCTGATATTTCTGAATAACAACCGCACATCCAGGGATTAAGTGATGTCAGACAAGACATCTGGGTATTTCGAGTAATCTTTCCTGCTTCTTGTATCACTTTGCAATCTATACAAGTAAGCTAATAAAAAAATAGTAACTCAAATCAATGTTTCATGTCCATTTATTTATTTATTTGGCAAGCAGTCCTGTAAAAAGCAGGATAATGAGCAGTCAGACATTAATTTTTGCAAAAAACAAAAAACAGAGGTGTAATTTAGCTATTTCTATAGACTCTTAGATTACTTTTGTCTCACATAATAACATAAATTCACAGCAAATTGATATTTCATGTACAATTATTTATTTATTTTGTAAGTAGCTGTGCAATAAGTGGGATAATGTAATGTCAGCCACTGATTATCGCAAAATAAACCCTTTCAGGATCACGTCAGGATCCTGGGGTTTATTTTGTGATTAAGGCCAGCTGACTGTACATTATCCCTTATATTGTCCCTTGACATAGCTTCAGTGGATGTAGATATATATATATTTTTTTAAATAACTCATTTTATTTAATGTTTTAAGAAATGTTAAATTATCAAAAGCTTATAGCTTGGCAAGCTATATTTTCAAATTACAGAAGCTTCCCCAACACTGATTATAAGTATGAATATACTGTGTATATTAATAAGAGTTACATTGTTTTGCTTTCAGGTTTAGGCTTGTTATTTAAAAAAAAAAAAAAAAAAAAAAAAAAAGATTTATTATAATTTTCATGGAAAGCATAAAAAAGCAGCTGCATGCTTTCAGTGTTTTAGCATACACTAAAACACAGGAGCATACTCTTAACCAGCAGGTCTAAATCACTCTCTATATGTGAGTTCATGGCAAGGTCATGGGAGGCCTGAGGATACATGTAATATGTACATCACTTTCATTTAAATTTAACATCATGGGCAGTGATAAATATATTAAATCATGTTTCAAGAGCAGACTTGTTTGGGAGGTGAGAGAGTAGGGCTGGCATGTTAGATGCAGTGCGGCTTCTTTATATGCTCTTCAAATGATTGGAGTGGAGGGTATTATGTAGGCCCTCTGAGCTGAGGGTGATGCTAATCACAGCAGCTGTGATCTTTTTGATCAGCCAAGGACCATAAAGTTACAAATCTGATTCAATCTTCCCTTACCCACCTTTTCTCTTGTAATGTTAGGAGAGCATATACAACAGAAAATGTCTACTAACCTGGAGCTGATTGCAGTAACAGATATGACTGCTGATAAGATACTAAGGACTGTTTGTGGAAACTGCAGTGCACCAGGAACTTGGAGGGCTGAAGTATCTTGTGGGAAGTGGACATGCTTTCCACTGTGAGGCTGATTATGCCAGCCAAGCCCTTTACAATAAACAGATGGCTATGGCAATCATGGTCACTTTATTTATTTATTTTGCCTTCCAGTCACTAGATAGAGTTGGGTAATATTTTATTGTTACTGTAAATTAGAATGAAATCAGACTAGAAATTTGTTTAAAGTTTAGATGGAATTGCAAAATAGAATTGCAAAAATAATGACACACCCATTTGCAATTGGTCAGCCAAACAGAGAGATCAACCCCCAAACTCATGCGACTGGCTGAGGCGATGTTGCGTCGGGCTGGTCGGGATGCTAAAATAACTGTGCAAACACAGAACATTCCCCTAACTGTTAGTATAAGAGTACTGAATGAGACACTCTGGTGTCTCGGTCATGCAAAACAGTTTGGCTGTTTTTTTCTTCTTCTCCTGTTTACCTGCAAACAGATATGTCATGACATTTGTAATTATTGTTTTTTTTTTTTATATATAATAAAAATAATCTCTTTCACAGTGTTGCTCTATAATATTATGATGTTAACTATTAGTGAATCCAGGACACAAAAATATTTATTAATGAAGAGTGTCAATAAATGCATGTACATATACTGTATATGTATATATATTAGGGGTGTAAAAACATATAGTATCGTATTGTTTCGAATGATATGACGCTCACTATACAATACCATATGTATCGTACGATACATAAACAAACACATTATAGTGTATTTAAAACCAAGCATCGCAATACTTAGAGCTGCGGAAAAGTCCCCTCCCCGGAGAGGCGGCGCTGAGCACTCACAAGAAAAAAGAACAACACACTTACAGTACATAGGCAAGAAGATCGATGGCAAACGGCAAGTAGATTGTACTGTGGCGGTACAGCTTGTCAAATTTTCCAAACAACGGTGTCATGTCCTGGTGTTACAGTACATCAAACATGTTGTTTTATTTACGGCAACATAACCTAGCAAATTGGTAGATTTGTGAGGCAGAAAAAGCAGCAGTAAGTTTAACAGCCGCCTCTCCCAGCCGACACTGAGCGTGACATGCACAGCAAGATGCTCATAAGTTATGAGTCATAACTATCAAAAAACAGCTTATTCAAAAAACAGACAACAAAAGAAACCCGTGATTACCTGAGACTTATAATTATCTGCTTTTGACTTAGAAATGTAAACAGCTTTGAGAACAACACTTGTGCACATGTTATAAGCCAGTAATAACAGTGGTAAAGTTTACATGTAAAGTGAAATAGGGGGAAAAGGGCAAAAAACAATTACGTGTGCCGATCGGTTTTTGCGAAAGCCACTAAATAATATTGGATTATGTACATATATCGTAGAACCAAATGTCAGGTGAGGTCAGGTTCCTCTTGAGTTTTTTTTTTTTTTTTTTTCTCCACTAAATAACACTGAAAGGAGTTTTTCTTTGCTACAGACACTTTTTCATCTCCTGGCTTTCAGACAACAAGGCATGATTTTCTATAAAGCTTCTTTACAAATAGAAATGTCTATTTTCTCAAGAAAAACATGAAAATTGTGAGTTCATATTAGTTTTTCTCAACAATCAAACAAAATAAATGCAGTGCTGTTGTTTAAGTTACTTTGAGCTCTGCTTTTTGTTGCCAATGTCAGACACGTGGCATTTATGATTTTATATGTATTTATGTCGAATCCTTGAATAAGTTTGAGCAAAACCTTTGTGAGTGCTCATATCGTATTGTATCTAATCGTGAAGGCTATGCATCATATTATGAAATTTGTGTATTGTTACATGCCTAATATACACTGGCGGCCAAAAGTTTGGAATAAGTGAAAGTATGGCGCGGTGTGTAGCTCTTCAGTTCTTTTGTTGTTTTTGTTTGTTTGTCCTGTGTTTAGTAATATTTTTCCTGTCAGTTTTACCAGGGACGAACTGCTGAACATTCGGCAGCATATACCAGACAACCTTTTCCTGGTTTTTGAATATTCTGACGTTTTGCTGGACATTTTAGTTGGAGGAGCAGCTGTGTTGTTTATTTGTGCTATGAGATGCAGGCGAGGGAGACAAGCAGGCGTGCCGGTCAGGCTCCGTTGGCGCGGCTTTTGAACAGCTCTGTCGAGCGTTCATCTAGTGAATCTCCGCTCTCTTCCTAACAAAACGGATGAACTACATCTCCTCACCCGCACAAACAAGGATTTTTCAAACTCTGCTGCCTTGTGCTTCACAGAAACCTGGCTGAGTGAAGCCATTCCGGACAGCGCGTTACAACTGCCGGGCTTTCAGCTGTTCAGAGCGGATCACATCGTGGAGTTAAGGGGGAAAAAGAGAGGCGGTGGAACATGCTTTTACATCAATGAAAGTTGGTGTACAGATGTAATCACGTTAAAGAGGATGTGCTGTCCTAAATTGGAAGTGCTCTTTATTAACTGTAAGCCGTTCTACTCGCCGCGGGAGTTTTCCTAATTTATTCTGGTAAGTGTGTATATCGCGCCAAACACGTGTGTGAACACAGCGTTGCAACAGCTGACTGATCAAATCACAGACACAGAACAACAATACCTGGACTCAGTTGTTATTATTCTTGGGGATTTTAACAAAGCAAATCTCACATGTGAACTGCCCAAATACAAACAGCACATTACATGCCCCACCAGAGACAGGAACATACTGGATCATTGTTACTCAGCAATAGAGGATGCATATTGCTCTGTCCCTAGAGCAGCTTTGGGACTCTCTGATCACTGTCTGATTCATCTTCTTCCAACCTACAGGCAGAAATTAAAATCAACCAAGCCAGTAGTAAGGACTGTAAAGAGATGGACCAATGAAGCAGAGCGGGAACTACAAGCCTGCTTCGATTGCAATGATTGGAGTGTTTTTGAGGCTGCAGCCACAGACCTGGATGAGCTCACAGATACTGTTACATCATATATCAGTTTTTGTGAGGATATGTGCATTCCTACTAGGACTTATTTAAAGTTCAACAATGACAAACCGTGGTTTACAGCAGAACTCAGCCAGCTTTGTCAGGCCAAAGAGGATGCTTACAGGGGTGGGGATAAAGTCTTGTACAATCAGGCCATGAACACACTGAACAAGGAAATCAGAGTGGCTAAAAGAAGATACTCTGAGAAGCTGAAAAACAAGTTTTCAGCTAACGACCCTGCATCAGTGTAGAGTGGCATGAAACAACTCACAAATTACAGGACTCCTACCCCCAACCCTATGGTGGACAAACAACTGGCTGACAACCTGAATGTATTCTACTGCAGATTTGAAAGGCCCAATCTCACACCCCACACCCACTCTGACCTTCACTTCACACAAACACCTCCTGCAACCCCCCTCCTCCCCCCTCCTGCTACTCAACCTGCACTTAAGATCTGTGAAGATGATGTGAGCTGGGTCTTTCGGAAACAAAAGACGAGGAAAGCTTCAGGCCCAGATGGCGTCTCACCAGCATGCCTTCGATCCTGTGCTAACCAGCTGGCCCCCATCTTCACACAGATCTTCAATAGATCACTGGAGCAGTGTGAAGTCCCATGCTGCTTCAAACACACAATCATTATTCCTGTCCCAAAGAAACCAAAAATCACAGGACTTAATGACTACAGACCTGTCGCCCTGATGTCTGTGGTCATGAAATCATTTGAGAGACTGGATTGGCCCAACTGAAGAACATCACTGGACCCTTTCTAGATCCCCTTCAATTTGCTTATCGAGCAAACAGGTCTGTGGATGATGCAGTCAACATGGGATTGCATCATATCCTGCAACATCTGGACAAACCAGGGACATATGCAAGGATCCTTTTTGTGGATTTCAACTCCATCATCCTAGCTATACTCCAGAATAAATTACACCAACTCTCTGTTCCCATTTCTATCTGTCAGTGGATTACCAGATTTCTGACGGACAGGCAGCAGCTTGTGAGACAGGGGAAACTCACTTCCAGCACCTGTACAATTAGCACTGGTGCCCCCCAGGTATGTGTGCTCTCCCCACTACTCTTCTCCCTCTACACCAATGACTGCATCGCCAAGGACCCCTCTGTCAAGCTCCTGAAGTTTGCAGACGACACCACTGTCATCGGCCTCATCCAAGATGACAATGAGTCTGCATACAGAAGGGAGGTTGAACAGCTGGCTGTCTGGTGCAGTCAAAACAACCTTGAGCTGAACATGCTCAAAATGGTGGAGATGATGAACACCCCAACACTGACCCCCCTCACCATTCTAAACAGCACTGTGGCAGCAGTGGAGTCATTCAGGTTCCTGGGCACTACCATCTTACAGGACCTGAAGTGGGAAACACACATTGACTCCATTGTGAAAAAGGTCCAGCAGAGGTTGTACTTCCTTCGCCAGCTGAGGAATTTCAACCTGCCACAGGCACTGTTGATACAGTTCTACTCAGCGGTCATTGAGTCTGTCCTCTGCACTTCAATAAATGTCTGGTTTGGTTCAGCTACAAATCAGACATCAGAAGACTACAAAGGACAGTTCGGAATGCTGAGAAGATTATTGGTTGCCTCCTGCCCACCCTTCAAGAACTATACACTTCCAGAGTGAGGAAAAAGGCTGGAAAAATCACTCTGGACCCCACTCACCCAGCCCATTACCTTTTTGAACTGTTGCCTTCTGGCCGACGCTTCAGAGCTCTGAGCACCAGAATCGTCAGGCACAGGAACAGTTTTTTCCCTCAGGCTATCCATCTCATGAACAGTTAAATTGCCCCATTGAGCAATAACTATGTGCAATACATAGTTTACTCTTTTTTATATTTATCCAACACATCCAGCCTGCCATTTCATTCCTCTTAAAAAAAACAAAAAAACATTTGCACTGTATATAACAGATTTGTATTTTGCACTGTACATAACAGATAACAGATTTGTATTAGATTTGCAGTACGTATGTGTATGTGTGTGTGTATGTACGTATGTGTATAATTCTTTTTATTTTTTATTATTATCTATGTCTTGCTGCTGTTTTTGTATTGTTTTTGTATTGTTGTACACTGGAAGCTCCTGTCACCAAGACAAATTCCTTGTATGTGTAAGCATACTTGGCAATAAAGCTGATTCTGATTCTGATTCTAATTTTGCTCTTATGGAAAGAAATTGGTACTTTTATTCACCAAGTGGCATTCAACTGATCACTATGTATAGTCAGGACATTAATAACATGAAAAATTACTATTACAATTTGAAAAAAATGTTCAGAACTTCTTCAAAGAGTTTTCATCAAAAAATCCTCCACGTGCAGCAATGACAGCTTTGCAGATCCTTGGCATTTTAGCTGTCAGTTTGTCCAGATACTCAGGTGACATTTCACCCCACGCTTTCTGTAGCACTTGCCATAGATGTGGCTGTCTTGTCAGGCACTTCTCACACACCTTACAGTCTAGCTGATCCCACAAATGCTCAATGGGGTTAAGATCCATAACACTCTTTTCCAATTATCTGTTGTCCAATGTCTGTTTCTTTGCCCACTAACCTTTTCTTTTTGTTTTTCTGTTTCAAAAGTGGCTTTTTCTTTGCAATTCTTCCCATAAGGCCTGCAACCATGAGTCTTTTCTTTACTGTTGTACATGAAACTGGTGTTGAGCAGGTAGAATTCAATGAAGCTGTCAGCTAAGGACATGTGAGGCGTCTATTTCTCAAACTAGAGACTCTGATGTACTTATCCTCTTGTTTAGTTGTTCATATGGCCTTCCACATCTCTTTCTGGCCTTGTTAGGGCCAGTTTTCCTTTGTCTTTGAAGACTGTAGTGTACAGCTTTGTATGAAATCTTCATTCAGTTTCAATCATTGTATAGCCTTTATTACTCAAAACAATGATTGACTGACGAGTTTCTAGAGAAAGCTGTTTATTTTTTGCCATTTTTGACCTAATATTGACCTTAAGACATGCCAGTCTATTGCATACTGTGGCAACTCAAAAACAAACACAAAGACAATGTTAAGCTTCATTTAACAAACAAAATAGCTTTCAACTGTGTTTGATATAATGGAAAGTGATTTTCTAGTAGCAAATTAGCAATTAAGCATGATCACTTAAGGATAAGGTGTTGGAGCGATGGCTACTGGAAATGGGGCCTGTCTAGATTTGATCATAAATTATTTTTCAAATAGTGATGGTGCTGTTTTTTTTACATCAGTAATGTCCTGACTATACTTTGTGATCAGCTGAATGCCACTTTGGTGAATTAAAGTACCAATTTCCTTCCAAAACAGCAAAATCTGTACATTATTCCAAACTTTTGGCCGCCAGTAATATACACTACCGGTCAAAAGTTTTGAAACACTTACTCATTCTTAATTATAATATTTTTTTCACATTTTAAAATAATAGTAAAGTCATCAAAACTATGGAATAACATAAATGGAACTATGAGAATTATGTTGTGACTAAACAAAATCCAAAATAAATCAGAACTGTGTTATATTTTAGCATCTTCAAAGTAGGCACCCTTTGCCTAGAATTTGCAGGCACTTATTGGCTGCTTTTCTTTATTATTTGGTCCAAGTCATCCATTTCAAAAACTTTTTTTAATTTTATTTTTTTATTACATTTTAGTTTTATAATGAAATAAATTAATATGGTGCCACAATTATATTTTTGTCTACAAAACAAATTTCAAACATTTAAGCATACGCATTCAGATCAAAAGATTTTTAAGATCATGAGAAACATTTTAGTCAAGTGTTTCAAAACTTTTGACCGGTAGTGTATATATAAAAAATTTCTTCAGAAATTAGAACCAAGGAAGGATGACTCATACAGCTCCACCCCAATTATTATATCTAATCATAGGTTATTGGTCAGAACACAAACAGACATTGGCAGCAGGACACTGCACATTGGGGTTGCACGATGATAATTGCAGGTTTATGTTTTTTCACAGTGGAGGTTGCAATTACTCAAGGTGAGGAATTTAAATGGAGCCATGGCAACCTGCCAAAATGTTTTTTATTTAATCTTCTCACTGTGAGAGAAAGAAACAAAGAAACAAACACACGAACAAATCTCTTTTATTACATGATTTCACAATGCAGCAGTGGAGTATCCCGACGGTGACACCATTTCCTTCAAGTAGAATCTGAGGGCTAGAAAAATAGATGAGCCAAAATTTAGATTAGACATTTACAGTCTGTATCACATTTAACCATGTGCGTTTCAGAAACCGGTAGATCTTTTTGCATGTGTGAAGAACTGAACAGGGAAAGGTAATTCAGGGAAGAATTGAGAAAATATTATGACACTTGTGACGTTGAGAGTGTTATATATTTTTTGTTGTTGAGAGGGGCTTTGCTGACAGCCTTTGTAGCAGCAAATAATCTTTCTGTGATTGATCTCTCCCTTGGCTCTCTACTTTTGCTAACATCCTGCTGCCTTTTACAAATACCTGGCTGTGCAGTGTGTTTGGAGAGAGAGAGAGAGCGCTTGTGCCTGCAGTATATAAGAAGAACAACAGCACTATGTCATTATGTTTGGCTAGGCTTTGTGTCTGACCAAAAGAAAACTTTGGCATGGACAGAAGACATCTTTTCCTGGGGATTCAACTCACGCTGTTTGAAAGTAATTGTTTCTCCAGTTGTAATGCATCTACGTGCAGTGTTGGGGAGTAACAGAATACATGTAACAGGATAACGTATTTAAAATACAAAATATAAGTAACTGTATTCCAATACAGTTACAATTTAAATCATTGGTAATTAGAATACAGTTACATTCAAAAAGTATTTTGATTACTGAAGAGATTACTTTGCATTTTATTGTCATTTGTTTCATTTAATATTTAGTCCTTTCAGATGGAAAACATTTATACATATAAATGATGCGATCCAAAGTGCATTTGAACAGCGGTGAAACACTTTCTTATGATGTGTTACATTCATACGAGCAGACAGAGAAGTAAATTTGAAGTAAGTTTAGAGCAGAAGAAATAGAAATAAACCTTGTGTAAATTGTCAGCTTTACACTAAGCTAAAATGCTGTTTCTAGCCATTTTACATGCACGTTACCAGGCACGATCATATTTTTTTATCAAAAAAATTCACGTTGGATCATAATTTGTTTTTTTTCTAGTAAGACATTTGATATTAGGGCATAAATCTTATACTTGATAATAATTTTTTTATTGTTTTCCTGTAAAAATATCTAAAAATCCTTAAAACAAGATCAGTTTGATTTATCTTGTTTTAGAAACAACACTGCATAAGATATTTAGGTTTTTTAGAGAATGTATTTTTAACATGTGTATTTTGTCTTACTGTACTGGCAGAGTTTTTATAGTCAAAACAAGTGAAAAAATCTACCAGTGCTGAAGAAGTAATCCAAACTATTTAGATTACGTTACTGACCTTGAGTAATCTACCGGAATACATTACAAATGACATTTTACAGCATGTATTCTGTAATCTGTAGTGGAATACATTTCAAAAGTAACCCTCCCAACCCTGTCTACATGTGTGTGTTTGTCTGTGTGTTCCTGAAGTCCCGCTGCCGTCCCAAAAACCTTGTCCTGTGTTCTTTCTGTGTTAACTGCCGTGTTCAACAGTGAGCTACTGGTCTGACACATACACACACGCACACAGGTAGGTGTGTTCATTGAGGTCAATCCTAGAGCATATCCCAGCATCTGTCCACAGATGCCGTCTGTGGTACGCAGCAGCTGCAGCAGCATCAGAGATGCAGACAGTCCTGCAGAGTGCCCTTCACCCAGTAAGACCACACACATTCTTACACATCTACAACTAACACAACAGAAACAAAAGGGAGTCTGGGATCTGCTGACTAACTTGATTATTGAATGATATATTCTCCTGTTGTTTGTCCTGTTGTTTTCCTCCCAGTAGGCATCCCGTAAATTGTTATTTTATCTGTGGAACACAAAAGGAGAATTTCTGAAGATTCAACAGCATTATCAGTTCATAAACACATACTTTTTGCTCTTTTCCAATGCTATCTTATAACATCAAAACACTTTTATTATAGCGCATGACTTGTAAGGTCAATACATTTTAGCAGTTCATAGTGATTACGTCTTTCAAGCTCCAAAAAGGACCAAAAACACAGCCTGATCTGGGATTTAAATCAACAAAACCGATGTCCCTTCCCTAAACCTTCAACCTAAACCTAACCCATAGTGTATTAAAAACAAATGTGAGATGAAAAATTAAATTTTGTAGTGCTTCTATGACACTTTTGGCTCAAATGGCATCTCGCATGCTCTTCTGGATTCATACACTGGTCCATCACATTGCAAGTGCAACACTCTTATCAGTTTAGCTACCACGCATCTTGATTGCATTTGAAGCTTGTAAATGTAGTTGGTTATGTAAAGCAAATGCAAAAATGTATCACCCGTACAAGTCATGTGTTATCATAAAAGTGAGATAAGTGTCATAATATATCATTGGAAAAGAGCAAAAAGTATGTAATTATGAACTTATAATCTGACGTTTTTGCTTGTGATCTGTGTGAAATGAAATTAGATATGCACCGATCCAATATCTGGATCGGTATCGGCTCTGATACTTACATTTTTAACCGGATCGGGTATCGGATGAGACCAATCCAAATCCAATGCATTGTGTTAGTCATGGTTGTTACTGTTAAGATCCAAAATTGACATAATAATATAAAGACAGACTCTGAAAGGTCTTCCTGGAATGTTCTGCCAAAATAAAAACCAGAATAATAATAATTATTATTAACACTATATTAAAAATTACAATAATATTTAAGTTGACTGAGTTCCAAAAAATTTGAATGTCAGTGTAGAGAAATGAGAATTGGGTTCTTGTCTACTGAAGATTTTCAATGGAATTATTGTTAATTTTGCTGCATTACTACTCTACTGCATTATGCTGTAGGGTAGTTAACAATAAAGGTTTTCTTAATGGGCTACATCAAAAATAAAAAAAAACAATTCTCTATTTGTAATGAAATAATGTGTAGTTAGAGGTTTGTGTTTCTGTACACACAAAAGTGTACTCCCAAGCAGTTCCACATAGTGAGGTATACACCGATGAGCCAAAACGTTATGACCACCTGCCTAATATGCTGTTGGTCCTCCGCGTGCCGCCATAACAGCACCGACCCGCAGAGGCATGGACTCTACAAGACCCCTGAAGATGTCCTGTGGTATCTGGAACCAAGACATTAGCAGCAGATCCTTCAAGTCCTGTAAGTTTCGAGGTGGAGTCGCCATGGATCAGACTTGCTGGACCAGTACATCCCACAGATGCTCAATCGGATTGAGATCTGGGAGATTTGGAGGCCAGGGTGCATCCCGGTGCCATCACTTCCCCAGGTAAATGGTGCACACGGCCGTCTATGTGCTGTAAAAGAAAACAGGACTCATCAGACCAGGCAACCTTCTTCCACTGCTTCAAGGTCCAGTTTCGACACTCACGTGCCCATTGTAGGCACTTTCGCTGGTGGACCGGGGTCATCATGGGCACTCTGACTGGTCTGCGGCTATGCAGCCCTAAATGCAGCAAGGTGCGATGCTCTGTGTGTTGTGACTAATTCCTCCCGTAACCATCATTAAAATGTTCTGTGACTTGTGCCACAGTAGACCTTCTGTCGGTTCGGACCAGACGGGATAGCCTTTGTTGCCCTCGCGCATCAATGAGCCTGTTTGTGGTTTGTCCCTCCTCGAACCACTGTTGGTAGGTACTCACCACTGCTGACTGGGAGCACCCCACAAGCCTTGCCGTTTCAGAGATGCTCTGACCCAATTGTCTGGCCATAACAATTTGGCCCTTGTCAAAGTCACTCAGGTCTTTACTCCTGCCCATTTCTCCTGCATTCAACACGTTGACTACGAGAACGTATTGTTCACTTACCATCTAATCTACCCAGACCTTGACATGTGGCCTTGTTATGAGATGATCAACGCTATTCACTTCACCTGTAAGTGGTCATAATGTTTTGTCTCATCAGTGTAGATATGCTAAACTAATAAAAAAAATAAAAATAAAAACAGGACTTAAATATAGATCTGTTTCTCACCTACACTTATCATATTTCTTCTGAAGACATTAATTAAACCACTGGGGTCATATGGATTACTTTTATGCTGCCTTTATGTGCTTTTGGAGCTTCAAAGATTTGGTACCCATTCACTTGCATTTAGAGGACCAACAGAGCTGGGATTTTAGTCATTCACATCTGGGATGGCATAAGGGTGAGTAAATGATGAGAGAATTTTCATTTTTGGGTGAACTATCCCTTTATCGTCATAGCTCTTGCATGGTCCTGCATGAACGTACATAGTGCAAATCATAGAGCAGTGAGCCCACAAGCAGTGTAGCATTAGATACATGGATGAGATGTGGGATTGAAAGCCTGCTTTATGCCCAGTGTAACAGAGAGTAATGGTTGTGAGAAAAGCTATCATGAACCTGATGGGTGGACAGTCTGTCCCACTCATGAGCCTGCCTCTCTTAAAGTGAACTGATCTAACTCTGTCTGTTTGGTTTCTCCCCTGCATTTGTCATGGTGATGATGACCTGACAGGCCAACCTGGCCACGCTGAGATGAAACTGTGGCAGCCCATTTCCTGCATCCATTTCTCCCTGCTCCTCAAAGACAACAGGAAGGAAATAGAAGAAAAAGTGTGCTTCCTTTTCTCCTGTATATTTTATGCCATTTATTTTGGTTGTCTGCCCATCCCTCTCTCCCTCTCCTTTTCTCTCTGTCTTTCTCTCACACATACATGTACAAATACACTTTGTAATATGAGACTCTCAACAGATTGAATAATTCCCTTTGTTAATATCCAAAGGGTTTTCTTCTACAAAGGTTAAAAGAAAGACCCACCAAAACATCTCCCAGGAGCACTAAAACATTCAATAAAGGAATAATTTTTCTCCAGTAGTCACACTTTTGTCCCAGAGGACTTTATGGCATATGTGAGAGGAAACCTATTATTAGGTACAATTAGGTAATTAATAATAAGTAAATTAACTTAAGTCTGATGTTAAATTTCTTAAGTTTGTAAATCATCACAGTTATTTTTTGTTTAAAGCGCAATGAGCTTTTTCTCAGATCCACTCCTTTAAATATTTGTTTTTGAGTTATAAATTTGCAGACAAAAAAGCATTTCACTTATCAGGCCTTAAATCATTCTTGAACTTAAAGCAGCTTTTTTTGCTAAGGGAGTCTTATTTAGCTTATTTTAAGCATCTTGAATCTCATTTAAAGGAATACTTCATTCAAAAATGAAAATTGTCATGTTGTTCCCAACCTGAATTACTTTCCTTCTAGACTACACAAAAGGAGAACTTTCAATATTAGCGTTAAAACAAAGTTCATGTGAGCCACTGTGAATGAGCATCTTCACTCATGAACGTGCAACAGACGTCAAGATTTTTACTGAAAAATGACTTAAATTTGCATTCAGAAATGACTTCAAAAGACTTGGAATATGACACAGTAGTTGCATGGACTACTTTTATGATACTGTTGGGTCCTTTTTAAGCTTTAAAATGAGTCACTGTCAACTGACATTGTATTAAAATTTTGGATGTATTTGATGTTTGATGCAATGATGTGTTTTTGTCCATGTAATTCAAAAGGGTCTATAACATTCAGGCTCAAAAGGTCATAAAGGCAGCAAAAAGGTCATCCATATGACTTGAGTGGTTTAATCCATGTCTTCTGAAGTGATATAATCAGGTTTGTTTAAGAAACAGAGCAAAATTTAAGTCCTTATTCATTATAAATCATTCATAAGAGAAGCCTGTTCACACTTCATCACACTTGATGCATGCACAGTACAATATGGGCAATATAGCTACAAAAATTATGTCTCTCAATTGTTTCAGCCAATTGAGGTTATTAGATATAACTCTAATATCTCGACAATTGTGCATTTCTTCTGAAATGGCTTAAAAGTGATTTATTTTTTTCAACTATATGTAGTCAAGTAGAGGAACATTTTTTAATGCATCTAGTTAAAAATAATGAAGGCATGTTTTATTCAGTTTTTAACTAAATTAACACAAGAAAGAATGATATGTAATTATTTTCATTATATGCACCACCCATATACAATGATCCATAGTAGCCTAATAAAAAGCATTATTTACCTACATACACTCACTGAGCACTTTATTAGGAACACGATGGTCCTAATATAGTGCCAG
This sequence comes from Myxocyprinus asiaticus, assembly GCF_019703515.2. Classification (NCBI taxonomy): domain Eukaryota; kingdom Metazoa; phylum Chordata; class Actinopteri; order Cypriniformes; family Catostomidae; genus Myxocyprinus; species Myxocyprinus asiaticus. Next base: position 22,732,963 of record NC_059375.1, on the reverse strand, counting down.
ATGTGGTCTTCTGCTGTTGTAGCCCATCTGCCTCAAGGTTTGACATGTTGTGCATTCTGAGATGCTATTCTGCTCACTATAATTATACAGAGTTGTTATCTGAGTTACTGTAGCCTTTCTGTCAGCTCAAACCAGTCTGACCATTCTCTGTTGACCTCTCTCATCAACAAGGCATTTCCGTCCGAAGAACTGCCGCTCACTGGATGTTTTTTGTTTCTGGCAACATTCTGAGTAAACTCTAGAGACTGTTGTGTGTGAAAATCCCAGGAGATCAGCAGTTACAGAAATAATCAAACCAGCCCATCTGGCACCAACATTCATGCCACAGTCGAAATCACTGAGATCACATTTTTCCCTATTCTGATGGTTGATGTGAATATTAACTGAAGCTCCTGACCATATCTTCATGATTACGGCTGATTAGATAATTGCACAAATAAGTAGGTGTACAGGTATTCCTAATAAAGTGCTCAGTGAGTGTGTATTTTTACTTCCACACTTATTTTTTTGGAGCCCAGCTGAATATTATATAAATACTGAATTATTTTTGTGTGGCTCAGTCAAGTTTATTATTATAAAATAATACTGAATAGCTATTGCTATTATTTTGAGGATTAGAGTGGTTTTATACAATAGTAATGTGTTTCTCCATTATTTATTTCACCTGGATTTTGTATTTTGGCGGAACACTGAAAGTGCAGTGTGTGTTTAACGTATCCTTATTGCAAAGCTGGTGAAACGCTGTCATCTTTTTTCTGTGATGCTGTGTCGCATTTTTAGATTTGTATAAAAACCTGTAGTGGTAACTAATGTTTACAATTGCGCAAATGTGTGAGCCTGCAGCACTTAGCATCCCAATGCACGCAAACCGCTCTTGTCCCACTTAACATGGAACGTACCAACAACTTTGGCAGACGTTATCTTAAGGTTTGGAATAAATTATGTAAATAAAACATTAAAGGACAATCCTTATTAACCTTAAATAACGTTCTACTAATGTTAAGACAACTGGACATTTTCATGTTCCCCCAACCACAATGTAATGTTTGGAAAATGTTTTAAGAACATACATTTATGGGGCCTGGGTAGCTCAGCAAGTATTGACGCTGACTACCAACTTGGAGTCGCGAGTTCGAATCCAGGGTGTGCTGAGTGACTCCAGCCGGGTCTCCTAGAGTCACACAGGGTAACCTCCTCGTGGTCGATATGAGTGGTTCTCGCTCTCAATGGGACACGTGGTAAGTTATGCGTGGATCGCAGAGAATAGCATGAGCCTCCCATGCTGTGAGTCTCCGCGGTGTCATGTGCAGATTGACTGTCTCAGAAGCGCAGGCAACTGAGACTCATCCTCCACCACCTGGATTGAGGTGAGTAACCATGCCACCACAAGGACCTACTAAGTAGTGGGAATTGGGTATTCCAAATTGAAAAAACAAAAAAACAAAAAAGGAACACATTTATTAGCTGGAATATCAAAGTGCATCATGAGCCCCACGTGTTCACAAAGAACAACACGTCACCTGTTCACTCTAAAAGCGCATACAAAGACCATATATTCATGACTTAAAATCTCATTATCACATATCTCTATTCTGATGTTATTTTGATGAATTGTTCTACCCTGAAGAACCATAAAATGAGAATAAAGACGTATGCTTTAGGAAATGTAGTTGTGAAATAAAAAATGCTTTAAAATTATTGCAATATTTACAGTTTCTCATATGTATTACTTTATAATGCCTTTATGTCCTTTTTGGAGCTTGAAAGTTTTGGACCCCATTGACTTGCATTGTATGGATATAAACACATTTGTAAATACATTTATCAAAATATCTTCAAGTTTGAAACAGCACAGGAGTGAGTCAATTGAAAGTTAATTATCACTTTAATTTCAGTTTGAATAGGTGTGTATGTGTATGAGAGAGAGAGAAATGTGACAGCAAATGTTTTCAATGTAATCACATACAGTAAGAACAATGGCAGCTTTTCCACTTGTGAGTCATGGGTGGTGTACTGTAAGAATAAGATCTCTTTATAGCACATCTGCTGCTGCATACGCACATTACTACAATGTACTGCTCAGCATCCAGCATCTTCCTGGTAACGAGAAAATGTCACTTTACAGTGTCCAGAAAAATGTCTCTCTCTATAATCTAACTTGCGTCCTGCTTTAAAAAAAAACCTTATATATAAAAAAAGAGACAATTAATAAATCATGTCCAATACCCAGTCAGGGCTGTAATATTATTCAACTGTATTTCTACATCAAAGAACATCATGGCTTAAAGCAGCAAACCCTTGCTTTAATAGAATGAGCCGGAAAGCCGTAGCACTGGTCAGATATAACTCTCAAACTCACTGATGTGAAATCTATTTCTCTATTTGTCTCACAGTATAATGCTTGCCTGTGAGACCAAGACTGCGCAAACCAAATCTCATTAGAGGAAAAAATATAACATTACTGTCTGACACAGGTGCATGCGCTCATGTGAGTATGCATGTGCATGTGCACACATGATGAATATGTGTGCCCACGTGACCTATTGCTGAACTTATTTATGGTTGTTAAGGGGAGATTTCATAGATTACACTGGCTGTCATGTCCAAATGGAGAAATCCATACTGCTTTTATTTATAGATAGAAAGTAAAAGCTCAGCGCATGAGCATTTGATCTGAGAACTTATAAAGGTAAGTAGTGCGTGCAGCGGTTCTGCTATGTTCTGTACAGTGCCCTCATTGCCCCTGGCTACTTTTTAATTGGATCTCCCTAGACGTGTAAACATCACATTGAGTATGCAACAATGAACAAAAGATAGGGGAGAGCAAACAAGAAAGAGTTGCCTTGTTAGTGAATCAATTAGTTGGTTGCAGTGCCTGGGACCCTCATTTAAATGGGTGGTCCACAGAGAGACTTACAGAGTTTGTGCACTGGAGATCAAAACATATTTTTCTAACAAACATTAAGCACTGCCTGTAAATTTAGAACTACTGCAGAAGAACGTGGTAATAGACTTAAATGAAAAAAATGTGTTATAAAGGCTGGCATTTTTCTGGTAGTATTTTACAGACTGACAGAAATAGGAAGGGTTTCAGGAGGAGGTTGCAAAAGGTTTAAATTCTACCATGTAAATTGGTAGCAGCATTTGAGACACTATTATAATATCACAACTGGCCAGACATGGAGCTCTGACCAACCCCGTTCTAATAAGAATGACCTACACTCTGCTGTTTTACACAGGCCTGAATATTTATCATATACCTGAGGAATATGTCTGGCCTTTAAAATATGGGCCAGCAAGGGGCTTTTACTCAACAGATAATTAATATTCATTATATCATTCAGAGTGGAGTTAAAAAAAAAAATCTGTGGGTCCTCAGGAAGTCCCTTTTTTGCTGACTTTAGACTTTTAAGATCAAATAATATTAGGGTTGAAACAGTGCAAGTTAAAGGGGAAGATAGTTGGTTGACACAAGTTAAGGCCCCGATATACTTCAGGAGAGGTTCTTCTGTGTTCTTCATTCTATACAGCCGAGCAATGGTATACTGTTCCCGAACATTTAGACACCCACCACATCGCTGTGGGAGGTGTTTAGAGGAGCATTTAAATATGAGGGCGCTACATGTAAAACCTTAACTAATGTGACATTACAATGTGTTATCAATGACTATATGCCTCATTCTGTGAGTAGAATTCACACTAGATCAGTAAAAGAAGTTGTTTTAACCACTCGATGATGATTTAAATGAATACATATGCAGTAGAAAATGTTTAGTTTGTCTTGTTTAGATTCTGAATTCATGACACTAATGCGCTAACACTAATAATAATAATAATAATAATAATAATAATAATAATAAGCACCGATTACACTTTGCTATTGTAATTCATGATGACACAGATACTGCTGCAAAGATGTATGATTAAAGAGTAATGATGGGCAAAATACAGACAAAACAATCATGACAGAGGCATATCTTACTTTGTGCAGATGTGTGAATGGCTTACTCTACAGATGGCACTTTACATGGAGTGAATGGGCACTTAAGGCTATTTGAGTAGATTTGATTTATTTTGTAGACTAATTAAACAAACAAAACAATCTCATGCCATGGTCTTGCACACAGGTGTGTTCACATTGAATACTGACTGAAAAATTTTAAGTATAGGTGGAGCCTCAGGTCACACCTACCGATGACGTGGACCGATGGCAGTAAGGTGTTCATCAGCTGGTTAGAAATTTTCCTAAAAGTTTTTCCAGGCGAGCTGTCCCGAACCACAAAAATGAATGCAAAAACACCTTCTTTTTGGCCAGATTTTTTTTTAAATGACGTCATACCTATTTGTTCTTCGATTTCATATGAAGTGTATCTGGGCCTTTATTCTCAGTTTTTTGAAGTTTGCATTTTCTGCTTTGTCAGTAGATTGCCAGTATAGCATAGGTTGCGTGTTTTTTATTTTACTTTATAATACCAATTCATCAGTTTCAGTCACAAGACTTTTTCCTGGCAAACGTTATATTTATGACCCTCATGTGAAATGCAAAAACACCAAAGAAACTATATCAAGAAAATGTCAATAATTGCTTTTGATCCATGTCAAGCCTTAGGAAAGATTTATACAGATCTGAAGTCAGCACAAATATTGCCAAATTTGACTTTCACAGACATTTATGTATATTTTATCCACGACTCATCTCTGTACACTGGCAAGCCTCCCAGTACATCATTGCAAACATCTCTAATTCAAAAGTTACAAATGTTCGTGTTGATTTCTTATCAGATTTCTGATCTGATTTGGTCACCATATTACAATCATCTGTGATGATCCTGTCTGTATGAATCTAAGAGCTGCTTTTAGAGCAGCTGAAATTATGTAAACTCATGAAGAATACACAGAAAGCAACTAAGCAGAGATTTTAACTACTGTGTTTTTATAATAGTATAAGTCATTTTATATCATAGTAACGGTCTATTTCACAATTTAGTTATTTTAACTGGAAATGCCTATTTTTGTATAATCCAGCGAATACTTAAAGGTGCACTCAGTAATTTTTTCCTTATTAAAAAAGTTTAACTCCTAAAGAAATTAATTATAATTTTGCAATATACAGTATGTAGGAAATCATGACCACTCACATATAAAATGAAGACTCAAGTCATATCAGTAACCTTATAAAAGCTGTTGTTTTTTTTCTACATGGAGAGGGTCCGCACATGGGGGCTGCCATGTTAGAATCACATGACCAGCCAAATACTACTTGCTTAATCTCAGTAACTGTCCTGTTATTAGATACTCTCACTCATTGATTAAAGTAATCATGGCTGATTGTGAATACTTCATTTCTGCAATGGCATCTGAAACTGAAAACAATTGATTTTAAATTACGCTTCATCCAAGCCCTAGGTGTCAGTGTAAGTCCAAGTTGACACAAAGATAAAAGTTACCGAGTGCACCTTTAAAGCTACACTGGCTGTGTTCCACTTCAAAATTGTATCCCCTTTCCTCACTAACTTCCCTCCATCTCATGTACTTGGATATAAATCATTGCTTACGTTGCATGAGTGCACACTACTGGCGGAACCCGTGCAATTGGTTTAACTGGAACAGCCAAAGCCCTTGATCACCTGGAGCATGTTGAAGGCTGATATCAATTTGTGGAATTATTTAGTGATTTTTGCACCTGAGAAGACAAAGTTTTCGGAGACTGATGCAATCACAGATTCAGGTAAAGTTTATTTGTAATTTCAGAGGCTTATGTATAAATCTTGTCAGTTAAGATTTATTTTTTATTTTTATTGGAATTAATTGTTAGAAAGGATTAACCAAGTTTTACAAAAACGAAAATGGTGACATTAAAATTAACATATAGGCTATGGCCGTGTAACAAACAGTCAGTTTAAGGTAGCTACAAGTATTATGCTGTTAAATCTCAGTATAACTTTTCTAAACTGCTTAATTGACCTAACTTTACTTTCAACATACAATAGAGTTGTTTGGAGGTGGGGTAGTTTTAACGCCTTTCACAACACACATTGTTTCAAAGCAGCTTTACAGAAAATCATGCATTAACAGAAAATGACACTGTAATATCTATAAAGTCTTAGGAGTCATCATTGTGTAGTTTGATTAAATACGATTATGAAGTGTGTATAAAAATAAGTAATTAAATAGTAGTTGTATTTAGAAACCCTGTGAGCAAGCTGAAGGCGACTGTGGTAAGGAACACAAAACTCCCTAAGATGTTGGTTAATGGAGAAAAATAACCTTGGGAGAAACCAGGCTCACTGTGGGGGACAGCTCCCCTATGGCTAACATCATGAATATAATGCCAATATTACTTATTTATGTGCAGTGCAAGTCATGGTTTAAAATTATTAAACTAAGTGTTTAGGGCCAGTGTTTAAACAAAGATTTTGTAAGAACTGTAAGTTTAAAGACTAATGCATTTGAAGTTCATTCTGGATTAACTGCAGAAGTTCATATAGATGCATTGTCCTTTGTTAGTTGGCTGATGAAGGCTTTTGTTGGCAATTTATTGATAGTCTATGTATTCCATTTTAAGAGTGTAGTCCATCATTAGACCAAGGTGATGCTGGCCGAGATCAGTGAGGTGCTTTGCAGTTCAACCGGCCGGTCATTTCGGTGAGGTCTATCCTAAGTCTAAGGTTCAGGCAATGGCATTTGCAGTATCCCATGTCTTATGGTTGGAGTTTGTATCAGTTCATTCGCTGAGGTCCATCGTAATAGACTGAAGTGATGTCTTCAGTGTCGCCCACTTAATTAAGTGGAACGGACTTTAAAAATGGTGGCAGAGATTCCCCCGAGGGGAAGTGCTTAGGGAAATTAGCGAGTGGGTGTTTAAAGTGAAGTTAAACGAAGCCACTATGTAACATTTGGCCCACTAGTGGTTGAAGCATAAAACTGCAAGTTACTTGCAGAGGAACATTTTACGTGAGTTGTGATTAGGCAGTGCTGTTCTGGTGGATGAATCTCATGGTTTGAGCAAGGACTAGGGAGATTACCTGCAGAGCGGAGTCATGACAAGCTATTTTCATGCTGATATTATGTTATTCACTTAAACATTTATAACCAATATATTACTTACTTTGAGGAAGATAAACAACACTCTTGATTATATTTTAATATGATTATTAAAGCGTTTTATCCACTACACAATACACAATTTTTGTATTGTACTACACATATCATATTAAGAAATGGCTGATATGAGTCCAATTGAAGACATTTTATTTTTATATTACAATCTACAGCCTCAGTGGACAATGCAAGTGAACCGTCATACTACAATAGTAGGTTTATGCGCAAACAATCAAGACTGTAATATAAAAACGGAAAACGAGGATTTAAAAATGATGAAATACTTTATTGAACATTAAAATAATATGCACAAATAGCAATATAACAAATTACAATTATCCATTTTAATAGTTTATTTAGAAGTTACAACAGAGAGAAGGTTACATGCTAAACAAATTAATAAACATTACTGTTCTATGAAATCGGTACATTATAGACAACTTGAGATGAGTATAAATTCATGGGGAACCACCTTGTACCTATAGTGGCTTTTAGTTCTGCTTAAATGGGCTATCTGCTAGAAGGATCAAATGGCAAGTGTCCGTACACAGGTTTATTGCTCCAAAATACTTTATTGGCTTACACTTGCATGCAAAGTTTAGACCATTAGGTCTTCCTCAGGCAAAAAAGAAAAAATAGCCTAAGAAAACAGCGGCACACACATTTAGAGACACAATTTGGGAATCTCCAAACTGCAGCAATGTTATAAAATACTCAGAAGTCATGAATATTAGTAAATATGTAACAGTAACTTCACTGAAAAAAACTAAACTTATAAACACATTGCGATCGGTACACATGAGTAATGTTAGATTCATTAAAGCATGACAAACAATATAAGCTTCAACAACCCTACCAGAAAACATTTGTAACAGGGTTCGTTGTTGTGTGGAAAGGAGGAAGCTTGGACCGGGTTGAACAATACATGTACGGTTGAAGTCAGAAGTTTACATACACCTTAGCCAAATACATTTAAACTCAGTTTTTCGCAATTCCTGACATTTAATCATAGAAAACATTCCCTGTCTTAGGTCAGTTAGGATCACTACATTATTTTTAGAATGTGAAATGTCAGAATAATAGTAGAGAGAATGATTTATTTCAGCTTTTATTTCTTTCATCACATTCCCAGTGGGTAAGAAGTTTACATACACTTTGTTAGTATTTGATAACATTGCCTTTAAATAAGCTGCTGGAATACTGGCACATTCCTCCTGACAGAACTGGTGTAACTGAGTCAGATTTGTAGGCCTCCTTGCTCGCACATGCTTTTTCAGTTCTGCCCACAAATTTTCTATCAGATTGAGGTCAGGGCTTTGTGATGGCCACTCCAATACCTTGACTTTGTTGTCCTTAAGCCATTTTGCCACAACTTTGGAGGTATGCTTGGGGTCATTGTCCATTTGGAAGACCCATTTGTGACCAAGCTTTAATTTCCTGACTGATGTCTTGAGATGTAGCTTCAATATATCCACATAACTTTCCTTCATCATGATGCCATCTATTTTGTGAAGTACACCAGTCCCTCCTGCAGCAAAGCACCCCCACAACATGATGCTGCCATCCCAATGCTTTACAGTTGGGATGGTGTTCTTCGGGTTACAAGCCTCACCTTCTTTCCTCCAAACATAACAATGGTCATTATGGCCAAAAAGGTCAATTTTTGTTTCATCAGACTAGATGAAATTTCTCCAAAAAGTAAGATCTTTGTCCCCATGTGCACTTTCAAACTGAGTCTGGATTTTTTATGGCAGTTTTGGAGCAGTGGCTTGCTGAGCAGCCTTTCAGGTTATGTTGATATAGGATTAGTTTTACTGTGAATATAGATACTTGTCTACCTGTTTCCTCCAGCATCTTCACAAAGTCCTTTGCTGTTGTTATGGGATTGATTTGCACTTTTCACACCAAACTACGTTCATATCTAGGAGACAGAATGTGTCTCCTTCCTGAGCGGTATGATGGCTGCGTGGTCCCATGGTGTTTATACTTGCATACTATTGTTTGTACAGATGAACGTGGTACTTTCAGGCGTTTGGAAATTGCTCCCAAGGATGAACCAGACTTGTGAAGGTCCACAGTTTTTTTTCAGTGCCAGGTGTGCACCCTCACAGTCCAGCCACACCCTCCTCCTCGTCACATACCCCCAATGCCCGAATTAGGCTGAGGAACTAACCGGCCTGACCTGCCCCCCTCCCCCCCTCCCTCCCACTTCCTGAAGGGGAGGAGTTGCCCCTATGGCCGATCCACCGCCGGCTGGTCTTCCCCACCTCCTGGGAAACTTAGTAGGATGTGGGGAGGGAGAAGGGAGAGATAAAGAGAATCGGAGAGCCCAAGAGAGTGAGAGGGAAAAAAAAGAAAAACACTCTGGTTCACCGGCCCTGAGCACGCTCCTGGTGGATGGCAGCAGGCTCCTCCGCCTCCAGGCGGATGGCAGCAGCGAGGACTCCATGACAGCGCATCCTTCCTCCTTCCCGGGTTTCAGCACAAATGTAACAAGGTTCATTGTTGTGTGGAAAGGAGGAAGCTGGGACGGGGTTGAACAATACATGTAGACATTTATTGCTGCACTCTTCAGTGGCACACAATAAGACAGTGCTTCACTCTGACATGCAGACACACACACAGACAGCTTCGTGCATCTCTCTCTCTCTCTCTGGCATCCCCGGCTGCTCCTTATCTCTCTCTCCTGCTGACTGGGGCAATTCAGTGCCAGGCATGCACCCTCCCGGCCACGCTCTCCTCCTCATCACAATAACCAAGCAATATATCAGGTAAACAACTTCGCAGAACAGTAAAAAACAATTAAATCCATTTGGAGAGTGATTTCACTCCACTGCTGTCCTGACTCCTGAAACTTCAACTGGACTGACTGTACAGCTGTCGCACTCACTTCCTGCTTCCCGTTTCTCGTGACACAGCCGGATCTTCTTTCTCAGCTTATGGATATGACGTAAACATGCAAGGACAAATGACGTATGCCTTGATTTCATGCCAAATATGACCCGACAGCTCAAATTCCCTCAAAATTAAAATCATTACTGTAGGCTTACTTTAGTGAATCGGGGTAAGACAAGGACACGGTTTTGAACATGGATTTTTTATGTACTTACTGAATAATGAACTTTTGTTAATTGTAACCAAAACATTATGACATAGTGCAGCTTTAAAGAAATAGTTAACCCAAAAATTTTAATTCTCTCATCATTTACTCACCCTCATGCCATCCCAGATGTGTGACTTTCTTTATTCTGCAGAACACAAAGATTTTTAGAAGAATATCTCAGCTCTGTAGGTCCATTTAATGCAAGTGAATGGCTCCTTTATACATATCCCTCTCTGTAGTTTTGTACATTTCTCCATGTTCCTTTGTCGCTCTCACATGTAAATAACAGTCCTGCCAAGTGCCATAGTTTCTTACTGATACTAATATCCATCCTGCCAACTGATAACCATGCTGATATATAATATATTATTTATCTACTGTGGTATAAACGGTTTTAGTAAAATCTCTACCCATTAACACCATCTACCATTGCTCAGCCATAAAATATTGCTACTAAGATAGCTGATACAGCGCACAGCACTTTCAGTACAGTTTTAACATGTCCTTCGTTTTCCCTGTGCCACTTCACGCCATTCCTTTCCTGTCATCACCTGAGATGAATACAGCGAGAGTGCAGTTGTAGACTGGAGTTGGACCTAAACAGCTGTGACATTGATGGCACACCTCAAATCCTTTTTTCAATTGACTGTTCCACTCTTCTCAATCATGCCCCCATTTATTAGTTTCACCTCACTTCCTCTGGCCCAATCTCGTGAAGAGGTACTTTACCTAGATTTCGATTAGCATCAATATTCTAATGGGCAGTAGCGGGATTATGCATGTGGATTAAACCTGGGCAAGATTCTCCAGGTGAGTTGTGCCTCAGCAAACCTGTATCACTTTAGAGAATTAGACACTAAAGACAAACAGAGTCCCATTACAGGCCAAAATGTCAATATGCATTTAGGTAAATGCAACTTTATTTGTAACTTTTTAGGGGATATTGTTTTTACAATAAGAGCAAAGCCTAGGTGTGCTCAGGCCCAATATTCTGGGTGGTTAGCCAAACGGATTTCTTGGATCAGAAGTGACCTTTAATAAAGGAGTCGACCTAACCCTACTCAAAGGCAGGCTTATTTTATATTTACTTAGCAGAAAGAAAAAGAAAAAACTCTCATTGAGGCATAGAACAAAGCTCTGAAATATCCTTGACTCTTTGCAGTGCTGAAAATGGGATAGACTTACCTTTAAATTGAAAAAGTGCGATTTTACTGGTGCACTTCTATTACAGAATAGAAGTGGGAAAAACAGAACTGGAAGGAGGTACCTGAGTAAATTAAATACCATGAACATTAAGAGAGACAGTATATATGAAATAAAAAGTCTATGCATTGCTTTCTGTGTTCATATACTGTTTAAACTTTTATTTTGGAGCTTTTTTTAAATACGCAAGAGAGATGCATCTCTACCCAAAGGCACTTTCTTAAAGGTGAAGTGTAATTTCTTTAATGTTACATTACTTTCTCCTATCGTAATATGCAGAAACAACTAGAAGTAAGCCATTGGTAAGCTGATTCCCCTGAAAAGCTCTGTGTTGCTTTTAAAACATTGCATTCTGTTTGTTTAAGTTCCTTGATGTAGGGAAATTTGGTTAATGTATATTATGTTACTAACTCAAATTATGTTAAAGAGACACCAGCAGCTTTAACATAATTCAAGTTACCCAATTGCAAATCGAAATAGACTGAATTAAGTATCAATGGTTCTTAAGGCATTGTCTACAGACTCCATAAAGTTCCTTTTCTCTGTTAGATCATTTCCAGTCAAGTTACTCTGTTCACTTTACTCACCAACCTGTTTCATGTTTGTATGTGTTAGATTAGTTTTAGGTTTAGATTAGCAATAAAGTCTTGTTTGTATTCAAAGATAATTTAACTGTGGTAGATTTTGATAAATAATCTCGTCACTTGTTTTTTTTAAAGATCTGGCCCTAAAGTTATACCTAAAATATTTGTGATATTATTTTCAATAAGCCATGAGAATAATATTACACCAATAAGTGAATTAATCATAATTCCATTATTAAAGCTAATTCCTTACAATAGAAATTGTGAGTGGCTACAGCGAGACATTGTGTTACGAATTATGTTAAAGAGACACAAGCACTTTCAGCAAAGTCTGGAGATGTACTTGCATTTCCTTGCGTTGCTTGGTTCTTTGGCTCTTTGAAGAAAGTTCTGGTGGTTCTGTCGATGTTTTGGACTTCTGTTAAGATTGTGGATAGCTTGTTGCTAGGATGATGAGGTGGGGGTTTGAAGCGAGGCCTAACGCAAGGGAGACTTGCGACTCCCATCACGTGTGTGTGTTGTAGCGCAGAGAAGAGAAGGTCTTCCTTGGAGCTTTACTCCGAGCCTTCCTGAACTTCTACATTGCATGGAACTTGAGAGGTGCCAGGGCGAGGCTGCAAACCACGAGGGCCAGAGCACGGAGGATGAGGAGCTGAAGAGGAAGTGGAAGTGCGGAGCAAGAGAAGAACAGAACTCAAGGGGGTTGTCCAGGCTGGTCTTTTAACCCATTCGGTTTGTTCACACCCCAAAAAGGCTCTAAGCCAATCTGAGGTGGCTTTTCAGAGTCACATGGTCAACTCTTTCCTTACTTTTCAAAGTGGATTTACAATTCTTTGTATAAAGGATTCTTAAAAATTCCTGCTTGAAATGTACATGTTTTAATCATACATTTTATATCTTGAAAACGGTGCAAGAGACATGACATTCGTTAACATCAACATTCTCTACATAAACAAGCAAGCTTTTACATACTAAATATGACATACTTTCATGAATATTCGATGTGCAAGTAACAAAACATGAAAATACCTGATTAAACTCATAATGGTTAATTAATTGGTTTACAACATGGATAATATAAGATTAAGGATTATAATCATCAATTTGTCAGTTATAAGTGATTACAAATAACTACACATTTTTTAAAAGGTACATCAGGCTATAATCATTAATTTGTCAGTTATAAAAGTGATCACAGGTCATAACACATCATTTTCAGAGTTATCTAGCAAGGCTAGGTGTTGTGTATATTTCTGGTCCAAACAGGGAGATTCTGTGCATTTTTTAGGGTTAACTCAGCAAAGTACTGTGACTTTGTGTGAAAAGTTCATGGATTAAGATGATATGTCTTAGTATTAGAATCATGCAAACACGAGGGTCTCACAAGGAAGCCTGCTTTAGCTCTGTGTCTTGGTAACAAGTTTAAGCATGTGACACAAGGAATATCTCATGTTTAAGTGTTTGTGAAACAAATGGACTTCTTTTTCAGCTGCTGTTTGCATAATAATGATCAGATGTCTCAGGATCCTCTGATCAGTTTAGTTTAAGTGTAGCAAATTGGTTTATATCAAAGGACAAAAAGAGTGTTTCTTAGCTTTTCCTGGGGTTTCCAGGGAGTGTGTTCTACTCTCTTTTATTGCCCATCAACTCTGACCCTAAAGCGATGCTGGTCATCTCTAGAAGAGAAGCCTTCAAGTCATGTGAACAACCATTAATATGAGTTTTTTCAAGTATGTGCTATCTGGACAAGTCTCTTTTGTTCGTTTCATTGACCAGATGTGGTTCATCTCAGACTTAGAGGCACCATCTTTGGCAGTCTCTTAGTTTTATGGCTTTGAGGAATTCCAGGGTTAAAAGGTTGGGTTTCCTTGATTCAAGTCATTTTGCATAGCAATTGTTTGTTCTTCTGCACCGAATATACTACACTGACCAGCCTGACAAAGAAACATTGGCTCCAGTGGTTGTCCTGACTCACAGGATGCCCTCGGCGAGATTAGACATGAGCCGCCCCCACCCCACAAAATAAATAAATAAATGATATTGGTTGCCTCCACAAAGTGCATTTAAAATGGTTTTACGCACACATAGCCATGGATTATACCGCTTATACCATGGTCACTTTCTAGCATTAATTAGTTAAAGCTGTCATTAATTAATGCAGTGCAAATTTTGACTGGATGAATAAAAAATAATGGTTAATTTATGTCAATGTCAACTTTATTTATATAGCACTAATAAAACAATATATGTTGAGCAAAGTGCTTCACAGTCAAATACAAAAATTAAAATGAAAAGACATAAGGAAGAGAGATAGTGGGTTTTGAACATTAATTTAAAAAGATATATTTTAAACAAGAAGAGAGTTTAGACACCAGTGTAAACCTGAGTGGGTTTAAGCATGGGTTAAAAGCATATGTTTTAAGCAGAAAAAGAATTCAGATGACATTATAAGCCTTCGAGAAGTAGTGGGTTTTTAACATGGATTTGAAAGCTGGAAGAGATTCGGTGGACCTAATATGTAGAGGCAGTGCATTCCATAGTTTGAGGCTGGCTACCGTAAAAGCCCGGTCAACTTTTTGCTTGAGTCTGGTCTTCGGTGTGATAAGCAGTTTTTGTTTTTCTGACCTCAGGGGCCTAGGGGGATTGTATGGTGTCAGTAAGTTGCCAAGATATAAAGGCTCCAGATTTTTCAACTATTTGTATACTAGAATGAGAATTTTGAAATTGATTCTAAAGCATACAGGCAGCCAGTGTAGGGAGACAATTATAGGTGTTATTGATTCATGTTTCTTGACACGCTTCAAGAGTCTGGCTGCTGCGTTTTGTACCATTTGTAAGCATGTTAGCGTAGAATAGTTTATTCCGTAATATAAAGAGTTCCAGTAGTCAAGCCGAGATGTGATAAACGTGTGTATAACTCTTTCAAAGTCCGATGGCGACAGAAAAGTTTTCACTTTGGATAAGAGGCATAAGTTAAAGAAGCTTGATCTAACAACCAAATTTATCTTTTTATCCATTTTAAGATTGTTGTCAAAGACAAAACCCAAGTTTCTCACATTTGTTTTAGTGTATGCGGACAGGGTACTGGAATTTAATTGTTGAGTGATGGTGTTGTTATTTTGACCAGATAGAATAATCTCAGTTTTGTCTTCATTTAATTTAAGGAAGCTATTAGACGTCCATGATTTTAGAGCGTCTAAAGCTCTCCGTGCGGTCCAACTAGATACGCAAAGCGCGTACCGGACACAGCAACGACATGGCTAGGTCTGCCTCCTCCCGGGGCAGCGCTTGCAGGTTCACCATCTGAACTTTAAAGGGGGTAGTGGGAACCTTGGACACATAGCCCGGCCGGGGTCTCAGGATCACGTGAGAGTATGCCAGACCGAACTCTAGGCACGTATCGCTGACAGAGAGTGCTTGCAGGTCCCCAACCCTCTTGATGGAGGTGAGCGCAGTCAGGAGGGCCATCTTCAAGGAGAGGGTTTTCAGCTCAAAAGGGGCTCTCTGTAGGCCCAGAAGGACCACAGAGAGGTCCCATGAGGGAACAAGGTGCGGATTAGGAGGATTCAACCTCCTGGCAACTCTAAGGAACCTGATGATCAGGTCCAACCTCTCCTGCAGGAAGGAAAGCACCGAACCGAGTGCACAACTCTGTGGGTCTTTGCCTCGGGAAGAACAGCAATTTGCGAATAGGCGCCATTTCAAGGCGTACAGTCGCCTGGTAGAGGGGGCCCTGGTCTGAGTGTTAGAGTCTACCACCGTGGGTGGTAGGCCACTCAGATCTTCTGCATCTCGTCCAAGGGCCAGATGTGGAGGTTCCAGAGGTCTGGTCGCAAGTTCCAGATCGTGCCTCATCACTGAGAAAGGAGGTCCTTCCTCAGGGGAATTTTCCAGGGAGGGGCTTTCGCGAAGATTGTGAGTTCCGAGAACCAAGTCTGGGTGGGCCAGTAGGGCGCTACCAACAGGACCGGTTCCTTGTGCTCCCTGACCTCGCACAACGCATATTTGCGCAGACCCCGAGGCCAGCTGTGCGCCAGTGCGTCCGTGCTGAGGGGGGGCCTTGGTCAGGGAATACCATAGCAGGCAATGGGAGGATTCCCAGGAGGCAAACAGGCCTACCTGTGCCTCGCCGAATCGACTCCAAATCAGTCTGACCATCTAGGGGTGGAGCATTCACTCTCCCCTGAGCATCACCTGCCGTGACAGTGCATCCGCTGTGTGATTGAGTTTGCTGGGGATGTGAGTGGAGTGACTTGAGCCGCTGCGGGCTCCAGAGGAGGAGATTGCAGGGTGAGCGCAAACCGCCTTGGTGGTTTATATACACTACCGTTGCCGTGTTGTCTGTCCGGACCAACACATGCTTGCCCTGGATCAACAGCCGAAGCCTCCACAGGGCTAGCAATACTGTGAGCAACTCAAGGCAGTTGATTGCCAATGCAGACGAGGGCCTGTCCAGGAACCTGCGGCTGCATGCCCATTGCAAACAGCGCACCAGCCTGACTTGGAGGCATCTGTCATGAAGACAACTCGCCTGGAGACTTGCTCTAGGGGAACCCCTGCCCATAGAAATGCCAGGTCTGTAAAGGGCTGAACAAGTGGCGGCAGATCGGCGTGATAGCCACGCAATGTGTGCCGCAGCACCATGCCCATCTCGGGACTCGAGTCTGAAGCCAGTGCTGAAGCAGTCACATATGCATCAACCCGAGGGGCGTGACCACCGCCGAGGATGCCATATGCCCCAGGAGCCTCTGAAAATGTTTCAGTGGGACTGCTCTTCTCTCCCTGAATGCCTTCAGGCAATTCAGCACCGACTGAGCATGCTCATTTGTGAGACAAGCGGTCATAGCGACCGAGTCTAACTCCATCCCGAGAAAAGAGATGCTCTGCACTGGGGCAAGCTTGCTCTTTTCCCAGTTGACCTGAAGCCCCAATCGGCTGATGTGGCTGAGCACCAGGTCCCTGTGTGCACACAACAGATCTCGAGAGTGAGCTAGGATCAGCCAGTCATCAAGATAGTTGAGGATGCGGACGCCCACTTCCCTTCTGCGACCTTCGTGAAGACGCGAGGTGACAGGGACAGACCGAAGGGGAGGACCTTGTACTGGTATGTCCAACCCTCGAAGGCAAACCGAAGGAATGGTCTGTGATGAGGCAGGATCGAGACATGAAAGTACACGTCTTTCAGGTCTATCGCCACAAACCAATCTCGGTGCCGGATGCACAATAGAATGTGCTTCTGCGTGAGCATCCTGAACAGAAGCCTGTACAGGGCCTGATTCAGTGCCCGCAGGTCCAAAATCGGTCGCAACCCACCGCCTTTCTTGGGCACGATGAAGTAGGGGCTGTAGAAGCTGCCCTTCATCTCGGTTGGAGGGACAGGCTCTATTGCATCCTTCTGCAGAAGGGCCGTGACTTCCGCACGTAGGGCAGCGGCGTCCTCGCCACCTACTGAGGTGAAACGGACGCCGCTGGACCTGGGCAGGCACCTGGTGAACTGAATCGCATAGCCAAGTCAGATCGTCCTGGCCAACCATCGCGACGTTAACCCTTCGGGTGTGCGGCGAACTCAAAAAAGGGAACCAAGGATTCTCCCTCCGGCCCTCCACCGGGGGATGGAATGGTCTGTCTACCACCTCCAAATGTGGCGTGAGTCTCTTCACCTCCGGGTCGTCCATCTCAGGGGCGCTTAGAAGCCTTCCTAGCGTTCTTGGTCATTAACCGTGAGACGGGGGGGGGCGTCAACTTCCTACGCCGGGGCCGAGCCATTGGCTCAGGCTGTGGTGGAGATGATGTTGCCACCGCAGAAGGATCGCTGTGGTGACGGGCAGATGGGGTGGGTGATCTTGAACCATGCTTTCTCAGTGCGGACATCAACCATCCACGAATGCTGTCTCAGTGTGTCTGGAGTCCAGACACTTAAAGCAGCGATCGTGACTGTCAGAAGCGGAGAGATAACGACCACAACCAGGAACTGCACATAACCGGAAAGGCATCTTTAAAAAGACACTTTCTGTCAGTGCCCACTCTTTTAGGGAATATATACTCTTTTAGGGAAAAATATAATCTTTTAGCGCTCAACGTGCGCTGTCGAAGCACCCAGGGGCATTCTCCACACTTATCTGTGCGAGGGGGGAGAAACCGCTGTGATGTGCCTTGAAATCCAACAGCCGCAGAGATCGCTTGCTTTCTACAGAGGCGAATGGATTGGCAGTGGAATACATCAACACCGCTCGGCTCCGAAGAAAAAATCTGAATGAGAGGTTACACACCAGCTCCTTTATACCCATATGTCCAGGGGAGTGGCATGAAAATTCCACTCACCAATTTTCATTGGCCTTTTCTCAAACATCAGAGGTGTTTGGGGCTCCCAAGAGTGACCCCTAGTGTCACTACATTGACACAACATTGAGTGAGTGACAGATAGGGAACATGTAATATTAAATTCCTATTCATTGTCATTTTCTCATTAATGAGGAAAAAGCGGCGTTGCTGACGTGACAGTTGAAAAAGTTGCACTATGATCATGATGAGGAGAAAAGGATCCAAAATGCTCTGATCTTGCTGACTTTGACCTCTGAGACATTCATATGGTATCCATTAAGGCTGCACAATTGATTGAATTAAGAAAAAATCACGATGTGGCATTGTTCGATTTTAAAACTGCAAAAGGCTGTATGTTATGAACAGTCTCCATTCTGAGCTTCAGTCAGCAGTGTGTGATCGCGGGGTGCCCTCTAGCGGCTATGGGCTCACATGTTGAGTAGGGCAGCCATTTTAGATAAATATTTATCATATTACAATATAAATCGTCTTGCCAGACAGCAAAAGACGCATTTGATGGGTCACGGTTACCTTCTCCACCTTTGTGCAAAACAGCTGTCGAACCATACTTTCCTAACAAATGCTTTAGGTGAGTAATTTGGGGCTGATGAACACTGTTGTCTTGTCCATGTTTCCTGCAGATTCACAGCTGATTTAAAGACGACACTGCATGACTTGATGATGTAGTTTTGTGATGTGATGGTTAATCCCAGCTTTGACACTATATTCGCATCTGGAGTTTGTTTGAACAGATGGGGACAGCACAGAAGGTGTGTTAATATAGAACAGTGATAAAAACTGACTGGAACTACCTGTGCATTCAACGGTTTGAACTGCACGCATTCCAGCCAATCAGAATCAAGTATTAGAACAGACCATGGGATAATGCTACGCAATTTATCTGGCACAAGAAACAATGGCGATCTCAATTAGGTTGACAATAAATCAAACAACTTAATGTACACACACACAAAAAAAAATAAAAAATAAATATATATTATATATATATATATATATATATATATATATATATATATATATATATAAATAAATCAATATATATATATATATATATATATATATATATATATATATATATATATATATATATAATACTGAATATTGAACAAATTAATTTCTACTGAATACAACTGGAGTTGGAGTTCCCAGTGCTACATTAAAGAAGATGGTTTAGGTAAGCTTGTTTGATTAATGTCTCAGATTGCTTGGCTGCTGTGTGCGCAATTCAAAGCAGAGCCGTTACTAACTATAAGCAGTAAAAATAGCAGGTTGGGGCCGCCAGTGGACCCCGAAAAGCAAGGTAGTTTTTTTATTTTTTATTATTATTATTAAACATACAAAAAGTTGCGAGTATGTCTGAGGCAGCTGTTATGGCTTAATTTAACAGTTATAGGGGGCCCCCTTGTGGACCGAGAGGGAAAGGAAAATTGAACTGCAATGAGAGAGTTGTAGCTAGATGTGACACCTCACATGCACACTCAAAAGGTTTTTTGTCATCATGAAGCTCATCTACAAGTCGGGAGTGGAAAAAAGAAAAGGGAAGATAAGGAGAAATGCAATGGTAAGAAATGAATGTAAGCCAGCTACCAGGCTAGATAGCATTTGTTTCTTGTCATGCATTAAATTGCAACACTTAGTTAGCTAATGTTTTGCAGTTATGTCCTGTTTTTCAAAGGTACATGTTTTCAAACATTTTCGCTAGCTATATAACTAAAGTGTAGACAATAGACATCGTGTAGCTAGCCAACACTAGGCTCGATACTCACAGACTCGATGCTAACTCCATATCAGTTAGTCAGCTCGCTAGCTGATGGTAGTTGCAGCACTGGAGATGATTCAATCAACCAAATGTGTCTTATTTTCAGGTGGCATATTGAAATATTTAGGGGCATCAAAGGCAGCTGGGGATTCAGGTACACAAATTCCCTGTAAATAGCCATTTTGTATGCAATCATTAAATACAAAATGGCTAATGCAAGAGCCTGTCACATAACTAGAGTTTTCTCATTGGTCACTGTAGTTAACGTTAATTTAAACAGGTAAAGCTGGCTCTACACTTGCTGATTTTCTAATGATTTTCAGGTGTTAGCTTCATTAACATAATCACCGGCCAGACAGTGAGAGAAAGAGTGCCCATTAGCACTTCTCAGCGAGAGGTGTTAATCACTTGACCATCGGGACTCCCTGCTGAGTTAATGGCTTCAAGCACTGAAAAAAACACCTGTTTTGTTTGAAAAAATCATTCTGTCACTGAGAAGAACTGACAAGATGACAAGCTGATAGGAACTTTTATTTTATCACACTCAGTTGCATACTGTATATCATCACAAATGCTAATTAAAATCCACAGTGATTCTGATATTCTGCAGAAATAAAGCAAAAGCAGCTAATGACAAAGTTAAAAATAACCTTGACAGATATTTTACAGTTTTGGTGCATTTTAAAATATAACCTTGTGAAAGCCAACCGAACCATGAAGACCATGATTTTACAAAATATACAACATATTTTAGCCCCTTGTTTCAAGCAAGCTACAGGTCTGAATATACCCCATATCACTCTATTGCAATAGCAATTTTACTCATGTAGTTATTTTGGCGAGCTCCACGTAACAGGGAACGGAGAAAGTTGTCATTATGTGTGTCACCCCTCCACCATTTTTTAATTGGCAAGTGTGTCATACCTCTGACTGAAGAGAGTGAGATCTCAACAAAACAGTCTGCATGTGTGTCACCCTCGGCCAAATGAGTTGTTTTGAGTCTGCTAGTGTAGAGCCAGCTTAATGTTCATGTTCTAGTCAATGTTCAAGTAAGATGAACATTGACTTAGGGCCCCATATGCTCAGAAACTACCCTGATACAATGTGACATAAATAGCAATGTATTGTTTTGTCATGTTTCGCCGTAACTTGTTGAAAAGTTACTAGAAAAGCAATAGAATTGTGAAAATATTTGAACTACTGTGTAGCTACCGTTACTACCCAACACTGATGTGGGGGCGCGGCACAATTCATCAGAGTGCCCCTAAGAATGCTGCCACCGTAGCTGACTGCCTATATAATCTATGCCAAGATCCACCACTGATTTACTCAACCAGTGGTGTGAGTTTGGGGCAAGATTATCTGTTTGCTCAACCAATGGCAAATGGGAGGATTGTTTGAAAACTATTTTTGCTATTACATTTAATATTAATTGTCAAGATTTACAGCATGAAAATCTCTTGCCACCCACTCCAATGGTTGTAATGTCATTGTGCCCTTGAACATGAGATTTAACCTCCATCTACTCAAGGAGCACCATAGTATGACAGTTCTGTGCACAGACCACTCCTTCTCTGTGACTGTGTGTGTTCAGGTAGAAATCCTCAGATTGGAGATGCAAAAAATGGAAAATTAACTGATTGAAAATACATTAATTAAGGTTTAAATACTCCCATTTGATTAGATACTTTATCCCTAGAGCTTGCAGTATGGTTAACCATAACTAATGATGGGACTGTGTCAGAGAGAATTTTGTGGAATTATATTTGTGTTTAATTCCTGCATCAGGTCAATCTGAGATTTGCTCTGAAAACAGAGGGCTCTGGCTTTAAGCATCTGTTGCCAACACTTGGATTAAGGTATTATTCACAAACCAATGCTTATGGCCTCATTAGTATATCAGGTAAGTTGTCAAAGCTTGCCCTTTGGTTTGACTAAAGGTTTAGTCCTGGAGGGCAAAAATGTATTGCTTTATGAAGTGTTGCATTTGCAATAATTAACAAATGATATTTATTTGTATATTTCATAAATAATTAGCACCGTTAATTTTGACAGATATTGTCTTGTCTAATTGTGCGCACCAGTGGCGTAGCCAAGGGTGGACCTGAGCCCACCCAAATTAGACCCAGGCCCACCCAGAATATTAGAGATTATTCTTTGACTTCAAATATATATTTATAAAACAGTTTAAAAAATGCATAAATTCTGATTTCTGAAAGTGTGAAAGAATTGTTTGAATGTGCCACTTCTCTGTTGTTAAGGAAAATTGGGTAAAAATAAATTTGGGAGAAAAATTGACCCATCCATTTTTATTGAGGCCCACCCAAAGTAATTTCCTGGCTATGCCCTTGGTGCACACACCACACTTTTAATTACATGAAGCAAATAAATTTACTTTGCATAGACTCATACATATTATTATTTTAAAGTCTATGGGTTACAGCAACATTAACTAATTTTCTACTTGGATTAAAGTTAATAGTTAATTTTAAATGATAGTGACACATAAGAATTGAGAACACATTCATACACAAGTTCACACAAGTATTAATAAGGTAGCTAAGTACAGATGCGAACATATAGTTCTGATATAATGTAAAGAAATTGTGAGTGTACAGAAAGTAGAGCAGGGAATAAATAAAAAATAGATAGATAAATAAATGAAAATCTCTTGTTTCATAGCTTGTGCTAGTCAGCTACGTGTGCTGCTCTGTATTGCTCTCATTACTCTGCGGTGTTGCTAAGCAACCATCTCCAAGAGAGCTACTGTAGCTAGACATGAATCTTATTTAGTGTTTATTATAGTGTTTATTATAGTGTTTTTTTTTTTTCTTAAATAATTATTTACATTTCTGCATTTTTGAGGTTTAAGCTACATTTCTTACCAAGAGGGCCAAATCTAGCTGAGGAAATGTGTTAAGACGAATTGTAACCAACGTAAGCAGCTCAGTAATGTAGTCAATGCAGCAGTGTTATAGGCAACTTACATGTTTTTAGCACTTCTCGGTGGAAGGAGGAGGCGAGAAGCAGACTTCCTGGTTCAGGTAGGCGTTTTTATTTTCCTCACTACAGCACATATACACTCTCAGGGCTTTACGTTGTTGGATAACACAGTCTAAAAAACATCCACAAACTAGCTTACAAAATACACTCTTAACTTTGTAGTAATAATAACTTTTGGCGTCACAGTCCGTGCCCAGGCTCTCTCTCCCGTCTAACTGCTGTGTGGCTCTATTTATGCCGCTCTCTCCATGCTCACTGAAATTAGAGACAGGTGTTAGACATAATTTAACTCAGGTGTAAGCGCCCCTAACGCTTTCTCTCTCTCCGGAGAGATGCTTGACCACGCCCCAGCTGCCACATATCCCCACCGCCCGACTCAGGCCGGGGCGGCATCCGGCCTGCCTACCACTCCCCCCCCATTCCTGGAAAGGAAATCAGCGACAGCCATCTGCGCCCCCGGTCTGTGGACCACCTTGAACTTAAACGGCTGAAGAGCCAGATACCAACGGGTGATCTGGGCATTGGTATCTTTCATGCGGTGGAGCCACTGGAGTGGGGTGTGATAGAGGGTGAAGGCCCGCCCCAACAGGTAGTATTGGAGAGTGAGGACCGCCCACTTGATGGCAAGACACTCCTTTTCCACGGTGCTGTACTTAGTTTCCCTCAACGAGAGCTTACGGCTAATGTACAGCACCGGGCGCTCCTCCCCCTGCACCACCTGCGAGAGCACGGCCCCCAGCCCCCCTGTCTGAAGCATCTGTCTGTAAAACAAAAGGGAGAGAGAAGTCAGGTGAATGTAAAAGCGGCCCCCCGCAAAGTGCAGCTTTAACTTGTGTGAATGCCCACTGACACTGCTCCGTCCACTGGACCGGGTCTGGAGCTCCCTTTTTAATGAGATCAGTCAGCGGGCTGGTGATGTCCGAATAATTAGGTACGAACCTTCTATAATAGCCAGCCAGCCCCAGGAACTGTCTCACCCCCTTTTTGGTCTTGGGTCTCGGGCAGGTCGCAATCACCGCTGTCTTGTCAATTTGTGGACGCACCTGCCTGTGGCCCAAGTGGAACCCCAGATACCGTACCTCCACCCGTCCAATCGCACACTTCTTTGGATTCGCTGTGAGTCCCGCTCAGCACAGCGATCTCAGAACCGCCCTCAGATGTTGCATGTGCCGCTGCCAATCATTGCTGTAAATGATGATGTCATCTAAATAGGCAGCGGCATAAGCTGAATGCGGTCTGAGGATTCGGTCCATGAGACGCTGAAACGTAGCCGGGGCCCCAAACAAACCAAACGGAAGTGTCACAAATTGGTGTAATCCAAACGGTGTGGAGAAGGCAGTTTTCTCACGGGAAATTGGTGTCAAGGGGATCTGCCAATAACCCTTCGTCAAATCCAATGCCAAATAAAAACGAGCAGTGCCCAACCGAACGAGCAATTCATCAACGTGAGGCATTGGATACGCATCAAATTTAGACACCGCGTTGACTTTTCTATAATCCACACAGAATCGCACAGACCCATCGCTCTTAGGCACTAGAACAAATGGGCTGGACCAATCGCTGTGGGATTCTTCTATTGCCCCTATATCAAGCATCGCATCCAATTCTTCCCAAACGATTTTCTTCTTGTGTTCGGGTAATCGATAGGGGCGGCTACGTACCACGACCCCCGGCTCGGTCTCGATGTGGTGATGGATGAGGTTTGTACGTCCCGGTAGAGGAGAGAACACATCCGCAAACTCCTGTTGCAACCTAGCAACCTCCGTGAGTTGACTCGGTGAGAGGTGGTCTCCGCAAATGACCGGGGTGAACTGTTTATGTTTTGAACTCTCCGCCTTCTCGGGAACTACTGTAGCCAATGTCACGGGAACCGCCTCCCTCCACAATTTCAGGAGATTGAGGTGGTATATTTGATGTGCGCCCCCTCTATCGGTTCATTTAACCTCATAATCGAGATCTCCCACTCATCGTGTGACCTCAAAGGGTCCTTGCCACTTGGCAAGTAATTTAGAGCTCGATGTGGGAAGCAATACAAGCACTTTATCTCCCGGTGCAAATTCCCTTAGCTGAGTTCCCCTGTCATACAGTCTGCGCTGTCGTTCTTGAGCTTGGAGCAAATTCTCCTGTGTTAGCTGCCCCAAAGTGTGGAGTTTTGCTCTAAGATCAAGAACGTATTGAATTTCATTTTTACTGTTTGAAGGTCCCTCCTCCCAGGCCTCTCGCAATACATCAAGCACACCGCGTGGGCGTCGCCCATACAGCAGCTCGAATGGGGAGAAGCCAGTGGAGGCTTGCGGGACCTCTTGTACTGCAAATAACAGGGGGTCGAGCCATTTATCCCAATTTCTAGCATCGTCGTGCACGAACTTACGAATCATGTTTTTGAGGGTTTTATTAAATCGTTCCACCAGGCCATCCGTTTAAGGATGGTATACGCTGGTGCGAATCGATTTAACATTTAACAACTCGTACAGTTGCATTGTGTCCGTGACATAAACGTTGTGCCCTGATCGGTGAGGATTTCTTTTGGAATCCCCACCCGGGAGATTATTTTGAAGAGTGCCTCCGCAACACTGCGTGCTGAGATGTTGCAAAGAGGCACTGCTTCCGGATATCGCGTTGCATAGTCCACTAGGACCAATACAAAGCGATGTCCGTGTGCTGACCGTTCTAATGGCCCGATGAGTTCCATTCCAATTCTCTCAAAGGGGACCTCGATCAGAGGGAGAGGGCGCAATGGCGCTTTTGGGGTGGCCAGTGGGTTAACCAGCTGGCATTCGCGGCATGCCGCACACCACCTGCGGACATCGCCGCCAATGCCCGGCCAATAGAAACGGGCTATTAGATGGTTCAGTGTCTTCCTTTCTCCTAAGTGACCTGCCATGGGATTATAATGAGCCGCCTGGAATACCATTTCCCGACGGCTCCTTGGAATCAAAAGTTGGGTTGTATCCTCTTTGGTCCGAGTATCCTGTGTCACTCTATACAACCGCTCATTTATAATTGCAAAATAGGAGTATGAAAGGGCGATGTCAGGCTGGAGTTGTTGACCATCGATGACTCTCACTTGGTCAAACCCTCACGTGTTTGAGGGTTTCGTCTCGCGACTGCTCCAAAGGGAAATCCCCCTCAGGGAATTCCCTGAGAAGGGGAGGGGCTGCAGCCTCTCCCCCTCTCTCGTCATTATGACATGGAGCTGTCGAGGATGGCCCCGGCTCCGCCTCCCCTGCCAGAGCATCGCACATTGCACATCTCCCTAACTTCATACAGGACGCATCCATGCAAATTCCCTTTAATAAAGCTCTAAAGTCAGGCCAATCAGTCCCCAAAATCAGCGGATGGGTGAGGCGGGAACTAACCGCAGCCTCCACTCTATGATTTTACCCCCGGAATTTAATCGTCAGGGTCACCACTGGATACTTGTGAATATCCCCATGTACACATTTCACCTTCACCGTTTTAGTTGTGACCAGTGCCTCGGGTTGAACCAAGTGTTGGTGGATAGTGGTTTGATTACACCCGGTGTCCACCAACACTTGGTGAGTACCCCCCCTTGACACTTACTGGTATCCGGTATGCTCCAGCCCGGTCGGGGGCAGCCTGTGGGAGGTCAGAGACCCGCACCACCGTCCCCAGCTCCATCAGAGGGCACTGATCTCAGAAGTGGCCCGGGTCTCCACACCTCCAGCAGGCTGGCCCAGGCGCTACACACGCACTTGCGTTGGTGGGCGCCCCCCCCCCCCCCGAGGGGGAGAGTGGCGGGGCATTGGAATAGGGGAAGGTGTCGCCTCCCACACCCGGGGAACTGGTCTCAGTGGCTGAAGTCCTTCTCGTCTGCGTGGGGCAGGAACGGGACCTGGAGAGAGAGCAGAACGAGAGGAGATAGGGGAGGGGAATGAGACAGGGGGAAGACAGAGAGAGAGGGAGGGCTCTTCTGAGGGCTCTTCTGCCCTCGGGATCGCCGCCATGTGGTCCTCCGCAAGCCGGATAGCTTCCTCCAGCGATGCCAGGCGGTGGCACTGGACCCACTCCGCCATCCCTTTTGGCAGTTGATGTACTAATTGCTCCAGTACCACCTGGTCGATGATCCCGTCGACACCGCGGTCCCCTGCTAGCACCCATCTTCGGCAGGTGTCACGGAGCCGTTGGGCGAAGACAAATGGGCGGTTGGAGTTCTCCAACTTCAGGCTCCGGAAGAGCTGATGACTTTCTTCCGGACTCCGACCAACCCGTTGCAGGATGGCTTTTTTTAAGTCTCCGTAGGCCAGGAGGCTCATCGCTGGTAGTTGTTGAGCCGCGAGTTGGGCTTCCCCGGACAGTAGCGGTATGAGTCGGGCCGCCCACTGGTCGAGCGGCCAGCCCCAGATCTCAGCAGTGCGTTCCAAGAGATCCAGGAATGCCTCTGGGTCATCCGCCGCCCCCATCTTTTGTAACGCAGGTGGGGGTAACGGCGTGTGGGTGTCCGGGGTCGTGGCTGGGGATGCCTCCTGGCTGAGAAGGCTCTGGATCGCCTATCGGTCCTCTGCTTGAGCGCGCATGAGCTCCACAAACCGGCGGTCTTGATCTTGCTGGAGCTCAAGCAGGGATTACTGGTGGCTCCGACGTAGGCCAGCGAGGGCTTGGAGGATCTCTGCCAACTGGGAGGACTCTACGGGGTGACTTCCATCCATCTTCAACCAAACTTCAATTCCCGGGTTTCGGCACCAGTGTAGCACTTCTCGGTGGAAGGAGGAGGCGAGAAGCAGATTTCCTGGTTCAGGTAGGCGTTTTTATTTTCCCCACTGCAGCACATACACACTCTCAGGTCTTTAAGTTGTTGGATAACACAGTCTAAAAAACATCCACAAACTAGCTTACAAAATATCCTCTCAACTTTGTAATAATAATAACTTTTGGCTTCACAGTCCGTGCCCAGGCTCTCTCTCCCATCTAACTGCTGTGTGGCTCTATTTATGCCGCTCTCCCCGTGCTCACTGAAATTAGAGACAGGTGTTAGACATAATTTAACTCAGGTGTAAGCGCTCTTACCGCTTTCTCTCTCTCCGGAGAGATGCTTGACCACGCCCCCGCTGCCACAGTGTTGTTACAAGGATAGGTTCACATTTAAGAGTGTGCTTAAAATCATCTCAGTGGTATCAAAGGGTGTTTTTTTTTTTTTTTTTTTCAGTTTGGGTAACGTGCATAATTGTACATTGGCCCTACACTACATAACCAAAATTATGTTGACACCCCCTTTCAAATGGGTTTGGATATTTCAGCTGTACCCCATTACTGCATAAAATAAAGAATACCACCATGCAATCACCTTTGACAAAAATGTTTAGTAGAATGGGGGGTACCTTTTCCGCTGCAGCATGACAATGCTCTTGTGCACAAAGGAAGGTCCATTAGAAGTACTTTACTTAGTCTGGTGTGGAAGAACTTATTAGACCTGCACAAAGAGCAGACTTGAACCCCACTGAACACCTTTGGGATGAATTGGAACACCAGCTCTGAGCCATACCCCATCGCCCAACATCAGTGCCTGACCTCACTGCTCTTGTGTCTGAATTGGAGCAAATCCCCACAGCCATGTTCCAACATCTAGCGAAAAGCCTTCCCAGAAAAGCGGAAGCTTATGGAAGTATATTATTGAAAAAGCACACTGAATTTCACTAATTGAAAAATAAACGCCTTGAATTAATGTGCTTGCATTTTTTGGGGATGCAATTTCATATGGTTGTAAATTAAGCTGTTAATATTTCAATTGAAAATGTTTAATACAAAATTTCATCATTCAAAATTCAATAATAAATATTCACTTTCCAAAGACTACATCCAAAATATTCAGTTTTTCTAAAAATATTATCTTTATTATTCGATAGGTAATATTGGGTCCATTATATTTCGCTTTGCAAAATCACCTCTATAATTTCACCGGTTCAACAATTCTACATTGTACATCCTGACATTGCAGGAAAAGCAGTAGAGTACCTGATGCTACTGAGGCCTATAGCAGCAAGTGAAGATTGTGCATCGGCACTCTACTGCTTTTCCTGCAATATTATATATTATGGACAAATATTACCTGTCTAATTATAAAGATGACATTTCTGAAAAACTTAATATTTTGGATGTGAACTTTGGAAGGTGAATATTTATTGTTGAATTTTTAATTATGAAATTTTGTGTGAAATGTTTTCAATTGAAATATTCTCAGCTTAATTATACAACCATATGAAATTGCATTTCCAAAAAATGCAGGCACTGTTAATGCATGCCGTTTATTTTTCAATTAGTGAAATTTAGTGTGCTTTTTTTTCAAAGACATTTGTCATTAAAACATGTACAAAAAGTGCATAAATGCATAATTAGTATGACTGAAAATGGGAAAATTATGTTAAGCAATAACGAAAATAATAGACTACATGACAAAGATAGGGCAAATGCAAGTAGTCATTAAGTAAGAAGTAATTTAGCAGACACTTTTATCCAAAGCAACATACAGTACACTTAATAAAGGAAGTCTCTCTGAAGCAACCTAGGGTTATACATGCTTTGCTCAAAGGTACAATGGTGATACTGTAGCAGCTCATTCCTTGCATGGATCAAATTGGCAACCTTCCAATTACATGCCCTGCGCTAGTATGCCGCGCTACCCTAATGTAAGAGGTGTTTTAGTTCCTATTGTTTACACCTTTAATTTCAGGATTCTAAAAGGACACGCATACAGAGGGTTTTAAGTACAGAGTCAGGTGCTCTTTCACATGGAGTTTAAGTCTCATGTTCAAGGGCACAATGACATTATGAGCAGCAGGGTGAACAGCAGAATGTTCTAGATTTGGACATTGACAAAATATCTTTTAGTCGGAGACTCTGTTCTCTTATTATGACTCCAGAAAAGAAGTTTTGGTGAGGCCCAAAATTGACAACTCAAGTACGTGAACATAGATATTTCTAGCTGCACGCAAAATTTCCCGTGTTGTATCATACTGCAATTTGTCAGAACGCAATTTACATTACAATGAATATATGCATTCTCATCGTTGCCACAATGGAGCGCTAATGTGTGTGTGGGGGCAAGGGCATGGCCGGGCGTTCATCTGGGGAGAGAGGAAGTGGTAAGTGTTTTCACCTGAGATGAATTGCTACTAACTGTGATTTCTATGTTCACAGTGAGAGCCGGGGAGATAAAAGGCTGCCCAAAACCCCAGAGAGGGAGAGAGAGAACCCAGCTGACAAGCTGTATGTGTGTTGGCCGCTGTCAGCTGTTGTGAAGCTTTACTGTCACACTTGAGGTGGAGGTGTTTAATTTATAAAATAAAAGTGATATACCTGTGTTGGAATCGCTGTTTCCTGCTTCCTCATTTCATTGAACCTTTACAATGGTGCCGAAACCAGGGATAAAAGAGGAAGAAGGATATGCTGCCATGGTGTCACCGCCTCTGGAGGAAGTCTTCAGGTCCCTTGCCAGCATCCACTGGGCCCAACACCAGGCCATCGTGGACATGTGTATGGAGCAGCATCAGAATTTTGAGGCACTCCTTCGGGCTCAGGAAGAGGACCGGCAGGTGCTGCGGAGCTTAGTAACCCAGGAGGTGGCAGCCGCTGCCCGTTTCCCAGCAGCAGTGAACCCTCACGTGCTGCTCACATAGATGGGGGTATATCTGGGTGGTACATCTTCTGCCCAGATCCTGGTGCAAGAACTTCCGGTTGCCAACTTGGACTACGTGAGGTTGAAGAAGTCCATCCTGCAATGGGTCGGCCGCAGCCCAGAAGAACACTGCCAGCATTTCCGCTCCTTGACACTGAGCGAGGTTGGCCGCCCGTTTGCCTTTGCTCAGCACCTCAGTGATGCCAGTCTGCAGGGGTTGCGGGGAACCCGGTCATGTCCGAGAGCAGTGCCCAGTACTGGAGGTGGGAGCCTTGATTCGGATACCCGACATCCCACGGACTGCCCCTGGCTGAGCAGGGATGTACCAAGTACCCTTGAGTATTAAGGGGGTACATACCAAGCCTTGGTCGATTCAGGTTGTAATCAAACCTCCATTCATCAATGCTTGGTTCAGAACGGGGCATTGGAAACAAATAATCGGGTGAAGGTGAGGTGTGTGCATGGGGATATTCATGATTATCCTGTAGTGACTGTCACGATAATGTTCCAGGGACAAAAGCATAATGTTGAGGCGGTGGTTACTCCACGCCTCACCCATCCGCTAATTTTGGGAACTAATTGGCCAGCTTTTCGTTTATTATTGAAGGGGCTGTGTGTGGATGGGTCCTGAGAGGAAGTGATTCGGTATGGGATGTGTGAAGCTCTGGCTGGGGAGGCGTGGCATGGGTCGTCTACGTCTGCTCCACATCAGGCTGATGCTGGGGAAGGGGAGGTGTCATCCTCCCCCGCCCTTAGGGAATTCCCGGTAGAGGATTTCCCTCTGGAGACCCTGAAACACGCGTTTGACCAAGTGATAGTGATTGTCAACATCTCCAGCCGGACATCGCACTTACATATCCATATTTTTCATTTATAAAAGATCGGTTATATAGAGTGACACTCGCACAGAGGAAAATATAACCCAGTTGTTAGTACCAAAGAGCCGTCGGGAAATGTTATTCCAGGTGGCTTATTATAATCTGATGGCAGGTCAATTGGGACAGGGGGAAACACTAAGCCATCTCAAGGCCTGTTTCTGTTGGCTGGGCATTCACGGGGATGTTTGCAGGTGGTGTGCAGCATGCCATGAATGTCAGCTGGTGAATCCACTGGCCGCTCCAAAAGTGGCATTACGCCCTCTTCCGTTGATCGAGGTTCCTTTTGAGCTAATTGGCATGGACCTCATTGGGTCATTAGAACAGATGGCATGCGGACATCGCTTTGTATTAGTCCTGGTGAATTATGCAACACGATATCCAGAAGCAGTGCCTCTGTGCAACATCTCAGCATGTAGTGTTGCGGAGGCACTCTTCAGAATAATCTCCCGAGTGGGGATTACAAAATAAATCCTCACTGATTCATATCACGTACACTACGTGAGCTGTATGAATTATTGGGTATTAAATCAATTCAGACAAGCGTGTACCATCCACAAACGGATGGCTTGGTCAAACGATTTAATAAGATCTTAAAAAAACATGATTCGTAAGTTCGTGCACGAAGATGCTCGGAACTGGGATAAGTGGCTCGAACCCCTGTTATTTGCAGAATGAGAGGTCCCACAAGCCTCCACAGGGTTTTCCCCATTCTAATTGTTATATGGGTGTAAGCCCTGTGGGGTGTTAGACGTTGTGAAGGAAAACTGGGAGGAGGGACCTTCACAAAGCAAAAATTAAATTCAATACGTTCTTGACCTGAGAGCAAAACTCCACACACTAGGGCGTCTATCACAGGAGAATTTGCTACAGGTGCAAGAACGACAGTTCTGGCTGTATAACAGGGGAGCTCGGCTACAGGAATTTGTACCGGGAGATAAAGTACTTGTACAACTGCCCATATCAAGCTCAAAATTACTCGCAAAGTGGCAAGGGCCCTTTGAGGTCACACGGCGAGTTTGGGAAGTTGACTATGAAGTAGTGCGTACGGACAGGGGCGGGGCTCGTTAAATTTACCACCTCAACCTACTGAAACCATGGAGAGAGGCGGTCCTCGTATCCTTGGTTATGGTAGTTCTGGAGAGGGAGGAGCTCCGGAGGTGAGTCTAAAAGCCCATCAGTTCACGTTGTGGAGACCACCTCTCACCGTCACAACATACGGAGGTTGCCAAATTGCATATTCTCGCCTCTCCCCAGCTACACTAATCTCATAGAACACCACATCGAGACAACCCCCGGGGTAGTGGTACGTAGTCGGCCCTACCGGTTACCCAAACACAAAAAACAGGTAGTACGGGAAGAATTAAAGGCCATGCTTGATATGGGGATAATAGAAGAATCCTACAGTGATTGGTCCAGCCCGGTAGTTCTGGTACCTAAGAGCGATGGCTCGGTCCGGTTCTGTGTGGAATATAGGAAAGTCAACGCAGTGTTGAAATTTGATGCATATCCAATGCCTTGTATTGACGAACTGTTCGATCGGTTGGGCATGGCTCACTTTTATTCGACACTGGATTTAACAAAGGGATATTGGCAGATCCCCTTAACGCCGATGTCCTGTGAGAAAACGGCCTTCTCCACACCGTTTGGGTTGCACCAATTTGTGACCCTACCGTTCGGTTTGTTTGAGGCCCCGGCTACGTTTCAGCATCTAATGGACAGGTTCCTCTGACCGCTCGCTGCTTATGCTGCTGCTTATTTGGATGATATCATTATTATAGTAATGACTGGCAGCGGCACATGCAGCATCTGAGGGCCGCTCTGAAGTCGCGCCGACGAGCGGGGCTCACAGTAAACCCAAAGAAGTGCGCAATTGGACGGGTGGAGATACGGTCAGGGCTGGATTGGTAATCTGGCATTATCCCGGTGGGCCGACGTATTTTGGGGCCGATCAGGGGCGGACTGGCCATGGGGAGAACTGGGCGGGCCGGTGGGCTGGCCGCAAAATGAATGAATGGGCCGTGATAAGCTGAAATGAGCTGCTGCATTATGCAGAACGGGCCACAAAATTGCGCCGCGATATGCCAAAGGGGGCAGCGATATGCAGAAAAGGACAGGATCACTGTTTCCCACTTCCTCGTTTCATTGAACCTTTACAGTGTGCATTAACCTTACCTAGATGTCTGTTACTAAGGTAAGTTTTTTTTTTTTTCTGTTAGGTCAACTACTCTCATGGCAAAGCAACAGTTTAACCTTGCTTAGTTAGATCTTATAAAAATCTTTTTTATATCTTATGGTTACAGCTGGCTATCTGAATAACAACACATCTGATTTAATGGCACAGATATTTGAAGGCAAGGCCATAACCATAATGTCTTGAACATTGGGGGGACCAAACCATTTTGTGGTTGGGGGATCGCGGGTATTGAGGTCGCGGGTATTGAGGTCACAAATATAATGGTCCTCTTTGGTCCTTTAAAATAGTAAAGTTACTGAATGCAATAATTTTCTGAATAAAGGCTTTAAATGCGATAAAGGCCCAAAATTAGCTTATTTTTGGTTTTGAAAGATACATGTTTATTTTAAAGTTCATACAGTACAAGACAAACACTGTTTCTGCATTGCTAGCAATTTTCCTGTTTCAGTCTTCTTTTCTTTCTTTTTTGTGCTGTCTCAAAGACGAACAGAATTTGAATTTCTTTTCATTAAATGACGACTATTTTAGCTGGCTAGCAAAAAGAAAATACACAAAATTATTTACTATCCTCATTGTGCTTGACAGTTCATGCTCACTATAAACGGTTATTCTATGGAAAAGAGCTGCTTAAAATATCTGTTTTTATGTTCCAAGGAAATGTAACAGCATATGGGTTCTGAACAACATAAGGGTGAGTAAATGAGTGAGTAAATGGACAGACTTGTCCATCTTAATGTATATTGTGGTTATGGCCCTGTTTGATTGATGAGGTTTGTTACTGCCATGTACAACAGGACCACACACTTAAAATGTATTGGCCAAAATATTCTGGCCTTATGCTTTTTCTTTTTTTACCACATCATAAGTGCATACATTTTCTTAACAAATGCACAAAAAAAGTCACTCTGTATGTGGAACATAGGTTGTTCACATCTTTTCCCCCCTCATTTTTTACTCTTCAATTCATTCAGTCACTGGTACATGCTGTGCAGATAAGACTGGAGATGTCAGTTTAATGACCACCTACATTTTAAATAAAAATTTTCCATGTAGTGCAAGTCAGGTGTGGTAGCTGAGCTCTAACCCTGCAGTCTGCTAGATGAACTTCCCAGAGAGACTGGAAGTGGGGCAGTTGGCAGGAGTGAAACCCCAATTAGGCAAAAGTGACATGTTTCCGCCACCCACCCTCTGTATGGAAACTTTTTCATTTGGCTGTTTGGGCAAAGGTTGCCCATTTCCTGGGGGCGATTTCATCTAGAGCAATACTAGTAAGTTTTGAAGACACTGTATTTGAGTGGAGTTAAAAGCACTTTTCAACAGCCATACAGCAAGTCCATGTGTGGCCTGTGATAATCCTGGTGTTTGTTTATTTGTTTTTGTAATGTATTATTGCAAACTGACATTTTAAAAATAATAAAATAAATAAATAAATAAACTGGGAAATTATTTTATTTGAAAAATATAATAAAATTATAAAAATGTACTACTGCACAATCACATGTTGCACATTGTTCACATTGCATAATAGTCTTTTAGAAATGCTTTAGCTAATAGATGTATGAATGCCACATATTCTAAAGAAAATGTAAAAATAATTCTCTTAATGCAATCAGAATTGAACGGTTTAGTGTTGTTTTTGCAAAAAAAGAAACTAAAGTTTCTGTGTGTCCCCTGAGATAAAAATCCCTCAGGCAGAAATAATCAGCAAAGCATAATTGAAAATATATCGTATATAATAGTGCAATATAATAGAGCAATTGTGTATACAGTATGCCATATTTCATTCATTATTGTTAGGTTTTTAATTACATTTTAATTATAGTACAGGAATACTCTATTTTGTTTAACAGAAAAGTGTACTTGACTTAGAATGAATTAAATATACAGTAATAGTACACAGAAGCTGGTAGTTTGTATTTCCATGCAAAGCCACAAAGGCACCTTGCATCTTTAATTTACGTTTTTAACTGGCACATTGGTAACACTGACATGTCATAATTATAATAAAATTCACTTAGCCTAGGATGTTTTTTTTTTCATCTTTGTTTTTTTCTTCTCAACTGGTAATAATGCTTAACCAGCATAACCAACATAAGCTTAAGCAAAGTGGAAAAACAGAAATTATAGACAAACTACGCCCCTACATGTCGTTGACATGGTGTAGTGTGTGATGATGTTATGAATGAGTTTTTTTGTAATGCGGACGACTCGGGTACAAGTCCCCATTTTGTCCCACTTTTCCCCATCCTGTTCCCTGTCTCCACCTTTAATATTTCTTTTAATACTTACAATAACAAATAAAAATTAATATATAGGTTGATTGCCTCTAAGTGATTTGGTCACGGTGATGGTTGGGCAGTTGAGAGAATGGTTTGATCCGGGTAAATTTAACCATAGTTTTACTATAGTAATATTGTAGTGACCATGTTTTTTGGCAGAAGCCATACTTTTAATGCAGTTAACCATGGTGTTACTACATTTATATGGTGTTGATATAGTAACCATGTTTAGTTTTGTGGTTACTATGATTTCACTACAAAATACCATGGTAATACTATTTTACTGTAGTAAAACCATGGTAATGTTTTGTAAAGGAAGTTTACGGTTAGGGGTTGGTGTAGGTCCTGTGGGACGCTAAATAAACACAATAACACACTGCAGTGATACCGCTATACTGTTAGTATTTAATTAGGAGAGCAAATAGTATCTTCCACTATTTGCACTTAGTGCAAAGAAGATGCTTTTTGTTGCTATTTTCAGTACATTTAGTGCAAATAGCCTCTGCCTATTATATGAGTTTTTTTATTTTTTTTATAAATGAGCCTAGAGTTAATTTTGTTCTTTACACTGTACATTTAACATAATAATTAAGATTGAGTCTTGTCTCGGTCTCAGCCTCTTCTGGTCTCGGCCTGGACCATTACTCAGATGAGCAGGTCTCGACAGGTAGGTAGCGTTCTCCTGGCATCCGAAACACCCAGATTCCCCCATCAGACTGCACGACAGTGAAGTGTGATTCATCACTCCAAAGAACACGTTTCCACTGCTCCAGAGTCCAGTGGCAGGGTGCTATACACCACTCCAGCCAATGCTTGGCATTGTGAATGGTGATGTGAGGCTTGCATACAGCTGCTCATCTATGGAAACTCATTTCATGAAGCTTCCAAAGCACAGTTCTTGTGCTGATGTTGCTTCCAATGGCATTTTAGATGTCTATGGTGAGTGACGCAACAGATGATAGGCGATTTTGAGGGGCTACGCGCTTCAGCTGACCCACTGTGTGAGGTCTACCACTTTGTTGCTCATCTGTTGTTGCTCCTAGACACTTCTACTTCACAATAACAGCACTTATAGTTGACCGCCGCAGATCTATTAGGGTAGAAATTTCACAAACTGACTTGTGGCAAAGGTGGCATCCTATGACAGTGCCATATTTAAAGTCACTGCGCTCCTCAGTACTACCCATTGTACTGCCAATGTGCTGGATTTATTGCACCTGTTAGCAATTGGTATGGCTTAAACACCTAAATTCAACAATTAGTAGGGGTGTCCACAAACTGTTTTGCCATATAGTGTATTCATTGCAGTGTTTTCTGCATTTGGAGGCAAATATACAGGCACAGCTTTTTCTTGCCATATAAAAAAAATAAAATATTTTGGCATGCAATAAATAAATAAATATATAATACAAAAAATACTTTCACTTTTCTCATGCACAAACTAGAGATGAAATAGACCACACCGCCTGCAGTGAAAACGTCCCTCTTCTGATTCAGATCACACTTCCTTGTCAAACACCATAATGGTTCTGAATCTGATGTGCTCTCTGTTGCTAATAAGCATTATGGATCATCTTCCTGGGCAGTAGATGTTGATATATGTGAGTGTGAGCTTTCGTAGTGGGGCTGCATCTCTCTAGAGAGACTCCAGATAAAAATGACCAGGATCAGCACATCTGGCAGGGCTGTGTCTTTCTCTGTGTTTAATATGCACAGGAACCCGCAAGGATTGGGTGTTAAAACTGGAATGAATAATTGATGCAGCATGGTGCCACAAAGCACTTTCTTTCAGCTAATTGGATTTAAAGAGAGAGAGGTATAAAATATTATCATTCAGCCTATGTGCACTGAAATGGTTGGAGAGGTAGAATAATAGCATCTGCTCCGCACACCGCTCATTAATCCAGGTTACCATCTTCTTAGAAGCTGACTATTTGATATTTTAAGGGGCACTGGCACAATACAATTGGTATAGATACAGATCTGACTGTGATGACTCTCCCTGGTATACTGCTCCATAATATGTTATTATATACAACAGTTAGTTCCGGTCCTCAAATCTGATTGGATGAGAGACTTTCCACGAGTACTGATTGTCTCATACCAACAGGACTCGGACGCTTCATGGTGTGTATCACTCCGCTTGTCTTTGTGCCATTCTAAACTAAAGTGCAAGAGCAGTGCAGATGTGTTAAGAGCCATCTGTCTCTTTACATTTAATTTTGTGACATTACATATTTTAGCCAGCAGGTGGAGGCAAAAGACCATTTTTATATGTAATATGAGCCAGTTGGTGACGTGAAGTGAATCAACATCACTCAGTGTTTATATTCAACAACACTCCGAGATCGCTCATATTACTACTACACTACTAAAGCTAGGAAATAGCTTTAAATGGCTTTAAACTAACAACTTCAGCATTACGGCTCATCACAGCTGGGAGACACAACAGAATTACACAAACTCAAGGCGCTTACCACTTACTGGACTTTCCACATTGGAGAGGACAAAATGGAGGAGGAGATTACGGTTTCTATAGTGAATGACTCTTGCACCCCAGCTACCACGAAATATAGAGGAATACATCTGTTTGGATGGCTATTTTTCCACTGAGAAAATAGGATGCATTTCACCAAAATGACATTATCTTCAGAAAGCTGACTAACAGACTACAGCATCATCAATAGGTAATCGCACACGCTCCATCTCTCTCTCTCTCTCTCTCTCTCTCGCTCTCTCTCTCTCACACACAAACACACACACACACACACACACATTCTTGTTTCTCCAATAATATGTTAGAAACAGCCCAAGCTGTGATACTAGTAATTCTGAAATGATGTTTTTGAGAGGCTTGGACGCATCATTTGGTTTGAACCAGCAACGGCAGATTCTGATCCGTTGCATACGAAAGTAGTTCCATGCAAAAATGCGTTTTTTGTGACCGTACTCAGTTTTTCCTAACTTTTTAAAATTTTCTTGTTCATTGAACTGTTGTATATAAGCAATATAACACTCACAATCGTGCTATATGGCCCTAAATCAGCACTGCTGTAATTACCTAAGGCACTCGTCCTGCGGCCGAATCACAGCAGTATATATTTTATGTTTAATGCACATTTATGGAAAGTGAGATTTGGACCATTAAAGATTTCATGGTTGTCGAGGCTTGTCACAGAAATAGAAACCAAGAAGTTGACAAAATGTTCTGGCACTTGGTGGTTAGGATTTACCAGGGAGAGGTTTCATGCGCTTGTCACTTTATTAGTATTATATAACAGTTCTTATTGTATGTTATCAGTTTTGGGTAAGTTACTCAAA
This sequence comes from Myxocyprinus asiaticus, assembly GCF_019703515.2. Lineage (NCBI taxonomy): Eukaryota > Metazoa > Chordata > Actinopteri > Cypriniformes > Catostomidae > Myxocyprinus > Myxocyprinus asiaticus. The sequence continues at coordinate 22,693,563 of NC_059375.1, read as the reverse complement.
AAAGTATTTAACTACAGATATGATTACAAGAATTTAAAATGTAATCCATACCTGTTGACAAAATGTAATTAGATTTCAGAAACTGATTACTTTTTTGTTACACACAGCACTGTTATTGTTAGGGCATTCAATCGATATTTTTTTTAAATCAATTTAATTGCATGATATGCCAATCAATTAATCAGATTAATTGCAATTAATCACATACATTCAGTAAATATTTGTTGAAAAAGGCCCCCAAATAAAGATAAATCAATATATAATAATCAAAATAATTATAAATATAATAGATATATACAGTAATTCCGGACCACGAATCTGAAGCGTTCCAAAAGTGCTGATGTTACGAGCGCACCGGGCTCTCCCTCACCGTTACAGTTTTAATCATGCACACCTGCAGTTTATTATCACCTCATTAAGACTTGCACTTAAACCTCACTCTCACACTCTGTCAGCGTCTAACCTTGTTGTAAGGTTCCTTGGACTTTCCTCTTGCTCAGCCGCAGTAGAAAACTGCTTCCCCATTTATAACTTTGTCAGCGACATGTTCTGGAGAATAAAGATAAGTTACTCTGATAATTCTGTGATTACTGCATATCTACTCACCTGTGTTTAACCTCACCTGTTTGTCTATGAACTGTTCTGGATATACACAACAAGTGACTGAGAATACGGCGTTTTCACTTACCTGGGCTAATCTCACCTGTTTATCTATGATCTGCTCCAGACGCTCAAGATAACTGACTTTGTGAAATCCGAGTTTACAACATATCTACTTACCTGTTTGAAACGTACATGTTATACCACGAATCACTCTGAATGCTCAGGAAACATGACTTTGAGAACTTTGAAAATACTTTGTTTCTATGAGTAACCTGCTCCTGTTTACGTACGTGTCTCATCTGTGATCTTGTTTGATGCTGAAGTTGCCAGTTTGGGCCAATGTTGATTTGGAATTTACCACTCATGGATTTGTGCCTTCTGCCTTGGTTCTCGGTTTGATCAAAGACTGTTTCTAAAGACCGTGTACCATACCTGAATACTTACCTTGCTTGCTTACCTGCTTTTCCATTGTCCTGAATAATAAACTCCCGCATCTGAGTTCATCAAGCTTCTGAGTCAGCGTGTCATTACAGCTGATAGCACAGACCATCATTACTCAGACACTTTACTGTTTGTATAACTCCACTTCTGTTCGTGGCATTCCAAACTAGCATGTAAGAGCAGCTAGATGTTAGAATTTTTATTTAAAGATTTGTGGCAATAAAAGGCCATCTTGTGTGTGCTATGAGCGAGTTCAGCTGACATTGCCGAACTGTCAGTGCGCAAATTTCTTTGAAGTCATCCGGAATTGTCTCTCACTCCATGATCGCTCAGATTACTACCTATAGCTGAGAAGAGACCATTTTCTGAGTCAGTGTCAAAATGAGGGTACCCCAAGAAATATACAAGAATTCAACTGGCTTCCTCGTCAGAGCTTGTGCATCCGCTTTGGAGTAACTCCACCAGCTGACCCAGCCGGCCTATCTCGTCTCGCTCTCATGGTTCTTTGATGGCATACCGTACGTTGTGGTGACGCGGCTACTAAATTGTCTAACTGACATGCGCTGCTTCAAGTCAAGCACTGATTGGTCTGTGCAGCAATGCATGAAGTCGAACACACCCTAATTTGTTTGAGGTAGACACTCTGTACACACACGTCAGATGGACACTTTTGGTGCATACTGTACTGTACTTGCGTTACTTTTTACTGGTTTTCAGCATCGCTAGCCATAAATGCTGCATTTTTAGCCTAAAAACGTGTCCTGAGACCCCTGCACTCTGCTCCATCCAGCTGTCTTTGATTAGCTGTCGGTTTGTTGTCTGTACCAGGGGGGCAGGAATTAGCTGTTTAGCAGGTCCCCACTAGCCCCTGCTGGTAGATGCTGGAACTAAACTCTCTGTGCTTAACAGCATGTTTCCCCATTGATGGCCATTCAGAAACAACCATGTATTCTGATGAAATACTTTTTTACAAGAAACATTTTGATTTCAAATATTTCATTACAGTCTTGTATCATGGTTATTTAAACTATATTGATTATAGCAGCGTGTTAAAAACCATATAGTGAATTAATTTGTGATGCATTATTCATGATACATCGATCTGGAATGATGCCATTTTAAAGTAATTATTAGGTCAATACGTTAACTCTTTTTCTATTTGTAGAAATCCATGAGCTTTTAAATACAATTAATATTTTTTTTATAATAGAATTATTTGTATTAATGTACGCCATTAATACAAATACAGCAATAAGGGAAAAAGTGAATTAGTATAAACGTGATAGTGGCTGTCAGGATTGAATGACTGATGTATTTTATTTTGCACTGAAACCCAACATGCCAACATCACCACTTTAGTGTCTGATGTGAAATTCCAGCGGTAAGATAATTAATTAATTATTAACACGTGCAGTTTGTGTTGTGAGGACGTCATTTATCTATGGCTGTAGAGCAACTCGCGTCACAACTGGTGCCAAGATGGCACCTACTTCCAGGGTAGTCGCAGGAACCCTGCACCAACTGAGCATGGCAATAGAGTTGAATGGAAATGCAAACTCCTAGCTCTCTCCAGGTATTTTAGAGCTCCTTGGTCTGTACAGCTGTGAGTTGCCTGTACAGCTGGAGCTGCACTTACTGCCCCCTGCTGACTGAGACTCTCAAAACCATGAAGGTGGCATTTCAAGCTTGTATTGCTCCATTGATATAAAAATATATTTTTAGGTGGTCTCATTATTTGTGTTAATTATTTGTAACACCTTATTTTTATATAGTTGATTAACTTAATGTGTTAAATCGACAGTCTTTGTTATTAAACTATATATAGTACAATATATAATAATATTGTTATAATTTAGGAGCTTTGCTATTATACTGTATATAATGTACTATATATGCTATATACACTCTTATGTGTGTTGCCAACTCGTTAGAAGCTGTTAGTAGTATTTGATGTTTTGAGGGTCACTGGCACAATACACTTTATTATAGATCCAAAACTGACTGTTATGACTCTCTCACTGCTGACCTCCTTTGCATTATGTTCAGCATTTAATATGCTCAGGCTTATGACTAATGCTATTTTTCCCAATGATTTGCATCACTTTCAGAAAGATATTACAGCCTCTCTTAAGATCACTATGAACAACAGCCTTCAGAAAAGGAAGGACAACAAAGCACTCAGACGTAATGCCTGGGAATTAACTGTTTGGAAAATCAGCCTAAAGATGCTTACCCACAACATCTCTGAATAACCACAAGTGGTTTGGCTTGAGCAGTGCAGTCTGGGTAAATAATGAGACACACAAAGCGAGGGGTGTAAATGGGTGGAGAGAGAGGGAGCCAGGAGAGTGTAAGAGAAAGCTAAAATGAGAAGAGAGCAGTAGCGGATCCTGGCATAAGTGATATAGGCAGCCGTCTAGGGCGGCAACGCTCTCTGGGGTGGCACGACAGGGTACCTGATCGGTTCAAGTCTGGTTCATCCTTGGGAGCAATTTTCAAATGGCTGAAGGTACCACGTTCATCAGTACAAACAACAGAACGCAAGTATAAACACCATGGGATCACACAGCCATCATACCGCTCAGGAAGGAGATGCATTCTGTCTCCTAGAGATGAACATAGTTTGGTGTGAAAAGTGCGAATCAATCCCAGAACAACAGCAAAGGACCTTGGGGAGATGCTGGAGGAAACAGGTAGACAAGTATCTATATCCACAGTAAAACAAGTCCTATATCGAAATAACCTGAAAGGCTGCTCGGCACGGAAGAAGCCACTGCTCCAAAGCCTACAAACCTGACTCCGTTACATCAGTTCTGTCTGGAGGAATGGGCCAAAATTCCAGCAACTTATTGTGAAAAGCTTGAGGAAGGCTACCCAAAATATTTGACCCAAGTTAAACAATTTAAAGGCAATGCTACCAAATACTAACAAAGTGTATGTAAACTTCTGACCCACTGGGAATGTGATGAAAGAAATAAAAGCTGAAATAAATCATTCTCTCTACTATTATTCTGACATTTCACATTCTTAAAGTAGCAATCCCAACTGACCTAAGACAGGGAATGATTTCTACAATTAAATGTCAGGAATTGTGAAGTTTAAATGTATTTGGCTAAGGTGTATGTAAACTTCTGACATCAACTATATATATATAAATTATATTATGTTATACACACATGCAACTCTCTCTCTCTATTATATATATATATACTTCATTTCTATATTCATTGTCTAGTTATTTTTATTTAAAGGGATAGTTTACTGAAAAATGAAAATTCTCTCATCATTTACTCACCCATGTGACATTCCAGAAACATGGCTTTCTTTCTTTTGAAAAATACAAATGAATATTTTTAGAAGAATATTTCAGCCCTCTAGGTCCATAAAATGCAAGTGAATGTTGGCCAGAACTTTGAAACTCCAAAAAGCACATAAAGGCAGTATAAAAGTAATCCATAAGACTCCAGTAGTTAAATCTTTGTCTTCAGAAGCGACATGATAGATGTGGGTGAGAAACGGATCAATTTTAAGTCTTTTTTACACTAAATCTCCACTTACACTTTCAGATGTGAAAGTGAAACTGAACAGGTATCAGATGTGACTTTCAGATGTGAAAGTGGAGATTTATAGGATAAAAGGACTTAAATATTGATCTGTTTCTCATGTTGTTGTTGTTGATATTAAGGGGGCGCCATGTCGGATCTCACCTAGGGCACCAAGTAAGCCAGAACCGCCACTGGAAGAGGGAAAAAACTGCAACCCTTGTTTCTATATATGTCGAGGAGACAAACATGAGAACATACATTCTGAGCTCTGCAAGTCTGTAAAAATAAAATCCCAGTAGACCGAAAGGTTTCTTCAACATACTGGCAAGCAGGAGCAATCCATTTGTTAGCAAAAAAAAAAAAAAAAAAAAAAAAATCACTGAAAACATGAGAAAGAATAGTGCAACAGAAAAATAGAGAGAGAGACCAGCCTAACCGCACAGTATCACACAACCATGTATAAAATGGCAGTTTGGACAAAAGATTTTACAAAAATATTTTTTTCTTTTAGGTTTAAAATTATAAAACAATACTGTTCCAAAGGAACACAAAACGTATTTGGTCACTTTCTTGTTTAAACATAAGTGGAACATGTCCATACAACCTACACCTATAGTTACTCTCTGTGGACGCCTGAGGGAAAATGACTTCATACATCCACTAAGACACTGTTTATACCTGGTATTAAGATGTGTCTCGGGTGATCAGATCACATGTGGTCAGGTAAAACACATCGCTTAAATGCATCTCCTCTGACCACTTGTGTTCGGATTAGGAGGGGAGGGTCTCTGTTTCATGACATCATACATCAATCACTATGTCAGTGTGTTACTTCATGATATTAGAGTGCAACAAAGTCTGAAAATACAAAAAAAGCACAAAAGAAACAGTGTGCTGTTTCTCCCAGATGTGGATGAATTTTAATCAAAGAACAATCGCAACATGTCAAGGAGAATTATCCCTTATATCCATTTTACCTGTATTAAAGAGCCCATATTATGCTAATTTACATGTTCATAATTTTATTCTGGGGGTCTACTAGAATAGGTTTACATGCTTTAATGTTCAAAAAACACATTATTTTTCTCATACTGTACATTTCTTTTCCCCGCTCTTCATACTGTGGCCGAAAAGCTCTGATTTACCTCCTATCTCTTTAAAGCCCCCTTTCTGAAAAGCCCTGTCTGCTCTGATTGGTCAGCTGGCCTAGTCTGTTGTGACTGGTCAACTGCGTAGAGCGTGCGTCGGAAATGTAACGCCCCTTACCATAACCGAGTTTCAGCTCCCGAGTCTTCCTGAGCAGCTCTGTAAACACTACTGTAACTATGGTAACAGTGGTATCGGTTTTGCCTTACCAGTTCGAGCCAGAGTCCAATAATTAATAATAATAATAATTAATAATTTTCTTTATTTATCACACATTATACATTTGCACATATACAGTGAAATTCTTCTTTTTCACATATCCCAGCTAGGCTGGGGTCAGAGTGCAGGGTCAAATTAATGAAATAATGAAAGTTTGGAAGAACAAGCTGACCGACCCGAACCACCTTCACAAGCACAACTTCAGCAGGACGTTTCACACTGGCAAGTTTTAATTTTGTTGCTTTCTTACAAGTACACTGTTGATTATTATGAACCTAACAAAGATTTAAGTAATAGGCACATAGTGCATCTAAATTAGTCATCTTTTGCTGGAATGGCTGAAGCCAAACTTTTTTCGCCTGAGATATGAACAGAAAACAGAGGCTCGCTTACTCCCGGTTAGTGAGCAAGTTAGCTGTGGACTACCGCGTATAGCGGCCGTAACATTACAGCTTGTAAGACTCTTGAGATCAACCATTTTGTACACAGTTTTAGGTAAAAGCCGGCCCACAGCTGAATATAAACCCTTACCAAAACAATATAATTACATAGCAAGTTAGCTGAGCACTACCGTGGATTGCAGACGTAAAATTAATGTTTGTAAAAATAAATCTGTCTCCACACTTGATGACTATTCATGATAGTAAGAACAACAAATAATCTGCATAATTCTACACAATTGTAGGTAAAAGTGGGCCCGCAGCTGATTAGCAAAACTATTTCAACACAATAACATTAGCTAGCAGGTTAGCAGAGGCTGTGCACTGGGTGTACACCGTAGCTACAACACAAAACTCTCGGTAGAAGATAAATCCACAAATAATCAAATATACTTACAGGTTGTGATCCTGAAGCACCAGATTGTCCCAGCAAAGTGGGACATCTTTCAGGAGTAACCGACTTGAAAATCCGGCATTGGTTGTGGTTGTACTGCTGAGGAATAGTGCTAAAAATACATTTTAACCACTGATTCTTCAGTTCGTATGGTTTTGGAAGTCCAAACAAAGAGGTTTTGCTTTTGCAGTGAAGAAAACAGCATCTTCTCGACATAGCAACAATACTAACCCAACTCATCCTGGCCTCGGCTATAACTACGTTTGAGGGCGGGCATTATGCATATATGTTACATAGTGACGTAGATATTTTACGGAAGAAATGGCTGGACTACAATCCTTGTTTTAGCGCAGCTGTTGATTGACAGGTAAGGGGTGATGCTTCACTGCTTCTGGGACGCATACAGGATGGATTAGCATTTCACCTCATATGCGTTGTGGTCACATGCGTTTTTGACGACATTCGAATGTGGTTTTTGTGATTTTATCACAACATTTTTAGACCCCGTTTAGACCTGCATTTAGGGCTGACCACATGTGATCGGATCACACAAAACGCATCTTAATACCAGGTGGAAACGGGGTCTAAATCACACTGAGACCACGTAATTGACCCTTCACTAAGCTCTGCCCCCATTGGTTACAGTTGCTTGCTCTGACAAGCTTTGCAGAACTTCCTATAGGAATGAATGAAAGAATGTCGTGAACAGCATGTTTTTGGTAAAATATTCTCAAAAACGGAATTAATAATATTCTTATGATAACTGTTCACTCTCAGTTATCCATACAATATAATTTAATTCACAAACTAGTTTGATGATAACAACCACTTACAATTTAAACTTGCATTTAGTCCAGTGGGAAGTGTGCATTCCATTGTGGCTACTATCAGTTTTAGATAATATGTTGAACTTCTCTGAAATTCTCTGAAGGGGTCCTTGAGCTCATTTGGTAGAGCATGGAGCTAGCAATGCCAAGATCATGGGTTTGATTCCCAGGGAACACACAAACTGATAAGATGTTTACCCTAATGCTACTGTAAGTCACTTTGGATAAAAGTGTCTGCCAAATGCATTAATGACTTAAATGTATGTTTCTAAAACATGCCAATAGTGTTATTGTTGTTTGCACTTTGTTTACTTTTTATGTATTGACTTTGTAATATTCAAGTGTGATGTTAAAATATTGGGAACTGGTGGAGTTATTTTGTTTCTGATTGAACTGTTCATTTCATATGACTTTTTGAATCTGAGTGGAGGAGCCTTAATTATAAATTAACATCTAGTGTTAGGAGTGAAAGAAAAGAAAAGAAAGGGCTTTTGTCAGAGAAATTGTAGCCTCTGAATGAGTGTATTTGTGGAGATTTTCTAATTGATATCATGTTTTGTTTGGTTTTTCAAGTATTCCAATTCTTCGTGTAATTCTGGTTTGTTTGGATTACGGCCATGACAATAAATCTCTTTTTGGAGCTTGTGATTTCTCTGCTGTTGGCTGCTTGTGGGGTGCTCCCGGTTAGCAGTGGTGACAGGGTGTTGGGCGCCCAAGGCTCATCGATGCGCGAGGGCAACAAAGGCTATCCCGTCTGGTCCGAACCGACAGAAGGTCTACTGTGGCACAAGTCACAGAAAATATTAATGATAGTTACGGGAGGAATGTGTTACAAATGTTGTTGTATTTAAATATGTAAATACCCCATGAAACATGTAGCCGCAGACCGGTCAGAGTGCCCATGATGATCCTTGTCCACCATCAAAAGCGCCTACAATGGGCACGTGAGCGTTGGATCTGGACATTGGATCAGTGGAAGAAGGTCACCTGATCTGATGAGTCCCGTTTTCTTTTACATCATGTGCACGGCCGTGTACTTGTGCACCATTTACCTGGAGAAGTGATGGCACCAGGATGCACTGTGGGAAGATGTCAAGCTGTTGGAGGGAGTGTGATGTTCTGATGGCAACGTTCTACTGGGAAACTCTGTGTCTGGTCATTCATGTAGACATCAATTTGACACATGCCACCTACCTAAACATCACTGCAGACAAGGTACACCTCTTCATGGCAATAGTATTTCCTGATAGCAGTGGCCTCTTGCAGCAGGATAATGCCCTGCCACACTGCACACATTGTTCTGGAATGCTTTGAGGAACATGATGAAGAGTTCAAGGTGTTGCCCTGGCCTCCAAATTCCCCAGATCTCAATCCGATTGAGCATCTATGGGATGTGCTGGACAAACAAGTCCGATCCACGGCAGCTCCACCTTGTAAATTACAGGACTTGATGGATCTGCTGCTAATGTCTAGGTTCCAGATACCACAGGACAACTTCAGGGGTCTTGTAGAGTCCATGCCTCAGTGGGTCAGTGCTGTTTTGGCGGCACGCGGAGGACCAACAGCATATTAGCAGGTGGTCATAATGTTTTTTATCATCAGTGTATATATAATTATATATACTGCATAAAGAGAATTAAGCATGTTTTAGGACCATTCAAATATTTTGCATTGTGACAATTATACATAATTTAATTTTTTTTTCTTGTAATTCCCATTATTCTCAGTGGTGATTCTCATTAATTTGTCCAAAATAAAACTAAATTGTAATACATATTCAAAGGAGTACAAAAAATACTGTCATGATGAAATCAGCTTTCAATTTAAACTTTACAATTTAAATACAAATAAATAATACATATTTTTTCACATTATAGTATTTAGATATTTTTGCAATACAATAATCAGAATTGGGGGTGGGGAAATATGGAGGGTGAAATTTATCAAAATGAAAGCTTTAAATAAATCCTGAAATCACTAAACAAATCAATAAATGTGTTCCATGTATTTCATTTGACTAGCTTTGCATCCATTTTAACATGGGTTGATTTTCAGTAACTTTCTCAAGCTTTGCTCTTGTCATTTTCAAAATTTGACTTCCCCTTCTGTCACTCACTCGACGTTGTGTCAATGTAGTGACACTAGGGGTCACACTTGGGAGCCCCAAACACCTCAGATCTTTGAGAAAAGGCCAATGAGAATTGGCGAGTGGAATTTGCATGCCACTCCCCCGGACATTCGGGTATAAAAGGAGCTGGCTCGCAACCACTCATTCAGATTTTTTCTTCGGAGCCGAGCGGTTGTACTATCAGCGAGCTGAATACTCCTGCTGTTCCATTCACCTCTTAAGAAGCATATGCTGTTGGATATACGGTGCATTTCCAGCGGCTTTTTCTCCTTCTGCACGACGAGTGCAGATTTCGCCCATGGGCGATTCGAGAGTGCTAAAAGAGTGTTTATTCCTGCTAAAGAGTATATTTTCTCTATTAGAGCACACACATTGACGTTGAAAGTTTTTATAAAGACGCATCTTTATAAAGATGCCTTTCCGTCTTTGTGTGATTCCTGGATGCGGTCGCTATCTCTCCGCTTCCGACGGCCACGGGTGCTGCCTCGCGTGTCTGGGCAGTGATCACACTGAGGCAGCGCAGGTCTCCTCAGCGCAGCCACGAGTTCGAGATGAAGCGAGGCTCCTCGACGTGGCATCCCCTGCTCCCTCCCACCGCGAGGCCCCACCCACAGGTACGTTAAACGCGATCGTCCCCTTAGTGCCCCTCGCCCGGAGCTTGGATGCGTGGCTAGCACTTTTCAACCCATCGCGGTGGTTGGCCAGGACCATCCGACTTGGCTACGTGATTCAGTTCGCCAGGCACCCGCCCCGGTTCAACAGCGTCCACTTCATTTCGGTGAGGGACGAGAACACCGCCACCTTGCGTATGGAGATCGCGACCCTTCTGCGCAAGGGCACGATAGAGCCTTTCCCTCCAGCCGAGATGAAGAAAGGGTTTTACAGCCCTTACTTCATCATACCGCAGAAAGGCGGTGGGTTGCGGCCATTCTTGGACCGGGCCTTGCACAGACTCCTGTTTAAGATGCTGATGCCAAAACACATTTTGGCGTGTGTCCGGCATCAAGATTGGTTTGCGGCGGTAGACCTGAAGGACGGCTACTTTCACGTCTCGGTTTTAACTCGACACAGACCCTTCCCACGGTTTGCTTTCGATGGCCGGGCGTTCAGTACAAGGTCCTCCCCTTTGGCCTGTCCCTGTCCCCTCATGTCTTCATGAAAGTCGCAGAGGCAGCTCTTGCCCCGTTAAGGGAAATGGGTGTCCGCATACTCAACTACCTCGATGACTGGCTGATTCTAGCTCACTCTCGAGAGTTGCTATGCGCACACAGGGACCTCGTGCTCAGGCTCCTCAACCGGCTAAGGCTTCGGGTCAACTGGGAAAAGAGCAAGCTCTCCCCGATTCAGAGCATCTCTTTTCTCGGCATGGAGTTAGACTCAGTCTCAATGATAGCGTGCCTCGTGAGCGAGTGAGCTCACGCGGTCGGTGCTGAACTGCCTGAAGTCGTTCAAGCAGAGAACAGCGGTTCCACTGAAACACTTTCAGAGGCTCCTGGGGCATATGGCATCCTCGGCGCCGGTCACGCCACTAGGGTTGATGCATATGAGACCGCTTCAGCACTGGCTTCAGACTCGAGTCCCGAGATGGGCATGGCACCGCGGCACACATTGCGTGGCCATCACGACGATCTGCCACCACTTGTTCAGCCCTTGGACAGACCTTGAATTTCTACAGTCAGGAGTTCCCCTACAACATTACGACAGATGCCTCCAAGCGAGGCTTGGGCGACATGTGCAATGGGCATGCAGCCGCTGGCTCCTGGACAGGACCGCGACTGTGTTGGCACATCAACTGCCTCGAGTTGCTGGCAGAATTGCTCACCCTGCGGAGGTTTTTGCCGTTGATCCGGTGCAAGCATGTGTTGGTGCAGATGGACAACAAAATGACAGTAGTGTATATAAATCGCCAAGGCAGCTTACGCTCATGTCGCATGACGCAACTCGTCCGCCGTCTCCTCCTATGGAGTCAGCTGCGACTGAGGTCGCTGCGGGCAACTCACATCCCGGGCAACCTCAACACCACAGCGGACGCGCTGTCGTGGCAGGTGACACTCAGGGGAGGTTGGAGACTCCATCTCCAGGTAGTCCATCTGATTTTGAGTCAGTTCGGCAAAGCACAAGTAGACCTATTTGCCTCCCGAGAAACCTCCACTGCCCGCTCTGGTATTCTTTGATGGGGCCCCCCCTCGGCCCAGATGCGCTGGCACACAGCTGGCCCCGGGGGCTTTGAAAGTATGTGTTCTCCCCAGTGACCCTACTTGCACAGACCCTGTGAAAGGTCAGAGAGGACGAGGAGCAGGTCACCCTCATGGCCCCATATTAGCCCACCCAGACTTGGTTCTCAGACCTCTCGTGACAGCCCCTCCCTTGTGAATTCCCCTTAGGAAGGACCTTCTTTCTCAGGGACGGGGCACCATCTGGCACCCGCACTCAGACCTCTGGAACCTCCACGTCTAGCCCGGACGCGGAAGACATAAGTGGCCTACCACCAGCAGTGGTAGACACGATCACTCAGGCCAGGGCTCCCTCCATGAGGCAGCTTTATACACTGAAGTGGAGTCGGTTCGCGAATTGGTGTTCTTCCTGAGCTGAAGACACTCAGAGATGCGCAGTCGGGTCAGTGCTTTCCTTCCTGGAGGAGAGGCCGGAGGAACGGCTGTCCCCCTCCACTTTGAAGGTGTATGTGGCCGCCATAGCAGCACACCATGATACAGTGGACGGTAAGTCCTTAGGGAAGCACGACCTGATCATCAGGTTCCTCAGAGGCACCTGGAGGCTGAATCCTTCTAGGCCACGCCTGTTCTCCTCATGGGATCTCTCTGTGGTCCTCCTGGGCCTTCGCAGAGCCCCCTTTGAGCCGCTATAGTCAGTCGAGTTGAAAGCCCTCTCCTTGAAGACAGCCCTCCTGATTGCGCTCACCTCCATCAAGAGGGTCGGGGACCTGCAAGCGTTCTCTGTCAGCGATACCTGCTTGGAGTTCGGTCCGGGTGACTTGCACATAATCCTGAGACTCCGGCCGGGCTATGTGCCCAAGGTTCCCACAACCCCCTTCAGGGATCAGGTGGTGAACCTGCAAGCACTGCCCCAGGAGGAGGCAGATCCAGCCCTGTCATTGCTGTGTCCAGTGCGTACATTGCACAACTACTTGGATCGCACACAGAGCTTTAGACGCTCTGAGCAGCTCTTTGTCTGCTTTGGCGGACAGCAGAAAGGGAACGCTGTCTCCAAACAGAGGCTTGCCCACTGGATCGTGGATGCCATCCCTATGGCTTACCAGGCCCAGGCCGTGCCCGCCCATTCAGGAATATGAGCACAATCCACAAGGAGTCTGGCATCCTTGTGGGCACTGGCCCATGGCACCTCTCTAGCAGACATCTGCAGGGCAGTGGGCTGGGCGACACCCAATACCTTCATGAGATTTTACAATCTCCGGGTTGAGCCGGTTTCATCCCGTCTTCTGTCAGGTACGAACAGGTAAGTTCAGGAATACGGACAACTGGCCAGGTGTATCGCTTGCGAATAGCGCCTTTCCCCTCCAAAGAGGCGAATATGTGCGCTTCTTTTCCCATGCGAGTTCACGAACCCGTGAACCCTGGATGTCCTTCCTCCCTAGCCCTGTGGCTCGTGAATTCAGCGGAGGAATTCACAGCCGGAACCAGTACGTGTGCTAATATGCCATTACTGAGGTAGGTGCTCCGCAGATGCCGGTTACTCTGGTAACCCCCTGTGATGTATTTTCCGCAGTACGGTCTCCCTGTTGGCAGACCTGCGTCTCCCTTCGACAGAGCCCTCTCTGTCCCGGCTGCTGTGTTTGTAGAGCTCCTCCTCTTTCAGGCAGGACTTACCACCGTGCCTCTTCCATGTGCGGCTCTGAGCCCACATGATGTGCTTGCCACATGTTACCTCCCCTCTTGGCAGGATGTGGTCTCCGCGGGGTCTGATCCCCCTGAAAGAATAGGATAGGAAAAGAACACCTTCCCCGGCACATATGTTGAGCGTTTAAATGGCCCCAGCTGAATAACTGAATACTCTGTGGAGAGAAAACAGAGAGAGAAAAGGCCGTGGCTGGTGCAGCCTGCTTCCATACTAGATATGTCTCTCTCCCCCCCCCCCCCAGGGATGTGGGGAACTATACAACATTTTTTGGGGCGTTGGGGGAGGCTACGTGCAGACCAGTGCACCTGCTACTACGCACGCAGCAACTTGCTTGCACCTGCACCGGCAGTCCACATAACATGCTTCAGCTAGTTGTGGCGTTTCGTATAAGGACCCCTAGTGTCACTATATCAACACAACGTCAAGTGAGTGACAGAAGGGGAACATCTCGGTTACTGTTGTAACCTCCGTTCCCTGATGGAGGGAACGAGACGTCATGCCCCCCCGCCACAACGCTGTACTACCCGTTGAAATGGCCGGGACCTTGTCTCGGCTCCTCAGCACAAAACCTGAATGAGTGGTTACGAGCCAGCTCCTTTTATACCCGTATGTCCGGGCAATGGCATGCAAATTCCACTCGCCAATTCTCATTGGCCTTTTCTCAAAGATCTGAGGTGTTTGGGGCTCCCAAGGGCGACCCCTAGTGTCACTACATCAACACAACATCTCGTTCCCTCCATCAGGGAACGGAGGTTACGACAGTAACTGAGACGTTACTAAGGGTCCGTTCACCCAGAATGTGTTTGTTAAAAAATCTAGACATGGTACAACAAATGACAAAGCTTGCAGGTGTCTCGAGCAGCGTTTTAACAAGTTGTTTTAACTTAAAATGATGTTTTAAAAATGCCTGGCTCTTGGCACAATTTGCTGTAAAAAGTCAGTAAGGCATGTTGCAACGGACATCAAAAACATTAGTCTAGCCTAGCGCACGTTTACAAAAAATAATCCCAAAACAGCATAGATGGACTTAAAACATACCCTGTGTGAATGGCCCCTATAAATCGATTTTGAAAGGTGACGCCCACTTACATTGAGTGATAACTGTAATCCTGAAAACAAAAAAATTGCTATAATTATTATTAATATTATATATTTAATGATTTATTTAAATACTTAAGATTTTAATTACATTTGAGATATTTTGTTCAATGTAGGGAATGCTTAATTGTCATGAAAAATTTGTCAGAATGCAAATTTTAATGGTCATAAAAACTGGCTTCATTTTCATTGTACTAAATAAAAGTGTCAATTCCTTATTTTTTCAGGTAAAATAGGACTTGGACTTATTCTTGAAAGTTTTCCTGAGATTTATATTATACCACTACCAAAACAACATGCAAGATAATGTGAAAAATGACAGTAGAAAAATAACTGTTCAGGTTCCTCTGAATTATACCCCAAGAGAGGTCTGTAAGTCTTTTAAAATGGCAGTTGTCAAAATGATTATTTTGGGTTGTTACAGACCTTCCTCTAAGTGTTTTGGCAATGCTGTCTGACCAGATCACTGATCAGATTCACTGCTCTTTATGCTCTGAGCATCTGGACATCTGCTTCTCTGTGGACTTTTTTAATAAAAGTTCTGCATCATTTAATGCAGCAGCTGCCGCACTTAAATTCCCTGAGAGCCAGAGACCTTTTCATTGTCTTATTAATGGTATATCATTAATTTCCTCTTAACATCTGAGCGCCTCCTTTCTAGTTTGGTGACATTTATAGTCCTTGGCAGGAACAGGTATCACACAGAGAAAAAGGGAGTCTGTTCCACTGAGATATACTGTATCTGAGGTGTTTGGAGGCCCGGGGTGATTATTTGTCAGGACTGAAACAGAATATTTATCTATCTAAAGATTCAATTCGGTTCCTTTCACTGCAGGCTTGATAGAAAAATGGCCACAATAACCATGAACGCTAGCAGTTCACATTTTCTGCCTCTCGTTATCTTTTTATTAGCCATCTGTGAAGTACGAAGATAAAATTCTAGAATTACGAGTTGTGTTTTTCCTCACACCAGGCCTAAAACAGGAGGTATGCTTCACTGATTGAGATATAATTAAACTAGAAGTTGGGGGATCAATGCTGCTTCCACCTGCTTAAGGCAACTAAGTCCACTGCAAATCAACACGGGAGAATGCTGCAGTGTTTCTTAAGATGGCTTCAGTCTCATAAAATGTGTGCATTAGAAATCATCTCATTCTCTTGCACTTTACTACACAGACCATCAAAATGTAATGTGTTTTAGATCAGGTGATTCAAGTTAAAGTAAAATGAATCACCTTACAGACCCCATGATATGGCTTCACGAGTGCAGTTTTTTGCTCTCTGTTGACGTATTTCCTATACCGTGCAACAGTTGGGTTCTGGAATTAAAAATCACATTAATTTTCTCCATTGGGGAATGGATTTTTGACAATAACATATAAGACAGACATACTGTATATAAGACAGAGATAATGTATAACTTATGTATGACAGGCCTAGTGTGAGCTCTGAAGTTGTTAATCGATGGTATATGCTGCGTTTGAAGCCATTAGTCCGCAATATTTCAACTTCATAAAAAAATAAAATAAATAATAAAAAAAAAAAAAAAACATTTTTAATAGCAGAATTTCTTGAATAGAACTACACTACCCATGATCCTGAAGGGAAAATCAGAGAATTGCAGATTCTGCAGCCACCACTCACATGACCTACTTTGAATGACACAATCGAGTCGGTCTACCTACACTCTCAAACTACTTGTACATTTGCAAATATGTGAACATTTTGCAATAAAATCTAAATATACTGTTTTAATCAACAACTTTAATTGTTTTATATTTTTCTAGAATTTTGATCCAATTATGTCATTCTCAATGCTTCATGGGATTGTAGTTCATGCTCTCATTAAAGAATTTAAGTATACAGTCTTGTACGGTACAAGTTGTACCTTTGTCTTTTTGTCCAATTTTCAAATACTTTTTGCCTCAAATCAAAGTTTGTAATAGTGCAATTCACCTCAAAGCTGGTTTGTTTGGTTTAAGGCTTAGAACTCTTTTACATTTTATGAAATACTTATTGAAAAAGATAATGGGAAAAATACTTCTGGATGCAAGACGCCTAAAAAAGTGGACGGGCACAGTTGTGCTCTATTGAAACAGGAAGTTTGGACATTTTAAAGGGCCAACAGGCTTTAGATTCGTCACAGCCATTAACCATGATTTGCTACTTGCTGATCATTTGCAGGGGGAGGGACATTCTCATTCTAGATAGCAACTGATTGGACAAAAACCTGTGTAGTGCAGCACGAGTCATCAGTACTTTGGGTCTGTTTTCCTAGGCGAGAAAGAATGTACATTTTAAATGCATACTGTATATTTACTATAAAGTAATTTTGTTAACATTGAGGTTACACACTAGATGACCTCAAAGCTTGCAAACATGGACATGTCCATGACATGTCTTTAAAGCAGCTACTGAGTTGTCCAGACCAAAAACTATGCAAATGTAAGTTATTTTTTTCTCATCCAATGTTTATGTGTGCAAACTCGGGAATAAAATAAACAAATTTTACATTAATGCTGATATGGGCATCCAAAGCAAAGACATTGAAAAATATTTACAAAAAAAAAACTTTCCAAACACATTTATTGGGCCGATAACATTAATCAAACACAGTGTATGACCATTGTAAACAATGAAACAGAAAAAAGGCATCAGCTCTGCTCCAGAAATTCAAAGTGCGCCAAGCGTAAAATATTCAACTTTTTTCATTCCCCCCGATATTATTTTTTTAAATGTTTATTTGTATCTTTACATATTAATTTTCAGCATGAATAATTATATTTACAAGGCCAAGACACTCATTTTATCATAGACAATATCACCCGGAATTCTTCTGTATGATGATTTTTGTCTTGACAATAAACCAGCAATGTTGTTGCCTCTCCCTCCTCTCTACACCATGAGCGAGAATAAAGATTGAGAATGCAGTTATGATTCAAGGATGTCTCTGTATTGGTCAGTGGGTTCAATGTCCTATGTCCTTTTCCCGCTGATTTATAGCAAGTTGTCCATATGTACAAAGGCTAAAAATATTCAGTTTCATTGGTGAAGAGGCTATGAAAGAAATGTTAATTTTTTTTAGTGTTTTTTTCTCCCAAAAAAAGGTATCAAAACATTTGTGTAGTTATAACTGTATGTCACTAGTTTTGACTTGATGTATGAAATTGAATCTCTTTGCCAACTGTGCAAAGTCTCTTCTTGCTGGGGTTTCTTTTTTCTTAACAACGTCATGACTTTATCGGGCAGGACATATGTCAGTCTTCACTCTATTCCTTCATTTCTCTTCATTCTTTTCCTTGCACTTAGTGTTCTTGGGCTGGTCCACATCCTCGCTCTATTTCAGCAGCCATTCATTCACTGTAAAGGGTAAAATGAAATATTATTGTGAGATTTTGTACAGAACCTACTCTGATACTCTCTTTCCTCCACTTTTGTCATGAGATTACAGAGATTACTTCATACAGAATGCAGTTTAACGTAAAAAATATATATATTTTCTGATTGTAATAAAAAACACTCTTTTCTAACAGCTTTTCTTTCAGCATTAGCAAAATGTCTACATCTTTTACAATGGTACACTACAGTATTGTGACTACAGTATTTAATGTGAATAATGAATTTTTTTCCAATAAATCAAACAAACACCAATACCAATACCTCTATTATATGAAAGTTTATTTGATATCTGATAATAAAAACATATAATTATAGCCATTTTACATTAAAAAAAAGCCATTATTATAACATTAAATAGGCTGAAACTGCAAATTTTCAAACTTTTTGTTTTCCATTTACTGTATTAACAACAATTATAGAACATGACCAACAATTTAACAACTTAAATCGGGGTATTCCATGTCAAAATAACCAAATTTCTGAAACTTCCCCAACTGAAATTTTTGATTTTGTTATTCAGTATGAACCGTTTGGAATTACCAGCATTTATGTATAAATTTGTCTAAAAATCTGGATTAATCTTCATCTAAATTACAATAATTAACAAACACAATCCGTTTTAAATAACACACAAATTAATGTAATGTTCTTGTACATATTGAATACATCATTCAAACATTCACAGTGTATGTCAGAAAAATCTATGTAAACCTCTAGGCTAATGACGTCAACAAAAGCTAATTAGATTCATGAGTTGGCAAACCTGGCATCCAATTAATGAAACGAGACTGGAGGTGTGGGTTAGAACTAATTTGACTTAAAAAAAGCACTTAAACATTTTGAGTTTGCTATTCACAAGAAGCATTTGCTGGCGTGGACTGTGCCTCGCAAAAAAGAGATCTCAGAAGACCTATTATCAAGAATTGTTGCTTTGCATAAAGCTGGTAAGGGTTACAAAGTTATCTTGAAGAGCTAAGATATTCATCTGTCCACAGTTAGACAAATTGTCTATAAATGGAGACAAATTAGTACTGTGGTTACTCTCCCTAGAAGTGGCCGTCCAGCCAAGATGACTCAAAGGGAACATCGCAGAATGCTCAGTGAGGTAAAAAAGAATGCTAGAGTGACAGCTAAAGACTTATCACTGGAACTGGTTAACATCTCTGTTCATGAGTCTACTATATGGAAAACATTTAACAGGCATTGTTTCCATGGGAGGACACCACGAAGAAACCCGCTGCTTTCCAACAAAAACATTGCTGCGCACCTAAAGTTTGCCAAAGACTACCTTGACACTCCGCAATACTACTGGGAAAATGTTTTGTGGACTGATGAAACTAAGGTCGAATTGTTTGGGAAGAACATGCTGCACTGCATATGGCATAATAAGGGCACAGCATACCAACATGAATACATCATCCCAACGGTGAAGTATGGTGGAGGGAGCATCATGATTTGGGGCTGTTTTGCAGCTTCAGTGCCTAGACCGCTTGACATCATCGAGGGAAAAATGGATTCCCAAGTTTATCAAGATATACTACAGGATAATGTCAGGGTGGCTGTGCACCAGCTGAAGCTCAGAAGAAGTTGGGTGATGCAGCATGACAATGACCCTAAACATCGAATTAAATCCACTACAGAATGGCTTCAAATAAAAAGAAAATCCTCCTTTTGGAGTGGCCTATTCAGAGCCCAGACCTTAACCCATTAGAAATGCTGTGGAATGACCTCAAGAGAGCCGTTCACACCAGACATAGGTCTAAGAATATGGCTGAGCTGAAGCAGTTCTGTAAGGAAGAATGGTTCAAAATTCCTTCTGAACGTTGTGCAGGTCTAATCTGCAGCACGACTTCTGGTTGAGTTGACATGGAATGATAGTTTACAGTAGTAAAAAATAAATAAATAAAAAAAAATGTTAGCTTGGAGGTTTTTTAGTGAAATGAAATATTTAAATATTTCAGTTATAGCTGTCAGAATTAACATGTTAAAGCATGCGATTCATTAAAAAAGTTTAACGCGTTAATTTTTCTTTATCGAGATTAACGCATTTACCGTTAATACAGAATAAACAATGGTATGAAGGGAGGAACCTTTGTAATGTGTCAGCCCGGAGTCATTACACTGATGCACACGCTACAAACAGACAGCGCCAGAGCCCTTCTACCAACCTACAAGTTAAGCATTATATGGCTAACACGGCAGTCCCATAGAAATTCTCGTAACACTCTCATATGATAAAGCCACGGAGGTTGTTATCTCAGTAGATAAAAGAATCATTGACTGCGCTGCCCTTTCCTGTCAGTGATAAAATTATGAAGAAAGGAGCTCTTAGCGCTATTTGATGTACAAAACAAGCCCAGATTGGATTTGTGATAGAAATCAAGTATTGTTCAGCCAATATAAGGTGCATTTTAATTACCACAGAAGCACACCAAATATTAACTATCATCAAAACGCTGAATGAGACGTTTTCGTTTGCAAGCGCTTTTCATGGTAAGTTTAAAGCGGCCCTTTGACGCGAATCATGAACGCAGTTTCACTATTGTTGTAGGAAAGCGGCTAGCTACAGTCTACCGGCAGATTAATATTGTGAAGCATAAGAGTTTAAGAGATTTAATGCCTATTGCAATGAATATGCAACCAATGGGGAAACTAGTTATTATATTAGTCAAACTACCACTTAGGTTTTGGGAAACAATTAATGTTACTTGAATTGGTGCTATCTGAGTGCATTTCTTTCTTTATACTGTGGAAGGCTCTCTTTGGAAAATGTTAATAAAGCATTATATTGTTACATATTGTTTTATTTTCTTTCCTAAGATGGAAATAAATGCATTTTGACAAGAAAATAAGTATATACAGTGTCAAATTTCAGCACTTTCAAAATCTGTGATAAACTACATAACATTATGCAATTAATCTCAATTAAAAAAATGTAATCGACTGACAGCACTAATTTCAATACGGCACTGCTGTCTTTGTTTGAATGAGCACTGTGTACTAATTAGCAATTCTGCTCATGTTCAGATGAACGGAAGGAAAAATAACTGTTTGCTAACAAAATAGTTAGCACTTTAACACATTAATGTTAATTCTAAATAAATAAAATCTTTAGTATTAAAAACCACAAAATGTTGGACACGACATCAGTATCAGATATTTCAAGATTGCCCATCCCAACATAGTGCTAATTCTATCTGCAAGACGCAATAACACTTCATTGCTTCACATAATTACAATTTTCTCCTGCACTCTGAATATCATCACGTCAAGCTTAACATTCAATTAGCCTGCAGTCACCTCACTGTGCTAGTTTTACTAAAGTATCTGTTTCTTCTGTCTCCCTGGTTAAGATACATGACCGAAGATGCCAAACCAACACTAATTAAATGCCTCCTTTCACCTCCAAGATATTTACATCCTTTAACAACTCAAATGTAATGAAAGAAGGAATATTTTTTTGGATGGCAATTTACCCTTTGGGGTGGTAAATTCAACCACTCAAACAAATGCCGCACTGACTTAGAATCGTCAATCAATTCAACAGTACAAGGAAATAGTCTATAATGAAATTGTGTGATAAGAGCAGGCTAGATAAGTTTGTTTCTTTGTTCACGATGCTTTGGTGCTACAGGGATAAAACAATTTGTACAATTATATCTCAGGCATTGTGATAGAAGCACAAACAATATCATGTGCTGCAGGATCTGAAGATGCCCATGGCTCCCAGAGTAGACTGCTACTTTACTGAGATTCGTAAACCTCTCCAACAAGCGCAGTCAATAAATGATGCATGTTCAAGAGGAGATTAGCTCTAATTATCTCAACCCTTTCTGCTGGATGGCACAGCTACCAGCGAGTTTATTTTATATATGATAAGTGGTTTATCCGTATACATGACATATTTGAAGAAATGGGTAATTATATGGTTTTGAGGGTAAATATTTGCTTGTAAGCTGCTGAATAATTAATTTCACATCTAATATTTTAGGAATGCTTGTTTATGTGCTCTCATGTTTACAGAAAGCATGATTTTGAATAGTTAAACAGCTAAACATATCTTGAAGGGTTAGTTCATCCAAAAATGTTAATTCTGTCATTATTTACACAACCTCATGTTGTTCTAAACCTTGTTTTTTTCCCTGTGGAACCCCAAAGTGGAATTTTGAAGAAACTTCACACAGCTTTTTTCCATACAACGACAGATTATAAAAGGGCTGTACAAATATCATAGGTTTTTATATAATACAATAAAGATACTTAAGTAATCCAGTTAATAATTATTTTTATTCTGTTTACTATTTTTAGAAAACTTGCATGTCCACTGCTTGATAAGCAATCATTAAAAGCCTCTATAACACCTACATGCTTGTGTGTTCTCTAATAGATGAAATTACTCTGAAGTCACACCGCAGGCAACCATGCTTCCAGGCTCAATTGAGCAGCAGATTTCAATGGTGGAAATAGGCAGCACTGCAATTTTAATAATCTTCAACAAATTATTTAGTTTAATCATGTTTGTTAATGTTAATTATAAAAAAGTTACTATAAATGGGAATCTGTCGTTAGCAGTGAAGAGATATGTGTTGGTTCTTTCTGTACGACTGGAAAAACAAGTTTTCACTTGGTTCATTAGGTCTGTATGATTATGTCAGACATGTAACAGGTTAATAAATACACATCCACACATGTTTAACACACATCTAAAATCTGACAAATGTGTCATAAATAAATAAAATACCAACATACATGCAATATGCATCTTTATTGCTTAAAATATTGCTCTACATACAGTAAATAATAATATTTTACTTCAATATCATCATATATTGAATATTCAAACTTAACAGCCGGTTTTAAGTTAAAAGTTATTTACAGGAGTCAAAATAAAGGTAAAAACAATTTCAGAAGTATTACATTATTTTTATTCGCATTTCCTTTCACAAACAGTAGCCCCTGCAATGGTAGAGATAGGGTCCTGTTCTTCCCGTTAGATCATACATGGCTGTCTTGTTCATATAAGATCATCGTGAGATCATATTTGGCCTTATATCTGTAACAGCGATTGCACTTTGGAATATACAAACAGCGATTGGAGTTTGTGTAATTCCTTTGTAAAAAGTTAATATCTCTCAACAGCAGCTGTGGGTGAATGGGTCTTATTAAAGCAGACACGATAACAATGACGATGTTCAGTGAAATATCATAGATTATGTCAAATTCTGAGAATGTCCTGATCCACCAGTCCTGACAGAAATTTAAAGAAGCCCAAGTCTCCAATAATCTTTCGGAAAAAGATGTTTCAACCCCACAAACCAGCACTTTTTGGGCATTTTCAGCTGAATTTGAGGGAAGCACTCATAGATAGCAGTTATTTTGTGCAATGCCAAAAGAACCCGGAAATGCTGCCACCTAGCTTTGTTTGTAAACCGTAACATCATCTATAGGAATGCTGTAGCGGCAAGTATTTAATTCACTGGCATTTTAAATCCCCCAGAATTTAAATGTTCTGAAAGGGAAGATATGTTTGACATGATACTCTTAAATATTTGTATACTGTGTATGCTATGCAAGTGAATTTGTATTTATCTGTGCATCAATTTGAAATGTTATTATGCACAGTGTAATGTATTGTAATGAAACATAAATCTTTTGATCATAAATGCAGTCCTGTTGTTATTATTATAGCCTATGGATAAATTATATGTTAATTATTTTCCAATGTTTAGTGAATGATAATTATTGTAATACTAACAGGCAGACAGACAGACAGACAGACAGACAAATAATAGATAGAGAGATACATAGACAGATGGAGAAGTTACGCCCTTGTTGAGAGCTATGAATTTTCGTTTTATTTTCGTAGCATGAGAAGAACTGCATCTTTTCAAAATGTTTCTTTTGTGTTTCATGGGAAAAATGACAGCACATGGATTTGGAATAAAGTGAAGGTACAGTAAGTAAATGGACCTTTTTCATATTTCTGACTTTTGGAACACCAAACTTAACTATTGCAGGATACATTTTGATAGCGGTGAATTGAAGACCACAGCAAATATTTTAGCGTACTAATATAAATGTACACTAAATTTTAAAAAAAATAATAAAAAAGACCTTTGCAAGAGTTACACTTCTAAATAAGGTGGAAATGCGCAGTGGCGAATTCTCAGGACCAGCAAAGCCTTCTCTGCTGGCCTAACATGCCAAATAAATACATATTTTTCATCCTTTCATTCTCAATCACCTTTTTGCCTATGAGACTATGAACTAAAGTCAGATTGTCAGATTCATCTTCATCTTTAGGATATGTCCCGGTCAAGGCCTTCTAGCTGGCCTTGAGTGAGGCAATCACGCTTTAAGTGACGTAATTTGAGATCTTGCTGATGAGTTGACTGTCATTACTGCCGCTTGAGAAAGAGATTCTTATGGATTTACAAACCTGTGATGTTCTGCATGACCGTGTGATTGCTTAATTTATTAATCATGAAAGGGGGACTGATTTTCACTTCAAGCAAATTGATAAGTGCTTTTTGTATCGTTATAGCAACATCAGGAGTTTTCTAAGTGTAAATTAGGCTGCTGGAGCATTCAGTGTTGGATCAA
Organism: Myxocyprinus asiaticus; assembly: GCF_019703515.2. Lineage (NCBI taxonomy): Eukaryota > Metazoa > Chordata > Actinopteri > Cypriniformes > Catostomidae > Myxocyprinus > Myxocyprinus asiaticus. The sequence continues at coordinate 22,668,844 of NC_059375.1, read as the reverse complement.
GTTTTGAAAAGTAGTGCTGCGTTCCATTCAACTCGGAAAGTCGGATTTTACAACTTCCTACTAGGAAAAGTGCAAAGGAATGCATCTTGAAGTCAGAATTACAACTTGTAGGCTCGTGCAAAAATTCTCAACTCCGATTTCGCCGAGATGCAGGGGCATGATGTCACACAAGCATGTCAACACTCAGGGAGATATACAAAGTAAGTGATAAACATTCACTTTAAGTAATATCGATAAATGAGTTTGTTTCCACATTTCATGATATTAAAGCTTGTTTAACAAACACCTGCAGAAACAGGTGTATAAAACATTATAATCTCTTTTGATAATCGTACACCTGAAGCACAAATGCTTGCGCTGCACCATTGTTTATCAGTTGGGTTGCTAGAAGACATCTCTAATGAGAGTCAAACCCCTGCTAAGCAAATGGGAGCATTGCAGTTCTGAATATCGGGGAATGGAATGCATTTATGGTTGGAAATATCAAGTAGGAATATCCCACATCCAACTTGCATGTATTGCAAGCAACATTTAAATCGCAAATATTATTAGATAGATTTTTCCAGGTATTATAGACCTCCTTGGTAGATTCATATGAAAAATTATGGTTTTTGAATGTCTGTTCGGGAGACGTTCATTTCACAAAACATTCAAGCTGCAGTTAAAATTAGGCTTGCTTGAGCATTAAGTGTCGTTTCAAGTTCTGGCTTTCGTGCGTGGATGTGTTTTTGAAATGTCAGTTGGTATTATTAGTTAGCTGTGACACAATGTATGATGCCCAAAGGCATAGGGTGTCTTATTCATTGTGAAACTGTGTTTTCTTAATGGCATGAATCACACTGAAGTCCTAGACTTTTTTTTACAGTCTGTGAAAAGGGTCCATAATGACATTTTTAACATTTTCTTTCTTTTGTGAACTATTGCTTTGAATCACATATTGGGTCATTTTTGGGTCAGATGTGTTAGTTACACATTTACTTTCAGCTGCTCGCGCTATAACCCTCACAATATTTTTCCAGCTCGTACTGTTCAATTCAGATCAAATCAAATCAGGTCTTCCCATGATTATCAGTCTGTTTTACCTCATCGTTCATGTCCACTGTTACTGCACCACTTTCATGAAGGTGTTAAAATGATTTATTTTGAATAGACAAGCATAGCTACTGTCTTTACATCTGACCAAACACTGCAAAGGCCACAACTTTGCAAAGTGAGGAGAATAAAGAAAAAGAAAATGTCACTTATTTTAGATGTACCTCTTCAATGAAATCTCTTGGAAACTAGCTTTATACAGAGGGGTTCAAAAGTCCACTTGTCAAAATGCTTGTATTTCGCAATAAAAATAAATAAAAAAAAGAATAAAAAATATAAAAAATTATATTATCAGCATAACAACATGAGTGAAAATTTTTATTGAAAAATTATTTTTTTTTTTTTCAGAATTTCTTAGTATTTGGCATGTCCCCCTTTAGATTTAATGACAGCATGTGCTTGAGTTGACATGTACTCCACAAGCTTGTTCAAAACCTGATGATCCATTACCCCAGAATTATTCAAGAATGTTCCAACAAGCATCTTCTGTGCTTCAATGGAGGCACACACTGACCTTTTGTTCAAAGGGTTTAACATGGTTAAAGTTATCAGTGACCAAGAAATAGTGCCAAATCTTAAATATTTCATATTAATCTTTGTTTAAATGTTTCAAAATCAGAAAACTTTATTTTCTGGTTTAAATTGGATTTTGAATCCTATATTTTCCATGTAGACTCAAATATTTGAACCCCACTCTATGTTATTCCATTTCGCCTGGGCATCAGTGTCGTCCTGGAATCAATGAGGAAAGTTTTTGATTCATCATGGGATAAACAAACTTTCACTCTCTAATTCAATTGAGAATGAAAGATCATATTGTATGAGCAACAGAAACACTGACACAAACCTCGGTACTGTAGCTTCTGTGCCCTGTTGTTGGGGCAGTCCTTGCCCTGCATGCTGAAGTTGATGTTGGTGCGGATACAGCGGTTGTTCAGAGGCTGTACTGGACGCACATTGTCACTCATACTGAGGAATATCTGTGAGGGCTGATTCTGACTTAGAAGTCGCATGGAGTGCATCTGTAGGGACAACATAAACACACAGAGCATTTTACATTGGCTCTCTGATGGCAGGTCAGGAAATTATCGCACACTCAATACAATCCTAACAGGTCTATTAAAAAAAAAACATCTAGGGAACCAGCATTCTGTAAGACTATTTATTATGTGTGATCCACCAAACATGTGAGTATGTCACTCAAGAACAGATTATACTGTATACATTAACAGTTTGTATATCTGTTGTGCCAAAAGTGACCTGTTTCGTCCTCAAACAGTATGGTGTTAGCCGAGTCTACAGTCTTTTACCTGCATCTTTGTGACGTAAATTGGCTTGTTCATCAGAATCCACGTTGCGGTCTCATAGCACGGTGGGATTGTCATAGACCCTTCATAAGTAATAAAACTTGATGTCTCTGGATACACCTCCTCAATGTTTAGCCCCGAGAGAAGGTATGCATCATCTACACAAAGAGAGGGAACACATCCTTGAATATTGTTTCTTATTCATTAAATTGAATTAATAAAGACAGTCTAGTGAGCCAATTTACAAAGATGAATGTCACTTTAATATTCAAAATAAATCTTAAACCCAATGGCATACCTTCCAGCCATCTCTTCAAAATACAACAGTGAAAGGATGGTTCACAAACATTTTTTTTTAATTCTGCAATTATTTACTCACCCTCATGTTATCCCAAATCCATAGGCTGTTATTTTTTCCCCCCATGTGAAACAAAGGGATAAATTTCACGCTCCTCTTTTCTATACAACAACATAAACCACATCTGCCAATCTACAAAAAGGACAAAAAAGACTGATGAATCCGATTTGTGAACGAATTGCGGTTAAACTGGTTCTTTTCAATAAATCGATTGATCCAGTTTATAAATCAGATTCAGCTCTCGGTTCGACTCCCTGACTCAATGATCTGGTTGCAACGGTTCTTGAGTTAACAACTCACTGGTGGAACACATTATCAGTGAATTATGACATCAGGACTAACGATTTCAGGCTCACAGAAAGCTATCATATGGCTTCAGAAGACTTGGAATATAGCGCACAAGTCATATTAATTACTTTTACAGTGTAAAAAAAGTGTTTTGTGTTCCACAGAAAGAAAAAATAACAGCATATGGGTTTGGAACAGGGTATGAAATTAACTTTTTTCCCCCACCAGTCACAGTGGCTGGTAAATTTCTCAACAAAAAAACTCCTCCTGAGATAGTCTGAGATCATTTGCAGCATTCTCATAGACAAAACTATACTTGCAAACTAAAAAACTGAGAAGAAAGAGTGAGAACTTTATGCATGGCATGTTTCGTGAGAAGCGCTCGTGCTGTGCTCATGGGCGGCAGATCGCCACAGGACATCTGAACACATGGCAAATCAGACACAGGCATCAACGACTTTTCTTTCTTCTGTTTTTCTAAATATAATCAAGTATGTTTTTTCAAATGCACATCTTTGTTTCGAAGGGCATTTTCTTGTCAAATGTCACTCCGAGTCATCTTACTGGTTACCCGTCAAACCAGGGTTTGAAATTACCACTCGCCATCCCGCCAAATGCAGGTATTTCATGCACAGTGTTGGGTAATTTTGCTCATCTACCCACCACTGCACATGAAATACCCGCATTTGGCTGGTTGGCGAGTGGTAATTTCAAACCCTGGTTCTGTTGTCTCGGAGTGACATTTGACAAGAAAATGCCCATAGAAACAATGAGTAAATAATGACAGACTTTTAATTTCTGGGTGTTAAATAACAAAGGGATGTCTAAAAATGATGTCCAAACAACAACAGTAAAGCACTAACAGAAAACGGTAACAAAAAACACTGCAGATAAAAAAATACACTCCAGTCTTTTTAGCTGGATGTATTGTATGCTTTGCCTTTGATTTGGTGGATGGTCGGTGACAGCTTGTGTTATTTTGACTTCACAAAAGAGGGCCTACATTAGATAATGTGGGGCTGAATTTATGAGTAGCAGAACATAGTGAACCCACCTTTCACTGACAACAGACAAGTAATAGGTTACGATTCATATCAGCCAGAGGAAGTAGTTCATTATTCTACCCCTATTCCATTGATTACCACTCCATCTGAGGCTGTGAAAATCCCTGCATGTTTGCAATTCTGCTAGCATCATCGCACAGAACTTTGATAGCATAAATAATTCCTTTTGGCTGAGTAGGGGGGATACGTTTAAAAAATACATGCGCTAGCTTCACTACTGGTCCAACAAGGGCTGATAAGATTCAGCCGGCATGAAGGAGGTGGAGGAACAGAGTGGGAGGCCAGGAGGCGTGATGGGGGTTTCTGACAGCTGTCAAAGCCCACACTCCTCTGCTCTTCCCCTAATAGTACTGTTAAGTCCTCCCTGAGCTTGGCTAGCCTGTGTTCATGCACCACTGGGGCCTAGGAGACATGTACCAGCCACCAGGGGTGAGAACGCTTTATCTATTCATTCACTCTTTCACCCCTATTAATTCAATTATGAAGCCATTTTTTCAAAACTCTCTCTGGTGAGCTTAAGCATAATGCCATGGAAGATTTCCACTACTCTGCATTTCAGTGTAGCCCATGAAATATTACTAGTATGTGATCTGTGCTCTCTAAAATTGATAACTTTTTTCCACACCTATGGCTTCCTCACAGAAGTCTCATGTGCTCAAACTTGGTTTTTCAAGTTCATAATGTTTAGCATACATTTCAATTTCTACAGTATAAAAAAAAAAAAAAAAAAAACATCATTCATCGCACAAAAAGCACTTTGTTTCCATTCATTTAACTTGACTTCATTAGTAATTTAATTCAAAGTGGTCACAAAGTGCAAGGAACACCCAAAAATGAACATTCTGTAATTATTTACCTGCCCTCATTTTGTTCTATGCCCGCATGACTCTTTCTTACATAAAACTGCTCATGGTGTGATCTTAAGTTTAAATCATATGGCCGTCACAGTCTCCATTTATTGTGCACATATCAGAAATTTGAGCTTGTCAAGAGTAACACTGACTAAGATACTATATCATACATATTTTCCACTTTTTGAAATGTCTATGTTAATGTTTAAAGCCTTGCGAGCGAGTTATACGAGAACATGCCTGTGTCTTACTCGTTCCTCAAGCAAGCAGCACACAGTGTGTGAGGTGAGGGAGGTGAAGCAATTTACTTCTAAAACAAAGTGAACACAAGACACCTGCAAAGAACTATATATGTCAGTTGGTATTATTAGTTAGCTGTATTAACTATAGAGCTATATAGGGCTGGAATATCACCGCAAAGATTTTGCTGACGATACAAAATTAAGCAATATCGTGAATATCACTATGATTTTAATGTGCTTCCATTTGTCCACTTGATTTACTAAAGATGGCATCATTAGACAAATTTCACAATCTATCATGGCTGAGCAATTACTCAAAAAAACAAAAACAAAAAAACAAAACAAACCGTGATATTGTCATATGTGATTATAAAACCGCAAAAAGCTGTGATTTAAATTAAATTAATAGCCTTTATGATCTATGTGCACTTCAGAGTGAACGATGTACTGTTCTTTGTGTAAAGCAATAACAATATTATTGTTAATAATAATAGCTATAATAAATGAAATAATTTTTATGAATTATACAAAGCTTATTTGTTAAATGGAAACAATAAATCGAATATAGCTACATTTAAAAATGGGCTTTTCGTTTAGATCTGACACACTTCATGTTTAAAGGTGCAATCAGTAATTGTTTTTCCTCATTAAAAAAAAAAAAAAAAAAAAAAAAAACTCCTAAAGACATGAATTGTAATTTTGCAATATATGTAGGAAATCATGACAACTCACATTAAAATTAAGACTCCAGTCATATCAGTAACCTTAAAAAAAAAAAGCTGTTTTATTCTACATGGAGAGGGTCCTCACACGGGGGCTGCCATGATAGAATCACATGAGCAGCCATGTTATTAAAGTAATCATGGCTGACTGTAAATATTAAATTTCTACAATGGCATCTGAAACTGAATACTACTGATTTTAAATGATGTTATATCTGAATACAGATGCTGCACACCCCTAGAGGGTCAGTATTTTTATTTTTTTTTTAAATGTACAGAACAATATGCAAAGAAAAAATATAGGCCTAAATCTCATGACCAACAAAATAACTCATGGTGAGGTCAGAAGTTTTCACTTACTCTTGTATGTTATTCTTGTGATGGTGTCTCTGTTCAACATTCGATTCAGAAATGAATTTGAGGTCTCGGATATCTGAAATGGAACAGATGTCAAGGGAGGGAGGGTGAAACAGAATGAAAGCAAGGGAGAAGGACAGAGTGATAGATAGGAGATGGAAAAAGAGAAGAGGAGGCGTAGGCAGGGGGAAAGGGTCGAGGGAATATAAAGAGAAGCAGATTATTAGTGACAACTTTATTTCTAAATGGAAAAAAACATGACTGAAAGAAAGAAAGAAAGAAAGAAAGAAACTCTTAGGGGAAGTGAAAGGAAAATCTCCCAGTCATTCAAGTTTGTAATCTAAAAGACTGAGGCGCTAGCGTCATGTCATTTGAAATGTACTCAGTCCATTAAGGTATTTAAACATTTTACTCAACTGCACCAAGATGAACCCAACGGTGTTTTGAAAATAAATGACACCTGATAGAATCACTTACGAAGCATGTGGTACTTACGAGTTTGGCATGAAAACCTACAGACAAGTTCTTCAAAAGTTGTGACAGCTTTTTAGTAAGAGAGTTTTGACAGGGCCAACAAGGAAAAGAGTGATCTTGCTTTATTGTGACTCCAATTTAATTTGCTAATTTAAAACACATTAAATTTCAGCGATTAAAAGAAAAGTGCCTCGTGACTACAACACAAATCACTTTTCCTCTGACCTCCTCATTTAGAGAACGTTGAAGACTGAGGCTTAAAAGTCTTAATCGCATCCTTTTGAGACTTTCTGTGATATTACCTGTGGCTGCAGTCAGTTATCTCTTCCAAGAAATAATTAGCATGGACTACACAGCATTTGAAAAGAAATGTGGCTACGAAAAAGAATAGCTTTTACTATCCATCACAATCAAGGGTTTTGCCTTTCCAATAAACAACTTATCCATGTAGCTCTTTGTACAGGACCACAAATAAAATGGCTATATAATGGCCTCCTCCATTTTGTGGCTGTCTCTACAATGATGCTGCATTTTTGGCATCCTTTGCATTCATACTATGGAGACTCACTTGGGAGTCCTTTCTGGAGGTGTGATGCCAACACAGGGAACACATCATGTGGTACCTCAGAAAAGGGCTTTGGCTATAAGCATTGACAGAGTAAGAATAAGTGCAATAAAATATTAGTGTAGTCACAATGCTGCTGCTCTCAGTCATATCACTGATTGGGGAGGGCAGTCTATGAGCACTGTAAATCTGAATAGTATCAAACACAGGTCTTGTAGAGTCAATGAGAAATAACCTGAAATGTTACCAAAACAATATGAAAACTGAAAACTGTGCTCCAATCTGCTCTTATCAATTTGTTTATTTCTACTTTTGTCATAAATATCCTTACAAAAAAATGACCATAGTAACTATAGTTAATGCCAAAATACCATAGTCAGCAGACTCAACACAGTTATTATTAAAACAATAAAATCTTTGGTAATCTTTTGGTTATCTTTGGTAAAGTATTAGCCACCACTATCATTAAAATAATTTGAATAATAATAACAATGTTTACTAATAATTAACACAACTTTGTATTGTATAGTAACTTGTAGCGGCCAGTTAAAGTGAATTTAGAGTGCTGTAAATACAATTGAACACAACACATCTGTTATTCTGTGCATGAGTTGTGATTCGTGGAGGGAGCACAGACAGAACCACCTCACGTGCGCTCAGAATAGAACTCCACAGAGCAGCGCATGGCACGTGCATACTGTTTGCTTGATTAGATAGCAGCCCATTGCAGTTTAATATTTATAAGGTCATGTCATGTCTTGATTTCGATTTTATTTTGATGGATCGTTCAGCCCTACACAATGCAATAGAAAGTCATGTTTTTGCGTTATTTTGTGGAACACGTTCTTTTCATCTTATCACATTGAATTCAGACTGCAAGCTCACAACTTGAGTATCCTTCTCTTGCCGTGGCGCTGGAGATTCAGTAGCAGCAGAGCGCCGCTGCTGAATAGCGGTGCAGGAAACACTGGTAGGGGCCGAATCCTTTTTTTTATTATTTGTTTTAAAGTTTAATTTCATTTCATCATCAAAATGTTTTCTAATCAAATTAATTCTTAAAACTTTAATAAAAAAAATAGTACAATTCCTTTTCAACTTACCATTGCATTTTTTTTTAACAAACTTTTCGGTACAACAGCACTCTTGCTTGTGATTGTTACGATTCTCTGTTGTTTGCCCTGTGTTTAGCCTCTGTCATCTGTTTCCCCCTGGACTATATTTCCCATGATTCCCTGCCCTGATCGCTACCAGCTGTTCCCTATTGTTTTCACCTGTGTTTCATTTACCTAATTATCCCTTGTGTATATATAGCCCTGATGTTTGTTCCCCTTTGTCGGTTGTTAATGTTAATGCAGTTCATGCTCTGGTTTCAGTCCTGTTTGTTTTCATTTGTTTTACTTCCTGGCTTCCTGTCTTGCCCTGTTTCCATGTTTATCCTGCCTTGGATTTTGTTTTATTATTATTAAAAATAGCTGCATTTAGATCCTGCCCTTGTGACCTCCCTCACTGCAACAGAACAACTGACCCAAACAAAATGTGTGGGCTCCTTTCATTCAGCTGACCCGAGCGAACTTACCCATCCCGGAATATTCCCGTCTGTTTAGTGTCCTTACCAAATACACGGACTTTTCTGATTCAACCCTGAAGTCCATGTATCAAATCGGTCTCATTGCTCACCAGTGGATGGAGTTGCCAGCGACCGGAGATTACACGTGGGAGGAATATGTTACGCTGGTATTAGAGACATTCGCTTCAGCGGATCCTCCTCAATCCATCCCGATCCCAGCTTCCGAGTCCTCTCCACGCCACATCACAGACATGCCTGAGTCCGCTCCACACCATGTCCCAGTCAAGTCTGAGTCTGTTCCACGCCATGTCACAGCCACATCTGCATCTGCTCTACACCATGTTACAACCACGTCTGAGTCGGTTCCACACCATGTCTTAGCCTTGCCTTCCGTGACTCCCGGCTCGAAGCCCTTTTCGTCCCTTGTTTCCAAGTTGAATTATCCACCACTGATGTCGGTGCTTAGGGTAATGAAGACCCTTCCTCACAGCTTGTCAGTACTTCTGCCCTCGCCTGCCATGACCAATGAGCCAACGCCCACGCCTGCCATGGCCAACGAGCGTTGCCAGCCTCGTCCGTCCCAGAGCCTGCGTTGCCAGCCTCGTCCGTCCCAGAGCCTGCGTTGCCAGCCTCGTCCATCCCAGAGCCTGCATTGCCAGCCTCGTCCGTCCCAGAGCCTGCGCTGCCAACTTCGGCTTTCCGGAGGAGGAGGAGGAGAAGGGCTTCAGTTCCCAAGTGTTGGCCCATGTACATGACCACAGAGGTCGTTTCCAAGTCTCTGCCTATGTACATGACCGCGGAGGTCATTTCCGTGTCTCTGCCCATGTTCACAACCACAGAGGTCATTTCCGAGTCTCTGCCCATGTTCACGACCACAGAGGTCGTCTCCGAGTCTCTGCCCATGTACACGACCACAGAGGTCGTCTCCGAGTCTCTGCCCATGTACACGACCACGGAGGTCGTTTCCGAGTCTCTGCCCATGTACACGACCACGGAGATCGTTTCCAAGTCTCTGCCCATGCCCACGACCACAGAGGTCATTCCTGAGTCTCTGTCCATGCCCACAACCACAGAGGTCGTTCCCGAGTCTCAGTCCATGCCCACGACCACAGAGGTCGTTCCCGAGTCTCAGTCCATGCCCACGACCACAGAGGTCGTTCCCGAGTCTCTGTCCATGCCCACGACCACAGAGGTCATTCCCAAGTCTCTGTCCATGCCCACGACCACAGAGGTCATTCCCAAGTCTCTGTCCATGCCCATGACCACAGAGATCGCTCCTGAGACTCTGCTCATGTTCGCGACCACTGAGGTCATTTCCCAGTCATCCTGGACTCTTAGTCTCGAGCCTACCATGGTTCTGCCTTCCATGGCTTCGCTCCTCGAGCCTCCTACGGCTCCGCCATCCATGGCTTTTTCGCGCGAGCCTTCTCCGGCTCCTCCTTCCACGGCTCCTCCCCTCGAGCCTCCCACGGTTCCACCTGCCATGGCTTCGCCCCTCGAGTCTCCTACGGCTCCGCCTTCCACGGCTCCGCCCTCAGAGTCTTCCATGGCTCCAGTCTCTAGTCTGTGGTCACCACCCAGGCCTCCTGACCCTGTTTCAGCTCTGTGGCCATCAACCAGGCCTCCTGATCCAGTCCCTACCCTGAGGTGGTCTCCCTGGTCTCATGACCATCCGTCTAATCTGCTCTGGTCTTCTGGGTCTCCTGGCCATCTGCCTGATCTGCTCTGGTCTTCTGGGTCTCCTGGCCATCTGCCTGTTCTACTCTGGCCTTCTGGGCCTCCTGATTGTCCGCCTGATCTGCGCTGGTATCCCTGGTCTCATGGCCATCCGCCTGATCTGCTCTGGCTCCCTTGGTCTCCTGGCCGTCTGCCTGATCTGCTCTGGTTTCCTTGGTTCCCTGGTCGTCCGCCTGATATGCCCTGGTTTCCTTGGTCCCCTGGTCGTCTGCCTGATCTGCCCTGGTTTCCTTGGTCCCCTGGTCATCCGCATGATCTGCCCTGCTTTCCTTGTTCCCATGGTCATCTGCCTGATCTGAACTGGTCTCCTGGGACCTCTGGCCAACAGCTTGATCTACACAGGACTCTTTGCTCTCTGGCACCATCTTGGCCCTGCCTCCCCTTCCTGCCCTCCTTGGGCGTCAGGAGCCGCCCGTTAAGGGGGGAGTTATGTTACGATTATCTGTTTTTTCCCCCTGGACTACATTTCCCATGATTCCCTGCCCTGATCGCTACCAGCTGTTCCCTATTGTTTTCACCTGTATTTCATTTACCTAATTATCCCTAGTGTATATATTGCCCTGATGTCTGTTCCCCTTTGTCGGTTGTTAATGTTTCTCCCCAATTCATGCTCCGGTTTCAGTCCTGTTTGTTTTCATTTGTTTTGCTTCCTGGTTTCCTGTCTTGCCCTGTTTCCGTGTTTATCCTGCCTTGGATTTTGTTTTATTATTATTAAAAATAGCTGCATTTAGATCCTGCCCTTGTGACCTCCCTCATTGCAACAATGATATATTGCTTAATTCTTATTATTATTATTTATTAATCATTATTTATTATTATTATTAAAGGGAATATTACATTTTACTATACAGTTGGAATATATTTATGTTGCAATTTTGTTTTTTGTTTTTTACATGTGGTTTTGATGGAAGCTTCACTTCTTCTGACAGATAAACAGTTTGCTACATGGCCCAGTGTGATCGTTAAAGCACAAATGCTGTGATTTAATTACCTAAATATATAGTCTACATATAGTAAATGTCTGTTTTAAAAAAAATTTCACACATTCATTTAAAGCACGCAGCTCATGCAGACAAACATTGTAGCCTTTCACGATTTAATAATCACACTAGAACATATCACAATTTTAATTTGATTAATTGTGCATTTCAGTTTAAAAGGAGTAACAGAGCACATGCTCAAATAAGCGTGTGAGCATTTGGAAGCAGTCATCTGTCAGTCAGACATTGTGCAGATATCGGATTGAGTCAGTACTCTGTACTGCCAGTACTGCAGAAACACTGGTATTGTGAAATATTTTTAATTTTAGTAGACTTGATGCTGAAATAGTGGTACATTTGATAACACTAATTATTAATAAAAACAATAATAATATATTTATATATTGAAGTTAGGATGAATGGGAATATAAATATGTATATTTAAAAGAAACATAACTATATCCTGACAAAAGGAAGATATTAATACAAAAAATATGCCTCTTTTATAAGGTTTCACAGTTGTTTGCCTACTTTTTGTCACACCTTCAGAAATTTATGAAACCATCATATACATTGTAAAGAAATTGTTTGGGATTTTTAGATAATTTCTCTCATTTTAAGTAGGTCTTATTAGTAGATAGTAACAAAAACAAAATTACTTTTATTTATTTATTCGGCACACAGCACTAATCCATTTCACACACGTCAATACATTCTCAAGGAAAGGCTGAAGTTAATTCTTATCCCCTTAAACCATACAGACTTACAATCTTACTAAATTTGTGCACATTTTTAAATCCTAGCAATTCACAACTACATTTATTTTTATTTATTTATTTATTTATTTATTTTTAAATACACTTTTACATGTGTGATATGCAAAAGAGTGATTATTCTGTCAACCCCTTCAGATGTTCTTCAATACAGGGAGCTGACAGTCAGTTTGAACCCATTCTCAATTCATTCTTAATCAAAGTGAATGCTGCATTTGTCAAATATAAAATAAATATTTGTCATGACAGTACACATTTTTGTATGTATGGTATTGGCACATACTGTAATGAGTGATAGACAATAAACAACATTTTGTGAGAACTTTAAAGAGGCAGGGGGTCACACCAAACATTCTGAATATGTTTAACAGATTAATCCAGAATTATTCCTCATTACATAAACTTTTTTTATTTTTATTTTTTTTTTATTTTTTGTAGCTCGTTTGTGCCAGCACTCGAAAATCAGTGCATAGTAAGTTTCTAACCGTATAAAAGTACATAAAATATTCTCATTTCACCAAAATATTGTCTATATAGTGTTTCATCATAGCATTAACAGACATCTTGCTTTCTTAATCTGAGAATATAGAGAGTCCATATTGAGTCGATGCAAAGACTGTATAATTGTTTCTATAGAGTCAGAGAGTGCATGAATTAAACACATTTACATATGGACAGACAGCAGAGGTGACTGCATTATGCTCAGTCCAGGGCAAAGATGACTGCCTGCCACTGACATTGGACAGGTTAATTAGCTTAGCTTAAACTCTTGTCCTGAGGGAGAAAATAAGGTAACAGTCTACCACAGCTTTGCAGACATTTCTCCGCACAGTCATTTAATGAAGCGGGGGAAGTTATTTCTTAACCTTGTCCTTCCATAGTGACAGGGAGATGCTGTCTGGTAATTGCATGGCTAATTGTTTCTGAGGTTTAGAGAATGTATTTATTTATTGAATGTGCTGAGGTTCAAATTGGGCAATAATTTGTATCCTTTAAGAAAAAGATTGTGTACAAACATCCAGTCTGTGAGTTCATCTTCGTGTGCAGTGGAGAGTGTACATGGCAGTGACATTATAAGGAGAGAAATGGCCCACTCATATACAAATTAATGGGAGAAATCATAATGCTAAATTTGACAACTGTAGTCCTGCCTTAAAAGAGCCAATCACCTTTTTTATAGATGCTTCGCAATGCTCAAAATGGCGGCTGTACGAATGGAAGTCCCGCTTTACAGTTTACAGAGCCAATCACTTTTTTGATAGAGACATTGGCTGTTTGTTTACTCTAGAATGTGTGTATGCATTAGCTGGGCCATCTGAAAAATAGTACTTTTTTGCTTGATTTTAGCTAAAGCAGCACAATTTAAGATACCATTGCTGTCAGATTTTATTGTTAATTTGAATTACATTGTTTAAACATAATCTTGACCAAACAGTTTTGTAGATTTCGGTCTTTCCCCATTCAAGTAAATAGAAGCTGTGCTTGCACTGGCATTCCAAAATAGCCACTTAGTGACCTGGCTTGCCTAAAGGGACTTTGTCATGTAGTCATACACAGCAATGAAAGCACTAAAAAAGCACTTTTTCATTTGTATGTATAGGCAATACCAAAGTCTTTTTACCAAGTCAGTCCACTCAGCGGCCATAATTGGAATGCTCTCAGACACTTGAATGGTGCAAGACCGAAATCTCCAAAATGTTTGGTCAAGATTACGATCAAAGAGCATATTTCAAATTGGCAGTAAAATCTGACAACAGTGGTATCATAAATTGTGCTTCTTTACCTACAAAAATAAATAAAAAATGCAGTTTTCCAGGCTTGTCTATCTAATGTGCATGCACCTTCTCAAGTTCATTGACAGGTGATGTCTGTTTCTAAAAGGTGATTGGCTCTTTTACCTGTAAGGCAGGACTTCCTTTTCTACATCTGTTGACCATTGGGCATTCCAATTTTTCACATTCTTTTTAAAAGATGTGGCCCGTCTTTGCTAAATAGTCTCTGGCAATACTCACCTTCATAAATATAGACACTATCACCAACCCATTTGGACTCTTAGCAGCTTCTGTGTAGTTTGTGTACAGTTCATGGTTGTAATGTATAAGCTGTACCTGTGTAGAAAAAAAAAGACAAAATGTTCATGTTAAAAACATTAATTGGCTTTGACATTGTGTTCAATTCTTTATCTTTAGCCAAGATAGCATGAAATACAGAAAAGCCTCTACCTCTGTCTGTTTACTGACCATCAAAGACACTTTGACAAAAGAGTGTCAGCTTCAGTACATAGAGAAACTTTAACAGCGATCGTCTTTGCTCTTTTTCCACACAAAAAAAGGGTTTTATCTATATTGACTCAGTGTCAGCTGTGCAGGTGTTGTGAAATTAAATCCATGTTTCTCTTGGAATTTATGAAATATGAAAAGCATCCTTGGGAATAATTACTGGTTGATAGTAATTTGGTCGGTAATTACTTAATTACTCTTAATGATTTAATCTTACAACCTGTTTTCACCTCAAATGAATATGAACAATGAGTCAATTTGACTGAGTTTGAATGAATGTCAATTTGAATGAGTTTTGCGGAAAGCCAAGTGTCAGATTGGATAACAGCTTTTTTGTCATTACAGATGGCTCTGAATCGCAATCACAGGTAAACAGCTGCTTCTGTCTTTCTTTGAATATGTCTGTCAAATTTAAATTCATTGTAAAGCACAGGTAATCTTCCTTCTGTGAATTGCTTGAGCACACACTGTCCCTTTGAAAGAGGTTTAAAACTTAGGGAGTTTGGATAGGTGCAGAGGACATAATATTTTTTTTGCTCCAAGAGCTGGGAACAATTATTGTAAAATAACTTTTTCTAATGAAAAAAAAAAAAAAAAAAAAAGTGCACTCTTTATTCGTGTCTCATCCAAAGTCTTATCCAACTAGTGCTCACTGCTAACAATATGATGACCATGTAGAGTTGTTGGGAGCATCATCATAATTTTCTTTTGTCAAAACCAAGGGATCAGTTTATTCCTTCTACCCTGCTTATTTTATTTATTATTATTATTATTATTATTTAAAAAACATTTTTTTAAGTAAATTAAAAACTGTGCTGATAGTAATTATGAAATATGCAAAAGGGGAGCAAGGGAGTGACAGATCGTCTATAAACTTAATCAAGTGTGGAGGAACGTGATTACAGAGTGAATGTTAATTTGACTAGATTTTCTTTTTGTGAAGCCAGTGCTTTCCCCAAACTCTCTAACTAACAAATTTGAAGAGTGGGAGGCAGATGCAATGATACACTTTCCAGAGAGATCACAAGAGTAGAAGATAAGATTTGGAGAGCTGTTTTAGATGTAATTTCAGCCTCAGACAACTGCCCACTGTCCGTTTACTAACCATCTGATGCAATATTGCACACAAAACTGGAAAACACTTTCTTGATCTAGTGAGCACTAATCTGATTGGCTGATTTGACGCAACTTCTGCGGTTTAAGGCACATAGACTTTTTATATCAGTTCACCTAGAAACAAAGTCGTGTTTACAAGGTACCAGGTTGATACAACAAGAATGAAATAAATGATTGGATTTGCTGAAATTTGCCAGGGTACAGCCTCCACATATGAACAATACAAACTGTGACTGATCATCAGAACCCTCTTTCTGTCTAAGTGGGCATTTCTGGGTCATGCAAATTCTGGCTCAGTGTCAGAAATTAACTTTTTCTTTAAAGAGCAATGTCTGCCATCCAAGTATAAAAATA
Organism: Myxocyprinus asiaticus; assembly: GCF_019703515.2. Classification (NCBI taxonomy): domain Eukaryota; kingdom Metazoa; phylum Chordata; class Actinopteri; order Cypriniformes; family Catostomidae; genus Myxocyprinus; species Myxocyprinus asiaticus. The sequence goes on along the minus strand of NC_059375.1, from coordinate 22,652,718 downwards.
TGTTGTATTCTTTTATGTCAAATGCTTCAATATAATCACTTCATTGACATAAATTCTCAATCTGAATAATTAGATATCTTATAATTTAAGTGATGTGGCATTTTTTTTTTTTTTTTTACCTTTATAAGGCCTTTGTTAGGGCATTTCTTTTTCTAACCATACAAAATGACATAATATGACTTTGTTTTATATCAAATACTGCAATTAAATCAATTAATTACAATACATGTTCAATCTGAATAATCAGATAAGCTGTTAACCATAAATGTAAATGAATAATAAATATTTAATGTGACAAGTAGTATAGTAGGCCCAGAATAGAATATTAAGAACTATATAAAATGTAACAAATAAGTAATAGCGGAATTCCTTAGCAGGGCATTTTTTTTTTGTTTGTTTTTTTTTTTTGCCCCCACATTTTCAATTTCCGATGCATTTTTGTCACCTTTAGAGGAATTTTTGCCCTGGACCCTTGTTCAGTTTTTGTCCCTGGCCCAAACTTTTAGAATCAACGACATCATGTCTTGTCTTCACATTTTAACACAGTTTAACAGTTGCAGGAAATGTTCTGCAGGAGGTGCTTCTTTGCACGTGTGCGCACGCGCACACACACACACACACACACAGATCTGTCAGACTGTGAGAGGAGAGGTGTCTCTGCTACGATGGGAGGCAGCTCTTGCCTCCAGTGGGCCCCCTGACAAGCTCTTTATTGTGTGATAGCTGGCTTAGACCTACGATGGGTGAAATATGAAGACAGCAAGTCGATAGCAGAAAGAGGGGTGGACAGTGCTAACAGGGCAAATGAAATGCAGTCGTCTGGAACCGCCATCAAATAGCGGATGAATCAGAGCGTGTGCTTATAAAGCACATAAATGGAAAGTCCGGGAGTACGGAGAACAATCCAATTTGATTACGTTAAAGTTAAGCTTCCCTGAGAAGGAACATGTAGCCTGTGTAACATGCCATTTGAAAAGAACACTCACCACAGCAGAAAGGAGCAGAAGGCAAAGCTCGGCTAACTTGAAGGGAAATGACCAGTTATTACTTAAGTGTTTCACAGTCTGAATTTTATTCAAGAGCAGGGCTACTGATCTTAAAGTGTTGATTCACCCAAAAATAAAAATTATGTTATAATTTATTCACCCTCATATATTTCACAACCCATGAGATTTTTCTTCTTCTGTGGAAAATGTCCAAGCTGCTCTTCTGATTGGTGACAACAACTGTTAAGTAAGATTTTGTAGGCAACGTTTTCTGTTAATAACTGCTTCATATAATATCCCTTTAATGGTGTTTTATGTCCAGTTAAGAACTTGACAGTGCCTGGCCAGAAGAAAGAAAGTTACACTGGCGCCCAAAAGTTTGGAATAATGTACAGATTTTGCTGTTTCGGAAGGAAATAGGTAATTAATTCATCAAAGTGGCATTCAACTGATCACAGAGTATAGTCAGGACATTACTGCAAAACAGCACCATCACTATTTGAAAAAAATATATGTATATATATTTGATCAAATCTAGACAGGCCCCATTTCCAGCAGTCATCACTCCAACACCTTATCCTTGAGTAATCATGCTAAATTGCTAATTTGGTACTAGAAAATCACTTGCCATTATATCAAAAACAGCTGAAAGCTATTTGGTTCATTAAACTGGATGAGCTCACAGATACTGTTACATCATATATCAGTTTCTGTGAGGATATGTGTATTCCTACTAGGACTTATTTAAAGTTCAACAACGACAAACCGTGGTTTACAGCAGAGCTCAGGCAGCTTCGTCAGGCCAAAGAGGATGCTTACAGGGGTGGGGATAAAGTCTTGTACAATCAGGCCAGGAACACACTTAACAAGTAAATCAGAGTGGCTAAAAGAAGATACTGTGAGAAGCTGAAAAACAAGTTTTCGGCTAATGACCCTGCATCAGTGTGGAGTGGCATGAAACAAATCACAAATTACAGGACTCCTACCCCCAACCCTGTGGTGGACCAACAACTGGCTGACGACCTGAATGTGTTCTACTGCAGATTTGAAAGGCCCAGTCTCACACCCCACACCCACTCTGACCTTCACTTCACACAAACACCAACACCTCCTGCAACCCCCCTCCTGCTACTCAACCTGCACTTAAGATCTGTGAAGATGATATGAGCTGGGTCTTTCGGAAACAAAAGACGAGGAAAGTTTCAGGCCCAGATGGCGTCTCACCAGCGTGCCTTCGATCCTGTGCTAACCATCTGGCCCCCATCTTCACAAAGATCTTCAATAGATCATTGGAGCAGTGTGAAGTCCCATGCTGCTTCAAATGCTCAATCATTATTCCTGTCCCAAAGAAACCAAAAATCACAGGACTTAATGACTACAGACCTGTCGCCCTGACGTCTGTGGTCATGAAATCATTTGAGAGACTGGTGTTGGCCCACCTGAAGAACATCACTGGACCCTTTCTAAATCCCCTTCAATTTGCTTATCAAGCAAACAGGACTGTGGATGATGCAGTCAACATGGGATTGCATCATATCCTGCAACATTTGGACAGGCCAGGGACATATGCAAGGATCCTTTTTGTGCACTTCAGTTCGGCTTTCAACACCATCATCCCAGCTATACTCCAGAATAAATTACACCAACTCTCTGTTCCCATGTCTATCTGTCAGTGGATTACCAGCTTTCTGATGGACAGGCAGCAGCTTGTGAGACAGGGGAAACTCACTTCCAGCACCTGTACAATCAACACTGGTGCCCCCCAGGGATGTGTGCTCTCCCCACTACTCTTCTCCCTCTACACCAATGACTGCATCGCCAAGGACCGCTCTGTCAAGCTCCTGAAGTTTGCAGACAACACCACTGTCATCGGCCTCATCTGAGAAAACGATGAGTCTGTATACAGAAGGGAGGGTGAACAGCTGGCTGTCTGGTGCAGTCAAAACAACCTTGAGCTGAACAAGCTCAAAACGGTGGTGATGATTGTGGACTTTAGGAGGAACACCCCAACACTGACCCCCCTCACCATTCTAAACAGCACTGTGGCATCAGTGGAGTCATTCAGGTTCCTGGGCACTACCATCTCACAGGACCTGAAATGGGAGACACACATTGACTCCATTGTGAAAAAGGCCCAGCAGAGGTTGTACTTCCTTCGCCAGCTGAGGAAGTTCAACCTCCCACAGGTGCTGCTGATACAGTTCTACTCAGCGGTCATTGAGTCTGTCCTCTGCACTTCAATAACTGTCTGGTTTGGTTCAGCTACAAAAATCAGACATCAGAAGACTACAAAGGACAGTTCGGACTACTGAGAGGATTATTGGTTGCCCCCTACCCCCCTTTCAAGAACTATACACTTCCAGAGTGAGGAAAAAGGCTGTAAAAATCACTCTGGACCTCACTCACCCCGACCATTACCTTTTTGAACTGTTGCCTTCTGGCCGATGCTTCAGAGCTCTGAGCACCAGAACCGTCAGGCACGGGAACAGTTTTTTCCCTCAGGCTATCCATCTCATGAACAGTTAAATTGCCCCACTGAGCAATAACTATGTGCAATACACAGATTAGTCTTTTTTAATATTTATCCAAAACATCCAACCTCTTCTGCCATTTCATTCCTCTGAAGAAAAAAAAAAAAGAAAACAAACAAAAAAAAAAACATTTGCACTGTACATAACAGATTTGTATTTTGCACTGTACAAAATAGATAACAGATTTGTATTAGATTTGCACTACTTATGTGTATATGTGTATGTATGTATGTGTGTGTGTATGTACGTATGTGTATAATTATTTTTTATTTTTTATTATTATCTATATCTTGTGGCTGTTCTTGTATTTTTTTGTATTGTTGTACACTGGAAGCTCCTGTCACCAAGACAAATTCCTTGTATGTGTAAGCATACTTGGCAATAAATCTGATTCTGATTCTAATTCTGATTCTGAAATGAATCATAACTTTGTCTTTGTGTTTGTTTTTGAGTTGCCACAATATGCAACAGACTGGCATATCTAAAATGGCAAAAAAGAAACAGCTTTCTCTAGAAACTCATCAGTCAATCATTGTTTTGAGGAATGAAGGCTATACAATGCTTCAAACTGACAAAAAACTGAAGATTTCATACAAAGGTGTACACTACAGTCTTCAAAGAGAAAGGACAACTGGCCCTAACAAGGACAGAAAGAGATGTGGAAGGCCAGATGTACAACTTAACAAGATGATAAGTACATCAGAGTCTCTAATTTGAGAAATAGATGCCTCACATGTCCTCGGCTGATAGCTTCATTGAATTCTACCTGCTCAACACCAGTTTCAAGTACAACAGTAAAGAGAAGACTCACGGGTGCAGGCCTTATGGGAAGAAATGCAAAGAAAAAGCCACTTTTGAACTAGAATGCTAAGGATCTGCAAAGCTGTCATTGCTGGACATGGACAATTTTTTGATGAGAACTGTTTGAAGTAGTTTAAGAAGTTCTATGGTTTTTTTTTTGTTTTTTTTTTTAAATTGCAATAGTCATTTTTCATGTTATTAATGTCCTGACTATACATTGTGATCAGTTGAATGCCACTTTGGTGAATAAAAGTACCAATTTCTTTCCATAAGAACAAAATCTGTACATTATTCCAAACTTTTGGCCGTTAGTGTATATGGCTTTTGAATGACATGAGTGTGAGTAAATTGCAGAATTTTTATCTTTTGTGTGTACAATCCTTTTTAAAATGCAGTGTTTTCCCATGGTTTGACAAAGGGAAAGCCCCTTTGATTGAGCACCTGGAATCAGTTGAGCTTAAGGCACTCTCTTTGAAGACTGCTCTCCTGACTGTGCTCACTTCCATCAAGAAGGTAGGGGACCTACACGCTTTCTCTGTCAGCGAATCGTGCCTGGAGTTCGTCCGGGTTACTCTCATGTGATCCTGAGACCCCGACTGGGCTATGTGCCCAAGGTTCCCACAACCCTGTTTAGGGATCAGGTGGTGAACCTGCAAGTGCTGCCCCAGGAGGAGGCAGACCCAGCTTTGGCGTTGCTGTGTCCGGTGCGTGCTTTATGCATCTATTTGGATCGCACACAGAGCTTTAGAAGCTCCGAGCAGCTCTTTGTCTGCTTTGGTGGATAGCGGAAAGGAAGAGCTGTCTCCAAACAGAGGATCGCCCACTGGGTCGTTGACGCCATCGTGATGGCATATCACGCTCAGGACGTGCCGCCCCCCGTGGGGTTACGAGCCCACTCTAATAGGAGTGTAGCGGCCTCCTGGGCCCTGACCAGTGGCACCTCTTTGGCAGACATCTGCAAAGCAGCAGGCTGGGCAACACCCAACACCTTTGCGAGGTTCTATAGGAGTACCACTTGCGCATAGCGCCTTTCCCCTCCCATAAGGTGAAGACGTGCGCTTTTGACTCCCAGTTGTGTTCACGAGTTTTGATCCCTGGATGACTTTCCTCCTTAGACCTGTGGCAGATGAGTTTGCAGAGAAACTCGCTGCCGGCCCAGTATGTGTACTAATTAGACCCTGTACTGGGGTAGGTGCTCCACATGTGCTGGTTCCCCATAGGTGACCCCACGTGATATCTTCCGCTAAATCGTTTCCCCTTCAGTAAACTGCGGTAAACTGCATCTTACCATGGGACTTCTCCACATGACATACTTCTGACAAGACTCAGTAAGACCATGTTACATTTTCCACTCAAAATACCACCCCCCCACCCCCCACCCCTTCTCTGGGCAGGGTGTGGTCTCCGCGGTGTCTTCCCCTTGGGATTTAGAAAGGGTCCAGTGATTCACCGCCCGACATAGACATTTATGGCCCCCAGTCGGTTAACAAATTCCAGATGACGTTTGTTTCATGGGGCCATTTACACGACAACATATTCAACCAAAAACAGACAACTTTTTATGCGTTTTGGCTGTTTGTTTACACGACAACAATATTTTGGGTTTCAAAGTGCACGTTTTTGAAAATGATGCTGTTATACTCTCTGTGTAAACATACAAAAACACGAATTTGTGAAAACGATGACATCATGCGCAGGCATATTACGTGTTATATAAAGAAGGATGGATTGATAGGCATCAATTTGAGATGTATAATTATCAATATGAATACTGGTGTCTGTGCAAATAACAATAATCAACAATTTATTAATATGGAGTGTTTTGTATGGAGTGTGAACATTGTACAGTAGGCAGAACCTGCAATTTGAAAATCTTGAAATTAATGTATGGATTCAGTTGGGGAAAAAATTATTTGTATTTTAAATGTTATTTATTTACTTAATTTTATTTGATGTACCTTTACCCTGCAACTAATTTACCCACCGCTTATGTATATAGCCTATAGACAGAGATGTGACGCCATGTACAGTATTCAATTATATGCTTAGAATATGAAAACATGAGGCAGTGAAAATGCATGTTAGATCCAGTGTAAACAAGACCTCTCTCTCTGTCAGAAGATATCCATATATCAGAGTTCTGTCTGATATCCAAAACCAGTCAACATCAATAGATTATGTTAACTTACTCTCCTACCAGCCTAAGAGTCAGCAGGGGGAATACAGAAGAAGGCAGGAGACGAAGTGATGGTAAAAATGAGCAGAGTTTATTGAATAATCTTGAGAGTTCAGTCTATAGGCATGCGCTCGAGTACTTCAAAACAATGCGCAAGACATTCAAAACTACAATGGCAGACTACAGGACTGTGTTTGTGCTGCTCAAGATTTTAAGTTTATTGACGCTTCTCCAGCAAAGTAATTGTAGTAATAAAGCAACCTCATCTTCCGTCCAGACAAAATTGCTCGATGCTTTCGCCATCTTCATTGTTTGTATTCACCGCTCTGTGGAAGAATGCTTATGTGCGCAGGCGCGTAGTGTTTCTTTACAAAGTGACATCACCAACTACTGGCCTGGCATTCATAATACAGCGTTTTTAGTCGTTTCCGCGGATCCGTGTGAATGGGGATCGTTTTGACAAAGTTGTCGTCTGAAACTTTTCAGAAATGCAAAAGGAAAAACTTTTCCGTTTTTAGTACACCCTTGTTGTGTAAACGTACCCATAGATTATCTTTTATTGTGCAATTCTGTCTCACAAAATTTGTATAGAAACACCGGACTTGAGCATTCAAAGTCACGGGTGTGTCACGGGGGATATCGTAGGCGTACAAGGACTGTTTGAGTTTACAGGGATGAATGCCAGTTGCCACTGTTGTGCGCGGGGTTAATGCGCACGTTTTTCTTTTTTCTGTTTGTTTGGTTCTGGGGGAAGTTTGGGGTTTGTTTGTTGCTCTAATGTTGAAATGTGGTCTTTATAATTTTGTTTTTGACACACAATCTATTTTTTCTCATATGTCAAAATGTCAAATGTTAATATGAGTGGATTGTCTCTCTCCATGTGCAATGTGAATGGGTTGGGGCACCCCATAAAAAGAAGGAAAGTTATTTCTTTTCTTAAGCGTAAGAAATATGATATAGTGTTTCTTCAAGAAACGCATCTTTCCCCACAGGAAGCTGAAAAATTTGGGAAGATATGGGGTGGACAGGTTTTCTTTAGTGCTGGCTCTAAAGTAAGAGCAGGGGATTAAATTCAAATGTCTCAAACAGATTAAAGATAAATTAGGAAGAGTCATTATGTTTAGCAAAGTCTTATTTTGGCTAATATCTATGCACCTAACATTGATGATCAGGGCTTTTTTATAGATCTTGAAGGGATGTTGCAAGCCGCTGGCACCCCACATGATATAATATTGGGAGGAGACTTTAATCTTTTGATGGACTCAGTCCTTGATCATAGTGAAGCAAAAGTGTGCAAGCCCCCTAGAGCAACACTGACGCTTCACAGGATGTGTAAAAATCTTGGTCTTACAGATATCTGGAGACTTTTGAACACATCTGGTAGGGACTATACAATTTTTTTTCTTCAGTCCATAAGATTTAATTGGAAACATATTAGTCTCAGATCATGCCCTGGTGTGTTTAGAGGTGTTGACACATACGGAGAAAAAGAAATCATATAGTTGGTGCTTTAATGTATCCCTTTTGCAAAATCCTGAATTCTTATCAATTTAGTTAGTCAATGTTTGTGAAAGTCAATAAAACACACAGTTGTTGTAGCGCCTCTAGTGTTCATTTCTCCTGTAAACTTCAGGGAATTGTACCTGGAGACACGTTTAACAAGTTTTGCAAAAATTTATTTAGAGTCATGTTTTCACAATGAGCCTGGGTTGGATTATTTTACATTGTATACTTATTACATTCTCATAGAATCACGTTACTATCTTGTTTAAGCATGATCAAATTTTGTGGTAGCTCAACTGACAAAGCATTACAATTGCAATGCAAAGGTCCGGGGTACAAGTCCTGAAGAGCTCGTGAGTCAACACGTGAGCCGTAAGTGTCCCAAAAGCACAAAAAAATGACTGGGTTGCTTCAGCATTTTCATCTCACATTTCCTTTAATGACACTATTGGTTAGGTTTAGGTTTAAGCTTTAGGGTTGGGAGGTAGGTTTTGTTTATTTAAAACTTGATAGAGAATTAACCTTAAAAACCTTATCTGTTTTGGAGAACATTTAACTCGCTTTTAGCACAACACATTAGACTTTTCACATCGAAACTGCCATGACACATGTAATGAACCACATACTATAATTTGGCAAAAATGTCGCTGCAGTCACCTAATTTTCATAAGATCAGGCCGGGGTTAAAACACTAAACATAATGACTAACCCAAAATGATTAGTGCAAAATAAAGCAGCATGTTTAGAGAGGTTCACTGAAGCATGTGAAATGAAATGGGTAACATAAAACAGACAAGTACCATATCACTGTGAAAAGCTTTCCAATTGCTTGTGCATGCTTCCAAGAGCATCTAAAATGCAGTACATTTCTCTTTGGCTGTTTTCACCCAAGCTACTAGGGGAAAATTGAGGGATACCACCTATGCAGTTTTTTAAATGAAGTTTCTGAGAAACACCTTGAATATTTTAGCACTCATTTCATCAGTGGCGTTTCATTTTCGGCTTGCAAGTGAGACCGCCCTCATGGATCATGGAAAATGAAGCGTGTATTAACTCAGAGGTGTTGCATCTACAGTGAGGCAACTTCCCTCTGGATGCCGTGAGCATCAGTCAAACATAATCTTTTATTATTAGAGAACAAATGGTAGACGACAAATAGAGAGAGAGATATGCTTATTGTTAAATGATACAGAGGCAGACATCCAAATAAACGTTAAAAGCATGGTTGATTTTTTTGGGGATGCAAAACAGTCACTGGTAGAGAGGTATTGTGAATGTATTTGCCATTTTAAGTTTTAATATTCTTTAACTCTGTTCTCTTTTCAAGGGCAGCCACGGTCCTAGTTTATTTGGTTCATTTTACATTCTTTACATTTTAATTATTTTTCCAAAGCTTCTCATCATTACTGAGCGCGGGGGGTGGCATGGATTTCAGGCTTCTGAAGCATGTGAAGAGTGCTGCCGTAGGCTCTTTCATAAACGTGTGCAGATGCACTCCCTAAAAACACCACACCTTTTTAAAAACTGATTTGTTTGGGGTAAGACCCCACTGTGACTTATGAGAAATCTGTTTCCTTCAGAGGTTAAAAGGGCTCAACAATAAGGATGTGTGTGAGTGTCTATCAGGCCAGTGCTTCCTTGTTGCTACATCTTATGTTTGTTTATCATGTATATGTTTTTATGCCTTGCAAACTTAAAACATTTGGTTTTCTGTAATGTTTTGAAAATTGTAGTTGCAAACTCAGCTTTAAACTAAGGTAAAGTTATATAGCTGGCTAACATACAGTAGATGTGGTTTGGTAGAAATTGAAAGAATGATTTGTGATAGTCTGGAAACGTCAATTGCAATGGGTTGAAAATAATCAACAAATCGTCATGATTACTTGTGTAACCTCCATTCCCTGATGGAGAGAACGAGACGTTGTGTCAATGTAGTGACACTAGGGGTCAACCTTGGGAGCCCGAGATACCTCTGGTCTTTGATAAAAGGCCAATGAAAATTGGCGAGTGGTATTTGCATGCCACTCCCCTGGACATACAGGTATAAAAGGAGCTGGTATGCAACCACTCATTCAGGTTTTATGCTGAGGAGCCGATATAAGGTCCGGCCATTTCAGTGGGTAGTTCAGCGTTGTGGCAGGAGGGACACAATGTCTCGTTCCCTCCATCAGGGAAAGGAGGTTACACAAGTAACCATGATGTTCCCTATCTGTCACTCACTCGACATTGTGTCGATGTTGTGACACTAGGGGTCCCTATACGAAATGCCACAATTGGCTGAACTATGTTACGCGAACTGGAGGTGTGTGGTGGGCAGACTACTGTGTGCCTCATAGCCAGCACACCAGGTCGACACGTAATCTCCCCCAACATAGTTATGAGTGTCGAACGGCCCTTTTTGGGGACAAGTCGACTTCCCAAGAGATAGAGACAGTCTTAACCCAGTCGTGGCCTCTTTTCCCCTTCTCTTTTTTCCACTCCCTAAAAAAGAAGGGGGATTATCCGACTGGGCTGCCAGGTCTAGTCGGGGGGTGTCCCTCCCAAGGGGAAGACACAGCGGAGACCACACCTCGCCCAAAGAGAGGGGGGGATATTTAAGTGGAAGGATACGTCACATGGTCTTTCCAACCATGTGGAGAGTCTTCAAGGTAGATCCTAGCCAGTGGGGGAGGTGTTACTACAAACATGGAGACTGGGGCAGAGGGGCTCTGCCCAAGGAAGACACAGTTTGCCAACAGGGAAACGAATTAGCGGAAGATATACATTGCATGGCGTTAGCCTTACAGGGAACCACCATATGCAGAGCAGCTACCCCAGAACAGGACTCTTAGTTGGCATGTGTACTGGGCCGGCAGCAAGTCTCTCTGAAAACTCGACTGCCACAGGGCTCGGAGGAAGTCAAAAAGGGAACAAAGTTTGTGAACACTACTGGGAATTAATGGTGCACGTCTTCAGCTCAAAAGGAGGTGGAAGGTGCTATGTGCAAGCAATACACCCGGCTGGCTATCCCGGGCTTATCCGCTTGTGTTGCATGCCACTACCTGGGATGAAACCGGTTCCACCCGGAGGTTGTAGAACCTTGCAAAGGTGTTGGGTGTTGCCCAGCCCACTGCTCTGCAAATGTCTGTTAGAGAGGCACCTCTGGCCAGGGCCCAGGAAGCCGCTATACCCCTGGTAGAATGGGCTCGTAGCCCTACTGGGGGCGGCATGTCCTGGGCGAGATATGCCATAGTTATGGCATCAATGAGCCAGTGAGCGATCCTCTGCTTGGAGACAGCGCTTCCTTTCCTCTGTGCACCAAAGCAGACAAAGAGCTGCTCAGAGATTCTAAAGCACTGTGTGCGATCCAAATAGATGCGTAAAGCGCACACCGGACACAGCAACGCCAGGGCTGGGTCTGCCTCCTCCTGGGGCAGCGCTTGCAGGTTCACCACCTGGTCCCTAAAAGGGGTGGTGGGAACCTTGGGCACATAGCCCAGACGGGGTCTCAGGATCACGTGAGGGTAACCTGGACCGAATTCCAGGCACGTTTCACTGACAGAGAATGCTTGCAGGTCACCTACCCTCTTGATGGAAGTGAGCGCAGTCAGGAGGGCAGTCTTCAAGGAGAGTGCCTTAAGCTCAGATGACTGCAAAGGCTCAAAGGGGGCTCTCTGTAGACCCTGAAAAACTACAGAGAGGTCCCATGAGGGAACGAGGCACGGTCTGGAGGGATTCAGCCTCCTGGCGCCTCTTAGGAACCTGATGATCAGGTCGTGCTTCCCTAAGGACTTACCGTCGACTGCGTCGTGGTGTGCTGCTATGGCGGCAACGAACACCTTCAAGGTGAAAGGGAGCCTCCCTTCCAACCTCTCCTGCAGGAAGGAAAGCACTGAGCCGACTGCACATCTCTGGGGGTCTTCGCGTCAGAAAGAACACCACTTAGCGAACAGATGCCATTTAAAGGCATACAGGCGCCTCGTAGAGGGGGCCCTAGCCTGAGTGATCATGTCTAACACTGCAGGTCTTCCGCGTCCCATCCAGGGGCCAGACATGGAGATTCCAGAGGTCTGGTCACGGGTGCCAGAGGGTGCCCCGTCCCTGAGAAAGAAGGTCCTTTCTCAGGGGAATTCGCCAGGGGGGAGCTGTCGTGAGGAGCGTGAGGTCCGAGAACCACGTCTGTGTGGGCCAGTAGGGTGCTACCAGGATGACCTGCTTCTCATCCTCCCTGACCTTGCACAGGGTCTGTGCAAGTAGGCTCACTGGGGGAAACGCATATTTGCGTAGACCAGGGGGCCAGTTGTGTGCCAGCGCGTCTATGCCGAGGGGAGCCTCAGTGAGGTTGTACCAGAGCGGGCAGTGGGAGGATTCTTGGGAGGCGAACAGGTCCAACTGTGCCTGTCCGAATCGACTCCAAATCAGCTGGACCACCTGAGGGTGGAGTCTCCATTCTCCCCTGAGGGTAACCTGCCATGACAGCACATCCACTGTAGTGTTGAGGTTGCCCGGGATGTGAGTGGCTCGCAGCGACTTGAAGTGCTGCTGACTCCAGAGGAGGAGTTGTGACATACAACGAGAGCGCAGACCACCTTGGCAGTTGACATATGCTACCGTTGCCATGTTGTCTGTCCGAACTAACACGTGCTTGCCCTGGATCAATGGCCGGAACCTCCGCAGGGCGAGCAGAATTGCCAACAACTCGAGGCAGTTGATGTGCCAATGCAGTCGCAGACCCATCCAGAGGCCGGCGGCTGCATGCCCGTTCCAAACAGTGCCCCAGCCCATTTTGGAGGCATCTGTCATGACCACGACGCGCCTGGAGACCAGTTCTAGTGGAACACCTGCCTGTAGAAATGAGAGGTCGGTCCAAGTGCTGAAAAGATGGTGACAGACTGGTGTGATGAACACGCAATGTGCCCGTGGCACCATACCCATCTCAGGACTCGAGTCTGGAGCCAGTGCTGAAGTGGCCTCATATGCATCAACCCGAGCGTGGTGGCCACCACCGAGGATGCCATATGCCCCAGGAGCCTCTGAAAAAGTTTCAGTGGAACCGCTGTTTTCTGTTTGAATGCCTTCAAACAGGCCAGCACCGACTGGGCACGCTCGTTCGTAAGGCTTGCCATCAAGGAGACTGAGTCCAACTCCAAACCGAGAAAAGAGATGCTCTGAACCGGGAGGAGCTTGCTCTTTTCCCTGTTGACCCAAAGCCCTAGTCGGCTGAGGTGTGAGAGCACCAGGTCCCTGTGTGCACACAACATGTCTCGAGAGTGAGCTAGGATTAGCCAGTTGTCGAGATAGTTGAGAATGCAAATGCCCACCTCCCTTAATGGGGCAAGGGCAGCCTCTGCGACCTTCGTGAAGATGTGAGGAGACAGGGACAGGCCGAAAGGGAGGACTTTGTACTGATACGCCTGACCCTCGAATGCAAACCGCAGGAAGGGTCTGTGTCGAGGAAGGATCGAGATGTGGAAGTACGCATCCTTCAGGTCTACCACCGCAAACCAATCTTGATACCGGACGCTCGCCAGAATGCGTTTTTGCATCAGTATCTCGAACGGGAGTCTGTGTAAGGCCAGGTTCAGTACTCGCAGGTCCAAGATTGGCCGCAACCCACCGCCTTTTTTCAGCACGATGAATTAGGGGCTGTAAAACCCTTTTTTCATCTCGGCTGGAGGGACAGGTTCTACCGCGCCCTTCCGTAGGAGGGTAGCGATCTCCGCGCGCAAGGTAGCAGCATTTTCGCTCTTGACCAAGGTGAAGTGAATACCGCTGAACCTGGGTGGACGCCTGGCGAACTGAATCACGTAGCCAAGTCAGACAGTCTGGATCAGCCATCACGACAGATTGGAAAGCGCGAGCCATGCCTCCAAGTTCCGCGCAAGGGGGACCAAGGGGACAACGTCGTCGGACGTACCGGCAGGTGGGGCCTCGTGGCGGGGCGGAGCTCGAGGTGCCACACCACGTCGTGGCCGTGCTGAGTCTAGGGACATCGAAGCACTTACCTGGCTCCTTGTGACCACCCCCGGAACAGCCTGGGATGGGGGAGGAAGAAGCCTGTCCTCATAACCCATGGAGACTGCCACATTGGGGGTGGCTGTGTGCCACAGCTGGGCTCTCAGGGGCGGAAAGGCCACTGCTGGAGTGCCAACCCTGCAAGAAAAAACCCGTGGACGGTAGTCGTGGTGATGACCGTGCACACCGGGTATGTGACCCAGGGAGGAAGGAAGCCGCTCTTTTGCTGAACTGTTGGGTACCGCAGCCACTTGGGCATGCGGCGAAATCAAACAAAAAGGCAACAAAAGATCACCGGGGGATGGAGTGGTCTTTTTACCAGTTCCAAGTGAGTGGGTTCCCTCGTCCCTGGGTCCCCCGTCTCAGGGGTGCTTTGAAGACCTCCGTGGGTTCTTAGGCGCTGGCTGTGAGAAGGCTGGCGTCTGCTTCCTGCGGTGGGCTCCACGCCAGGGCCGGGCCGAAGGGGTGGGCTGCAGCATGGCCAGTGCAGTCACCGCAGGGGGACGCCCTTGGCAATGAGCAGACAGGGTGCGGGATCTTGAGCCGCGCCGGGGCAGGATGTGCCAGATTGCCTCCGTCTGCTGCTTCACCGCTGAGAACTGCTGGGCAAAGTCCTCGGAGAGCAAGGTTGGTCGTCGAGCGCAGTTCCTGCATCAAATCTGGGGCGGAACAACCCTAGTGCAGTTCTTTCAATGCCTTGGCTTGGTGGACCTGCAGGAGAGCCATGGCATGCAGGGCAGAGGTGGCTTGTCCAGCAGCGCTGTAGGCTTTAGCCGTCAGGGATGACGTGAGCCTACAGGGCTTGGACAGGAGCTTAGGGCGTCCGCGCCAGGTGGCGGCGCTCTGCGGGCATAGGTGCACCACGAGCGCCTTATCCACTGGGGGAATCGCCGTATAGCCTCTGGCCGCCCCGCCATCGAGGGTAGTGAGAGCGGTGGAACTGCGGAATCAGGGCCGGGCAGTAAAAGGTGCCTCCCACGATTTCGTCAGCTCCTCGTGCACTTCCGGGAAGAATGGCACTGGAGTGGGGCATGGCTGCTTTGACCGGCGCCCCGAGCCCAGGAACCAATCATCAAGCCGCGAGGGTTCAGGGGAGAGCGGAGGGTTCCACTCTAACCCGACGCTCGCGGCCGCCCGGGAAAGCATGTCCGTCATTTCGGCATCGGCCTGTGACTGGGCAATCGTTCCCGAAGGGGGAAGCCCAGCTGAGGCTTCTGCATCCGACTGGACAAGCCCGCTCTCCGATGCTGCACTCGAGAGCTCATCATCTTCGCGGGCTCTGAACAAGAAGCCAGATTGGCCGTGAGACGAGCCGGCGAACTCATCCAGAAGCCCGATTGGGGCAGACGAGCATGCTGGGGAATGGGAGGTCCGCGGGGGGATACCCGGCGGAGACGATCCCATTGGGGTCCCCAAATCGCCCCAAGTGCTAGCCGCACTGGCCTCATACCCGTAGGTAGAAGGACCGAGGCGGGGAGCCGCTGGGGTGGCTTGCTTTCTTACGAAGGTAAGCCACGACCGCAACGTTGCCATGGTCATGTACTTGCAATGAGAACATGAACCATCCACAAATGCTGCCTCCGTGTGGGTCACGCCCAGACACGAAAAACAGCGATCATGACCATCTGAAGTTGAGATTTAACGACTGCAACCAGGAATAACACACAATCGGAAAGGCATCTTTAAAAAGACGCGTCTTTTCCGTGTGTGCCGCTCTTTTAGAGAAATATATACTCTTTTAGAGGAGAAAAAAGCTCTTTCAGAAAATATACTCTTGTTTTTCTGCCAAAGCGCCCAGGGGCGTTCTCTGCAGTGCACCAGTGCAGAGGAGGGAGAAGCCGCTGAAATGTGCCGTCAGATCCAGCAGAGGTGAATGAACAGTAGGATTCAGCTCAATGAGCATGACCGTTCGGCTCTGAAGAGAAAATCTGAATGAGTGGTTGCATACCAGCACCTTTTATACCCGTATGTCCGGGGGAGTGGCATGCATATACCACTCACCAATTTTCATTGGCCTTTTATCAAAGACCAGAGGTTTCTCGGGCTCCCTAGTGTCACTACATCGACACAACGTCGAGTGAGTGACAGATAAGGAACAGTAATTTTTTCACCATATGCCATCATTTTCCAGCAAAAGAGAGTGTTTATAGTTAAGAACTGAAGAGTCAAGACCAAATGTTTAGCAGAATCAATGACAACTACAGCAGAAATGAATGATCATTTGGCCTCTACTGTCTGTCAAGACAAGTAATGGTTTAAACACAAGAGTGAAAAACAGATTTGAGCCTTTTGGTGCCCGGGTCACGCTTCACTTTGCCCTGATAGATTGTTAGCACTTTGTTTTATTATTGTTCAATAATCAGCTGGCTGCCTCAGGGGGAGAAAATAAGTTATAATTATTAATTACTGCGGATTTGCCTATCAAGCTCATGCTTGTTTTGTTGTCACACAAATCGTTGTTCTTATTATGCTCAAAGAGAAATGTCAGGACTTCACAGACTTTATCAAATGATAAAGGCTGCAGTGTAGTTCAGTGCCTGCTAGAATTACACTGTGAGCGTAATTGAGACGCATTCTCCTGCTATTATGACTCTGTTAGTGGGTGACTACTAAGATTGGAAAAATTGTTGTATCAAAGTACTGTGATATTTTACTTCATGATACTATATAGATAGTTTAACACCAAGAATCAATACTTTTGTTAAATTTTTCCCATTAATATTTAAATATAAGTGCAAGTATACGACACAATGCAACATAATTGTAACACTTTACAATAAGGCTCTATTCATTAAAGGTGCTATATGTAAGATTGACAACAAGCATTTGAAATGGGTACTGCAGTACAAATTCAAAATACTGGAGAGTTGTCTGCCCCGCCCCAGACTCGAAGCTCATGCGGGTTGCCAGAATGCAAATTAGCCAACTCAGCATCCGTTTTAAAGGATTTCTGGGCTTTAAGCTGTTTCCATCTTCCAAAGGAATCTCCAATATTTATCCTTGTTTTACTATGCCTCTGGTCATTGTGGTTTTTAGATGGATGGCAAAGCTTTTTAGGTCGGGTGGAATCTGTTATCTCTGATCCAGTTCGTTTGCTGGCTTCCACGGCTGCAGCACGCAATGTTGTTTGCCTGCAAACTTGTTCAAATCTGGCAACCCGGCGGTGTCGAAATACTTTTGGTGAGTGGGCAGTGGGCGGGATCACACAGGCCAAAATATAAACAGAAATTCCAGCCTGGAATGGAAACTTCAAAGTAGAAAATACTGGCTGTAGCATTGTTATCGGAGAAGCCAGTATTTCAACTTAGCATGTTTCCTAACTCTCTAATGACATATTATGGTCATTTTATGATTTAGTACAGTAAAAATATTACATATAGCAACTTTAACATTCGTTGACACAATAGTTAACATGAACTAACAATGAACAATAATTTAAAAATATTTATTGATCTTATTAAATGATAATTTCATATACTATTTTATTTATTTTTTTTAATTAAAAGTTGTATAAGTAAACATTAATTAATGCAATATGAACTAACAGGAACTAAAATTGGACAGTAGCTTTTTGATAAGTTAACATTAACCAAGATTAATGAATGCTGTAAAAAATAACTGTTCATTGTTAGCTTATGCTACCTAATGCATTAACTAATATTAACAAATAGAACCTTATTGTAAAGTGTTACCAACACAATGTGGCATTACGTTAAAACAGTCAATAATTTCATTTTGAACAAAATACAAACACAACAAGAGCTAAAGATATAAGTCTAGAACATGTGACTGCAAGAGTTTTCATTTAATGATAAGCATGATGGAACCAAAAGTAAGCTATTTCCTCAAGCCTTTATTTATTTATTTATTTTTTACTGACTCTGACGTGCCTACATTTATGCGCTATGGTATGGCTCTACAATGAAGTAAAGCAGGAAGTTCAGCACTTGTGCAAAGTACCAAAGTCCAAAGTGTAAAATATTGCAATATATCAGTTTTGAATGGCAATGCACTGGACAAAAAATTGCATGTTGTAATGCAAAACAAATCTATATAATATCTTATTTCCAGGTGCATGTTCCCACCCCAAGTAAATATATTTATTTTCAAATTTTCATTTATTTATTTTTTTTGGTATGTTAAAGAGTATTATTTATCTTCATGTCATCAGGGCCCAAACTTTACTTTTTATAATCTGATGCAAACATTTCATGAAATATATGCTCTGAGGCACACTTTTACAATTCATGCATAAAACCACCAAAATATGCATTTGTTTTACAGCTATACTTTTCTATTCCGTGCTGAGCTTTGTTTTCAGCCTACACCATCTGTTGAACTATGAGGCAAGCTATCTTTACACTTTGCATAGATGTCAACTAAACAGATCAATAGGTCCATAAGCTGTCAAAAAAAAAAAAAAAAGAAAAAAAAAAAAGCAGCTATTGTGGTCGATTATGGTTGGGTATGACCTGCAAAGGCAAAATTTAGTAACTACATTTTATGTCAAAACTGAGTTAAGACCAAAATTCAGTCTCTAAGACTATGAACTATCCTATGACAGATGGGTTTGGCTCACCTATGCTTAGATTCAAGAAAAAACTTGTGAAAATGTGATAATCCACAATTGGCTGGACAGTCAAAAAACATTTTAGCCATTTCTCTCAGTTTCAGTGTAGGCGTAGCAATCACGTTTTGGCTTTGTAGGGCAGTGTAGCCCACTCATGATACACAGGATTGGTAGGCTCACCTCTCCAGAGAAGGCCTGGCCATTGAGGAGATGCTCAGAGCCCTGTCCGTCCTCACTGCCAAAGTGTAACCTGATCTCCTCAAGTCGGTGGCTGTACGTCATTGGTCCACCAGAGATGTTCACCAGGTGCTCTTTGTCCAGTCGCAGTGATACATGGCGGCCGGTGTTGTACATTGTCCCTCCCACCTTTAGAAAAAATAATAAAAGAATCACAAATAAATAAAACAAGTACTGCAAATCAAATAGGGGAAGAGAGTGAATTAGTCTTCTGTTGATCTACTTCAGGGTGACAAACCAGCCCAATAACCAATCAAACGTCAAGTCAAGTCATTTTTATTTGTATAGCGCTTTTAACAGCACACATCATTTCAAAGCAGCTTTACATAAAATTATGCTTTAACAAATGGGGGAAGAGAGTGGATTAGTCTTGTGTTGATCTACTTCAGGGTGACAAAACCCAATAACCAATCAAACGTCAAATCATTTTTATTTGTATAGCGCTTTTCACAGCACACATCATTTCAAAGCAGCTTTACAGAAAATTATACTTTAACAGAAAAGCTATAATATAGTAATGTCTTTGAGTCATAATAGTGCGGTTTAATAATAATAATAATAATAATAATAATATTAATAATAAACAACATGATTGTAAATTGCACCTTAAAATAAATAATAATATATTTAGACCCCCAGTGAGCAAGCTTAAGGTGACTGTGGCAAGGAACACAAAACTCAATAAGATGTTGGTTAATGGAGAAAAATAACCCTGGGGGAAACCAGGCTCACTGTGGGGGTCAGTTCCCCTCTGGCTAAAAAGCATGAATATAATGCCAATATTAGTTATTTATGTGTAGTACAGGTCAAGACTTAAAATTAGTAAACTAAGTGTTAGGGTCCAATGTTTAAACAAAAATATTTTGTATTAACTGTAAGATTAATGACTAAAGTCTTAGAATTAACATTCTTATTTAACTGCGGAAGTGCAAACAGTGCATTGTCCTTTGTTATTTGGCTAATGAAGGCTGCAATTAAATGTATTATCTATGTATTCCATTTTAAGAGTGTAGTCCATCCTTTGACCAAGGTTATGCAGGCAGAGGTCAGTAAGGTGCACTGCAGTTCGACTGTAAGCTTATGGCAGATTAATTTCTGGTGGAGTCTATCTTAATTCTAAGTTTCAGGCAGTGTCCAGTGAAGTGTCCCATGTCTGACGGTTGGTGCTGGCATCAGTTCATCCTCTGTGAAGTCCATCATAGTAGACTGAAGTGATATCTGACTGGCACAAGCTGCAGTTAGTCTTCATCACTCAGCAACACGTAGTAGTGGGAGTTGTACATCAGACAGCACCGGAGTCGAACATCAGGCAGGACCAGAGCTGGATCTTGGAAGGCTCTGGTAACCTCAGGATATGTATACCAAGGTTAAGTCAGGGAAACAAATAGAATAATATTAGCATAAATGCCATTCACTTTAAATAAGGATTATAGAATATGGGAAGTGTTTCCGGTTCCGGCAGACCTAACTAATGCAGCATAACAATGTGTTGATAGATAAATTAAGTGTATGGCTGAAAAGATGTGTCTTTAGTCTAGACTTAAACTGAGAGAGTGTGTCTGAGTCCCAAACCATATTTAAAAGACTATTCCATAGTTTATGAGACAAATAGGAAAATGATCTACCTCCTTTTGTGGATTTTGATATTCTAGGTATTATTAACAGGCCATAATTTTGTGATCTTAGTGAACGTGATGGAATATAGTGTGGTAGAAGGTCACACAAGTACTGTGGAGCTAGACCATTCAAAGCTTTGTAAGTAGTTAGAATTATTTTAAAATGAATATGAAATTTAACAGGTAGCCAATGTAGCGATGCTAAGACTGGGCTGATATGTTCATACAGTTGAAGTCAGAATGTTTACATACACTTAGGTTGAAGCCATTAAAACTCATGTTTTAACCACTACACAGATTTAATAGTAACAATCTATAGTTTTGGCAAGTCATTTAGGACATCTACTGTGTGCATGACACAAGTAATTTTTCCCAACAATTGTTTACAGACAGATTGTTTCACTTTTAATTGACTATATCACAATTCCAGTGGGTCAGAAGTTTACATACACTAAGTTAACTGTGCCTTTAAGCAGCTTGGAAAATTCCAGAAAATGCTGTCAAGCCTTTAGACAATTAGCTTCTGATAGGAGGGTACTGAATTTGAGGTGTACCTGTGGATGTATTTTAAGGCCTACTTTCAAACTCAGTGCCTCTTTGCTTGACATCATGGGAAAATCAAAAGAAATCATCCAAGACCTAAAAAAAAAAGTTGTGGACTTCCACAAGTTTGGTTCATCCTTGGGAGCAATTTCCAAATGCTTGAAGGTACCATGTTCATCTGTACAAACCATAGTACGTAAGTATAAACACCATGGGATCATGCAGCAATCATATCGCTCAGGACGGAGACACATGAAAAAAGTTGGTGAAAAAAGTGCAAAACAATCCCAGAACAACAGCAAAGGACCTTTTGAAGGAAGGAAGATGCTAGAGGAAACAGGTAGACAAGTATCTATATCCACAGTAAAATGAGTCCTATATCAACATAACCTGAAAGAAAAGGAAGAAGCCACTGCTCCAAAACTGCCATAAAAAAGCCAGACTACAGCTTGCAAGTGCACATGGGGACAAAGATCTTACTTTTTGGAGAAATGTCCTCTGGTCTGATGAAACAAAAATTTAAGTTTTTGGCTATAATGACCATCGTTATGTTTGTAGGAAAAAGGGTGAGACTCGCAAGCCGAAGAACACCATCCCAACTGTGAAGCATATGGGTGGCAGCATCACGTTGTGGGGGTGCTTTGCTGCAGGAGGGACTGGTGCACTTCACAAAATGGATTGGTCTTCCAAATGGACAATGACCCCAAGCATACCTCCAAAGTTGTGGCAAAATGGCTTAAGGACAACAAAGTCAAGGAATTGGAGTGGCCATCACAAAGCCCTGATCTCAATCCGATAGAAAATTTGGGGGCAGAACTGAAAAAGCGTATGCAAGCAAGGAGGCCTACAAACCTGACACCACTTCTGTCTGGAGGAATGGGCCAAAATTCCAGCAACTTATTGTGAGAAGCTTGTGGAAGGCTACCCAAAACATTTGACCCAAGTTAAACAATTTAAAGGCAATGCTACCAAATACTAGCAAAGTGTACGTAAACTTCTGACCCACTGGGAATGAGATGAAAGAAATAAAAGCTGAGACAAATCATTCTCTCTACTATTATTCTGACATTTCACATTCTAAAATTAAAGTAGTGATCCTAACTGACCTAAGACAGGCATTGTTTTCTACGATTAAATGTCAGGAATTGTGAAAATCCGAGTTTAAATGTATTTAGCTAAGGTGTATGTAAACTTTTGACTTCAACTGTATTTCTAGGTTCTAGTCAGCACTCTAGATTCTGCATTTTGTACAAAATGAAGTTTATTTATGGAACCTGTGGGACATCCTCCCAATAAACCATTACAATAATCTAGTCTTGAGGTCATGAACGCATTAATTAGTTCCCTATCTGCCACTCACTCGATGTTGTGTCGATGTAGTGACACTAGGGGGTCACTCTTGGGAGCCCGAGACACCTCTGGTCTTTAATAAAAGGCCAATGAAAATTGGCGAGTGGTATTTGCATGCCACTCCCCCAGACATACGGGTATAAAAGGAGCTGGTATGCAACCACTCATTCAGATTTTCTCTTCGGAGCCGAACGGTCATGCTCACTGAGCTGAATTCCCACGACTGTTCATTCACCTCTGCTGGATCTGACGGCGCATTTCAGCGGCTTCTCCCTCCTCTGCACTGGTGCACTGCCGAGAATGCCCCTGGGCGCTTCGGCAGAAATAAGAGTATTTCTCTAAAAGAGTATAAATCTCTAAATGGCACACACGGAATGTCTTTTTACAGACGTGTCTTTTTAAAGATGCCTTTCTTTTGTGTGTTATTTGTGGTTGCGCTCGTTATCTCTCGTCTTCTGACGGTCACGATAACTGTCTTTCGTGTCTGGGCGCTGCTCACACGGAGACAGCGTTCGTGGATGAGTCATGTACTTATTGCAAGAACATGTCCATGACAACGATGTGGTCGCGGCTTACCTTCATAAGAAAGCAAGCCACCCCAGAGGCTCCCCGCCTCGGTCCTTCTACCCACGGTTATGAGGCCAGCGTGGCTAGCACTGGGGGAAATTTGGGGACCCCAGTGGGACCACCTCCGCCAGGTATCCCCCCGTGGACCTCCCATTCCCCAGCACACTCTTCTGCCCCGATCTGGCTTCCAGATGAGTCTGCCGGCTCGTCTCACGGCGAGTTCGACCTCTTATTCGGAGCCCGCGAAAGTGATGAGCTCTCGAGCACACCATCAGAGAGCTGGGCTCCTCCCTTCGGGTACGGTCGCCCAATCACAGGCTTACATGGAGATGACAACATGCTTTCCTGGGCAGCCGTGAGCGTCGGGCTAGAGTGGAACCCTCCGCTCTCCCCTGAACCCTTGCGGCTCAATGATTGGTTCCTGGGCTGTTGATCCAGGGCAAGCACGTGTTAGTTCAGACAGACAACATGGCAACAGTAGCATATGTCAACCGTCAAGACGGTCTGCGCTCTCATTGTATATCACAACTTGCCCGCCGTCTCCTCTTCTGGAGTCAACAGCACTTCAAGTCGCTGCGAGCCACTCACATACGGGCGACCTCAACACTGCAGCGGACGCGCTGTCATGGCAGGTTACCCTCAGGGGAGAGTGGAGACTCCACCCTCAGGTGGTCCAGCTGATTTGGAGTTGATTCGGACAGGCACAGGTAGACCTGTTCGCCTCCCAAGAATCCTCCCACTGCCCGCTATGGTACACCCTGAGGCACCTCTCGGCATAGACACGCTGGCACACAGCTGGCCCCCTGGCCTGCGCAAATATGCATTTCCCCCAGTGAGCCTACTTGCACAGACTCTGTGCAAGGTCAGGGAGGACAAGGAGCAGGTCATCCTGGTAGCACCCTACTGGCCCACCCAGACGTGGTTCTCGGACCTCACGCTCCTCGCGACAGCCCCCCCCCCCCGGCGAATTCCCTTGAGGAAGGACCTTCTTTCTCAGGGATGGGGCACCATCTGGCGCCCGTGACCAGACCTCTGGAATCTCCATATCTGGCCCCTGGACGGGACATGGAAGACCTAAGCAGTTTACCACCCGCGGTGGTAGACACGATCACTCAGGCTAGGGCCCCCTCTACGAGGCACCTATATGCCTTTAAGTGGCATCTGTTCGCTAAGTGGTGTTCTTTTTAAAGAACACCACTTAAACCCCCAGAGATGCGCAGTCGGATTGGTGCTTTCCTTCCTGCAGGAGAGGTTGGAAGGGCGGCTGTCCCCTTCCACCTTGAAGGTGTACGTTGCTGCTATAGCAGCACACCACGACACAGTGGACGGTAAGTCCTTAGGGAAGCACGACCTGATCATCAGATTCCTGAGAGGCACCAGGAGGCTGAACTCCTCCAGACCGTGCCTCGTTCCCTCAAGGGACCTCTCTGTAGTTCTTCAGGGTCTACAGAGAGCCCCCTTTGAGCCTTTGCAGTCAGCTGAACTTAAGGCACTCTCCTTGAAGACTGCCCTCCTGACTGCGCTCACTTCCATCAAGAGGGTAGGAGACCTGCAAGCGTTCTCTGTCAGCAAAACGTGCTTGGAGTTCGGTCCGGGCTACTCACGTGATCTTGAGACCCCGACCGGGCTATGTGCCCAAGGTTCCCACCACCCCTTTTAGGGACCAGGTGGTGAACCTGCGAGCACTGCCCCAGGAGGAGGCAGACCCAGCCCTGTCATTGCTGTGTCTGGTGCGCGCTTTACGCATCTATTTGGATCGCATGCAGAGCTTTAGGATCTCTGAGAAGCTCTTTGTCTGCTTTGGTGCACAGTGGAAAGGAAGCGCTGTCTCCAAGCAGAGGATCGCCCACTGGCTCATTGATGCCATAGCTATGGCATATCACGCCCAGGACGTGCCGCCCCCCGTAGGGCTACGAGCCCATTCTACCAGGGGTATAGCGGCTTCCTGGGCCCTGGCCAGAGGTGCCTCTCTAACAGAAATTTGCAGAGCAGCGGGCTGGGCAACACCCAACACCTTTGCAAGGTTCTACAACCTCCGGGTGGAACCGGTTTCATCCCAGGTAGTGGCATTTAATACAAGCAGATAAGCCCGGGATAGCCGGCCGGTGTATCGTTTGCACATAACACCTTTCACCTCCTCTGAGCTGAAGACGTGCGGCATTAATTCCCAGTAGTGTTCACAAACTATGTTCCCTGGTTGACTTCCTCCGAGGCCTGTGGCAGTCGAGTTTTCAGAGAGACTCGCTGCCGGCCCAGTACACGTGCTAAGAGCCCTGTTCTTGGGTAGGTGCTCCGCATGTGGTGGTTCCCTGTAAGGTAACCCCATGCGATGTATATATGAAAATGTGTAAATGTGAAAACTAATTCCACAGTTCCTGATAATGTCTCCCAGGGGAAGCATATATAAGTAGAAAAGGAGAGGCCCTAAAACTGATCCCTGTGGCACTCCATACTTAACTTTAGTTTGATCTGACAATTCCTCGTTTACACAGGGAAAGTGGAAGCGGTCGGATAAATAGGATCTAAACCAAGCTAATGCCTGTCCACAAATGCCAACATAATTCTCAAGCCTATCGAAGAGAATTTTATAATCTGTGGTGTCAAAGGCAGTACTAAGATCTAAAAGCACTAGAAGAGAAATGCAGCTGTGATAAGAGCAAGTCATTTGTAACTCTGATAATTGCAGTCTCTGTACTATGATGGGGCCTAAATCCTGACTGAAATTCTTCATATATACCATTAGTTTGTAAAATTGAACATAGTTGGGGGGACACTGCCTTTTCTAGTATTTGACATAAACAGGAGTTTTGAAATCAGTGTATAATTAGCCAACTCTCCAGGACCAAGCTGTTTCTTGATAAACAGTTTAATAACTGCTATCTTAATTTTCTTGGGATATGCCCTAAGGATAATGAGTTAATAATATTAAGAGGAGGTTCTGAGATTATAGGAAGCACCTCTTTTAATAGCTTGGTCGGTATTGAATGTAACATACATGTTGTTTATTTTGATGTTTTTATACATATTGTTTAGCTCTTCCTGTCCTATGACAGCAAAGGATTGAAGTTGCTCGGGGGGAATAATATGAGACACTGTCTTTAGAAGTGCTATTGCACAAGGTTGCATAATTCCAATTTTGTTTCTGATGATTAAAATTTTACCAGTAAATAAATTCATAAAGTCATTACTATTGTGCTGTGATGGAAGCTTTAGTTGAAGCTTTATTCATTATTAATTTATCCACAGTACTGAATATACACCTAGGATTATTGTGGTTATTTTCTGTGAGTTTGCCAAAATATGCAGAATTGGCAGCTTTTAGAGCCTTTCTGTAGCTAGAGACACTATCATTCCATGCACCACGAAAGACCTCTAATTTTGTACTCTGCCACTTGCACCCGATTTTTCAAGCTGCTCTCTTGAGAACATGAGTGTGATCATTGTACCATGGTGTGGGGCTTTTCTCTTTAATTTTCTTTAATAGAAGGGGGGGTGACACCATCAAGAGGGCTAGAGAAGACTGTATCTATATTTTCTGTGATTACATCAAGTTCTTCTGAATGTTTTGGTTTACTGAGTATTTGAGACAAATCTGGAAGGTTAGTGAAACAATCTTTAGTGGTCGAAAGAATAGTTCTACCCGATTGACAATGCGGCATAGATTGTGTGACCTTTGCTAAATGCAGCATACAAGAGACAAGGTATTGATCTGAGATTTCATCACTTTGCGGCAGAATTACTATATTATCAACATCAATTCCATATGACAGAATTAAATTTAGTGTATGATTATGGCGATGAGTTGAACCTGTCACATTTTGTCTGACCCCAACAGAGTTGAGAATATCAAAAAAATTATAATCCCAGTGTATAATTTTCTATGTGAATGTTGAAGTTACCAACGATTAAACAGTAACTACTAGATCTGACAGAAAATCAGCAAATTCCCTAAGGAAATCAGAAAATGGCCCTGGTGGTCTATATACTGTAGCAAGAAAAAAAGACGACAGAGATTTTTTATTTATATCTGACGATGTCACATCAGTTCAAAAGAATTGAACTTATATCCTGACCTCTGAGTAACACCAAAAACATCACTGTAAATTGTAGCAACACCCCCTCATCGACCATTCAGGTGATGCTAATGTTTATAACAATAACCTCGGTGAGTAGACTCATTTAAACTAATATATTCATCCGGTTTAAGCCAGGTTTCAGTCAAACAGAGCAAATCTAGACTATTATATGTAATCATTTAATTTACAGTAAGTGCTTTGGATGAAAGAGATCTAATGTTTAGTGGTCCTACCTTTATAAGATGTTTATCTTCATTTTTTTTTTTTTTTTTTTTTTTTCCAAGTTTGATTTCAATAATTTTTTTCTAAATGACTTAATGAGGGTTTTGTGTTTGGTAGTTTGGGGAACAAACACAGTCTCTATATGATATCTAGGTGATACAGTCTCTATGTGTTGTTGTTTATGTGAACTGTGTGACGTTTCAAAGCAGCTAGCAGATGTTCATATTAGCCAGTTTGTATGCTTCCTGACCCGGGACCCAGTTAGTCAAACAATATTAAAACTAGCCCATTGACCAATAAAACAAACCCAAAAAAACAAAAACAACAACAAAAAAAAATATTCCAATATCAGAACTCAAAATATGCCACTCCCATACCTAATAGACATTTTTACAGTCCCTATTATAAACTTTAATGTTTCCCTTCATTTGTAGGCCTAGTAAAGCATGCAAATGATGCGTGCAATTAGAATTATGGAAGTAAACACCCATTTGAGAAATTGATTTTTGTGATATATACAGTAGGCCAATTTAAATCTAATATATACTTTTAAAACATACTTACAATAAACTTTATGGTTGATAATCAATGGCAACTGTTTCTGTAGATGTCATTAGACTGCAACTTAATTCTTTTTTAAAAATTGTGTTTAATTGCTGATTTCCCAATACAAATTTACAAATACAACTCTACCCATAATCTGCCAATCTTTTACCATGGAAATTAAAATGGCTGTATTTTCAAATGACATCAAGCAAGTCTCCCTACCAGATCCCTCATAAAAATATCTGTCCCCAAAATACTTTCAAACACCTTAGCAGGCAGTCCCACCTTTGGCAAAATATAAACTGGAGAGTACAAAATATTTCATTCAAACATTTCATTCACATTTATTTCATACTAGAGATGCACATATACCATTTTTTTTTTTAGACTGAATACGAGTACCGATGCTTTCTTTTTGGTACTCACTGATACTTTTATTTTTTGTAATGAATTGAGGGTAGCATATTTAATATTTTCAAGGACTATAGGAGGCTATAGTTGATCACCAAGGTATCATAACATTAAAATATATTACTCATTCTTAAGTTGTTTTTTTATGAAGTGTAAATTCATTGGGTAAGAGATAATGGAATCATATACTTATTTACTAAACACAGATACTGTGAGTACTGTAGTAATTTTTGTGTGAAACAAAGAGCTTCTGTTACTTTTGCTGCCCTTGATTTACTTAAATTTGCTCTTTATAATTAAGTCACAGCACATGTCAGATGACTATAAGTGACTGCTCTTCATTTTTCAGTAATCCTGTTTATCGTCTCTGCTCGGTGGCTTTGTCTGTTGTTAATATGATTATATTTTTAACAAAATGATCGTGCTCTTTTCATTTGGTTGGCAAGCATGTACATGCTGAGGGAACAGACAGCAATCAAGTACATTCACAGAGACAAGCAAGCATATTGAGCACACTCTCTGATGTCCTCACTCTTATAATTGTGAATCGTTTAAAAAAAAAATCCAATCGTAGTTGAGTGATCCACAAACTGCCCAACGCTACTCGCGAGAGAGGAAAGTGTGCTTCACACATTTGAATGTCTGTCGGTGTCTCTGCACGTGCTCTATGAATGTGCTTCATTTCCGAGCACAACAGCAGCTGTACACAGTTACAGGCCTATGTGTGTTGCATGGAATCGGAGCATTTTAACAAGTACATGAGCGAGTGCAGAGCCAGAGCCCTAATTAAACAACGTCTATCATTCAACAAAAATAATTTACCTGGGAAAAACAGTTTAAAAGCAGCCCAACTTGGCAACCCTGTTCTACATACTAATTTTAAAGGAATAGTTCACTCAAAAAGTTAAACAAAATATGTTATTTACTCACCCTCATGCTTACTAAACCTGTAAGATTGAAACTTATATAAATTGAAGTTATATAAAGCAGAACGTCCAAGCTTCTCTTTTCCAATGAATGTAAATGGTGACCATGTCTATCAAGACAGATTTCCAGTGAATAATGACTTAAATTTCAGTCTGTTCCAAACATACAGCTATCATCTGGCTTCAGAAGACTTGCAACAGAGTGTTAGGTTGTATGGACTACTTTATGTTGTATGGTTCTTTAATGGAGATTTTTTGTCCTTTTTGGAGCTTGACAGCCACTGGTCCATACCTCTTGCCTTTTCTTTTTTGCCTTTCTCTTCTCTTCCTCTTTCTTTCTTTCTGTCTGTCTGTCTCTATCTTTTTCGTTTTGCGACTTTGCCATCAAAATTATTTTCCCTCTCCAAATTCACAAAGAAAGAGGCCTGCCCACACATTGTAAATATTTTATAGAACCTCTGAAAAATCAATGATTTTTGTGGGTTGAAGAGAGAGAGAGAGAGAGAGAGAGAGAGAGAGAGAGAGAGAGAGAGAGAGAGGGAAAAGAAAGAATGTAAATAGGCGGGGCATGGAAAGGGGTATGAACCCGAGCGGAAAGGATGAGAAGAGAAGGTGTAGCTGCACTTAAAGGATTACCAGTCTTTGGCATTACCTTGGGATGCTGGACTCACCCAAGAAAAGGGCAAGACATTTGAAAAACCCTGAAGAGGTAATTTCTCAATGATTATTCGTGAACTACAGATGGCAAAGTTAGGAGAAAGGAAGGCAGGAAAAAAGATTTTCACTGTGCATTTTCAATTAAGAAAAGCCCTGTCTATGTTACATGACATTCCAGCCAATGTATGTGAGAAAATTTCTGCTAATGTCACAACACAACTGAAGGATCACAAAAGTTGAATATCCATTCAACTATATGTATTTGTGAGCATTCTTCCATTATCGATAGCCAGTCTATGCTGACCTTCCTTAACACTGTACATGTATGGACTTCAAATTTTATATTTTATTTTTATAATGTTCCCAGCGGATTTCAGATATCATAGAAAAATAGACCACAACAAATAACAGATATCTTGGAGTGTGGATTTAGTATATACGCCTCCCACGGTTAGCCCAGTAGAGTTCAGATGTTACCAAAGGGTATGAATATCATAACATGGAGAACATACTCTACTCCCTTGACTTCATGCACTTGGGTTCTCATAAGGTTTGGTCTGTGCATTGCATCTTCTCAGCATTTTAATCTTCCCAAATGCATCGAGCTGTTTTTCTTTTCATTTCACCTCATAATTTGTATTAATGAATTCAAAATCATACTAGTAAATGCTCTGCTGCACTTTAATTTGTTGATCTGAAAATTCTATGGATAACAGATCACAATTGCAAAATACCTCTGAGCCTGACAGTTTGGATTAAATTACGGCTGATGCATCGTTGCATTGCAACGTATAAAGGAATCATATACATTACAAATAACTCACTGCAAAAAATCATTTTCTTACTCTGTATACTGTATTTGCCTTACATATCTCTAAAAATTAGACTTCATATCTTACTGAATGTCATTTTGCATCTTAATAAAAGTACATTTTACCGTAGTAAATATGCCTTGTTTTAGAGATGCTTAGATATTACTAGTGAAAAATAAGACAACAATACTAAACTATGAGTACGAAAATTAATATATATATATATATATATATATATATATATATATATATATATATATATATATATATATATATATATATATATATATATATATATATTATATAAAATGCAGTACATAATAAAGAATGAAAAAAAAAACAAAAAAAAAACTACTGCCACAAGCACACAGCTCACAAGCACTCCTTCTGGAGCACTCTTTTCTATCTATTGTACTCAATAACTTTTAATTCTCCATTGGAACTATCCCAAGATGGTCTTCTGTAAAGATCCAATAAACTTGTGTTTATGTAGGTAACATCATCCCTGCCAGCATCAAGCCATAGGCTAGTTGTTAGATGTAGGTACTACTCTCTGGTCAGGTCATCATCATTAGATGGTTTTGAAAGTAATATCATGAATGCTATTGTAATGTTCTAGTGAGACTGCAATGAAATAAAGAAATTAGCGAAGCAAAGATTCTATCAAGGGGATTGGCATTATGAGCTTCTGTAAGGATTAAAAGACTAATATTTGGATGAAAAGGATGTAAACTGATTCATTCCACAGTCTCCAATGCCTTGTAGAGATCGGTCAGTTGTGTAATCCTCATAGATACAGTAATACTTCACTCACACTCATGAGAAAACTGGGTTTCGGCAACATTTAAAAAATGTAAGTATTATAGGTGTTGTAAGTTTTAGTTATATGTCGAATAAAGTTAAGAGTAAGATGATAGTACTTAAAACACACAACAAACTGTATGTTAGGAGGATATAATTAATTGGAAATCGTTCCAGTGCAATTGAGAAGAGCACAACTGACATTTATCACAAAACAAAACCACACACACATGCATGCACGCACGCACATCATATGCAGTGTTGAGGAAGCTACTTTGAAAACGGCAGGTTGCCAAGCTTCAAGCTACTCAGATTTTAAAGTGGTTAAATGGTAATCAAGCTGCCCTTTAGAAGTGCACTACAGTAAACAGTAAAAGTTACACTACTTTTATAAAGACACTACAAGTTACTATCTGAAGCAGCTAGCTATTTTACATTTTTTTAATTTTTACATACAATTTGCGTTTTGAACCAGTTCATTAAAACAAACTGACTGGTTAAAATGAATAATACTTCTCAAACCTACTTGAGTGAGAGAGGATATGGTGTTTTATTATTGCCTCAGCTCACTCAGCTGAAGGCTGCATGTGCAATACAGTGCAAAAAAAAAAGAAATAATAATAATAATAATATTTTTCTTTTAGCATTTTGTCATGCTACAATCTTTTCATATTTGAAAACAGCTAAGGTACTTTCATGCTACTGAAAAATGTAGAAAATTAGTAATATCTTCTCAACACTGTATATACAGTAACTCCAAGAGATGCCATATTGCCATTCTTTTAAAAGGAAGGTTATGATTACTACCTAAAAGTCTGAATAAACCACTCCACAAATGCCATCAGTAAGTGATTTAAGACAACTTCCTTCACTGATCCCTCCCTGATTGTCCCCAAGTTTGTCTTGTGTAATCATGAGTTTGTATGTATTTATAGCTACTTGTCTCTTATCCAGAGTTTTAATATGTATTTGGTGAGTTTTGGTTCCATTATTCTAGCTTTGAGTTTTTGTATAATCATGTATGTTGGTATTATCTTGTTTTGTCACTAAATAAAGCATTACACTTGGGCCCTTTTCTCACCCGAGTCATTATAACACCAACACAAGGTCACTCCCTGCACTGGATTTTTGTAAACTCCCTGCAGATCTTGTGGTTTCAACAGTAATGAATACATCTAAATACTGTTCCTGCCCACCTGTTAAGGCTAAAAATATAATGCGTTTAATTAAATGACAAGACTTGTGTTTTTTTCATTAAGGTGCATGATGCTGATAAAAATAAATAAATAATAATACATACCTCTGGCTCAAGTTTTGTCAGAGTAAAAGTGGAGAATATGTGTCTGCATAGTCTGAATTGTCAAATTCACTTCTTTTTCAACAGAACCTGTTAGTCAAAGTAGCGTCACGATGCCATTTAGTGGAACCACACTTTCAGAACCTTTTTAACCAAGTTTAAAATGTTCAAATGAAAAATTGCCAATGAAAAAAAACAAAACAAAAAAAAAAAAAAAGCAGAAAGCAAAGCAATGGAAGTCTTTCAAAGCTAGCAGGAGAGATTTACTCAGAGAAAACTATGAACATGCGTGGCTGTTTACTAACTCAGTACTTTTGTTTTTTTTCATTGGATTACGACAATAGTATGTGTCCTCCTGTTCACTATATGTGCACTCCTTGTGCATCCACACTCACTTGCTTGCCTGCCTGGTCTTTCGTTTCAATACATCAATACATATGCTGGAAATGCAAATTGACCTCCGAGAATAAGTTCAATTTTGAATCGATCCAGTTTCTGAAAATTGTCATTAACGCTAGTGCTGGTAGTTTTAATTGCTAACACACTGCTAAGCGGAGGATTACACATATGTTTCAGCACGCCACCCCATGACACTTTGCAAAAAATGTGCAATAGCATTCACATATCATATTATTTGGGTCCGAACTACGGTCTGATTGCATCATCAACTTGAGTACAAGCAGCAGCTGTTTACCACTGCAACTAGGACAAGACATCAGCATCACTGTGTTATTAAAGTATTCATCTCTTTGGACTTACCACCAAAACTTTACATGCACGGATCGCCAATTATGTATGTCTGCCACAGATGCACTGAATGTGCATTTGTCTGCTGCAACCCCACGGATGCATTGCAAAGATGTGAAGAATGTCTGATGGGGATTTATTTGGAGACAAGCAGGTATGAAAAATGCATTGTACCAAAATAATTGCAATCGGGAGCCTGCAAAGACGCGAAATATACATCATCACAAGTGATTCACTTCCACGATTTGGTACGATTGCATTCATATCAGTAGCGAACCGTACTGGAGATTACATGAACCATACCGCAGACCACCTTTTCAAATGGACTCGGGTGCAGTTCGCGGGTGCACACCTGAGTTCGGAAAACAGTGTTCACATCATCCAAACAACCAAACTTTGACACCATTCGAACCCGGGTACACAACAAAAGCGCTAGTCTGAAAGCACTCTTAGAAGGATCTGTTAGTGTGTAAATCTCCAAACAAAATATATTCCCTTTCAAGCAGTTTCCTTGATTGTCAGTAGCATTGGGTCAGGCGTATCTGCATTCCCATTTACTCAATTGATCTTTTTTTAATTAGTTCACCATAAGTTTGCTTGTACGCTGGCTGCCAGATGCAGCTAGCTACTATTTCCAAGTTCTGGTCCCACCAGAAAGGCATTAAAAGTTTCAAAGTTCGTGAAGGTCTAGTGGCTGTTCTGTAGCTCCCGACTCAATAAATTACTTAAAGCCAGGTGTCCCAGATACAAGGTTCACTTTCAGGACTATTATCATACCGATATGAGTCGCCATGGAAATAAACCAGAAAAAAAACAATAGCAAAATAAAAAAGTACATGCATGTGTACATGTACACAAACACGTACATACAAAACACAATCCCTTCTGGTGAGCAAACAGTACACTTGTACATTATGTACAGTATATGTACCCACAGTACATTTATTATCTATTGTATTAAATTTTGTTAAGTAGAGTAGAGACAAGAGGCTTAGTAATTAGGCATCCATATATTGCAGAATTTCACAACGAATCTCCCTGAGGATGAAATCCGAATCCAAGCTCTTAGATGCCAAATTTGCTTTGATTACAATGACAAACTAGATCAAGATCAAGAGCCTTTAAATTAGGTGTTATAAACCTGAACAGACTGTTACAATGAAAACAAGGGTAATCAAGTGACTGAAACTATAAACTAAAAACTACACTGGGAAAATCACAGCAGGCTTATACAGCATCAAGTGTGGTAGATAGGTGTCAAGTGAACTGTCTCGTGGTCTGGTAGGGACCGCTGAACACATGTTGGTTTTGTGGTGATATAGAACACTAAGTTCTAAGATAAAGAGAATCCTCTGACTTCTAAGACTATTTTGAGAAACTGCCTTAGAGACAGAGCAGACTGAAGATGAGATAGAATATACAGTGATGCTCTAATAAAGCAATAAGCCAAGAGAGGGCCTGCATTACAGTGATTTTACAATTGTAAGTGGTGTTCTTAGGAACATTGCAAAGCGGAGAGCCTGAAACTCTCTTAAACTAAAATATATATAAAAAGACACTGTAGGGCTTTACCGGTTGTTTAGATCAGTGTTACTATCAGAAATAATTAATAATTATTTCTATAGTTATTAATCAATATTTAAATTAATTAATTGGATCTAACTCATTAAAACCTCATATGGGGATCCAGTAAAAGTAGTGTGCTACGTTTAGGAGCAAGTTTGGTTATTAGCAATAATTAATAATTATCAAAGATAATTACTAATTATTAAAATCAATAGAACATTGATTTTAATCAATGTTAGCTTTTTTAATCCTTTAAATCAACAATTATCAAAGATAATCGTTAATTGTTAACATCGATGAAACATTAATTAAAATTAACACTAGCTTATTGATCATTCAAATTCAATCATCAAAGATAATTATCAATTATCAAAAATCAATAGAATATTAATAAGGATTAACATTGACGGGGCACCACCCTGGAATTAGGGACTAATAACCAAATAGTAAAACAGTCTCAATATTAGATTGTTTTCTTAGGAAAATCGACATCCGAAGAATATCGATTTTCGGGAAAAAAAAAACAATGAATGAAGGTTTGAATCCGAGCACTGACATCCCGTCAGCATGACACAGGCGTATGCAAAACAAACCAAAACACTTCTCTTTGTAATATAAACAAAGTTTATTTATGCATAATATCAATTAATAATTAATACAATGCAGTCAATAAACTTCTGACTTACAACTACAAACTAAACTTTGATATGATTAGATATGGAAATCAAAATAATCCTATAACACATAAGGTGTGTGTGTGTGACAGTGTGTGTGTGTGATTAGTAAGAGAAAGAGAGAGAGAGAGAGAGAGAGAGAGAGAGATGATTAAGTGACAGCCCTAAAGCTGATTTCGCGATAGCGGGAGAGAAAGCAGCTGTGTTCATCACTCAGAGACACGGTTTTACGAGCGGGGCTCGTAAAAGTCCTGCGTTATTTGACTCTTTAATGGATGAACTCAGTTTCTGTCTCACCCGCGATGGCGAAATTGCACAATCCAATTTGGTTGGACCACAATACAGCAAAACAAATTTGTGATAATTAATACCCTGAGTATTAATTTTACCCTGATTAATACCCTGAGTATTTATGGTCCGTAAACTGTACAAGCAAAAACCTTGAAACACAAGAATAACACACTATAATATTCTATCTCTGCCCAGACGTAAACCTCTTACTTGTATCCCATGAGGACACAGGTAGAATGTGTTTTCCTCCATCCTTTAACTCTGACCCGGCTCCTTGAGGCTCGGGTGATGACGGGAGGCCGTTTCCTCGCTCTGTCGGCGGGCAGTACGGCTGTTGATTCTCGGCGGGCTGGCGGAGAAAGCAGAAATGTCGACTTGATTGAAGATGGAAGAGAAATCTTTAATCTCTTCACTTCTGTAGGCCAACGGATGAAGATGCGAATTGCTCGGCGGTCTCCTTCGGATCTGTTAGAGTGTTCGGTTGAACATAGAGTAATCTCAACTCGTCCAGCGAGATGGAGATTGTATGGCTACAGTTTCAAGTCGGACATTACTTCCTTGTGCCACGAGGTTGCACCGGAGAGCAGCAAAAAGAGCTACATCTATATTCGGTGAACAAAGTCGCTGGAAGCAACTCACAAAACATTTCAGAGGTATTTCAACTCCTGATGATGTCATGTTTGAGGGACGTTCTGTTGTGTGCCTCATCCAATAGGAGTTGAGAGATCGATCCTTTAGTGAGCAAGGCTTCGTGGATTTGTAGTCTGTTTTGGACTCCCTTTGTTTGATTTTGGCGTGATTTTTATCAGTAAAATTTACGACATGGAATGTGTGGGGGCTGAGTTAGGTTTTACGACTTGTGTTAGGCCTGCCTTTGTCTTCTATCTGAATACATGAGGCCCAACAACACCAATAAGTTACATTTATAAATAACAATAATCAAAATGAACAAGTCTTCCACCAAGTAAATAGTTTATTTGCCTATTTGTAGGCTGTTTATGGTTGGATATATTGGATATAACTAATAAAACACTAAAATCATGTTAAAGGAATATTTCGGGTTCAATACAAGTTAAGCTCAATCGACAGCATTTGTGGAATAATGTTGATTACCAAAAAAAAAAAAAAAAAAAAAATAAAAAATAAAAAATCGTCCCTCGTTTTCTTAAAAAAAGAAGCAAAAGTTGAAGTCACAGTGAGGCACTTAAGATGGACGTGAATGGGGCTAATTTTTGGAGGGTTTAAAGGCAGAAATGTGAAGCTTATTATTTTTATAAAAGCACTTACATTAATTGTACTGTTAAAACTCATGTATTATTTGAGAGGTAAAATGTTTTACAGTCATTTAGGGTTTTAGAGATTTCATGGCAATGAAGTTGTAAAATTTGCTATAACTTTACACAGAAAAGATTAGTAAGCAATTTTATCACACTAAAATCATGTTAACACATATTGTTTATGTCTTGTTATGTCTTGTTAATGCTGTAGATTGAGCTTGACTTGTATTAAACCCAGAGTATTCCTTTAACACGTATAATGCTTACGTCTTGTGGCTATACTTTTAAAACAGCATGCATTTAAGTATTTGTGGACTGGCACCATTCACTTATATTGTAAGTGCCTTACTGTAACCACAATTTTTTGTGGTAGTCAACATTATGACACAAATGCTGTCAATTCAGCTTAACTTGTATTCAACCTGGAACATTCCTTTAACAAGGGGGGGCAACACATTGCTCTTTCTTTGCATTTTAATGTTTTTTATTTTTTTATTTTTTGTGATATCAGTTAATGGTTTCTGTAATTTTATGATGCTCTCTCTTTATGTGGATAATATAAAAAATTATGTAAAAAAAGCAAACATTAATTTGTACCCAAGATTCAAATGGGTAGGCAAATGAAATGCATCTTAAAGTGTCTCTCAGACAAGGACAATGGCAGCGTTTTTGCACACGATTAAGAAGCCACATCTGAAGTCCATCTGTTACCGTTGCGTTCCCGTCGCACCAGTGCCAACACAGGCAACCTGACGCCACTCCGCAGCAGTTGACAAATTAACACTTAAACATACCCTTGGCTTGCTCGCAGCTGTGGAGAGCCAGAGTGGGAGGGAAGAGGGTGGAAAATTAAATTAAATGGCAGAGGAGCACATTGTAGGATGTTATGGGCAGAAGAATGACTTTAATCCAGGATGTAAACTGATATTTTCTTCCAGGCTATAAAAACTTAGACACAGGGACCCTCATCAACCCCGAAATTCCTCAATGTCATCAATTTAACGACTTTGCCAAAATGGTGCCTTACAGTCTGAATCAACCTTGTGTTGGAATGCACATCTGTTTATTCTCAACTATCATCTGAACAAAGGAAACCTTTCAGGATAGCACATAACCTTCCTTCAGACCCCTCCTCACTCATGTTATAAAACAGGAAATACCCCCACACTTAATGGTCATCACATGAAATGGCCATCTCGACCATCTGCAAGAGACTTTCCCAAGAAACTCTCAGGATTGCAATGGAAAGCATAGAATCCTAGACTAAGGTTTATTTGTTCTTGGACCATATTTCTACACTTAAAATTAAAATACATAGGAGATCATGAGACATTGTGACCGTTTTCCTGCAAACAGCAGCTAAAAATATATGAACTATAACCCTATCAAAAGACTCCATCGTATCATCATTCTACACTGCACAATGCACAGTCTATTTTTGATAGTAAAAATGTATCTTACACAAATTATTATAGCCTGATATAACCTTTAAAATATGTGTAGTGACTTGTAATCACTTTTATAACTGAGAAATTGGTGATTATGAATTTTAATCTTGTATTATCCATGTTGAAATAGTTAGTTAACTATTTTTCAGAGCAAATGTTTTAAGAGGCCTTTACACAAAGGATTGTAAATCAACTTTGAAAAAGAGGGAAAGAGGTGATCACGTGATATCGTAAAGACACTTCTTATTGGCTCAAGACACCTTTGGGGTGTGGCCAACCTCAACTCTACAAAACCTCCCCTCCTAGGACGAACTCGCTCTTCTCTTCTCTCTTGCTCTTCTCTTAGCCCTTCTTCAGCTGGCTTCGCTTCGGCACCACTCTGCCCAGGTTCTGCACAATGTAGAGTTCAGGAAAGCTCGGAATGCAAAGTTCTGAGAGGGGTTCTCTTCTCTGCGCTACGACTCACACACGTGACCCTTGCGGGAGGCCTCGCTTCAAAGCCCTGTCTGATCATTCCAGCACCGAACTATCCGGCATCAAAAACATTGACGGAGAACAACTAGAAATTTCTACGGACCCAGCCAAAAAACCAAAGCAATGCAGAGGAATGCAATGAAACTCAAATACACCTCTATACTTTTGCTAGAAAGTGCTAGTGTTTTATTTAAATACTTCGGGTAACCCGATTGCAAATCGAGGTATACTAAATGAAGTATCGAGGGTTCAGGGCATGTCTATAGACTCCATAAAGTTCAATTTTCTCTGTTACAGATAATTTCCATTCACCTTCTGTTACAGCTCACTCACCAACCTGTTTTATGTTTGTCTATGTGTGTTAGTTAGTTGATGTTGTAGATTAGAAATAAAGTCTTGTTTGTATTCAAAAGGGATTTGACTGTGGTATATTTTGAAAAATAATCTCGTCAATTGATTCTTAAAGGTCTACGCTACAAGCTCAAACAATATTTCAACATATTTGTGATATTATTTTCAATGGCCATGAAAATAGTATTACTCTAAAGAGTTAACAGATGTGTCATATCAACTCCGCGTGGCCGAGTGATTTGACGTACACCTTAATTCTTCAATTTTCCCTGAATTAATCATAATTCCCTTCTTGAGCTAATATTCCTTACATATAAATTGTGAGCACATACAACATGTATTACATATTTAATTGTGGAGAATTTTTATTCAGATTTCTAATCTGATAATTTGTCATTTATCCTTCATATAATGGTGGTCGAACATGGCCAAGATTCCTAAACTAATTCCATTATACAATTATTACATATTATTGGTGATGAATGCTGGTAGTTGTAAATATACCCTGCCACAAAGTCGCTAATTTCCTACAACGACACATTTGGGTGATCCGACGTGAGAGTTTAGGCACTGCTGCTGACAGTGAAGCGGACTCATTAGGATGCAGGAGCAGGGGTGAGCTGTAAAACCAATGTCTTGCCACATATCATGGCGAGCCGGGATGGCAGGAGCACATTTTCACTGGGAGGTTTACAGTTATAAGTTATTATATGAGGCTAGGAGGGGAGAAGGGGGTGGGCTAGGGATGTAGCCTAAAGT
Organism: Myxocyprinus asiaticus; assembly: GCF_019703515.2. Lineage (NCBI taxonomy): Eukaryota > Metazoa > Chordata > Actinopteri > Cypriniformes > Catostomidae > Myxocyprinus > Myxocyprinus asiaticus. Next base: position 22,612,509 of record NC_059375.1, on the reverse strand, counting down.
ATATGCTGATTTGGTAAACCGGCACTCAGCCTCCCCTTGTGAATTTGCTGTCATCGCATAAATAAACAACATAAAGGTAACACTTCAGGGGACTCCAACGAGTAAATAACCAATGCTAAGTGGCTTAGAAAGTCGTTGACTGTGAAATACTTCAAATTGCTTTCATATATAGATTGATACCATTTCCAAAAATATATAAACAGGTGTAAAAAAAGCTCTCCAAAAAGATAATCTTAAGCCAGTATCCCAAATGGCTTACTTCTGCACTATTCTATGCCATTTTGTAGTGTAAGTAGTGCTAGTAGTGTGTTCACACTAAAAAAATGCAATGACAAGAAGAGTACTATGAGTACTTGGATGATACTTCAACCACAAAAATGGAGTGTGGAATGTTGGACACTTCATGCACTCATGCAGCTTGCCCTACATAGTGGAAAACAAAACAATTGTAATTAATTGTGAATGTGGCAACTAGTGAAACTTGCAAATGTGAATTGATTGCTTTACCATCACCCCAAGCTATGTGAATATGTAGGTGATTTGAGTAAAGCATTATACTGAGGTTGGCTAATGTGCTAAAGCTAGCAGCAACACACCATGCACATTCAAAACATCACTTCCTTCAGCAGAACTGTGAAATGTTTCCATGTAGTGAAAATAAACGTTAGTGTTCTATTTAAGACAATATTAATCTCTGAAAATTCATTCACTAGATGTCCGAGTGCATAGTGTATACTGTAAGTGTACCGTGTATAGTGCGTCATTTGAGACACAGCTTTTACTGTATATGTTGAACGGACAGTTGTGGTTAGATTTAAAGTTATGTATGCTCAGCTGGTAGAGCATGGCGCTAGAAATGCAAAGCTCATGGATTTGTTTCTCAAGGAATGCACAGGTTGATAAAAACGTATACCTCAAATGCACTGCTAGTCACTTTGGATAAAGCATCTACCAATTGATAAAATATAAGTGTGCATTTTCACAGCCATTTTCCTCTTAGACAAGTCTTTGTCATAACTCTTACAGCACTCTAAATCTATAGGAACAGATGTTTGCAACAATCAGAAGTTTTAACAAATATCTTATAAGCAAGTTGCAAAAAATAAATAAATAAATAATAAAGTGTATATTCTGTATTAATCTTTTTTTTTTTTTTTGAGCATTGTAACACTCTATGAAATTAGTATCACAGTGAAAACTGTGCCTGTAGACCTGAATTTTTTAACATTTGATTTATTTATTTGCCTTGCCGTTCAGATGAGTTCATTCTTCAAGAAACTGGCCTGAGGGTTTTTTTTTTTTTTTTTTTTTGAAGCAGAACTATGTATTGGGGGCTGTTGAGTGAGAAAGAGTGGTGGATCTACAGGGAATTTAACAAAGAAACACAACAAACCCATTCCTCTCTAAGCGACTAACTTTTTTTTTTCTTTTTTTTTCAAGCTAGTTTGAGGGCTGAACAATAGATAAGCAAAAATAGTAAATCTCCTTTAATCTGCCAGATGACAGATAATAAACCTGATGGGATGATTGACAGTAGAAGTACTTAAAATGTACAGTATGTAAATTTTCATTTCCAAACAAACATGGAAGACTAGACATTGCAATGTTTGTACATGTGGTATGTACTGCATATACACTCACTTAGCACTTTATTAGGAACACTATGGTCCTTATAAAGTGTCCAACATGGTCTTCTGCTGTTGTAGCCTGTCTGCCTAAAGGTTTGACATGTTGTGCATTCTGATATGCTATTCTGCTCACTACAATTGTACAGAGTGGTTGTCTGAGTTACCGTAGCCTTTCTTTCAGCCTGAGCCAGTCTGGCCATTCTCAGTTGACTTCTTTCATCAACAAGGTGTTTCCATCTGCAGAACTGCCTTTTCCACCATTCTGAGTATGAGCAACTGTTATTCGTGAAAATCCCAGGAGATCAGCAGTTACAGAAATACTCAAACCAGCCCATCTGGCACCAACAATCATGCCACGGTCGAAATCACTGCAGTCACATTTTTCCCCCATTCTGATGGTTGTTGTGAACATTAACTGAAGCTCCTGACCGGTATCTACATAATTTTATGAACTGCACTGCTGCCACACGATTGGCTGGCTGATTAGATAATCGCATGAATAAGTAGGTGTACAGGTGTTCCTAATAAAGTGCTTATAGAGTGAACACCACAGGGCTAAAAGTATAGTATTTTGACACCCCTTTTGGATGCATGGGTTTGGCTATTTCAGCTAAACCAATTACTAACAGGTGCATAAAAACAGCCATGCCATCTCCTTAGACAAACAAACTCCCTTTGGAGAGGCGCTTGTTCCAGCATGACAAATACCCCTGTGCTCAAAGTGAGGTCTATAAAGAAATGGTTTACTCAGTCCGGTACAGAAGAACTTGAACTTTTATGAAACATTCTTTGACAGCCAATCAAAACTGCTTATTATTCCACAGTAGCTCTACAGAAATTCTGACCAATCAGTATTACATTCACCTTGGGGGTTGGCCGTCAGCAGTCTGCAGCTTCACAGCTCCGAGGAGAAGGGGTTACACATTGAACGCAAATCAAGAATGTTTCCCTTCCTGCAGCTGCATTTGCATCTCTAAGGACCCGTGGAAGTGGGTCATGTCCTAGCTACAGATAAAGCAGGCATTCCACTGTTGGCCAAACAATATATATATAAAACACAAAACATCAGTGCTACTTGCTCTTCTCTTTTGGTTTGTAGCATCAAGAGAGGTAGCCAGTTACTGTACTCTGGTCTTTGCAGAAAAGCTTAACAAGTACCAAAACATGAAAAAGATCAGATCAGAGTAAGTTCATCATAAATAAATGAAGAAAAAAAAACAAAAAACAAATGGCACAATTGCTAAAGCATTGGTTGGGCTTTAAGAGAAGCTGCTTTTAAGCAAAATTCATTGCTGCTGGCTAGGTGAGGTGGACCTGCATGATAAAAGCGTGAACTCTGGGTCTCTCTCTTTGTTGTGACTCACAAGCAAGCACATTATCTCTATGAGAAAAATATTTTTTTAATGGGTAGAATGTGCAGTACTTGTAATTTTCCAAATTGGGCAATACGAATAATATATGGCACAACCTGGAATGAATAAATGTAATGGAGGACACTAACTGTCCTAAGGGAGCAAGAATGGTCAATATTATTTACATCAATGCACAGTCTGCTGCTTTCATTAATGAAATTAATCACTAAACGTCTAACTGAAAGGGACTAATAGTGGCATTAGCGGAGATCAATGGATGATCAATGAAGGGAAATTATGGGTTTAATCATGTTGGTGTGGGGATTAGCAGTGATCTGGATCAATAAATGTTCTTTTGACATATGAATTGGAATTTGGGGTCTTAACTGATGTTATAAAGCTCACTCTAACAATAAATCTTTTCTTGATCAACCAGCTTGGTACGTGCTGGCATAGCTGGGTTTGAAAGCAGCTGAAGTACAAAATAATAATAATAATAAAATCTTTGATGACAGGTTTAGTTTTAGAAAACTGCATGAAGTTACATTTGCAACTAATAAACTGATAAAGTTTTAAGTAAACTTAGATTTTGGGCTTTGGTTCTTTGCTTGGTTCAAGTCACAAGAGACCCACCACAATTATGCAGGCAGTTAGAATGATAACATCATTACTGTCAGTTTGATTTTGAACATTGAACAAAACATATTTTGTGTGAACAGCCCTTTAAATCAATGGGAAGTTTTAAAACTTTGACCTTATATTTCTTAAAAGCAGTTAACTCTATTAGCACTTATCAAAGCACACAGGGGCCAGATTCATGAAAATGTTTTTAAGAAATACAAATTAAGAAAGTTCTTAGGAAAAATTATACATTCGTAAGAATGTTCTAAAGTGCAATTCTTGAAAATTCTTAAGTTCTCAAATATTTTCTTAAGAACATCTTAATTTTTTTCTTAAGAATAAACTATCTGATCAGCATGCTCATGGGGTTGCCTTGTCTTATAGCCTACAACAAATTCAGTACTTCAACACTGGTAAATCGTAACAATAAATGTATCTATTAACCTTTTTTTTTTTTTTTTTTTTTTTATAAAGTATTAATCACCTCGCAATAATTTTTTGAATGTAAATAGATATAAAGATGTGTTAGTTTAACGACACTATACTCGTCATATGAGATTTACTTGCTGGTAACAATTTGACAACTTTTAAATTGACATTGCAAAAGAAAATAAACTTCAGTTGGAGGTTCTTGTTGAGTAAATTACTGCAAGAAAAAAGTTCTCATTGGGAAGAACTTTAATATTTTTTTGGGAATACAAAATATTTGTAGTTAGAAATTAAGAAGAAAATGGTAGTTAAGAAGAATTTTCTTAAGAATGTTTGGTGAATCCGGCGCCAGGGCTTTTCCTCAGCCATTTTAATACTCTTAAAACTCTATTGAATATCAATACAATACAATGGTGCTTTGCAAGTAGAGCTGGGTGATATAATATTTACTATATTATCACAATGATTTTGCTGGTGATATATAAATTAAGCATTGTCATTAAAATCGCAATGATTGTAATTTGCTTTTTATTTGGCCAATACGTTTCCTAAAGAGCGTGTGATTATATACATTTCCCTATCCTTCAGGGCTGCATATTTCATCAAAATAACATAAAAATCTAATTATTATTATTTGTGATTATTTAACCACAAAAGGCTGTGATTTAGTGCAATGGTCTGTGTGAACAGGTGATGGCTCATGACAGTTTTTTTAGCACTCTTGGAGCGGTTTGCATGAATTGTGAAAGCAAAGCCTGCATGTATACACATTCACACAATTCCAAACTTTTGTAACTGCAACAGGTTATACATAAATATAAAAACAGGTCATGTATCACAGAAAAGGAGGTGACAGCGTTTCATCCAATTAGTGTTAGCAACATTGCAAGATGTCAAATACACACTGCACTTTCAGTGTTCCACCAAAATAAAAGTTCCAGGTGAAGTAAATACAACAAAAATATATTACTATTGTCCTAAACACATATAATCTTCATTATAATAATAAAAATAATAATAATAATTCAGTATTATATTGTATAATAAAATTAAACTGGGCTCCAAAAAGGGGGTGAACTTGTAATAACATAAAAGTGTTTTAGTAAAAATATTTGTAGGTAAATATTGATTTTTATTACTGTATTGTTGCATTGGTGCATCGAAATGAAAATGATTAAATATCATTCAAATAAACTTTTAATACCATTTTAGAACCATACTCAATCGAGATATGAATCGAATATTGTAAATAAGTTGAAAAATATTGAGATATCATTTATATATCGCCCAGCCCTACTTGTAAGCCCTACTTGCAAGCACTGTAATAGAAACAAGAAAAATATCACTATAGTGCTCACCTTGCAAGCACTTCCAATCCACAGCCTCTCCACATTGCCCCATTGCCTTTTGAATGCACTGGTTGTTTCATTCTTCCTGAAATAAACCATTAATGCAGTCCTTTGGGTGGGAGTGCATAAAAGGTTAAGGGTCTTTGAACCAATAAAGCAGTCGTGTGAATTAGACAAGAATCAATCCACTCACAACCCCCCATCCAGAACCAATCCCCTGGTATATCCATTGACCATAACGGCACTAAACAAGTTCAGCCAAAGCCAAAAACTGAGGAAGGAATGATTTATCTGCACACTTATGAAGGGTGTTGACTCCATGAAGAATTGTTTGCATACCTCACTCTTTACTCCATTGTTACCCAGGGGGAAAAAAAGTGAAATGTGGGTCATGGGATGTCATCCCAGTGGTCCTGTGGGAAATCTTCTCTTCCCCTCTTTCTGAATGATGCTCCTTGGCAATATTTATCAACCCTCCAAAGAAAACACATAGACAACACATGCCACAAAGGGGAGGGAGCACGCTATCGTGTAGGTACATCAGTTTATGGGCTGCCATTCTTTTCCAGGGGAGGTGAAAGATTAACTATCTGCTTCTCTTCTACCACTCTGTGTCATTCTCCTGGGAGGTAGTGACCTGCTGTTTTAGATGGATAAGCAATACTTTATTCAATCTCAAATGCCAAGGGTAGAGTGAACATTTGAAATGCCTGACTGAACTTGCTCCAAGGCATAGCAATGGGAGTCAGGATCAGTGAGTGAGCGGGATATTTAAAACAGGTTGGGAATGTCAAAGAACAGCCTCTCCATTCAACAAAGTGGAAGAAAGAAGCAAAAGGTGTCAAGGAAAAGCACTAACACATCCCAGCTGCTGATAGGCCATACGTGATCACAGACAGCATTCAGTAACAGATTACACACATGCATGTGATCAGTATACATATAACATCAGAGTCTACAAGGGTTGATTTTTGGATGGGAAAATAATTAACAGTACAAAAATAAAACAATACTGTATATTTAATGAATTATGAAATAGTTTGAAAAACAAAACATTTTCTCGACTAGAGTAACATGTTTCAGAGCGAGAGAGACAGCGTCTCTTTTGCCTCCTTTGTGCTTATTGTGTTCTCATTCAGGTCTTAAAGTGTTAATGTGAGGGGAAAACAGCAAAATACAGGACAAAAGTTATGTAACAGATGGCAGTGATTGACTGATTACACTCTCAATGTGATTATGTCTGCCTTCATGTTCGCAATCGGTCCATAAATCGGCATGAATAGGTCAAACTGGTGGAAACGGACAGATTAACTTTGATGTTAAAAAAGTTCGTTTAATTTTTTTTATGTTTATGCATTTGGCAGATGCTTTTATCCAAAGTGACTTATAGTGCACTTATTACAGGAACAATCCCCCTGAAGCAACCTGGAGTTAAGTGCCTTGCTCAAGGACACAATGTTGATGGCTGTGGGGATTGAACCAACAACCTTCTGTTTACTAGTTATGTGCTTTAGCCCACTACGCTACCACCACTCCACTAATACAGTACTAACCACTAATAATCCACTAATATAGACATTACAGTAAGACAAACAGCTAGCTAGCTCAGATAAATTGTCCCATGGATAATCAGATAAACCGCCAGACAGACAGACTGAAATTTTTGAATTTTTGACGGTTGGAGTTTAAATGAACGAGAAATACTGTTGGCCCACATGAACATTTTGTTAATTGCGTCAGCTGTGCTAAAATGTTATCCACTAGAAAAGATAGCGCACTACTTCAGAACATTATGAAGGTCTGTGCCAAGTTCAGTGGATTTAGTTTGAAAGTTCTAGGAGGAGTTCGTTTTTGAAATGTTGGTTTTGGTTTAGGGATTCCCTTACAAAAATCGAGAGTTTTGGCAAACCCCTTGTGGCAAACTTACCACTCATTATTTCACATGCAAATGAGCTTTGCAGCAAACTCTTCATTGTTGCCACCAGTTTGCTGCAGGTTCACCACTACTGGTGAAGAGCTGCAAACTTCTGGCAATAATTTGCAGCAAATCGCAAGCTCATTTGCATGTGAAAATAATTGAGAGGCAAAATGAGTGGCAAATTTTCAGCAATTTTGCCAGAACTCTAGATTTTTTTAAGGGTTTTAAAAAACACTAAACAAAGTTTGTAAAATAGCTGTGTGTTGGCTTAATCAAGCCAACTTAATTATACAGTACACAACTCGCCCACTTGAATATCATTTAGACTTGATAAGACTTTGAAGTTATTTGATGTGAATGGTGTGTTAATATAAACATACAAATTATTAAACTATTGTTCACTTGTTGGTAGTGTAAGGTAAATGGTGTTCCATATGCCCTTAAACCAGAAACAGTGTAAATATCCAACTGAACATTATGAATACCATATAACAAAATATTGAACCAAAAAACCTAAACTCAAAGAGGGGACTTTGCCACCTCATTTCAGTTTTTGTGGCTCACCTGGTAGTGTATGGCACTAGCAACACCAAGGTCATAGGTTCAATTCTCGGGGAACAAACATACTGCTAAAATGTATTGCATGAATGCACTGTAGCTTGCTTTGGATAAAAGCATCTGCATAAATGTAAATATGTCTGCATATGTTTCACTGCTCAAAAACACTAAGTCCTATTCATCTGGTGGCAGCTTGGAAAGCTTGGCAAAGGGCCACATTAAATGTATAGGCAGCTTTGGCTCCCAGTTGTGGAGATTTTCTGAGTACAAGCCAGCTGTTCCTGTCTGCTTCCCCATCTTTCCCAGATGCACACAGCCATACTGCCTTGCACATAGCCTTCACCAGGGACTCAAAGCTGTCACATACTGTGTATAGAGGGCCTCTGCGTCTGACACTGTTTAAACCCCCATTACAGAGGCCAAATGCTCCTGAGATCTGCTCCTGAAATTTCTCTTCTATAGGGTAGAAAAAAGATATTTGGGCCGATAGTTATCGAGCTTCTCAAAGCAGAAAATCTGTACAACCTGGCAGATGATTCTGAGTGTTTCAACACTCATAACAAGGAAATTGTCACTCCTTTTGACATAAGAGCACTTGTGAAACTCCTGAAAGGCACAATGAGTTCTAAAGATGTGCTATATAAAATGTGTATGGTAATTCAGAAAAGGTGACATGTAACAAAACAGTCAATGCAAAACACGTTAGTTTTATCACGAGTCTTCCCTGCTGAAAAGACCAGCTTAGACTAGTATGAATTCACAAATTTCCATGAATTTCTTATTCCTTTTTTTTTTTAGTTAGCTCCCAAGCTAACTGGTTATACTTCTAGCTCAGCATGTGACTAGTCAATTAGCATGCTAGTTTAGCATACAGCTAGCCAACACCATGAATTTCCAAATTCCTTACATTTTCCATTCTGTTGTTCCAGTTAGCTCACAAGCTAACTGGTTAGCCTATTTGCTTGGCATGCCACTAGCTAATTAGTCTGCTAGCTAAGCTTATAATCAACAGAAGTAACTACAGCATTATTATAAAATCAAGATGACAACACTAATTTTGGTGAATTGAAGAGATAGTAGTTTACTCTCTTCCTAAAGTGCTTCAAGACCTAACCAGTGGAACTGAATCATTAACCGTTTTTCTGTTCTGTAGAGACTATAAGACTAAAGGACATCATCAGAGCCTTCACAGTTGGAGTCATAAAAACTGACTCGAGAGTCACTTCAAATAATTAACCCAACTCCATGCTCTGACTGCATATGATTTTAAAGCTTGATAATTTACTCCCACATTGTGCACCAAGCTGTGGATATTTTTAGTCATGACTACAATTTTAGGGAAAATTGTAGAAGCAAGTCTGAAATGTGTGGTAACTAGGAGCCCAGACATGTTTTCTTTGAGCATTCAAGCTGAATTCTTGATAAGCAAGATATAGTAAATTGCGTTTCTATACATTCATTTACTGCACATTAGCAACATACTGTGGGGTTCAAAATTCCACATGAAATGCTGGGATTCAAAATCTAAGTTAAACCTGGAAATAAACAAAATATTAGGATTATGAAAAATAAAACAATGTATAGAACAGAATAAGAAATATTCATATATGCATTATTTGTAGTTCACCAAACAAATAATTCGACTTTGACCAAATAATTGTCAGTTCACCTGGTTTCCAATGAAGCACACAAAATCTCAGGTCATGCTGGGACAAAATGGATCATTAGGTTTTGCACAAACTTGTGGAGTCAATGCCAGGAGTACATACTGTCATTAAAGGAAAAGGGTGACATAACATATACTAAGAACTTCTGAAATGTATGTTACTTTTTCAGATTTTTACTCAAATTGTTGTGCTGATAATTCGGGGCCACGCACCGAAGGTATTATTTTGTGCTTACTACAATGCAGACGTAATTCCTGCTTCAAATAAATAAATAAATAAATAATAAAAATAATAATAATAATAAAAAAAAAAAAAATAAGCTGTAACTATTTTCTCAGAAATAGCTATAGACTCTCAACCAAGAATGTCTCTTTGACATTTGTCAAACTTGATTGTGTGGCACAGTTGTTAGAGCTCTGGGCTTCAGTTCAAAGGATTGGGCAAACCCCAGTTCGATACCCATTTCCGCTGGTATAAATTTTGTGACTCTGATGTGCCAGAGCTCTTTGCAATGTGCTTAGGGAAAGGCTTTAGGGCTTGGCCTCGGTCTTGCTGCTTGCAGCTATATTATAATTTGGAATCGTCTATGACAAAAATGCCAAATAGAAGTATATTCAGAAATGATCTCACACTTTTGGACCCCACTGTATATAAACGAAATAGCAACTGCAACAAATGTTTTGCTATAGTGTATGGGTGTTATATGATACATGAGTACCATCAATGTTATCGTTAGAAAGATGAAAGGAAAAATTCAGACAGAAAAAAGATTCAGAATTAACCTTCCTGGTTTATTATATACAGGAGATCCTCAAAAGAGAAAAGAGTACCTCTTTTTAAGAGCTGGTCCTGTGAAGTCAGAGGGCATGGACACATTTTTTTGTGGTCCATTAAAGATTAAGCATTACAAATGAATTTTGATATTGCACTGAAAAATAAAGAATTGGGGCTACTTACACACACACACACACACACACACACACACACACACACAAAACTATGCTAATTTAGAGTGATGCCACACACTGTGCAGGAAAAAGTTTGAGGGCAAAAAATATTCTGTTTTCTAATTCATTCCCCAATTCCAGTTCTGAGCAAGTGATAGATGGCAGCCCTGTGAGTCATATTGGAAGGCACACGCTAGCTCATGTGTAACATGCTTTGACACTATTCAGAAACACAGCAGAGATTGTGAGGTTTGCTTTCTTTTCCATCTGCAAATGCATTAAGCTTTGAGCTTTATTTTTCCTTGCGTCAGTGCATGCTTCTACATTATTCTCTTCTCATAAATTGAGCCATAACCTTCAGAGGCAGAAGTTTTCTAATTGTAAGAATTTTATGAACATAACAGCTCTCTGATTTCTATATTATTTTCAGACTCTACTAACATCTCAGCGATCATTTGTGCTGGGTTTCCATAACATTCTAAAATTACGGTGTAACTGAGCCTGGTCTGGACTGGTCACGATGGTTGACTATTCATTCAACAACTGACTAGTCGATTACTGAGGTTTACTTGTTTTTCATGATGTTTTAAATGTTTGTTTTTAGGCGTGTTGCTACAATTAGTATGCTAACAATGTGCGGTTTCATCTGTTTGTTCATCTCTAGTTGCATCTTTAAATTCATCCCATTTATAACACAGCTGGCATCCACGTTTAGACGGGTGTCTGCGTCCACTGCGTGGCAATGCTGTTTTGTAAAAAGCATAGTGTTTTAAAGACAATGTGTCAAGTTAAAAACAGTGCAACCTTTAAACATGCATCTTGAGATCCCTGCATTTTGTTCCATTGTGATGAGCTGTCTTGCTGTTTTTTAAATGCAAAGTGCATCTTATGTAAACAACCCCCTAAGAAACACATCCCACGTTTATTGTAAATGGCTGGTTTTACTGTAGCTGTTTTGACAGAGGAATTCCTTAAAGGAATGTTCCAGGTTCAATATAAGTTAAGCTCAATCGACAGCATTTTTGGCTTTATACTGATTACTATAAAAATACATTTTGACATGCCTCTCCTTTTCTTAAAAAAAAAAAAAAAAAAAGGAAAAAGGAAATAAATCTGGGTTACATTAGGCACTTACAATGGAAGCCAATCTGTAAACATAAAAATACTTACTATTTCAAAAGTATAGCCACAAGACAAACTATATGTGTGTTAACATGATTTTAGTGTGATAGAACCACTTACCTTTTCTGTGTTAAGTTATAACCAATTTTACAACTTTGTTGTAATGATGATGTACTGTCAACAAAACGACTGTAAAAATGACAATTTGAACTTTACAACTCAGAAAAAAAAACCATGAGTTTTAACAGAAGAATTCATTTAAGTGCTTTTATAAAATTATAAACTTTAAATTTCTGCATTTAAACACTCAAAAAAATTGGCCCCATTCACTTCCATTGTAAGTGCCTCACTATAACCTTGATTTTTGCTTTTTTTTTGGTTTTGTTTTTAAAGAAAAGGAGGGACGAGTCAAAATTATTTTTTGTAGTAATCAATATTATGCCACAAATGCTGTCGATTGAGCTTAACTTGAATTGAACCTACCATATTCCTTTAAGAATATTACCGACTAGTTATTTTGAAAATATGTTGTTTTGCATGTTCCTATACTGTAGGGGTAAGTGGTAACATGCAATTTTTACTTGAATAATCTTTTTCAAATCGATCTAACTCATAAAAAAATACTTTTGTTGGTGTAACAAAGTATTCTGGTTGATTTACTCATGTAAAATTGTATTTTTTTACTTAAACCAGTTAGTTTAGATGTTACTACATGAAGCGCATTTTTAGGTTACCTGACAAAACATTTTTACAGCTTAAACCATCTAGAACCAGCAAACCTGGGCTAAAGTTTAAGAGCAGTGTTCTGCTCTCATCTGTATGATTGGCCCTGTGTGCCCTTGTGATTGATTTCCGATGAAGTAGAGATGCCACTGGGAGTTTCTATTCCAGCTGGACAGGAAAAGTGATCATCATTGTGTTGATTTCAAAAACACATTACGTTACAGCACATCCTTGATTAATGGCAAGTTCACCCAGGAGTTTTACCCCATGGAAGTTTGAAGGAATATAACAGGAAATGAAAACATCTATAAAAACACACACACACACACACACACACACACACACACACACACACACTATATATATATATATATATATATATATATATATATATATATATATATATATATATATATTCTTAATTCAGAATTGAAGCCCAGGAGGTCTATTATATCTGCAAGATTGTCTTACCATTGCAGTCAGGTAAGGACAAAATGAGCAGGAGAGTGAGCAGTGGCAATCCATGAGGGGAGGCAAGGGAGGACGAGCCTCCTCAAAAATGTATTCAAAATGTACGCAACATCTAAATTGATAAAATTAACTGTTACTTAAATTTACTCACTAATGTGTTTAACTCAGATGCATATATAATATAAAAAGATGTATTTTTTAGCCCAGACAAGTTTTAATCAATGCATGAATGCCAAAGTAGGCAGACAGCATAAAGGCTCCTCTCATTAGTAAACTGACCAATCAGAATGGATATTCAAATGACGCAAGATCATTTGCTTCAGTTAAAAATGCATCCAAAAAAGTCAAATAGGAGGCAACAATCTGTCTACTTCTGCATAAATAACCTATAACCTTTTAAGCCAATTAGCCTGCACTTCAGTGCATCATCAGCCTGCTTGTGGTTAAACATAATGCAACAAATGAAGAACAACTTTCATATTTGGTCAAAAGTAGATTATACAGTAGATTAAATCCCAATTATAAAGGATCTCAAAACAAGAGTAAGACTAAATGACAAGGCAATATATACATTTTCCACAATGAAGTAGAAGAGGATTGAGTTCCTCTGCACATAGTCAAGTAGATGTTAGATGGAATGGGGCTCTACATTCATTTAAAATGTTCATGTCGCCCATAGTTTGTCTATACTATTGACAAGTGAGAGTTGGTGATCAAAAAGATTATAGGATAACACTTTACAGTAAGGTTTCATTTGTTAACATTAGTTAAAATGAACGAACAATACTTAAGCATTTATTAATCTTAGAGTTTTAAAATCAAAAGTTGTATTTGTTAACATTAATGTACTATGAAATAACATGAACTAACAACGAACAATAGTATTTTTATTAACTAATAACGAACGAGAGTATTTTTTATTAACAAACAAACAAAAATTCATAATGTATAAAATACATTGTTAATTGTATGTTTATGATTATTCATTAACTAATGTTAATGAATGGAACCTTATTGTAAAGTGTTACCGACTATAGCAGGTCTTTAATTATCAATACAATTTTAAGACATCAGGGAGAGATTACCTGTATATGGGTGCATAATTATTAGCAAAAATTATATGATAATTGAATCACTAAAATCCTTCGTTATTTTGATCAATACTGATTACATATCAGCCTTCCAAGACATTTCCCTCATGGACTGCCAATGAAAACGAGAGAGTAAAAGACAAAGGGGAAAGCAATTGGAAGTTAGCATTAGACTAATCTGTGTGCATCAACAAAATCTTAAAATACATATCTGACCTTTAAAATGTGTTATGTCATGCATTCAAAAAAATTATTTATTTATTTATTTATTTTTTAGTACTGTCAGTCCATTCAAAATAGTAATCGCAATTAACTGTATAATTTGTCATAGCTAACTGTGAATAATCACAGATTTTGAAAGTGCTGAAATTTGACTCTATACTGTATGTAACTTCTTCCTTGTCAAAATGCATTTATTTCCTTTTTAGGAAAAAAAGCAAAACAATATGTAACAATATAATGCTTAATTGACATTTTCCAAACAAAGCCTTCCACAGTATAAAGATAGAAATGCACTAAATTAGCACCAATTTAAGTAACATTAAATGTTTCCCAAAGTCTAAGCGGGAGATTACTAAATAAAAGAACTAGTCCCCCATAGGTTGCATATTCATTGCAGTGGGCATTAAATCTCTTAAACTCTCATCCTCCACAATATTAATCAACTGGGAAACTGTGGCTATCTGCTTTGCTGCTGCAGTCGTGAACCCGCGTTAATGATTCACGTGAGCGTTTCAATGCCAGCGTCAACCGCGGCTTTGATCTCCACATTAAAATCGCTGCAAACCACGTCTCATTCTGCATTTTCGTGCTAGGTAAGTCTTGACCTGCTTCTGTGGTAATTAAATTGCACCTTACAGAGGCTGCAAAGCACTTTCTTTCTGTAACAAGTGCCATCTGGGCTTGTTTTGTACATAAAAGGTCCTTAGCCATTGTGGTGTGTCCATCAATGTAATGACTATGGGCGGACACATCACAAAGGTTTTGCAGGTTAATGCTTTATTAACGGCAAATGCGTTAATCACGATTAAGAACAATTAAAACATTAAACTTTTTAAATTTTGACAGCTCTAATTATTTTCCTTAAAGTTTATTTATAATGTTAGTAGTTCTTTTGCACAAAAAACAGTCAGAATGCAGTATTACATGACCTTTTTCCACAGTGTCTCTGGCCCTCTGTCTGAAGCACTCAGTTTCTATGCACTTCACCTTTAAGACAAGCCCACTGTTACGATTGGCTAAAATTTTTACAGAAAAAACGCCCTTCTGAAAATTGTAGTGTGTTTTCATAGTACAATGACCTCTTATATGTCAAAACATAGAGACAATTGGAATCCTCATAACATGACCACTTTAATCTCAGTATCAGCTAAACTTTTTACACTCAAGTGAAAAACCATCACACATTTGCTAACAAATGAATGAGAATATGTTCTTAATAAAGGGTTGCATAACCAGTAATTGAGTTTAGTTCTATACACCCAGAGAGAAGATAAGGCAGAATGTCATGACAACACAAATAAGCTGTAGTGTGACACTTAACTACTTATTCACGGTAAATCCATAGAAAATCCATATTGAACCCCTGTACTAATAAAACACATGGAGAGATTTGTCACAGCTCGGAGAGCATAGCCAGGAGATGTCATGTTTGTCTTCTGACATTTAGTCAGTATGGGCCAAACTAGTTGGCAGCTATGACATTGAGAGGCGGTGATATTGAAATGTGAAGTGGGGTATGGCAACTCAGAGGGGTGGCCTCTGAACAAATTAACATATTCATGGAGTGGGTTCGAGCATGGTAGTCTTCTGCAGGCTTGTGTAGGAGATGTGTGAATTGGCATACAGAAACTCTGATTAAAAGGTGAAGCCTTCTAATTAGCTATCTTGTGATTTTAAGACCTCCATATCCCTCTACTTATCCAGACATTTTTTATTCTGTCATATTATAAAGCTTTCAAAAACCCTAAACTAACGATATCGGAGCGTGTGGATGATTATTATGGACCAAGCAGAATAATAGACAAAAATGTAATATTTAACTAGGGTGATGAAACAAAGAGTGAAAGCTTGCACTCTGCTCCAGTTGGTAGAGAGCCAATATAATTATTAACAGCTCCCTTCCTCTTTAAGATAAAATGAATGAGTCGTGTTCCTATCATTTGACATTGCTGTGTTACTAAAACAACAAACTGACTTCAAAATGCAATGAACTGCTTAATTGCTTCAATCAAATATCCAGATATCACAGGCACAATTTTCTGATATTGGTGCACAAATTGGTTAGTTGCATGTTCTGTTTTCTCACAGCATTATCTCAGTGGAAAAGAGCACGGGTGAAAGAGTGCATTGGATGTGTTTGATTCCTTGTTCAGTCTCAGTAATGATGCCGCCAGCTTCTGCTGCATTGTTGATTGAACTGAAGGGCACTCTGGAAAAGGGTGAGGAATCATAGCCAACAGAAGCTATTTCAAACCAGCAAAATCAGACAAGAAACTTAATGACATACTGTGACACAGCAAATGATGTGTGCAATGTCATTAGGGAGTGGAGACACTTAATTCAGTTTTGTGCGACCACATTTGGAGGTGTTGGCAGGTACCTACAGAACCAAAATACACCAACAGACCCTGTGAGAATGGATAGAACATATTAAAAAGAATCTACGCATCAAATGTTTCTACCGCCATTGCCTTACGAGAGCAATTACAGAGCACTGAACTCACTGCAGCTTGACATTAAACTGCAGTTTGTGTCTTGGATTTGACACGCACAATGTCAACAAGGGCATGTAAAAAGAGCTTGTGGGATTCTGGAAAAAAAGTCAAGCGACCTACTTCTCGTTTCACTTTAAGTATGTAACTGGTGCTGTTTACAGGTATCAAAATTTAGGCACAGTCAATTTTAACGCTTCACAACCTTGTGAGTGAGAGTGAAATTATTTACATATTTTCTTCCCAGCCATCAAAAAATTATAGTATCAAACTTTCCAAAGAAAACAGCTGGCAGGGAGGTTATTATTGGGGTTGTTTAAAAGTTAAAATGGAATATAAACTAAACCAATACTGGTCGTTTGGATACCACGCAAAGTAAAACAAAACTGTGATTGTCACTCTGTTTCACCCAATATCACATATTTCCATCCATGCTTCGTTATACTGCATCTATATTTAAAAGCACATGCATCGTCTAACAATTAAGCTGTTTATAAAACATTCCAGGACACCAATTATACAGCCTCTTTACCTCTTCATCTACATCAGGGTCATTCCCAAAGCACCACTACACACACTGTGACTGAGAAACAACACACAAACAACTCAAATGCAAGGAGTTGCACACAAAGTAAACAAGGGCCGGCGCTTACTGGGTATAAAGCCAGTTCCTCTCGATCGCTGTGAAATTAAATTCTCTCCATTTTTAAAGGGGCCACTGTTTGCACTAAAGCCCAAAGTATACTTTGGTTTTGACACGAACGCTTAGTGCCTGCATACAGTTGAATGCGAGCCTGACAAAGTAGACTTCATTTGACTGTGCGCATACACCGGCGGTTGGTGCATGCACACTACGACTGCTATGAGAGACTGGTCTATTTATCTTCAAGTGTTCAGACCTAAAAATATATCTTTATATTCCTATAGACTCGAGTCCAACAAATGCAGGTATCTCCTAACATCCTCAGTCCTCACACATGCATGCTTGACATGCACATCCACTGTTGTTTCCACATTTGTCTCCTGTTGTTTAGTGGCGATAACATCTTTTAGCGCTGCTTCATGAAAGGCTCAACTGTGAGTATACACTAATTAGTACAAATAATTCCAGGTGCATGCGCATTCAGTGCATTCAAAGACGCGTATTTAGAAGAACACGGTGTGTGCGCGTTCAGTGCTCGAGCACTCTTCTGATGACGCTATTTGCGCTATGCGTCCGTCTGACCAAAATATATTTTGAGCTTAAGAGCAAATAGTGATAGACGCTTGAAAAAAGTGTAAAATCCAAGGCACTCATGTGGTATGAATTAAAAAGCCTTTATTTAACTGGGCTACAATATCTAAAATGGCCAGCGCATTTCGGCAAAGAAAGCCTTCATCAGGGTACAATTCCCCATTACAAAGAGGCACAATATATAGTGTTGGCCATCAGTGAAAACATCAACAGCTGAACAACAAGTAGGAGTGTCTCACAAACTAGCTGTAATGTTGTGAAATATTCAAATTAAGCAAAAAATAAACAACAGAAACAACAACCAAAACCACACACACACACACACACACTAGGGGTGGGAAACACAAGGAAACTGGCGATACAATATAATGTTGATATCTAGGTCATGATATGATATTATTGCGATTCTTTATTTTGGGTGTTTTGTGATTCAAAACTATGATATATTGTGTTATTTCACTTAATGTTTCTCATTTGTCTTTATCAGACTTAAGAGAACTGTTTCCCAATCACCAAATGCATTGTTAAATTAATATAAAAGTGCCAGTTTACAAAACAAGACCAGTTTATTTCCTAATATCTATGTACAATGTGTAGGGCTTTACTGGTTGTTTAGATCAGTGTTACTATCAGAAATAATTGGTAATTATTTCTGTAGTTATTAATCAATATTTAAATTAATTAATTGGATCTAACTCATTAAAACCTCATATGGGACTCCAGTAAATGCAGTGTGCTACGTTTAGGAGCAAGTTTGGTTATTAGCAATAATTAATAATTATCAAAGATAATTATTTATTATTAAAATCAATAGAACATTGATGAGAATTAGTCTTTTTTTTTAACCTTTAAAATCAACACTTATCAAAGATAATCGTTAATTGTTAACATCGATGAAACATTAAAATTAACACTAGCTTATTGATCATTCAAATTCAATCAAAGATAATTATCAATTATCAAAAATCAATAGAATATTAATAAGGATTAACATTAACGGGGCACCACCCTGGAATCAGGGACTAATAACCGAATATTAAAACAGTCTCAATATTAGATTGTTTTCTTAGGAAAATCGACATCCGAAGAATATCGATTTTCAAAAAAAAAAAAAAAAACAATGAATGAAGGTTTGAATCCGAGCACTGACATCCCGTCAGCATGACATAGGCGTATGCAAAAACAAACCAAACACTTCTCTTTGTAATATAAACAAAGTTTATTTATGCAGTAATATCAATTAATAATTAATACAATGCAGTCAAACTTCCGACTTACAACTACAAACTAAACAGTGATATGATTAGATATGGAAATAAAATAATCCTATAACACATAAGGTGTGTGTGTGACAGTGTGTGTGTGTGTGTGTGTGTGTGTGTGTCAGTGTGGTTAGTGAGAGAGAGAGAGAGAGAGAGAGAGAGAGAGAGAGAGAGAGATTATTAAGTGACAGCCCGAAAGCTGATTTCGCGATAGCTGGAGATAAAGCAGCCGTGTTCATCACTCAGAGACGCAGTTTTACGAGCGGGGCTCGTAAAAGTCCCTTGTTATTTGACTCTTTAATGGATGAACTCAGTTGCTGTCTCACCCGCGATGGCGAAAATGCACAACAATCCAATTTGGTTGGACTACAATACAGCAAAACAAATTCGTGATAATTAATACCCTGTGTATTAATAATGAGCAGACATGGCGATCCGTAAACTGTACAAGCAAAAAACCTTGAAACACAAGAATAACACGCTATAATATTCTATCTCTGCCCAGACGTCAACCTCTTACTTGAATCGCATGAGGACACAGGTAGAATGTGTTTTCCTCCGTCCTTTAACTTTGACCCGGTTCCTTGAGGCTCGTGTGATGACGGGAGGCCGTTTCCTCGCGCTGTCGGAGGGCGGTACGGCTGTTGATTGTCGGCGGGCGGTACGGCTGTTGATTGTCAGCAGGCTGGCGGAGAACTCAGAAATGTCGACTTGATTGAAGATGGAAGAGAAATCTTTAATCTCTTCACTTCTGTAGGCCAACGGATGAAGATGCAAATTGCTCGGCAGTCTCCTTCGGATCCGTTAGAGTGTTCGGTTGAACACAGAGTAATCTCAACTCGTCCAGCGAGATGGAGATTGTATGGCTACAGTTTCAAGTCGGACATTACTTCCTAATGCCACGAGGCTGCACCGGAGAGCAGCAAAATCTACGTCCGTATTCAGTGAACTAAGTTGCTGGAAGCAACTCTGGAAGCATTTCAGAATTATTTGAAGTCCTGATGATGTCATGTTTGAGGGACGTTCTGTGGTGTGCCTCATCCAATAGGAGTTGAGAGCTCGATCCTTTAGTGAGCAAGGCTTCATGGATTTGTAGTCTGTTTTGGACTCCCTTTGTTTGATTTTGGCACGATTTTTATCAGTAAAATTTACGACTTAGATGGTGGGGGCTTGAGGAATGTTTTTATGACTGTTAGGCCTGCCTTTGTCTTCTATCTGAATACATGAGGCCCAACAAATGCAAAGCCATTAGCATATAAGACCATAATGGCTCCTTATTTCTGTGGTTAGGTCAATGTAGCTAGTCTTTCTAAAAATAAATCAAATCAAATCAAATCACTTTTATTGTCACACAACCATATACACAAGTGCAATAGTGTTTGAAATTCTTGGGTGCAGCTCCGAGTGTGACAGCGATGAGATATATACCAATTTACAATAAACATCAGATTTACAACACAATTTAAAATCTAATATACACATAATTATACAACACAATATACAAATAATAACATACAATGTACAGTATATAATACACACAATATAGAATACACATTATACAATAAAAAAGTATATATAGTATATATAAAATATACAGTAGGTTGTATTGTACTGTATTGACATTCAGGCTGTCGGTTGACAGTAAGTTGCCAGTGTGTTGTTAAGAGAGAATATAATATAATAATAATGTAATTTATGACAGTCCGGTGTGAGATATAAGAGTAATAAAGTGAAGTGCTGATGTATTTTGATTGTGGGAGATCAAGAGTCTGATTGCTTGGGGGAAGAAGCTATCATGAAGTCGGCTGGTGCAGATCCTGATGCTGCGATACCGCCTGCCTGATGGTAGCAGTGAGAACAGCCCATGGCCCGGGTGGCTGGACTCTCTGATGATCCTCCGAGCTCACCTCCGATGATGTGTCTGGCAGTTCGCACCACCCTTTGCAGTGCTTTGCGGTTGTGGGTGGTGCTATTGCCGTACCAGGTGGAGATGCAGCCAGTCAGGATGCTCTCTACAGTGCAGATGTAGAACCGTGTGAGGATGTGGCGGTTCAATCCAAACTTCCTCAGCCGTCTCAGGAAGAAGAGGCACTGATGAGCCTTCTTCACAACGGCTTCAGTGAGGATGGACCATGTGAGTTCCTCAGTGATGTGGACACACAGGAACTTGAAGCTGCTGACTCTCTCCACTGGTGCTCCATTGATGGTGATGGGACTGTGTTCTCTGTCTTTTCTCCTAAAGTCCACCACAAGCTCCTTTGTCTTACTGACATTGAGGGAGAGGTTGTGCTCCTGACACCAGTGTGTCAGAGTGTGCACCTCCTCTCTGTAGGCTGTTTCATCATTGTAAGTGATCAGACCTACCACCGTTGTATCATCAGCAAACTTAATGATGGCATTGGAGCTGTGTGTTGCCACACAGTCATGTGTGTACAGGGAATACAGGAGTGGGCTGAGAACACAGCCCTGCGGGGCTCCAGTGTTGAGGGTCAGTGATGAGGAGATGTTGCTGCCCATTCTAACCACCTGGCATCTGCTTGACAGGAAGTCCAGGATCCAGCTGCAAAGTGAGCTGTTTAAGCCCAGAGCCCAGAGTTTCTCATCAAGCTTGGAGGGCACTATGGTGTTGAATGCTGAGCTGTAGTCAACAAACAACATTCTCACATAAGTGTTCTTTTTTTCCAGGTGGGAGAGAGCAGTGTGTATTGTAGATGCAATGGCATCATCAGTAGAGCGGTTGTTGCGGTAAGCAAACTGCAATGGGTCTAGTGATGGAGGCAGCACAGATGTAATCTCTGATTAGTCTCTCAAAGCATTTGCTGATGATGGGGGTCAGAGCAACAGGACGCCAGTCATTTAAGCAAGTGATTTTTGATTGCTTTGGAACAGGCACAATAGTGGACGTTTTAAAACATATGGGGACTACAGACAAAGAGAGGGAAAGGTTGAAAATGTCCATAAAAACACCAGCCAGTTGGTTCACGCATGCTCTGATGACGCGGCCCGGAACATTGCTATTAATCCAAGGTTTCTGGTTCGGGTAGATCCGAATTGTTCTGATTGGAACGACGTCCTCTACACACTTTCTGATGAAACACGTTACGCTATCAGCGTAAAGCTCGATGTCGTCATTAGAGGCGGACCGGAACATCTCCCAGTCCGCGTGATCAAAACAGACTTGTAGCGTAGAGTCTGATTGGTCCGACCAGCACTGGATCATTCTGAGGGTGGGTGCTTCCTGTTTCAGTTTCCAAGCAAAATGGAAGAGTGGTCCGATTTGCCAAATGGTGGGCGGGGGAGGGATTTGTAGCCGTCCCGGAAGGGAGAGTAGCAATGGTCCAAAACCTGGTCCCCTCGTGTGTTAAAACTAATGTGTTGGTGGTATTTTGGTGCGACTGATTTGAAACTGGCTTTATTAAAGTCCCCGGTCACAATGAACGCGGCCTCAGGGTGCGCAGTTTCCTGCTTGTTTATAATCCCATACAGTTCCTTGAGTGCCCGGTCTGTGTCGGCTTGTGGCAGGATGTACACAGCAGTGATAATGACTGCTGTGAATTCCCACGGTAGCCAGAATGGTCGACACAGAAGCATGAGAAATTCCAGATCAGGAGAGCAGAAAGACTTGATAGAATGTACGTTCCTCTGATCACACCAGGATTTGTTGATCATAAAACATACACCACCACCTCTGCTTTTACCTGAGAGGTCTTTTGCTCTGTCTGCTCGGTGCACGGAGAACCCCACGGGTTCAATGGCTGAATCTGGAATCTCAGCAGACATCCAAGTTTCCGTAAGGCAGTTAATGCAGCAGTCCCTCGTCTCTCGTTGGAAAGAGATCCGCGCTCTCAGCTCGCAGAGTTTGTTGGCCAGAGACTGAACATTTGCCAGTAGAATACTAGGTAGCGAGGGTCGATTTGCGCGACGTCTTACTCTGAGAATGCCGGCTCCGTTTCCCCTTTTCCTTTTGCATTTCCGCGGCCGGGCAGCCCAGACAAAGGGCTCCGCTGGTGTGTTTGTAAACAGCGGGTCGGCATTGAGGAATTTGAAGTCCGGTTTACGGTGTGTAATTGCAGAACCAATGTCCAAAAGTGTTTGTCTGTTGCAGACAATAAGGCAGACAACATCCAAGACAAAAAACATAAGAATTGTAAACAAAACAAACAAAACACTACAATGTTGTGTCGGAGCTCGCAACGCAGCAGCCATACTCGGTGCCATCTTGAGTCCAAAGAATTATAGTATTTATGAATTCGATAGTAGCCATAACACTTTAAAAACATTATTTATTACAACACAGTTTCAATGCACAAAAGTATAATTGATTTCACCTAAAAGGTTAGCCTATTTAATATTATACAAACATTGTCAAAATACCTCAGTTAATGTTACTACTGTAAAATCGTGATAACTTTTTGTAAGGGAGGGTGATTATATGTAAAGCATGATAACTGCACCTTCTAAGGGACTGTTGTTGAATTCCTAGATCGATTTGGCAAAGATAATTTTTTTTCCCCCCCATCACCATATTATTAATGTGGAAAAATTTAAATAATATCAATATTTGCCATGCAAATATTGATACAGTATCATGAGGACAAATATCACCATACTTTATCATATCAATATTTTTTCCCACCTTTAACACACACACACACACACACACACGTATCATTATTTATAAGAACCTACAAAAAGGTGTAAAATCTATTTCTTCATTAACACCAGGTAACAGTGGCACGGAGTGTATATATCCAAAAAGTTTCTCATTGAAGTAGACGTTTTAATCCATTACCACCTCTTACTGAACATGGGATAGATTCTATTTCTGTCACTCGAAGGGAGCTATCACTGCAATGGCCAGCATCCTTATAATGTTTTGCTATTGGGTATACCAAACTGGAAGTATGAATGGCATATTTGTGTTCAGCCACTCTCATTTTGAGCTTCCTTTCTGTTGTATAAATGGCCACATTCACTCTCCAATTAATAGACAACATAGGAGGAATTACAATTGATAAAAGACTTAATTGGGTGTATTTTGTTTGAGAAAACATCAGTAAAAGTTTTTGTTTTAACCATGTTACTGCAGTGATTGCAATCCCCACAACTATAACTGCCTGCTGAGGGCCTTAACCATGATCTCTTTTCAGGAGTAGGTAGATAGCTACGAACAACCTTATCCCTAATAGTAGGTGCACGTCTGTAACTAACAGATGCCATTTCCTGAAAGACAGTACAGAGAGCACCGTCACTGCTGACAATATTCCAGTTAGATTTAATGATTTGTTTTATTTGTGCTGCTTCATGGCTATAGGATGCCATTAAGTGCACCCGATTATTCGAGTGCCATTGTTTTGTTGTTTTCTTCAGAAGTTGCTCTCTGTTATAGATCTGACCCTTTCAGTGGCACGTGTGAGAGTCATACCCTCTCTGTTTCAATCTATGAAACATATCTTCAACTGAATTTCAAAATCATGCTCTAAATCACAAATTCATTTAAGTCTTTGAAACTGGCCAAATGGTATATTTTCAATCAACCAGCTTTTCAGCTTTCTGAGCGGAAATGCTTTGGCCGTTTTAGATGTTGTAGCCCGGTAAAATAAAGGTTTTTTAATTCATACCACATGAGAGCCTTGGATTTTTTGTTACCCCTTTTTCCAATGGGCACCCGTGGCTATACTTTTTTGATACCTTTGCAGCACATTTATTTTTTTTCTTTATTTTTTTCTCTTTTTTACTAGTGATAGATGCTATTTGCACCTCTAATAAACTTACATACAGTATAGGGGCATCACTGCAGCATGTTAACTGTGTTTATTAAGAGTCCCACAGACACAAAACACTAACCCTTACCTAACCTTCCCTTACAAAAACGAACCATGGTTTTACTACAGTAACTATAGTACCACTGTGGTATTTTGTAGTAAAAATCACAGGAACCACAAAATTAAACATAGTTACTATATTAATACTATATTACTGTAGTAACACCATGATTAATTGCATTAAAACTATGGCTTCCACCAAAATACCTGCTAACTATAATATTACTATAACAAAACTATGGTTAATTTTACCTGGATCAAACCTTTCCCTCAACTCCTGATCTTCACCGTGACTAAATCACTGCGAGGAAATCAAGCAGTTATTATTTATTTATTATTATAAGTAGTACTAAAGGAAAGATTAATAGTGGTGACAGGAAACAGGGTGGGAGAGAAGGTGGATTAGAACCCAGTTGTCTGCACGAAATGCACAACCACACCGTCACTACCTGCTACACCACTGCAGCACCTCAGAGGTGCAGTTTATCTTCAATTTTTGTTTCCACCAGACTATTGGACTGAAAATAGCCACACTGTGTGACAGGAAGTATTTACATCTAGTCCAAATAGTCACTCCATTTCTTTAAGTGCAGTATCACAAAGTAGTGTGAAATGTGGCCGTTTTGAGATTATCTGCATCAGCAGAATATCATGCCAATTTGGCTGAGCAACGGTGTAAGCGTTAGGTTTTATTATGTCGAACAGCCTAGTCAATGGATAATACTCAATTTCTGTTTTCAAATATTTTTCGTGAATTTCGAGAACATATTGTGCAAAAAAAATTAAATGGCAGCATATATGACATTATGGGCCCTATTAAGACTACTACGTCTTAAGCATAGTGCTATGCAACACCATTGTAACGGTGATGGCCCCCAGGAAAAACAATTTAAATCAATAATTAAATAAATTGATCTAAATTAAATTGTTCGGGTGCCAGACAGGTTTGGGCCCGTCAAAATAAATACCTTTATCCCAGACAGCTCTAAAATCCACCACATACGTGCATTATATGTATTTTAAATAAACTCACAAAAGAGTGTTTAAATTTCCAAAGCATAAGTATATTATTCAAGAAGCACAAGATTCACAGTAAGCAAAAAACAAGGAGTCTAAGACTCACAATTACAACAGAACGAAACACACAACAAAAATTACTAAAGTGTGGGTGTATGTAAATGTGTGAGAGAGAGTTCAGGCCATAAGTGAGTTTTGAAATGGTGCACGCTGGGTCCCGGAGAGTTTGCATGTACCTGTATGACAACTGTGGGCAATGCTGCAGGACGCAGAGTGAGAGTCCAACAAAAGGGAATAAAGGTAGGTCAGAAGAATCAAGGAATCACCTGGCACTTCCACTTAAGACCTTTAATTTACCATCACACCTTGACCATGGAGCTCTTTGGCGATTGAAGATCCTATGAACTCATGCCACTCCACTTTTACTCAAGAAGTGCAATCAACGGCTATGAAAAATCCAGGCCTCACTCTCTGGTGATAAGCACTGTCAAATTTGTCCCTTTGTCATTTCTTCCTTTCTCCTCCGATCGCATTCCTAATCCACATCACAGTTCACAAAATCAAACTTTCTTTCTCCTTACACAGCTTGGCACACCTCAGTTTCATCACACCCCATTTTCAAATCTCTCTTCTCTCCGTGAACGAACTTTTCCCTGTTCTTCACTGTTACCTTTATTGTTGACACCTGGTAATCTAACGAGCAGCCATTTTAGGGAGTGGTGGTGGATCCTTAAAGGAACAGTATGCAGTTCTGCTCCGTCACACCATATGTGCAAGTCAGTAGACATAGCCATGAAGTTTTGGTATTTTCATGTAAGTATGCACTAGGCCAGTGGTTCCCAACCCTGTTCCTGAAGGCCCCCCAACAGTGGTTGGGAACCACTGCACTACGCTAAGTCTTGTCGTAAGTGGGATGGCAAAATCGTGTGCGAACTGCAAGCAATTTAAATGAGGACAGACCATTCATAAGACGTTGGTAGCAAGTGAACAACAAAAATATAGACAATTTGTGTCGTACATTATTTTGCATAGCAAGTTATAGAGAATGTAAATGTAATTAATCATATTGATTTACTGACACACAAGCGCAATAAATATTTCTCACAAAAATATATTAAATTATATTTTACAGCACTTCATTTACATAGAACCACAGTTTGCATCTGTGGTCACTCTGCTAGGTTACCTGTATGAACTTAAGATACATCCACTAAATATCACCTTGAGACCAATTGGTTAAAAATAAATAAGAAAAGTGAAGTTAGTTCTGTAAAAAGGTCTAGCATCAGAAAGGCTATTTGTATTGTTATTTTATATCTAATTCCTTGACATTCAGACATATTTAGTTTGACTTAAGTGTCCAAAAGTGTCCATATCCAAATCCATATCGGTTGGCCACTATCACAGAGTTCATGTTTGATTGAGGAACCTTGTAAGAACAGAAATTATTTAAATGGGGAAAACCCTAAAGGGAGTATATAGGAATGTTGCTTCAGGTTGCATGCTTTAACAACAACACATTGGAGCAAAGGGCACCTTTTGTTCTACATGTATCCTTTGGATCCTTCTAGGCTGCAACATTATTCATATACAAGACAAAACTACTGTAACATCTGAGAAACGCCTTCCCAGCATCTGATAAATGATTACGTTTAAATACTGAGCAGAGAAAAGGGATTATGAGAGCTTTTCCCCACATCCACCACTCCTGCTTAAGATTTTAATTCTGCTTTATAATTCCCAGGAGTTATCTTCTTGTGCTTTGGTGGCAGAGAGAAAAAAATGAGTTCTGACTGTTGCCTGAACTGAAAAAAGGAGAAAAATAGCCTGAAGTGGATCTTGTGAAGGGTCTCAAGGGCAGCATTTGCTCTAGTGTATGAAAACACATGGCAAGGACATTAAGGGACTAATGAAGGCTTGTGTAACTTTGAAACAAGTTGTTCAGAGGAAGAAGCCTTGTTGATCCATGTGTAGCAAATACATTTTTTTACACCACATGTTGTGTGAAGAATTTAGGACAAATCCTGCCCAAGAGGCAAAAAATAGGACAATACTAGGAGGGCTCGAGAGAAAAAGAGTGGGTCGGAGAAAACAGTTAGCTTAATTGGTACTTAAGAACGTCACAGAAAGTAATAGTCTGAAACATTGTCACGTACCAACATTGCATAAAAAACATAAAACTGCACTCCTGACAGGGTTACTGAAGATCTCTTGTCAGAATGCTGGGTGTAGTCAATATCTGAAAATACTTTTGGCTATCAATGTTAATCTGATCTGTTCAAGGGCTTTACATTTCACTGTAGAACATAACAGATTTTATTACACTGGCACAGATGTGTCATTTTTGTGCTGTCATCTCTGCCAAACAGACCCCCCTGATTTGGAGACTGGGAGAAGTGATGACACTATTCGCTGTCATAATCTCTGTGAAACTATGTAGCAGATAGGGTCTGCAGATTGATTTTGTTCATCCATTCTTCCCCATGGTCCCCCTGCAGCTGTATATGAATAACAGATGGGATAATTTAGCTGGGAAATTGACAGCTAGTCAGATTTCCGATAACAGGACTAGCCCAGTATATTATGGTGTTGCTGTCAAAAAACCTGAACCTGAAAAAATATGTATGCTCCAAGATCATTCCACTGAAAACAAATACTGAAACACCAGCGTCTGCTGCCACTCAATAATCAGCCATTTTGGCTGTATTTGGCAAAATTGGGTAATTACAGTTGAAAGGTCTGTGTGTATAGCTTGCAACTAGGGATGTGCAAAACTACATATATTTAAAAAGGACTAGTTGGTAGGCTGCCTGAACAACTAGTTGACTAATCTTTCTTAAGAAAGCCCTGTATAGTTAGGCTGGTTTTGGGTTACCCAGACCCCGATTAAATGCACTTCTTAGGGGACAATGACATAAGATGCATTCTTGCGGAATGGAAGAGAATGCAAGGTTTGAGGGACATATTTTTAAAAGTTGGATAATTTTTTACTTGAAACGCCTTCTTAAAAGTGCAAAACTCATGCTCAAGAAAGTGCAAGACATGGTATAACAGCAGTGCTTTGAATGGGCTACAATGGCAAGAAAATGTATTTAAACCATTTGGAATGACCTGCATTTCTGCATTAATTATTCCAAAATGTGGTCCGAATAATAGACAAACTCACTCTGCTTAATATAATGCACTTGTTCTTGTAAATACTAAATATAAAATTTAAACATTCATAGTCTAGGGTTGAAAAAGTATGTGAACCTCTGGGATTCTGACTTCTAAAAAGGTTAGCTGGAGGCAGGTATTCCAGTCAATGCGCTGAGAATGTAGGTTTGGACTTCAGAGGTGCTCTGCTGTATAAAAACAGTACAGTCTGGGTACTGACAGAGTCTGGAAGAAGCATGTGAACCATGCCCTGATCAGAACAAATGTCAGAGAATCCTAAAAGAAGAATTGTAGATAAATGTGAAGCTGAAAAATGCAAAAAAAAAGAAAAAAAAGAAAAAATGTCTAAAGACCTGGATGTTCACCAAGCCACAGTACAACAAATTGTCTACAAATGGAGGAAATTCAGAACTATAGCTAGTTTGCCTAAGAGAGAGCATTCTGCAGAGTTCATCCCAAGAGCACAACATGCAATGCTGAAGGAAGTGATGAAGAACACAAAGGTAACAGCAAAAGATCTGCAGAAATCTCTTGAACTTGCTAATGTCTCTGTTCATGTTTCAGCTATGAGAAAAACACTGAACAAGAATGGTGTTCATAGGATGACACCACGGAGGAAACCACTGCTCTCCAAACAAAACATTTCTGCATGTCTCAAGTTTGCAAAAGACCACCTTGATGCACCACAAAGCTTCTGTAATAATGTTCTGTGGACAGATGGAACAAAACTGAACTTTTTGGCAGAAACACACAACACTATATTTGGAGGAAAAAAGGCACTGCACATCAACACCAAAACACCATCCCAACGGTGAAGCATGGTGGAGGAAGCATCATGGTTTATGACTGCTTTGCTACATCAGGGCCTGGACGGATTGCAATCACTGAGGGAACTTTTTTTTAGTCAGTATTTTGATATGCAGAAATTGACTTTCAAAAATAAGCCTACCCTGAGAAGTATTCACTGGAGTAAAAAGTTCCCTCAGTGATTGCAATCCGTCCAGGCCCTGATGTAGCAAAGCAGTCACAAACCATGATGCTTCCTCCACCATGCTTCACCGTTGGGATGGTGTTTTGGTGTTGATGTGCAGTGCCTTTTTTCCTCCAAATATAGTGTTGTGTGTTTCTGCCAAAAAGTTCAGTTTGTTCCAACATTTTCAACATTCTTGCCCAGAAAAAACAACAACAAAAAAAAAACATACAAATACAAATACAGTTTAATTAAACCCAGTAGCAGGGCATGTTGTCACACTGTATGGGGTAAGATGCCAAAATTAATCCTGCCATTAAACCAGTGAAGGTTTCATGTGAACATTATGGGTGACACATTTCTCCGTGACTTTAATGAACAATACCTTTGTCCTAAGAACCCCTTTAAACCTTTTGGTAGAAATCTGCCTGCATAATATACTGTAGCTGAACCTTTCCTCATGCCAGTGTGATTTAATTATGTTCCTTTGCTACCTTTGTAGCAACTTCCTCATGTGACAACTAACCCCTGTTTCCACTATTAGAAATAATCTAGATAAATTTAGTGAACCTCACTTATTGAATAGTTGGTTGTTGGACGACTAGTCAAAAATTGTGATGCCATGCCTAACTGCAACAAATCTTTACCTGAGTGTTGGGGATTATGAAGAATATCTTTGAATTTGGCAGATGCTTGCTTTCACTGTAACTTACCTCTAACAGGAGTGTAGCAGCTGCCAAGTGTCACATGATGTGTTGTACATGATTGTTGTTGTATTACCAAGAAGGGCTGTTCCATCAGGCACAGAGAGATGTTTGCAGCTTGAAAAAGCTCTTTAGAGGACTTCACTACAGCTGTTTGCAAAGGCTGGATTCAGGATCAACACAAGGGCATGTTCTAAGCAAGTGCTCTTATAATGCGCAATAGAATGAGATTAGAGAGGCAGGCTATTCAATGTAAGAACCGCAACCTGAGGAGAGGGTGAGTGGGGCTGCTAATCCAGCCCTGTGTTCTTCCATGGCCTGTCTAGAAGGTTGGAAAGCTCTGCACATTCCTCAGACATAATCCCCGGCCATGAGCTAACCCCAGCAAGAGTTGTTTCTGAATCATAACATGCCTGTGGTTTTTATCCTGTCCGGTGCCTCTCGACGCCCCCAGAGGGCCAGAGGCAAAATCCCAAACAAAAGCCTTGCTGCTCACTTTTTTGGTCCCTTTCAGAAGAACTACAGCCTACAGCTTGTACTTTTTCCCAAGTGGATGACAGTTACTACTGTAAAGAGACTATCTGACAAGAACCCTTTTTCAAGGACAAGTTCAAGAACATTCCAGAGCATTCTGGGTGAAACTAAAATGAAAAGTATATCAATTGCTCAGATACTACAGGTTATTTTTGGTGATGTATCACATAATCAGGGTTCAGTAGTCAGGGTGGAGAATTATGGGGCAATTGAGCATGGTGGTCTAATAGCACTGGGAGGTTGATTCCATTACTCTGAGCTCACAGAGCTGAGAGGCAAAAGACTTGTGCCAAGGAACCGCATGAGGAGCAGACAAACTACCTGTGAGAGGTGAGTGCCGGGTACCGGAGGAGCTGTTTGTCTGAGCGTGTCAGTTATTACAGGGCACTCATTATACTGGCTCTCTGACTGGAACTGCCACACTATCCCCAATAATTCGCTGGCCATGGTGCTGAAAAGTGCTGCCCTAAATTTGAGCTGTGGTACTCTCCAAGGTGCTGAGCACTCACTGGGTGGATGACTGTATTAGCTCAATAATCTGTTTTTAATTACTTGCATCACAGAACTGCACAATTTCCAATGAATTGTAAGAGTTTCATTTAAAGGAATGCTCCTTTGCTTTTCAACAGTCCTTTCTTTAATGCAAGAGACAAGGTTCAGGTTGTTAGCATCACTCAAGTGCAAAAATATTGCCATATTAGCAATAGTGTAGATCTTAAAGAGATGTTTTTTTTGGGAGTCCACAAATGGGGATGAACCAATTCAAAACAAATCTCTCAGACACTGAGAAGCAGCTGCTTTGTCTCATTTAAACTCTTTTAAATGATCCTCTGCTTTGTCTGAGTGCTTGTCAAGGCACTATCAGCATTTATCTACCTGCTGTTTAGTCCATCTGTCTTCCTTTTAAGGTGGCTCAGTGTGAGGGACACTAAGATAGACCGGGGAGAAGAATTATAGCAAGAAAGGGGAAGAAATCTTGGGGAAACTATTTGAAGAGAATGTGAAGGACTTTCAACTCATCATTCTCCAATGTTTTGCAGATACCACCAGGGGAGGAAGAGCAGCTGCCTGGGAGCTCACACCTGGGAACTTCAAAAAGACACCCAGATGCTCATGTCTGCTCAAAGCACACTTGAGATGACAGACTATCAGAGGAGGTGAGAGACATTTACACCTCAGGCAGTGGCGGAATTCATTGAAGAATTCATTGTAACACAAAGTCTTTCCAGTGAGAAAATTAGGTCTATTTCAGTTTTCCTGTAAACTGAAAGCTAAAGTGTGTAATTTCTGTGCCACTAGCATCACAAAACATAATTCCAAAAATAATGATTGTTTTCAAACTGGTTTATACATTTGGAATTCAAACTTAAATTGAGTGAATCAATACCATGTGTTCTTCAATATTGTTCCTTAAAGCCTAATAATAATAATAATAATAATATTCTGAACAGACAAATATATATATATATATATAGTAATTCCATTATACACTGTATTTTGATTCAAATTCATTAGATTTTTAGCTGTTTTCATTCATAAAAAATCCATAACATTTTATCTTAAAACATTAATTGTATGGAGGTAAACTATACCATGCATGAAGATACCTTAAAAAAATATATAATACAAAATCAAACCAATTCCCAATCTGTCAACCGGACTGACTGATACATTTAAAAGAACCTACTCAAAAGATCAATTCACTAAAAAAAAATATCGCACATCGCTAGTGTTTGCAAGGTTCATTTACACATGTGATATCGTCATGGTTACTTGTGTAACCTCCATTCCCTGATGGAGGGAACGAGACATTGTGTCGATGTAGTGACACTAGGGGTCACTCTTGGGAGCCCGAGACACCTCTGGTCTTTGATAAAAGGCCAATGAAAATTGGCGAGTGGTATTTGCATGCCACTCCCCCGGACATAAAAGGAGCTGGTATGCAAACACTCATTCAGGTTTTATGCTGAGGAGCCGATATAAGGTCCGGCCATTTCAGCGGGTAGTTCAGCGTTGTGGCAGGAGGGACACAACGTCTCATTCCCTCCATCAGGGAACGGAGTTTACACAAGTAACCATGACATTCCCTATCTGTCACTCACTCGACAGTGTGTCAATGTAGTGACATTAGGGGTCCCTATACGAGACCTCGTATAGGTCGCCTCATAGCCAGCACACCAGGTCAACACGTAACCTCCCCCAACATAGTTATGAGTGTCGAACGGCCCTTTGGGGACAAGTCGACTACCCAAGAGATAGAGACAGGCTTAACCCAGTCGTGGCCTCTTTTCCTCTTCTCTTTTTTCCACTCCCTAAAAAAGAAGGGGGATTATCCGACTGGGCCGCCAGGTCTAGTCGGGGGGTGTCCCTCCCAAGGGGAAGATACCGCGGAGACCACACCCTGCCCAAAGAGAGGGGGGGATATTTAAGTGGAAGAATACGTCACATGGTCTTTCCAACCATGTGGAGAGTCTTCAAGGTAGATCCTACCCAATGGGGGAGGAGTTACTACAAACATGGAGACTGGGGCAGAAGGGCTCTGCCCAAGGAAGATGCCATTTGCCAACAGGGAAACGAATTAGTGGAAGATATATATCGCATGGGGTTAGCCTTACAGGGAACCACCACATGTGGAGCACCTACCCCAGAACAGGACTCTTAGTTAGCACGTGTACTGGGCCGGCAGTGAGTCTCTCCGAAAACTCGACTGCCACAGGGCTCGAAGGAAGTCAACCAGGCAACAAAACTTGTGAACACTACTGGGAATTAATGGCGCACGTCTTCAGCTCAAAAGGAGGTGGAAGGCGCTATGTGCAAGCGATACACCTGTCCGGCTATCCCGGGCTTATCCGCTTGTGTTGCGTGCCACTACCTGGGATGAAACCGGTTCCACCCGGAGGTTGTAGAACCTTGCAAAGGTATTGGGTGTTGCCAAGCCCGCTGCTGTGCAAATGTCTGTTAGAGAGGCACCTCTGGCCAAGGCCCAGGAAGCCGCTACTCCCCTGGTAGAATGGGATCGTAGCCCTACCAGGGGTGGCATGTCCTGGGCATGATATGCCATAGTTATGGTGTCAATGAGCCAGTGGGCGATCTTCTGCTTGGAGACAGCGCTTCCTTTCCGCTATGCACCAAAGCAGACAAAGAGCTGCTCAGAGATTCTAAAGCTCTGCGTGTGATCCAAATAGATGCGTAAAGCACACACCAGACACAGCAACGACAGGGCTGGGTCTGCCTCCTCCTGGGGCAGCACTTGCAGGTTCACCACCTGGTCCCTAAAAGGGGTGGTGGGAACCTTGGGCACATAGCCCGGTCGGGGTCTCAGGATCATGTGAGAGTAACCCGGACTGAACTCCAGGCACGTTTCGCTGACAGAGAACGCTTGCATGTCTCCTACCCTCTTGATGGAAGTGCGCGCAGTCAGGTGGGCAGTCTTCAAGGAGAATGCCTTAAGCTCGGCTGACTGCAAAGGCTCAAATGGGGCTCTCTGTAGACCCTGAAGAACTACAGAGAGGTCCCATGAGGGAACGAGGCGCGGTCTGGAAGAATTCAGCCTCCTGGCATCTCTTAGGAACCTGACGATCAGGTCGTGCTTCCCTAAGGACTTACCGTCGACTGCGTGCGTTGGCCTCCCTTCCAACCTCTCCTGCAGGAAGGAAAGCACTGATCTGACTGTACATCTCTGGGTGTCTTCCCATCCTGCTGTCATGAGGAGCGTGAGGTCTGAGGGTGGGCCAGTAGGGTGCTACCAGGACGACCTGCTCCTCGTCCTCCCTGACCTTGCACAGGGTCTGTGCAAGTAGGCTCACTGGGGGAAATACATATTTGCGTAGGCCAGGGGGCCAGCTGTGTGCCAGCGCGTCTATGTCGAGCGGGCAGTGGGAGGATTCTTGGGAGGTGAACAGGTCCACCTGTGCCCATCCGAATCAACTCCAAATCAGCTGGACCACATGAGGGTGGAGTCTCCACTCTCCCCTGAGGGTAACCTGCTGTGACAGCGTGTCCGCTGTAGTGTTGAGGTTGCCCGGGATATGGCGGTCGAGTTGTGACATACAACGAGAGCGCAGACCGCCTTGGCGGTTGACATATGCTACCATTGCCGTGTTGTCTGTCCGAACTAACACGTACTTGCCCTGGATCAACGGCCGAAATCTCCGCAGAGCGAGCAGAATTGCCAACAACTCGAGGCAGTTGATTTGCCAATGCAGTCACGGACCCGTCCAGAGGCCAGCGGCTGCGTACCTGTTGAAAACAGCACCCCAGCCCATTTTGGAGGCGTCTGTCATGACCACGACATGCCTGGAGACCAGTTCTAAAGGAACACCTGCCCGTAGATACGAGAGGTTGGTCCAAGGGCTGAAAAGACGGTGACAGACCAGCGTGATGACCACGTGATGTGTCCTGTGGTGCCATGCCCATCTCGGGACTCGAGTCTGAAGCCAGTGCTGAAGCGGCCTCATAAGCATCAACCCGAGCATGGTGGCCACCGCCGAGGATGCCATATGCCCCAGGAGCCTCTGAAAAAGTTTCAGTGGAACCGCTGTTTTCTGTTTGAATGCCTTCAAACAGGCCAGCACCGACTGGGCACGCTCATTCGTAAGGCATGCCGGCAAGGAGACTGAGTCCACCTCCAAACCGAGAAAAGAGATGCTCTGAACCTTTCCCAACTTTCAACTTTCCCAGTTGACCTGAAGCCCTAGTCGGCTGAGGTGTGAGAGCACCAGGTCCCTGTGTGCGCACAACACATCTCGAGAGTGAGCTAGGATTAGCCAGTCGTCGAGGTAGTTGAACCTTGAATGCAAACCGCAGGAATGGTCTGTGTCGAGGAAGGATCGAGACGTAGATGCACGCATCCTTCAGGTGTACCGCTGTGAACCAATCTTGATGCCAGACGCTCGCCAGAATGCGTTTTTGCGTCAGCATCTTGAACGGGAGTCTGTGTAAGGCCCGGTTCAGTACTCACAGGTCCAAGATTGGCCGCAACCCACCACCTTTTTTCGGTACGATGAAGTAGGGGCTGTAAAACCCGGGTGAGTGCTGAGTCTAGGGACATTGAAGCACTTACCTGGCTCCTTGTGACCACCCCCAGAACAGCCTGGGATGGGGGAGGAAGAGGCCTGTCCTCGTAACCCATGGAGACTGCCACATCGGGGGTAGCTGTGTGCCACAGCTGGGTGCTCAGGGGCGGAAAGACCACCGCTGGAGCACCAATCCTGCAAGAAAAAACCCGTGGACGGTAGTTGTGATGACGACCGTGCACACTGGGTATGTGACCCAGGTAGGAAGGAAGCTGCTCTTTTGCTGAACTTTTGGGTACCGCAGTCACTTGGGCATGCGGCGAAATCAAACAAAAAGGCAACAAAAGATTTTCTGCTCGGCCCTCCACCGGGAGATGGAGTGGTCTTCTTACCAGCTCCAGGTGAGTGGGTTCCCTCGTCCCTGGGTCGCCCATCTCAGGGGCACTTTGACGACCTCCGTGGGTTCTTAGGCACCGACTGTGAGATGGGTGGCGTCTGCTTCCTGCGGTGGGCTCCACGCTGGTGCAGTCACTGCAGGGGGACGCCCTTGGCGACGAGCAGACGGGGTGCGGGATCTTGAGCCGGATTGCCTCCATCTGCTGCTTCACCGTCGAGAACTGCTGGGCAAAGTCCTCGACGGTGTCGCCGAATAGGCCAGCCTGGGAAATGGGGGCAGCAAGAAACCGTGTCTTGTCGGCCTCACCCATCTCGACCAGGTTGAGCCAAAGGTGGCGCTCCTGGACCACTAGTGTGGCCATTGTCCGCCCGAGCGACCTCGCCGTGACCTTCGTCGCTCGGAGAGCGAGGACAGTCGCTGAGCGCAGTTCCTGCATCAAATCTGGGGCGGAACTACCCTTGTGCAGTTCTTTCAACGCCTTGGCTTGGTGGACCTGCAGGAGAGCCATGGCGTGCAGGGCAGAGGTGGCTTGTCCAGCAGCGCTGTAGGCTTTAGCCGTCAGGGACGATGTGAGCCTACAGGGCTTGGAAGGGAGCTTAGGGCATCTGCGCCAGGTGGCGGCGCTCTGCGGACATAGGTGCACCGTGAGCACCTTATCCACTGGGGGAATCACCGTATAGACCCTGGCCACCCTGCCATCGAGGGTAGTGAGAGCGGGGGAACTGCAGAATTGGGGCTGGGCAGTAAAAGGTGCCTCCCATGATTTCGTCAGCTCCTCGTGCACTTCCAGGAAGAATGGCACTGGAGCGGGGCGTGGCTGCTTTGAGCGGCGCCGTGAGCCCAGGAACCAATCATCAAGCTGCGAGGGTTCGGGGGAGAGCGGAGGCTTCCACTCTAACCCGACGCTCGCGGCCGCCCGGGAAAGCATGTTCATCATTTCAGCATCGGCCTGTGACTGGGCAATCGTCCCCGAGGGGGGAAGCCCAGCTGAGGCATCTGCATCCGACTGGACAAGCTTGCTCTCCGATGCTGCGCTCGAGAGCTCATCATCTTCGCGGGCTCCGAACAAGAAGCCAGACTCGCGGGGGGATACCCGGCGGAGACGATCCCATTGGGGTCCCCAAATCACCCCCAGTGCTAGCTGCGCTGGCCTCATACCCGTAGGTAGAAGGACCGAGGTGGGGAGCCACTGGGATGGCTTGCTTTCGTAAAGCAAGCCGCGACCGCAATGTTGCCATGGTCATTTTATCGCAATTAGAACATGAACCATCCACAAACGCTGCCTCCATGTGGGTCGCGCCCAGACACGAAAGACAGTGATCGTGACCATCTGAAGTTGAGAGATAACGACCGCAACCAGGAATAACACACAATCGGAAAGGCATCTTTAAAAAGACGCGTCTTTCAAAAGACATTCCGTGTGTGCCGCTCTTTTAGAGAAATATATACTCTTTTAGAGGAAAAAAGCTAATTCAGAAAATATACTCTCTTGTTTTCT
Organism: Myxocyprinus asiaticus; assembly: GCF_019703515.2. Lineage (NCBI taxonomy): Eukaryota > Metazoa > Chordata > Actinopteri > Cypriniformes > Catostomidae > Myxocyprinus > Myxocyprinus asiaticus. The sequence continues at coordinate 22,574,307 of NC_059375.1, read as the reverse complement.
GCCGAAGCGTCCAGGGGTGTTCTCTGCAGTGCACCAGTGCAGAGGAGGGAGAAGCCGCTGAAATGCGCCATCAGATCCAGCAGAGGTGAATGAACAGTAGAATTCAGCTCAATGAGCATGACCGTTCGGTTCCGAAGAGAAAATATGAATGAGTGGTTGCATACCAGCTCCTTTTATACCCGTATGTCTGGGGGAGTGGCATGCAAATACCACTCGCCAATTTTCATTGGCCATTTATCAAAGACCAGAGGTGTCTCGGGCTCCCAAGAGTGACCCCTAGTGTCACTACATCGACACAATGTCGAGTGAGTGACAGATAGGGAACTAGAGATTGTTAACCAAGATTGAAGATAAAATATTTTAGAACAGAGGATAACTGCAAAAATATATATATTTACTATAGAAATTTCGGTAACACTTTCAATGAAGCACATATTTATAATGCATTGTAAAGGCATCATCATTTTTTAGTAATGTCTCATAATACACCTTATAATATGTTATAACTTCTCATAAATTATTGTAACCACAATTGTAATACATTATAATACTTACCTATTCATAGTTATACCTTAGAGTATAATGCATTTTAACACAAGCAACATTTGATTTTATCTGCAGAAGTTATAATTTATTGTATATATTTGTAATATATATATATATATATATATATATATATATATATATATATATATATATATATATATATATATATATATAATATGTATGCTTTAAGAAAAGTGACAAAAGCAATGTCTTCTAATAAACATCCATAAGATATTTAAGTGGTTGTAAGACAATACAAGTCAAGCTGGAATTTATATACATTACACATGCACAAAATACAATATAACATACATTCAATGTACATTTTTATATATTACAAACAACACCTGTAAAACTACAAGGTTAAAATATATCAGAAACTCATATGTATGTTGATCACACATGTAGTCAATCTTATAAACACACCCGATAATTAAATAATAAATAAATAAAAAAATCAAACTGATTCTATATTGGACTCTATTCAATAAACTTTAATGTTTGTGCATCTTATTTGGAGACTTATTTTATAAATAACTTCCATTATATAAAGTTTGACTTGTATATGTTATAAGTTTATGTTAAGGCTGTTTATAAAAAGATATTGCTTTTGTAACTTAAAGCAGGCAAAGACCACTTATAATTTGATCACATCATAAAGCCTTTTGATGTACCCTTGCGCATACTGTTCCCGTAAGCTATCTCCTGCTGAGCAAAACTACGATGTGGGCAACCGAAAATTCTTGGCTATGAAAGCAGCTCTAGAGGAATGGCGACATTGGCTTGAGGGGGCGAGACATCCTTTCCTCATGTTAACAGACCATAGAAACCTCGAATATTTACGCTCTGCTAAGAGACTGAATCCTAGGCAGGCTAGGTGGGCATTGTTCTTTACTCTATTGTTTCACCAATACCTATTGTCCAGGTTCCAAAAATTCCAAAGCCGATGCTCTCTCTCGTCTGTTTGAGTCTGACACTCAGAACCAGACATCTGAACCCATCATCCCCACGTCTCTAATCTTGGCTCTGGTTCAATGGGATATTATGACAAGCTCAGATTCAGGACCCGACTCCCCCTGACTGCCCTCCTGAAAAAACCTACGTTCCATGACTCCTTCAGGAAAAGACCTTAAAATGGGTCCACACTACCACCAGTTCCGGACACCCAGGTATAACAGCCACACTACAACTGCTTCGGAAGGTTTCTGGTGGAACACCATGCAGGCAGAAACCATTGCCTACATCAACAACTGTCCCACCTGTGCAGCAAACAAATCCTCCAGGCAACTTCCTACAGGACTCCTCCAACCTTTGCCTATTCCCCATCGTCCTTGGTCTCACATTGCCATCGACTTCATCACTGATCTCCCTGTCTCTCAAGGTAACACCGTCATTCTTACTATCACTGATCAATTCTCTAAGTCATATCAATTAATCCCACTGCCCAAGCTCCCCACAGCCTTTGAGACTGCAGAACATCTTATGCATCAGGTGTTTCGCTTCTACAGACTACCTTTAGACATCGTCTCTGACAGGGGTCCTCAGTTTACATCCCAGGTCTGGAAGGCGTTCTTTCAACAACTCAACATCAACATCAGTCTCACTTCAGGTTACCACCCTCAATCAAACGGCCAGACCGAGCGCTTAAACCAGGAGATCATGTGCTTTCTCAGAATGTATTGTCACCAGAACCAGGCTGACTGGAGCCGTTACCTGCTTTGGGCCGAGTACACCCAAAACTCCCTTCAGAAGCTGTCCACGGGCATGACCCCCTTTCAATGTGTGCTGGGATTTCAACCTCGTCTGTTCCCCTGGTCTGGAGAACCCACAGAGCTACCAGCCATCAATGACTGGCTTCGGCAGAGCGAAGAGGTGTGGGACCATGCTCATGTCCACCTCCAAAGAGCTGTTAGGAGGCAGAAGGAACAGGCCGATCGTCATCAACCCCCCAATCCCTTCTACACTCCCGGCCAATGGGTTTGGCTGTCCATACGTGACCTTCGTCTCTGTCTGCCTTGCAAGAAACTCAGTCCCAGGTTTGTGGGTCCTTTCAAAGATATTAGACAAATTACTCCAGTGTCTTATCGCCTCCAACTGCCCTCTAACTACCGCATTTCTCCCACCTTCCATGCTTCCCTGCTTAAACCCGCTGGTGGCCCAAGGGAGGAGGAGGAGATCGATGATCCAAACCCCCCGCCCATAATCGTGGATGGCGAGGAGGCCTATCAAGTTCGAGAGCTCCTGGACTCCAGACGTCGGGGTTGCTTTCTTCAGTACTTGGTTGACTGGGAGGGCTATGGCCCGGAGGAGCAATCCTGGGTCAGAGCTGACGATATTCTTGACCCTACACTCATCAATAAATTTCACAGGACAGATCCGGAAACACCAGCCCCTCGACCCCGTGGAAGACCCCGGTGTTGAATGCCTCCTCGCATCAGGAGCCGCTCGCAGGTGGGGGGGCTCTGTTACGAACACAAGGACTCCTCCTGCTCACCACCAGAGGTCCCCCTCGCTCGAGTTCTGAGGGCACCTCGAACTACACTTCTCAGCATGCCTACCTGGACTGATTACACTTAACACCTGTTCCCTATTTCACAGACTATTTAAGCACTGTTCTAACAATAGTCATTGCGAAGTATTGTTTTGCTCCTGCTGACATATCTGAGTGTTTACCTCTGTTTTTACTACCTGCCTGTGTTCGACCTGCCTGTTACCCACCGTTTGATACTTTGCTGCCTGCCTTGCTTACCCTTTATTTACCTGGACTCTTACTGTGATTGTTTGCTGCCTGCCCTGACCATTGCCTGTTTATTACTATGTCTCTCATCTGCCTACGCTGTTCCATTACTGGTGATTTACCCTGCCTGTCTGTTTATGAGATGCACTTTTACTATTAAACCATATATGGATCTTAAACTCTGTTCTCCGGAGTCTGTGTCACAGTTTACACTTTACAGCACATATACAATTAACTTTATTAGCTTCTGCTGCATTAAAATTGGATGTTGCTTGTGTTAAAATGTGCTACACTCTTATGTATATCTATGAATAGGGGAAATCTTATAATGTATTATAAATGTAGTTATGAGAAGTTATAACATATTTTAAGGTGTATTATGAGACATTATGAATTCAGCACAATGTATTTATAATGCCTTTACAATGCATTATATATATGGGCTTCATAGAAAGTGTTACCAAAATTTCCATAAGTTTTCTATTACCTTTAATATTTTATTAATATCCATGACTTCTCCAGGTGACATATTTTTACAATTTGGTGATATTTCCAGGATTTCCGTGACCATTACCGTAGAGCCACAGTGTTTATACAGTGAAAAGACTTATAGTTGTCTCTGTATATTATGCTAGGTTAAGAGAAAGCATTATAACATCAAAAAAATTACACATTTCATCTTTAATCCAAATCACTGTAATGTAATCAGTGCTTTGGGATTAGCTATTGAACTTGCTTTTTCACTGCTGAGGACAAACAGGTCACACTGGGTGAGAAAAACAAAGGTTACTGTAATGCACTGCCCTTTACATAAAGTTTCTCTGAGAGTCAGTAAATCTAACTGATAATAACAGTCAGCACAGGGAGCACTTGACCCCTCATTTTAATAACTCTATTAGAGTCTAACTGAGACTCCACCATAAACCCATTGGAAATGCTAATTCACCTATCATTAGTGCCTCATTTCAAGATTCTCCTTAGCAGTCTGGCACATGTTGTTTGCCTCCCGGCCCCTTACACATCCATTTGCTTACTGAGCCCCCCATCCTCATCTCTCTTCATATATTTTCCCCAGAACAGCCAGCAGAGGGAGTGTGCAGACTAATAAGTAAATGGACAGTGACCTTCATCAAGCTTGCAGGAATAACAAAACTATGGGTCAGCATTCCTGAGAAAGGTACACACACTGTACAGACAATATCTATTTAAATGCTTTGATCTATGAAATAATAGCAGCCTAGCACTGGATTGTCATTTCATTCACTGTCAACTGATCAAATCCGACTAGACTGGAACTTTTCTCGCCCTGTGAGCAAATTCAAGTTGTGTTTTTTTTTTTTTCTGTTGTTCCTCCCTTCCGTCAGACTGCCATCTGGAGATGCTGGCTGTTCACACTAGGTCTTGGCTCTTTATCGGAGCCCATATTTGCTGTGAAGTAAGAAGGGAGAACAAAGGGAAGGTGTGGCAAAATATTGCTGGTAAGTGTCTCTCTTGTGGCAGTCACCTATTGTGATGAGGGCAGACAGAAAGGTTGACGGGGGCTATTGAAGGGAGGGTAGCTCAGCGAGGTGGTGGCTGGTTGGAGCCCTGCTGAATTTTACATGAAGCTGTCGATACAAAACAGTGTTGCCGCTTTTTTCACCAGCACCTCCTGGGAACTCTGCTGCAGCAGAGGATGAGGAAGGGGTTGAGGGAGGGGGGTCTCATCTCCTACTGTAATTTCATGTAGTTCTTTGGAAAATATATAACATGGCTCGCCCTCTCTAGAACCATCCACTGTTGAGAATATATTCCTGATGATTTTGCTAAATAAAATTAAGAAACATCATGAATATTGCAATAATTGTGATGCACTTTGGCCATTAAAATTCCTAAAGATTGTGTCTAAATTTCACAATCCTCCCTTGTTTTGTGTCTGGCATGCATAAGGGCATTAAGCATCTGTTATTTAAACAGCAGTAACAAAATAAGCCATTACAGCTGGTAAGTTAATTGAATTTCAATCAGTTCAAATTGACATTTTAAATGAACTGATTTAAAACTCTGATTCATCGATTCATTTGTCATCACTCAAAGATTTTCATGGAAGTGTCTGCATGGCATTTTTCATATTTCAAATTGTTTTATTAAAAATATTTTTTTGTAAATATTGTGTTTTACTACTTTGTAGTGTTATTTTTTTTTCTCCCCTTTTTCTCCCCAATTTGGAATGCCCAATTCCCAATGCGCTCTAAGTCCTCGTGGTGGCGTAGTGACTTGCCTCAATCCGGGTGGCAGAGGACGAATCTCAGTTGCCTCCACATCTGAGACCGTCTATCCGTGCATTTTATCACGTGGCTTGTTGAGCGCGTTACCATGGAGACGTAGCGCGTGTGAAGGCCCACGCTTTTCTCCGCGGCATCCATGCACAACTCACCACGCTCCACACCGAGAGAGCGAGAACCATATTATAGCGACCACGAGGAGGTTACCCCATGTGACTCTACCCTCCCTAGCAACCGGGCCAATTTGGTTGCTAAGGAGACCTGATTTTGGTCCATCTTAATAACGTTTATTGAATATAATTCATTGTGAAAACATGCTTTTAATATTTTTATATACATTTTTTATTGAAAATGGTTTAAAATGAGCTTAAATAAAATATATGTAGGTAAATATTGCTGTTTAATATTTTGCATTGTTATATTGATGCATAAAAATGAAATGATTAAATGATTAAATGCACTCACTGAGCACTTTATTAGGAACACTATGGTCCTAATAAAGTGCCCGACATGGTCTTCTGCTGTTGTAGCCCATCCGTCTCAACGTTCGAAGTATTGTGCATTCTGAGATGCTATTCTGCTCACTACAATTGTACAGAGTGGTTATCTGAGTTACTGTAGCCTTTCTGTCAGCTCGAACAAGTCTGGCCATTCTCCGTTGACCTCTCTCATCAACAAGGCCTTTCTGTCCGCAAAATTGCCGCTCACTGGAAGTTTTTTGTTTTTGGCACCATTCTGTTTAAACTCTAGAGATTGTTGTCCCTGAAAATTCCAGGAGATTAGCAGATACAGAAATACTAAAACCAGCCTGTCTGGCACCTACAATCGTGCCACGATCAAAATCACTTAGATTAAATTTTTTCCCCATTCTTATGGCTGATGTGAACTTTAAATGAAGCTCCTGACCTGTATCTGCATAATTTTATGCACTGCACTGCTGCCACATGGCTGATTAAATAATCGCATGAATAAGTAGGTATACAGGTGTACCTAATAAAGTGCTCAGTGAGTGTATAATGTGTTAATTTATTTTCAAACAGTGTGGAAAACATGCTTTGACTTATTTATTTATTTACTGTAATTACGGTATTTAAAATTTTGAATCTACTTGGCTGTATAATTCAAATGATGGTTCCTCAGATAAAAAAAATAAATAAATAAAAAATCACTGCCATTTCAGAGCAAACACATAAATAGTGATATCACCAAAAGGCTTAAAAATATAGAGATTTTCGAACAATATCAATTTTTATTTAGCTATATCGCCCAGTCCTACACATCACATTACCTCAAGACAGTTCAACCCTTGCTGGCAGCTTTTTTGAGCTTTCTCAATCAGTACAGCTTTGTTCAATAAATCCCTCTAATTTGGGCAGAGCAGAATTAAAAAGCCAGAGCTGAGAATATAGAGTACTGAAAAAACATGAGGCACATGGATGAGGCAGGAGTGTTTATGGCCTCTCTTTAACAGGCAGTATTTTGTGAAATTAATCCCAGTGCCAGGCTCCAGCACTGCTTTCCATCGACAGATTTGTGGTGTCTCCCTTCTATTGATTTCTCCCCTCTATTTATCACTCAGTGTTTACTGTAAGTGGGTTGTGTAGCTCTTTGTGTCTCAAGCTTTGTTGCTCTGCACTGGACATCTTAAACAGAACAGAAAGAGAGAGAAAGTGAGTGAGTGGGCAATCTGGCTTGTGTTATGAAACACGAGGCAGGAACGAAACATTGTATGTGTCTCTCTTCAGTGTACATTATGAGCAAATTTTCAGCTTTTAATGGCTTCTGCACTTTGCCTCGGATGAAGTGCTGTTGGTGGCGTTGAGATATGTCTGTTTTAAGGGATTACTGCTATCAGCACTCAGAGGCAATTTGTCTGGAAACGCATCTTTCAGTGGGATAGAAATGCACATTGGATGGGTCTGCTTTCCATAAATTTGACAAATTACCTCATTACCTCACCTAGCTATGGATGAAAGTACAGGAAGATTCTGTTCATCAAGTCCCCCACTAACTACAGAGGCTAACATAAGGCCATTTTAAAACCAGTAAAGCAACACTATCCAACCGCATAGTTCAACATAGATGCTATCTCAGATATGTTTATTTTCACAAACTCAATCATATCTTAGGCAACCACAAAGACAAAATACAAATCTCTATTCTGTGGTCACTTAATACGATAACCAATATTTTAACGCTGTTATCAGCCAATATCAATTTGACTCCCTATTTTTTTTCAATGAGCTCCTTTCATCACATTTTTAAAAGGGGGGTGTTCCCATTGCATCACCTACTGACACAGCATCTCGTTTCCTACTCACAGTGCTATGATAACATACGTGACTGAGAGGTAACATCTAGGAGGTAAGGGAAGGTCCTTCAGGTTAGCTGTGGAGAAGATATACTATAAAATGTTAACTTTTATTTAAAAATGTCAAGACATTTCTAACTATTTGAATGAACATTAACACAACAACAAAGAGTTTTATTCACTTTCACATAAATTACGGGTAAAACAGCAGATTAACAGTTTCATAAACACGTATTTTTCGCTCTGTTGCTCTCACAATGCTACCTTATGACAATGAAACACTTTTAATATAACGTATGATTTAAAAGATACATTTTAGCATTTTCATTACATAAACAACTACATTTACAAGCTTATTCCAGCGTAACTAATTTGCACAGTAGCTAAACTGATAGAGTGCTGGACTTAATGCAGAAGACTGGGGTCTGAGTCCAGTAAAACGTCATGGTTACTGGTGTAACCTCCGTTCCCTGATGGAGGGAACGATACATTGGTGTCGATGTAGTGACACTAGGGGTCACTCTTGGGAGCCCGAGACACCTCTGGTCTTTGATAAAAGGCCAATGAAAATTGGCGATTGGTATTTGCATGCCACTCCCCCGGACATACGGGTATAAAAGGAGCTGGTATGCAACCACTCATTCAGGTTTTATGCTGAGGAGCCGATATTAGGTCCGGCCATTTCAGCGGGTAGTTCAGCGTTGTGGCAGGAGGGACCAACGTCTCGTTCCCTCCATCAGGGAACGGAGGTTACACCAGTAACCATGACGTTCCCTATCTGTCACTCACTCGACATTGGTGTCGATGTAGTGACACTAGGGGTCCCTATACAAAATGCCACAAGGCTGAACTGTGTTACGTGAACTGGCAGTGTGTGGTGGGCAGACTTGCTGTGTGACTCATAGCCAGCACACCAGGTCGACATGTAACCTCCCCCAACACAGTTATGAGTGTCGAACGGCCCTTTTTGGGGACAAGTCGACTACCCAAAGATAGAGACAGGCTTAACCCAGTTGTGGCCTCTTTTCCCCTTCTCTTTTTCCACTCCCTAAAAAAGAAGGGGGATTATCCGACTGGGCCGCCAGGTCTAGTCGGGGGGTGTCCCTCCCAAGGGGAGGACACCGCAGAGACCACAACTCACCCCAAGAGAGGGGGGGATATTTAAATGAAAGAATACATCACATGGTCTTTCCAACCATGTGGAGAGCCTTCAAGGTAGATCCTGCCCAATGGGGGAGGAGTTACTACAAACATGGAGACTGGGGCAGAGGGGCTCTGCCCAAGGAAGACGCAGTTTGCGAGCAGGGAAACGAATTAGCGGAAGATATAGATCGCACGGGGTTAGCCTTACAGGGAACCACCACATGCAGAGCGCCTACCCCAGAACCGGGCTCTTAGTTAGCGCGTGTACTGGGCCGGCAGCGAGTCTCTCCGAAAACTCGACTGCCACAGGGCTCACAGGAAGTCAACCAGGGAACAAATTTTGTGAACACTACTGGGAATTAACGGCGCATGTCTTCAGCTCAAAAGGAGGTGGAAGGTGCTATGTGCAAGCGATACACCCGGCCGGCTACCCGGGCTTATCCGCTTGTGTTGCGTGCCACTACCTGGGACGAAACCGATTCCACCTGGAGGTTGTAGAACCTTGCAAAGGTGTTGGGTGTTGCCCAGCCCGCTGCTCTGCAAATGTCTGTTAGAGAGGCACCTCTGGCCAAGGCCCAAGAAGCCGCTACACCACGGGTAGAATGGGCTCGTAGCCCTACCGGGGGTGGCAAGTTTTGGGCGAGATATGCCATAGTTATGGCGTCAACGAGCCAGTGGGCGATCATCTGCTTGGAGACAGCGCTTCCTTTCCACTGTGCACCAAAAGCAGACAAAGGGCTGCTCAGAGATTCTAAAGCTCTGCGTGCGATCCAAATAGATGCGTAAAGCGCGCACCGGACACAGCGATGACAGGGCTGGGTCTGCCCCCTCCTGGGGCAGCACTTGCAGGTTCACCACCTAGTTCCTAAAGGGGTGGTGGGAACCTTGGGCACATAGCCCGGTCAGGGTCTCAGGATCATGCGAGAGTAACCCGGACCGAACTCCAGGCAAGTTTCGCTGACAGAACGCATGCAGGTCACCTACCCTCTTGATGGAAGTGAGCACAGTCAGGAGGGCAGACTTCAAGGAGAGTGCCTTAAGCTCGGCTGACTGCAAAGGCTCAAAGGGGGCTCTCTGTAGACCCTGAAGAACTACAGAGGTCCGATGAGGGAACGAGGCGTGGCCTGGAGGGATTCAGCCTCCTGGCACCTCTTAGGAACCTGATGATCAGGTCGTGCTTCCCTAAGGACTTACCATCGACTGCGTCGTTGTGTGCTGCTATGGCAGCAACGTACACCTTCAAGGTGGAAGGGGACAGCCTCCCTTCCAACCTCTCTTGCAGGAAGGAAAGCACTGATCTGACTGCGCATCTCTGGGGGTCTTCCCAACGGGAAGAACACCACTTAGTGAACAGACGCCACTTAAAGGCATACAGGCGCCTCGTAGAGGGAGCCCTAGCCTGAGTGATCGTGTCTACCATCGCAGGTGGGAGACAGCTTAGGTCTTCCACGTCCCATCCAGGGGCCAGACATGGAGATTCCAGAGGTCTGGGCGTGGGCGCCGGATGGTGCCCCTTCCCTAAGAAAGAAGGTCCTTCCTCAGGGGAATTTGCCAGGGGGGAGCTGTCGCGAGGAGTGTGAGGTCTGAGCACCACATCTGGGCGGGCCAGTAGGGTGCTACCAGGACGACCTGCTCCTCGTCCTCCCTGACCTTGCACAGGGTCTGTGCAAGCAGGCTCACTGGGGGAAATGCATATTTGCGAATGCCAGGGGGCCAGCTGTGTGCCAGCGCATCTATGCCGAGGGAAGCCTCGGTCAGGGCGTACCAGAGCGGGCAGTGGGGAGGATTCTTGTGAGGCGAACATGTGCACCTGTGCCTGTCGAATCGACTCCAAATCAGCTGGACCACCAAATCAGTCTCCACTCTCCCCTGAGGGTAACCTGTTGTGACGGCGCGTCCACCGTAGTGTTGAGGTTGCCCGGGATATGAGTGGCTTGCAGCGACTTGAGGTGCTGCTGACTCCAGAGGAGGAGACGGCGGGCGAGTTGTGACATACAATGAGAGTGCAAACCACCTTGGCGGTTGACATATGCTACCATTGTCGTGTTGTCTGTCTGAACTAACACGTGCTTGCCCTGGATCAATGGCCGAAACCTCCGCAGGGCGAGCAGAACTGCAAACAACTCAAGGCAGTTGATGTGCCAATGCAGTCGCGGACCCGTCCAGAGGCCGGCGGCTGCGTGCCCGTTGCAAACGGCACCCCAGCCCGTTTTGGAGGAGTCTGTCGTGACCATGACGCACCTGGGGACCAGTTCTAGAGGAACACCTGCCCGTAGGAATGAGAGGTCAGTCCAAGGGTTGAAAAGACGGTGACAGACCAACGTGATGGTCACGCGGTGTGTCCCGTGGCGCCATGGCCGTCTCGGGACTCGAGTCTGGAGCCAGTGCTGAAGTGGCCTCATATGCATCAACCCGAGCAGGGTGGCCACCGCCGAGGATGCCATATGCCCCAAGAGCCTCTGAGGGAGTTTCAGTGGAACCGCTGTTCCCTGTTTGAATGCCTTCAAACAGGCCAGCACCGACTGGGCACGCTTGTTCGTAAGGCACGCCATCAAGGAGACTGAGTCCAACTCCAAACCGAGAAAAGAGATGCTCTGAACCGGGAGGAGCTTGCTCTTTTCCCAGTTGACCTGAAGCCCTAGTCAGCTGAGGTGTGAGAGCACCAGGTCCCTCTCTCGAGAGTGAGCTAGGATTAGCCAGTCGTTGAGATAGTTAACGCGAATGCCCACCTCCCTTAACGGGGCAAGGGCAGCCTCGGCGGCCTTCGTAAAGACGCAAGGAGACAGGGACAGGCTGAAAGGGAGGACTTTGTACTGATACGCCTGACCCTCGAACGCGAACCGCAGGAAGGGTCTGTGTTGAGGAAGGATCGAGGCGTGGAAGTACGCATCCTTCAGGTCTACCGCCGCGAACCAATCTTGATGCCGGACGCTCGCCAGAATGCGTTTTCGCTTCAGCATCTTGAACGGGAGTCTGTGTAAAGCCTAGTTCAGAACTCACAGGTCCAAGATTGGCCTCAACCCACTGCCTTTTTTCGGTACAATGAAGTAGGGGCTGAAAAAAACCCTTCTTCATCTCGGCTGGAGGGACAGGTTCTATCGCGCCCTTCTGTAGGAGGGTAGCGATCTCCGCGCAGGGTAGCAGCGTTTTCGTCTTTCACCAAGGTGAAGTGGATACCGCTGAACCTGGGCGGATGCCCGGCGAAGTGAATCGCACAGCCGAGTAGGACGGTCCGGACCAGCCCTCGTGACGGATTGGAAAGCGCAAGCCATATGTCCAAGTTCCGCGCAAGGGGGACCAAAGGGACAACGTCATCGGATGTACCGGCAGGTGGGGCCTCACGAAGGGGCGGAGCTCGAGGTGCCACACCACATCGTGGCCATGCTGAGTCTGACATCGAAGCACTTACCTGCCTCCTTGTGACCACCCCCGGAACAGCCTGGGACGGGGAGGAAGAGGCCTGTCCGCGTGACCTGTGGAGACTGTCACATCGGGGGTGGATTTGTGCCACAGCTGGGCGCCAGTGGCGGGAGACCAACGCTGGAGCGCCAAACCTGCCAAATGGAGTGATGGACAGTGGTCGTGATGACAGCCGTACACACCGGATACGTGACCCAGGGAACAAGGAAACCGTTCTTGCTGAGCTCTTGAGTACTGCAGCCACTTGGGCATGCAGCGCAATTAAATGCAAAAGGTAACAAAAAGATGAAGATCTGCTTACCACCTCCAGAGCAGCAGGTTTCATTGTCCCTGGGTCGCCCGTCTCAAGAGCGCTTTGAAGCCTTTCATGGGTTCTGGGCGGCCGCGAGACGGGTGGCGTCTGCTTCCTGCGGTGGGCTCCACGCTGGGGCCGTCACCGCAGGGGGATGCCCTTGGCGATGAGTAGATGGGGTGCGGGATCTTGAGCTGTGCCGGGGCAGGATATGCTGGCTAGCATCCATCTACTGCTCTACCATCGAGAACTGCTGGGCAAAGTCCTCGACGGTGTCGCCGAATAGGCCCACCTGGGAAAATGGGGGCAGCAAGGAATCGTGTCTTGCCGGCCTCATCCATCTCGACCAGGTTGAGCCAAAGGTGGCACTCCTGGACCACTAGTGTGGCCATCGTCTGCCTGAGAGACCGCACCGTGACCACTAAAAAGTGCCTCCCGCGAACTTGTCAGCTCTTCATGCACTTCCGGGAAGAAAGGAACGGGGGCGGGGCATGGCTTTGAGCGGCGCCGCGAGCCCAGGAACCAATCACCGAGCCGCGAGGGTTCAGGGAAGAGCGGTGAAATCCACTCTAACCGACGCTCGCGGCTGCCGGGGAAAGCATGACGTCATCTCCGCATCAGCCTGTGACTGGGCAATCGACCCCGAAGGGAGGAGCCCAGCTGAGGCTTCTGACTGGACGAGCCCGCTCTCCGATGCTGTGCTCGAGAGCTCATCACTTTCGCGGGCTCCTTATAAGAGGTTGAACTCGCCGTGAGACGAGCCGGCGGACTCACCCGGAAGCCCGATCGGGGCAGACGAGCGTGCTGGGGAATGGGAGGTCCTCGGGGGGATACCTGGCGGAGGCGGTCCCATTGGGGTCCCCAAATCGCCCCCAGTGCTAGCCGCGCTGGCCTTATACCCGTGGGCCCGATGCGGGAGCCTCTGGGATGGCTTGCTTTCTTACGAAGGCGAGCCGCGACCGCAACGTTGCCATGGACATATTCTCACAATGAGAACATGACCATCCACGAACACTGTCTCCGGGTGAGCAGTGCCCAGACACGAAAGACAGTGATCGTGACCATTAGAAGGCGAGAGATAATGAGCACAACCAGGAATAACACACAATCGGAAAAGCATCTTTAAAAAGACGCGTCTTTAAAAAGACGTTCCGTGTGTGCGCTCTTTTAGAGAAATATATACTCTTTTAGAGGGGAAAAATGCTCTTTCAGAAAATATACTCTCTAGTTTTTCTGCCGAAGCGCCCAGGGGCATTCTCTGCAATGCACCAGTGCAGAAGGGGGAGAAGCCGCTGAAATGCGCCGTCAGATCCAGCAGAGGTGAATGAACAGTAGTATTCAGCTCAATGAGCATGACCGTTCGACTCCGAAGAGAAAATCTGAATGAGTGGTTGCATACCAGCTCCTCTTATACCCGTATGTCCGGGGGAGTGGCATGCAAATACCACTCGCCAATTTTCATTGGCCTTTTATCAAAGACCAGAGGTGTCTCGGGCTCCGAAGAGTGACCCGTTGTGTCACTACATCGACACCAACATCGAGTGAGTGACAGATAGGGAACACAAAAGTTAAACGTGTCATAGAAGCGCCACTTCGTCTCTCAATCTCAGGCTGGTCTGACTGTCAGTTTACTCTGACTGCTAGGTGTCTCCATCAATACTAAAACAGAGTTTGAGCTGTTTTCATATAGCTGTCAGTCAGAGTGTGAGTACCACTAATAACATTCCATAAACATGACTCTCCTGCAAGGGGAAGCTAGGCTGAAGCCCAATTGCCATGAGAAAGCAACAAGACCAGCAAGAGGATAGATAATGCCCCTCTGCAAAGTAAACACAATGGAATAAGATGGCTTCACGCCTCCTGTGACACAACTGTTTCATCATCCAAACCTCTGTGGTTCCTTTGATGTGAGCGGTTATATATACTGAAGAATAGAACTCACTGAGCAGCAATATTCTTTCTGTCAATATAGCCAAGCATCAAAGTAATATCCTTCAGCTTGCTATTTGAGGTAGTCAACACATGATAAAAAAACATCAATGTCATTGCGTGTACCTGTATGTGGGAAGCAGGGGTGTTTTCTCCGAGAGTAGTGCCTCCTCAAAACAAACAAATATTTATGAAATAATGTAAAATATGTATTAAGAATAATGTAAAAATAACTTTTTTTGAAGTAACACTGTACAACAGCGAAACCAGGAGTAACGTCAAAATACAGGCGAAAAGTCACATAAGAGTAGACAGTGCCTCCACATTGTTGTGATTGGCTAATGCAATAATGCCTGTCTATCATGTTCACAATTGGTCCGCAAATTGGCCTGAATGGGTCAAAGTGGTTGGAATGGATTGAGTAATTACAGAGCAAAGAACTCACCCACTAAATAATCACCACTAAAAAGAAATTAACTTGAAATGTATTGGAAACGATGATTTGTGAGTCAGTTTTTAGAGACCTCTCAGCTCAGATATATTAAAGGTGCATCTTCTATGACTGTATGCACAAATTCATGACAAATTTGTTGTTTACTGAAGATTTGTTGACTAATGATCCAAAAGACTGCTACTACTAATAATAGCCAATCTGCATTATTGTATTGCACTATTTTATTACTTTTGTTGGGCCTCATGTGTTCAGATAGAAGACAAAGGCAGGCCTAACAGTCATAAAAACATAACTCAAGCCCCCACCTTCTAAGTCGTAAATTTTACTGATAAAAATCACGCCAAAATCAAACAAAGGGAGTCCAAAACAGACTACAGCTCCATGAAGCCTTGCCCTCTAAAGGATCGAGCTCTCAACTCCTATTGGATGAGGCACACCACAGAACGTCCCTCAAACATGACATCATCAGGACTTCAAATAATTCTGAAATGCTTCCAGCGACTTAGTTCACCGAATACGGACGTAGCTTTTTGCTGCTCTCCGGTGCAACCTCGTGGCTTAAGGAAGTAATGTCCGACTTGAAACTGTAGCCATACAATCTCCATCTCGCTGGACGAGTTGAGATTACTCTGTGTTCAACCGAACACTCTAACGGATCCGAAGGAGACCGCCGAGCAATTCGCATCTTCATCCGTTGGCCTACAGAAGTGAAGAGATTAAAGATTTCTCTTCCATCTTCAATCAAGTCGACATTTCTGAGTTCTCCGCCAGCCCGCCGAGAATCAACAGCCGTACCGCCCGCCGACAGCGCGAGGAAACGGCCTCCCATCATCACCCGAGCCTCAAGGAACCGGGTCAAAGTTAAAGGACGGAGGAAAACACATTCTACCTGTGTCCTCATGCGATTCAAGTAAGAGGTTTACGTCTGGGCAGAGCTAGAATATTATAGCGTGTTATTCTTGTGTTTCAAGGTTTTTGCTTATACAGTTTACGGACCGCCATGTCCGCTAATTATTAATACTCAGGGTATTAATTATCACAAATTTGTTTTGCTGTATTGTGGTCCAACCAAATTGGATTGTTGTGCATTTTCGCCATCGCGGGTGAGACAGCAACTGAGTTCATCCATTAAAGAGTCAAATAACAAGGGACTTTTACGAGCCCCGCTCGTAAAACCGCGTCTCTGAGTGATGAACACGGCTGCTTTATCTCCAGCTATCGCGAAATCAGCTTTCGGGCTGTCACTTAATCATCTCTCTCTCTCTCTCTCTCACTAACCACACTGACACACACACACACACTGTCACACACACACCTTATGTGTTATAGGATTATTTTTATTTCCATATCTAATCATATCACTGTTTAGTTTGTAGTTGTAAGTCGGAAGTTTATTGACTGCATTGTATTAATTATTAATTGATATTACTGCATAAATAAACTTTTGTTTATATTACAAAGAGAAGTGTTTTGGTTTGTTTTGCATACGCCTGTGTCATGCTGACGGGATGTCAGTGATCGGATTCAAACCTTCATTCGTTGTTTTTTTTTCCCGAAAATCGATATTCTTCGGATGTCGATTTTCCTAAGAAAACAATCTAATATTGAGACTGTTTTACTATTCGGTTATTAGTCCCTGATTCTAGGGTGGTGCCCCGTCAATGTTAATCCTTATTAATATTCTATTGATTTTTGATAATTGATAATTATCTTTGATTGAATTTGAATGATCAATAAGCTAGTGTTAATTTTAATTAATGTTTCATCGACGTTAACAATTAACGATTATCTTTGATAACTGTTGATTTAAAGGATTAAAAAAAAAGCTAACATTGATTCTCATCAATGTTCTATTGATTTTAATAATAAATAATTATCTTTGATAATTATTAATTATTGCTAATAACCAAACTTGCTCCTAAACGTAGCACACTACATTTACTGGAGTCCCATATGAGGTTTTAATGAATTAGATCCAATTAATTAATTTAAATATTGATTAATAACTACAGAAATAATTATTAATTATTTCTGATAATAACACTGATCTAAACAACCAGTAAAGCCCTACACTTTGTATTATATATGAAGCAATACAAAGAATGTTTAAAAATGTATAAACTAGATAAAACTTTGATAGGGCTTAGATTTAATATTTAGTATGCTTTATATAAATATACAAAAATGCATGGTTTTGTCTATAGCCCTGAGTCCAAGGCTGTGAGCACTTAGTACTAACCCTCTGAGTTGGGGTCCCTAGGTCAGAAAAGGTTTAAAAATCCTTATCTAACAGATGAAATATAAAACGATACACTAACTAAATCCATTGAACAATCTGTTCTGAGCCAATTAAACCTTTGAAAACAAATTTTAGCACCTACTTTCACAATTTTCCATTTCACTTTTCATTTTGCCAGATATCCCTCCTTTCCATTCAATATTTCTGTGATTGGCTTGATCATTGCATGTGCACTTATCCCAAACTTAGATAAAAGCAAGCAAGAAGCAACAAGGATGCACTTTGCAGCTTGTATTGCTGCAATTCTTCATACCACAGCTATGCAGAAAGCGATTTGAAAAGGTTAACATTACAGTTGTGTGGGGGAGGGCCACTTACAAGCAAAGATTAATAGCAAACAACAGATTCAAAATCTTCCAGTATGTAAAAAATGTATAGAATGTTTAAAAAACGTATTGATGAACACTTGATGAAACGTTGAAATGACTTTGTTTTAATGATTAATATGTTTTATATAAATATACAAAAATATTATAAAATTGGTTGCTTGTTGATAGTGTAAGGTAAATGGTGTTCTATTAGCCTTTAAACATCAAATGGAGAAACAAAACAAAAACACACACACCACTGGTGGGGAGCCAATAAGATCTAAGCATGTCCAACAGCCCAGAACTGGCATTGAACATTATGATGCTGAGCTTTACAAGATACTGTAAGCAGCCATCTTATTTCTGTTATTTCCACTATACTGCATTGGCTGGGTTAATAGTCAGTACTTAGTGCTCACAGCCTTGGACTCAGGGCTGCCGACAAAGCCATGCGTGGGTTTCTCAGAGTACAACTGGGCTAGAAATATCTGCTTCTTTCCCTAGGAGGTTTAAGAGAGTACTTGCCACATTAATTACTGTCCATTCAGAAAGCATGAAGAAGGTTATTCACCACCGCTTGCAAAAAAAAAAAAAAAAAAAAATTGGTGGAAAATGAAAGGGGAAAGTTTATTTATTTATTTATTTATTTTTTATTTTTTTTAACATAATTTCATCCAACAAGGCTGCAGTATATACAGTATAGTTGTATATGTATCTTTATATATACATACTGTACAAATATAACAATCACAAATCATCAACATCATCATCATCATGGTACTATTAATGATAATGGGGTCATATCATGAGGAATCAAATTTCCCTTGATTTTTTGAGATAAGAGTTGAACTATGAAATTTCTACTGACAATTCAGAACTCAAACCTTTCTGCCCATGGAAAAAGACCATTTATTTGTAGGAGCTTACAGACAGAAAAACCGAACAATCTTTGCAGAACGACTTCTTGAATCCACACACAAGTATTCCCCTAAGCTATAAAACTAAAGACTCTGTTGCTAAAACGCCGAGATGGCTGGCGTAACTGAGACAGAATGCACATCTACACAACATATTTTGCAAAGTCAAGACCTCCTTTTGGTTGTTCATACCTAATTGCTAATAGCCCAAATGGGATCACGAGACTGTTAAAATCATGAGTTTAACATGTGAGGATCACGATGTGCCAAAGGGGGACGATTCACAAGGACATCCAAAGACAGATACAAGGCAGACTTTCACTGGATTGAGACCTTTGAACTCTCGTTTAAGGCACAGGATTCAGAAAAACTCTCTTCCTCTCACTCTCCAAAGGCACTGAGTCTATCCTCTACCCCAAAAAATCTCCTGCGCACGCCACTGCACAAAGCTGGTGTTTTTTTAAATAAAGGAACACTTATCAGGAGAGAAACCGCAATAGATTCAAAACAGACTCTCATTGTGAATCTTTGCCCATTAACTCTTTGACACACAATGGTAGGACTCACCTCAGTTTATATACTAGGACTCTGATTGGCTCAATTGTATTCAGTGATAATTTTTTCACAGTTTTTTGTTTTATTCATAGTTTTAATCTTTTGATGAAAATGTCCTTTAAAATTAGTAAATATTTCGCCATCTCATATTCATTAGTTTTAGTCAGATGAAAATTACAATTTTAATCAATGAAATTATTTTTTTTTAGTTGACTGCAAAATGGACAAAAAAGTGTGTCAAACTGTAACAGACAAAACTTTAATCAAATATTCAAACATTTAGGGAGAAAAATGTATAAACATTTTCTAATTTAAAAATGTATCAAACATATAACTATACATAGCCTACTGTCCTTGTTATGAAAAAAAAAAAAAATAATAAAAAAATAAACTGAGCTCCTAAATTAGTAATGATTAGACTGAAGTATTAGCGACTTTTTAGAAGTTAGCCTACTATACTCTGAATTCTTCATGCTTTAGAGACTTTCAGTGAAAGGATATGACATTGTGTGTAGCATGTTTCTTACGGAAACAGTGTATTCACAACGCAAGTTACGCAACACAAATTCTGACTAGCCCGTCATTTTGTTCAAGTTCACCTGTTCATTTGCTTCACTGTGCAGATGTAAGTTGTTATTATTACATATATGTTGTGGATCTAGTCTACTATAGTGATTAAAATCATGTATAAATAAGATGTGTTTGATTGAGGTATTTAACCCGTTTTGAAGCAGTTCATTTAGCCTGTGTTGAACTCACGCAGCTCAAGTGGAGATATCTCCAATTATTAATGAGTTACATGAATCTATATCTAATATCTTTTTCTATATACAGATTCTATAGATGTTTCTTCTCCTTTTCATATCTTGCACTGTTAATATCTTGCAATATCATTTTTATCTCATCATATTTTCATCAATAGTGCTTTAATATTTAAAATACGCCTTTTTCGTCTCATCTTCGTAATCGTTGACGAAATAAAAAAACAAACAAAACATAGTCAATGAACGTTTTTGATTAGCACTGATTGTATCTGGGGTTGGATCAAACAGAAAGGGTTAAAAGACCATTCTTGACAACCAAACAATTCATTCTAAGTTCTGAGCTTTCTTCTGCAGCCGCAATCCATCACCCCATCCTGCATCCACGATCGATTTCTGCCGAAATTGACACTATCGGAACTCCAGACCATCGACCCAGCACAAAGACATTCTACTAACCAAGCCAAAGAACTTCCTTGTGACACGCAAGTAAACCTCAAGTCTTTCGCTAAAACTGGTGCTTTATTATATAATTTGGGAAACCCTATCTCAAATCAAGACATATTAAATGAAGTTGTGATGGTTCATTCAAGGCATGGTCTACAGACTCCATATAAGAACCATATAAGTTCATTTTTCTCTGCTACTGTCTGTATTGCCACAAGATTATTTTCATTAATTTCCTGTTGAAAATGATGAGTGGAGGGTTCCACTCTCCAGTTCACCAGACGCCCACCCAGGTTCATTGGCATCCTCTGCACTACGGTGCGGGGTGAGGGTGCCTCCGTCCTCCGGGCGAAGGGAGCAATAGAGCCCGTCCCCGTAGCCAAGTTTGCGCAAGGGCTTTTACAGCCCTTATTTTATAGTGCCCAAGAGAGGGGGAGGGTCGCACCCAATCTTGGATCTGCATGCCTCGAACAGAGCCTTACAAAGGCTTCTGTTCAGGATGTTAACGCAGAAGCGCATCCTGGCGTCAGTACGACATCAGGATTGGTTTGTGGCCATCGACCTGAAGGACGCGTACTTTCACGTATCGATCCTTCCTCAACACAGACCCTTTCTTTGGCTTACCTTCGAGGGACGAGCATACCAGTACAAGGTCCTCCCCTTCGGTCTGTCCCTGTCCCCTCGCATCTTTACCAAGGTCGCAGAGGCTGCCCTGGCCCCGCTGAGGGAAAAGGGCATACGCATTCTCAATTATCTCGATGACTGGCTAATCCTAGCTCACTAGTAAGATCTACTGTGTGCACACAGGGACCTTGTGCTTCAGCACCTTTACCGACTCGGGCTTCAGGTCAACTGGGAGAAGAGCAAGCTCTCCCCTGCGCAGAGCATCTCTTTTCTCGGTATGGAGTTGGACTCGGTCTCTCTCAAAGCACATCTTACAACCGAATGTGCTCAGTCAGTGCTGACCTGCTTGAAGACCTTCAGGCAAAAGGTAGCGGTGCCAGTAAAATAATTTCAGAGGCTCCTGGGGCATATGGCATCCTCGGCAGTGGTTCTCCCCCTCGGGTTGATGCATATGAGACCGCTTCAGCACTGGCTACAGACTCGAGTCCTGCTCAGCACTTTGTCTCTGAAGACGGCCCTCCTGGTGGCGCTCACTTCCATCAAGAGGATGGGGGACCTGCAGGCGCTCTCTGTTTCCAGCATTCCTGGAGTTCGGGCCGGTGCACTCTCATGTGATCATGAGACCCCGGCCTGGTTACATGCCCAAAGTTCCCACCACTCCCTTTCGGGACCAAGTGGTGAACCTGCAAGCGCTCCCTTCAGAGGAGGAAGACCTGGCCTTGTCATTGCTGTGTCCAGTTCACGCCCTGCGCATCTACCTGGACTGCACGCAGAGCTTTAGATGCTCGAAGCAGCTCTTTATCTGTTTTGGAGGGCAGCAGAAGGGGAAAGCTGTCTCCAAGCAGAGGCTGGCCCATTGGATTGTGGATGCCATTTTCCTTGCATACCAATCGCAGGACTTGTCGTGCCCCTTGAGAGACCGGGCACACTCCACTAGAGGTGTTGCATCCTCCTGGGCACTAGAAAGGGGGCCTCTCTAGCAGACATATGCAGAGCTGAGAGTTGGGCTACACCCAATACCTTCGTGAGGTTTTACAACCTACGCATAGAGCCGGTTTCGACCCGAGTGTTACGCGGTAACAGCAGGTAGGCCAGGCAGCTGGTTGAGTGTACCGCTTGCATTGCGCCTTTCTCCTTTTTCAAAGGTGATAATGTGCGCCTTTTGTCCACAACAGTTCCCCGTATCCGGTGAACTCTGGACGCCTCTTTAATTCTTAAGCACTGTTCGGTGACGAACTCTGCAGAGGAGTTACGGCACCAGGCCCAGTACTCGTGGTATGCCCCTTTTCAGGTGAGCCTGTGTGCTCCGGCTCAGTGCTCCATACGTGGTGATTCCCCTCGGTAATCCCGTATGATGAGTTTCCACTGTTCGGTTTCCCCATAGGTGAACCATGTGTTTCCCCTCGCCAGAGCTTTCTCTACCTCGGCCACTGTTGCTGCATACCCTCTCTGTAGATAGGGTCCTCCGGTGGTATCATTCCATATGTGAACTTCCCCGTTGGTAAGTCCATTTGAGGTATTCTCCACGTGTTAACTTCCCTCCGGTAGGAAGTGGTCTCCATAGTGCCCTCCCTCCTGGAGAGGGAAGAGCACTTCCCAGCACTATTCTAGAAAGTGCTCAGAGGGAAATTTCTTAACAGCAAATCAGGACTAGGGAGACGCCTTATCTACCTTGCTGGAAGGTCACGATATGTTGAGTGCTCGCTGCGAGGCATGCAGCAGCTTGCCTGTGTCCAGTCTTCCATAATTTGTGACACGGTTCAGAGCCTGAGGCATTTCCTACAGGAACCACTAGTGTCACTACATGACAGACATACACGACGTGAGTTCAACACTACATCGGTGTGGAGAGTGGCATGAAAATTCCACTCGCCAATTCTCAATGGCCTTTTCTATTTTAAGCAAAGGTGATTGGGGCTCTCAAGGTCGAACCCCTAGTGTCACTACATCGACACAACGTCTCATTCCCTCCATCAGGGAACAGAGGTTACATCAGTAACCAAGCAGCATAAAACTTAAAAAAAAAACTTGACTTTCATATTATTTCACTGAACATGAAGTGCTATCATGCCAGGTAACTGTCAGCCCTATTTGTCTGTCACAATTTTGAACATTTTCACCAATAATAGACTGCCTCACAACTTTAAAGCAATCATTTTAAATAATGACGAAGACAGAAGGTGGTTATTTAACATTGGCACACAATACACACGTTATTCAGTTAAATTTTAATTGAAACTGTTATTATTTTAAAATTATCACGTGGACATGAATGAATGCTGCTGTGAAGCAAAAAGTTCTGCACTGACCAAAAATAGATAAATACGTTTATAAAAAAAATCAATTCTACTTGTCAGACAAAAGCAAACACACTGTAATTGTGCCCTGCACTTTGTGGAGAGTTTAGTTGAGGAGACAAATCATACATTCATGTGAATGAAGATTGTGAAACAGCAAAGATCACCTGTTTTATGTAGCCTCTACTTTAACAGCTGTCTTGTTGGAATTCACCACAGATAATAAACTTTGGCCCTCAAGCAAGGCTGTTTTAATAGCATTGGTAGGTCATCTGTTTGGCACAAGGCTGTGAATTTCACAATCCAACCTTCACCATGTTTAATGGCCAAGAAGATTCATTGCATACACATACAGTACAACAGCTGTGCTATTTCTGGGACACTCCTGGTATGATTGCAACCTATTAGCAGTGTCAACAGATCAGTCTGCCAATGAAGGCTCAAAGATCAATGCTTTTAGCTGAACAAAAGGGCAATTTACAACCAGTTCAATCTTTCTCTCTTTCTCAATGCCTGTCTTTCATTCATCTATCCTCAACCCATCCATCCACAGTGTTCATATCGATCTGACTGAGGTGTCATACAAAATTTATGACAAGAACTTTAGAACTAATTAATGATTTTGGAATATGGGGCAAAGAAATATCTAAAGTGCTTGGACATAAACATGGTCATGGGTTTTACACTTTAAATTAAGAAGACATAAATTGGAGTGATCATTTTTACTTGCTGCCTTCTCTTACAGGCTGTATTACAAAATTAGTTACATAGAATTTACAAAGAAAAAAAAATCTTGATGCATTTTTCCAGTGTTGCAGACATAATACTTTAGGCAGAGGCGCAACTACACATTTGTTGAGGGGTATACAACATCAATGCATGCACGCACACACACACACGCACACACACGTTGGTGCAGCTATCCTTATGAGGACTCTCCATAGACATAATTATTTTTATACTGTACGAACTATAGATTCTGTCCCCTACCCCTACCCCTAAACCTAACACTCACAAAAAACTTTTTGCATTTTATTTTCCAAAAACATTGTTTAGTATGTTTTTTAAACTATTTGAATTATGGGGACACTAGAAATGTCCTCATAAACTACCTTTATAGCATAATACCCTTGTAATTACCAGTTTGTAACCTAAAAACATTTCCTGCCTACAAATTTAGGATTTAGTCATTAATTGACCAGGGGTTGTTTAATTCCAGAGGTCATTTACTTACACCACATCCAGTGGTTTCTCACGTCGTGTTTGACAGCTAGACAACAACAGGTGAAGGTAGGAAAGTGCAGCAACATTAGTTATGGTTAATAAGAGGAGCCCAAGTATAGGTTGGACATGGCAGAGGGTCAGTTAACAACTTTTTTAACAAGCTTTTCTCTCTAAATGTAAAGCGATTGAATGGCCATTATCAAACATACTGCAACTTTTTGCATAACTGTGACAGAAAAGACACTCGGAAATGAACTGATATTTGTATTAGCTGGCCATCTGTACTTCTCGGCAACGTTAAATGTCGATTAACTTCAAGCCTTTTTTCAAGATTTTCAGTGATAAAGTGATAAGTTATTCAGTCTCTCTTTATCCACTTGGGCATTGTTTTCTTAATTGTAATGCACTGTTTGTCATTTCCATCTTCCTTTTACTGTTCTGCACCCCAGAACGCATCCCCCTCTGACAGATTTTTTCATGTTTTTGAGGGTGAACGGTAGCTATGAAGGTACCTCTTGATAAAATAAAATAAAAATTTCTGAACATTTTAAATTAGTACAAATATGCATTTTTATTTTTTTAAGTAAAAAAAAAAAAAAAAAAAAAAAAATAATTCATAAAAGTTAAATAAAATACATCCTTTTTATATTACAAATAAATTATTGTTTAAAATTGTGGTTTTGTGTAAGGTATTATAGGATATTTAAAAATGATGACTCTGGTGCCCCCACCCCCACTTGTGTGGTGCCCCTATGCGTTGCATATGTCTCATACCCCATTTTTGTGCCCCTGACTTTAGGCACTGTACAATTAATATTACACACAATTAATACTGCAATAACATTTTTCACAAAAATCAGTTTAAGAACAATCAATAATTGGACTCACTCCACAAATCCCGTGTTGAAGATCCCTGAATTTTGGGCCCCTGAGTCAGGAAAAGTTAAAAAAATTATACACTAACTAAATCTCCTGCAAGTCTTCCTGATAGAACTGCTCTCCATTCAAAATTTCCATGCTTGGCTTGATCATTGCGTGTGCACTTTCCCCAAACTTAGATAAAGCTATCAAGGAGCACCAAGGATGCACTTTGCAGCTTGTATTGCTGCAATTCGTCATACCACAGCATTTGCAGCAAGCGATCTGAAAAGGTTTATATTACAGTTGTGCGGGGAAGAGCCACTTACAAACAAAGATAAATAGCAAACAACAGATTCAAAAGCTTCCAGTATCGGCCATCACATGTTCTCTTGTTTCAGAGATTATCTGATGGAATGTGAGTAAGACGGATATTATACTTAGCAGATATGAGAAGAAACACAAATCTATTATTCGTATTTCAACCATATGCAGCTGGTAAAGTAAGGAAGGGTGGACTGCGGGTTTCTTTTCATTCCCTTGTTGATATCAAGGTCATGCGTACCTGAAATCACAGGAGACACTGAAAGTATAAGAGCAATAATACACTTTCACACACACACTTACTCGAGTATACTTACAAACACATTCTCTCTAAAGTGCTCAAGTAGCATGTATTACTAGACTCCATTAGGGGAAGGGGTAAGAGGTATATGTTTCCAGGTAATAGGAGCTGGCAATTTCATTTAGATGCTGGAGTGATTATGTCTAAACTAAACCTTGTTTTCTTCAGCATGCCAACTAAAGCACATTTGAGTGAGTGAGACAATCAAGTTCTCACTATTATAGTGCATTCAATGTCTCAACAACCTCTTAAACTCATCAAAATGTATGTTTAAGATTTAAATGTCCAGGGTGAACTTTAACCAACATATGTGGAACTGTTTGAGAGATTAGAAACTCTACTTTTCACCGATGTCCATTAATTTTGCATGTATTTTGATGAGTATATGACGTATCACGTGCCAATGTAAACCTCGTGATTTATGCTTTCCGTAGGCATGTTAATCAATCAGATCGTCCAACCAGGGGCTGAGATAATGGTCTGTGGGCAGGTGGGATGAAAACATAGCAGCGCAGAGATTTACACACTCACACACAACTGCGTAGTGCGAACTACGAGACATATATTGCCCTCTCTAGTGTACGAATTTGCTTTTTGTCCAAAAATGGGATAAAAAAGGGAAAAACACCACAGAAGACGGGGATGAAGCACAGAAGAAGGGGTTTTTGACTTCTCGACCAACGTGTACACAGCCGTCCATGTGATGTAAAAGAAAACGGGACTCATTGGACCAGGTGACCTTCTTCAACTGCTCCATGGTCCAGCTCCGATGCTCGCGTGCCCATTGTAGGCACTTTCGATGATGGACAGAGGTCATCATGGTCACTCTGACTGGTCTGCGGATATGCAGCAGGGTGCGATGCACTGGGTTTTGTGAATATTCCTCCCATAACCATCATTCAAATTTTTGGTGACTTCTGCCACAGTAGACCTTCTGTCGGTTCGGACCATACGAGATAGCCTTCGTCTGGCCATAACAATTTTGCCCTTGTGCCCGCGAGCATCAGGACAGGACCATGGAGAAGTGGAAGAAAGTTGCCTGGTCCGATGATTCCCATTTTCTTTTACAATATGTGGACGACATGTACACGTGCGCCGTTTACCTGGGAAAGTGATGGCACCAAGATGAACTATGGGAAGACCCATGCTGGTGGAGGGAGCATGATGCTCTGGGCAATGTTCTGCTGGGAAACCTTGGGTCTGGCCATTCATGTGGATGTCAATTTGACATGCCACCTACCTAAACAGTCGCTTAGGTCTTTAACCCTGCCCATTTCTCCTGCAATCAACATGTTGACTGCGAGAACTGATTGTTCATCTAATCTACCCACACCTTGACATGTGGCCTTGTTAGGAGATCATCAACATTATTCGCTTCACCTATGAGTGGCTATAATGTTTTGTCTCATTGGTGTAAAATAAAACATCACTCTACACATGAGCAATATTTAGCCAATGAAATATTTTACAGCAGAGCATAAGAACAAAAATGCATATTAGCTATAGTAATTTTCATGAATTTCCAAGCCTGGAAAACAATTTTAAAAGTAAAAATGGCCTAATAATTTCAAGTTCAACAGGAGGTGGAAGCCCTGTTATGATCTTTCTATGCTTTCTGAAAATTTACTGGGAAATTCATGTCTAGTTAAAGCTGGACCTTAGAGAAAACTATGCTCAGCTTACTCGTTAGGTTTTAGCTGGCTGTTTGTATCTTGATACAGGTCAGAGCTAAAACATGAAAGATCTTTACAAAAGTATTTTTACCAAACATCATTATTATTGTCACTAAGGACAAAGTTTGGAGTGGTAGAAGATCAAAGCGTACACTAACAGTGGCCTCTGGCGCTTTCCACACTGACTCGAAGAGGTGAAGGACACTTTCGCTGCAAGATCCAAGCTTTGTTCAGCTGTGCTTTGATGCAAACTTTATGTCCTAATTTCACTTGTCACACTTGGTTTCTCAGACTGCTGCTGCATTTCTCCTCCATCTAATTCCAAATGTGTGCATGCATGTGTGTGCATGTGCATGATATCTCCTTTTCTCTCAGTGTGTGAAAGACATTTTATAAGAGTTCTAGTCATATTTCCTCTCAAGGCACTCTCTACAAAGGCTGCACAGGAAGAAGCAGAACATCAGCTATGGACATGAAAACACTTGAGTGTTCTCCTGCAGCCTGTGCCACGTGCTGCTCTTGTTGCGTGTGCTCCGATACAGTGAGCAGGGATCAATGCAGGGAAGAAGCCTACATCTTGCACGCATCTCCTTTGCCAATTACAGCAGTGGGGGAGGTAGTTGAGGGATCAAGCATGATAAAAATTGAGGGATGAGCCAGAGTTGTGGTCACATTAACATCACATTTGAGCTGTAGGTAACAATAAAGAGTGCTGGAGTATCAATCTCAACAACCCACAATGTAGAAAGATGCTGAAGAAATAGCAATGGAGTAGAAGGTTAGCCCCAAGCCAAAATTCACAATATACAATGGGGCATATTCACTAAACAGTTGTGCCACCTTTGTGCATGGTATTTTAGCACAAACACCTGTGTGTTATTCACTAATCACCCACAATCCAGTTTAATCAGGTGCTAAATGTGCTAGAATAGCACTACACCATTGTTTAAAGGAATATTCCCAGTTCAATAGAAGTTAAGCTGAATCGACAGCATTTGTTGCATAATGTTTATTACCACAAAAAGTAATTTTGACTGGTCCCTCTTCTTTTTTTTTTTTCTTTAAAAAACTTACAGTGTGGCACTTACAATAGAAGTGAGTGGAGCCAATACTTAAATGTAAAAATACTCAACATTTCAATAGCCTATTTTAGTGTGATATCACCTAACTAACCATTTATATCCAATTTTACAACTTTGTTACCATGACGACGTAACACTCTAAACCCTAACTTTACAGCTCAAGTAATACACACATTTTAACAGAATAATTAATGTAAATGCTTGTACAAAATTTGCACTATTTAACACTATTTAGCACTATTAACACACGCGGAAAGCGGAACTTTATTAAGAAGCAATGTTTTTATTCATTTTCTATTAATAATGATCAAATTATTAAATGTTATAGAACAGTGCTATAACCAGGCACATATCCAGATGTGTGGTGTAGTCGAGCACACTTTCGTCATTTTAAAGATTTTGCCTGTGTTTTGGCTTGGCTTGCTTTACCTGATTTGTACAATTCCCTTAGTGAATCAGGCACTAAAGCAATGCAGACATTGCATAATAAACCAAATAAACCATGCTATCATGCTGGCACATCACCCACCCCCACCCCCCCCAAAAGTGTCTTACTATTACCCTAAAGACGCCAATTAGACAGGAAGAGACAAGAAGAGAGAGGAGAAAAGGAAAAGCACAGTGGAAAAAAAAGTGAACCAAAGAAAGAAAGAAAGGGACGATAGGGATAGAGGAATAGAGAGTGAAAGAGGATACATTAGCAAGAAGTGACAAAAAAAAAAAAAAAAGAATGATAGGAAGTTAAGGGGCCTCTGCTGTCAATTTCTCAGCACAATCGATTCTTGACAGAGAAGCTTGTGGCAAGAAAGGGAATTAATAACCCTCAGCAGAGTCCAAACAGTGCTGGCTCACTGACTCCAGAGAGCTTTCCCTTGACCCGACACAGGAAGATTAGTGAGCTATGACTTGCATCCCCTAATCCTGAATCAGTTTAAGCACGTAGATAATCCAAAGCCTGACGATTTGAGTCTCCCAACAATGCACAGAGGCCCTGCTGGGTGTGCTGTCTCTGATTTTCTTAACTGTGGAGATTTGGAGGGCAACAGGACAATGAGCCAACACTTAAAAACAACATGAAACAGCATTTTTAACACATTTATTTCTGTAAGATTCTTTATTTTTGGGCTACAAATAATATAGGGAAGCATTGATTTTAGTAATCGAGATTTGATTGGATTGTGAAAATATTATATTATTGGTTAATATTATGTCTCCCCGCCTTGGTTACTGATACACTAAAAACACTGTTTACTCTGTTCTCTATTTTATTACTAGCTCTTAGATAATTTAAAAACTTCAAACAAAGATTAGGAGAAACACTTAAAGGCTACATTATTTGAATTTAATTAGTTAATATGTACTTTAATATTAAACTTTTTAAATAAAAGAGTTTTTAATTGCATGTTTATTTTATTTTTTTAGTGTTTGGGATGCCGTAGAAAAAAAAAAAAAAACACTATTAAGGGACGCGTATTGGCAACAAAATGGCAGAAAAAAATGGCAGCAGAATGACTGTAGCTGTCACGGATCTACCTGACACTCCAAGCACTAATATCCTACCATCCCTCTCCCCTGAGTACTGATCACATGCACCTGCCTCTCATCACTGCATCAATCAGCTCCACTACATAAAAACCCGATTCTCCTTTCACTCTTCATCTGGTCTCAATTCAGAATACAGACTCACATACCTGTTATTGCTGAAAGCCTCTCCGAAGACATTCCTGTGCAATCTCTTCCTGACTCTACTCCTTCACTACTCCAATGATCCCCAAAGTTACTGTCATTCACATCCGCTCTGTGTTTGTTGTTCTATAACACACCAGTTAATCTCTGTTGTTGTTTGTTTGTTTCAATAAACACCTGCCACTGGGTTCAACATCATCTTCTGGGTATCTGTGACAGAAGACCAGACCAGCTAAAATCATGAACCCAGCAGGTCCGGACCCCTTCCAGGAGCTGGTTGATGCATTTTGGCGAGCACTAACTCATGCAACTGATCTCTCAGCACCCACAATATTCTCCGGCACTTCCGCTATTCCTCCTTCAGTCTATTCTGCCAGTCCCGTGGTCAATCCAACGCCATACTCTGGATCGCCGGAGAACTGCAGCGGTTTCCTGCTCCAGTGTTCGCTCGCTCTAGTGCCGCAGCCGCAACGATTTCCCACAGAGCGGGCTGCTAACATTATCTCTTTGTTGACTGGATGAGCGCTGCAGTGGGCCCAACCTCTCTGGGATCAAAACAGCCCAGTAACCCAATCCCTTGATAGTTTTACCCAACACTTCAGAGAAGTATTTGGGTGCCCGGTTGAAGATTCATCCATCTGCGAACAACTTTAAAATCTCTGTCAAGTTGAGAGTTCTATCAATGACTATGCCCTTAAATTCTGCACCCTGGCCGCCTCCAGCGGATGGTACTACCACAATCTACCTACTCCAAAACCACGAAACTCAGTCAAGGTATCTCTTTCTCTCAATACCACCACCATTGAGAGCCCAGCCAGTTCCAATCCTGTAGAAATCCCTTCTTGTTACTCCGACATCCAGGACGTCTTTTGCCCCCTACGTGCCTCACAATTACCTCCTCACTGACCATGGGACTGCGCAATAGACCTTCTCCCTGGTGAGCCAGTGCCTTATGGCAAAGTATACCCTCTCTCCATTCCAGAGCAAAAGTCCATGGGGGAATACATTGAGGAGGCCCTTTCCCAGGGCTACATCCGGCCTTCCACTTCCACTGCTGCTTCGAGCTTTTTCTTTGTAGCGAAGAAGGATGGAGGCCTATGGCCCTGCATTGATTACAGCTCCCTCAACAATATAACCGTTAAGTTCCAGTATCCGCTCCCCCTCATCCCAGCTGCCTTGGAACTGTTGAGAGGAGCTACTATTTTCACCAAGCTTGACCAACGTAGCGCTTACAACCTCATTTGAATCTGGAGGGGAGATGAATGGAAGACAGAATTTGTAACACCTACTGGCCACTATGAGTACAGGGTGATGCCATATGGCCTGGTCAATGCCCCCTCTGTGTTTCAGGGCTTCATGAATGAGGTGTTCCATGAGTACCTCCATCGATTCGTCATCGTCTATATCGATGACATTCTGGTGTACTCCCGGAACGAGACCGACCATTGTCAGCATGTCAAGCTTGTGTTGGAGAAATTGAGGGAATACCCCCTGTACCTCAAGGTGGAGAAAAGTTCATTTCACCAGAAATCCCTCCAGTTCCTAGGATATAACATCAGTCCAGTAGGCATCCAGATGGATGAAGGGAAGGTAGAAGCTATGCGAGCCTGGCCCACTCCAACCACCATTAAAGAACTCCAACGCTTCTTGGGTTTTGCCAACTTCTACCACTGGTTTATCAGGAACTACAGCTCCCTCACTGCACTGTTAACCTCACTTCTCAAGTCCAAGCCTAAGTCTCTGTCCTGGACCCCCGAGGCTTCCTACACCTTTCAACATATAAAGGATGCCTTCACTGCAGCTCCACTTCTTGTCCACCCTGATCCGAGCAAACCTTTTGTGGTCGAGGTAGATGCCTCTATGAACGGCGTAGGAGCCATCCTTTCTCAGCAGCAGGGGAAACCATCCAGACTCCATCCGTGTGCCTACTTTTTCAAAAAGCTCTCCCCGGTGGAGCAAAATTATGATATCAGAAACAGAGAGACCTTGGCAATCAAACTGGCTCTAGAAGAGTGGCGGCATTGGCTGGAGGGGGCCCAACATCCATTTCTGGTACTGACGAACCATAAAAATCTTGAGTATCTTCGGGAAGCCCATCGTCTCAATCCCCGCCAGGCACGATGGGCTCTCTTCTTCACGTGCTTCAGCTTCACAATCTCCTATCGTCCTGGAGAAAAGAATATCAAGGCAGATGCCCTTTCCCGTCTCTACACTCTAGAGGAAACCCTCGAGAAACCGGACACCATTCTTCCACCTCGCATCATTGTAAGCCCAATCCAATGGTCCCTGGATGATAACATCGCAGAAGCCGCCGCCACTGAACCAGCTCTGCCGGGCTGTCCTGCCAATAAGACCTACGTACCTTCTTCCCAACGGCTAACTCTCATTGACTCTGTACACTCCTCCTTGGGCACTGGCCACCCTGGGACCAATAGGACCCTCTCACTCATCCAGGACCGGTTCTGGTGGTCACATATGGACAGAGATATCTGAAGGTTCACCCATGGATGTTCCAAATGTGCTGTCTCCCAAACTCCATGACAACTTTAGGTGGCAAGCTCCTTCCTCTGCCCATTCCTCGTCGACCCTGGTCACACCTAGGGGTTGATTTTATCATGGATCTAACTTTCTCTGAGGGTTTTACATGCATTTTGGTGGCAGTGGATCGCTTTACCAAAGCCTGCAAGTTGATTCCCCATCAAGGGACTACCCACCGCCGTAGAAACCACTGAAACCCTCTTTAATCACGTTTTCCGCAATTATAGAATCCCAGAGGATATAGTCTCTGACAGAGGCCCCCAGTTCATCTCCAGAGTCTGGAGGGCCTTCTTTTCAATCTTAGGAGTAACCATCAGTCTCTCTTCCAGTTACCATCCACAGAGTAATGGTCAAACAGAAAGGAAGATACAGGAGATTAGCCATTTCCTCAGAACCTTCTGCTATCACCGGCAGTACCATTGGTGTCGTTTCCTGTCCTGGGCCGAGTACGCACGAACTCCTTACGTCAGCCCTCCACCAAACGTACACCCTTCCAGTGCATACTCGGCTACCAACCTCCTCTCTTCCCATGGTCAGGAGAACCATCAGAGGTACCAGCTGTCCACCATTGGTTTAGAGAGAGTGAGAGGGTCTGGGACTTGGCTCACCACCACCTGCAACGGGCTGTGTGCCGCCAGAAGTTTCATGCTGATGCCCGGAGATCTTCTACTCCCACTTACCATCCCGGGCAAAAGGTGTGGCTCTCTACGAGGGACATCAGGCTGCGGCTCCCATGCAAAAAGCTAAGTCCCCGTTACATTGGTCCTTTCACCATCACCAGACAAATTAACCCTGTCACTTTCCAACTTCCTCCCAAATATTGCATCCACCCTACCTTCCACGTTTCTCTTCTGAAACCTTATCACCCGTCTCTCTCTCTCCCCACTCCTCAGAATCTGATCTTGCTGATGACACCCGCCCCCCCCCAAACAGCGGCTACTCCTGGAAGATGGACCAGTCTAAGCAGTCTGAGACATCTTGGACTCCTGACACCGTAGGGGTTGTCTTGATTACCTCGTAGATTGGGAGGGTTACGGTCCCGAGGAAAGATCATGGATACCTCGAGATGACATCCTGGACCCCACCCTACTTTCCAACTTCCACAATACTCACCCAGACCGTCCAGCTCCTCGCAGACGTGGTCATCCATGGCGTCGGGAAGCACGTCCCTCTGGAGCGGTCTGTGGGGGGGGGTGGGTAATGTCATGGATCTGCCTGACACTCATAGCACTAATATCTTAACATCCCTCTCCCCTGAGTACTGATCACATGCACCTGCCTCTCATCACTGCATCAATCAGCTCCACTACATAAAAACCCAATTCTCCTTTCACACTTCGTCTGGTCTTGATTCAGAATACAGACTCACATACTTTTTATAGCTGAAAGCCTCTCCGAAGACATTTCTGTGCAATCTCTTCCTGACTCCACTCCTTCGCTACTCCAATGATCTCCAAGGTTACTGTCATTCACATCCTCTCTGTGTTTGTTGTTCTATAACATGCCAGTTAATATCTGTTGTTCTTTGTTTGTTTCAATAAACACCTGCCACTGGGTTTAACATCATCTTCAAGTCTGGGTATCTGTGACAGTAGCTTGGAACCACTGGGCTACATTAATTCTGATGGTATTAAGAGCCCGACAGAGTCAGACAGAGAAGAAAAGTTCTACTCTATTTTTTATTTTTTAGAAATGACTAATGAGTATGTTAACTAAAAAAGCTGCAGCAAAATTCAAAGTGCAAAGACACATGGAGTGCTTTAAGATAAAAAGCACCAGATTTTCTCACGCTTTGGAAGCATATGGACAATGCACATCTTCTGTATGTTCGTTCTTTGTCAGATATGAAAAAAAAAGTGCTTCAGATATTTCAGAGCAGGCAACCATATGGAGCAAGAGACCTGAGATAAATGAAGCTTGTCCAAAGTTTGTTTGATGTAACATGGTTCCCTATCTGTCACTCACTTGAAGTTGTGTCGATGTAGTGACATTAGGGATCACTCTTGGGAGCCCGAGGCACCTCTGGTCTTTGATAAAAGGCCAATGAAAATTGGCTAGTGGTATTTGCATGCCACTCCCCCAGACATACGTGTATAAAAGGAGCTGGTATGCAACCACTCATTCAGATTTTCTCTTCGGAGCTGAATGGTCATGCTCACTGAGCTGAATTCTCACGACTGTTCATTCAGCTCTGCTGGATCTGACGGCACATTTCAGCAGCTTCTCCCTCCTCTGCATTGGTGCACTGCAGAGAATGCCCTTGGGCGCTTCGGCAGACAAAAGAGAGTATAATTTTCTGAAAGAGTATATTTCTCTAAAAGAGCAGCACACACAGAAGACACGTCTTTTTAAAGATGCCTGTCTGATTGTGTGTTATTCCTGGTTGCGGTCGTTACCTCTCAACTTCAGACGGTCACGATCGCTGTCTTTCGTGTCTGGGCGTGACCCACACAGAGGCAGAGTTCATGGATGGTTCATGTTCTCACTGCGAGAACATGACCATGGCAACGTTGCGGTCGCGGCTTGCTTTTGTGAGAAACCCCAGCAGCTCCCTGCCTCGGTCCTTCTACCTACGGGTTTGAGGACAGCGCGGCTAGCACTGGGGGCAATTTGGGGACCCCAATGGGACCGCCTCTGCCGGGTATCCCCCCATGGACATCCCATTCCCCAGCACGCTCGTCTGCCCCGATTGGGCTTCCGGATGAGTCCGCCGGCTCATCTCACGGCAAGTTCGACCTCTTGTTCGGAGCCTGCGAAGCTGATGAGCTCTCGAACGTAGTATCGGAGAGCAGGCAAGTCCAGTCGGACGCAGAAGCCTCAGCTGGGCTCCCCTCTTTGGGGACGATTGCCCAGTCACAGGCTGATGCAGAGATGATGGACATGCTTTCCCAGGCGGCCATGAGTGTCGGGCTAGAGTGGAACCCTCCACTCTCCCCTGAACCCTCGCGGCTCGATGACTGGTTCCTGGGCTCGCAGCGCCACTCAAAGCAGCCGCGCCCCGCTCCAGTGCCTTTATTCCCGGAAGTGCATGAGGTGCTGACAAAATCGTGGGCACCTTTTACTGCCCGTCCCAATTTCTCAGTTCCCACGCCCTCACTACCCTCGATGGCGGGGCAGCCAGGGGCTATACGGCGATTCCCCCGGTGGATAAGGCGCTCGCGGTGTACCTATGCACGCAGAGTGCTGCCACCTGGCGCGGATGCCCTGGGCGGATGCCCGGATGGTCTATCGGGCGGACGGTGTCCACATTAGTGGTCCAGGAGCGCCACCTTTGGCTCAACCTGGTCGAGATGGGTGAGGCCAACAAGACACGGTTCCTTGCTGCCCCCATCTCCCAGGCTGGCCTATTCAGTGACACCGTCAAGGACTTTGCCCAGCAATTCTCAACGGTGAAGCAGCAGACGGAGACTATCCGGCATATCCTGCCCCGGCGTGGCTCAAGATCCCACACCCTGTGTGCTCATCGCCAAGGGTGTCCCCCTGCGGTGACTGCACCGGTTCTGCCGCAGCCCAACCCTTCGGCCCACCGCAGGAAGCAGATGCCACCCATCTCACGG
Source organism: Myxocyprinus asiaticus (assembly GCF_019703515.2). Classification (NCBI taxonomy): domain Eukaryota; kingdom Metazoa; phylum Chordata; class Actinopteri; order Cypriniformes; family Catostomidae; genus Myxocyprinus; species Myxocyprinus asiaticus. Next base: position 22,537,760 of record NC_059375.1, on the reverse strand, counting down.
CCGGCCGCCAAGAACCCACGAAGGTCATCAAAGCGCCCTTGAGACGGGCGACCCAGGATTGACGAAACCCACTGCATTGGAGCTGGTAGTAAGACCACTCCATCCCCCGGTGGAGGGCCGGGTGGAGAATCTTTTGCTGCCATTTCATTTGATTTCGCCGCATGCCCAAGTGGCTGTGGTACCCAACAGTTCAGCAAAAGCGTTGCAAGCATTCTCTGTCAGCAAAATGTGCCTGGAGTTCGGTCCAGGCTACTCTCACGTGATCTTGAGACCCCGACCGGGCTATGTGCCCAAGGTTCCCATGATCCCTTTTAGGGACCATGTGATGAACCTGCGAGTGCTGCCCCAGGAGGAGGCAGACCCAGCCCTGTCGTTGCTGTGTCCGGTGTGCGCTTTACGCATCTATTTGGATTGCACGCAGAGCTTTAGGATCTCTGAGAAGCTCTTTGTCTGCTTTGGTGCACAGCGGAAAAGAAGCGCTGTCTCCAAGCAGAAGATCGTCCACTGGCTCATTGACACCATAGCTATGGCATATCACGCCCAGGACGTGCCGTTCCTGGTAGGGCTACGAGCCCATTCTACCAGGAGTGTAGCGGCCTCCTGGGCCCTGGCCAGGGGTGCCTCTATAACAGACATTTGCAGAGCAGCGGGCTGGGCAACACCCAACACCTTTGCAAGGTTCTACAACCTCCGGGTGGAACCAGTTTCATCCCAGGTAGTGGCACGCAATACAAGCGGATAAGCCCGGGATTCCGGCCGGGTGTATCGCTTGCACACAGGGCCTTTCACCTCCTCTGAGCTGAAGACGTGCACCATTAATTCCCGGTAGTGTTCACAAACTATGTTCCCTGGTTGACTTTCTGAGGAGTGGGGAGAGAGAGACGGGTGATAAGGTTTCAGAAGAGAAACGTGGAAGGTAGGGTGGATGCAATATTCGGAAGGAAGTTGGAAAGTGACAGGGTTAATTTGTCTGGTGATGGTGAAAGGACCAATGTAACGGGGACTTAGCTTTTTGCATGGGAGCCACAGCCTGATGTCCCTCATAGAGAGCCACACCTTTTGCCCAGGATGGTAAGTAGGAGTAGAAGATCTCCGGGCATCAGCATGAAACTTCTAGCGGCACACAGCCCGTTGCAGGTGGTGGTGAGCCAAGTCCCAGACCCTCTCACTCTCTCTAAACCAATGGTGGACAGCTGGTACCTCCCAAGAGTGACCCCTAGTGTCACTACATCGACACAACGTCTCGTTCCCTCCATCAGGGAACTGAGGTTACGCAAGTAACCAGGACATTTGGCAGTCTGAAATGCCACTTTGTGAAAACTGGTGAAACATTCAGTTACTCTATGTCAGTTGGCCCGCTTTGAATTTCAGTACACATGATAGATAAACAACTGAAATTAAAATGTATAAATTAAAGAATGACTTTCAGATTCATTTTGCATATACCATCATACAGGATGCAAGTAATATACACCAATCAGCCACAGCATTAAAACCACCTGCCTAATATTGTGTAGGTCCCCCTTGTGCCGCCAAAACAGTGCCAATCCGCATCTTAGAATAGCATTCTGAGATGCTATTCTTCTCACCACAATTGTACAGAGTGGTTAACTGAGTTACCATAGACTTTGTCAATTCGAACCAGTCTGGCCATTCTCTGTTGACCTCTCTCATCAACAAGGCATTTCTGTCCACTGAACTGCCACTCACTGGATGTTTTTTTGTTTTTGGCACCATTCAGAGTAAATTCTAGAGACTGTTGTGTGTGAAAATACCAGGAGATCAGCAGTTACAGAAATATTCAAACCAGCCCATCTGGCACCAACAATCATGCCATGCTCCAAATAACTGAGATCACATCTTTTCCCCATTTTGATGGTTGATGTGAACATTAACTGAAGCTCCTGACACGTATCTGAATGATTTTATGCACTGCACTGCTGCCAAACAATTGGCTGATTAGATAATCGCATGGATGATTGTTGGTGCCAGACGGGCTGGTTTGAGTATTTCTGTAACTGCTGATCTCCTGGGATTTTCACACACAACAGTCTCTAGAGATTACTCAGAATGGTGCCAAAAACAAAAATAGTGAGCGGAAGTTCAGTGGATGGAAATGCCTTGTTGATGACAGAGGTCTACAGAGAATGGCCAGACTGGTTCGAACGGACAAAGTCTACGGTAACTCAGATAACCACTCTGTGCAATTGTGGTGAGAAGAATAGCATCTCAGAATGCTATTCTGAGATGTGGGTTGGCGCTGTTTTGGCGGCACGAGGGGGACCTACACAATATTAGGCAGCTGGTTTTAATGTTGTGCCTGATCGGTGTATAGGGTTAAAACCTCTCTCTTGTAGCACCACAAACCTAGTGATATTGTATCAGCCAAGAACCATGCATGAATGGCTGAATCTATATTTAATATAGATGATTACTGAATTTATATTAAAGTACAGTATATGTAAAAAAAAAAAGTAAGAAAAGAAAAACATGTTCATTACATTTCACCGATTTTATTTACATTTTATATGATGCTTTGTTGGAATTTTAAAAATAATATATATTTATATTAGAATTATATCAGACATTGGTCACCGTGCTCTCAAGGTATCGGTATTGGCTTCGACCATTGAAAAAAAACAAAAATCAATATTGGTCGACAAGGACGGATTATGGAGCAGGCTTATGAAATGTTCATTCTTGCACCTTTATTTGTTGTTTTTCTTACTTTTTATCTCATACCTGTGACATTATTTACTATATTTCTCGTGTTTTCTCATAATTTGGATATTACATCTTGCAATTGCGACAATAGGGGGCCTCCAAAGACAATGATACCCCGTTGGCCTTGTAGTACCATATTCAGTCCTTGACGGCCAACCACTATTGTTGTCATTCCATCGTGACGTGCTTTAGACATGTGCTGATTGACCCCTCTATCCATTTCCGAGCAATTAGGCTAACAACGTCCTTAAACATTTTGTAATGTCTGCTAAGACCTACTGTGGGCCACACAAGATGAATGCCATTCACGGTGTAAAACTGAAAGCCATCATCTTTCTCAAGTTCATATCTAAGACCCAGCATGAATATTTCTAGCTGCACAAAATAATTATGACGCAAACTGATGTCTGATTTCTCTTAACCTTGACCCATAAATGTTACATTCTTGAATGGCAGCAGTCTAGGATGCTTGAGTCAACACTACATTGCTTTGCTGTAGAACTGTACTTCCTCTGGCTAAGTGAGTCATATTCACTGGAGTGACAAAATAATTACCGTATTCAATGTTACCACAGCAGCGGCTGCTGATAGGAGAAGAGAAATCAGAAACAGCTCAAGATGTCAAATATAGCAGGTTCAGCAGGAGCAGTGTATTGTGTGCACGATAGATTAGATGAACAACATAGAGTATTTCAGAATGAAGAGTTGTTATGATGTACAAATAAGTGGGCCCACTTGTAGAAACATTCTCCACATTAGGGATGTCAAAAGTACGTGTACTTTAGTACCAAGAAGTAAGGCAGAGCGATTAATCTAAATAAAATCGAAATCACAGTATTACCTACTGTAGTGCAATTATCAATCTGTGAGGGTTGTGATTTAATTAAATAAATAGTCTGAACATGCTGCCCACTGTGCTGCACTTATGAATGTAGCTCTGTCCTGTCTGTAGTGTGTAGAGCTTTTTTAAGTGCACATAAATGGGGTCAGTGTATTACATATACTTTGAGCATGCATGAGGCTCATGATAGAGTTTTTAGTGGTTTCAGAGCGGTTCTGTGCTTCATACACACAGATTCTCCCACGTTCTGACTGACAGATGTGCTCTGAGTTTGGTTCAGTGTGCTACGTGCACTGACAACCTGATCATTAATTAACTTAATAATAACTTATGAATTATTATTATTATTAAATATTTTATCACAATAATATAACATTCAAGTTGACTGGGATCCAAAAAAAAAAAAAAAATAACAAATATGAAAAGTGGGCTGAGACCCGTTCACAAAAAAATAAATAAAAAGTACAGAGCAGACAGGTGCAATGTACAGTGGCAATGAAAAGTATATGAACTCTTTGGAATTACCTGCATTTCTGTATAAATTTGTCTTAAAATTTGGTTTAATCTTCATCTAAGTTATAATAATCAACAAACACAATCTGTTTTAACTAATATTACACAAATTGTATTGTTCTTGTACATACTGAATACATTATTCAAACATTCACAGTGTAGGTTGGAAAAAGTATGTGAACCTCTAGTCTATTGATGACAACAAAAGCTAATTAGAGTCAGGAGATGGCAAACCTGGCATCTAATTAATGAAACTAAATTTGAGGTGTGGGTTAGAGATACTTTGACTTAAAAAAGGACTCAAACATTGAATTTGCTATTCACAAGAAGCATCTGCTGATGTGGACCATGCCTCGCAAGAGAGATCTCAGAAGACCTACGATCAAGAATGGTTGCTTTGCATAAAGTTGGAAAGGTTACAAGGTTATCTCTAAGAGCTTAGATATTCATCTGTCAACAGTTAGACAAAATGTCAATAAATGGAGACGATTTAGTACTGTGGCTACTCTCCCAAGAAGTGGTCGTCCAGCCAAGATGACTCAAAGGGCAACATTGCAGAATGCTCAATGAGGTAAAAAAGAACCCAAGAGTGACAGTTTAAGTCTTGAAGGAATCATTGAAGGAACTGGTTAACATCTCTGTTCATGAGTCTACTATACAGAAAACATCAGACAAGCATGGTGTCCATGGCAGGACACCACGAAGGAAGCCGCTGCTTTCCAAAAAAAAACAAAAACAAAAAAACATTGCTGCTTGCCTATAGTTTGCCAAAGACCACCTTGACACACCACAACGCTATTGGGAAAATGTTTTGTGGACTGATGAAACTAAGGTTGAATTGTTTGGGAAGAACATGCAGCACTACATACAGTATGCCATAAAAAGGGCACCTTATACCAACATGAAAACATCATCCCAACGGTGAAGTACGGTGGATGGAGCATCATGATTTGAGGAAATTTTGCTGCTTTGGGTCCTGGACCACTTGTCATCATGGAGAGAACATTAATTCCCAAGTTTATCAAGATATCCTACAGGATAATGTCAGGGTGGCTGTGCGACAGCTGAAGCTTGGTGGAAGTTGGGTGATGCAGCAGGACCATGATCTTTAACATTGAAGTTAATCCACTACAGAATGGCTTAAAAAAAAGAAAATCCACCTTTTGGAGTGGCCCAGTTCGAGCCCAGACCTTAACCCAATAGAGATGCTGTGGAATGACCTCAAGAGAGCCATTCACACCAGACATCCCAAGAATATGGTGAGCTGCAGAAGTTCTGTAAGCAAGAATGATCCAAAATTCCTTCTAAATGTTGTGCAGGTCTAATCCGCAGCTACCGGAAATGCTTGGTTGAAGGATTTCCACTAAATTTCCGGTTGACTTCCTGTTCTGGTTGCTGCCGGCATGCTGCACGAGTGTTTGTAGCTTGCTAGCCTGATTAGCATTGCTTAATAGTTTTATACATTCATTGTTTTATCCTTTGCCGTTTTACCACGTGCTTCAGGTTTTTCCACCTTTCTATTGTTTCAACTGCATGTATTGTACCACGCGCACCCGTATTCTCTCTTTTGTCTTTTCCCGCTTGTCTACATCTCGCATCTCGACAGCGTGCATTCGTTTTCTCCACTGTGTTTTACACTGATTATTGCATCGATCTCAAACATCTGCTGATCTGGAACCACATTGAACCACATCGATCTCAAACCCTCACTGCTCAAGAACAACCATAACAACAACAACAAACAATTGCGGTAAGTCATGGCATCCGCTCAAGTTATTTCTTCCTGCATTGCATGCCACATGTTTACTATAGCTTCTTCCGTCAGCAGTGAGGGATTCACATGTGATAAATATAAGGAATTAGTCAGGCTGATGGAGAAGGTTAATGAGTTAGAGACATGCATCCAAACACTAGTGGAGGTCAGTGAGAAAGAGAAGCTGGTAGATACTGTTTCGGATGCGGGTAGTACAGTGAGCAACACACACACTTTGGTTCCGGCTCTAGAGCCCCCGCAGCAAGGCGTTTGGGTGACATCTCGGCGGCATACTCACCCAGCAAAGTGACACCACTCTCCCATTCCTGTTAGGGTTTCCAATCGATTCTCCCCACTCAGTGATGCACCCACTGAGAATCATTTTGAAAGAGCCTTAATAATTGGTGATACTATTGTAAGGAATGTGGAAATAGAGACTCCAGCCACCATTGTTAAATGCATTTCTAGGACACGAGCATCTGATATCAGATCAAATTTTCAAGTGCTGGCTAATGCTAAACATAGATTTTCTAAAATTGTTATTCATGTCGGCACTAACGATGTCCGGCTTTGCCAGTCAGAGATCACTAAAGATAATGTTAAAGAGGTGTGTGAACTTGCAAATACAATGTCAGACACTGTAAAATGCTCTGGCCTCCCTGCTCATAGTGGTGACGAGGTTTATAGTAGATTAGTGTCAATGAACAGCTGGAATGGTGTCCGGAGAATAGCATAGGATTTATAGACAATTGGTAGAGTTTTTGGGGTAGACCTGACCTGCTAAAGAGTGACAGACTCCATCCCTCCAGGGAAGGTGCCACTCACCTCTCTAGTATTTTTGGCTCATAGTCTTAATAGTGATAGTATTTGACTAATTGGGGCCCAGGTCAGGAAGCAGACAAACTGGTTAATCCGAATGTCTGCTAGCTGCCTTGAGATGTCACACAGGTCACATAAACTACAACAAATAGAGACTGTATCACCTAGATATCATATAGAGACTGTGTCTGTTCCCCAAACTACCAAACACAAACCCCTCACTAAATCATTTAGAAAAAAATGTGACTAAGGTCAAACTTGATTAAACAAAAAAGATGAACATCATATAAAGGTATGGCTACTAAACATTAGATCTCTTTCTACCAAAACACTAATTGTAAATGAAATTATTACAGGTCATAGTTTGGATGCGCTCTGTTTGACTGAAACCTGGCTTAAACCGGGATGGATATATAAGTTTAAATGAATCTACTCCCTCAGGTTATTGTTATAAACATGAGCCTTGTCTGAAGGGTTGAGGAGGAGGTGTTGCTACAATTTACAGTGAAGTTTTTGGTGTTGCTCAGAGGACAGGATATAAGTTTAAGTCTTTTGAACTAATAATTCTTAATGTGACACCATCAGATATAAATAAAAAATCTCTGTTGTATTTTGCCCTGGCTACAGTATATAGATCACCCAATCCATACTCAGATTTCCTTGGTGAATTTGCAAATTTTCTATCAGATCTAGTAGTTAATATAGATAGAGCTTTAATTGTTGGTTATTTCAACATTCACATAGATAATGAAAATGACACATTGGGATTAGCATTTATCGATATTCTCAACTCTCTTGGAGTCATAAATTGTGACAGGAACAACTCATCGCCATAATCATACGCTAGATTTAATTCTGTCATATGGAGTTGATGTTGATATTACCGCAGAGAGAGATGACATCTCAGATCATTACCTCATCTCTTGTTTGCTGCGATCAGCTAATGTCACTCAATCTACACCATACTATCATTCAGGTAGAACAATTATTTCGACCACTCAAGATAGTTTCACTAATAATCTTCCAGAATTGTCTCATACTCAGTAAGCCAAAAAGTCTAGAAGAACTTGATGTAATAACAAAAAATATAAATACAGTTTTCTCTAGCACTCTTGATAGTGCCCCCCCCCCCCCCCCCATTAAAGAAAATGTAAGAAACACGCCTGCACCATGGTACAATGATCACACTCATGCTCTCAAGCGAGCAGCTAGGAAAATGGAGCGCAAGTGGAAGAATACAAAATCAAGAGGTATTTAGTGGTGCATTGAAGGATAGTGTCTGTAGCTACAGACAGGCACTAAAAACTGCCAGGTCAGCATATTTTAGCAAACTCATAGAAAATAACCACAACAATCCTAAGAGTTTATTCAGTACTGTGGCTAAATTGGTTAGGAATAAATCATCGACTGAACCAGATATTCTGTCGCAGCACAATAGTAATGACTTCATGAATTTCTTTACTGATAAAATTGAAATAATCAGAAATAAAATTGGAACTATGCAATCAATTGTCACAGCACCTCAGAAAACAGTGTCTCATAATTTTCCTCACGAGCAACCTCAATCCTTCGCTGTCATATATCATGAAGAGCTAACAAAACTTATCAAAAAATCAAAAGCCACAACATGTACAGTATGTTAGATCAAATACCAACTAAGCTCTTAAAAGAGGTATTCCCTGTAATCTCAGAAACTCTTCTTAATATTATTAACTCCTCACACTGTTCAGGATGCAGACACACTAACTCAGTTTAAGTCTAGACTAAAGACTCATCTATTTAGCCAGGCATACACCTAATTTCTCCATCAGTTCACAATTAGGCTGCTCTTGTTAGGTCTGCTGGAACCAGAAACATTTATCATGATCTATAACTCTGCAAAAAATGTAATGGCATCTATACTAATATTATTCTATTTGTTTCCCTGTCTCAACCTCAGGATTCATATTCCAAGGTAAAAAAGCCGGCCAGATCCAGTTCCGTTCCTGCTTGGTGTTGGACTCCACTGCTACGTGTCTCTAAGTGATGACAACTAAATGCAGCTGGTGCCAGCCAGACATCACTTCAGTCAATTACAATGGACTTCAGGGGATGAACTGATGCCAACTCCAACCATAAGACATGGGATACTTCATATGCCACTGCCTGAACCTTGGATTTAAGATGGACTCCACCGAACCTCACCGAAATGACCTGAAGTTTGAACTGCGATGTACCTCACTGATCTCTGCCTGTATAACCTTGGTCTAATGATGGACTACACTCTTAAAATGGAATACATAGACTATCAATTAATTGCCAACAAAAGCCTTCATCAGCCAACTAACAAAGGACAATGCATCTATGTGAAATTCTGCAGGTAATCCAGGATTTACGTCAATGACATAAGTCATTAATCTTACAGTTGATACAAAATCTTTGTTTTAACAGTGGCCCTTAACACACTTAGTTTACTAATTTTAAACCATTACTTGCACTGCACACAAATAACTAATATTGGCATTATATTCATACTGTTTAGCTAGAGGGGAACTGGCCCCCATAGTGAGCCTGGTTTCTCCCAAGGTTATTTTTCTCCATTTAACCAACATTTTATGGAGTTTTGTGTTCCTTGCCACAGTCGCCTTTGGCTTGCTCACTGGGGTTCTAAATACAATTATTATTTAATTATTTATTTTTATACACAATTTACAATCATATTTAATCAAACTACACAATGATGACTCTAAGACTTTATAGATATTACAGTTTAATTTTCTGTTAATGCATGATCTTCTGTAAAGCTGCTTCGAAACGATGTGTTGTGAAAAGCACTATACAAATAAAAATGACTTGACTTCAATTTCAGGCATCTAGCTAGTTCCTGAATTATACCATGTAGGTAAATATTGCTGTTTATTACCATCATTGCTAAACTGGTGCAAAAAGTGGAAAACTAATGTCAAAATTATTTAATATCATTCTTTCTAACATTTATATAGTGAAAAGCATTTTTAACTAGATTTTTACTGTAGGGTACAATGGGGCTTAAGGCACACCTCAAGGAAAATGTGCTTTTTTCCTGGTCACAAAGTGTATCAAGATTGTGTGACATAATTTGTGCAAAAAGAATTAATAATGAAAGGTTTTTTTGATTCTTTTTTTTTTTTTAAAGGTGGCAAGGGAGCATTTTACCTCACACTTGGGGTCAGGGACACAACTACCCATTTTCGAGGATGGATGCAATACCTACATTGGCGCCGACCTTTCAGTCATCTGGGGTCAAGTCAATATGTAGTTCAAATTAGTTTTTTTAATTATTGGCCAATACATTTTCCTGTTTGGCCGATTTGTTTCTTGGGGGCGCCAAAAATCTCCTGCTTGCATGTGAAGCAACTGAGACATGTAAACGACCAGTCATGGTTTGTTTTGTTGTTACGTGCCATCGTGTTACTACAATAATAGACTGATGTGCAACTAACAAATAAAAATGACTTAACTTACTGTTGCCAAAGGTGGATTGTCCAGTTATTAAATCCAAGGGTTCACTGGTCTTGTGGTAATAAATGATTGAGAGGTCAAATGCCTGTGGTCAAAATGCCCACCTTTTCGAGATATTAATGTAAACGCAGTCAGTAGCTATGTTTCCTTCCAAGTTGTGAAAAACCATAATATCACAAAAACAATGAGCGAATAAAGGCGTGTTTCCATCCCATGTGCTCAAAAGAACAAAATCCTCACTTCCGGAGAAATTGTAGCCACTGTGACTCTTTTATTCATAAAATACCTGCGGTTTAGAGCACACAGACAAAACACTGTAAAGAACTTTGTCTCATGTCCATGTGCGACAGCACAGTTCTGGGAGCACTATGTGTGTGCGTTCCTATTATGGCATGCAGATCTATAATATATTTCTCAAAAGTCTCATAAACCTTCTCTTCGGCACAGTTCAAGTTTTTATTCGACTTATTTGCTCTGCAAACTCTATGCAGGCTTTGGATTTTCTAGACACTGTTGTTTCAGGATGACCAGAGCAACATTTCAGATGCGATGACTGGTCTGCTGGTTAGTTATTCAGTCACATGACTTTTTTGATGTGCATCTTGTATTCCTCAAATTCAATAGGAGTTTATTCTGGAAATGTGTTTTCATCACAGTTTATGCGCATTTCTTCTTTTCAAATAATAAATGTATCCACCTCAAGTGAGCATATATGTTTTTTTTATGTACATTTTGGAGATTCTATTTGCATCTTCAGAATCAGAATCAGAATCAGAATGAGCTTTATTGCCAAGTATGCTTACACATACAAGGAATTTGTCTTGGTGACAGGAGCTTCCGGTACACAACAATACAAAAACAGCAACAAGACTTTTAAAAAATAATTAAAATTGAACAAAAAATAGAAAATATTGAAAAGAAAAAAGTATATATAGAATACAGAATAGACTATATATATATATATATATATATATATATATATATATATATATATATATATATATATATATATACATACATACAAACATACATATACATATATACACACACATACACACATACATATACATACATGTACACATATATTCACCTATACACATATATGAATATATAAACATACATACATACATACATACATACACACACACATACACATACGTAGTGCAAATCTAAATACAAATCAGTTATGTACAGTGCAAGGGAATGTAATGGCAGAAAAGGTAGGATGTGTTGGATAATATAAAAAGACTAAGCTGTGTATTGCACATTAATTACTGGTTGTACAGGTGCTGGAAGTGAATTTCCCTGTCTCACAAACTACTGCCCGTCTGTCAGAAAGCTAGGATGATGGTGTTGAAAGCTGAACTGAAGTCCACAAAAAGGATCCTTGCGTATGTCCCTGGTCTGTCCAGATGTTGCAGGATAGGATGCAATCCCATGTTGACTGCATCATCCACAGACCTGTTTGCTCGATAAGCAAATTGAAGGGGATCTAGAAAGGGTCCAGTGATGTACTTTAGGTGGGCCAACACCAGTCTCTCAAATGACTTCATGACCACAGACATCAGGGCAACAGGTCTGTAGTCATTAAGTCCTGTGATTTTTAGTTTCTTTGGAATGGGGATGATAGTGGAACGTTTGAAGCAGCATGGGACTTCACACTGCTCCAGTGATCTATTGAAGATCTGTGTGAAGATGGGGGCCAGTTGTTGGTCCACCACAGGGTTGGGGGTAGGAGTCCTGTAATTCATAAGTTGTTTTATGCCACTCCACACTGATGCAGGGTCGTTAGCTGAAAACTTGTTTTTCAGCTTCTCAGAGTATCTTCTTTTAGCCACTCTGATTCCCTTATTCAGTGTGTTCCTGGCCTGATTGTACAAGACTTTATCCCCAACTCTGTAAGCATCCTCTTTGGCCTGACGAAGCTGCCTGAGTTCCGCTGTAAACCATGGTTTGTCGTTGTTAAATGTTAAATCCTCACAGAAACTGATATATGATGTAACAGTATCTGTGAGCTCATCCAGGTCTGTGGCTGCAGCCTCAAAAACACTCCAATCAGTGCAGTCAAAGGAGGCTTGTAGTTCCAGCTCTGCTTCATTGGTCCATATCTTTACAATCCTTACTACAGGCTTAGCAGATTTTAATTTCTGTCTGTAGGTTGGAAGGAGACAAACCAGACAGTGATCAGATAGTCCCAAAGCTGCTCTAGGAACAGAGCGATATGCATCCTTTATTGTTTTGTAGCAGTAATCCAGTATATTTCTGTCTCTGGTTGGGCATGTAATGTGCTGTTTGTATTTGGGCAGTTCACGTGTGAGGTTTACTTTGTTAAAATCCCCAAGAATAATAATAATAACTGAGTCCGGGTATTGTTGTTCCGTGTCTGTGATTTGATCAGCCAGTTGTTGCAGCACGGCATTCAAACACACGTTTGACGCGATATACACACTCACCAGAATAAACGAGGAAAACTCCCGCGGCGAGTAGAAAGGCTTAGAGTTAATAAAGAGCACTTCCAAATTAGGATAGCACATCTTCTTAAACGTTGTTACATCTGTACACCAACTTTCATTGATGTAAAAGCATGTTCCACCACCTCTCATTTTCCCCGTTAACTCCGCGATGCGATCCGCTCTGAACAGTTGAAAGCCCAGCAGATGTAACGCGCTGTCTGGAATGGCTTCACTCAGCCAGGTTTCTGTGAAGCACAAGGCAGCAGAGGTTGAAAAGTCCTTGTTTGTGCGGGTGAGGAGATGTAGTTCGTCCGTTTTGTTAGGAAGAGAGTGGAGATTCACAAGATGAATGCTCGGCAGCGTTGTTCGAAAGCCCCGCCGACGGAGCTTGACCAGCGCGCCTGCTCGTCTCCCTCGCCTGCGTCTCATAGCACGTTTAAACAACACAGCCGCGCCTCCAACTAAAATGTCAAACAAAACGTCAGAATATTCAAAATCTGGGAAAAGATTGACTGGTATATGCTGTCGAATGTTCAGCAGTTCGTCTCTGGTAAAACTGACTGGAAAAAGATTACTAAACACAGGACAAACAAACAAAAACAACAAAATAATAGAAGCGCTCCACACCGAGGCGGCCATCTGCGGCGCCATCATGATGTAACCTTGATGTTTCCATCCAGCAGTTTTTATGCGCCATCCCAAAATGCACATAAAAATAAGTGGATGAAAACCTAGCTATTTATGTCTTAAGTGAATGTAAGCAGACAGGACAAAAACTGTATACCTGTCAAATATTGGATTAATTCATTACACCTTGCAATTTAATTCTTTTTTCAATATCTTAAATACCTACTGCTTTTATATACCTGAAAAAACTTCAAGATACTTATTTGTATCTTTGTTCTTTTATTTTTATTAATTATTTTGCTAGTATATATATATATATATATATATATATATATATATATATATATATATATATATATATATATATATATATATATATATATATATATATATATATATATATATATATATATATATTTTTTTCTTTTTCTCTTTATATTATTACTCACTTTTTACTTAATTTCTTGGAAAAACCTGAACAAAGTGTGCTTAATTGAGATATACTTAAAGGCTACAGTCCATTTCTTTAATTCAATTTGTTATGTCAGTATTTAACATTTTATGTAAAGGAATGTGTTCCATAGAATATTCATTTTTGCTGAGGTACTGGAAATTAATATTGTGACAACACATACATGCTTTTACAGAACATCAAATCTTAACATATGTAAAAACGTCAGTACATGCCAGGGGTTTATTCATGTGAAACTTCTCTGCATCTAAGTTGTACAGTAAAGTAGAACCACGCTGGCAGAGAATTTTGCATGCAGGAGCTGTCTAAATGAGACCAAATATCCCATGCACTTCTTGTTCAAATTCTGGTCATGTATTTCACTCCAGTGTTTTTGAGGTACAATGTATAATAAACGAGTATGTGACAAAAATGACAGATTGTAGTGTAGTGCATCTGCGAAAGCCAGAACTTTGGAAGCTTCCCAAAATAAAAATGGGAAGCTAAGACTGAGAGAGACAGAAAGAGAGAGAGAGAGAGAGAGAGAGAGAGAGAGAGAGAGAGAGAGAGAGAGTAAAATAGGAGTGAGGTGGAATGAGGAGGAGATAAACAAGCAGTGAAAGAGAGAAAGAGAGAGAGACATACAGAAATACAGGCAGAGAAATAGAAACATGGATGTGCAGGAAAATGAGAAAGTGCCTCCAAACAGCATAAACTTTGAGGAAGAATAAATGTCACTGTTCCAAAAAGACTGAAGCCATATTAATCTCTTGGATAGCCTTCAAGCCCACCGCACATTAGAGGAAATAGCCCAGCTAGACTACTGACCCATTCAATCTTCCCTGCATTCCTCCGAATCTTTTGTACAGCCAAGGCCCAATGCAATAAAGAGTGATTGAACATCGCTTGAGAAACCACACATGGAAAGAGCTGGTTTACATTTTAATTATATCAAACAATAAAGCAAGACAAAATCGGTAGAAGCAGGTAAAGGCCACAATTTACTGGGAGGCAGAGCCATTTACCTCATCAGACTGTGATGGCTTTTTATTGATGTTAAGGGCACTGGCTTTGGCGAGAAGTGCTGTATAATTATGCTGCATCAATCTCAGTCGGACCACACCATGGTATTTCATGTAATTGAAATTATGGAGATCAGAATATAGAAATTAGATGCTTTTTTAACAGAAGATTATTATAGACCATTTAAAGATGGTTTAAGGAAGTGCTGTCTTTTTGTTCCTTGAACATTTCCTACTAGATGCAGACTCAGATTGCATTCCAAACAGGATAAATCACAATCCAAAGGGCACTTTGAAGGGAGACCAATCATGATAGTCATGCTGTAAGATCACTTCAAACTGTATTTCCAATAAAAATTACATAAAAAGTAAGTTAGGAATGACATTTATTTTTTTTATCCCCACACCTTTTAGCCTTTCAATGCTCTCACAGTGGATGGTAAAGTCTTCAAAGGGAATAGGGCATAGGGATGATTACTTCTGAATGGAACGCACCCTCATTCAAAACAACAGCGTACTTTCATATGGACTTTAACATGATTAACGTTACTAACATAAACACGATTGTCATAAAAAGCCATTATTAAAATGAGGACCATATTGTTTGGTGGCTGGATGCTCCCTGATGCCTGGAACTAACAGAAATAAAGTGTTTAGATCATTGAAAAAGCAAAGACAAATGGACGCATGAACCGCTTCAATGAACCGAGATGGCTGGATGGATACGTGCAGTAAAAACAACTGTAACACACATCTTATCTCTGGTAGGTGAACAAAATTTATGGCAACTAATTGTAAGTTTGAGAGGTAGAGAGCTCTAAAAGTGACTATCACTTCCATGAAGCTGTGCAAGTCATTTACTTTAACATTTAGTAATTTAGCAGACCCAGAAGAAAAGTATTTTTATCATTAAAAAATAAATCCTTACCTTGTCCGCAGGTCACGTAGACAGCTGCTTCATTGATTATAACAGGAGCAATCCAATATTCCCAATCTCCCCGCTGAGGAAATAATTGTGAGCATCTAAACTACGATATACTTTCATCGCCTCTCTCGCATAGATGTGCTCAGTATCAACAACATGTCTGGATAAGTCACTTCAGGTAAACGTTTGATGTTCTTTAAGAAAATTTGTTGACACTTACTTAAAGGATCCGGTAATGACACCTCATTTTTATTTCAATTTTTGCAAATATCTCTTTGTTCTGTTTTAGCTAGACTCTAAAAGGACGTGCTAGCCATTTTATTTTGACAGTTCTGGGTTGCCGCTAACGGAAATGCTTAAAGGCCAGACATGCACAGTAGCATTCTAATTCCTATGTCCTTGAAATGGTCTATAGAGTTTTTCTGCAAACCGGCTCTGGGACCATGTGCTGTTCTGAGGGCTCTGAGTTGCCAAGCTTTCTTCAAAAGAATTAATTTTTTGAGTGATGTTTAATTTGTTTTAGAGCTGTCAATTTAGCATGATTACTACTACTAATAAAAAAATAATACAATATACATATACACTGATCAGTCACAACTCCGATCACCAACAAGAGCACCTATTATGGTTTTTAAACGTGCCTAATTTTGTTTTAATGGTCTCATACAATAGATTTGCATGCATCCAAGGTCAAAAAACGCTTTAATTTGCTCATAATTTAAATTGCAGCATTACCTTTTTTCCCAGTGTCAAAAACGACTCGTTCAATGATCCGTTCTAAAGGATTCATTCTAAACTCCTCCTTTCAGAGAGCCTACTCTGTTCTGATTGGTCAGATGTCCCAGTCTGTTGTGACTGGTCTACTGCTTAGTGTAGTGTTTGAGGGCAGGTCAAAGATGTTCGCGAGCAGCCAATGTAGACTAGAGGTGGGTTTTTCTGTTACCAAATTACGTAGATTAGTACAGGAAATAAGTCTGGATTTACTAACGACTCGTTTCAGGTGTTCGGAATCGGTTCTTTCTTTTGAGAGTCAATACATCCATTTGTTGTGCACTTTGATTTTTGAAACTTTGCAGACTTTTTTACATTCATAAACAGCTACATAACACACTACATGAAAGGTAATATTTGAAAAACCATAATAGGTGCTCTATAAAACCTCTGAAAGTTGAAGTGAATAACATTGATTATCTTGTTACAATGGCACCTGTCAAGGGGTGGGATATATTAGGCTGCAAGTGAACAGTCAGTTCTTGATTTTCATGTGTTGGAAGCAGGAAAAATGGCCAAGCGTAAGGATCTGAGTGACTTTGACATGGGCCAAATTGTGATGGCTAGACAACTGGGTCAGAGCATCTCCAAAATGGCAGGTCTTGTGGGGTGTTCCCGGTGTGCAGTGGTTAGTACCTACCAAAAGTAGTCCAACGAAGGACATCAGGTGGCTTTAATGTTGTGGCTGATCGGTGTATGTATATACAGTATATACATATTGCTAAATAAAATTTCATAAATCTTATAATAATATTACAAAAACAATGTATGATTAATTTGCAGTAGGGAACATGTCTTTTTTAGTCTATATTTAGCTATAACTAAATATTAAACTGCTTATAATATTAGCAAATACAATGCACCTTAATACAGTTATACCATATCGTGGTATTTCTTGGGACGTTTCATACTGTGAAAATCTCATACTGTTAGACCCCTAGATGCGACATAATGGCCAACAAGATCAGTCTGCACACGAGAAAGTACATACAGAATGTCTGAACGCATCCTGTTTGAACAGCCCCAAGTCTACCTCAGACAGACTGACAAACTTGATTGGAAAATGGATTATTGTGGATTTTAGGTAATTGACATAGTGAAATAAACAATATATTGACTTCTAAAGTTTTCTATCAATGCTTTCATCTGCCACTAAATGTAATGTCTTTGAATGATCTTCATTTGGGGGCTTTTTCTGCAAATATTGATATATGCGATTAATTGCAATTAATTAACAATCTGATACCATGTAATTAATTTGTGTTTATAATTTATATCCATCGAAACATTTTATTTAGTTTAGTCTTTATTTATTAGTTGTATTTTATGTCCCCTGGGCATCATTTTCAGAGTACCTGACCTGTGAAAAGGAACAAGATTTATCATTTACCGGATGTATTAGACAATACTCTCTAACACTTGAGCACAGAGTAAAAGAGAAAATAGAGGTGGTTCACCTCTCTGCTTCTAATATGGTATAAATCTTTTAATCTCCTTTGAAGTGTAGAGAAATGGATCGGCAGAGCTTCAACAAAACGGTTTACTTCCAAGGATTTTAAATAAGTATGATAAATGAAAAGTCATACACATGTTGAGAAATGCAGGGCAAAAAAGACGAGCAAAGCAAGTGAGAAGGACTGCAATTATGCCGCCATTCTTCCTTAGGAATGAACTAAAAAATAGTGAAACCTCCAGGCAGATATTACCTCTTACCATTTTTCATTATATTTTATGCTGACACTAAATAAAGCCCTGAGTATTCTAGTTCTTTCAGCAGAGGTAAGGTTAAATGTCAAGAACAGAGATGAGAGAGAATAATAAAGTGAAACTCACCTCATCCTGATTTCTCCAGAAACAATCTGTGCATGCTGATTGGCAGTGTTGGGCAAGCTACTAAAAGAAATTTAGCAAGCTAAGCTACTAACTACTCAACAGAAAAATTAGTTAAGTTAAGCTAAACGCTACACTTCAGTGAAAGTTGTAAGTTATACTACAAGCTACATGCCAAAAGTAGCTTGCTACATTTAAGCTACTTCATATTTTTTTAAACCGCAGATGCACGGAGCATACCGTCATAGACAAAGCATCTAAAAGACATATTCACATGATGTTTATCAAAGCCATGGTACAGTATATTACAGTTTAGTTCAGTATACAAGTATACAGTATGGTGCAATACATACCGGTATGTGCATGTAAAAAAAAAAAAAAAAAAAAAAAAAATACATTCATATTTAAACATGCTACTTATACAAACCCATGTGTTCAACATTTAAAGTCACTATTTTTACATTTTATTTTTCATATTTATACTACTACCTCTACAAACCCATACCAATTTAAACATAATTTAATTTGCACATTCCTGTATAAAAACTCCACGTACATACTGTATACTATTCATCTATATATTCATCTATACAATACAGAATACAGAAAAAGCAGCAAGACACAGAATTGCAGGATATATATCAGAGGCCAAATTTCTTGCGTGTGTTTGTGTGAGCACATCTGGGCAATAACAATGTGATTTCTGATGGTATCAGATGGTAATACCATGGTACTTTGATATACAATTATCATATTTATTTACCATTCTGTATTTGCATGGTGCTTCAAAGTATTTAAAAGAATACCATGCTACTACCATGGTAAATTGATATATGATTACCATATTCATATACTATTGTATTTATATGGTGCTTAAAGGTAATAAAAAAAAAAAATACCATGGTAATTCACTATATGATTACCATATTCATATAATCTACCACAATATTGACATAGTGCGTCCAGGTAATGGTACATGTCCAAAACACATGGTAATGTCATGGTACATTTTTATGTGTTTTCATGTAGGCTAATACATGTTTTGATACTCTTTTGGTTGGAAAATATATTTACCTGAATAAGTCGTTTACAAGCTGCAAATATAAAGACCTTCGTCATCACTGGTATACAATAGGACACATTTGCTGGTTTTGTTTCCATTGATTGTAGATCCACTGCAACCAGCGTTATCTTTATTTTCCATGTTATAAAATACTCCATGAGCTCATTGGCAAGTGAGAGCGCACACAAATGATTCAACAGCATGCGCACAATCTTTCTGAGTCATTCAGATTGAATCACGAACTGATTCAGACTGCTTTCCTATCACGTGCGACCAATTCATTTTAAAGAACTGACTCAGATGAGCGATTCATTTGTGATCGTACATCTTTAGTTTTGATTCAAAACTGGTGATAGTAAACACCAGGTAAAAGGCATGATGTAGCTTTTGTCAGCGCTACGCCGCTACCTAGTCAAAAATATAGCTTTGCTACTGAAAAGCTACTTGATTTAAACACTAGCAAAGCTATCACCTCACTACTCGGAGATGTAGTTAAGCTAAACAAATAGCGAAGCTACTGCACATCACTGCTGATTGGTTGACAGAGTGACTGGTGATCTGATTCTGGCCTATTTGCCCTCTGGCCTTGCACATCTCAGAGGCTTATATAGATCTCCTCCAGTCTCCCCGAGCATGTGACACATTACCAATACATCTCTATCGTAATACTAAACGACAGTGCTGTGAGCCGTTGCTTATACTAATTCAGTGATAAATCATCGATAAACAGTAGCGAGAGGCGGATAGAAATGTATGCCAGCTTCATCGAGGTTGTGTGGCCTTTAAGCCCCGTTTCCACCCCTACTGTGCTAAACATCTACAGGAGTGAGTCTCTACCCCCTAGAGGTAGTCGTGTCAGGCTTTATTCTGACACAATGAGGCAGGCACTGCCAGACAAAAGTCACAAGTGGATATACAACAGCTCCTCTCCTTGCTGCGGCTTATAGTGGGACACAACAGCCTCTGTGAATTCATTAGGGATGTGGGGCTTCCAGCGGTTGTGGTTTTAGGTAAAACAAAACAGATCAAATTGAAAATGTTGTTTGCCAATATACTTAAATTTGCGACAGCTGAGGTAAAACAAACCACTGAGGGAATGTTTGTGGAGAACAAACCACTGAGGATATGACCAAAACTCTGATAGAAATCTCTAATGATGAAATGTTATTGGATGAGACAGATGACCAGCTGATGCTTGTCTGCATGGAGAAAAAAGTGTATGAAGATGGTATGAGGAAAGTATGTACAAAATAGATTAAACAGGAAAACTGTACAGATTATCTCTGCACATTTAAGTCATTTCATTATAGGGTCCTGAAAATAGCAGGCGTACTGCATGCAAACAAAATTACACTCACAAAGATGCATCAAAAACATATAGTACAACCAGAAGGGGTTTACTTCAGTTGTCTTTTACTTCAGTTGTCACAGCATACAAAATAACTGTCCTTCACTGGATCCCTTGTGGTATCCAGCTGAACAGATAGCATTGTGTTTGGCTGGCAATAAGCTCTCAATGTTGTTTTCTTTTTTTTTTCAGTCGCTTGATTTCTATTTTTGTTGCATCATGCTGGGAAGCCCCACCCAAAGTGAAATCTTATTAGTGTACACTCCACATTAAAGATGGGGGGGAATATTACAATATTTTACCTCACAATTGTTGCACAATCACTGAAGTCCAATGAATGAGGAACAAATAAGTAATAGATCACAATATAAGACCGTTTTGAATCACAATTAGGGATGTCCCGATACTGGTATCAGAATGGGGTCCGATACCGCACTTATGTACTTGTACTCATGCTCATAAAAATGCTCAGATACCAAACACTGATACCATCTGACATACGAATGTCAATGTGTAAACATTCAGTGCACAAATTAAAATCACGATATAACCTAGTGAGATAATTTAGCTGCAAAACCTGTGATTTAATGAGATAAATTATAGTTTGAATGTGCTGTGCGCTTCAAATGTGAACGCTTGGGATTGTGAGGAGACGGTGTTGTGCCGATGCCGGCTGCATGTACATTTTCAAGCTCCTCCTTGACTCATACACAGAAAACACGATCATGAGCATCACTTTGTAGCAGGAGGCACATCCAGAATACATATTTATTTAATTAAATAGCAGACTTTTGCGGTTTACTAATCACTTTGAGTCTCGTAGCGACCAGCCTTTCCAGATTAACCGTCATAACAATACAAACATTTCAAAATAAAAACTCAGTCATAATAAAAGCTCAATAATAAAAGCTCAATTTAAATGAAAAGTATGACTGAAATATATCACTACTGTAGTGTTATAAATATTCACTGTAATACTACAAAATCAAATCAAATCAAACCACTTTATTGTCACACAGCCAAATACACAAGTGCAATAGTGTGCGAAATTCTTGGGTGCAGTCCCGATCAACATAGCAGTCGTGACAGTGTTGAGACATATACCAATTTACAATAACATCAAATTAAAACAGCACAATTTAAAAGTCTGATATACACATAATTACACACAACAGTATACAAATAATAACATACACTGTACAGTATACAATACGCACTATATAGATACACATTATTCAATAAAAATAAAAAAAATAAAATATATAAAAAAGTATATATAGTAGTATATATAGAATGTACAGTATTGTACTGTATTGACATTCAGGCTGTCGGTTGATAGTCAGTTGTTAAGAGAGAATATAATATAATAATAATATAATTTATGACAGTCCGGTGTGAGATATAAGAGTAAGAGTAATAAAGTGCAGTGCTGATGTATTTTGATCGTGGGAGATCAAGAGTTCAAAAGTCTGATTGCTTGGGGGAAGAAGCTGTCATGGAGACAGCTGGTGCGGGTCCTGATGCTGCGATACCGCCTGCCTGATGGTAGCAGTGAGAACAGCCCATGGCTCGGGTGGCTGGAGTCTCTGATGATCCTCCGAGCTTTTTTCACACACCACCTTGTATATATTTCCTGGAGGGAGGGAAGCTCACCTCTGATGATGTGTCTGGCAGTTCACACCACCCTTTGCAGTGCTTTGCGGTTGTGGGCGGTGCTATTGCCGTACCAGGCGGAGATGCAGCCAGTCAGAATGCTCTCTACAGTGCAGGTGTAGAACCGTGTGAGGATGTGGCGGTTCATTCCAAACTTCCTCAGCCATCTCAGGAAGAAGAGGTGCTGATGAGCCTTCTTCACAACGACTTCAGTGTGGTTGGACCATGTGAGTTCCTCAGTGATGTGGACACCCAGGAACTTGAAGCTGCTGACTCTCTCCACTGGTGCTCCATTGATGGTGATGGGACTGTGTTCTCTGTCCTTTCTTCTGAAGTCCACCACAAGCTCCTTTGTCTTACTGACATTGAGGGAGAGGTTGTGCTCCTGACACCAGTGTGTCAGAGTGTGCACCTCCTCTCTGTAGGCTGCTTCATCATTGTCAGTGATCAGACCTACCACTGTCGTGTCATCAGCAAACTTAATGATGGCATTGGAGCTATGTGTTGCCACACAGTCATGTGTGTACAGGGAATACAAGAGTGGGCTGAGAACACAGCCCTGTGGGGCTCCAGTGTTGAGGGTTAGTGATGAGGAGATGTTGCTGCCTATTCTAACCACCTGGCGTCTGCTTGACAGGAAGTCCATGATCCAGCTGCACAGCGAGCTGTTTAAGCCCAGAGCCCGGAGTTTCTCATCTAGCTTGGAGGGCACTATGGTGTTGAATGCTGAGCTGTAGTCTACAAACAGCATTCTCACATAAGTGTTCTTTTTTTCCAGGTGGGAGAGAGCAGTGTGTATTGTAGATGCAATGGCATCATCAATGGAGCGGTTGTTGTGGTAAGCAAACTGCAATGGGTCAAGAGAGAGAGGCAGCACAGAGCAGATGTAATCTCTGATTAGTCTCTCAAAGCATTTGCTGATGATGGGGGTCAGAGCAACAGGACACCAGTGATTTAAGCAAGTGATTTAAGCAAGTTATTTTTGATTGCTTTGGAACAGGCACAATGGTGGATGTTTTAAAGCATGTGGGGACTACTACTAATAGTAGTAGTAATAAATATAATAATAAATGAATAATAATTGTATTATATGTAAGCAATATCTTGTATATTTGATGCTCTGTTATGCAGCACTTTATTTGACATAAATAACTCCAATGTTGTATTTTGGATTGTGCTGTGGTGTTCTGTATAAAAGCAATTCATTTGATTAAAAATAATATAATATTATTTTGAAAATTAATTGATATATTTTCATTTGATTAAAGTTTTAATTAATTCATTATTTAAACACAATTCTGATGATAAAACTGAAAAACAGTTGGTGTATTTAAAAATAAATAAATAAATAAATACCACAAAAAAAAAAAAAAAAAAAAAAATAATTGCATCGGGATGTCCCTAATCACAATACACTAAGCATAAATAATAATAAAAAAATATGTATCACAATACATCAACATACTATTGTATTGCCAGAACCTTAGTGATTCCCACCACTACTCTTAACTTTATTTAAACATCAGATTTGTACTGATTTGCTGTAATTTTCGCTTTCAGTTTAAATAGAAATTACTTGTCGCTGGACACTTGACGTGTCACGCTTGGCACGTAACACAATGTAGGGGATGAGAACAGACATGAAAAGAGAACAAACATCATAAAAGTTCATTTGTAACAGCAATGTAGGTGGAGATTGGTGACAGTAAAAACTAACTGGGTCAGGGAACTAGGCGTAGTAATGGAGTAATTTACTTTAGTTGTCACAGCATACAAAATAGCTACCCTTCCTTGGATCCCCTGTTCCCCTGGTACCCATCCAAGCAGATAGCATAGTGTTTGGCTGGCAATAAGCCCTTAAAATTGCATCTACTCTAAATAACTGACACATCATGAATGTCCATGTTTTGTTTTGCAGCCTGGAGGTTTTCTTTGTTTTACGATGTCATGTTCACACAAGCTTCATGTTCATGAGCATCACTTTGTAGCACGAGGCACATACAGAATACATATTTATTTAATTAAATAGCAGACTTTTGCAGTTTAATAATCACTTTGAGTCACGTAGCGACCGGCATTTCCAGATTAACCATCATAACAATACACACACTTCAAGATAAAAACTCAGTCATAATAAAAGCTCAATTTAAATGGAAAGTATGACAGAAATATATCACTACTGTAATGTTATAAATATTCACTGTAATACTACTACTACTAGTAATAAATAATAAATCAATAGTAATTGTATTATATTTAAGCAATATCTCGTATATGTGATGGTCTGTTATGCAGC
Organism: Myxocyprinus asiaticus; assembly: GCF_019703515.2. Lineage (NCBI taxonomy): Eukaryota > Metazoa > Chordata > Actinopteri > Cypriniformes > Catostomidae > Myxocyprinus > Myxocyprinus asiaticus. The sequence goes on along the minus strand of NC_059375.1, from coordinate 22,513,191 downwards.
ACTTTATTTGACATAAATAACTCCAGTGATTTATTTTGGATTGTGATGTGGTGTTCTGTATAAAAGCAATTCATCTGACAAAAATAATATAATATTATGTTGAAAATGCATTTATATATTTTCATTTAATTAAAGTTTTAATGAATTGACCTGTCACGCTTGGCACGTAACACAATGTAGGAGACGAGAACAGGCATGAAAAGAGAACAAACATCATAAAAGTTCATTTGTAACAGTAATGTAGATGGAGATTGGTGACAGTAAAAACTAACTGGGTCAGGGAACTAGGTGTAGTAATGGAGTAATTTACTTCAGTTGTCACAGCATACAAATAGCTGCCCTTCCTTGGATCCCCTGTTCCCCTGGTACCCAACCGAGCAGATAGCATGGTGTTTGGCTGGCAATAAGCCCTCAAAGTTGCTGAGACACATCATGAATGTCCATGTTTTGTTTTGCAGCCTAGAGGTTTTCTTTAATTTACGATGTCATGTTCATGCAAGTTTCATATCTGAAACAGACAAGTCAGATGTGGGATATTCCTACCAGATATCATCAACCTTGAACCAAGTTTTTCTGGAAGATTACATACAGTATAAAGAAAAAAATGGCAATGCTAGCATTTGTATGCAGTTGTGTTTTATCAATAGATAAGATTGTTTTTCGTGTTTTACATCGCCTGGAGCTTTTCTCGCTCTGTTACAATGTCTTGTTCACGTAAGTTTCATATCTGAGAGAAGTCAGATGAGAGATATTCATACTTGATATCTCCGACTGCCAACCATAAAGTGTTCCTAGAAGATTACATATAAAGAAACAAAATACAAAAAAAAAAAAAAAAAAAAAAAGCATTTGTTTTGCAGGTGTTTGATTATCAAAAGAGAATATCATTTTCAAACATCTGTTTATTATCCGATGACCACAAAAAAGGTAAACGTTTCTACTGACTTAATAGCTGAATGATGAAGTAACTGACTGTGTTACCACAAAACCTACCCAAAAACAAATATTCAGTATCACAGTCTTTGTTTTAGGGGTCGACGGATATATCGGATTTATCGATTAAGTTGCTTTTTGGAACTACCGGTTATCGGCAAATATCAAGAAAGTATTTTTATTTATTTTTTTCATGTTTCTCTGTGTCTGGAGCTGGGTGATTCTACAGTTAGAACGGCTTGGTTTTACAGTAAAACAGCGGCCTCTAGAGTCTCTGTCAATGTTTATGGACTACTGCACAATTATAAATATTAGACACTGTGGTGATGGGGGCATGGCCGAGCGACATCTGTAGAGAGTGAGGCCGGGAGAGGAAGAGAGGTAAGGATTGACACCTGTGGGAAATTATCTCTAACAGCTGTTCTGTGTTGCAGTGAGAGCTGGAGAGGGGTAAAAGAGGCAATCCAGACCACCGGAGGAGAGAGAGTTGCACAAAGCAGTGTGGATGTGTGCATTTATTTATGTGTGTTACGCTGAAAAGCCAACGTGTGTTAAAAATAAAAAGATTTATGTTGACTCTTCACCTGGCCCTCACTTACTCCTTCAAAGAGAGTTCGTGACTTGTCACAGTGGTGCCGAAACCCCGGATTAGGAGGAAGAAACACCGTCATGGAGTCCTTGCCATTAGCTGAATTCATCAAGACTCTTGCCAGCATCCACCAGTCCCAACATCAAGCCCTCCTAGACTTGCGTGCGGAGCAGGAGCTGTGTTTCCAGGTCCTGCTCTTAGCCCAGATGGAGGATCGACAGGTATTGCGGAGCTTGATAGCCCAGGGGACTACTCCAGCCACAACCCTGGCTGCAGCCATAGCCCAGTCCCACATCACACTCATGAAGATGGGGCCACAAGATCATCCAGAGGTCTTCATTTAGCTCTTCGAGCGGGCGGCTGGTCCAACACCCAGTGGGCAGTCCGATTGCTGCCCTTGCTGTCTGGGGAAGCCCAGCTCACGGCCCAACAACTTCCGGTCGCAAACATCATGGAGTACGTGTACCTAAATCTTGCAACATGTCGGCTGTAATCCCGAACAACACCGGCAGCGCTTCCGTACACTGCCGTACAGCGAATGCGGTCGCCCGTTTGCCTTCGCCCAACAGTTCCGCGATGCCTGTCAGAGGTGGCTGCTGGCAGAGGATCGCAACTCTTGGTACTGGAGCAGTTCATTGCCCGGTTACCAAAAGGAAAGTCTGAGTGAGTCCAGTGCCACCGCCCAGCGTCGCTGACAGAGGCTGAGGACAATTTGGCGGTGTATTCACGGCCCGACGAGCTCTCTCCTTCTCTCTCTCTCTCTCTTTCTCTACCCCTCTCTCTCTCCTCCTCTCTATAAGGTATGTGCATGGGGATGTTCAAAGTTACCCTGTAGTGACGGTCATTATTCAATTTTGGTGACAAAAGCATAGTTTCAAGGCTGCAGTTAGTCCCCACCTCACCCATCCACTAATCTTGGGTATGAATTGGCCAGCATTTACTACATTATTGAGGGGAAATTGTGTGGAAGTGTATGGTGTGTGGGGTGCAATTCGCCTACTCGGTGTGTCTATGTCAGCTCCTCGTCAGGATGACGTAAGGGAGGGCGAAGTCTCGGCTTCCCCAGCCCTTAGAGGATTCCCTGCAGGGGATTTCCCTCTGGAGCAAGCGTGAGACGAAACCCTTAGGCACGCCTTCGACCAAGTGAAAGTGATTGGTGGTCAACACATCCGGCCAGACATTACACTCTCAAACCCATATTTTTAGATTATCAAGGATCGGTTGTATCGAGTGACGCAGGTCACTCGATACAACTCAGTTGTTAATACCATGGAGCCATCAGGAAATGTTATTCCAGACAGCTCATTATTATCCGATGGCGGGTCACTTAGGGCAGGAAAAGACACTTAACTGTCTAATGGCCTGTAGCAATTGGCTGGGCATTCGCGGGGATGTTTGCAGGTGGTGTGCGGCATGCCGTGAATGTCAGCTGGTGAATCCCCCGGCCACCCCAAGAGCACCCCTTTCCATTGATCAAGGTCCCCTTCGAAATAATTGGTATGGACCTCGTCGGGCCATTAGAGCGGATGGCACGTGGACATCGCTTTGTATTGGTTCTGGTGGACTATGCAATGCGATATCTGGAAGCAGTGCCTCTGCACAACATTTCAGCGTGAAGTGTTGTAGAGGCACTCTTCAGAATAATCTCCCAAGTGGGGATTCCGAAAGAAATCCTAACTGATTAGGGCACTACATTTATGTCATGTACACTACGCAAACTGTACAAATTATTGGGGATTAAATCGATTCGGACCAGAGTTTACCAACCCCAAACGGACAGCTTGGTCAAATGATTTAATCAGACCCTAAAGAATATGAGTCGTAAGTTTGTGCACGAAGATGCTCGAAATTGGGACAAGTGGCTCGAGCCCGTTATTTGCTGTATGAGAGGTCCCGCAAGCCTCCACAGGGTTCTCCCCATTTGAATTATTGTATGGGTGTTGGCGCGGCGTGCTCAATGTCCTATGGGATAATTGGGAGGAGGGACCTTCAAACAGCAAAAACAAAATTCAATATGTTCTTGATCTGAGAGCAAATCTCCACACACTGGGGCAATTAACACAGGATCATTTGCTCACTTCCTCCTCCAAAGAGAGTTTGTGACTTGTCACAGACACATACACTGCCTGGACAAATTTTTTTTTGCATACTCTAATAATTCATTGGACCGCCTTTAGCTTTGATTACAGCACACATTCATTGTGACATTGTTTCGACAACCATATGCAATGTCACAACATTTATTTCTGTCCAGAGTTGCATTATTTTTTTGGCTGAGATCTTGAATTGAGGATGGGAGAGTCGAACTACTCTGTAAAGTCTTCTCCAGCACATCCCAAAGTCTTTCAATATGGTCAAAGGTCAGGACTCTGTGGTGGCCAATTCATGTTTGAAAATAATTCCTTGTGCTCCCTGAACCACTCTTTCACAATTTGAGCCCAGTGAATCCTGGCATTGTCATCCTGGAATATGCCTGTGCCGTCAGGGAAGAAAAATATCCATAGATAACCTGGTCATTCATTACATTAAGGTAGTCAGCTGACTTCATTTTATTACCACATAACATTGCTGAGCCTAGACCTGACCAATTGAAGCAACCCCAGATCATAACACTGCCTCCAGAGGCTTCTACAGTGGGCACTATGCATGACTGGCGCATCCTTCATGCGCTTCCCTTCATACCCTGATGCACCCATCGCTTTGGAATAGGGTAAATCTGGACTCATCAGGTAGCTCAGTTGAGGGAAATGTGGTTAGTCAACGGCTGCAGAATGATGATCCATTTGATGAGCTGATTAGGGATGTGCAAAACTATAGATTTTCATAATCAACTAGTTGGTCGGTTGTATGAACGACTAGTCGACTAGTCAGTGTTTGGGATAATAATGAATAATATAGGGTCTGTTATTTTCAGGTGACCCCAATCAGACGTGTTTCAGAGGGATATACAGATGCTAAGCGCAGCACATCAATATGGTAAATAACGGATATTCAACAAATAAATAAGCTATATAATGATAACATTTATTATATCATATTGCACAAAACTATCATAGTTAGAAAAGTACATGTCCCCGCATGTAAAGGATAGGGAAGCGGGTAATCGAGCTGCCATCGAGACGAGCCGCCGCACTCGCACCTCGAATTTGAAAGCATGCATCGCGTTCGACAGCTCAAAATTTCGGACCATAACAAACATTAATATGATAAACATCTCTTAGAGGGCTGACGGCACATCTACTGTTAGTTTACCAAGTCATTCATGTTTAATTGTAGGTATGTGTTTTATTTAAACCACCTCAGCTGCAAGTTTAAAGTTAATCCCTAACTGAGATTTAAATAAGAGTTAAAACTATTGGAGCAACAGGATTGAAGATAATTCAGATTTACTGTGAAATTTAAATCAGGATCAAATCGATGGTTAAAATGTAACCCTGATTATTTTTAAACAAGGTTTAAAGTTTGGTGCAACAGAATTATCATAATTATCAACCAAACCTTGTGTAGGGCTTTACTGGTTGTTTAGATCAGTGTTACTATCAGAAATAATTAATAATTATTTCTTTAGTTATTAATTAATATTTAAATTAATTAATTGAATCTAACTCATTAAAACCTCATATGGGGCTCCAGTAAATGTAGTGCGCTACGTTTAGGAGCGGGTTTGGTTATTAGCAATAATTAATAATTGTCAAAGATAATTATTCATTATTAAAATCAATAGAACATTGATGAAAATCAATGTTAGCTTTTTTTAATCCTTTAAATCAACAATTATCAAAGATAATTACTAATCATTAACATCGATGAAACATTAATTAAAAATTAACACTAGCTTATTGATCATTCAAATTCAACAATCATCAAAGATAATTATCAATTATCAAAAATCAATAGAATATTAATAAGGATTAACATTGACGGGGCAGGGACTAATAACCAGATAGTATAACAGTCTCAATATTAGATTGTTTTCTTAGGAAAATCGTCATCTGAAGAATATTGATTTTCGGGGAAAAAAAAAAACAATGATTGAAGGCTTGAATCCGAGCACTGACATCCCGTCAGCATGACACAGTTGTATGCAAAACAAACCAAAACACTTCTCTTTGTAATATAAACAAAGTTTATTTATGCAGTAATATCAATTAATAATTAATACAATGCAGTCAATAAACTTCCGACATACAACTACAAACTAAACAGTGATATGATTAGATATGGAAATCAAAATAATCCTATAACACATGAGGGTGTGTGTGTAAGAGTGTGTGTGTGTGTGTGTGTGTGTAAGGAGGGACGCGCACAAAATGGCGGACGTGACTCTCATGGAGAGTATGTCAGGCGAGACTTCTGGCCAGGGAATATGACCGCGAATGTGGGTGGAGAGAAACCAGTCAATAGTAGCTTAGGGACAAAGCTGAACTTTATCACGAAGCTATCTACTAGCCAAAAATGTGTGCCAGAATGTTTGTGAGGGGTCGCGTGTGTGTGTGGTTAGTACGAGAGAGAGAGAGAGAGAGAATTAAGTGACGGCCCCAAAGCCGATTTCGCGATCGTGGGAGAGAAAGCAGCTGTTAGTTTATCACTCAGAGACGCGGTGGACGGCTCGTAAACAGTCCCGCGTTCTTTGATTCTTTAATGGATAAACTCAGTTTGCCGGTCTCACCCGTGATGGCGGAAATGCACAACAGTCCAATGTGGTTGGACCACAATACAGCAAATCAAATTCGTGATAATTAATACCCTGAGTATTAATAATGAGCGGACATGGCGGTCCGTAAACTGTACAAGCAAAAACCTTGAAACACAAGAATAACACACTATAATATTCTATCTCTGCCCAGACGTAAACCTCTTACTTGAATCGCATGAGGATGCAGGTGGAATGTGTGTTCATCTGTCCTTTAACTCAGACTCGGTTCCTCGAGGCTTGGGTGATGACGGGAGGCCATTTCCTCGCTCTGTCAGCGGGCGGTATGGCTGCTGATTCTCAGCGGGCTGGCGGAGAAATCAGAAGCGATGACTTGATTGAAGATGGAAGAGAAATCTTTAATCTCTTCACTTCTTCAGGCAAACGGAAGAAGATGCGGATTGCTCGGCGGTCTCCTTCGGATCCGTTAAGAGTGTTCGGTTGAACACAGAGTAATCTCAATTCGTCCAGCGAGATGGAGATTGTATGGCCACAGTTTCAAGTCGGACGTTACTTCCTTGTGCCACGAGACTGCACCTGAGGGCAGCGATGAGCTGCATCTACCCACGCCGAGCAAAGTTGCTGGAAGCAAATCCCGGAAGCATTTCAGAGGTATTTCTACTCCTGATGATGTCATGGTTGAGGTGCGTTCTGTTGTGTGCCTCATCCAATAGGAGTTGAGAGTTCGATCCTTTAGTGAGCAAGGCTTCATGGGATTTGTAGTCTGTTTTGGACTCTCTTTGTTTGATTTTGGCGTGATTTTTATCAGTATGATTTATGACTTATGTGGAGGCCTGAGTTAGGTTTTACGACTGTGTTAGGCCTGCATTTGTCTTCGATCTGACTACATGAGGCCCAACACTTGATTTAATCCAAGTTTAAGATTAAGCTTTATTGGTGCAACCCACCCTTAGAGTGATCCTCGCTGCACATTCAAAAGCGCAGAACTGCAAGATAATATTGCATGTACACATCTAGTTCACGACATCAAGCAGTATAAGCTTTCTATCTGCAACTATTTATTTAAGCATTGTCAGACAGTATCAGCAAAATACTTTAATCTCTCCACAACACCTCACAAATACTGAACATTACTCACAGCAGAGGATTTAAAGTCCAACAGTGATCATCTTGTAATGTGTTGCTGATGCAGCGCTTTGATGACTGTAATAGCAAAGGTGCATAAATGGAATAAACTTAAAGCATTAAAGAGACTAAACTTCTTGCAGAGGATTTTTTTAAGCACAGCAAGCTATCATCATACAAAAATGCTCTCCAATAAGTCTCTCAATTAATTTGAGAATTGTGTCTCCCATTAAAACCACCACATCTAAAATATCAATGCTAGTAGTTTAGTTGGACAACTAGTCAATTAGTCAACCACCGTAGCACATTTCTAGAGCTGACAGCTCTGTGCACAGGAAGTGCAGTTGAACAGGCAGACTATGCTGTCTCACGACAGGTTAGCACTGACATTCCTTTAATCTTTTTTCTAGTGCACACAGACACAGCACCTTCCAGTAAAACACAGTGTGGTTAAAATGGAGCCAAATAGATGTCTGATCAAGGTAAAATAACAACCAATTGACCTCTCTTATTCTCTTATCACAAAGTACTTTTTCATTTCATAAGAATGGAATAATAACAGCACAATTACCATGGGAACTGGATTATATAAGAGTTACGAAGCATTGTTGACATCAGATCTTTTAGTAAAATATTACATCTCTTTGATCAGGAATGCAACCGACTATGTAATCATAGGAAGGCTCCAACAGGTTATAAACACTGGGTCTGTGCACTCAAGTGAAGTCCATGCATAATAAGGCAGACTGTGCCCCAGGCAACAGTACCTTACAGCGTTTGACACGTGAGACCCCCCTCAATAATGTTGCACCGCTCATTAATATTTCCTCTTTTTTTTTGGGGGGGGGGGTGTATTTTTCCCCTTTTTCTCCCAATTTGGAATGCCCAATTCCCAGTGCGCTCTAAGTCCTCGTGGTCGCATAGTGATTCACCTCAGTCTGGGTGGCGGAGGATGAATCCCAGTTGCCTCCACGTCTGAGACAGTCAACCCGCGCATCTTATCACGTGGCTTGTTGAGCGCGTTGCCACGGAGACATAGCGCGCGTGGAGTCTTCACGCCATCCACCGCGGCAACCACGCTCAATTCACCATGCGCCCCACCGAGAACAAACCACATTATAGCGACCACGAGGAGGTTACCCCATGTGACTCTACCCTCCCTAGCAACCAGGCCAATTTGGTTGCTTAGGAGACCTGGCTGGAGTCACTAATATTTCCTCTTTTATAGGATGTGCTATCACATGATGGTTAATATATGTCACATGGGGTCCTTAACCTGCCAACCCTCAACAGTCTGTTGCTAAGAACTGTCAAAACATCGATCAACACATGGCTGCATAAAATGTGCAAAGCCAACTAGTGCAAATTAAACTACATTGGTTAATTAATCAGATATTCATCATTTAGCAGACAAAACAGTGGCCAAGAATGAGAGGATAGACAGAACCAGCCAGAGAACAACAAACATTCTTTACCTGCAGTAATTCTGCTTGAGCTGTGCTGTAAACCCTAATGTTGTAATTACTGAAATAATCAAGTTTTCCTAATTAAAATGACTTGAAACATCAAGTTTTTGAATTGTAACTCAAATATCTACTGTATGTTCCTTGAACTTTCTTGGCTGAAAAATCCTTTTTACAGTATTATTGATGTTGTGTTGGAAATACTATAATTATTTCATGTGAAGTCACCGTTAGGGATCGATGTTTCCTTTCGTGAAGTTAGACAATATCTCCATGCGCATGTGAATGTATAGCTGAAGTGCAGTTTTGTGCACTTCTGAAGGAAAACAAGTTTATTTAACAATTGATTTCCATCATAATTTCCGTTCTGTGTGCTGCTGTGTTATTGTATGATAATCTTTTCTAAATTTTTTAGCTAATTCAACTAAAAATTATTTAAATAGAAAATCTGAGTTAAGTTTACTTGCATCTAGTTAACTTAAATGGTTAAATTCAGCCTAGGTGAACACCAAATTAGGTGAACTTAAGTTTAAGAGACCATTACTCACTATAACTTGTTTTGAGTAAACTCAACACTTTAGAGTTTACAGTGTAATATATAAGTGGATATGTTTTACTGTCCCTTTATAAAAAATATAAGGATGATGTGTGTTTTTTTCTTCTTTCTCAGCTTCCTGCTTCGCTACTGTTCGGATGCATCTGCTCACTGCTCAGCACTTTGCTCCCTTGCTTTTGCATTTTAATCTCTAATTTTCATAACAGAAGTTCAGCACAGTGCTCAAAATGACATAATTTGGCACCCACTCTATAACCATAGACTTTGGGGACTGATATTTTACTACAAAAAGGGAGTATTCTGTGAAAGCTACCAGCCTCCTACAACTGGCAGTTTACATTCCTGAAAAGGGACAACACAGCTGCCTTCACACAGACAGACGAGAAAGAAAATGCCTCTTTTCAGATCAAACTCCACTTGCTGCACAAACTGCCATAGACTTCTACAAAAAAATCACAGTTCTTGAAACAAAACTACTTGCAGTATTGCCAACCTTGACGGAATACACAGGAGAGTGTCACCGTGGACTCCCTCAGCCTAAATCCGGTGAGTCCTGTGAATCAAACATTCCTCGACAGGCTATACTGAGCTTAGAAAACCCCGCAAAACAGATGGCAAAAGTAACTGATGAAAGTGAGACCAAAAACCAATGGCATAAACAGGAAGCTAGACCCAAAGTTACTCGACATATCAGACAGTCACAATCATCGCATATTGCAGCACTGGCATCTTCCACTCCAGTTATGACTCGACTAACTAATACTGGTATTCTTCCACACCGATACATCTTGAAAATATATTTGAACCATTAATGAATGTGGTGGAAGAAACCACAAACATGATCAAGCTTAGATCACAACAGCCAGCAGCTAACACTACAGCTGGCAAGTGCTCAAGGTCGAGCAGGCAGCGGCATTCAGCTGAGACCACAGCTGAGCCCAGCACTCTGATAGTGGGGGACTCCATTATCAGAAACATTGGTAGTGGGGCTACTACCACTTGCTGCACTCCTCAAGCAACGTTTTCTGAGGTAAATAAGGAACTTATGAACATTCTGATGAACCATAAAACTGTGAATTTAGTTATTATACATGTGGGGAAAAAAGTATTTTCAGTAAGAACAGTCAAAACTCCTTAAGAGTGATTTCAATGAACTCTTTGAAACACTTGGGAGATTGAAAGTTCAGTCGTTCATCAGTGGACCACTCCCAGCCCAAGGAACAAATTTGTTTTCTCGGTTGCTAAGTCTAAACACTTGGCTGCACAAAACTTGCAACATGAGAGGACTGATAATTTCAATCTTTTCTGGAGTCAAAGATAACTGTTTAAATCAGACTTGGTGCAAACAAGTGCTAACGGTCAATATCTACTCCTCCCTCCTTTATCTATCTGCAACGTGCACAAATCCACTCAACCTGGATGGCACACAAACACCACCACAGTGTCTAGATGACCACAAGATCGCACTTCAGCACCTGGATGGACATTTGATCGACAAATCCCTCAATATCACAGCGAAGACACAACAACATGGGGCTGAGTCCCACACACAGAGAATACTACAGTCAGACTGTGATGACTTAAAACTGCTCCAAGATACAGGACCCAAGGATGATTTCAGGAAAAAAAGCCAAGGGAGCCAAGATAACAACAGTCTCTGTCACCACACACCTTCTTCCTCTCGTCAACATCCCCACTCTTGAGCTTCTTTGAGAAAATGGAGGAACTAGTGTATGCTGGTAGAAAGCTCTCCCACTCCATTGCTGTGAGCCCCCAGATACCAAACAAAAAACAGTGGGCCCCTCTACTACCAAAGCCTGCAGGCCCAGCTCACCCTCCCTCTGAGAGAGCTCTCCAGCCACTGCCACAATGCTAGGGTACATCTCATCCTTATTCTGCTCTCGATGAACAACAAACAACTGATAACAGCTCTAATTGATGTGTATTGGGTTCCCACTATGGTAGCAGCAACACTCACAAATGTTAACAGAACAAGCAGGAACCCGCTGTGCCAGTAGCTTTTTTCAATATCTATTATGTTAAGTGATAGAAAGCCTTAAGCTTTCTCAATAAGTATGGAAACCCAATGTAATCTGTTGCATATTAGAAGAAAATCCAACATTACTGTGGGGCCAAAAACAGATACTGTCAAGTTAGCACTTTTAAACATCCGCTCACTAAAGAACAAGTCGTTTCTAGTCAATGACCTCATCACCACAAACAACCTGGACAGTATGTTTCAAAATGAGACTTGGTTAGATAACAGCTGCAGTGCAACAGTCCTCAATGAATCAGCCCCTCCAAACTTTACTTTCATGAGTGTCTGCAGAGCTGTTAGGAGATGTGGAGGATTAGCGGCAATATTTAAAGATGTCTTTCAATGCAAGCGTCACTTGGTGATTACTTGACCTTTGAATAAGTATTGTACTAAAAGGTGCCCCACACATTCTATTTATAATTATTTATAGGCCTCCAAAATACTCTCCCGGATTTGTTGATGATTTTACTGAACTGTTATCAACAACTTCCTCTGAATTTGACTGTTTTGTTATTGCTGGGGATTTCAACATTCATATAGATAATCCTGAACACAACACTGCCAAAGAACTCAAAACAGTTTTAAACACTTTTGATCTGCCTCAAAATATAGATGGATCCACACACAATCGTAGACACACTCTTGATCGTCCATCCTGACTACCCTCGACGGCGGGGCGGCCAAGGGATAGAGCTTCCCCAGGTAGAGTGTGCTGTGGCGGTGCACTTATGCCTGCAGAGCGCAGCCACCTGGAGGAACCGACCAAGGCTCCCTTCCAAGGCTTGTAAGTTTTCTTGGTCATTAGTGACAAAGGCTTACAATGCCATGGGCCAGGCCGCCTCTGCCCTGCACACCATAGCCATCCTGCAGGTTCACCATGCTAAGGCACTTAAAGATCTGCATGAGGGTAGGACTGACCCAGGGCTGATGCAGGAATTGTGCACCGCGACCAACCTCGCTCTACATGTAACGAAAGTCACGGCACGCACCCTGGGTCTGACGATGTCCACCTTGGTGGTCCATTCGCATCCTCAATTATCTTGACGACTGGCTGATCTTAGCTCACTCACGAGATCTATTGTTGATAGTACTGCTCGTCCTGTGGAGGTTCTGGCCGTTGATCCAGGGCAAGCACGTGTTGGTCCGGACAGACAACACGGCGACAGTAGAATACATCAACAATCAAGGCAGTCTACTCTCCCGTTGCATGTCACAGTTCGCCCGCCGTCTCCTCCTTTGGAGTCAGCAGCGCCTCAAGTCGCTACGAGCCACTCACATCCCGGGCGACCTCAATACCACAGCGGATGCGCTGTCACGACAGGTTACACTCAGGGGAGAGTGGGGAATCCACCCCCAGGTGGTCCAGCTGATTTGGAGTCAATTCGGTCGAGCACAGGTAGACCTGTTTGCTTCCTGGGAATCCTCCCACTGCCCGCTTTGGTACGCCCTGACCGAGGCACCCCTCGGTATAGATGCACTGGCACACAGCTGGCCCCCGGGACTACGCAAATACGTGTTTCCCCCAATGAGCCTACTTGCACAGACCCTGTGCAAAGTCAGGGAGGATGAGGAGCAGGTCGTCCTAGTAGCACCCTACTGGCCCACCTAGACGTTGTTCTCGGACCTCACGCTCCTCACGACAGCCCCCCCGGTGAATTCCTCTGAGGAAGGACCTTCTTTCTCAGGGACGGGGCACCATCTAGCACCCGCAACCAGACCTCTGGAATCTCCACATCTGGCCTTTGGACGGGACACGGAAGACCTAAGTGGCCTACCACCCACGGTGGTAGACACGATCACTCAGGCTAGGGCTCTCTCTACGAGGCACCTGTATGCCTTGAAGTGTCATCTGTTCGCTAAGTGGTGTTCTTCCTGATGCGAAGACCCCCAGAGATGCGCAGTCAGATCGGTGCTTTCCTTCCTGCAGTAGAGGCTGGAGGGGCGGCTGTCCCCCTCCACCTTGAAGGTGTATGTAGCCGCCATTTTGGCACATCACAATGCAGTGGATGGTAAGTATTTGGGGAAGCACAACTTGATCATCAGGTTCCTGAGAGGCGCTAGGTGGTTGAATCCCTCCAGACCGCGCCTCATCCACTTGTGGGACCTCTCTGTAGTCCTTTGGGGTCTACAGGGAGCTCCCTTTGAGCCCCTGGAGTCAGTTGAGCTTAAGGCACTCTCTCTGAAGACTGCCCTCCTGACTGCGCTCACTTCCATCAAGAGGATAGGGGACCTGCAGGCGTTCTCTGTCAGCGAATCGTGCCTGGAGTTCGGTCCGGGTTACTCTCACGTGATCCTGAGACCCCGACCGGGCTATGTACCCAAGGTTCCCACGACCCCATTTAGGGATCAGGTGGTGAACCTGCAAGCACTGCCCAGGAGGAGGCAGACCAAGCTTTGGCATTGCTGTGTCCGGTGCATGCTTTACGCAACTATTTGGATCGCACACAGAGCTTTAGAAGCTCCGAGCAGCTCTTTGTCTGCTTTGGTGGACAGCGGAAAGGAAGCGCTGTCTCCAAACATAGGATTGCCTCTGCCCTCGGTCACCGTGTTTGTAGAACTCCTCTCCCGTTGGGTAGGACCTACCATGGGACTTCTCCACATGACATACTTCCGACGAGACTCAGTAAGTCCATGTGACATATTTCCACTCGAAATGCCCCCCCCCCCCCCCCCCCCGGCAGGGTGTGGTCTCCGCAGTGTCTTCCCTTTGGGAGTGACACCCCCCTGACGCACACACTTGTGGCCCCCAGCCAGTAAACAAATTTCCACTCTTTTTGGGGAGAAAAAAGAGGAAAAGAGGCCACGGCTGGGTTAGCCTGTCCCTATTTGTTGGGCAGTCGACTTGTTCCCAAAGGACCGTTCGACGCTCATAAGAGCATTGGGGGAGGTTACATGACAGCCTGGTGCACTGGCTATGAGGCACACAGTGGTCTGCCCATCTCGCACCGCCAGTCCACGTAACACAGTTCAGCTAGTTGTGGCGTTTTGTATAGGGACCCCTAGTGTCACTACATCGACACAACGTCGAGTGAGTGACAGATAGGGAATGTCTGTTTATTTTGACTCCATTGCCGTAATCGATTGATGTATTACAGCAAGATCCTCCAAGTCTGCCACGACCTTCGCCAGCATCACAGACATATTGGACAGTTGATGTTGAATTTCTCCCGCCGCACAGTCCAAACTGAGTCCTTGGTCTGCGGCCCTTTCTGGGGCTTCAGCTTGAGCACATAAGTGTCTTTTAATGTCTCCAGAGCCCAAGGATTTTGAATTCTTTGACATATTGTCTTCATAGAACAGTTAAGAATCAGGGTGTATCGAATCTCACCAATTTATGACACAAATAGTAATAAAACTAGCAAATTGCGCAGAGCTCACTGTTCACATGTCCAACCCTCGCATGGTGCCATCGGAACGGCAATCGATAGAGATTTGGCTATATCATGTATATCACAGTATGTAAATATCCATGTGCACATCGTGGCCATATCTATCAATGGGCAGGGCTTCACATAAGACTGACACAATTGACAAAACATTAACAGGATTATCCCGGCATTTAAAATTTTCCGAGGGCTACCCAAGCGAAATTTCGGGCCACTGAAGCAAATTCAATGATATTCTATTCGTGATCTAAACGAAATATGCTTCTCATCTGACACATGTATCTGTGTTTCACATCAGTGTTGAATCACTGAGACATTCACATCTCTCTGGAGCACGCAAGTGCGCGAGTCCAGGCTTCCCGAGTGCAGAGCGGGATGACTCACGCTACTCAATCCGACACAGACCACAAAACTTATGTGAACCAGTTGAATTCTACTGAGAATATATATATATATATATATTTTGTTTACCTTAAAGCACTATGGAGGAAGTCAAACATCTCAAACGGCAAGACAGTCCAACATTCTAACCCTCACTGATGAGGAAAAGAGCTAAAACACTGTTGCCTTCAGATATTCATAGGCTGCATTCCAGTTCAAATTTGTATGCCCTTCCCCCGCTAACTTCATTCCGTATCATGGACTCGGATGTACGTCATTGCTTACTGTGATGAGGAGGAGGGCATGGCCGGGCTGTAACGATGGATGCCTGGTACTGAATCAGCCCAATCAGCCAGGAGAAGGATAAAGAGGAGCCGGGGATGCCAGTTCGAGAGAGAGAGAGCCGCACGCAGCAGTCTTGTGTGTGTGTGTTTTGTGTTATGCTGGAAAGCAGTTTTATGTTGTGTTTTGTTCATTTGTTTATTAAAAGTTTACGTTGACTGCTCAGCCAGTTCCCTCCTCCTCCTTGCCCATCATATGAATCCATTACATTGGTGCTGAAACCCGGGAAGGAGGAGAGATGCGCTGTCGGAGAGCCCTCGCCGCTGATGGAGGGTCGCGATGCTGAGGAGGTATGGTCCGGTGGTACTGGAGTGGTTCGACAGAAGGCGGAGAAGCCCGCTGCCATCTGCCAGGAAACAAAGGAGCAAATGCCGGCTGCCAGGAGGCGGAGGAGCTGCTGACGTCTGCCAGGAGGTGGAGGAGCCCACTGCCATCCGCCAGGAGGTGAGGTCCAGTGCCATCGCCTGATGACGTGGAGGACTGCTGCACAGCTGTCTGAGGACCACTCGACAGCATGTTCGGGGACTGGCGAGCCAGTTTCTCTCTCTCTCTCTCTCTCTCTCTCTCTCTCTCTGTCCCTCCCGCTTGCTCTTTCCCTCTCCCCTCTCCCTCCCCACATCCTACTCATATTCACAGATGGCGGGGAAGACCGGCCGGTGAAAGGACGGCCGAAAGGGCAGCACCTCCCCATCAGGAAGGGAGGGGGGAGTAAGTAAGGCTGGAGGTTTTCCCAGCCTGAATCGGGTGTTGGGGATATGTGACGAGGAGGAGGGCATGGCCAGGCCGAAACGATGGACACCCGGCGCTAAATCAGCCCAATCAGCCAGGAGAGGGTTAAAGAGGAGCCGGGAATGCCAGTTCGAGAGAGACAGAGACACACACAGCAGTCTTTTGTGTGTGTTTTGTGTTATGCTGGAAAGCAGTTTTATGTTGTGTTTTGTTCATTTGTTTATTAAAAGTTTACATTGACAGCTCAGCTGGTTCCCGCCTCCTCCTTGCCCATCGTGTGAATCCGTTACACCTACGTTGCGCAAGTTCCCACTACTGGTGGAACCCGTGCAATGGGTTTAAATAGAATGGTGTAACCCCTTGATCACTTCACCCACTATAGAGCATGCAATAAGGCTGATGTCATTTTGTGAAAGTATTTGCCGATTTTTGAACATGAGAACACATCTTCCCAGGTTCAGGTTAAGTTCAGTTGTAATTTCAGGGGCTTATATATAAATATTGTCTGTTAAGAAAAAAGACACTTTTCATTAGAATTACTTGTTAAATAATTATTGTTGACTCAACATATTGCCTCAAAAGGATTTGACTGTAATAACAAATGATAAATGCTTTACCTTTATTGTTTTATTATTATTTATTATTATATGAATTATAAGTATTTATAATAAAAATTTCTCTAGCCTTATCCGCCATCTCGGATTTATTTTTCCAATCATGGAAAATCAAGCTCATCATGGTGCATTCTGGGATTGCCTCCCCAAGGAAGGATATATATGATGATACCTTTGGCCAAAACGAGATATCTTAGGAGGCAGCATAATTAAGATACCTACCTTTTGGAACAGCCTTCCACCAGGAGCGAACCTATGATATCTTAAAGTGCTGCCTATGGAGGCAGCTCACTAGGTTTGGAACAGACCCATAGTATTAAAAAAAGACTCAAGTTTAACAGAACCAGAGGCAATATTCCATTTGAATGCATATGTCCAGTGTGTGCTCCATGATAATGATGAGGATGGCATAATAATCATTCTATGTGGAGCAAGAGGGAGATGATTTATACTCTTCTTTTCTCCCATTTGCATCTTATTAAGTAACTGCCTGCTTGTCATGGCCAGACAGAAATTAAGGTACAGAAGATAAGAACTTTAGGTTAAGAATCATTACACCAAGAGAGATGAATTCTTTGATGAAGATGACAGCAAATCCATTGAGCGCACCTTCATCAAGGTCTGCATTGATCTTTTGGCACAGAGCAGCCTGGAAAATGCATAGATGTCCTGCAGTTAAGCAACCTGGGAGCTGAGCTGTTTCATCAAGTACATGAGTTATGAGTTTACCTAAACACTGTCATGTCATGTCAGACTTTAATAGAAGGTCATGTACTGTATCGCACTGAATTCATCTAAACTCTTATTTATATTTTGACTCCCTAAAATAATTTTATCATTCTTGAAAGCTATTGTGTCAACTTTGGAAGATTCAAAATATAGTGTGCAAGTCGTATGGACTGCTTGTATGGTTTTGTTTGGGAGATTTTTTGGAGCTAATTTTTGGAGCCATGGCTGTTGAATGGAAAAGATCTGTGTGACAATTCTGCAAAATTCTCCCTTTGTGTTCCACTGACAAAAATAAAAGCATATGGGTTTAGAAGGTCAGTAAATAATCACAGAATTTTCATTTTCGGATGAACTATTCCTTTAAGGCTTCCTGAAAGCAGTATACTAATTGTTTTTTGAAGATAATGCCCACTTGATACATCTTGAGATCAATACAGCTAATGTACCAAGTGTGAATCAAAATATACAAGTTCTGTTGAGGGCAGTAAAATAAAGCTGTGAAGAAAATATCATGGTTTCTTGTGTAACCTCCATTCCCTGATGGAGGGAATGAGACGTTGTGTCAATGTAGTGACATTAGGGGTCACTCTTGGGAGCCCGAGACACCTCTGGTCTTTGATAAAAGGCCAATGAAAATTGGCGAGTGGTATTTGCATGCCACTCCCCCGGACATACGGGTATAAAAGGAGCTGGTATGCAACCATTCATTCAGGTTTTATGATGAGGAGCCGATATAAGGTCCGGCCATTTCAGTGGGTAGTTCAGCGTTGTGGCAGGAGGGACACAACGTCTCATTCCCTCCATCAGGGAACGGAGGTTACACAAGTAACCATGACGTTCCCTATCTGTCACTCACTCGATGTTGTGTCGATGTAGTGACACTAGGGGTCCCTATACGAAATGCCACAACTGGCTGAACTGTGATACGTGAACTGGCGGTGTGTGGTGGGTAGACTACTGTGTGCCTCATAGCCAGCACAAACAGGTCAACGCATAACCTCCCCCAACATAGTTATGAGTGTCAAACGGCCCTTTGGGGACAAGTCGACTACCCAAAAGATAGAGACAGGCTAACCCAGTCGTGGCCTTTTCCCCTTCTCTTTTTCCACTCCCTAAAAAAGAAGGGGAATTATCCAACTGGGCCGCCAGGTCTAGTCAGGGGGTGTCCCTCCCAAGGGGAAGACACTGCGGAGACCACACCTTGCCCAAAGAGAGGGGGGATATTTAAGTGGAAGAATACGTCACATGGTCTTTCCAACCATGTGGAGAGTGTTCAAGTTAGATCCTACCCAACGGGGGAGGAGTTACTACAAACATGGAGACTGGGGTAGAGGGGTTCTGCCCAAGGAAGACGCAGTTTTCCAACAGGGAAACGAATTAGCAGAAGATATATATCGCATGGGGTTAGCCTTACAGAGAACCGCCACATGCGGAGCACCTACCCTAGAACAGGACTCTTAGTTAGCATGTAAACTGGGCCGGCAGCGAGTCTCTCCGAATACTCGACTGCCACAGGGCTCAGAGGAAGTCAACCAGGGAACAAAGCTTGTGAACACTACTTGGAATTAATGGCGCACATATTCATCTCAAAAGGAGGTGGAAGGTGCTATGTGCAAGCGATACACCCGGCCGGCTATCCCGGGCTTATCCGCTTGTATTGCGTGCCACTACCTGGGACGAAACTGGTTCCACCCGGAGGTTGTAGAACCTTGCAAAGGTGTTGGGTGTTGCCCTGCCTGCTGCTCTGCAAATGTCTGTTAGAGAGGCACCCCTGGCCAGTGCCCAGGAAGCCGCTACACCCCTGGCAGAATGGGCTCGTAGCCCTACCGGGGGCGGCATGTCCTGGGCGTGATATGCCATAGTTATGGCGTCATTGAGCCAGTGGGCGATCCTCTGCTTGGAGACAGTGCTTCCTTTCCGCTGTGCACCAACGCAGACAAAGAGCTGCTCAGAGATCCTAAAGCTCTGCGTGCGATCCAAATAGATGTGTAAAGTGCGCACGGGACACAGCAACGACAGGGCTGGGTCTGCCTCCTCCTGGGACAGCACTTGCAGGTTCACCACCTGGTCCCAAAAAGGGGTCGTGGGAACCTTGGGCACATAGCCCGGTCTGGGTCTCAGGATCACGTGAGAATAACCTGGACCGAACTCCAGGCACGTTTCGCTGACAGAGAATGCTTGCAGGTCTCCTACCCTCTTGATAGAAGTGAGCGCAGTCAGGAGGGCAGTCTTCAAGGAGAGTGCCTTAAGCTCGGCTGACTGCAAAGGCTCAAAGGGGGCTCTCTGTAGACCCTGAAGAACTACAGAGAGGTCCCATGAGGGAACGAGGCCCAGTCTGGAGGGATTCAGCCTCCTGGCGCCTCTCAGAAACCTGATGATCAGGTCATGCTTCCCTAAGGACTTACCGTCGACTGCGACATGGTGTGCTGCTATGACGGCAACGTACACCTTCAAGGTGGAAGGGGTCAGCCTCCCTTCCAACCTCTCCTGCAGGAAGGAAAGCACTGATCTGACTGCGCATCTCTGGGGGTCTTCCCATCGGAAAGAACACCACTTAGCGAACAGACACCACTTAAAGGCATACAGGTGCCTCGTAGAGGGGGCCCTAGCCTGAGTGATCGTGTCTACCACCGCAGGTGGGCCATCCAGGGGCCAGACATGGAGATTCCAGAGGTCTGGAGAAAGAAGGTCCTTCCTCAGGGGAATTCGCTGGAGGGGGAGCTGTCGTGAGGAGCGTGAGGTCTGAGAACCACGTCTGGGTGGGCCAGTAGGGTGCTACCAGGACGACCTGCTCCTCGTCCTCCCTGAACTTGCACAGGGTCTGTAAAAGTAGGCTCACTGAGGGAAATGCATATTTGCGCAGGCCAGGGGGCCAGCTGTGTGCCAGTGCATCTATGCCGAGGGGAGCATCGGTGAGGGTGTACCAGAGCAGGCAGTGGGAAGATTCTTGGGAGGTGAACAGGTCTACCTGTGCCCGTCCGAACTGACTCCAAATCAGCTGGACCACCTGAGGGTGGAGTCTCCACTCTCCCCTGAGGGTAGACCGCCTTGGCGGTTGACATATGCTACCGTTGCCGTGTTGTCTGTCCGAACTAACACGTGCTTGCCCTGGATCAACGGCCGAAACCTCCGCAGGGTGAGCAGAATTGCCAACAACTCGAGGCAGTTGATGTGCCAATGCAGTCGCGGGTCCGTCCACAGGCCGGCGGCTGTGTGCCCGTTGCAAACAGCACCCCAGCTTGTTTTGGAGGCATCCGTCGTGACCACGACGCACCTGGAGACCAGTTCTAGGGGAACACCTGCCCTTGTGTGCCGCTCTTTTAGAGAAATATACTCTTTTAGAGGAAAGGGCTCTATCAGAAAATATACTCTCTTTGTTTTCTGCCGAAGCGCCCAGAGGCGTTATCTGCAGTGCACCAGTGCAGAGGAGGGAGAAGCCACTGAAATGCACCATCAGATCCATCAGAGGTGAATGAACAGTAGAATTCAGCTCAGTGAGCATGACCGTTCGGCTCCGAAGAGAAAATCTGAATGAGTGGTTGCATACCAGCTCCTTTTATACCCGTATGTCCAGGGGAGTGGCATGCAAATACCAGAATAGAAATTATGTTTTAATAGTTGTCTTTCTTGCATTTGCAGACATTGCTCACGAGCAACAGAACGTATTTAAACAAAAGTTGCAAAAAGGAACGCTTTGATGATTTTAAATGCATTGTCGAAAAACACAAAAGGAAGTATACACAACTGACAAGCTAAGAGGCTGTTCCTCAGTCATTGCTACATCGGTTGCCTGACTCTGGCAAAAAAAAATAAAAAAAATAATTTAAAAAATTGGATAGCAAAGTGACAGGCATAGAAACTACAGAGGGAGAGAAAAGTTTAAGCGCTGAGAGTTAGGGTAGGAAGAACGGCTGATATGACTAATATTTCAATGTGAGGAAGGGATAAAAGGCCCTTTCCGTTATGTCTGGATCCTTCATTCTCAGACATTAAGGCAAGAGAGATGGGCAGCTGAAATAGAATTTTAAGGGCTTCTGTAAGACATTTCAAACCTTTTCAGAGCAAGCTTTGTAAATGAATGGAAAAATATTGAACCAATATTGAAAGCAAGAGCACGTTTCCTAGCAATAATAAGGAGATGGGAAAGAACTGAATAATCTTAATATGACTTAAAATACAGTAAGAGCAACCTTAGGGGAACTCATTGAAACATCCCATGTTTTCCTTAATTAAAAGTAATGTACATAAAGAAGTGCAATGTTCCCCAGAAACTCGTTAACATATAAACATTTTAATTTTCTACATTTTGGCCCGGTGGTCTGCCAATGTGAAACCTAAATAGTTGCGTTAATTGAATACAGATGTCTTGATTCCTGTGAATTACCTGTCTGATTAACACATTTCTCATTTCTCATTACATGTAATACAAATATCAACACAATGCATAGGGTGATTATAATATTTTCTTAAACACACATTAAATGCTGCAAAACTAAGGCTAAGGTTTTTACCATCTAGCACAAAACCAGATCATAGAGATACTGGCTTAATTTTCTGTTCAGTCCTACAGTGGCAATATATATAAAAAAATAAAAAAAATAAAATAAAAAAAAGATAGCATCAAAACATCTGTATATGTATAAATATGGGTGTTTCTCAATTCTAAGAATGCAAAGAACAGACTTGCATTCTTGTGTACACCAGACTTGTCAAGCCACCGTGGAAGAATGAACTCGTAAGGACAGGAGGATGTAGAGCGCATCTATTGCAAGCTTTGAAATGTGTTGTGATCTTCCTGCATTTAACCGTTACAGCTCTTTCGAAGCCAGTAAAAGAACTTCTGGCATTATCACACCAATGAGAGCATTCTTATCATCCCAACGGTGAGGTTTTGCAGGACTAGTTACACGTTAAAATAATGAAGTCTGTAAACACTTGTTTCCTCCATGTGTTTATTACCATAATAAAATAATGCCCAACAAAACAACCAATACTGACACTCACAAGCCATCAGACTTTCGCGAGCATTCAGTGGGAAACTCTTGAGGTAAAACCACTGATACATATATGATATTGTGGGTAAAACACAACAATAAATGTCCTTCGTCTGCCAACCTAGTACCAGGTTCTTGCCCACAAGTCACCATCCGATGCATCCTTAATATTCGGCCTTATCAAGAGCACATCTGGGTAATATTATGTATTCTAGGTACTTGTGTTCTTGTGGACTGGAATTGAACTTCGGCAGTGGATGATGACATCGAACAAGTCCACAAGAGCGTAAGAACACAAAAGAATGCACATTGAGAACCAGCCTGTCTAAATCGATGGACAGATTTAGGCTTTTAATAGACAGTACATCTAATGAATGTTGTGGTGTAGTATTCTGCACGGTATGTTGAGACATTTTCAAGCAGACCTGTATGCATTCTGAACCAATCAGGCATTCTGACAGCTGGCCAGAGGGCTCTTGCACGTGTCAATCAGGAGAGAGGAGAGGCGTCACCGCAGGACTCTTCAGCATGCTAACATTCACACTTACAAACATTTTATACCTTGTTCTCTTGTCACTTGATTTCCTTATCAACTAGCTTTGCTCTTGTGTTTGTTAATGTAATCTCTGTGTGTCATCGTTCTGGTAATACAATCACAAAAGTTACCATAACCTCAAACTCACTACTGCTTAATGTTTTCAGTGGCTGCAGGTGAAGATAATGCATTAGGGGATCAATAGCACTTAGCTGTAACCTCACTAGCACACTAGTAGCACACGATTGCTACTGATTACTGTACATACGCTTATACACAGCAGAGAAAATATAACGCTTTGAAGCTATGCTATTTATCTTTAGATTAACGTCTGCTTTAACTTAAAGGGATAGTTCTGTGGAAAACACAAGGAGATATAAGGCATAATGTTAGCATAATGTTATAAGGCATAAAGTCAACATTCACTTCCATTGTACAGAAAAAGATACAATGAAAGTGAATGGTGACTACGGCTAAAGTTCTTCCCTAACATTTGTTTTAGTGTTCAACAAAAGAAAGTAAGCTGGGTTTGGAACAATGAAAAACCAATTTTCTAAGGTGTCAATTTGGTTTGGGAATCAATACTCTTGACGTCTACTCGAACATTAAAATGTTGAGCTATATAAGTATATTTTATAATTAAGTGATATATAAGTGACATAATATGACATAATATGAGAATCAAATATAATTTGTTTTGAATCTCTAATTAGCATTTAAATAATACATTCTAATTCATTACACGTTTCACTGCAGTTTTCCAGGGAAATGTCCAGCGAGGGGCGGCAAAAGTGAGTGAAATGGTATCGTAATCAGACAAGGTTTTTAAGGTGAAGGTTAGATGGAGGTTTTAATAAGTAAAACGTACCTCCCAAACCTAAAACTTAAACCTAAACCTAACCAATAGTGTCCTAATAGCAAATGATAGATAAACAAAACAGACATCCTTACCCTAAACCAACACCTAAACCTGGCCGATACTGTCCTAAAAGCAAATGCGACATTAAAAGGACATATTCTAAAGCAACCACATAATTTTGTGTTGCTTCTATGACACTTCTGTCTCACGTCAGCTTAAGCGCATAGCTGGGCTTAAGCCTCGGTCTTGTGAGTTCAAAGTCCAAAACAACTTAAGGTGAGCTACTGCGCAAGCTGAAAACATTGGAATAAGTGTGTAAATATACATGGGCCTTTAATTAAAGCGTAAAAATGAATAGTTTTTCAAAGGATGCGTTAGAGTAAAAGTGTTTTAATATCATGACATAGCAGTGTGTGAGTAATAGAGTGAAAAATAAGTGTTTATTAAAGCAATATCACACAAGCAAATCAGTACGGCTGTGATTCGGCTGTAGGCATGAGGCCGCATTGCAATTTTGAGAGTGATATTGCTTTTATAGTTCAATGAACAAGTGAAAAAATAAGTAGTAAGGATTGTCTGAAAAAATAAACGCTCTTGTATGTGGAACTACATTCTTACACTACAGATTCAGGATCTGTGGTTGCTATTTTGAAAGATTCACCAAAGCCTCCGCTACTAATTTGAAAACCACACTTCAGGACTAGTAACGACAGCTTTGTTTCTAACAAATTAGTGGAGAAACAAGGAACACTAAAAGGGAAAGAGAGAGAGCAACTTTGCATGTGATTGCCTGTGTCTGTTGCAGTGATGAACATGCTGCAAGTTTGACTCTATTCCTCAGCTGTAGTGTGGTAGTAATACGCTCCGATTGTGAAGTGATGCTGCCATATGTGCTATCAGAATTATCCTACAAGTATTTCACTCACACTCAAGTGCTTTGTTGTCAGAGAGAAAACATAGAGGATGCCAGTTTCATTCTTGTGTATTTCTTGGGTAACTATTATTTTGACACCAACACAGAAAGCTTTCACTCTTATGCCGTGTTGAAAGTTTATGCCTTCTCCCAACTCGGAAACTTGTATCATGTAGGCACCCAGAGCATGTTTGATTATACCATCTGTCATGATTCTAAGCGGTGTTATAGCAGTAATGCTGAAGCTGTTAGTTTAACTCTATTTCTCAACTATAATATAGTAGTAATCAGAGCGATCATGGAATGAGAGGCAATTCCAGATGGCTTTAAAGAAATTTACGCACTGTATGACGACAACACAGTTTGTCAACGTCAGCTCAACTTGCTCATAGCACATAAGAGACGGCCTTTTATCGCCACCTGCTGGCTCAAATCTTTAATGTCACAGGGATGTAGGATATGACCAAAATCTTATGTAACAATATGAATAATTTTATATCACAATAATGTTACATCACAATATAGTATTTTTGTTTTCTGAAAAAAACAAAAAAAAAAAAAAAAAAAAAAAAAATATATATATATATATATATATATATATATATATATATATATATATTAAATAACCATATTGTAATGTCTATTTTTGGACAATCCAGGCAGTTAATTAAATATTTTATAAAAGAAAACTACTTCGTTTTATAATTTTCTTTTTCTTTACAATTTGACAAACATAGTCAAAGAAAAAAAAAATATCTGGGTTTTAAATTAGCTTTACCATAATGCTAAATTTCACATTATGCCACATTTCAGTCTGATAAGGTTGGGCTGTCTAGTCATTTGATATGTTTGACTTCCTTCAAAGCACTTCAAGATAAAAATAAATAAATAAAAACTCTGTAGAATTAAAATGGGACACATAAGTTTTGTCGTCTGGCCACGATTTTGAGTAGCGTGAGTGATCCCGCTTTGCAATATCCTGTCTCTGAAGCAAAAATATCGGAAAGCTTATGGGACTCGCATGCACTTGCATCCTCCAGAGACAGCGTGCACGACACTCATGTGAAACACAGATACACATGTCAGATGAGAAGAATATTTAGCACTTTTGAAGTGTTGAACAAGAGATGAATGTCATTGAATTTGCTGAATTTCATTGAAATTTTCAATGTCGGGAAAACTCTGTCCATGTCTCTCCAATTCTTTAGTCTCATGTGAAGCCCTAACCACTGACACACACACAGCGCATGTGGATATTTACATATTGCAATATACACGGTAAAACAAAATCTTGATCAGTTGACACATATAGCCCAATTCACACATCTAGCTGCTCTTACACATATGCACAGCTCTTACACGTTTGGAATGCTACAAATTCAAGTGAAGTAATACAAACAGTAAAGCATCCCAGTGCTGATGGTTTGAGCTATCAGCACACTTGGAACACCTCTCGTATAATAACATTCATGGACTAGAACTAACTGTTGCACAAAAAATTATAATCAGCCGTTGTATTTATTATTTGTGTGAAAGTGAATAAAACACACAGTTGTTGTAGTGCCTAGTGTTCATTTCACAATGAAACTGTGGCGAAACATAGAACACGGTATGTAAAACTCAGTTTGCAAAAATTTTGTTATAGTAACACTCATTCTATGAAACTAGGTTGAACAAAACCCATATGAAATTAGGGGCTCAACAATTCAAAACACTGAATGTGAATTAATTCCACTGAGGGCCCTTGAGCTTAGCTGGTGTTAAACCAACCCCACCACACTCAGCTCCATTGTTTGCTAATTTTACTTGGGCTTTATGGAACCATACATCTCTTTATAATTATTGTAATATGCATTCACATAACGAAATGCATGGTTTAAATATACAGTCATTTACTGAGGCAAATACATTAGCTGTTTTGCCTGAGACACTAAAAGCAGAACTCCGTTAATATACAAATAACGGCGGTTTAGTCCCAGAGTCTGTTTGAGTTGAATACTGCACAGGCACAGCACACCCATAGTTACTTTAATCTCTATTACACTGTTATACTGTTCCACTGGGCTTTGGAAAAACCTAATGATCTTATGATCTTATTATATCATAAGCCATATTACAGGTTTTATGAGCTCATATTAAACAAATAGATCACATCAGCCTAAATCTAATAGAAATAAATTGGGCCTTTAGATACAAAGATTTTAGAACTAATCTGATACAAAACTGGTGTGATTTGTTCGTTCTAAATAAGGTTGTTCATTGACATTATTACCAGCTAATGTCGATGTAAGAATATACAATTCCCTCCACTGAGTCCCAGCTTAACTCAGCAACCCCTTGTCATTACTGGTTATGTACGTATGTAATTCTCTTCCATCTTCAGTCTGTTGGAAAACACAGATGTGCAAAACATGTGTTACATTTCCCTGCAGATCACGTCTAATGGCTATTCCATGGCATTAATGTCTGTTATGGATTGCCAAAAAGAGGCCTGGAGAATACAGCAAAATTGTGAGAATCTGAACAACACTGTAAAACTTTGCTAATGCAGTTCTGTTTATTTTATGATATTGCACAAAGATATAAGAGTGACAACACCAATCCAGTTTCATAAAAATGTCAGTTTTTCACCCACCACACATTCTTAATATTTGGTTTAAGCAGTCGAGACAACAGGATTGCTAACCTATTTGAAACTGACAAGCATGCATGAGATTATTTGTAAGTGTCTGTTAACTGCTGTTACAATACTCTAATGGTGTTTTTTAATATTATGTTATATTTTATGTTTGACTTTTTGTCACTTTTATTAATAGGTATGGTAACAGAAAGGCAGGAAATGTTTTGGTAGAATAGGGACATGACGAGTAGTGTTGAACAAATGAATAGACAATGGTTATTGTCTAAACACTATGTACAGTAAGCTAAATACCATGGATAATAAGACCTCGAATAGCAGACAGTATTGTTGATGCTGTCCAATTTTTTGTTCCAAATGACTTAGCATCTTTAACACAAGATCAAGAAGGAGGTTTGAACTAGATTATCCCTTTGATTGGGGATTAGATAATTTACAGCAGGATATCCACTGCATGTTTAGATATCCATTCCATTAGTTTATAACAATTACTAACCTGATGGACAGGAATGCCTTCAAAGTGAATAGCCATACTGAGATATCCTTTTTATCAAATGAGACAAAGAATAAATTCAAACATAATGGAACACATTACTTTGTATATTAGGGTTCAACAGTAAGGTTTGTTACTTGACATTTCACAAGCACCACTACATTACAATATACATTTTATTTTTAGCAACATATTGTTGGATCAGATATAAATGCATTTACATTTTTCATTAATCGTTAATATTTATTTAAAAAAAGTTAACAATTTACAGTGATTAATTAGGTTTTTAAAAAAATTATAGCTGCTCATTATACTGCTGTAATGTTATTTCATGACAGCTATAAATTCATATATGTAATTTTTCTGGAAAACAATGGTGTAAAGTGATTAATGATTTATGAACTGATGCTGCCAAGACTATCACATGTACTTTTCGCAATTTTGACAAGACATGCAGTTGAGTGCATAAGTTTTCACCCCCTTGCAGAATCTGCCAACTGTTAATAATAATAATAAAAAAAGAGGGATCACATAAATTGCATTTTGTTTTTTAGTTAGTAATGCCCTGATGAAACTATTTGACATAACAGATATTCCACAAGACAAAATAAAAACTAAACACAAATGATCCTGTTCAAATATTTACATCCCCTTGATGCTTAATACGATGTGTTAAGCACCAAGGGGATGTGATAGTTGTGCATGAGTAACTGCCTTGTCCTGAGAAGTGAAGCTGCCCATTGTTCTTAAAAAATCTCATCCAGTTACTGCACGTTCTTTGGTTTGGATGTAGTGGCTGTAGGATGTTGACATCCAGCTTTTAACACTTAGGACAACTTAAGAGACTCATACACAACTATTACACAAGGTGCAAACATTAATTGATGCAAATTAACACACTACATTAAGAACCAAAGGTATGTAAACTTTTGAACAGGATGATTTATTTAAATTGTTATTTTTGTATCTTGTGGGATGTACATAAATATCTGTTATGTAGCATCTGAAGGGCAGTACTAAATAATAAAAAAAATATACGATCTTGTATCTCTTATATTTGTATAAATTCATCTGTATTTTTTAAGTTTCTTTTTACTGATATATATATATATATATATATATATATATATATATATATATATATATATATATATATATTGAGCCTGTATATTGCAACCAAATAATTTTTGAGCTAATGATCACTTTTGGTTGATTCATCGTCTTTTTTTGATATGATGTAAACCATGAAGTGAATCATTGAGAAATGTAAGCACAGCGTAGTTCTAGCGGGAAGACTAGCAGCTGTACATCATCGCACCATTAGCTAGGTAACTCCTAGCCAATCACATGTATGCCATTGCTTTTTAAGTTTGCTCACAATCTATCACATTGCTGTTTCAGTGTGCTAGCACGGCAACCTCCACCACCACCAGTCGAGTCCCGTCCTGCACGGGGGTAGGCTCCTCGCCCCTGCCTCCTATCTCCGGCAGGATATGATGGTTCGGAGTACAACTTCTTTGGACCGCCAGATGGGGCTTACGCCAAAGAGAGACATTACATTTTTGTTTTATATTCATCAAATAAATGTCATCTTAAATTTCACTCAAGAATCTTTATGAACTTCACAATCAGCTATTAACATCTGTGTCCTTTGTGGGTTATTACATTTACCATGAAAAACATAGCTGATTTTCATGTAGGCATGTGTATGTTTGGTAAACATAATTCTGCCAAGAAGGACATATTCCTGGATTGACATTCTTGTTGGTCTTGGAACAACATTACAGTAAATCAATCAGATTTCAGGGATAGGGAAAATGGTAGGGTCTTAGGGTTAGGGCTTTGTACACAATTCTTATCAGACTATCATTTCCATCTGATTTTAAGGGTAGGCCTAGATTGATTAGGGTAAGAGTAAGGATTAGGGCTAATTTCCTATTCCTAATTTTTTTGACAAAAATTCTGTTACAAGACCATAAAAATGTCAGAATTTATTTTTTTATTTTTTTTGCTTATTTGGCAAAATTTAATTGATGTCACATTTTGCAGCCGTTTCCTTTTGCACAATAAATGAAAAAAAAAAAAAAGGTTGAATATCATTGCTGTTAAATGTATATGTAGAAATTAAAGGAATATTTTAGGTTCAATTCATGTTAAGCTCAAATAGACACCATTTGTGGCATATTGTTAATTACTACAAATATTAATTTAAACTTGTCCCTCCTTTTAAAAAAAAAAAAAAAAAAAAAAAAGCAAAAATCTGGGTTACAGTGTGGCACTTACAATTGAAGGCTGATCCTTAAATGTTAAAATACTCGCTGTTTCAAAAGTATAGCTACAAGATGTAAACAATATGCGTGTTAGATTGAGCTTAACTTGTATTGGAACCAGAATATTTCTTTAACATTAACCAAGAGTTACGTATGCTACAAAAGTATTATTTATCGTTAGATTATGTTAACTATTGCAACTCATTTTTAATGCATACAATCTTATCATAAAGTGTTAAAGGGGAAATTACATGCCATTTTTATTACTATTTTAATATGTTCCTTGAGGTTCACTTATAATATTAGTAAAGTTATATAATTGCATTATATTTGTAAAACATGATAATTTTCCACCCTCATTTTGAGCCTCTTTTTGAAACGCATATTTTATGTGAATGTTCCCCAGGGTTTGCCAAGACAAGATGCTTGCTAAGGAAATGAAGCATTTGTGCCTGTAAGCTGCATGTTCAGCAGAGTTGCAGCATTAAAGCAGATAAAAATTCTCTTCTAGGAGCAATTTGGCATAACGTCTGTTGTTCGTGCAATATAAACCACTAGAACAAGAGTACAGAAACTATTTGCTACATGAGCGCAAACATTTGCAAGAAATTTAAAATCATCACCAGTGAAAAGAGCTGCTACACACTGGTACTGGACCAACATGAAATCATACGTGAAAGAAATGAGAGCTAGAAGGGCCAAAAATGTAAAATGACACCTTCAACAGCATGTTCCCCTGTAGATCACTACAGATGTCATCCCATGGCTCCATGTTTGCCTTTCCACCATGTTCTCAGCATAATTATACTGATTCATTGCCGCTAGAGGAACGATCTCTCCATGTGGCAGAAGAACTCCCCATCTGGCCATCCATGCATCTTGCATGTTAAATGATTTCAATCGCCTTCTCCCATTGGCCAGCTTACAGTAAGAATGGCATCATTGTCTTGATCCTTGAATTCGGGTGAATGGATTATTATATTGACACTTTACACTGTACACTAGTGGTCGACCAATATGGGTTTTTTAATGGCCGATGCCAATATCCAGAGTGCAGGGTGGCCGATAGGCCAATACAATGCCGATATATCACACAACTTAATATAGTACATAACAAACATTAAAATTGCTAAAACAAATTAATAATAATAATAAAAAATAAAAAAAAACTCTTATTTAGAGTATATTTACACAATTTCACACAAAACTAAAAAATAATGTTGTATTATAAATATATCTGATTAGTCATCAAATTTTAGTAATTTATTTGCACATGAAGAAATTGTTAATATATTAGGAAGAAGAAAATAACAGTACACACAGTAGTCCAGCAACCATGGATGGCATGTCCACATTAGCAATCGCATTTTCTCAAAAAATACCCAATCAAACCAATTGTACATACAGTGCATATTGAATAAGACATTTACTTATAGCACACGTGAAGCACTTTTACCTTGGGTTGCATCCGAAAACCTAGGCAGCTATCTTGCTACCTTGCTGCCTAATCAGTTAATGGCTTAACTGACAGCTGTTTTGAATGAATGGAACTCTTTAGAAACTGGTCTCCGAACTGTTTGAAAAGCACCTTGTTTTCACCCTACCTCCGTATACAGCCTCCGGAGGCAGCATTTTCCTGGTTTCGGACGCAGCCTTGAAGTTGCACTCATGTGCTTGTGCAGATCCAGCGCGAGCAGCGATCTCCTGACAGTTTAAACGGCCTGGATCGCCTACTTGGATTGTCATGGAGTGACCATCATGATTTGTGAATCGGAGGAACTTTTGATCCTAATCCTGAGGTTTTGATTCTGGCTGATGGAATACACGCTTCAGAGGAAGATATTAGATGAGCGCTCGATGAGAAGAAAACGCTGGATTTTCGTGAGGTTTGTGAATTACATCTGTTTAAATGAGATATCTGCATATTTGCAGATGGTATATAATAGAAGTTTTATTGATATTTGCCTTTTTACCATAAGACAAGACAGTTAAAAGTTACAGGGAACTGTTGAGGAGAGAGATGGAGAATGAAACAGGTGAGCACTTCAACATTATGAGCTCAAACGCATCTGTCTCTGATATGCGGAACGTTTAAATGAGATTATGTTGCACACCGGTTTATTATTGTAGTAACACAATGGCACATAACAAGAAAATGCTCGGTGCCCTCAAGAAACAAATCGGCCAAATCGGAAAATTAATTTAAAAAGTCAGAACGGCTATATACTGTATAACTGACAATTTTGTCATCCCTAACATTAGTTACTAATTTACAAAAATACCCCCTGAGAACAAACCATTTAATTAAAGGAGAAAAAGACAAAGAATCTGGTGTTCATTTACACTTATTTAGCACCATGAATCTTTTTCTTTTTTGGTGCTCTGTATGTCATGCATTCCCCCAGTTCAAACATAGATGTGTTTAAGCCACAGCTTGCGCTACGCCTGTTATGTCTATTGTGCTATTGTTCTTAAACTGCAGAAGTAGTTATGTAGTGCACTTCAGATGCTGGCCCTATAATTGCCAAAAATATGTATATAAATAAGAATCTGGCATACACACATTTCTATGTGCCAAGCCATTTTATTTCACAGCCCCCCTAAGTCAAATCAGGGGATGGTTTAAAGCTGACTGATAACCATCAGTTAATACAGCCAACAAATATTACGCTGATATCTTTTTCAAACTGTCAACTACTTAAGCTAATGAAATCGCAATGACAAGGCTGATTCACTGAGTAATCTAATATGATATTCACATAACTGAATAAAATCTGTGCGTAGATCGTATCTGTCATATCTTTGTTCCACTCTGGGCATGAATGTGTCCTGTTCTAACACAACTGACAAAGGAAGGACACATGCTGTAGTATGCTATGTACTACAACTATTCTATGTTAAATGGCATTTTCCCAAATCGTTTCGGTAATTAGGCCTATCTTATATCTGCAGTACCCCAAAGCAAATGACACTGGAAGAAAAAGAGATGTTTTCATATTTACATATTTTCATATTCATGACTCAAATTCTGCACTTTGCTAATTTGCGACTTCAATAAGGGATAAGATACTGTCATCTACCTCTCATGTAAGAGCGATTAAATACATTAAAAGCTCTTCAAGTAATTGCAGCTCATCTACAGCAGAGCAAATATTCAATTAATACATACAATTTAATAACTTTGATTCCCTCAATCCAAAGCACATAAACTTGATGCATGTCTGCATTTGATTAATTGTTTTTTTTTATTCAGAGGTCATTTTAATTTCCTTTAACTATTCATTAAACCATTTATCATGCTGTGGAAAAGCTGGCATTATAAACTCCACTCTGACAGAAGCTCTCAAGATGCATATTTTGGTGTTCTGTGGCTTCAGACATCAGCTCCCCACCAAGGACTACAATTCAGCACTACTGCATATGCATTGACGTTGGCATATTGGTGTGGAAAAACAGACATGTTCCAGCAAATCAATAGACAGAAAGTGCATTATAAAATGTCTCAATGATCTGAAACAGCTATAAGCTGAACCTCTGAAAAGTTCAAATCTTGTGCAGCTCCTTAATCCAAACAGGATGTTAAAGATGGAAGAACATTAGTCTGTTTTAAATGCTGAGTAATGAAGAAATTTAACCCCATGATGTAATGATTTACGGACTGACAATGAAATTGTAACAAACAACATACTGTATGTTGTTACAACTCAATTAGAATATTTATCAAGTATAAATCCGTATGTGCCACTAAAAACAGCAATTAATCTTTAAACAAAATGTTATTGTTTAGTACAAACTCCTTTCAGTATTAATCGCAATTGATGATGCATTTGAAGAGAGAATTTACTAACATACAAAACATCCCACCCTCTCAAACACTTGAACAACATTTATGAACAAATGGTAGAACATGTACTGTATGCGGTTCAAAAGTCTGAAAACCAAAATGTTTCTATTGTGCATTTTTCTAATTTAATATAATTACCTGTATTTCAAAAGATATCTGCATAGCGACATTTTACGGAAAAATGTATATGAATAACAGAAAGAAGAATCCCCCTATTGCTTTAATGACTGCTTTTACATGGACACCAGAAAGCAGTGTATTGCAAGAAAGCAGTGTTCCCTATCTGTCACTCACTCGACATTGGTGTCGATGTAGTGACACTAGGGGTCACTCTTGGGAGCCCGAGACACCTCTGGTCTTTGATAAAAGGCCACTGAAAATTGGCGAGTGGTATTTGCATGCCACTCCCCCGAACATACGGGTATAAAAGGAGCTGGTATGCAACCACTCATTCAGATTTTCTCTTCGGAGATGCTCACTGAGCTGAATACTACTGTTCATTCACCTGCTGGATCTGACGGCGCATTTCAGCGGCTTCTCCCTCCTCTGCACTGGTGCACTGCAGAGAACGCCCCTGGGCGCTTCGGCAGAAAAACTAGAGAGTATATTTTCTGAAAGAGCATTTTTCCCCTCTAAAAGAGTATATATTTCTCTAAAAGAGCGCACACACGGAACGTCTTTTTAAAGACGCGTCTTTTTAAAGATGCTTTTCCGATTGTGTGTTATTCATGGTTGTGCTCGTTATCTCTCGCCTTCTAACGGTCACGATCACTGTCTTTCGTGTCTGGGCACTGCTCACGCGGAGACAGCGTTCGTGGATGGTCACATTCTCATTGCGAGAATGTGTCCATGGCAACGTTGCGGTCGCGGCTCGCCTCCGTAAGGAAGCGAACCACCCCAGAGGCTCCCGTCTCGGTCCTTTTACCCACGAGTTTGAGGCCAGCGCGGCTAGCACTGGGGGCGATTTGGGGACCCCAATGGGACCGCCTCCGCCAGGTATCCCCCCGCGGACCTCCCATTCCCCAGCATGCTCGTCTGCCCCGATCGGGCTTCCGGGTGAGTCCGCCGGCTCGTCTCACGGCGAGTTCGACCTCTTATTCGGAGCCCGCGAAAGTGATGAGCTCTCGAGCGCAGCATCGGAGAGCGGGCTCGTC
Organism: Myxocyprinus asiaticus; assembly: GCF_019703515.2. NCBI lineage: Eukaryota > Metazoa > Chordata > Actinopteri > Cypriniformes > Catostomidae > Myxocyprinus > Myxocyprinus asiaticus. The sequence continues at coordinate 22,477,952 of NC_059375.1, read as the reverse complement.
CAGTCGGAAGCCTCAGCTGGGCTCCTCCCTTCGGGGTCGATCGCCCAGTCACAGGCTGACGCGGAGATGACGACATGCTTTCCCGGACAGCCGCGAGCGTCGGTTAGAGTGGATTTCACCGCTCTTCCCTGAACCCTCACGGCTCTGTGATTGGTTCCTGGGCTCGCGGCGCCGCTCAAAGCCACGCCCCGCCCCGTTCCTTTCTTCCTGGAAGTGCATGAAGAGCTGACAAGGTCGCGGGAGGCACCTTTTACTGCCTGGTCCCAATCTTTTCAGCTTCCCCACTCTCACTACCCTCGATGGTGGGGCGGCCAAGGGTTATTCGGCAATCCCCCGGTGGATAAAGGCGCTCGCGGTGCACCTATGCCCGCAGAGCGCCGCCACCTGGCGCGGGTGCCCAAAGCCCCCGTCCAAGGCCTGTAGGTTTAAGTCGTCTCTGACGGTCAAAGCCTACAGCACTGCTGGACAAGCCGCCTCCGCCCTGCACGCCATGGCTCTCCTGCAAGTCCGCCAAGGCGCTAAAGGAACTGCACGAGGGTAGTTCCGCCCCGGGATTGATGCAGGAACTGCGCTCAGCGACCGACCTCGCTCTCCGAGCGACGGAGGTCACGGCGCGGTCTCTCGGGCGGACGATGGACACACTAGTGGTCCAGGAGCGCCACCTTTGGCTCAACCTGGTCGAGATGGGTGAGGCCGACAGGACACGATTCCTTGCTGCCCCCATTTCCCAGGCGGGCCTATTCGGCGACACCGTCGAGGACTTTGCCCAGCAGTTCTCGATGGTAGAGCAGTAGATGGATGCTAGCCGGCTTGTCCTGCCCCGGCCTGGCTCAAGATCCTGCACCCCATCTACTCATCGCCGAGGGCGTCCCCCTGCGGTGACTGCACCGGCTCCGCCGCAGCCCGCCCCTCTGGCCCGGCCCCGGCGTGGAGCCCACCGCAGGAAGCCGACGCCACCCGTCTCACAGCCGGCACCGAAGAACTCATGGAGGTCTTCGAAGCGCCCCTGAGACGGGAGACCCAGGGACAACGAAACCCGCTGCTCTGGAGCTGGTAAGCAGATCTTCTTTTTGTTACCTTTTGCATTTAATTGCGCTGCATGCCCAAGTGGCTGCAGTACTCAAGAGCTCCACAAGAGTGGTTTCCTTGTTCCCTGGGTCACATATTCGGTGTGTACGGCTGGCATCACGACCACCGTCCACCACTCCATTTGGCAGGTTGGCGCTCCAGCGGCGGTCTCCCGCCCTGAGCGCCCAGCTGTGGCACAAATCTGCCCCCGATGTGACAGTCTCCACGGGTCATGAGGACAGGCCTCTTCCTCCCCCGTCCCAGGCTGATCCGGGGGTGGTCACAAGTAGCCAGGTAAGTGCTTTGATGTCCTCGGACTCAGCACGGCCACGATGTGGTGTGGCACCTCAAGCTCCGCCCCGCCGCGAGGCCCCACCCGCCGGTACAGTACCGAAAAAAGGCGGTGGGTTGCGGCCAATCTTGGACCTGCAAGTACTGAACCGGGCCTTACACAGACTCCCGTTCAAGATGCTGACGCAAAGACGCATTCTAGCGAGCGTCCGGCATCAAGATTGGTTCGTGGCGGTAGACCCGAAGGATGCGTACTTTCACGTCTCGATCCTTCCTCGACACAGACCCTTCCTGTGGGTTGCGTTCGAGGGTCAGGCGTATCGTTACAAGTCCTCCCTTTCGGCCTGTCCCTGTCTCCTCGCATCTTTACGAAGATCGCAGAGGCTGCCCTTGCCCCGTTAAGGGAGGTGGGCATTCGCATTCTCAACTATCTCGACGACTGGCTAATCCTAGCTCACTCTCGAGACGGGTTATGCGCACACAGGAACCTGGTGCTCTCACACCTCAGCCGACTAGGGCTTCGGGTCAGCTGGGAAAAGAGCAAGCTCCTCCCGGTTCAGAGCATCTCTTTTCTCGGTTTGGAGTTGGACTCAGTCTCCTTGACGGTGCACCTTACGAACGAGCGCGCCCAGTCAGTGCTGGCCTGTTTGAAGGCGTTCAAACAGAAAACAGCGGTTCCACTGAAACATTTTCAGAGGCTCCTGGGGCATATGGCGTCCTCGGCGGTGGCCACCCCGCTCGGGTTGATGCATATGAGGCCGCTTCAGCACTGGCTCCAGACTCGAGTCCCGAGATGGGCATGGCGCCACGGGACACACCGCGTGGCCATTACGTCGGTCTTCACCTTCTTTTCAGCCCTTGGACCGACCTCTCGTTTCCACGAGCAGGTGTTCCGCTAGAACTGGTCTCCAGGCACGTCGTGGTCACGACAGATGCCTCCAAAATGGGCTGGGGCGCTGTTGGCAATGGGCACGCAGCCGCCCGCCTCTAGACAGGTCCGCGGCTGCGTTGGCACATCAACTGCCTCGAGTTACTGGCAATTCTGCTCGCCCTGCAGAGGTTCTGGCCGTTGATCCAGGGCAAGCACGTGCTAGTTCGGACAGACAGCACGGCAGCGGTAGCATATGTCAACCGCCAAGGCTGTCTGCGCTCCCGCTGTATGTCATAACTCGCCCGCCGTCTCCTCCAACGGAGTTAGCAGCACCAAGTCGCTGCAAGCCACTCACATCCCGGGCAACCTCAACACTTCGGCGGACGTGCCGTAACAACAGGTTACCCTCAAGGGAGAGTGGAGACTCCACCTTCAGGTGGTCCAGCTGATTTGGAGTCGATTCAGTCAGGCACGGGTGCACCTGTTCGCCTCCCAATAATCCTCCCACTGCCCGCTCTGGTACGCCCTCACCGAGGCCTTCCTCGGCATAGACGCGCTGGCACACAGCTGGTCCCCTGGCATTCGCAAATATGCGTTTTCCCCAGTGAGCCTGCTCGCACAGACCCTGTGCAAGGTCAGGGAGGACGAGGAGAAGGTCGTCCTGGTAAGCACCCTACTGGCCCGCCCAGACGTGGTGCTCGGACCTCACGCTCCTCATGACAGCTCCCCCCGGGCAAATTCCCCTGAGGAAGGCCCTTCTTTCTCAGGGAAGGGGCACCATCGGGCACCCGTGCCCAGACCTCTGGAATCTCCATGTCTGGCCCCTGGACGGGACGCGGAAGACCTAAGCTGTCTCCCACCTGCGGTGGCAGACACGTTCACTCAGGCTAGGGCTCCCTCTACGAGGCGCCTGTATGCCTTTAAGTGGTGTCTGTTCGCTAAGTGGTGTTCTGCCCATCAGGAAGACCCCCAGAGGTGCGCAGTCAGATCAGTGCTTTCCTTCTTGCAAGAGAGGTTGGAAGGGAGGCTGTCCCCTTCCACCTTGAAGGTGTACGTTGCTGCCATAGCAGCACACCATGACGCAGTCGACGGTAAGTCCTTAGGGAAGCATGATCTGATCATCAGGTTCCTAAGAGGCGCCAGGAGGCTGAATCCCTCCAGGCCACACCTTGTTCCCTCATCGGACCTCTGTAGTTTTTCAGGGTCTACAGAGAGCCCCCTTTGAGTTTTGCAGTCAGCCGGGCTTAAGGCACTTTCCTTGAAGACTGCCCTCCTGACTGCGCTCACTTCCATCAAGAGGGTAGGTGACCTGCAAGCGTTCTCTGTCAGCGAAACATGCCTGGAGTTCGGTCCGGGCTATTCTCACGTGATCCTGAGACCCCCGACCGGGCTATGTGCCCAAGGTTCCCACCATTCCTTTTAGGGACCAGGTGGTGAACCTGCAAGCGCTGCCCCAGGAGGAGGCAGATCCAGCCATGTCGTTGCTGTGTCCGGTGCGCGCTTTACGCATCTATTTGGATTGCACGCAGAGCTTTAGAATCTCTGAGCAGCTCTTTGTCTGCTTTGGTGTACAGCGGAAAGGAAGCGCTGTCTCCAAGCAGAGGATCGCCGACTGGCTCATTGACGCCATAACTATGGCATGTCTCGCCCAAAACATGCCGCCCCCGGTAGGGCTACGAGCTCATTCTACCCGTGGTGTAGCGGCTTCTTGGGCCCTGGCCAGAGGTGCCTCTCTAACAGACATTGCAGAGCAGCGGGCTGGGCAACACCCAACACCTTTGCAAGGTTCTACAACCTCCGGGTGGAACCGGTTTCATCCCAGGTAGTGGCACGCAACACAAGCGGATAAGCCCGGGATAGCCGGCCGGGTGTATCGCTTGCACATAGCTCCTTCCACCTCCTTTTGAGCTGAAGACGTGCGCTGTTAATTCCCAGTAGTGTTCACAAAAGTTGTTCCCTGGTTGACTTCCTCCGAGCCCTGTGGCAGTCGAGTTTTCGGAGAGACTCGCTGCCGGCCCAGTACACACGCTAACTAAGAGCCCGGTTCTGGGGTAGGTGCTCCTCATGTGGCGGTTCCCTGTAAGGCTAACCCCATGCGATCTATAGTTCGTTTCCCTACTGGCAAACTGCGTCTTCCTTGGGCAGAGCCCCTCAGTCTCCATGTTGTAGTAACTCCTCCCCCATTGGGCAGGATCTACCTTGAAGGCTCTCCACATGGTTGGAAAGACCATGTGATGTATTCTTCCACTTAAATATCCCCCCCTCTCTTGGGGCGAGGTGTGGTCTCCGCGGTGTCCTCCCCTTGGGAGGGACACCCCCCGACTAGACCTGGCGGCCCAGTCAGATAATCCCCCTTCTTTTTAGGGAGTGGAAAAAGAGAAGGGGAAAGAGGCCACGACTGCGTTAAGCCTGTCTCTATCTCTGGGTAGTCGACTTGTCCCCAAAAAGGGCCGTTTGACACTCATAACTGTGTTGGGGGAGGTTACGTGTCGACCTGGTGCGCTGGCTATGAGGCACACAGCAAGTCTGCCCACCACACACCGCCAGTTCACGTAACACAGTTCAGCCTTGTGGCGTTTTGTATAGGGACCCCTAGTGTCACTACATCGACACCAACGTCGAGTGAGTGACAGATAGGGAACGTCATGGTTACTGGTGTAACCTCCGTTCCCTGATGGAGGGAACGAGACGTTGGTCCCTCCTGCCACAACGCTGAACTACCCGCTGAAATGGCCGGACCTTATATCGGCTCCTCAGCATAAAACCTGAATGAGTGGTTGCATACCAGCTCCTTTTATACCCGTATGTTCGGGGGAGTGGCATGCAAATACCACTCGCCAATTTTCATTGGCCTTTTATCAAAGACCAGAGGTGTCTCGGGCTCCCAAGAGTGACCCCTAGTGTCACTACATCGACACCAACGTCTCGTTCCCTCCATCAGGGAACGGAGGTTACACCAGTAACCATGACGTTCCCATTTGACATGCACTGTATAAGCGGCGTACTCTTTACTCCCATATTCATGCAGCTCGATCAGTAAGCATCTTTCTCCACAGCAACATAATATCCCCGCACTGCTTGTGTAAACAACATACATGATATCCAAAGAACACTTCACTATTTTTTATTCCCCGTTGCTAAGCTTTATTTCCAGATATTCCAGAGTTGTTGCTGTGTTTGTTTTCTGAACTTTCTATCGCGCCCTGCAGAGGAATTGCGCTGCAATAGTGGGGTTTCCCTCTTACATAAAACTCTGGGATTCCCCCTATGTACAAGCGCATATATGCGAATGTGAGGGGCCGTCGATATTTTACATTGGTGAGTATAAATGGGTATAGATTATAGTGTATGTGCTTTTCTCACTATACTCCCAGAAATGTTAAATTATTTCTGCTTTGTTGACTTGTTTTGGGATCCATCCTATGACATGTGCAGGGCCTGAAATTCATTTCTGAAAATGGGGGGGAATTCCCCCCCTACATGGCTCGCATGGGGGGATTTACACACTTTGGTGGGGAATAAAACTCGTAACACTAAAACATCCAAAATTTTACAACAAACTCACCTACATCTTACAGGGGGCTACTTTTTTCAATTCCTGTATAGGTCAGATGGAACTAGGGTCAGAAATCTTTTCCAAGGCTTTTTTTTACCTTCACAATGGCATTTTTTTGTATTCTAACCTTATAAAATGACCCTGTTATCCTTTTGTGTAAGAATTTAAACAATGAATTCAATTTGAAAAATGGCATGTTTTAATACATAAAAAATTGCATGATCTGTTCATTGCATATGTGCATTGTTACTGAAACAATTTTTTTTTTTTTTCATTTACATATTTTCAAATATTTTGTCTATTAAAACAACATATCCTACAAAACTAATGCACTGACACAGAGGAGGAGACGACAGCATTTCTCCAGATTTGGAATGAGGAGCTTAAAAAAAAACACAGCAACTCCATGTCAATTAAATAAAACAATGTAAAAATAAACATTTAACAATGAACATTAGTCAGAGATATGATTCATACACTAAAAATGGTTAATGTAAAATTATTATTGTATCATTAATAACGTTTTATTTAACATCAAGGCTATTTATAAATATATTATTTTTGTTATTATTATTAACTATATTGTAGCATTTGGTAACACCATATTTTGTGTTCTCTCAGACCTGATTAACTTAATATAACATCCATTTTTATCTTCTTGCTGATGAGGAGGCTTTTCAGACAGACAGATTCATAAGTGAGATGAGCCAATGTGCAGGGAAGTAGGCTATAACAGGGAGCGACAGTGTTATTTACTTGGATAGTATATTTTGAATAAATGGTCTGAACGGTCATGTAATTTAGCATGCGAGCACGACACCGAACTGATACCGAGCGTGAGAAGCGGAGTGCCTGTCTGTGTTCGTTTATGGTGCGAGCATCCGCCACTGACTCGGCAACATCTGCACAACGGATGGCACTTAACTAATAATGTTTTGTGCCATCAGCTAAAATTGGAATGTTCAGCAAAAATTGTTAATTATAAACAGGAGCGAAAGCTTTATCACATCACTCACTTATGGATACGTGGTATAGCGCCATTTGGTTGTCGAATTAATGGGTTTAGAAAAGTTTATACATCTAAGCGACAAAGTGCTCTCTCACTGTGAGCACTCACACTAAACTCAACAAGTGCTCAACACGCTGCTTGACAACTGCACCTGAGAGAGAGGGAGAGATTTACTCATGCATCTTCTGTAATTACAGTTTGATACAAAAACAAGTTTACTGATTTGATTTGTTCATCTGTATCTATTGGTTTAGTAATTTGCAGCTGCATTGTAAAGTGAATAATAGTGTGCGGGAATTTCCCACGCTATGAATGTGGAACTTGCGGGAATTATTCAAATTGTGCGCTATACCCACAATCCCACAGTGAATTTCAGGCCCTGATGTGTTATCTGGTCAATTCACGCACGTGCACTCTTCAAAAACCTGTTATAACACTACTTATGCATTTACATGACCACATAAGCCACATTCTCCGGGAGAAACCTGGGTGTGTTAAACCGATTTCTCTTAATGCCTTAAACGGCATAAGGAAATTGCCATTCTTTTGTACATGACGCTTCACAATGCCACTTACAGCAAAAACCATGGAATAGACCATTTCTTAAGTGCATGAAAATGTGGTCATTGGCAGCATGTACTCGAACTGCCATGGACCCCACAAGTTTTTCCAAAACCTGATGATCGCTTGTAGAGGCGAGGAGGGCAGGGCCGGGCTGGAATGAGACACACCCGGTCCCCAATCAGCCTGATGGGGCGCGTGAGGGATAAAGGCGGCCGGGGACGACAGTTTGAGAGAGAGAGAGAGAATTGCAGGCAGCTGTACTGTGTGGTTTTTGGTTGTATGTTTGTTTAAGTTGTTCATTAAATTATTATTTAAGTTGTCAAGCCGGTTCTCGCCTCCTCCTTTCCACTGAACCCCCTTACATCCCTGTTATCCAAGCATGATTTGAGAATGTTCTCAAAGAACATCTTGTATGCTTCAATGGATGTAAGGAAATCTGTCCTTTTGTAAGAATTTAACATAGTCTGTTTAATTAATTTTATTGTTACACTGATAATTTCATTACATGTAATTAGTGACTGAGTGTAGAATCTTAAATATTTTTCAAATATTTCAAAATCCTTAAACTTAAAAAATCCAAGATTTCCAATGTGACTTTTGGACTTCACTGTACATATTTAAAGACGCCACAAACTATGAGTTCGAGGTTCTTGACTTTTAAAAACCTGACTGTTGAATAAATCACTATTTAGAAGCAGTAATGAAAGCTATGTATAACTTTACAAATAGTTCAGTTCAACTAAGCATCATACTTAACTCTCCTTAACCATTCTGCATCTAGCAAAACCACTAACCTGATGGGATGCATTTCACCATGTTTTTCACTAAAGTAGCATTTTCATAGCTAATCGCAGCACTTTGACACTGGAAACAATGTCCTTTACCAAGCAACTCAGCGCACTGATACTGCAGCCATGCAGACATCATATAAGACATGGCTTACCTTTCGCCCGCCAGTGTTGAGCCTCAGCGGTGTCAGGAAGGGATCAAATATCATATGGCTGGTCTCTATGTTGACTGGAGACTGTCTCTTACCCACAGAACACAGATTCCAGGCAGAATTTACAAGCCCCCAGAAAGATGGCACTGCAACAAGGGAAAGTACATGCAATGAAGACATGTACCTATAAAGTGGTCATATTTATTGGAAGAAAAACAGTGTGATGAGCAGAGTGTGATGCTCTATATGCAGAAAAAATAAAACATATTTTTTTTGGAAAACACCATGTCCATCAATTCTTCTCTGATCTTACTGGAGTACAGTAACTGCATTATAAAAAAAATAAATAGTTTTGGTAATGTAAATTATACTGAGTGAGAAACTTTTGGAAAAACTATTTAAATGACATAGTATATTCCAGTACACTTACACTTAATATACTTACTTTAAAGCCAATGTATGTTTTACAAGAAAAAAAAAAATTATATAATTATGCCAACTAGGGATGTCAAAAGTATCTGTATTTTCGTAGCAAGTCAATACTAAAAATAAATAAATAAATGTAACGATACCAGCCATTCAGCAGTATCGGTAGTACTGAGTCAATTCGGTTCCAGGGCACTGTCTGACTAAAAAATGACTACGGCTGGGCGATACATCGAACACCCATGATATAATCGTGATGATTTTGCTGACAATGTCAAATTCAACAATATCATGAATATTGCGATGATTTTAATGTGCCTTTTATTTGGCCATTAAGTTTCATAGAGTGCATCGGTAGACTAATTCAATGATCCTTCAGGGCTGTGTGATTAATCAAAATAGCATAAAAATAAAGATATGATCATATGTGATTACTTAACTGCCAAAGGCTGCGATAAAAGACAGATAAACATCTGTCCGTATGTGCTTCAGAATGAACTGGCGACATGCTGATCTGTGTGCACGCATGGGGTGGCTCCTGTTTTTAGTGTAGTTCACCTGCATTGTGAAAGCATTCGAGCAATTCCAAACATTAGTAACCACTTTAAAGTTATTATACAAATCTACACATGTGAACAGAAAAAGAGAGTTTGACAGCGGTTCACAAGATGTGAAACTCATAACTGTCAAACAAACATTGCACTTTCTGTTTCATAATAAAAGCTCCTGGTGAAAGTGAAATAAACACGAATGCAGTTTCAAAATAAAAATGTCTCGGTTACTGTCGTAACCTCCGTTCCCTGATGGAGGGAACGAGAAGTTGTGTCGATGTAGTGACACTAGGGGTCGCTCTTGAGAGCCCCGAACACCTCAGATCTTTGAGAAATGGCCAATGAGAATTGGCGAGTGGAATTTGCATGCCAATCCCCCGGACATACGGGTATAAAAGGAGCTGGCTCGCAACCACTCATTCAGGTTTTGTGTTGAGGAGCCGAGACAGGGTCCTGGCCATTTCAGCAGGTAGTACAGCATTGTGGCATGGGGAACAGAACATCTCGTTCCCTCCATCAGGGAACAGAGGTTACGACAGTAACCGAGACGTTCCCCTTCTGTCACTCACTCAACAGTGTGTCGATGTAGTGGTATACTTTAACTAGGGGTTCCTATACAAAATGCCACAACTAGCTGAACCGTGTTATGTGGACTGCCGGTGCAAGTGCAAGCAAGCTGCTGTGTGCGTAGTAGCAGGTGCACCGGTCTGCACGTAGCCTCCCCCAACGCCCCAAAAAACAGTTCATCACATCCCTGGGGGGGAAGAGACGTATCTAGTATGGAAGCAGGCCGCTTCCATACTAGATACTAGATACGATAATTTCAGTTATTCTGCTGGAGCCATTTTAACGCTCAACATATGCGCCGGGGAAGGTGTTCTTTTCCTATCCTATTCTTTCAGGGGGAAAAGACCCCATGGACACCACATCCTGCCCGGAGGGGAGGTAACATGTGGCAAGCACGTCATGTGGGCTCAGAGCCTCACATGGAAGAGGCACGGTGGTAGGTCCTGCCTGAAAGGGGAGGAGCTCTACAAACACGGCGACCGGGACAGAGAGGGCTCTGTCAAAGGGAGACGCAGGTCTGCTGACAGGGAGAACGTACTGCAGAAAATACATCACAGGGGGTTACCGGAGTAACCAGCACCTGTGGAGCACCTACCTCAGTAAGGGCATATTAGCACAAGAACTGGTTCCAGCTGTGAATTCCTCCACTGAATTCGCGAGCCACAGGGCTAGGGAGGAAGGACATCCAGGGTTCACGGGTTCGTGAACTCGCATGGGAAAAGAAGCGCACATCTTCGCCTCTTTGGAGGGCAAAGGCGCTATATGCAAGCGATATACCCAGCCAGCTGTCTGTATTCCCAAACTTACCTGTTTGTACCTGACAGAACACGGGACGAAACCGGCTCAACCCAGAGATTGTAAAATCTCACGAAGGTATTGGGTGTCGCCCAGCCCGCTGCCCTGCCAATTCTCATTGACCTTTTCTCAAAGATCTGAGGTGTTCGGGGCTCTCAAGAGTGACCCCTAGTGTCACTACATCGACACAATGTCGAGTGAGTGACAGAAGGGGAACCCCAGTTTAGGGTGAGGTAAATAGGACAGAAATACAGTATATTAATTTATCTTTAACAAATCTTATCCTGAAAATAATAATATTCAGTATTATAATAATAAACTTGACCAGGTTCCACAGTAATAATTTAGTACTATGCAATATTCTTTGTAGTAATTTTTGCAAACCTTGTTCATTTAAAAATATTTTAGTAAAAATATATGAAGGTAAATCTGATTTTTATTAAGCTTCCATATATGATTGTATGCTACATATAAGTATAAACGTGCAAATCAATGAAAATTATTACATTTTAGTCTCCCTTTTGTTAATTTAGTGAAAATAAAATGTGGAAAACAAGCCTTTATCATTTTTAAATAGATTTTTATTTAATGCCTTTGAAATATTAATTCTACATGCCTACAATGGCTGTTTAGATGAAATCTAAACACTAAAAGAAAACACTTTTATGCTGTTTCAGAGCAAAAACATAATTATCAAGATATATATTGAATATTATCAATTTGCTGAAAAATAACGAGATATAATTTCTGAAATCTAAAATCACACCATCTATTAGTGTTGAAAATCTCAACCTTGTCAGAGCAAGGTGCCAATAGCAGAGCTCTACTAAATATTGCATATTCTTTGATTCAGCCAACTCATTCAGAATTGATTATAACCATTTGATGCATGCTTTGGAATTAAAGAACTGAATTAAAAGAAATTAATGGAATCCCAAAAGGACAAAAATGTTTCCTTGTTTCTTTTCACTTTTTAATATAGATTATGTATTTTCTGATTATATATCTTTTGAATGCAATAAAATATAATAATAGATATTCCAGAGGCTATTTTGAATTTATGTTGTCATAAATAAGAAACAGGTATGTCATGTAGAATTATGAGTTAGGGTAAAAGGTAATCACCCTTGGTGGTTTAATGTAACAGCCTGAATGGTTAAAAATCTTTACACTCTAGTGAATGTCATGCATCAAAGGGTTAATACCTTACTAAACGAGGAAGGGAGACTGACTAGAGCACTGCACACAAAATAAGCACTTGAGTCTTCACTGTTAACATTAGGTGCTCTAGTATGAAGTGAAACCACACAAAAATTAATAGTGAATTTTTCATCACTTTCAGACTTAATAGATTTACATAAGAGAGTCAGAGCTACAGTAACCTTATATTCTTTGAATAACTTCATTCAACATTGGAGTTCCAGCAGCCCATGACATTTCAAGCAATTTTGAAGATTTACACAAAGTGTTCTCGTTGGCATTTTCATGTGGAGGCTGAGCTGGATTACAGTGATGTGCTACATTCACCTCCAGCTGACAACCATTATATGAGATGACTGACAGCCTGCTAAACAGGATTCTTTATCAGTAAATTATGAGCAGGCAGCAGTGTGGTTAAGGACCTCCAAGCTTGCATTTTCTATCAAGTAAATTCTACTACTGGAAAATTTTGGTCTGGTCACTTGAACCAATTGGCCTAGCAGAAGAGTGATGATACATAGTGCATCAGTGTGTCTTGACCAGGTCCTAACTAAGTGTGATGCGATAAGATTCCAGCATTAAGCAAAGTTTGTCCACACTGAACGCAAAATTGCTGCGTGATGTGACACAATCACAGCCAATCAGAAGATGTTCCGTTATAAGAAGCAGGAACAGCGGAGGAATAAAAACTATTCACAAACAGAACTACATTTACTACTATGTCTTATATTCCGAGTTATGCCCATAAAATAATCTTTAGGCTACTTTTTACTTAGGGACAGGCAGTAATTCTTAGCTTCTCACAAATTCCTCTACTGTGGTCAGTCGCTGTTTATGTCAGTTAGACAGATATTCTTGTCCAAGTAGGTTGGTTCATAGCCAAAATAAGCAGTAATTTAAGGCTACATTTTCCAGAACAAGCACCACCTGCTGTTTTCTGGCATTTGATTGTTCAACTATTCTCCTTGAGAAAAGAACTAGACAAAGTAGAGCACATGCACACACTTTCATATATGCATATACCAACTCAGACAAGTACACATGTTTTTTCACACTAAGCATGTCTCGCATATCAAATACAATTCATCAATTAATTTAAATATGTGAAATAAGAATAACACAAGACGCACAAGACTAGGACCAGAAAAAAAAACAAAAAAAACAAAAAAACAAACAACAACACAAACAAATAAGCAAAAGCTCAAAACACAAAACAGCAGCAAAAAAAAAAAAAAACAAAACAAAAAAACCAGCAAAAACAAAAACACTACGAATTCACTACAAAGGCCTTTTCTGCACCCAAACATGAAATATGTGGGGCACTTATTTGTCACTAAAGGAGAAGGGAGAGGTTGATAGAAGTTATCGTGCCCTTCAAAGTGGAAATATCATAATTACGAGTTCCGAGCACATCAATGGCCCAGCAAAGTCGTATTTACAAGAGGAAAACTCAGAATTCTGATACCTGTGTTGCCGAGTTGGTACGCTGGATATGCTGTGTTGACATGAACGATGATGAAAACCAATGATTTTGCCTAATTATTTCAATTTCTTTACATTACTTCAATCATATATTTTTGTTATATATGACAATAACTAATGACTCGCCCTTTGCAGGTTGTTTTAAGCTAATTAATTAATAATATTTTAGACACCATGCATGAATAAAACATACAGTGTATGTCTTGTTGATGCAGGTTTATTGATATGTTTATTCACAGGCACAACAGAAAAAGAGCTTTTGCAGTGGTTCGTTGTGTATTTGTTTAAATTTGGCTTCTTCTGTATTTTGTTTCCCACTTGAATGCATGACATGTCATAGTAAGGAATGCTTGAGAGGTATGAGCTTCCCAGGTCCACTTGAAGGCAGCATAAGTCATCTCTTAGATGGGAAAGTGTTGAATTGGGTGGTAATATCCTCCAAGACACGGTCAGAAAAATGGCAGTAATTCAGATGCTTTTACATCACTCAGCTAAATGACAGGAAATGCATAACCGGAGTGGGGCTGCGGCATATGGAATTGTTTTATTAAATACAGGTCACATGTCATAAATGGCAAAATACTTATTACCCATTGGTGGCTATAAAAGAACAATCACCAAGGTGGCAACGCTTTTCACCTTTGGCCAACATCAAGCATTGCCGGTAATCTGCTGGAAATAATTCCCATATCTAAAGTTGATTCTTCACTTCAATTAGAGTGGCCTGTTAACCATAAAAAAATTACAATAAAAATAAATAAAAAAATATATTTTAAACGTACTGACTTTGCTCACACAGGGTATCACGGGGGGATGTTGGATGCAGTTAAAATTAAATTATATAAAATTAATCTCTGTTACAAAATCATGTAATACTCAAAAGAGTCTGTGTGTGTACGTGAGCATGTGTGTGTTTGTGTGTGCATGCGCATGTGTGTGTGTGTTAGCGCACGTGTGTGTGTATGTATGCGTTTACAGATCAGAGAACTTTATGTTTGGGAGCTCACATACGTGAACATGAACATGATGAACATGCTCCTGAACACTCAACTTTTCTCTTATTTTTGATCTCCCCCATTCATTTTCAATGGCCGGTCATTTTTAACCGGGAACACCACAAGTGTAACTTTGTGCCATTTTGTACAAAATAAAAGCATTTCAAAACAAATTCCTGGTTAAACATTAAAGTACACTAGTGTGATAAATAGTACAGAATGTTTTCATATTTTTATTTAATATTGCCAAAATTATCCACAAATAATGCTTTTTTCACTCAAAAACGGAGGTGCATATGCTCAGGTCAATGAGGCCTACGATCAATAAGTTCCAAAAAGAAATACAAAACCTGTGCTAATTGAAAGAAAACAAGTTGGCAAAAAAGAGCTAATCCAAAATTTGGTGATAATATAGCACAATGAGAGATTTATAAGCAATTTTAATAGGCCGGCCTTTTTAGACTAGGAACACCACAAGTGTAACTTTGTGCAATTTTGTAAAAAAAAAAACAAAACAACAAAAACAAACAAACAAACAAAACAAAAAACACTACGAATTCACTATAAAGGCCTTTTCTGCACCCAAACATGAAATATGTGGGGCACTTATTTGTCACTAAAGGAGAAGGGAGAGGTTGATGGAAGTTATCGTGCCCTTCAAAGTGGAAATATCGTAATTACGAGTTCCGAGCACATCAATGACCCAGCAAAGTCGTATTTACAAGAGGAAAACTCAGAATTCTGATACCCGTGTTGCCGAGTTGGTACGTTGGATATGCTGTGTTGACATGAAAAATGATGAAAACCAATGATTTTGCCTAATTTGCTATTTTATTTATTTTTTATGATTTTGCTTGATTTTGCCTAATTTGCTATTTTTTTTTTAATGATTTTAATCCAATATTTGGTGATAATATAGCATAACGAGAGATTTATAAGCAATTTTTAATAGGCCGGTCATTTTTGACCAGGAACACGAAATGTTTTTCATGTAAATAACTCTGGGTGAAATCATTAAGAATGAATTGTGCCTGCTAATAGTGTTGTGTATTTGCATGGACTGCCTATGTTGTTTTAAAAGACAATCACTTATAGAATTATGCAAATCAGGTAAGGTTGCAAAACCTGCAAGAATTAAGTACTGAACTCAATTTGCATGACACAACTCCCGTTTGGGTCAGATTCTAAGTGCTAGGTTGAGGAAGACGCAGATGACTACCGTGATCTGACATACTTTACCATTGCTTCATCACTACAGTCCAGGAACATAAAACTGCTCTTTAAAAAGCATAAAGTGTGCTTGACTACACTCCACATCTGGACACATCTTGTAACACTCTTCTCCACAATTTGATCATCATTTGGCGAATCACTGCTGCCAATAGTGACCAATAGAAAATATATACTGTAGTGCAGAGGAGGGCGGGGCCAGGCCGGAATGATGCACGCCCGGACCCCAATCAGCCTGATGAGGCGAGCGAGGGATAAAGGCAACCGGAGATGGCAGTTCCAGAGAGAGAGAGAGAATTATGGGCAGCTGCTCTGTATGTGTTTATGTTTGTGTGTTTTTGTTTAAGTTCATCATTAAACTATTATTTATATTGTCAAGCCGGTTCTCTCCTCCTCCTTTCCCTCTAACCCCCTTTACACTGGTGCCGAAAACCAGGGAGGGAGAAGGGATGCCCGTCATAGAGTCCTCGACACTGCTCTCCACCCAGGGGAGCGCCGCTGCCATCCGCCGGGGGACGGAGTAGCCCGACCGCCCGGACGCAGAGAACGGCCACCATCCGCGAGGCGAGGAGGGACTGGACTCCCCGACCGCCTAGAGCGATGGAGCCACTGCCAGGGGTGGAGGAGTGCCCTGCTGGCCACCAGAAATGCGGAGGGGTCGAGGGAAGACCGCTGTCCGTGAGGGGAGGGAGGAATCGACCCCCCGACTGCCTGGAGCGGTAGGGCCGTTGCCAGGGGCGGAGGAGTGTCCCCACGGACCACCAGAAACGCAAAGGGGCGTTCTGTCCGCTGGGGGTAGGAGGTTTGACTCCAGTCCGCCTGGGGAGGAGCGGCTGTCATCCGCCTGAGAGGGTGGTGGAGTGATCAAGGACCACGCGATGGTGCATCAGAGAACCGGTGAGTGAGTTTCTTTTTTCTCTCTCTCCTCTCTCTCTCTCACTCCGTGTTGGCCTTTCCCTTGCCTGTTTTTTTTTTTTTTCTCCTGTCTCCCAGGTCGAAGAAGGCGGGGATGACCCACCGGCAGGAGAGGAGGGGGGGGGATGTACGTCATGCCGGGGGCTTCCCGGCCTGAGGCAACGCAGGGAGGAGTGTAGCGCAGAGGAGGGTGGGGCTGGACCGGAATGACACACGGCCGATGGTCTCAGGACACGTTCAAAGCTAAACAGCCAATTAAAATAATAACATATCAATTGTCTGAGTATACATGAACATTTTATGAATAATTTTTGTTTATCACAAGTTTTTGTTACAGCAGAAACCGATTTACTCTGAAAACAATGGTTCAAATGTCTCAGTTGCAATTGTTCTATGCATGCACACATAAGCATTTAATACATTACTTATGTTCATACATATACATATAATTGCCCTATGTACAGATCAGAATTATGACACATTCAGTATCTACTGACCATTGCCCACCTGCATAATTTGCACTCCTCTTTATGTTATCTAATCCTATCTATGTACAGTTGTTATTTGATATATCCCCACTTTAATAGCAATGTATCATGTATTTAATATCTGAACTTGCAATATAAGCACAGGTTAAGCATTGACAAAGAACATCTTCTATTCCCAGGGTTACAAGGGTTGGTTGTGGTTCTTGTTCTTTGACACTAGAAAACTACAAACTAACAGACTAATTATTGCCTTCCTCTTTATAATCGCTAGCTTATTTTTTGACCACCCTCAAGGTTTATTCAAGTTCAGGGTTGAGCCGAAAGCAGGTGCTAGGTCTGAGAAGACACACTCGCACCAATTAAGACTCCCTTTAATTACATCCTCTTCCAATATGCAGCCAACTGCAGCAGAGCTTTGCACTTAACATTCAAATAAGAGGAGCAAAAATATTAAAGGTTTCTTAGAAGAGGGAGAAAAAAAGAAATGAAAGTGTGTGAAAAAACAGCGAGTTTTGAAAAGACAGGGTACATCCAGTTATGTCCCTGGGAATCTTGGACAAACATCAAATAATTTTAAAGTCTGTTTTGATGTGTTGATGCAAAGCATTTACAATAAGAATAATGCAGGAATGCAGAAAGCCAATAAATATACTAAAGCAAGGGTGTGAATATACTGTAATATCTCAATGATCCTAAATGTTAAGTGGACGTTACATTAAAATGTATAACTAACTGATTCTTAAACAGAGAGGAAACTGTGACTTCAAAACAAGATTCCAACATGGAGGACTCGTTTAGTTTCCCAGCATATTGCCAAACAAAAAACATGAAAACTCTTGGTTACCAAATTTGTATGTCAAACTATTAAACAAGATACCTTGGAAAAAGTTAACTCTACATTAAATGAGATAACTTTAGTCCATGCATTTTAAAGGGGAAGTGTGTAATATCTGCGCAACCAGCGTAACAGAAGTGGAACAGATTTCCCAAAAACTCCTCTCATCTTCCGTTGGTCAGACGAACAGATTGCCCCACCTCAAACTCACTGGTTGTCAATGTTACCATCTCAGGCTGGTGGTGCTGCTCAAACAAACTGTCTTGCACTTTGAAAGTCAGAATGTCATGAGTAATTTAGCTTCCTACCTGTTAATTGGGGCAGTTAATCAAAGTAGTACTTTATCAGTGCAAACAGGAGTACCAGCCACCTCAAAATGATTAGTGGCCAACACCACAAATCATTCAAAAACTATCATTGCCAAGCTGAACAGTTCCATTGGTAAAGTGGCATCAGCCTGGACAAACATGGAGTCCCTTGGTATAAATGGCAGAGGACAGCTGAACCTGTGTGCTAATTCCAGTGTAATCTCATTACCCTGGGCTGATGGGACTTATTAAGCCAGTCCATACCGAGAACAATAAACATGTCAGTCAAGTTAACTCCTCCTGTCATTTGTTAATGGGCAGGGATATCTGACCTGGTGGCGAAGAGAGCTTTTCTAACAAGAATACGAATGAGAACAAGAAACAGGAAAATCTTCAATAGTAAACTGAGCATGACAATTATCCCAGAGGATATTTTCACACTTATTGGATCTGCTTAGTCCAAACCAGAGTTCAATTGTAACCCCTACACCTGTAATTCTGGGACAGAAAAATGCGAGTACCACAGTGAGAACTAGTGGTAGCTGTTTACTACTGAAGCTAGCTAGGTAACACAGGACAAGAAGATGCTCAGTTGCATTTGATTAGCCTTGGTCCCTTTCAATTTACCACCAAAACTTCATGCCACCAAAAATTTTTGTCTGCATCGAATGCATTGCAAGAGATGCAAAACAATGGGAGCTGCTTTCCTGAAAGCAATTTATTTACACAAGTAGTGATGAGAAATGCATTAAACAATAAGTGTGACCAGAAGAATCCAAAGATGCAAATTATACATCATCAATAGTGGTTCACTTTCACAATTTAGAACAAATTGCTTTCATACCAACTACGAACAGTATCGGGGGTTCACATGAACTGTTTCCAGGCCACGTTTTCAAGTGGTGTGGTTTACAGGTGCGCACCGGGGCTTGGAAAACCACTTTCACGCCAACCAAACAAACCAAACTCGGGTGTCAAATGGACTAGTCCACCCCTAAAGCTCTAATGTGAAGGCACCCTTAGATCTCCACAGGCAGCACACGTACACGTGCTCCTCTACCACAGAATCCTCAACAGCACTGCTCTTAACAGGACTTTCTAATTGCTGCCTGCCTATTTAGGAAGCTTTGTGTCTTCAAGGAGTCCTTCAGTGCTGGCCTCCTAAGGATACGTAGAAGAGTGACTTTATTCTTGAGCACTTCTGAGCTGACAATAAGCCCACAGGATGAAATGAAAAGTTATTCGAGAGGTTTTTAAAGAAATACTATTGATATCATCATATGGACTATTGGATGTGTTCTGGCATTAAAGTTTAATATTCATCTGTATTAAAAGAATCTTCAGTATTCAGTTTCACTAGTTTGACATAAAATGTTGTGTCATTACAGAGGTAAGCAATTCATCATGTGTCTGCACAGACATCTCTTTAGGTTAGAAACTCATCTAAGAGTATTGACTCCTTTTTATTTCAGTGCAAGTCTTATATCAATATGGATAATAACTGAATACGAGTGTGGCAGGACACAATTACAAACAAGCTTTTCTCTACAATGGCATGCAATGTACAGTACTGTATAATATAATTTTCCACAACTCTGAAAAACTATGTTTTTCAAAGTTATGTCAGCGGAACAATCCAAAACACTCTAAACAACAGTACAACCCAATGAAGAGACTGTAAATCTATCCCTCACAGTTTCGTCGTCATTCCCGTAAAACACTTTAAAAAATGGCGCTATTCTGAATGAGGTCCACGGCTAAGATCAAGAGCGCTGAGATCTTTCTGCTGAAGCTGGTTGACTTTGCTGTTCAAGCTAGTTAAGGAGCCTAGTGGGAATACTAGCATCCCATTTTGGGGACCAGCACCCAACACACAACGAACATATCTCTAACTCTAATTACCAAGGCAGTGACTGCATTAGGCAAGAAAGCACTCATGTCCTAGAAAGCACTGGCAGTCTAATCTAATGCACATTGACTTGAGAAACCACTTCCTCCTGTGAATGAAATCCCAAATGCCTCCTCTTCACAACTGTTCCCATGCTAGATGTCTTTGCTTTGTAAGCAAGTTCCCTTTTACAATACTGGAAGGCATTTACAACTGTGGGAAAATTCAGCTGTGGGTGGACACCTTAGTATAGTTGAGTGGTTATTAATATGTTGAGAGAGGAAACTACATTCTACCTCACAACCACCACTTAACTAGTAATGCAGGTGATGTAAAGGTAATGGATATGGACAGTAAATTGCAACAAAGTCACAAAACATGTGCCATTTGTAGGTTGTTTTACAATAAATACCTGACCTGAATTGATTTGATACTGACTCTGTACAATAAACTGCTGCTGGTAGTTTCAGTTTGTGATCTCCCTTCACTTTTAAAGGAATGTTTCAGATACAATAAAAGTTAAGCTCAATCGACAGCATTTGTGGCATAATGTTGATTAGCACAAAGATTAATTTAGAATCCTTCGTCCATTTCTTAAAAAAAAAAAAAAAAGAAAGAAAGAAAAAAGCAAATTTCGAGGTAACAGTGAGGTTCTTACAATGGAAGTGAATGGAGCCAATTTTTGGAGTGTTTAAACAGAAATGTGAAGCTTATAGTTCCCTATCTGTCACTCACTCGACGTTGGTGTCGATGTAGTGACACTAGGGGTCACTCTTGGGAGCCCGAGACACCTCTGGTCTTTGATAAAAGGCCAATGAAAATTGGCGAGTGGTATTTGCATGCCACTCCCCCGAACATACGGGTATAAAAGGAGCTGGTATGCAACCACTCATTCAGATTTTCTCTTCGGAGCCGAATGGTCATGCTCGCTGAGCTGAATACTACTGTTCATTCACCTGCTGGATCTGACGGCGCATTTCAGCGGCTTCTCCCTCCTCTGCACTGGTGCACTGCAGAGAATGCCCCTGGGCGCTTCGGCAGAAAAACTAGAGAGTATATTTTCTGAAAGAGCATTTTTCCCCTCTAAAAGAGTATATATTTCTCTAAAAGAGCGCACACACGGAACGTCTTTTTAAAGACGCGTCTTTTTAAAGATGCTTTTCCGATTGTGTGTTATTCCTGGTTGTGCTCGTTATCTCTCGCCTTCTAACGGTCACGATCACTGTCTTTCGTGTCTGGGCACTGCTCACGCGGAGACAGCGTTCGTGGATGGTCACGTTCTCATTGCGAGAATATGTCCATGGCAACGTTGCGGTCGCGGCTCGCCTTCGTAAGAAAGCGAGCCACCCCAGAGGCTCCCGCCTCGCTCCTTTTACCCACGGGTTTGAGGCCAGCGCGGCTAGCACTGGGGGCGATTTGGGGACCCCAATGGGACCGCCTCCGCCGGGTATCCCCCGCGGACCTCCCATTCCCCAGCACGCTCGTCTGCCCCGATCGGGCTTCCGGGTGAGTCCGCCGGCTCGTCTCACGGCGAGTTCGACCTCTTATTCGGAGCCCGCGAAAGTGATGAGCTCTCGAGCGCAGCATCGGAGAGCGGGCTCGTCCAGTCGGAAGCCTCAGCTGGGCTCCTCCCTTCGAGGTCGATCGCCCAGTCACAGGCTGACGCGGAGATGACGACATGCTTTCCCGGACAGCCGCGAGCGTCGGTTAGAGTGGATTTCACCGTTCTTCCCTGAACCCTCGCGGCTCTGTGATTGGTTCCTGGGCTTGCGGCGCCGCTCAAAGCCACGCCCCGCCCCGTTCCTTTCTTCCCGGAAGTGCATGAAGAGCTGACAAGGTCGCGGGAGGCACCTTTTACTGCCCGGTCCCGATCTTTTCAGCTTCCCCGCTCTCACTACCCTCGATGGTGGGGCGGCCAAGGGTTATTCGGCAATCCCCCGGTGGATAAAGGCGCTCGCGGTGCACCTATGCCCGCAGAGCGCCGCCACCTGGCGCGGATGCCCAAAGCCCCCGTCCAAGGCCTGTAGGTTTACGTCGTCTCTGACGGTCAAAGCCTACAGCGCTGCTGGACAAGCCGCCTCCGCCCTGCACGCCATGGCTCTCCTGCAAGTCCGCCAAGGTGCTAAAGGAACTGCACGAGGGTAGTTCCGCCCCGGGATTGATGCAGGAACTGCGCTCGGCGACCGACCTCGCTCTCCGAGCGACGGAGGTCACAGCGCGGTCTCTCGGGCGGACGATGGCCACACTAGTGGTCCAGGAGCACCACCTTTGGCTCAACCTGGTCGAGATGGGTGAGGCCGACAGGACACGATTCCTTGCTGCCCCCATTTCCCAGGCGGGCCTATTCGGCGACACCGTCGAGGACTTTGCCCAGCAGTTCTCGATGGTAGAGCAGTAGATGGATGCTAGCCGGCTTATCCTGCCCCGGCGTGGCTCAAGATCCCGCACCCCATCTACTCATCGCCAAGGGCGTCCCTCTGCGGTGACTGCACCGGCTCCGCCGCAGCCCGCCCCTCTGGCCCGGCCCCGGCGTGGAGCCCACCGCAGGAAGCCGACGCCACCCGTCTCACAGCCGGCACCGAAGAACCCACGGAGGTCTTCGAAGCGCCCCTGAGACGGGCGACCCAGGGACAACGAAACCAGCTGCTCTGGAGCTGGTAAGCAGATCTTCATCTTTTTGTTACCTTTTGCATTTAATTGTGCTGCATGCCCAAGTGGCTGCAGTACTCAAGAGCTCCGCAAGAGTGGTTTCCTTGTTCCCTGGGTCACATATCCGGTGTGTATGGCTGGCATCACGACCACCGTCCACCACTTTATTTGGCAGGTTGGCGCTCCAGCGGCGGTCTCCCGCCCTGAGCGCCCAGCTGTGGCACAAATCCGCCCCCGATATGACAGTCTCCACGGGTCATGAGAACAGGCCTCTTCCTCCCCCGTCCCAGGCTGTTCCGGGGGTGGTCACAAGGAGCCAGGTAAGTGCTTCGATGTCCTTGGACTCAGCACGGCCACGATGTGGTGTGGCACCTCGAGCTCCGCCCCGCCGTGAGGCCCCACCCGCCGGTACATCCGATGACGTTGTCCCTTTGGTCCCCCTTGCGCGGAACTCGGACGCATGGCTTGCGCTTTCCAGTCCGTCACGAGGGCTGGTCCGGACCGTCCGACTCGGCTGCACGATTCACTTCGCCGGGCATCCGCCCAGGTCCAGCGGTGTCCACTTCACCTTGGTGAAAGACGGAAACGCTGCTACCTTGCGCGGAGATCGCTACCCTCCTACGGAAGGACGCGATAGAAACCTGTCCCTCCAGCCGAGATGAAGAAGGGGTTTTACAGCCCCTACTTCATTGTACCGAAAAAAGGCGGTGGGTTGCGGCCAATCTTGGACCTGCGAGTACTGAACCGGGCCTTACACAGACTCCCGTTCAAGATGCTGACGCAAAGACGCATTCTAGCGAGCGTCCGGCATCAAGATTGGTTCGCGGCGGTAGACCCGAAGGATGCGTACTTTCACGTCTCGATCCTTCCTCGACACAGACCCTTCCTGTGGTTCGCGTTCGAGGGTCAGGCGTATCGGTACAAAGTCCTCCCTTTTTGGCCTGTCCCTGTCTCCTCGCGTCTTTACGAAGATCGCAGAGGCTGCCCTTGTCCCGTTAAGGGAGGTAGGCATTCGCATTCTCAACTATCTCGACGACTGGCTAATCCTAGCTCACTCAGTTCCGGCCGTTGATCTAGGGCAAGCACGTGCAAGTTCGGACAGACAGCACGGCAGCGGTAGCATATGTCAACCGCCGATGCTCTGGAAAGCACTCCCGCTGTATGTCATAACTCGCCCGCCGTCTCCTCCAACGGAGTTAGCAGCACCAAGTTGCTGCAAGCCACTCACATCCCGGGCAACCTCAACACTCCGGCGGACGCGCCGTAACAACAGGTTACCCTCAAGGGAGAGTGGAGACTCCACCTTCAGGTGGTCCAGCTGATTTGGAGTCGATTCAGTCAGGCACAGGTGCACCTGTTCGCCTCCCAAGAATCCTCCCACTGCCCGCTCTGGTACGCCCTCACCGAGGCCTTCCTCAGCATAGACGCGCTGGCACACAGCTGGTCCCCTGGCATTCACAAATATGCGTTTTCCCCAGTGAGCCTGCTCGCACAGACCCTGTGCAAGGTCAGGGAGGACGAGGAGAAGATCGTCCTGCCACAGGGCTGAGGAGGAAGGACATCCAGGGTCCACGGTCTCGTGAACACGGCTGGGGGTTAAAAGTGCATGTCTCCCCCGCCAGGAGATGAAAGGCGCTATGCGCAAGTAGTACACCCGGCCAGTTGTCCCGTACACTTATCTGCTCATACCTGACAATACACGGAATGAAACAAGCTCAACCCAGAGATTGTAGAACGTCACGAAGGTATTGGGTGTTGCCCAGCCCGCTGCTCTACAGATGTCTGCTAAAGAGGTGCCATTGGTCAGGGCCCAGGAGGCCGCCACACTCCTGGTAGAGTGTACTCGTAGCCCCAAGGGGGGCAGCACATCCTGGGTGTGATATGCCAAGGCGATTGGCATCAATGACCCAGTGGGCGATCCTCTGTTTGGAGACAGCGCTCCCTTTCCGCTGTCCTCCAAAGCAGACAAAGAGCTGCTCAGAGCATCTAAAGCTCTGTGTACGATCCAAATAGATGTGCAAAGCGTGCACCGGACACAGCAACGACAAGGCTGGGTCTGCCTCCTCCTGGGGCAGCGCTTGCAGGTTCACCACCTGATCCCGAAAAGGGGTCATGGGAATCTTGAGCACAGGACCACGAGAGAGTATTTCGGACCGAACTCCAGGCACATGTCACTGACAGAGAATGCCTGCAGGTCCCCTACCCTCTTGATGGACGTGAGCACAGTCAGGAGGGCAGTCTTCAAAGATAGTGCCTTTAGCTCAATTGACTCCAGGGGCTCAAACGGGGCTCTCTGCAGGCCCCATAGGACCACGGAGAGATCCCATGAGGGAATGAGGTGCGGTCTGGGAGGGTTCAGCCTCCTCGCGCCTCTAAGGAACCTGATGATCAGGTTGTGCTTCCTGAGAGACTTACCATCAACTGCGTCGTGGTGTGCCGCTATAGCAGCCACATACACCTTCAAGGTGGAGGGGGACAGTCGCCCCTCCAGCCTCTCCTGCAGGAAGGAAAGCACCAACCCGACTACGCATCTCTGGGGGTCTTCACATCGGGAAGAACACTACTTAGTGAACAGACGCCACATCAAGGCATACAGGCACCTCGTAGAGGGAGCCCTAGCCTGAGTGATCGTGTCTACCACCGCGGGTGGTTGGCCACTTATGTCTTCCACGTCCCGTCCAAGGGCCAGACGTGGAGATTCCAGAGGTCTGGTCGCGGGTGCCAGATGGTGCCCCATCCCTGAGAAAGAAGGTCCCTCCTCAGGGGAATTCGCCGAGAAGTGCTGTTGAGGTCTCCCGGGATGTGAGTGGCTCGCAACGACTTGAGTCTCTGCTGACTCCAGAGGAGGAGACGGCGGGCGAGTTGCGACATGCGATGGGAGTGCAAGCCGCCTTGGCGGTAGATGTATGCTACCGTCGCCATGCTGTCCGTCCGGACCAACACGTGCTTGCCCTGGATCAATGGCTGAAGCCTCCTCAGGGCAAGCAACACTGAGAGCAACTCGAGGCAGTTGATGTCCAGGACGTTGCACACGGCACCCCAGCCTGACTTGGAGACATCTATCGTGATGACGAATCACCTGGAGACCTGCTCTAGAGGAACTCCTGCCCATAGAAATGCCAGATCCGTCCAAGGGCTGAACAAGCGGCGACAGATCGGCGTGATGACCACGTGATGTGCCCCGTGGTGCCATGCCCATCTTGGGACTCGAGTCTAAAGCCAGTGCTGAAGCGGTCTCATATGCATAAGCCCGAGCGGTGTGACCACCACCGAAGACGCCATATGCCCCAGAAGCCTCTGAAATTGCTTCAGTGGGACCACTGTTCTCCACCTGAACGATTTCAGGCAGTTCAGCACTGCATGCTCACTAGTGAGGTGCACCATCATCGAGACTGAGTCTAACTCCAACCCGAGAAAAGAGATGCTCTGAACCGGGGAGAGCTTGCTCTTTTCCCAGTTGACCCGAAGCCCCAGTCGGCTGAGGTGCCTGAGCACCAGGTCCCTGTGCGCACACAACAAATCCCGAGAGTGAGCTAGGATTAGCCAGTCATCGAGATAGTTGATGATGAGGATGCCCACTTCCCTTAGCAAGGGCTGCCTCTGCGACTTTCGTGAAGATGCGAGGCGACAGAGACAGACCGAAGGGGAGGACCTTGTACTGGTACATCCGGCCCTCAAAGGCAAACCGCAGGAAGGGTCTGTGTCGAGGTAAAACCAAGATGTGAAAGTACGCATCCTTCAGGTCTACCGTCGCGAACCAACCTTGAACCATCTTGAACGGGAGTCTGTGCAAGATTGACCGCAACCCACCACCTTTCTTCGGTACAATGAAGTAGGGGCTGTAGAACCCCTTCTTCATATCGGCTGGAGGGACAGGCTCTATCGAGTCCTTCCGCAGAAGGGTCGTGATCTCCGCACGCAGGGCAGTGGCGTTCTCGACCTTCACTGAGGTGAAATAGACGCCGTTGAACCTGGGCAGATGCCTGGTGAACTGAATCACATAGCCGAGTCAGACGGTCCTGGTCAGCCATCACGATGGGTTGGAGAGCACACGCCACGCCTCCGAACTCTGGTTGAGGGGGACCAAGGGGACAATCACGTCAAACGTATCGGTGGGTGGGGCCTCGCAGCTGGGTGGAGCCTGAGGTGCCACATTGAGGGGGCTCGAGCCCCGAACTTGTGGCCATGCTGAGTCTGGGGACATCGAAGCACTTACCTGGCTTCGGATACCCACCATAGGACCGGTCAGGGACAGGGGAGGAGGGAAATCATCCTCGTAGTCCGTCAAAACCGCCCTGGCGTGGGTGTGTTTGTGCCACAGCTGGGCGCGCAGGGGCGGGGGGTCCGCCTCTGGGGCGCCATGCCTGCCGTTAAGGTGCGGTGTCCGGCAGTCATGATAACGACAGCCGTGAACACTGGGTGTGTGACCCAGGGAATGAGGAAACTGTCTTTGTCTTTTCTTGACAATGTCAAGCCTTCCTCGGGTTCTTGGCAGTGGGCCGTGAGACAGAGGGTGTCTACTTCCTGCGGGTGGCTCCACACCATCACCCAGAGAGCGAGATCGGTCGCCAAATGCAGCTCCTGCATCAATCCCAGGTCAGAACTACCCTCGTGCAGTTCTTTTAGCGCCTTGGCTTGGTGCACTTGCAGGAGAGCCATGGCGTGCAGGGCAGAGGCTGCCTGTCCAGCGGCACCATAGGGGAGGTCCATGGGGGGTTACCTGGTGAAGCGGCTCCCATTGGGATCCTCAAATCGCCCCCAGTGCTAACCGACACGGCCTCATACCCATAAGAAGAAGGACCAAGGTGGGGAGCCACTGGGGTGGCTTTCCCTCTGACGAAAGAAAGCCGCGACCGCAACGTTGCCATGGTCATGTTCTTGCAGTGAGGACATGACCCGTCCAGGAACACTGTCTCCGCGTGGGTAGCGCCCAAGCACATAAGACAGCGATCGTGGCCGTCGGAAGTGGAGAGGTAACGACCACAACCAGGAATTAAACACAAACGGATCTTTAAAAAGACGCTCTCCATGAGTGCCACTCTTTTAGAAGGGAAAATATACTCTTTTAGTAGAAGAATATACTCTTTAGCTGCTCTGCACTGGTGCACAAAGGGGAGAAACCACTGTAATGTGCCGTAAATCCAACAGCTTTCGAGGTGAATGGATCAGCAGAGTAATTCAGCTCACTGAATACAACCGCTCGGCTCTGAAGAGAAAATCTGAATGAGTGGCTGCAAGCCAGCTCCTTTTATACCCATATGTCCAGGGGAGTGGCATGCAAATTCCACTCGCCAATTCCCACTGGCCTTTTCTCAAAGATCAGAGGTGTTTGGGGCTCCCAAGGGCGATCCTTAGTGTCACTACATCGACACAACGTTGAGTGAGTGACAGATAGGGAACTTGTATTGAACCCGGAACATTCCTTTAAGCTAATTTAACCATCATGAAAACCAGCAACTTTCTGAGAAAAAAATAACTCCACCTCTTCAACACCCAACCATGCTGGCAATATCGTGTTATTGAGCACTCTGGCCCAGCACCAGAGTAATAAATATTATTCAGGTCTCAACGGCAATAACAATTCTCGGCTTTGCGCTGCAGTACTGGGATACTAAAATATGCGTAGAATTGAGTTTTAAGAGCAATTCCGACTGACAACAACATTAGTGAAAGGAGCTACAGTAAATGCATTTGGAGCAAATGTCTCATACCCTGACTTAATCAGAGCATGTCAGAAACTGAATAATGTTGGACCGTGTAAGTTTAATAAAAATATGGCAAAATATAATCATCCATAGAGCATACACAATGCAGTTAAATACAGTTGTCACTCCTGTTCTGAGTCCTGTTTTGTATACACAGAGTTCACTGCCAAAAATTTCAGATAGTGATTTACATTGCATCCGCATTTACATTACATCTGCGTAGAGAAACTAACTTTACATCTAGTTGTCAATGCAGTGACATCATTCACTTTTAGACACTAACAGCTGGTTTAAGATTCGAATCTCTCTTGTCCAGGAGCACTGCTAGCAAATCACAGAGACCTTGTCTTGACTTATTTGCAAATTTTGATACCAGTCAGTCTCTCTTGTCTAAAGTTGATCCCTCCAGCCCTGCAGTCTAGGGGTAATGCATGCATTACGATCCAGAGACAGCATGCTTTTTAAAAGCAGTGGCTTAAAATGGAAAAACAAATATGGCACTAAAACTAACATCACTGGTCGCTAATATTTCTTTCATCAAAAAGAGCAAACACCAAACGGGTTAAAATGTTGCACTCCATGTTTCTTGTTTACAGCTGAGAGACAACAAAATGGTTCTAGTATTTGAAGTGCCTTCTGTATTCTGTACACACACAGAATATTAATTTATGGGATCACTTCTTGAGTTAAATGCAGATGTTTTTCAGCCTTCTTGCAATTTAACTGATGATGAAAGTAGAGGGTTGAACGAAATCAGGAACTGGATTCAACCCCACATTCACTCAAAAAAAATTATTACTTGCTTCAGCAAATATTGCTCATTAAAATGAACAGATTTTACTCAAAACGTAATGCTGTCAACTTTCCTTAATTGTATGCTATGTTTGTGACACATGATATTGAGATTATGCTGTACTCATAATAATAAAGAAACGTTGCTAATTATTTTGAGTGAAGCGACAATAATCTGAATTTTAGTCAACCCAGCCTAATTTTTTAATTTGAAAGATTCCATGGGAAACCACGTGATGCAGAATGTGATTGAATTTTAAGCAAGCATATTTAGGGCTGGCTGCTTGTGGTGGACAACACAAAGTTTTTGCAAAAAAGATCAGAGGTAAATTACTTTAAACATAGTGTGAAATCAGTAGAGTTTTTATTTTTTATTTTTTTTCTGTTGCTATCAATTTTCAGTACATTCAAGTTTCTGTTCCCTTAAAGAAGTTGTTAACTTATGTTACGTTTGCAAATCTGCATTATATTAAACATTTGTCTGCATGAGGCTAATTAGATGTGTACATGTTCACAGTTGAACAAACACGAAGGAGCCCGCGCATTTTTTCACCAGGCAGATACTCCTCAACTTCAACCCTCTGCTCAGGACCTTCACTTACAACTCCTCACTCGCATCGCAGAAACTCAGCAAACACAGGTAATTCCAGTAAATTAATTGCATTTCTACACCAATTTAAAATGTACATTGCAATCTTCTAATTGTACATCTTGAAACCAGCTAACATTTTCTGAGTGTTGGTTCATATTCAGCTTCATCAATTGCATCTACACTTTTAGCATTCAGTTAGTGTTTGAGACGACATTAATAAATACATCAATATCATGTGAAGTATTCGGTCTCTGTAATGAGTTTCACTGTTGTGGTTGCCGCTTGCCTTAAACGGCATTGAGGTTGTCAGTGACAATAATTAATATTCTGTATGTGGCGCTTACACCATACTCATGGGAAAATACTGTGCTTTCTCATTGTTGGGCAGTGGCGAAGAATTCCCGCGGATGTTTCACCGGAGAGACAATTAATCTTCAACCGCTGCTCAGGCTTCACTCACGCGGCAAAAACTCAGCAGGAAACAGGTAACTCCAACAAGTAAATCGCTTTTCTACATCTCATTGAACCCCTTCGTCTTAAAGAGAAACCAGCTTACATTAGCTGAGTGTTGGTTTATGTTCACTTTTCAGCTTAATTAAATGATTTTAGTAGTTCACCCAAAAATGCTATTTCTCTTGTCATTTGGCCTTCTCACCACTTATGCCTTCTCAATCTCGTATGACTTTGTCTTCTGCGGAACACAAACCAAAAAACCAAAAAAGTCATATGGATTACATTGATGCTGCCTTTATGGATCTTGAAAGTTTTTAACCTCACTGACTTCCACTCTATGGACAAACACACATCAGATATCCATCAAAAATCTTTATTTGTATTCCCCTGAAGAAAGTCAAATGAGTTTGACATGGTATAAGACTGCATAAATGATTAGAGAATTATAATTTTTGGTTTGCCTCAAGGAGACACCCTGATATCAACATGTGTAAGTTGGTTTGTATAAAAGAATCACATTATAAGTATAATACTGCTGCAATATGTAGCAGGGTTTGCAGCAGTTGAAAATTGTCTTGTCATGAATCTTAAATGTAAACTAGCCATACATGTGCTTATCTTGTCAGTTACAATTACACTATTTATTTATTTATTTATTTTTTGTCTAACAGGATAGGGTCATTTAAATTATAGTCCTGGCAGGTCTACAATTATAACTGAAAGAAGAGTCATCAGAGGTTTTCAAGGCAAAAAAAAAAAAAAAAAAGGTAGGAAACACATTTGGATGAGATTATTCATATTTATATAGCACCATTTTAACATATCCGCTGATATTCATATAAATGTATGCATTTGGTACAGTGGTTGAATAGCTGTATGCTTCAAATGAAAATTCTCTAATCGTTTACTCACCCTCATGCCATCCCAGATGTGTATGACTTTCTTTCTTCTGCAGAACACAAACTAAGATTTTTAGAAGAATATTTCAGCTCTGAAATATTGAAATGTTGAGGTCCTCACAATGGAAGTGAATGGTGACCAGAACTTTGAAAGTACAAAAAGCACATAAAGGTAGCATTAAAGATATGAATACAAATCCAGTGGTTTAATCCATGTCTTCAGAAGCGATATTATAGATGTGGGTGAGAAACAGATCAAAAGTCATTTTTAATATGAATTTTCCTCCCTGCCCAGTAGGTGGTGAAATGCACAAAGAATGTGAATCCCCAAAGACAAGAGAAGACAAATATGAAAGTCAAAGTGGAGATTGATAGTAAAAAAGTACTTAAATATTGATCTGTTTCTCAATCACACTTATCATATCACTTCTGAAGACATGGATTCAACCAATGGAGTCATACTTTTTGCCACCTTAATGTGCTTTTTTGACCACCATTCATTTGCACTGAATGTACCAACAGAGCTGAGATATTCTTCTAAAAATCTTTGTTTGTGTTCAACAGAAGACAGTCCTACACATCTGGGATGGCATGGTGGTGAGTAAATGAGAGAATTTGTATTTTTGGGTGAACTATCCCTTTAAGCATCACTTTTCTTTTTACTCTGTTATTTTGAGGATATTTAATTGTGCAAATAAATACAATGGAAACTGTTAATATACATTTTGACAAAGATTATTTCTATGCATTTAGGAAGAGGAACTTGACCAAGCACAGAAAGGAGCAGATGCCATCAATGCTTTGGAGCAGGAAGAACGAAAGTTGCCTTTCAACCCACTGGATGTATTGATTGTCCTTGAAAATGAGCTGGGGACATTTGTCAAAACTTTGGTCAGTGCACTGACTTTTTGGGCTACTTTATGGCCTTCACATCAGCTACCCATAGAAGCTGACACTTTTTCTTTCTTTTTTGAAGTCATACAGTAAATGGTGTTGCATCTTGATGATGGCAATGTCTGGCCAAGTTGAAAAGATCTTTTGAATGAATGGTTTCATTTATAAATACAAATTGTTTCTGGTGGTTTTGCTACAGTATTAGTTCAGAGAGTTTTCTCCTATCTGCATATATTTCTGCAGTGTGCAATCTGTTAAAATGCATTTTGATTTGCGTTAATTAGATTTACTGAAATTCTTTAAGTCATTGCATAGCCCACTTGTTTTTATGTTTTTTGTTTATCCTCATGATTTTGTTACTATTTTTGTATTTGAGAATGTATTTTGGTCCCAGGAGAGCATGTTAGATTGTAAATTTGTAAACAACAGTAAAAACCTTTGACATTCACCAGTTGTCTGTTATTTCTTCGTCATTTTATTTTAAAGTTAATTGAAAGTAAATGAACAGAACCTAGAATTTGAAGCAGCTAACAGCACTTACAATTGAGCTAAATGAGCTTAAAATTCATAGTTGCGTAAACAGAGACTCTTAGGGTTAAAAAACCTTAAATGTAGTAGCTGGCGTGGCACAGTATTTTAAGTAAACATTTTTGAATGGAAGCTCATTAATTTGGCCATAGCCAGCTACGTTTTTTTAGGTAACGTTGCTTAAAATTCCTAGTGGAATTTGCTTAAAAAGTGGGATGCAAAAATGATGCACTATATTTTTAAGCAAATCCAGCACATTATTTTTTTCAGTGTTTCCGGTGTCAGAAGCAAGTATACTAACTACTTGGCAATAGAGTTCCTGCTCAGAAATGTTTTTATTTCTAATTTCCCCCCATTTGTATAGCAAAAACATGTTGCAGAATTAAAATAGGTGCTTTTCAAGAGCAAGCATGGCTTGATAATGATGCTGTGATAAACGTGCAGCTGTTGATAAGTTTCATGGGAATCGCTTGTATTATTCACCTGTTGCCATTCAGATTTAACCAGGAGATGTTGAATTAGGGAAACTCGCTATGATGAGAAGTGTTTGAGTCATGGCTCAAGGTTGCTTGCTAGTTTCCTTTGTGTTCATGTCCAAGGTATCATTCTGGAGGCTCTCTGTATTTGTGCATGGCACTGGATGCTAGAAGGCTGCCCGAGGCTGCTTTTGGCAGCATCTATGTGCTAGGAATACACAGCGGGCAAAATTACAGTGCTTATATTCACAGAGGCTGTAACGCATCAACATGCGCACTGGACTTGATTAATATTTGAGTATGTTTGACCCGGCAGGTGAATATGAAAAGCATTTTATGAAAAGCAGTCTCTTGATGTCTCTTGATGTACCTCCAACTCTGACAGTTAGCTGTGGTGGTTGTAAGGAGAGAGTAACATCTTTCAAAGGTGAACCGCACTGATAAATGACTAATTTCCAAATGGATTATGATCATACGTGGAGTCTTTTATGGTTTAGTTTGATCTATCCTGCCCAATTGCTCTGAGAAAACAAGACACAAAAAGCAAAAAAACACTTATTCATATGCTTCAGACAGTAGATTGCACAAAGAGCTTTCAAACTCTGCAATCACCATGTAACAACTAAACATCTCTTTAAGCCTCCCCTCTAATCGCACAGATCTAAATAAAACTTAAGCGAATGACCTTATGAACGTTGAAAGGAAGAATTTCAATCTGGCGCATGACCTCCGCCATATCGGTCACAACTTATGCCTATGTGAAGCTGTGCGATTTAAAAACCCTGTGTGTTTTGTCAGGAAACCAGATGTGTGTGAGAAAATGCTGTTTTTTATGCCTTGATTAGAATACTGATTATGTGCCCCAGCCATGGATCCTTTAAGCTTGAAGTAATAAATAAGCATGTGGTTTCTGAAAGGATTTCAGAGGCAGCTTGACTGCATCCAGAGGACCACTGAACCCTTTGAACTCATCACAGACACTGTTTAAAACTAATTTACCCATAAAATCTAAATGCTGTCATTATTTACCTTTTGCTGTGCCAAACTCATTTGACAAATTATACTATTTAGACAAAGTCTTCTGATTTCATTTAATAGCTTTGTGTGAGGAGCAAACCAAAATTATTTACTGAAAATCTTGACAAATCTTGAGTTCATGATTTATTAACAGATCATACTTTTTAACTACTTTTGTGCTTTTTTGTCATTTTAGAGCCTGACAGCCCCAGTCCTGATTCACTTTCATTATATGTTAAAATTGTCATGATATTCTTCAAAAATATTCTTCACCTTTTGTGTTTCACAGAATAAAGAAAGTCACACGGGTTTGGAACAATAAGTGAGTAAATCACAAAATAATTTTCATTTTTTTGTATGAACAAATGATTTAACAGTGGCATAAACACTAACAAGCAAGAGAGCAAAAGAGAGAGAAAAAAAAAAACTTCTTCAGAAGCAATGGTGCAATGAAGAAATCAATTCCCTTTAGATTTCACTGACCACTCTCTTCGTTTCCCCGACTCAACCCCTGAAAGGCTTGCTATTCAAAGATGAAATGAAGGTACATGGCCATACGAATGAGACAATGCATAAATGGGATAGTGGGCAAATTAAATGCTTTGATAAGTCATCTGTAATACATGATTTGCCCTTAAATCCTGAAACTCCATTAGCTGCAGCTACTTAATCAAATAATTAAATGGACCTCGCTGCTTTGTTTTCTTTCCTCTCATTAATTGCAGGGAAAAGAATGACACCATGCCAAATGAGCAGGGCCTGACAGAGAACACAGTAATGTGTCTCACATTCAGGGTTTTTAAAAGATGAAAGGGTGATAATAATGTTTACCTCTGTGTCTGAAGAAGCATTGCAGTGATGGCAGAGGTTGTGCCCTACTGCTGGGATTAATCACGGATGGACATCTCTCACTTTG
Source organism: Myxocyprinus asiaticus (assembly GCF_019703515.2). Classification (NCBI taxonomy): domain Eukaryota; kingdom Metazoa; phylum Chordata; class Actinopteri; order Cypriniformes; family Catostomidae; genus Myxocyprinus; species Myxocyprinus asiaticus. The sequence goes on along the minus strand of NC_059375.1, from coordinate 22,443,052 downwards.
CTCTACCCTAATGGTGGTCTATGGGTTATGATGGACATTTTATACATCTGGAAGATGCTTTTATCCAAAGCAAAATTTTCAGGGTTTCCACCCATTTTTGACCTATGAATTTCCAGAACTTTTCCATTAATTTTCTAGCCTTACATAATTATGAGAAAAGGAGAATAACTAGAAAATTCCTTTACTTAAGATATTTATAACTTCTATGACATTTCCAGGCCTGAAAATCACTTTAGCCGAAGCCTAACCAATTATTTAACAATATAATTAACAATATTAAATGGGTAAATTAAGTCATAATAATTAGAATTACATTACACTATTATATAGATATTTATGAGCACCTGACTCCACCTCTAAGCCTAAACCTAACCAATTAAAGACATACCAAGCAGATAAAAGTACAGTCACAATAATTTATTTAAAAAAAAAAAAAAAGCAATAGTATTCCAAACCAGAGTGAAAATGAATGTTAACAATTGCATAAAATCTTCTCCTTCCGCAAATGCAGTGACATCCTGATCCTAATGGTCACATCTCTTTCCAAAGATACATCACAATCAGTCACGAGACATGTGAGAGCCAATGGTGTTTGACATCACTGACATCAAACCTGTGCCATAACGCTTCTTGAGGTGGCAATTTTTTAATGTGTTATAATGAGTCAAGAGCAGGATGTTACAGTGGACGCTGCGGGACTGTGATCATTGAATAAAAACTTAAATTTGGGTCCTTCACACAAAGCAATCAGAAGACATGGACTACATCCGGAATGAAACAGGACACTTCAGCAGAGCAGAATGTGTACAGAAAACAGAAGCTAGAGGGTGCTTTTGGTGTACACGTGTTGACGCACAAGGCTTGTGCACAACTTGCATTATTTAATGCCTTAGGAGGGAGAACTGGTTATTCCAGCATGGTGATGTCCCTGTGCACATAGCGAGGTCCAAAAATAAATTATTTACTGTGTCTGGTGTGGAAGAACTTGACTGGCCTGTACAAAGCCCAAACCTGAACACGACTGAACATATTTGGGGTGAATTGGAATGGCAACTGTGAGCAAAGACCCATCCCACAACATTAGTGCCTAACCTATCTGATGCTCTTGTGTCCTTGCACCCATGTTACTAGATACAGCATAGTGGAAAGCCTTCCCAGAGAGAGTGGAAGCTGTTATATGCCTATGGTTTTGAGATCAAATGTTGATCAAACACAAATCGGTGTCCACAAATCTTGTCCACATACAGTAGTATAAATTCTATGCCTGAAAATCAAACCCATGTCCATTGCATTGCTAGCACCATGCTCTAATGGTTTAGCTACAGGAACAGAAGAAACATAGGTATCTTAAACATCATAAAACTACTAATCTAAACAAACTATTAGTAACACTTTTGGAAGTCTTTGTTCAGTTTGTAACATTCAATTAAAGCAATTGTCTTAAAAGTCTGAAACAGGTGTGTTCATGGAGCTTGCTGTGGTTATATTTATTTGATATAGGTAACAGATGTTTTGCTACTCAAAATAAAAGAAAAGAAAAAAGAAAAAGAAAATGCTGCTTTTGTTTTTGTTGAATATACTGCATTTTCAAAAGTAATTCATTTAAATAAAAAATTAAAATCATCCAGTAGAACCCTAAGCTATCTATTTTGGTAGGACTTTGTGCAAAACAGTAAAAAAGGTCAATTGTTTTTTTGGATCTTCCATATATTGACTACCATAAGCCATGTCGACACAAACATTTTTCATTTGAAAACGCATTGATTTTGCAAGGTTTACACCTCTTATCCACAGTAGAATTGCATTTTCCTTCACCAAAAATGCTCTCTATTACTGCATACTTTGGAAAAAGATGACGTTAGGAAACTTAGAACAGTTTTCAAACTTAAACAGATTAGTGTGGACGTGGTCTTAGAGTTAACGTAAAACAATGTACTGAGCTGTTTCAAGACATTTATATAATATACCCAATATACCCAAATTTGACATTTGTTAAACATGCTCAATATGCTTAAATTTACCAGTAGAAACACACTATGGACAAAGTGGGAAGGAAAGAGTATGTGTTTATATATATATAGATAGATAGATAGATAGATAGATAGATAGATATAGATATACAGGGTTGGGAGGGTTACTTTTGAAATGTATTCCACTAAAGATTACAGAATACATGCTGTAAAATGTCATTTGTAACGTAATCCGTTAAATTACTCAAGGTTAGTAACGTATTCTAAATACTTTGGATTACTTCTTCAGCACTGGTAGATTTTTTCACTTGTTTTGACTATAAAAACTCTGCCAGTACAGTAAGACAAAATACACATGTTAAAAATACATTCTCTGAAAAACCTAAATATCTTATGCAGTGTTGTTTCTAAAACAAGATTAATCAAACTGATCTTGTTTTAAGGATTTTTAGATATTTTTACAGGAAAACAATACAAAAATTATTATCAAAAATACGATTTTTGCCCTAATATCAAAGGTCTTACTAGAAAAAAAGAAATTATGATCCAATGTGAATTGTCTTGATAAAAAAATATGATTGTGCCTGGTAATGTGTGCATGTAAAATGGCTAGAAATAGCACCTTAGCTTAGCGTAAAGCTGGCAATTTACACAAGGTTTGTTTCTATTTCTTCTGGTTCAAACTTATTTCAAACTTAATTCTCTGTCTGCTCGTATGAATGTAACACATCATAAGAAAGTGTTTCACCGCTGTTCAAATGCACTTTGGATTGCATCATTTATATGTATAAATGTTTTCCATCTGAAAGGACTAAATATTAAATGAAACAAATGACAAAAAAATGCAAAGTAATCTCTTCAGTAATCAAAATACTTTTTGAATGTAACTGTATTCTAATTACCAATGGTTTAATTTGTAACTGTAGTGGAATACAGTTACTTATATTTTGTATTTTAAATATGTAATCCCATTACATGTATTCCGTTACTCCCCAACCCTGTATATATATATAGAGAGAGAGAGAGAGAGAGAGAGAGAGCTCTTTAGAGCATTTCTTGGAGAAGAGACGGATGTACTCAGAGGACAGCACTGAGGGAAGACTTCATCCAGGTCTTTCATCTGTGCTGGGCTTCCAGAATAATAATAATACTGTAATCATAAAAAAAGAAAATTAATATGAGGAAGGAACCTTGTGCAGAGTTTCTAAGGCCCATCTTCCTGGGGTCTGATTTTGGAGTAAATTCGTTAATGATTTGAAAAGGGCCATGGCTCTAGGGACTGATGCATTAATAAAACCTACAGGAATGCAAGGCTTTGGCATTGTAATCATGGCCTTGCTACACCACAATGCAATTCAAGTGGTGTTTGATATCAGTAGACTTACTTTCTTCATACAAAACATGTTTTATAGGGCTACACTCCTGCAATTCCCCTCCAAACTATAAAAAATTATTGGTAGAAAGGTTAAAATGAACCCAAACAATTATACTTTTGGCTGAAAATGAAAATATATATGAAATCAAATTCTCTCTCTCTCTCTCTCTCTATATATATATATAAAGGAACAAGAAAGCTAGCTAGGGTTCATTTCCTGTTTGTGGTGTTTGAAGTACATTCTCTGTCTGTTTCATAATTATGTTAAAAGGATCTGTATGAAATATGATGCTGAAGAAAATAGAAAGTAATATAAGTGGCAAGGAGTGGATGTTCTTGCCTGATGAATGCTCAATATGTTATAGAAGGTACTATATAGTATACAAACAATACATGCTTTTACTTGGAAGAGATGAACCTGCGTAACTTGGCTCTAAAATAAAGAAAATATAAACATGAAATAATCTGAAATTAATCAGAAATAAACTGAAGAGGAGAAACAGGATACAAGTTTAAACCAAGTAAAAACTTGTATACAAAATGTTCCATGCACAGACACTTTGCTTGACTAGAATGTAAGCCTACAGATCCAGTAGCTTGAAATAACAGGGGTGACTATTATTCTATAGAGCACAACAGTCTGGTCCCGAGAATAAAAATCCCATTATGTTTTCAACTATGATTTAGAAACCTTTTAAGACAGACTTACCTTGAACACCGAGGTTGTTCATAAATGGTATATGCTTTTGTTGAAGCCATCAGTCCATGTTATTTCAAATTCACTGTTTAAAAATCATGTTTAATAGCGCAATTCCTGGTGAACTACACTACCCCATGGTTCAGCAGTGACAAATCAACCAATCAGAGAACCACAGCCAACAAAGCCTGCCAAACAAGTTCGGCAGCGAGCACCCCCTTCCATGATGCACTGTGAATGAGTCTCCCTACACCCTCAAACTACATATATACAATATTTGTATATCGGAATATTTTGAAGTAACTTAAATATCTTTTCTATACTTGTAATCAACCACTTAAAATCAATAGTTTTATATATTTCCATCTTTTTTTATTTGATTATGTCATACACAAAGCTTCATGGGATTGTAGTTTGTACCCTCATGAAGGACGGTATGTACACAGTATTGTGTACCCTTGTCTTTTTATCTGATTTTCAAATACCTTTTTGCTTCAAATCAAAGTTTGTAATGTTGTGATTCACCTCAGAGCTGGATGGTTTGGTTCATAGCTTAGAACTCATTTATGAAGGATTTTATGGAAAGACTATGGAAAAAATGAATGGGAAAACCAGACAACTTCTGGAAACCAGACTTCTGAAAAGGTGGGCGGGAACTGTTGCATTGTATTAACATGCGCTACACAGAAGGCTTTCGCTGTTGTGCACCATCTCCGTATTTATATCAGCGCAAACGTCGACAGAGGAGAATAGTGTGCTGTACACCATGAATGGGGGTTGGGGGCCCCTGGGCTTCAGCCCATGCAAGCCCGTGCATTAATGCACCCATGGGAACAGGGGTTACCAAGACAGAGCAAACTGTATTCAGCCGTTGAGTGTTTAAATTAATCAAAAATACTATTCACTTCTTTGTGTAAATCTTATTGAATTAGAAAAAAATTAATGAGTGCAAGCTTAGTTTAGAGAAAGTATTTTAACATTAAAAAAAATTACACACATCAGCTTTAAGAAAAAAACAAAAAAAAAAAACAGCTCTAAGACATAGAGTTCAATTAAAGATGCCCAGTGACACCACTGTCCAGGAAAAAACAATTCCAGGAAAAAAAATAAAAGTCTTCATTTTAATGTGATTGGTCATGAGTGCAAAATTACAATTCATATCTTTAGGAGTTAAACTTTTTTTAATGAAGAAAAAATTACTGAGTGCACCTTTAAGCGCAGCACTATGCGATACATCATATGCGTGAATTCATTGGGCATTGCCATGAAGTTTTGATATTTTCATGCAAGCATGTTCGAAGTCTAGGCGCAAGTGGGTTGACGAAACCACACACACAAAGTGCTAATAGGTTGTATCAATACAATTTAATTCAGAGTTCCCTATCTGTCACTCACTCGATGTTGTGTCGATGTAGTGACACTAGGGGTCACTCTTGGGAGCCCGAAACACCTCTGGTCTTTGATAAAAGACCAATGAAAATTGGCGAGTGGTATTTGCGTACCACTCCCCCGGACATACGGGTATAAAAGGAGCGGGTATGCAACTACTCATTCAGATTTTCTCTTCGGAGCTGAACGGTCGATGTTCACTGAGCTGACTGTTCATTCACCTCTGCTGGATCTGACGGCGCATTTCAGCGGCTTCTCCCTCCTCTGCACTGGTGCACTGCAGAGAACGCCCCTGGGTTGCTTCGGCAGAAATAAAAGAGTATATTTCTTAAAAGAGTATATTTCCCTAAAAGAGCAGCACACACGGAACGTCTTTTTAAAGACGCGTCTTTTTAAAGATGCCTTTCTGTTTGTGTGTTATTCCTAGTTGTGGTCGTTATCTCTCAACTTCTGATGGTCACGATCTCTGTCTTTCGTGTCTGGGCGCGATCCACGCAGAGACAGAGTTCGTGGATGGATCATGTACTCATTGCGAGAACATGACCATGGCAACGTTGCAGTCACAGCTTGCCTTCGTAAGAAAGCAAGCCACCCCAGTGGCTCACCGTCTCGGTCCTTCTACATACGGGTATGAGGCCAGCGTGGCTAGCACTGGGGGCAATTTGGGGACACCAATGGGACGACCTCTACCGGGTATCCCCTCACGGACCTCCCATTCCCCAGCACGCTCATCTGCCTCGATCGGGCTTCTGGATGAGTCTGCCGGCTCGTCTCACGGCGAGTTTGACCTCTTGTTCAGAGCCCGCAAAGCTGATGAGCTCTCGAGCGCAGCATCGGAGAGCGGGCTCTTCCAGTCGGACGCGGAAGCCTCAGCTGGGCTCCCCCCCTCGGGTACGGTCACCCAGTCACACGCTGACACAGAAATGACGGACATGCTTTCCCGGGCAGCCGTGAGCGTTGGGCTAGAGTGGAACCCTCCGCTCTCCCATGAACCCTCGCGGCTCGATGATTGGTTCCCGGGCTCGCGGTGCCACCCCACAGCCATGCCCCACCCCAGTTCCTTTCTTCCCGGAAGTGCACGAGGAGCTGACAAGGTCATGGGAGGCACCTTTTACTGCCCGGTCCTGATCTTTCAGCTCCCCCGCCCGCACTACCCTCGATGGTGGGGCAGCCAAGGGCTATTCGGCGATTCCCCCGGTGGATGCCCGCAGAGCGCCGCCACCTGGCGCGGGCACCCAAAGCTCCCATCCATGGCCTGTAGGTTTATGTCGTCCTTGATGGCCAAAGCCTACAGTGCTGCTGGACAAGCCGCCTCCGCCCTGCATGCCATGGCTCTCCTGCAAGTCCACCAAGCCAAGGCGCTAAAGGAACTACACGAGGGTAGTTCCACCCCGGAATTGATGCAGGAGCTGCGCTCAGCGACCGACCTCGCTCTCCGGGCGACGAAGGTCATGGCGCGGTCTCTCAGGCAGGCGATGTCCACCTTGGTGGTCCAGGAGCGCAACCTTTGGCTCAACATGGTCGAGATGGGAGAGACTGACAAGGCACAGTTCCATGAGATGCGATAGAGACTGTCCCTCAGGCCGAGAAGAAGAAGGGGTTTTACAGCCCCTACTTCATTGTACCAAAAAAAGGCGGTGGGTTGCGGCCAACCTTGGACCTGCGAGTACTGAACCGGGTTTTACACAGACTTTCATTCAAGATGCTGACACAAAAACGCATTCTAGCGAGTGTCCAGCATCAAGATTTGTTCGCGGCGGTAGACCTGAAGGACACATACTTCCACGTCTCGATTCTACCTCGACACAGACCCTTCCTGTGGTTTGCATTCGAGGGTCGGGTGTATCAGTACAAGGTCCTCCCTGCGGAGGTTTTGGCCGTTGATCCAGGGCAAGCATGTGTTAGTTCGGACAGACAACATGGCAACAGTAGCATATGTCAACCATCAAGGCGGTCTGCGCTCCCGTTGTATGTCACAACTCACCCGCCGTCTCCTTCTCTGGAGTCAGCAGTACTTCAAGTCGCTGCCAGCCACTCACATCCCGGGTGACCTCAACACTGCAGCAGATGTGGTGTCACGGCAGGTTACTCTAAGGGGGGAGTTGAGACTCCACCCTCAGGTGGTCCAGCTGATTTGGAGTCAATTCGGGAAGGCACAGGTAGACCTGTTCGCCTCCCAAGAATCCTCCCACTGCCCGCTCTGGTACGTCCTGACCGAGGCACCTCTCAGTATAGACACACTGGCACACAACTGGCCCCCTGGACTTTGCAAATATGTGTTTCCCCCAGTGAGCCTACTTGAACAGACCCTGTGCAAGGTCAGGGAGGACGAGGAGCAGGTTGTCCTGGTAGCACCCTACTGGCCCACCCAGATGTGGTTCTCGGACCTCACGCGCCTCGCGACAGCCCCCCCTGGCGAATTCCCCTGAGGAAGGACCTTCTTTCTCAGGGACGGGGCACCATCTGGCACCCCGCGACCAGACCTCTGGACTCTCCATGTCTAGCCCCTGGCCGGGATGCAGAAGACTTAAGTGGCCTACCACCCGCGGTGTTAGACACGATCATTCAGGCTAGAGCCCCCTCTACGAGGCGCCTGTTTGCCTTTAAGTGGCATCTGTTTGCTAAGTGGTGTTCTTCCCGACGCGAAGACTCCCAGAGATGCACAGTCGGATTGGTGCTTTCCTTCCTGCAGGAGAGGTTGGAAGGGCTGGTGTCCCCCTCCACCTTGAAGGTGTATGTAGCCGCTATAGCGGCACACCACGACACAGTGGACGATAAGTCCTTAGGGAAGCACGACCTGATTATCAGGTTTCTGAGAGGCGCCAGGAGGTTGAATCCCTTCAGACCACACCTCATTCCCTCATGGGACCTCTCTGTAGTTCTTCAGGGTCTACAGAGAGCCCCCTTTGAGCCCTTGCAGTCAGCTGAGCTTAAGGCACTCTCTTTGAAGATTGGACTGCACTCACTTCCATCAAGAGGGTAAGAGACCTGCAAGTGTTCTCTGTCAGCAAAACTTGCCTGGAGTTCGGTCCGGGCTACTCTCACGTGATCCTGAAACCCCGACTGGGCTATGTGCCCAAGGTTCCCACGACCCCTTTTAGGGACCAGGTGGTGAACCTGCAAGCATTTCCCCAGGAGGAGGCAGACCCAGCCCTGACATTGCTGTGTCCGATGCGTGCTTTACGCATCGCACGCAGAGCTTTAGAGTCTCTGAGCAGCTCTTTGTCTGCTTTGCTGGACAGCGGAAAAGAAGGGCTGTCTCCAAGCAGAGGATCACCTACTGGCTCATTGATGCCATAACAATGGCATATCACGCCCAGGACATGCCACCCCTGGCAGGGCTACGAGCCAATTCTACCAGGGGTGTAGCGGCCTCCTGGGCCTTGACCAGTGGCACCTCTATAACAGACATTTGCAGAGGAGCGGGTTGGGCAACACCCAACACCATGCGAGGTTTTACAAAATAGTGGCACGCACAAGCAGGTAAATCCAGGACAGCTGGCCGTGTGTATTGCTTGCGCATAGCGCCTTTCACCTCCCATGATCTGAAGACGTGTGCTGTTGATTCCCAGTAGTGTTCACAAACTGTGTTCCCTGGATGATTTCCTCCAAGCCCTGTGGCAGATGTGTTCATGGAGAAACTCGCTGCCGGCTCAGTACATGTACTAACTAAGCCCTGTACTGGGGTAGGTGCTCCGCATGTGGTGGTTACCCATAGGTAACCCCATGCGACGTATATCTTCCGCTAATATGTTTCCCTGTTGGTAAACTGCATCTTCCTTGGGCAGAGGCCCCTCTGCCCCAGTCACCATGTCTGTAGAAACTCCTCCCCCGTAGGGTAGGACCTACCATGGGACTTCTCCACATGACATACTTCCGACAAAGTTCAGCAAGACCATGTGACGTATTTCCACTCAAAATACCCCCTTTCTGGGCAGGGTGTGGTCTCCGCGCTGTCGTCCCCTTGGGAGGGACACCCCCCCCCCGATGTAGACCTGGTGGCCCCAGTCAGTTATATCCTTTTTTTGGGGGGAGAGAAAAAAAAAAGAGGATAAGAGGTCACAACTGGGCTAGCCTGTCTCTATTTTTTGGGCAGTCGGCTTGTCCCCGAAGGGCCGTTTGACACTCATAAAAGCATTGTGGGAGGTTACGTGTCAGTCTGGTGCGCTGGCTACGAGGCACACAGTGGTCTGCCCATCACACACCGCCAGTTCACGTAACACAGTTCAGCCAGTTGTGGCTTTTCGTACAGGGACCCCTAGTGTCACTACATTGACACAACGTTGAGTGAGTGACAGATAGGGAATGTCCTGGTTACTTGCGTAACCTCCATTCCCTGATGGAGGGAACGAGACGTTGTGTCCCTCCTGCCACAACGCTGAACTACCCGCTGAAATGGCCAGGACCTTGTCTCGGCTCCTCGGCACAAAACCTGAATAAGTGGTTGCATACCAGCTCCTTTTATACCCGTATGTCCGGGGGAGTGGTATGCAAATACCACTCGCCAATTTTCATTGGCCTTTTATCAAAGACCAGAGGTGTTTCGGGCTCCCAAGAGTGACCCCTAGTGTCACTACATCGACAAAATGTCTCGTTCCCTCCATCAGGGAACGGAGTTTATGAAAGTTTAAGCAGTTCTCCAGTTATTGTACCATCTCTATTCTATTTTTATATACCATTTCATGTCAAGCATCGGCGATATAATGAAGATGGCCCATTCATAAGAATTTGGTAGTGTAAATGAGCTGTATGCAATGCATGCCCTGCTCTGTTTGTCGCCTTTGCTGCTTCGGCCCGTGATGTATGTGTTGCATGTTCTCTATCGTCCCCTCTGGGACTTTTGGCTCTTGTCCTGCTCGCCCGTGTCTCACCTGCTTGAAATATGCTTTGCTTCTCTCCCATTGTTCATTGTTTTGTAATGTATATTTGTTATATGTTTCTTTGTTTAATGTTTTAGGTGTAATTTCTGCACAGCGTCTTTGAGCTTTGGAAAGGCGCAACACAAAATAAATGCATTATTATTAATATTATTATTATGAATCATATTGATCTACTAACAAAAATCATAGCTAGCATTAAAAGTGACTGATAACTCTTTGATATCATCTGCTGGTGGAACCCCTAAACTGCAATTGCAGGAACTTATTTTGGACTTTGATAAGATAAGATGTGGTTCTCAAACGTCTTAGCCCAATGAACTATTTTTCAGGAAATTAGCAAACCGCGCTTTGCGTCATTTAATTAACATACAAAACACCCCCAGTTTGCACCAATACACCCACAGATCTGCAAATACTCCCACACACGCCCACTTGGTGGTGCACGGCCGCTGCACATAGTGCATTCACAAAAATAGAGCCCAATGAACCATTGTGCTTATTTTTAGGCCTTTAATTAGGGAAAAGTTTCTGTTCTCTAGGATCATTTAAAAAAAAAAAAAAAAAAAAGTCTGATGAGCCAGGATGCAGTGCTGCCATTCCTTACTCTCTCATCACTACCCATCCTTCACAAAGCCCTATCGCACCATGAGGACACTAGACTCACGTTTATTTTAAACACTAATTCCCCTTTTTGGTCATTTTCTGTTGTTTATGTTAAAAATAATAAACACCACTCCGAGGCCTGACGCCATACCCACTGTGCCTGTCTCTTGCTCACCCCTCCACTGAGGAATTCATTCTTCATTTCACCTGCAGTCAAATAGGATGCCCCATTCCCAATGTCATTTTAACGTTACCATAAGAGGAGCTGAAAACTGGTTCCAATTCAGTGGCAAAAGGTAACAGACACTCAGCAGCACAGGTCAGTGATTGGCCAAAGCTTCCTGGAAGAAATCCTCTCAATCTACAGAAGGAAATTTATTGCACTGCAGGCTGGCCACCAGGACCTCTCTGCTATCCCCAGATCCACCTGACTGCACACCCAGAGTCATGCAAAGCTCCATCAAATACTGCTGCTTATCAGAAACTTCACAAAACTTATGTTTCTGCTTGCCTAAGATGAGTTCTAATGTTACACACATGTACCATATGGCCCAAAACATGTGGACACCCATACATCACACCTGTGTGTGATTATATATATCATTTAATTTCAAAACTTATGAGACAAAAGGGGAATGCAAATTTGTGCAATCAACTACACAGTATATATATATATATATATATATATATATATATATATATATATATATATATATATATATATATATTAAACACCCGATTAATGATCTATCAGCTGTCTTTTCTTTGGCTTTCTATCTTGTTATTGAAAAACAATCTAAATCGAGCAATTCTGTGATGTGGCAACTAAAACAGCCATTTGGCTCCTAAATGTTTCAGTTTAGGAGCCAATGGCTCCTTAGTCATTTTTAGTCTGGAGCCCTGGTGTTAGTAATATGTGTATTTGACATAGTCAAACCCCTTAATTGGAAGGGGAAGTCCACATAGTTTTGCCCATGTAGCATGCATAACTTTCAGCCATAAACTAGTTATTGATTCAATGCTTCTTTTCAGTGAAACTGCTGTTGTCCACACACATATACATACTTACCTTTTAACCAAGACAGATATAAAGTTCATAGATATTAAAAGATGAATGGATCTGTATAGAGATGTTCAATAAAACAGATCATTTCCAGGATGAAATATGAGAGAGAAAACCAAACTGTCTCGACAATTATTGAACGGATTAAATTGGTGTTGTTTCTCACCTCTCTGGTTCTGCCTTTAACAAGCTAAGTTTCTGTGCTGAATTTTATAAGTTCGAAACTTCCAGCCTCCACAAAAACACATCAAGCAACAGAGAGCTGACACTTGATGTACATATAAAAGATGCATCTTGTGAAAACACTGAACAAACTAGTAAAGCCAGTGCCAGATTAGCATTATTCACAGCTGAGGAGGAAAGACTGAGTGACCGTCCTCCTTCAACTCAGTCTCTCGGATGGGCAACAAGTCTGGAGAACAAAGAAATGTGGTGTAACAGGGCAGGAATTGGTGCTGCAACGAGCAAAAGCATATTCGACATTACAAAGCGCTTTTTGGTGACAGGACTATAAATGTATGTGTGGGAGGAAACAGGTTGTCAGATGTCTAGAGGGTGGTACACAGCGACTGTCAGAGTGAAGAGCTGTAATTGTGAAGAAGACTGGCAGCCTCATGGTGGCAAATGGATCAGTATTGGGATCTGCTAGTCACACTCCAGAACAGCTAAATGGACCAGTTAAAGCCTAGCTTTGATTAGTCTAACTTTATTTTATTTCTAGAAGACACTGTCTAGTAATCTTTGTAATCTCTTCAAAATGTAGGCTGAACCAAACCCTGCACACAGGCTACATTACAGAAAAAACAATATATGCATATATTGTGCTGTAGTAAAGACACCTCCGCTTAAATCTCCGTGCTGCAATAGTTGAGGCTCTAAAGGCCCCATGTGATTCTACCATCCCTAGCAACCGGGCCAATATGGTTGCATAGGAGACCTGGCTGGAGTCACTCAGCATGCCCTGGATTCGAACCTGCGACTCTAGGGGTGGTAGTCAGCATCAAACTCACCAGAATTTTAACAACATGCAAGCATAATGCAACTGAAAACTGAAAAAGATATTAAGCAAACCAAGTGGGCTGCATCTTCACATGACTTCCATGCGATATAGCATGTGTAATCGTACATTTTATTTCATATTTCACTTTTTATCATTTCAATTACATTGTAGCTTTTTTTTAAAAAAGCTAAAATTGACATTCTGTCAATTTATATGATGTCATTAAATTGCATTAATGACAATGACTTGATAAATAGTAATGATACAAGCTGAATGTTTAAAAATGTCAAACATTTTTAGCAAAAAGATTCACAAGGATGGAACCTAATATTCAAATAAAATTCCACATTTAACAATAACTTAAATTATTATTTTTATAATACAATTATTAAGTGCTACAATATAAAAAAAGTACCATGTAAAAACATTAGGTTTTGTAAAAACCCCTGCATAGATGCTGCAAGAGCCTATTTGTTAAATTCTTCCATATTTACAATGTTTGTTGAAGTTAAATATTTCATAATGAATGATTGTCCCTTTAAATGTTTATATTTACACATTTATTACACATACTACATTATTACATGTTGTTACATGTTTGTTTATATTCACTTTTATGATTTTCATTGAGTTTACATCGATATGTATAACAAGCGCTAAAATGGTACTGTCTCTTTAAGAGAACCAGCAGCTCCGCCAGCAAATGTTCACGGTTGAATGAGCACAGCACACATTAACAAGATAAGTTGTTCAGTGTCCACCCCCCCCATCTGTGCAATGTATCATTAGAATGAATGTTTATTTATTTTTATTTTTTTTATGTCTGATCACCAACTGACTGTAAATGACAAAAAGGATATTAAGAGACATGAAATGAAAATGGAATGTGTGGATCTCGTTTTTGGACACAAAATACATTTGTGTGGTGAACAATCGGACCAGATGAAATTCCAGGAGCCAGTTCATGGCAGAGCCCCTCTCTAACTGTCAAGGCAAAGAAGAGTGGCTTCATTTTGACTGGATCGTGGCAGAACCAACACAAACAAATGCCAAGCACAGCCATCAGATAAGCTGCTCGGACAACTGCCAGACACCCTTCACAAGGCAGGAAAGATCTTCCAACACGTTGGAAAAGACTTCTCATTGGTCCATGAGTGGTTTCTTAGCAGCCTCTCACACCCCCCATCTTATGTTTTGCCCTAAGGCCAGAGGTCAGAAGGACCATAAATATCTTCAAGACCTCTCGAAGCAGCATTAACTTACCATGTGGCAAAATCTGAAACAAAAAAGCCACAAAACAAATCTTTACACACAAACTTTTATTCCTAACTTGGACAACAACTGCAACACATCCACTCCATGTTTGTTCACAGAACTGTTTATATAAATTGCAGTTGATCAATTAGCACAATAATTCACACAAACTGAACTATGGTGGTATAAATTAATACATGCATAATATTTAATCATTCAATATCATGTTTGGTCTTTATATCTTCAGAAAAGAGTATTTTTGAAGAGGTTTGGAAAAGAAACAATGCATAGATGAGACTTTATGGGCCCCCTCCAATCTCAGCAGCCAATCATAACCTTGAAACAAGAAGCACCAAACTGAAATCTCCTCCTCATCAGGAAGGTATAAAACTATCCTCCGGATGACCACATCTTTGTTCTGAGCTCCTGGCTGTTCGAGTTTGGGAGCAATAACAGAATAATAATCAACGTCCTGAGTCCCCGTCCAGAGGGTTGTTAACAGGATACACATCTATAACACTTCTTTGTTCTGAGTTCTCGGTTGTTTGAGTTCAGGAGCAAAAACAGAATAATAATGAACATTCTGAATCTCTGGCCTGAGTGGTAGGATATGTAACAGAATACAAACCATCCAAAATGCTAAGTCTCACTCCATGAGAGAAAGGATAGCAGATAATCCAACGTTCTTAGTCTCCATCCGAGAGACAGAAGAAGATCGACCAAGTACCAAGTTTCACTACAAGAGACTATTACAATGGCAAGTTCGGAATCCCTATACCAGGGATATAACTACAACGAGTTCAGTTCTGGCGAGCCAACCTTCTCTGCAAGTTTCGTGCATCTGCTTGTTCCAAATGATGAATCTTACACCGACATAAGGGCTGTATATCTGCGTGTTCCAGATTGCAAGAACCTGCTCTGTGCTTCCAGGAGATCAGCATTCCTCAGCTCCTTCGTGTCCAAGGCTGTTGAAATGGAATCCAGCTCCTTCCCCTCTGTAATGCGGCCCTGTGCCCCAGTGGAAGATGTTGTCGTCACCAAACTCATCGATCGATCAAGCAGAACATAAATATCACTACTAAACCTGTTTCCAGAAATCTTGGCATTAGTGTATACTATCAGTTTATGATTTTCTAATGTTCTTTAGATTACATAACCTGTGTATAAAATGTCTTGCAAATAATTAATTAGTTATTTGTTTAATTAGGAATAAGGTTTTCACCTTATTAATTAACAGAGAAACAGCAGTTTATCTTTCATAAGATAATAGTCACACTTTGCTTTTGCTACATCCAGTTCAACCACTTGCATATTTCCATCCTATGCACTTTTATTTACCTTTTCATTTTTGTATTGTTTAGCATATTAGTACCATTTTGTAGGTTTTGTTAGTTATTCTTGTTTAACTTTTTGAAAATAAACTAATTTTATTACAACTCTGTGAGCTGTAAAGGGTTAGGCCGAATCTCATGAATCCTTCAGATTAATTAGATGACCAGCTCCCTCCAATTTACATATTTCTAATTTACTGAATGGTCCATTTGGATCATTCTTTTACTTTTAAGGTGAAACTCCTTAGTTGGTGCCCCGAGGATGGAGGGAAGGGCTGTTTAATATTAATAAACACACACACACACACACACACACACACACATAAGTGACGTGTATTCAAAAATCACGACATACTTTGGTGTCTTGAGTGAGGCCCAATTCATTTCAGTTGGTGCCAGTGTGATTCTCACTACACTTGCATAATGTGCATTGACTTGTAAAAAATATTAATTGTATAAGTTCTCAAATTAAAATCTACAAGTCCTCGAGTTTTGCAACACTTTTACTTTTTAACAGACGTCCAACAACAGGTGCATTATTGGTCTGTAACCATGCTGTTGTGAAAACAGTCCGTAGAAAAGTTTAAGCAAAATCAGAGTTGACGTTGTTAAATGCAATGTAAATGTATTATGGAATATCATGTCTCAACTAAAGAAATGGTGACAGCACGATCATGACACTTTATGACCCACTGGAGCAAATAAGGCACACCTCCTTCAGAATGTGTGCGCTCACAAAACACAACACGCAGTAAAAGACAAGGCTGAATCCAGGTTCTTAGACGCCAACATTTTAATCAGTAAAAGGATCACTGTGTCTAAGATCTTCACCACTACAACTCAATCACTGTCGAGTGAAATCTGAAGTTTACCTGCCAGTGGCTACTAAAAGACATATTTTAGTCGCATAGCACGAACTTTGGTTGCATATGCGAGTTATTTACTCACAATGTAGAGGGCTGTTTTAGCTTGGGCCTTTTTTTTTTTTTTTTCCTAATTGTGACTGAAAAATACTGAGTAAGTATTATTCCATTTCTCATCTGACAATCTAAGTCCTATAAGAAGAACATACTAGAGATTTATGGCACTATCTGTACTAATATCTGAGTAGTAACAAAGAGCTTATGTGTAGTGTGTATCCAAATATGGAGCAAGAGGCAGACATGTCTGGCCCTCTCTTGGGGTTTCTGGTTGTTTGGCAGCAGTTAAAAGGGAAGATCAAACATTGCTGGTATGCAGTTAAAAGGCATGTTCTGATAGCATTCTATGTCTTTCTAATGTATTACCATTTAAAAGAGAGCAGAGAAAATGGACAAAAACTAAAGCAAATTTCCTCCAGAGTGTTGGTTTAGTTGGTTGTTTCAGGCTTTGTGAATTTCAAAAGACTTAGTATACTTCATTGTACTTATTGTATGATAACGATGACCTTTTTGGTAGACTATCATATGGGGTGCTTAAAAATGTAATCACAGCAGAAAAGCTGCATAGTGAAGCAGTTGTGAAACAGATCAGCCATTTCAATCTGACGCTGAGAAACAATACAGCAAAACAGGGGCTGATCATGGTGGCGGAACTGCAAAAACGCTGCATATGTACTGGCTTTTTAAAAAAAAAAATGATTGCAAGCAAATGCCACCAAAAAAAGTACGCTTTACACTGGTCAAGCAATCAAAAACTCCTACAAAAAGAGTCATTTGGAAATGTGGTGTCGATATCTACAAAATATTCTTGGGTTACACTTTATTTTAGTGTCCTTGTTACAGTGTAATTACACACGTAAGTACTGAGTAATATTAATTAACAACATGCACTTACTATAGGTTTAGGGTTTGGTTTAAGGTTAGTTGCTTGTAATTATGCATAATTTACTGTTATTACTATAGTCATTACACGTAATATGTATAACAAGGACACTGTAAAATAAAGTGTCACCTATTCTTTGTTTTGACCCTCTCTCCTGTTTCCTTAAGAAGATAATTAAAGGATAATTATTTTCTTCACATTAACCTAATAGCAATTTTGCAGACTGACTTTCAAATGCGATACAGAATTGCTGAGTTACAGATCAATCATTTCTCCTTTAAAATATTTTTAGCTTCATGGTGTCAGTGATTACATTTAAATATTTAATCATCTTTATAATTTATACTGCCAAAAGTACCAATATGACAACATGCCACCCTCTTCACACCTAGGGTAGTCTAAGCCTCAGACAGCATTGCCCACATACCGCCCACAGTCTATTCACTGACCGTCTGATGCATATTGCACACAAAATGCCAGTTCCAACCTGATCTGAGCCAGCTGAGTTTTTTTCCATGCACAAAGTGTTATGTTATAAATTATATAAATAAATATGTCCCTTAACAAGTAAAAAAAAAAAAAAAAAAAAAAACTAGCCCTCTTAATCAGAGAAATCCTCTGCAAACTTCTGGTCAGCAAAACCTTTGCTTTGTTCTGGATTTCCAAATCAACATAAAAGATAAAGTTTAGGTTGGCTTTTTTTAGTGTATTCATATCCTTTTCCCCCCCTCTAATAAAACCACTGGCATGCACAACTGCTCCAATAATTTTCTTCACTTAAGGTCATAAATTAATTCCTCTCTTGAAAAAAATAAATAAATAAAAAAATAAATAAATAAAGGCAGTCCATTCAAAAGTGTTCCTTATATCCAATAGGGATCATGACTTGTAGCATCACCAGAGCTTAACAGAAAAAAGGTAGACAATGTTTAAGCATGTTTTTTTTATTATTTTATTTTTTTTGTCTTGAATTTTAAAGACATTTCATATTTTAATTGTTGTCTTATATTCATTTATTGCCAGTTTAATTCATAAGCCTCTGAAGATAATCATGAGATGGTTTCAATGTTCAACTTGGAAAAGTGTGAAGTGGCCATACTGTTTTGCAAGAGTCCTTTTGGAAAGCTCTTAAAAGTACACCAATATGGAGTACACCTAAATATCACAGTTGATGCTCTTTTTATTCAAAGGGTATTCAAAATCCTGTTTGGAGAATACACTAAAGGTGCTTCCCAAACCACACACTTCTGCACTATTCTATGTCATTTTTCAGTTTAAATAGTGTAAGTGGTACAGTATGTTAACACTGAAAATGCAACAAAAAGAACTGTACTGGGTACCTGGATGATGTACTTCTTCAGTCATCAAAACAGAGTGTGGAATGTTGGACACTTCATGCACTCAGTGGTCACAACTTGCTGTACGTATCGGAAGGGGCAGTGTTACTGTGCTCACTTATGTCATACAATGGCAGTTTATGGTGACCACCTCTTCAAGCTTCAAAAGGACACAAAAGTATAATTCAGACATCTAATATATTATTATATGCAACACATGTCTTGTTCTAAGGTTTGGTGAGAAACAAACCGAAATCTTATATATTATTAAGTGAAAACCTTCAACAAACTTTGATCTCCTGTGCACGTTCATAAGACAGACTGCACACAAGCTTTAGAGCTCCTTGCACAAGAGTAGAGCGCAGCAGCCGCTCATGAGGTGAGGCGTTCAAGCTAAAATTATTTTTGTTTTGCTTCAACAGGACCACCAGCGATATTAACAACAGAAGACACAATATGACTACACACAAACCAGAGAACAGAACTTAAAAAACATGTCTGAAGAGTTGTAGAAAGATGCATTTCTATGACCAGCCTTATTTGTTTGAACCGGAGACCTCAAACAGAGAGATGGGGCTGAAAGCAGATAAAGTCACACCATGTCCTAACCAGACGCCAAACGACACGCAATAAAAGTTTCCTTTCCACGTTAATCAGAGTTTTTGTCCTAAGCAGCTGTGAGGAGAGACAGGACATTCTGTTGATCACTTGGTTTCTATATTTGGCATTGTGCCATGAGTCGCGTCCGCTATGAACTGGCACAGTCCAAAATCATTCTGATAACATTATATTGAAGCCAGCATCTCACTTGCCTGCTAAAACTACTTGATTTTGGTCACACAGGTTCAGGATGGAGAAGAGGTGACAGACATTCATGCTCCCTCCGCCTTTCTCTCCAGTTCTGGGCATAGAAGTGCATCTATTTTTCACCTACAAACTCTTCAGACATGTTTGTTAGTTCTGGTTGTGTGCAGCCATGTTGTGTTTTCTGTTGTTAATATTGCTGGTGGTCCTGTTGAAGTGAAATAAAATGGGTTTTCGCTTGAACGCCTCACCTCGCGAGCAGCTGCAGCGCTCTGTCCTCGTGCAAGGAGCTCTAAAAAACTTGCGTGTAGTCTGTCTCATAAACGCGCACAGGTGATCAACGGTCGGTGAAGACTTTCACTAAATAATACGTTCTAGTTCAGTTTGTTTCTCACCAAACCTTATCGTATTCCTTTTGAAGCTTGAAGAGGTGGTAACCATAAACTCCCATTGTATGACATCACTGAGCACAATTTTTTTTTTACAATTTCTCCCTTTGTGTTAAGAAAAAACAAAGGAAGACATATGGGGTTATACTGTAACAACACAGGGGTGAGTAAACAATGACTGAATTTTCATTTTTGGGTGAACTATCCCTTTAAATGCTTTACCATCAACCCACGCTGTGTGAATATCTATGTTGTTTGAGATACAAGTGTTTAACTGAGGTTGGCTAACGTGCTAAAGCTAGCAGCAACACGTCGCTTGCTCATGAAACATCACTTCCATCAGCTGTTAAAAGCCGAATACTTCCGTGTAGTAAAAAAAACAAACAAAAAAAAAAAAACATTTAGTGTTCCATTTGGAACGATACTTCAGTACATGGCTGAGTACATAGTGCATCATTTGGGACACAGTTAAAGATTCAAAAACATCAAAGTACATAAACAAAGGACTCAGATAAAGGTAACTATTCAGACATGCCCCATCAAAGTTGTACCTGCATCAAGTTAAATATATTTTGGAACTTACACAAAACTGTACTTATAGATTATTGAAAAACTGAACATCAGAAGTCCACAACATTGATTAGCCTACTGTACAGTGCCCTCAAATTGAGAAAACCTTATATAACCCCTGAAGCAATGCTACTGAATTCACTGCATATTCTTTGAAATACAGTAGTTTTCAAACTTTCTAAAAACCTTTGTAAAAAGCTGAAGCTAAATGAACTTTTTCCCTAACAAGTTGAGCAAAATGAAGATGAAAGGTTTTGATCTTTCACTCCATGAATCAGATAATTGTTTGGCCTTTGTAATACTTTAATAGCTAGAGCAAGTGACTCGCATACAAATTAATAAACAACTTGTTTAAAACAGGTCGTGATGAGTCCCCATCCATTTTTCATCTTTTAGAAAGATTGATTTTTCTTCAGATTCTATTGAAATATTGTTACATCCGCTTGCCGATGCAAAGAAAAGGTAAACCCAAATGGTACCTCACCAAAAACCTGTACTGAAGCAGCTAACACAGATATCCGAGTCTCTGTGTTCTCATTTCCACTGTATACTCACTCTGAAATCACATTTTGAAGACATTCTATTTATACACACCTTCCCTGTGTGTTATCTGCATGTACTGTATTATCATACTAGGCATGACCGTCACAGAGAAGTACAAGAAAAACTGAATTCAACTACTATCACCACGGCGAGTCAAAGCAAACAACTTTATTCATTCAAAGCTATAATCTTGTCCTTCTAAGATGTGCCAGGAAGCTTTCATGAGCAGTAGGGGTCATTTTTTATAATGGGACTTTTTTGGGAGCTTTTTAGCATTCATGTCTAGAGGAAGCCCAACTGGAGAGGAACATTCAGTCCCAGATCCTAACAGAGCAGCTTATGGAGGGAAAGCTTTATTGGCATTAATAGAACTTCTGTTAGATCATTCTCTTATATTTACCTTGGGTTATGACTCAGAGTTAGACAAGGGCACTGCAGACAAGACAAGATGGAAAAGGTGTTCCTAAAAGCTGGCTTACAGATCACAATGGATGTCTAGCATGGCTAGACTTGTAAATTGTTACTGTTAATGTCTGATACTATTTTATTAGTATAAATGTAGCTTTATGAGCTTTAAATGTAGATTTTTGTTTTATCTGTCATGTGGTGGAGACAGTTTGTGTGTGGCATTCATAAAAAAAACTTAAAACACCTTTTAAATGGGCTTTTTCTAGGAAAAATCATATTATGCAAAATTGTCCCTGTAATTTTAGAAATTGATCCTTGTGTACAAATTTGCAACAATGTGGAAGTCTTGATGACTCTCAGGTGTAGAGTGATTTACAATATCATCATCACAATTCTTTTGGAAAAATCTTGCCAGGTCTTTTCACTCTTTGGCTTTGTTCACACTGCATTCAAATTAGAGTGATGCTGTTATAATGATGTTATAAAGCAAGTGGTGAAATCAGAGCTATTTGTTCAGATGGTGCAGTCAATACCTGGTATATCACAGCATGACTCCAGGTCAGGAGGCATAAAAATAACTCTTATTGTGGAAACAGAAGTTGGAAAACTGGAAATTTTACCCTTTACAGTTTGTCTATCAACTAGTGAGGTGGATTAAACCACATTTCCAAAAAAGACAAAAACATTTTAGACTAGGTCTGCACAATAAATAAAAAATAATAATAATCAACATTATAATTACAGCTGTCACAATTAACTAATTGTGAAAATATATATTTTGTTTGTTGTGTGCAAGAATGCAATGACAAATCAGAAACATTTAAATCAGTAATGACAACCTACTATTTTATTATTGTGGCATTGTTTGCTTTTTTGTGTATTTTTTATTATTTTTATCTTTTAATAACACTTGTTCCCCTTCTGTCACTCACTCGACGTTGTGTCGATGTAGTGACACTAGGGGTCGCTCTTGAGAGCCCCGAACACCTCAGATCTTTGAGAAAAGGCCAATGAGAATGGCGAGTGGAATTTGCATGCCACTCCCCCGGACATACGGGTATAAAAGGAGCTGGCTCGCAACCACTCATTCAGATTTTTTCTTCAGAGCCGAGTGGTTGTTACTATCAGCAAGCTGAATACTACTGCTGTTCCATTCACCTCTTAAGAAGCGTATGCTGTTGGATATACGGCGCATTTCCAGTGGCTTTCTCTCCTTCTGCACGACGAGTGCAGATTACGCCCCTGGGCGCTTCAACAGCGCTAAAAGTGTGTATATTCCTGCTAAAGAGTATAGTTTCTCTTTAGAGCACACACATTGACGTTGAAGGTCTTTTTAAAGATGCGTTTTTATAAAGATGCCTTTCCGTCTTTGTGCGATTCCTGGATGTGGTCGCTATCTCTCCGCTTCCGACGCCCACGGGCGCTGCCTCACGTCTGGGCAGCGGTCACACTGAGGCAGCGTTCGTGGATGGTTCATGTTCTCATTGCAAGAATATGACCATGGCAACATTGCGGTCGCGGCTTTCCTTCTTCCAGGGGAAAGCCACTTTAGCCCCCCCCCGTGCCCCGCCTTTTACCTCCGGGTACGAGGCCGGCCCGGCTGGTGCTGGAGGCGATTTGGGGGCTTCAATGGGTGCGGCTCCGCCGGGGAAAATCCCTGCGGACCTCCCATTCCCCAGCACACTCGTTTGCCCCCGGCGAGTTCCGAGAGGAGACCAGCTCGCCCCAGGGCCAGCTTAGTGTCCCTTTCGGAGCTCCGGAGCGGGATGAGTGCTCGATCGCTGCATCGGAGAGCGTACTGGCGATGTCAGACGCCGAGGACTCGACTGGGCTGTGTTGGGCCTCATGTATTCAGATAGAAGACAAAGGTAGGCCTAACACAGTCATAAAACCTAACTCAGGCCCACATACCAAGTCATAAATCTTACTGATAAAAAC
Source organism: Myxocyprinus asiaticus (assembly GCF_019703515.2). Classification (NCBI taxonomy): domain Eukaryota; kingdom Metazoa; phylum Chordata; class Actinopteri; order Cypriniformes; family Catostomidae; genus Myxocyprinus; species Myxocyprinus asiaticus. The sequence continues at coordinate 22,419,698 of NC_059375.1, read as the reverse complement.
CGCACCAAAATCAAACAAAGGGAGTCCATAACAGACTACAAATCCCATGAAGCCTTGCTCACTAAAGGATCGAACTCTCAACTCCTATTGGATGAGGCACACAACAGAACGTCCCTCAACCATGACATCATCAGGAGTAGAAATACCTCTGAAATGCTTCCGGGATTTGCTTCCAGCAACTTTGCTAGCCGTGCGTAGATGCAGCTTATCGCTGCTCTCAGGTGCAGCCTCGTGGCACAAGGAAGTAATGTGGCCATACAATCTCCATCTAGCTGGACGAGTTGAGATTACTCTGTGTTCCACCGAACACTCTAACGGATCCGAAGGAGACCACTGAGCAATCTGTATCTTCATCCGTTTGCCTGCAGAAGTGAAGAGATTAAAGATTTCTCTTCCATCTTCAATCAAGTCGATGTCGCTGATTTCTCCGCCAGCCCGCCGAGAATCAGCAGCCATACCGCCTGCCGATAGAGCGAGGAAACGGCCTCCCATCATCACCCGAGCCTCGAGGAACCGAGTCGGAGTTAAAGGACGGATGAACACACATTCTGCATCCTCAAACGGTTCAAGTAAGAGGTTTACGTCTGGGCAGAAATAGAATATTTTAGTGTGTTATTCTTGTGTATCAGGGTAATTCTTTTTACAGTTTAAGGACCACCGAGTCCGCTCATTGTGGCTAATACTCAAGGTATTTAATTATCACGAATGAGATTTGCTGTATTGTAGTCCAACTACATTGGACTGTTGTGCATTTCCACCATCGCGGGTGAGACCAGCACACTGAGTTTATCCATTAAAGAACCAAAGACCGCGGGACAGTTTACGAGCCGTCCACCGCGTCTCTGAGTGATAAACTAACAGCTGCTTTCTCTCCCACGATCGCGAAATCGGCTTTGGGGCCATCACTTTATTTTCTCTCTCTCTCGTACTAACCACAATCACACACACACGCGACCCCTCACAAACATTCTCACACACATTTTTGGCTAGTAGATAGCTTTGTGATAAAGCTCAGCTTTGTCCCTAAGCTATCGTACAAGCGGATACACGCGGTAAACTGGTAGACACCATTGACCGGTTTCTCTCTGCCCACATTCGCGGCCATATTCTCTGGCCGGAAGTCTCATGTGACATACTCTCCACGAGAGTCACGTCCGTCATTTTGTGCGCGTCCCTCCTTACACACACACACACACACGCGCACACACACACACACACACACACCTTATGTGTTATAGGATTATTTTGATTTCCATATATAATCATATCACGGTTTAGTTTGTAGTTGTAAGTCAGAAGTTTATTGACTGCATTGTATTAATTATTAATTGATATCACTGCATAAATAAACTTTGTTATTCTTCAAAGAGAAGTGTTTTGGTTTGTTTTGCATACACTTGTGTCACATGCTGACGGGATGTCAGTGCTCGGATTCAACCCTTCATTCATTGTTTTTTTTTCGAAAATCGATATTCTTCGGATGTCTATTTTCCTAAGAAAACAAACTAATATTGAGACTGTTATACTATTTGGTTATTAGTCCCTGATTCCAGGGTGTGCCCCGTCAATATTAATCCTTATTAATATTCTATTGATTTTTGATAATTGATAATTATCTTTGATGATTGTTGAATTTGAATGATCAATAAGCTAGTGTTAATTTTAATTAATGTTTCATCGATGTTAATGATTAGTGATTATCTTTGATAATTGTTGATTTAAAGGATTAAATTAAGCTAACATTGATTCTCATCAATGTTCTATTGATTTTAATAATTAATAATTATCTTTGATAATTATGAATTATTGCTAATAACCAAACCCGCTCCTAAATGTAGCGCACTACATTTACTGGAGCCCCATATGAGGTTTTAATGAGTTAGATTCAATTAATTAATTTAAATATTAATTAATTACTAAATAAATAATTATCAATTATTTCTGATATTAACACTGATCTAAACGACCAGTAAAGCCCTACAGCTGCCACCTTCGGGTCGGCCTGCCCAGTCTGAGGCTGATGGCGAGATGACCGCCATGCTTGCCCAGGCCGCCACGTGTGTCGGGTTGGAGTGGAACCTTCTACCCTCCCCTGAGCCCTCGCAGCTAGATGATTGGTTCCTGGGTTTGGGGCGCCACTCACAGCCATGCACCCCCCCGGTCCCTTTCTTCACGGAAGTGCATGACGAGCTGACGAGGTCGTGGAGGGCACCTTTTTCTGCCAGAAACCGACCTCCCAGCTCATCCGCTCTCACTACTCTCGATGGCGGGGCGGCCCACGGCCCGCAAAGTGCAGCCACCTGGCGGGATCGCCCAGCACTCCCTTCCAAGGCCTGTAGGATGACGTCATCTCTGACGGCCAAAGCCTACAGCGCCACTGGTCAGGCCGCCTCTGCCCTGCATGCCATGGCCCTCCTGCAAGTACAACAGGCCAATGCACTAAAGGAAATGCACATGTGTAGTCCTGATCCCGATGTGATGAAGGAGCTGCGCTCGGTGACCGACCTTGCCCTCCGGGCGACGAAGGTCATGGCACGAGCACTCGGGTAGGCGATGTCCACCCTCGTGGTCCAGGAACGCCACCTGTGGCTGAATCTGGTCGAGATGAGGGACGCGGACAAGGTTCGCTTTCTCAACGCCCCCATCTCCCAGATTGGCCTATTCGGCGACACCATCGAGGACTTCGCCCAGCAGTTGGATGTGGGGAACTATACAACGCTTTTTGGGGCATTGGGGGAGGCTACGTGCAGACCGGTGCACCTGCTACTATGCACGCAGCAGCTTGCTTGCACCTGCACCGGCAGTCCACGTAACAGGGTTCAGCTAGTTGTGGCGTTTTGTATAGGGACCCCTAGTGTCACTACAACAACACAACGTCGAGTGAGTGACAGAAGGGGAACGTCTCGGTTACTATCGTAACCTCCGTTCCCTGATGGAGGGAACGAGACATTTTGTCCCCCCTGCCACAACGCTTTACTACCCGCTGAAATGGCCGGGGCCCTGTCTCGGCTCCTCAGCACAAAACCTGAATGAGTGGTTTATACCCGTATTTCCGGGGGATTGGCATGCAAATTCCACTCACCAATTCTCATTGGCCTTCTCATCGCCAATTCTCAAAGATTTGTGGTGTTCGGGGCTCTCAAGAGCGACCCCTAGTGTCACTACATCAACACAATGTCTCGTTCCCTCCATCAGGGAACGGAGGTTACGACAGTAACCGAGACGTTTTTCATGCAAAAAAGACGTGTAGCCTAGTACATAAACAATATGGAATGCAGTAACAAAATAAGTATTTTAATGAAATTCTGTTTATCACAAATATATATATATATATATATATATATATATATATATATATATATACATATATCGCAATTACAATATCAAGGAAAATAATCGTCAATTATGATTTTATGATGTCATAATCGTGCAGCCCTGTTTCAGACAAATGCATTTTACAAAAAATCTAAACAGATTTTAAACCAATTTAAAACCACATATAGATGTGGTTTAAATCAGGTTTCTTATTTATTTAATTTTTATTTCCAGACTACAAACAACTTAACGATATGCGTTAAGTTGAGTAACGTTTTTGAGAGACATTACAATGTGAAGCTCTAGATATGCAATGAAACTAAAAGATCTTGGTTCACTTTCATTTAGAGCTGTCTTTTTAACAAATAATGTATAAAGGATGTACATAAAATCTTTAAAGAGGCCATTACATTAGCCCTTCATGGCTTTTTAGAGAATCTCTAAAAGGGTCTTGTTTGAAACACGCATATAAAAATATGGAACAGGAGCTTTTGAAAATTATCTGCAAGACTCTGGAGTGCACCGTTGAGATGTAAACCAAATCACTTCCATCTCTTTCCACCCCCTGGAGTGAAATTGGTTTCATCTTGAGTAGATAGTGCTGACGTACTTACTGCATAGTAAATGCTCCACACTAAAAGAGCAAAATTCACCTCCTGTGAACCACACATGAAAGTTCAATGTTAAATGTTAAAATGATGGTGGTGATGACATCCAAGAATTTAAAATCAAGGGAAGATTTATCTTCAGTAACGAGAGTTCTTTCAGCGCCAACTCTCGTATAAAATGGAAAGCATTTGTTTTGTGAATTTAGAATGTCAGGTAATGATCTAAAGTACTGTTTATTACCCGTACTGTATTATAACTTAAATACATAATTTAAAGCTTTCAGGGTTCTAGCTCATGGTTACTACACTTTTTGACCAAAGGATTTCCATGACTTTTCCATGACCACTCCAGTCATTCATGGTGGATTCATGTTTGAATTTATATTGAGATTGCCGAGCCAATTTCCAGTATGTCAGGTGCCCATGTTTTTTTAATTAATTGATTTAAATGACTACTTGTACAAATGAACAAATTAAGTTAAACTCTACACTCTTACAGTACAAGCACTTTCAAAGGGCAAAGTGAGCTCTTTGCAGCACTTACAAAGAGCAATATCAAGACTTTAGAGCAGAGTAAAAAAAAATATATCATAGAATAGAAATGTCAATGACTTTAACATGACTTTTTGAGATTTCACAAATTTCCATTACTTTTTAAAGCCTGGAAATCAAAATGTTAAAACTCACTGATATTTCCAGGCTGAAACTCTTAGCCACAACATGTATTTTGGCTCTGCCAGCAGTGTTCTGACTGATGGATGATAAAAGACCATACAGACTTGAGTGACGGGATAGAGTGACTACAGTTTCCCTCCCAAGATGTCCAGACACTTCCCAAATTGTCCCCTTCCTCTCTACTACTTGTGCTCGTACTTGTCTGTCACTCAAGTGGCAGTAAATAAAGAGCGGGTTATGAGAGTCTTCCTCCCTGCACCCCATCCATCAGGCAATCTCATAATACCTACAGCTGTCACCCATTCTGAGAAGAACTGCCATTTGATGTATTTCTGCACTGTGGAGAAAATTAGCTGCTCTGGATATGTTTTGCCACCTAAACTTAGCATTCCTGCATGCCTTCAGGAAAAAGCGAGGATGACTGTCAATGAGATGAATTACCATTCAGATGCAGTGGGGATTTTTGTTGTCAGGCCTCTTGCATCCAGAGATTACCACAGCAGCACAATGTACAAACAAAAGGCAGCCACTGCACTGCTTGAGTTTTCTTTAATTACTGGACTGTGTCCTGTTTGATGACCGGGTGAATGGATATCCTAGATCATTTTCAGGGATGTGGAAACAGAGATGAGGGGATATATTTCAGGCGATATAGACATCCCATACAGGTATTGCTCAATTAAAATACTGGAGGATCTAATAATGCTCAGGGATACTGCACTATTTAAAAAAAAAAGAAAAAAGAAAGAAAAAAATAAAAGAAAATTGATTCAGGTTTATTTGCGAATGAATCATTCTGAATGATTAAATATTTTAAATAGTGATCGACCGATATGGGCTTTTTAATAGCCGATAGGCCGATACAATGTCAATATATCACACAATTTAATATAGTAAATAACAAACATAAAATTGCTAAAAAATATTAGCACTTATTTAGCACTATTTAGCACTTAAATGGCAGATAGCAGTTTCTTCTGATTTCTGTTTAGTCGTACATTTTTTGTAATTTATTTGCACATGAAGAAATTGTTAATTTATTAGGAAGAAGGAAATAACAGTACACACAGTAGTCCAGCAACCATGGATGGCATGTCCATGTTAGAAATCGCATTTTCTCAAAAAATACAGAATTGTACATACAGTACACAGTGAATAAGACATTTACTTACAGCACACGTGAAGCGCTTTTACTTTGAAGTTGCACTCACGCGCTTATGCGGATCCAGTGCAAGCAGCAATCTTCTGACAGTTTAAACAGCCTGGATCACCTGCTTGGATTGTCACAGAGTGACCGTCATGATTTGTGAATCAGAGGAACTTTTGATCCTGATCCTGAAGTTTTGATTCTGGCTGATGGAATACGCGCTTCAGAGGAAGATATTAGATGAGCGCTCAATGGGAAGAAAACGCTGGATTTTCGCAAGGTTCGTGAATTACATCTTTTTAAACAAGATATCTGCTTAGTTGCAGATGGTATATAATAGAAGTTTTATTTATATTTGCCTTTTATCATTAGAAAAGTTACAGGGAACTGTTGAGGAGAGACTGTTAGAATACGTGCTTCAGAGGAAGATTTATGAGTGTTCCACAGGATCCTGGATCTGCTGAAGTTGTGTGAGGTTGGTTTATTACATCTGTTTAACAGAGATATGAGCATATTTGAAGATGGTATATGATATTAGTTTTATTGATATTTGCCTTTTTATCATCAGACAAGACAGTTAAAAGTTACTGGCAACTGTTGAGGAGAGAGAGGGAGAATGAAACAGGCAAGCACTTTAACATTGAGCTCGATATGCGGACCGTTTAAATGACACTGTGTTGCACACCGGTCTATTATTGTAGTAACACGATGGCATGTAACAACAAAATGAACCTTGAATGGTAGTTTGCATGTCTCAGTCCCTTCACATGCAAGCAGTCAATTCTCAGTGCCCTCAAGAAACAAATCGGCCAAAGGGGAAAATTTATCACCGATGTAGATAATTAAAAAATTCAGAATATCGGCAGATTTATCGGCCTCTGCAATATATCGGCCAACCACTAATTTTAAAGCAGACCATAACTAGAAAATGTTATATTCAGAATAGGAATTTCAATGACTTTTCCATGTCTTTTAAGATTTGATTAATTTCCATGTCTGGAAAACATCATTTTAAAATTCCCTGATATTTCCAGGTTTTCCAACACTGTAGGAACCCTGAATGCTACAGTACAACTGTTATGATAACAGCTCAAAACTTCTTTAGAAAGCATATATATATATATATATATATATATATATATATATATATATATATATATATATATATATATGTGTGTGTGTATGTGTGTGTGTGTGTGTGTGTGTGTGTGTGTAGTTTTATACCTAAGATTGTACAAAATAGGTGAATGAACGGTGGGTTCACAATTTTCATATTCTGCATAAAGTGAAGGGATACTGGGCCATTCAGTACCCAATTATGTAAATGTGCACAGGGGAATTTATGTCCGTGGACTTCATAGTTGAAGTCAAATGATATTTCCCTCATCATTACATACAATCTGTGACTACTCGGTCATGAAATGCAATGTCTTGATTTTAAAATAGTCTACAGCTTTGTTCAGACAAGCAGCTAAAATCAGATTATTTGTTGAATCCGACTCAAATGCTTAGTTGTTTGTAGTCTGAACAGTAAAAAAAACAAAAAAACAAACAAAAATACATAATGAAATACAATTTTTACAAACCTGATACAAACTACATTTTACAAAGCCAATACTAACCAGTCTTTTGCCTTGAAACAGAAAGATTTTCAGTACTATCAAACTTTTTTTTTTTTCTGCTGTATTCCAGTCATTTTTTGTGGTGTTAACATCCACAAATGAAACACTGTATCTTCTACTGTACAATATGTTGATCAGTACTGATCAATTTATTTGAAAATGTGACGAGATTCTTCAGTAATTCATGGAGGCAAGGAGAGATGCTTAACACAACTTGCTCCATCTGTGCCCCTTTCTGGCAATACACAGAATTTGTTTTGGCTGTCTTGGAAGTTGTGACAATTACAGATTTTACACTAGCCATATGCATGATAAGTGATGCAAGAGAGGACTTAACAAATCGTAATACAAATTGATGAAGATGGCTCAAAAGCTTAGTGATTTAAAAGCCATACAGAAATGCATAAAATAATCATATATAAAAACAATATGCAAGGACCTCATTGTCACATACAAAACTTTCATATTCCATCTGATTATTGGTAAGAAAATTAACAGAAATAATATTAGTGTGCAGTGCAGTCAGTCACACCTCCAGTTCTCATCTATTCTCCATTTCAGACACAGTTCAACCAGTGCTCCAACAGCCATTTTTCTCTGTCCTTAATTACATTTCGACCAGTGGCTGTCAATCTTAAAACCACTTGTAACTGCTTGACATGCGGGAAGTGCCTGCCTATTAGTATCATTCATTGATTTTGGTGTAGCTTAACCATAGCTTAAATAGAAGGTTTGAGTGACTCTAGAACATTAGATATAGACAGATATACATGCAATACACAGACAGCATCAAAGATAACAGCCCTGTGTAACACGCATACTGTCAGCAAAAGGCCAGATGTCAACAATGAAAATCATTGTCAGCTTCCTAAAAAAAAGCATACCTTGTAAATATTAATTAGTGGTGCTTGCTATAAGGCAAGTATCACTGTTACTATTGCAACTATACTTATGATTTGGGATTTAAAAACTAGCTTCACACGTCCACTCTGAGAAAGGAAGAATTCTAGTGATATACTTTCACATCACTCTCCTCTGCAAAAATAGGCTACTGTGTGCAATATTTAACACCACGTTAAGAACACAGTCAAGAGTTCAACATCTTCCAGCTCATCAGCCAGCAGTGGCCAGGGGGCACCATCCATTCTATCCAGCCCCTCAGGCACAGACTACCTAGAATTGATGCAACATACAGTACAGCTTTTCAGAGACAGGAACTGTGGAGCTCGAACATAAAAGCAACTCTGGCTTGCTGGGAACAGAGCATTAAACAATCACCACAATACAGCTGCCTCTTCCTCACATTGAGGTCCTTCCAACAGCACTGGTGAATAAGCAGGAACCAGACTGCCAATCCGACACCCCTCTCAGCGGCTCAAGATGGTGTGATTTAAGCCCAGCGTGATATTCTACAGGATGTGACTCTGACTCAGAAACGCAGGTTTAAAACACTACAGCTTCTTTCTTTTATAAGCTTTCTTTCACTCTCCCTTATAACATGAAAAGTGTAATCCTCTAAAAAGGATCAAAGTGCACATAAATCAACAATCATAAATAAGATATCATTAACTACGAGCTTTAACGTCTAACTTGTTCATGTTATGTATGGTAATTCCCTTTTGTTGACCCCAAGAGACCCTGATCACACCACTACTCCATAAAGAGGTTTATAGCTTATAGAGAGTAAGACACAGTAAGAGAGAGAGAGCAAATAGTGATATATGTAAACTGACTGCAGATACTGTCTCTGAGTAAAGTTGAAATGTGGCACTAAGGCATTTTTACTGTTTATTTATTTAAAAAAAAAAAAAAAAAAAAATTATCACCATATTTATGTCAATCTGAATCTAATCACTGTGACACAAAACAATTGCATCAAAGTATGATTCTTCTAAAAATATCTGAAATTGAGTTTTGTGGCTTTTGTTCCATGTCTGTTACCTTTGAGGTTAGTGTTCTCCTAAAAGTTCACAAAATCAACATTTACAATTCACACAATTTGGGTGTATTTGGCAGAGCTGTGAGGGGGAAAACAGTGAAAATGTATTTATTTTGAAAATTTTACTTTCTATGTTTAACTTAATTTTAATTTTACATAAACAAAATGTCCAAGCTTATACTGAATTTGAACATTCTGCATAAAGAAAAAAAAAAGACTTTTCGTAAACACTAGAGTTTGATAAACTGATTATCTTTTATTTTGTTCCTCTTAGTCTACATTTTCTCTCTCTCTCTCTCTCTCTCTCTCTCTCTCTCGTGCACATGCGTGAGCATTTGCTGAGTGAGTGTGGAGAACGTGTGGTGAGTTCTGAGCGTTTGATTGAGTGTGAGTGTAATTTCGTGGCTGCTGTGCCTAGAAATAGTATTTTCACCCTCAACTTTTTTATCTATCTTCTCTTCTTTTCTTTTTCTTGTTTGTCTTGTTTTAGTTACTAGGAATAGTTTCTTTTTCATTTTGTGTGTTGATCCGGGCCGTGTGCTACCTATATTTGGGGAGGCATGGTGGCCCCGGATTCGAAGGTTTTGAGTACACTCATGTGACGTCATGCAGTGAAAGTGGAGTCTGCGGTGAGTGTAGAGGATTGTTGTTTGGCTATAGGAGAAGCTGTGGGCCATGGGTGCATTTTGTCAGCTTCAAAAATGAATAATGCTAATGTCATATTTCTAAGTAATACAGACAAAGCAAATGAGCTAGCTGAGCGAGGGATCATCATTGACGGTTTGTTTACGCCTGTTCTTCCTTTATCAATGCCATCCAAAAAAGTGACATTATCTAATGTTCCACTGTTTATCAGTGATCAGTTATTAACACAATCTCTTTCCCGTTACGGCAAGTTGGTATCTCCGATTAAAAAATACAGATTGGTTGCGGATCTCCTTTGTTAAAACACGTAGTTTCTTTTAGGAGATTTGCCTACATGATTGTGAAAGATGACACTGAGCTAGACCTTATGTTCAAATTTAGTATCGATGACTTCGACTATGTTGTTTTTGCGACAACAGGGAAAATTAAATGTTTCGGTTGCAATATAATGGGACATCTAGTGCGTGATTGCCCTGATAAAAGTGAAAAACCAGCAATGGAGCATATTATAAATGATGCAACTGTTCCACCCGCGACAAATCAACCTATGTTAAACAGTACAGAGCCAGACGCGATCGCGGCAGAGCGAACTGAGCCTGAGCCGATTACATCAGAGCTGCAAGGGGTAAATCAGGTTTATTCTGAGATAATTGAAAAGAAGGGGTCGTTTAACAATAAGGCAGATGATGTGGAGTCCACTGGGTATTTTGATAACGGACTTATCTTGTCAGATCGAAAAATCAACTGTTCGGAGTGTATCTGACATAGAAGCAGAACATACACTCTTTAAAGTACCTTTAAAACGAAAGAAAAGTGACAATAATTGTGAGTTGAGACCTATAAAGAAAACAGATGTAGTTGAATGTAAGGACCAGGGTGACACAGAGAGTGACAGTGAATCAGATTCTAGCCTCTCTCTTTCACAGAGTGAATGCGTGAGTCGCAATTATGAAGTGGAAGATATAAAACTGTTTCTCAAAGCAACAAAAAACAGAAGAGGGGTACGAGTGAGCGAATATTTTCCTGACATTAAACAATTCATTGAAAAGTCAAGATGTCTGATGGCTGAAGGTTTTTTGAAGAAATTTACAGGTTAAAGAAACTAGTGAGAAAACTCAATACTGAAATGAGCAATGATGGTGGTGAAAAATGTTAAATGAATGATAATCAGTGGTTTGTTTTTACTGTTATGATTTTTATTCCTTATGGGTGAAGTTAGTGTTGCTTCAGTGAATGTAAATGGGGCAAGAGACATGAGAAAAAGAGTAATGTTATATGAAATACTTAAACAGAAAAAAATAGATATTGTTTTCCTTCAAGAAACTCTGTGATTTAAAGAACGCTGCAGATTGGGCAAGAGAATGGGACGGCATCTCTATTTTAAGTCACTACACTGCTGTCAGTGGAGGTGTTGCTGTTTTATTTTCTAAAAACTTCAAACTAGTTTCTTATGATGTTGAAGAGATTATAAAGGGCAGACTTTTGAAGGTTAGAGCTTTATTTGAAAATCATGTTTTTGTTTTTATTTGTGTATATGTCCCTACCTCAGGAGTTGAAAGAATGCTGAGAGGTGTCGGCCTGTGACTGGGCAATCGTCCTCGAAGGGGGAAGCCCAGCTGAGGCTTCTGCGTCCGACTGGACAAGCCTGCTCTCCGATGCTGCGCTCGAGAGCTCATCATCTTTGCGGGCTCCGAACAAGAAGCCAGACGAGCCGGCGAACTCATCCGGAAGCCCGATTGGGGCAGAAGAGCGTGCTGGGGAATGGGAGGTCCGCGGGGGGATACCCAGCGGAGACTATCCCATTGGGGTCCCCAAATCGCCCCCAGTGCTAGCCGCGCTGGCCTCATACCCGTAGGTAGAAGGACTGAGGCGGGGAGCTTACGCGGCTTACGAAAGCAAGCCGTGACCGCAATGTTGCCATGGTCATGTTCTCGCAGTGAGAACATGAACCATCCACAAACGCTGCCTCCATGTGGGTCGCGCCCAGACACGAAAGACAGCGATCATGACCATCCGAAGTTGAGAGATAACGACTGCAACCAGGAATAACACACAATTGGAAAGGCATCTTTAAAAAGATGCGTGTTTAAAAAGACGTTCCGTGTGTGCCGCTCTTTTAGAGAAATATATACTCTTTTAGAGGGGAAAAAGCTCTTTCAGAAAATATACTCTCTAGTTTTTCTGCCGAAGCGCCCAGGGGCATTCTCTGCAGTGCACCAGTGCAGAGAAGGGAGAAGCCGCTGAAATGTGCCATCAGATCCAGCAGAGGTGAGTGAACAGTAGTATTCAGCTCAATGAGCATGACCGTTTGGCTCCGAAGAGAAAATCTGAATGAGTGGTTGCATACCAGCTCCTTTTATACCCGTATGTCCGGGGGAGTGGCATGCAAATACCACTCGCCAATTTTCACTGACCTTTTATCAAAGACCAGAGGTGTCTCGGGCTCCCAAGAGTGACCCCTAGTGTCACTACATCGACACAATGTCGAGTGAGTGACAGATAGGGAACACGCTATATAAAGTAACCTTATTATTGTTATTGTTGTTACCGTGCCATGCAGAATAAAACTGCTTTTTTTCTAGGTCACTGACATGACTGGATGCTTCATCTCATGTAAGTGTACAATATATTATGTTTATCATATTTGTCAAAAGTGATATTCATGTTTGTGTGCAAAACGTTTTTAATCTTTTACCTTTAATTGAAAAGGATAGATAGAAAGAATCATCCCATCTGCAGCTGTTATATAACCTCTGAAGGGCAGGACTTTGAAAGTTATCAAGCTATCATTCTCACTTTCTTTAACTGAAGTCATAACATCTTCATTAGCATCACAGAACATTAAAGCTTCATTTGTACTCAAGGATCAGAATTCCATATAAAAATTGGACTAATTCTTAAGAAGTTACATGAGCTTGTGAACATCTAGAGTTATAAGCCTAATGAACAGCTACAAGGACAGTCATAAAAAAATAAATAAAAAAAGGTAACTTGGACCTTACACATGTTTCAACATGCTCAATTTTTTAATTTAAAAAATTGCTTTAATTCTGAAGTGCCTATCATGGGAGAACTTATAAAATATCAAGTCTTCTTTTCTGATAAGAAAAAGGTGTGACCATAAAAATAAAGGAATTGTTAACCCAAAAACAATAATTACTTCATTATTTACTCACCCTCATGTCATTCTAAACACATTTGACTTTGCCACAAAAAGATATATTTTAAAGAAAGTCACGATCACTGATTCATACAACAGCAGTGGATAGTGCCTCACTTTAAAGCTTAAAAAAAGCACCAAAAAGTGTCATAAAAGTAGTCCATCCGACACGTGCGTAACATTCCATGTCTTTTGAAGGCATATGCTCACTTTGTATGATGAACAGACCATAATTTAAGTTGTTCTTCACTCTAAAATAAAAAATTTAATAAACAAATATGGCAAAACGTCACTAACATCAAATCTCATTGGAGATATGCAAGAACCATTAAGGTTAGATGTTATTTTCATGTTGCCATCTATGATTTACAGTGTTTATAAACAATTGATTTGATTTGATAGTAAATAATGACTTAAATTACAGTATGTTCATCATACAAAGTGGTTGCATGCCTTCAGAAGAATTGGAATATGACACACAAGTCCAGTGGACTACTTTTATGATGCTTTTGGGTACCTTTTTTAAGCATGAAAGTGAGGCACTATCAACTGCTCTTGTATAAAAATCAGTGATCTTTATTTATATATCTATATCTCTATCTATCTATCTATCTATCTATCTATCTATCTATATATATATATATATATATATATATATATATATATATATATATATATATATATATACACACACACACACACACACCAATCAGCCACAACATTAAAACCACCTGCCTAATGTTGTGTAGGTCCCCCCCACCAAAATAGCGCCAACCCACATCTCAGAACAGCATTCTGAGATACTATTCTTCTCACCACAATTATACCGAGCGGTTATCTGAGTCACCATAGACTTTTCATAGTCAGTTTGAACCAGTCTAGCCATTCTCTATTGACCTCTCTCATCAACAAGGCATTTCCTTCCACTGAACTGCCGCTCACTGGATGTTTTTTGTTTTTGGCACCATTCTGAGTACATTTTAGAGATTGTTGTGTGTGAAAATCCCAGGAGACCAGCAGTTACAGAAATACTCAAACAAGCCCATCTGGCACAAACAATCATCCATGTGATTATCTAATCAGCTGATCTCCTTGGATTTTCACACAAAACAGTCTCTACAATTTACTCCGAATGGTGCCAGAAACAAAAAACATCCAGTGAGCAATGAAAACGCCTTGTTGATGAAAGCGGTCAACAGAGAATGGCAAGATTGGTTCAAACTGACAAAGTCTACGGTAACTCAGATAACCACTCTGTACAACTGTGGTGAGAAGAATAGCATCTCAGAATGCTATTCTGAGATCCAGGTTGGCACTGTTTTGGTGGCACAGAGGGGACCTACACAATATTAGGCAGGTGGTTTTAATGTTGTGGCTGATTGGTATATATACAGTATATATATATATATATATATATATATATATATATATATATATATATATATATATATATATATCTTTGTGTTCTGCAGAAGACAGAAAGCCATATGGGTTTGGAATGACATGAGGGTGAGTACATAATGACAGAGCTTAAATTTTTGGGTGAAACATTCCTTTAAGTATTCGCTACCAAAAGTACACAGGCTATTTATTAATGCTGAAAAATAAAAAAATTTGTTAAGGTATTTGCAGTCATGCTGTTATGCACTGGGTAATGAAGTTATGGAAACTAAAATTTTTAGGGATGCATGTTATTTAGTGGGACTTATTACATCAACCGCTAACAAAATGTGATTTTGCATGGCATAGCAATAATTTCTCTGTAATAAAATCGAATATATTTTCCATAATGTATTGTCCAGCAACATAAGCATAAGAAACACCCCTAATTGTGCACTAATCACACTGTGCACTGATTACATGCACTGATCACACTTGATAAAAGATGTCAAAGTATTACCTGGAACAAAGCTCCCCTGAACAACTTCTTTGTAAGCCCACCATCCCTCGTGGATTTTGGGTAGATTTGGCTGAGCTGTGAGAAAAGAAGAGGAAAATTGGTATGATTTAACTTCATTTTACAAAAACAACATTTCCAAGCTTATATTGAATACGACCATTCTTTATTCCAAAACAAAAAGTGATTTCTGGCAAACACAGGAGAAGCACCAAACAAACAAAACAGTAATTAAAAATCTCCGTATTCTGATGTATTCTGGGTGGACCTGACAAGAAGTTCAAAATTGAACCAGGGCTGTAGTTTATAATCGAAGTGACCAAGTAAAGATCCCACTGCTAAAGGAGGTCATGGCCTGAAATTACAAAGCAAGGTTTTAGGATATTGCATTTTTTCACCTAACTTACTTGTCTATACTCTGCACAGGAAAACATAACTATGAGGCCAGAGGGGGCAGGGCTGCCTTTTAATGGAACTGGAGGAGAGTTAATCCTTACATCAAGGACAAAAACTAATGCAGGAGAGTGGTTCAGTTTCACAAAAAGAGGGGGTGGCTGTAGAGGTGAAAATGCTTCCTCCGAGGGGCTCTATTGGAAAATCAAACACCACACTGAAGCTAGTGATTTCACAGAGTACTACTTTATCTGAATATAAAGCTGTTGAAACTACAAAACTGAAGTTGACTCTGACCCTAAAACTGCTTCAATTGAGCTTCCTCCAAGCTCAATTGATTGTAAGACATTTTAAGATTCTGTTCCCTGTCTGTCACTCACTTGACATTGTATCGATGTAGTGACACTAGGAGTTTGCTCTTGAGAGCCCCAATCACCTTTGCTTTATTCAGAAAAGGCCAATGAAAATTGGTGAGTGGAATTTGCATGCCATTCTCTGCCTGGACATACGGGTATAAAAGAAGATGGTGTGCACCACTCATTCAGACTTGTTTTTCAGAGCCGAGCACATGTGTGTGTGTGATCGTCCCGTCACCTTACTCCTTGCTGCTGGAATTTACAGCACATATCAGCAGTCACCCTCACATGGTCGAGTGTTATGCTTCCCCTGGGCGCTTCGGCGGCTGAGTCCATAGGTGTTAAAAGAGTATATTCCAAAAGAGTATATTTTCTCTAAAAGAGCTTGCACAAACGATTGGTGTATTTGTAAAGATGTCTTTACACCTTTGTGCTACTGGGTGCGGCCGTTATCTCTCCCCACCGGATGGCCATGAGATCTGTCAGGAGTGCTTGGGTCACCAGCACGCCGAGGCAGCTTTCATGGAGGGGTCATGTTCTCACTGCGAGAACATGCCCATGAGAACATTGTGGTCATGGCTCTCTTCCTTCTTTGTGAAGCAGAGAGCCACTGCGGCTGCTTCCCGACCCGGTCCGTCCTGCATTGAAACTCAGGCGGCTGCATCGGTGAGCACCGCGGGCGATCTGGATATGGATATGGGAGCGTTTCCACCGGCAGCATGCTCGTTCTGCCCAGTTGGGTTCACGCCTCAGGGCGTATTTATTATCTCGTTCAGGGCTCACGACGAGGATGAGTTATCGGTTGTAGCATCGGAGAGTAGGCTTCTGCTTTCGGAAGTGGACAAATCTTCTGAGCTCCTACACTTGGGCGGTAGAGCTCAGGATGAGGCAGACGCTGAGTTGGCAGCCATGCTTGCCCGAGCGGCCGCGAACATCGGGCTGGAGTTGAACCCTCCGCCATGCCCTGAGCGTTCACGGCTAGATGATTGGTTTCTGGGCTCGGAGCATGACTCACGGTCGCGCCCCGCCCCAGTGCCCTTCTTCCCGGAAGTGCACGAGGAGCACGCAAAGTCATGGAAGGCACCTTTCTCTGCTCGTACACTGCGTACCGCGACCGACCTCGCTCTACGGGCGACGAAAGTCACGGCGCGCAGCCTGGGCCGGACGATGTCAACCTTGGTGGTCCAAGAGCAGCACCAGTGGCTCAACCTTGTGGAGATGTGTGACACCGAGAATGTCTGCTCGGTGCCATCAAACTTTCAGTCCTTGGTCAGACCTGGCGTTTCTATGGACAGGGGTTCCCTTAGAGCAGGTCTCGAGATGCGTTGTGGTCACGACAGATGCCTCAAACTCAGGCTGGGGCGCTGTGTGCAACAGGCAGGCAGTATCGGGGCTCTGGACAGGACCCCGCCTGCAATGGCACATCAACTGCCTGGAGTTGCTGTCAGTATCACTGGCCCTGCGGAGGCTTCAGCCATTGATTCAGGGCAAGCACATGTTGATCCGGATGGACAACACAGTGACTGTGGCATACCTGAACTGCCAAGGCGGGGTACGCTCACGTCGCATGTCGCAACTCGCCCACTGCCTCCTCCTTTGGAGTCAGCAGATGTTGAAGTCTCTGCGAGCCACTCACCTCCTGGGCGTCCTCAACCATGTAGCGGACATGCTCTCACAGCAGGTAACGCTCCGCGGAGAGTGGAGACTCCACCCCTGCACAGTCCAGCTGATTTGGGAGAGATACGGAGAGGCACAGATGGACCTGTTCACCTCCCGAGAGTCCTCTCACTGCCCCCTTTGGTACTCCCTGTCCGAGGCTCCCCTTCGCACAGATGCCTTGGTGCACAGCTGGCCTCGGGGGCTGCTTAAGTCACATTTCCCCCAGTGAGCCTCATTGCACAGATGTTGTGCAAAGTCAGGGAGGACGGGCAAAAAGTCCTGATGGTTGCACCATACTGGCCCAACCGGTCTTGGTTTTCAGACCTGATGCACCTGGCAGTAGCCCCTCCCTGGCGCATTCCCCTGAGGCAGGACCTTCAAACTCACTCTGGAATCTCCACGTCTGGCTCCTGAACGGGACGCGGAGGACCTAGCAGGCCTTCCGCCAGCGGTGGTATACATGATCATTCAGGCCAGAGCCCCCTCCATGAGGCAGCTGTATGCTCTGAAGTGGTGTCTCTTCACGGAGATGTGCAGTCGGATCTGTGTTGTCCTTTCTACAAGAGGGACTGGAGAGATGGCTGTCTCCCTGTACCCTGAAGGTGTATGTGGTTGCTATTGCAGCATATCATGATACACTGGATGGGAGACCCTCTCGACAGCACAACCTTATCACCAGGTTCCTCAAAGGTGCAAGGAGATTGAATCTCCCTAGACCACACCTGATTCCATCTTAGGATCTCTCTGTGGTCCTATCTGCCTTTTCTCTGGTAAGTGCCTCCTCCCACCCTTACTGGGACCCGGGAGACGCCTTACCTAACTCGCTGGAAGGTCACGACGATGTCGAACACTTGCTGCGAGGCTCGCAGCAGCCTGCACGTGTCCACTCCTCTGTACCTTGCGACACGGTTCAGCGCCTGTGCCATTTCATATAGGAACCACTAGTGTCACTACATCGACACAGCGTTGAGTGAATGACAGACAGGGAATGTCTTAGTTACTGGTGTAACCTCTGTTCTCTGATGGAGGGAACAAGACATTGTGTCCCTCCTGCCGCGGCACTGAACTGACCGCTGACATGGCCGGGACTCTCTCTCGGCTCCTCAACACAACTCTAAATGAGTGGTGCACGCCATCTCCTTTTATACCAGTATGTCCGGGGCGGAGAGTGGCATGCAAATTCCACTCGGCAATTTTCTTTGGCCTTTTCTGAATAAAGCAAAGGTGATTGGGTCTCTCAAGAGCGAACCCCTAGTGTCACTACATCGACACAACGTCTCGTTCCCTCCATCAGGGAACAGAGGTTACATTACACTAGTAACCAAGACGGTTCCGATTCTGAACACACTTAACAATTCCAGTTACTTAACTTTTCTGTTAGGGACCTTTTTAGTAATTTTGAAGACGAAAAAATGAGCAATGTTTGTAAAACTCTTCTTATTGCTTTCACTACCCTTAGTAGCTTGTCAAATAATTAGATTGCTTCAGATCTCAACAGCTGTATACTGTACATTAAAAATGCATACAAATAAACTGTATAAATTTCTTGGAAAAAATGAAATAAAACCAGTTACCCATTCACATTTATTTTATGTAGCAACTTTGCTGTCTTTGTTATCTCTCTTTAGTTTTTCTGAGGCATGTCATTTTGGTCAATTGTACAAAACATGATTTACACACAGACTTTTAAAAATCGCAATTAATTACGCACCCAATTAATTATGCAATTAATTACGCACACTGAGATAAAACAAGACGCATACTGATCGTCATAACAACAGCTCAAAGGCAAATATTGCATTTTTTTTTTTTTTTTTTTTTTTTGTGATCCATCTGCATCAGTGAAAGAATGCTGGAGTTCCAGAAACATTAATGAAACCGAATTTCATGAAAATCATTCAGCTCCAGTATTGAATTTAAAAAAAAAAAAAAAAAAAAAATGGAAGTAAATCTTAACAAGAATTCAGACTGTTTTAAGTTTTCAGAATATACATTTTTGAAAGGTTTTTGGGGATTTTTGTTTATATTTCACTGGCTTTTATTTGCTTTCCTGAACCACTGATGAATTGGTGGTCTTGGGTTTTATCTGGACATTGGTGAGGATGCAGCATCTCACAACAGTAAAAATGTTTCACTCACCAAAGTCACTGCAGCAATAGCCTGTTCATATTTGTCATCAATGATATACAGTATTTATTCTGCATTTGAACATATCAAAAATAGGGGTCTTACCAAGATAAAGTAAGCAGTATTCTGCTGGATCTGTGATCTAAACATGGAAGTCAACATTAGGGGGAATCACCCTTATTTAGAAAAAAATAGCATATCTAGACCACTGAAATGACTTCTTCATCTCCTGCGAGTATGCATAAACATACACTCATATTTGTCAAAAGTACTATTCATGTCTTTAGTGCACCTTTGAAAAAAAAAAAAAACTACTCATGTGAGGTTTCAACACTTTGCAAAAGGGGGGTTGGTTAAGCTTTCACATTCAGAGGTTTTCATCTAGATTAGATTTTGAATTTTGAGAAACACTTCTTGATTAAAGAGGTGCTCATACTCCTTTTTCTCTTATTTCACTTTTGATTGGATAAGTGAGAATTAACTGCATTAGCACTTTTATATTCTAAATACCTAAAGCATTGTACATTAAACAAATTTCATCAATGTGTTGAACCCACCTGTGTACTGCAGCACTTAATGTGTGCGAGTATACTGTGACGTGGAGGAGGGTGTGGCTGGGCCGTGATGGAGCACAGCCGGTGTTGAATCAGCTGATCAGTGGGAGAGCAAGATAAGGGGCAGCCGGAGATGCCGGTTGGAAAGAGAGACGCACGCGGTCACGTTGCATGTGTGTCTGTGTCCTTATGTTTTATGTTGTTTTAAGTTCATTTATATCACTAAAGTTTATGTTGACTGTTCAGCCGGTTGCCGCCTCCTCTTTGCCTGACCTTTAACTGTTACATATAGCCTTACCATTCATCAGTCATGGGGGAGAAGACGCTATTCAGTTATTCATACATGGGGGATTATTAGGAGGCCACAGTGGAAAATGGGGCCAGGATAGCTGAGGCAACACTGTAACCCTTTTGAAACCCATTCTGCCTATTCTTAATGATCACAGAAATCAAAGGTGAGGTTGTAATCAGTAATATGATGTCAAATGGCTAAAACTAACTACATTATACGTAAAATGTAATGTATAAATAATATAT
Source organism: Myxocyprinus asiaticus (assembly GCF_019703515.2). Taxonomy (NCBI): domain Eukaryota; kingdom Metazoa; phylum Chordata; class Actinopteri; order Cypriniformes; family Catostomidae; genus Myxocyprinus; species Myxocyprinus asiaticus. The sequence goes on along the minus strand of NC_059375.1, from coordinate 22,399,064 downwards.
ATATATATATATATATATATATATATATATATATATATACACAAACAAAAATAAATTATAAAATAGAAAAGGTGGCAATAATTAAATAAAACATCTCTAAAAAATACTTTAGACTTTAAATTATTATTATTATTATTATTTACATTTAGAAAAGCAATCCAAATATAGGCAGCACACAAATATCTATTTGAAGAGCTGCACTTAAAAAAGTGGTTTCAATCTAGTGAAACACCTACACTAAGTTTCCAGTCACACACTATGCAAGCATCACATTGCAGTTGAAGACAGGTTCCCTATCTATCACTCACTCGATGTTGTGTCGATGTAGTGACACTAGGGGTCACCCTTGGGAGCCTGAGACACCTCTGGTCTTTGATAAAAGGCCAGTGAAAATTGACGAGTGGAATTTGCATACCACACCCCAGGACATACGGGTATAAAAGGAGCTGGTATGCAACCACTCATTCAGATTTTCTCTTCGGAGCCGAACGGTCGATGCTCACTGAGCTGAATTCCCACGGCTGTTCATTCACCTCTGCTGGATCTGACGGTGCATTTCAGCGGCTTCTCCCCTCCCTGCACTGGTGCACTGCAGAGAACGCCCCGGGTGCTTCAGCAGAAATAAAAGAGTATATTTCTCTAAAAGAGTATATTTCTCTAAAAGAGCGGCACACACGAACGTCTTTTTAAAGATGCATCTTTTTAAAGACGCCTTTCCGTTTGTGTGTTATTCCTGGTTGCGCTTGTTATCTCTCGCCCTCTGACGGCCACGATCATGGTCTTTCGTGTCTCGGCACTGCTCACACAGAGACAGCATTCATGGATGGGTCATGTACTCATTGCAAGAACATGTCCATGGCAACGATGCGGTCGCGGCTTACCTTCGTAAGAAAGCAAGCCACCCCAGAGGCTCACTGCCTCGGTCCTTCTACCCACGGGTATGAGGGCAGCGCGGCTAGCACTGGGGGCGATTTGGGGACCCCAGTGGGACCACCTCCGCCGGGTATCCCCCCACGGACCTGCCATTCCCCAGCACGCTCGTCTGCCCCGATCGGGCTTCCGGATGAGTCCGCCAGCTCGTCTCACGGCGAGTTTGACCTCTTATTTGGAGGTGATGAGCTCTCGAGTGCAGCATCGGAGAGCGGGCTTGTCCAGTCGGATGTGGAAGCCTCAGCTGGGCTCCACCCTTCGGGTCCGGTCACCCAGTCACAGGCTAACGCGGAGATGATGACATGCTTTCCCGGGCAGCCGCGAGCGTTGGGCTAGAGTGGAACCCTCCACTCTCCCCTGAACCCTCGCGGCTCAATGATTGGTTCCTGGGCTCGTGGTGCCGCTCACAGCCCGTCCTTTCTTCCCGGAAGTGCATGAAGAGCTGACAAGGTCGTGGGGGGCACATTTTATTGCCTGGTCCTGATCTTTCAGCTTCCCCGCCCTCAATACCCTCGATGGTGGGGCGGCCAAGGGCTATTCGGCAATCCCCCTGGTGGATAAGGCGTTCGCGGTGCACCTATGCCCGCAGAGCGCCGCCACCTGGCGCGGGCACCCAAAGCTCCCATCCAAGGCCTGTAGGCTTACGTCATCCCTGACAGCCAAAGCCTACGGTGCCGCTGGACAAGCTGCCTCCGCCATGCACACCATGGCACTCCTGCATGTCCACCAAGCCAAGGCGCTAAAGGAACTGCACAAGGGTAGATCCATCCCGGGATTGATGCAGGAGATGCGCTTGGCGACCAACCTCGCTCTCTGGGCGACGAAGGTCACGGCGCGGTCTCTCGGGCAGGCGATGTCCACCTTGGTGGTCCAGGAGCGCCACCTTTGGCTCAACATGGTCGAGATGGGAGAGACCGACGAGGCACAGTTCCTTGGCACCCCCATTTCCCAGGTTGGCCAGTCCGGTGACACCATCGAGGACTTTGCCCAGCAGTTCTCAGTGGTGAAGCAGCAGATGGAGGTTATCTGGCACACCGTGCCCCGGCGCGGCTCAAGATCCAGCACCCCGTCTGCTCGTCGCCAAGGGCGTCCCCCTGCGGTGACTGCACCTGCTCCACCGCAGCCCGCCCCTGCGGCCCGGCCCTGGCGTGGAGCCCACCGCATGGCCGCCAAGAACCCGCGAAAGGCTTTGAAGCGCCCCTGAGATGGGCAACCCAGGGACGACGAAACCCGCTGCTCTGGAGCTGGTAAGCAGACCACTCCATCCCCCAGGGGAGGGCCGGGAGAAGAATCTTTTGTTAACTTTGCATTTAACTGCACCACATGCCAAGTGGCTGCGGTACCCAAGAGTTCAGCAAGAGCGGTTTCCTTGTTCCCTGGGTCACATACCCAGTGTGCATGGCCGTCATCATGACCACCATCCACCACTCCATTTTGGCAGGTTTGGCGCTCCAGCGGTGGTCTCACTGCACCCGAAAAAAGGTGGTGGGTTGTGGCCAATATTGGACCTGCGAGTACTGAACCGGGCTTTACACAGACTCCTGTTCAAGATATTGATGCAAAGAAGCATTCTAGCGAGCGTCCAGCATCAAGATTGGTTCATGGCGGTAGACCTGAAGCACGCGTATTTCCACGTCTCGATTCTACCTCGACACAGACCCTTCCTGCAGTTTGCATTCGAGGGTCGGGCATATCAGTACAAGGTCCTCCCTTTCGGTCTGTCCTTGTCCCCTCGCGTCTTCCCCGCTATGGGAAGTGGGCATTCGCATCGACGATTGGCTAATCCTAGCTCAATCTCGGGATGTGTTGTGTTCACACAGGGACCTGGTGCTCTCGCACCTCAGCCGACTAGGGCTTCGGGTCAACTGGGAAAAGAGCAAGCTCCTCCCGGTTCAGAGCATCTCTTTTCTCAGTTTGGAGTTGGACTCATTCTCGTTGACGAAGCGCCTCACTAACAAGCGCGCACAGTTAGTGCTGACCTGTTTGAAGGCGTTCAGACAGAAAACAGCGGTTCCACTGAAACTCTTTCAGAGGCTCCTGGGGCATATGGCATCCTCAGCGGTGGCCACTCCGCTTGGGTTGATGCTTATGAGACCGCTTCAGCACTGGATTCAGACTCGAGTCCCGAGATGGGCATGGCGCCATGGGACACATCGCGTGGCCATCATGCCGATCTGTCACCACCTCTTCAGCCCTTGGAACGACCTCACATTTCTATGGGCAGGCGTTCCCCTAGAGCAGGTCTCCAGGCGCGTTGTGGTTACGACAGACGTCTCCAAAACGGGCTGGGGCGCTATATTCAATGGGCACACAGCCGCCAGATTATGGACAGGCCCGCGGCTGCGTTGGCACATCAACTGCCTTGAGTTGCTGGGAATTCTGCTCGCCCTGCGGAGGTTTCGGCCGTTGATCCAGGGCAAGCATGTGTTAGTTCGGACAGACAACACGGCAACGGTAGCATATGTCAACCATCAAGGCGGTCTGCTCTCCCATTGTATGTCACAACTCGCCCGCTGTCTCCTCCTTTGGAGTCAGCAGCACCTCAAGTAGCTGCGAGCCACTCACATCCTGGGCGACCTCAACACTGCAGTGGAAGCACTGTCATGTCAGGTTACCCTCAGAGGAGAGTGGAGACTCCACCCTTGTGTAGTCCAGCTGATTTGGAGTCGACTCGGGCAGGCACAGGTAGACCTGTTCACCTCCCATGAATCCTCCCACTGCCCACTCTGGTACACCCTGACCAAGGCACCTCTCGGTATAGAAGGACCTTCTTTCTCAGGGATGGGGCACTATCTGGCACCCGCGGCCAGACCTCTGGAATCTCTATGTCTGGCCCCTGGACGGGACAAGGAAGACTTAAGCGGTCTACCACCCACGGTGGTAGACACGATCACTCAGGCTAGGGCCCCCTCTACAAGGCGCCTGTATGCCTTTAAGTGGTGTCTGTTCGCTAAGTGGTGTTCTTCCCGACGCGAAGACCCCAGAGATGCGTAGTCGGATCGGTGCTTTCCTTCCTGCAGAAGAGGTTGGAAGGGCGGTTGTGCCCTTCCACCTTGAAGGTGTACGTTGCTGCTATAGCAGCACACCATGACACAGTGGACGGTAAGTCCTTAGGGAAGCACGACCTGATCATCAGGTTCCTGAGAGATGCCAGGAGGTTGAATCCCTTCAGACCACACCTCGTTCCCTCATGGGACCTCTCTGTAGTTCTTCAGGGTCTACAGAGTGCCCCCTTTGAGCCCTTGCAGTCAGCCGAGCTTAAGGCACTCTCTTTGAAAACTGCCCTCCTGGCTGCGCTCACTTCCATCAAGAGGGTAGGAGACCTGCAAGCATTCTCTGTCAGTGAAACATGCCTGGAGTTCGGTCCAGGCTACTCTCACCTGATCCTGAGACCCCGACCGGGCTATGTGCCCAAGGTTCCCACGACCCCTTTTAGGGACCAGGTGGTGAACCTGCAAGTGCTGCCCCAGGAGGAGGCAGACCCAGCCCTGACGTTGCTGTGTCCGGTGCGCACTTTACGCATCTATTTGGATCGCACGCAGAGCTTTAGAGTCTCTGTGCAGCTCTTTGTCTGCTTTGGTGGACAGCGTAAAGGAAGCGCTGTCTACAAGCAGAGGATCACCCACTGGCTCATTGACGCCATAACTATGGCATCTCACGCCCAGGACATGCCGCCCCCGGTAGGGCTACAAGCCCATTCTACCAGGGGTGTAGCAGCCTCCTGGGCCTTGACCAGTGGTGCCTCTCTAACAGATATTTGCAGAGCAGCGGGCTGGGCAACACCCAACATCTTTGCGAGGTTCTACAATCTCCGGGTGCAACCGTTTTCGTCCCGTGTATTGGCACGCACAAGCAAGTAAGTCCAGGACAGCTGGCCGTGTGTATCGCTTGCGCATAGCGCCTTTCACCTCCCCTGAGCTGAAGACATGCGCCGTTGACTCCCAGTAGTGTTCACAAACTGTGTTCCCTGGTTGATTTCCTCCGAGCCCTGTGGCAGACAAGTTTGTGGAGAAACTCGCTGCCAGCTCAGTACACATGCTAACTAAGCCCTGTACTGGGGTAGGTGCTCCACATGTGGTGCTTCACCGTAGGTAACCCCATGCAACATATATCTTCCGCTAATTCGTTTCCCTGTTGGTAAACTGCGTCTTCCTTGGGCAGAGGCCCCTCTGCCCCAGTCACCATGCTTGTAGTAACTCCTCCTCTGTAGGGTAGGACCTACCATGGGACTTCTCCACATGGCATATATCCGACAAAACTCGGCAAGTCAATGTGACGTATTTCCACTTAAATACCCCCCTCTCTTTCTGGGCGGGGTGTGGTCTCTGCGGTGTCTTTCCCTTGTGAGGGACACCCCCCTGACTAGACCTGGCGGCCCCAGTTGATTAATTCCCTTTTTTGGGGGAGAGGAAAAAAAAGGGGATAAGAGGCCACGACTGGGCTAGCCCGTCTCTATCTTTTGGGTAGTCGACTTGTCCCCAAATGGCCGTTCGACATTCATAACAGTGTTGGGGGAGGTTACGTGACGGCCTGGTGCACTGGCTACGAGGCACACAGTGTTCTGCCCATCACACACCGCCAGTTCACGTAACACAGTTCAGCCAGTTGCGGCGTTTCATATAGGGACCCCTAGTGTCACTACATTGACACAACGTCGAGTGAGTGACAGATAGGGAACATCCTGGTTACTTGCGTAACCTCTGTTCCCTGATGGAGGGAACGAGATTTTGTGTCCCTCCTGCCACAACGCTGAATTACCCGCTGAAATGGCCGGGACCTTGTCTCGGCTCCTCAGCACAAAACCTGAATGAGTGGTTGCATACCAGCTCCTTTTATACCTGATTGTCCGGGGGAGTGATATGCAAATACCACTCGCCAATTTTCATTGGCCTTTTATCAAAGACCAGAGGTGTCTCGGGCTCCCAAGAGTGACCCCTAGTGTCACTACACTGACACAACATCTCGTTCTCTCCATCAGGGAACGGAGGTTACGCAAGTAACCAGGACGTTATTTATATATACATATATATATATATATATATATATATATATATATATATATATATATATATATATATATAAATGATATATAAACTACTTTCAACTTTTCTCCCAAGAAAAAAACATTTGGTTTAAAAGCACTGGTTTGTCTCTTGGTAAAAAACATATCTATATATATATATATATATATATATATATAGAGAGAGAGAGAGAGAGAGAGAGAGAGAGAGAGAGAGAGAGAGAGAAAGACAGACTACAAAAGCAGCAACATTGTATTTTAATGCTTGGCCCAGTCTCATATATAACTCTTAAATCTGTACAATCAGTATATCATCAGGCTCTCAAGGTGCTGGACATGAAGCCAAATAGATATCATCACTGTCAATCTATTCAAAATCAAAATCTATTGAGCTGGGTTAATTTAACTATATTAACAGATTCTTGTCTTGTATATAAAATCTTGCATGGGTTAGCTCCTCCTCCTCTTACAGATTTTATTAAACAATGGATAACAGGTAGATCCACCAGATCCATTGTTAGAGGGGACTGTGAAGTACCTATACAAAGATCATCTTTTGGACAGTCCAGTTTTGCTGTGAGAGCAAGTCGGACCTGGAATATTTTGCCACTCACATAAGGGCTTGTAAAACCAATCGCTCATTCACATGCACTTTAAAATCATGGTTAAAAATAAATAAAAAATAGTGTGATAATACTCCATAATTGTCATCAATTGCGAATACATTTATTTATTTTTTATCCCCTTTTTCTCCCAATTTGGAATGCCCAATTCCCACTACTTAGTAGGTCCTCGTGATGCCGCGGTTACTCACCTCAATCCGGGTGGCGGAGGACAAGTATCAGTTGCCTCCGCTTCTGAGACAGTCAATCCGTGCATCTTATCACATGGCTCGTTGTGCATGACACCGCGAAGACTCCACATGTGGAGGCTCATGCTACTCTCCACGATCCACGCACAACTTACCACGCGCCCCATTGAGAGTGAGAACCACTAATCGCAACCACAAGGAGGTTACCCCATGTCACTCAGCATGTCCTGGATTCGAATTTGCGACTCCAGGGTTGGTAGTCAGCATCAATACTCGCTGAGCTACACAGGCCCCAATCAAATATGCTTTTAAGATACTGCAATTTGTGTATGTATGTATGATTTTGTTTTATGATGTCTATTTTCACTTTTTAAGAATTACATCCCTTTTTATTTCTGCTTTTTAATAGAATAAAGCCCTTTTTATTTCTGATTTTTAAATGCAATACCTGCCCAAGGACTACAGTTGAAAATTAGCTGTAATAGCTAAACTGGCACATTTACAGAAATTTTTATTGATGTGCACTGTCCCTATAAATCTAAACTGAATAAAGACAATGGTTTTACTGTAAAAATGTTAATGTAAGTTAATGTTAATGTTTCCTTTTAAGCTAAATTAAGCCATGGGCAAACATGCTCTACTGCCAATAGAAATATTGTAAAAAAAAAAAAAAAAAAAAAAAAAAAAAAAAAAGGGGGTTCACACTTGAGTCCTCTTAAAAAAAAACAGACTAAATAAATAAAAAATAATGTGAAACAAGGATGGGAAAAACAGATTCACATCATCTTCACATTGTATCTGTTTACAGTGTGCCTGTTTTTCTCGACTTTGTAATATGTTCTCAGTCCACTTTTCATCATTATTTTTTTAAAACCCAATAATAAGTAATTTTTAAGTTAAGAAATAATGGAAATATATTTTTGTATAATATTAACAATGACAACTACTACTACTACTACTATTATCTTAAAACAGTACCAATTTTATGTTAACCTGCATGCAGCATTGTTATGTGGGCCTTTATTTTGGCTGTACAGGAAGACATTTTTCAACCTGGTCTTACTGAAAACGTGACTCTATGTACATTTTTGCAAAACTTGTTTTACGTGTCTCCTAGTACAACTCCCTGCAGTTTTCAGGTGAAATGAACACTAGGGGCACTGCAACAACTGTGTGTATTAATTTTCACTCAAATCATGACTTGACAATGGCTGATTAAGACTTTATAAACACTTATTTTTCTCTCTATTACTCAGACCCTGCTATGTTATAATATCAACGCACTTTTACTCCAACACATCTTTTGATAAATGATGCATAACGCTTGTATTACAGACCCACCCACATATAAGCATTCATTCCAAAGTGATTTGCTTCTACAGTAGCTCACTTTATAGAGCATTGGACTTTGGACTCAGAGGACTGCAGTTCAAAACCAGCCAAGAACTCAAGCGGACACCTGACACAACAGAGTCATAGAAGCGAAATGACATGACATGGTTGCTTCAGAAAATGAGCTTTTTATTTCGCTTCTGCGTTTTAAAACTCTATTGGTTAAGGTTAGTGGTAATGATATCTGTTTTGTTAAACTCTCACTTCTCTTTTCAGACACTATTGGCTAAGTTTAGAGTAAAGTTTTAGGTTAGGGAGGTACATTTTACTTATTAAACCTCCATCTAAAATTCACCTTAAAAACCACATCTGATTACAACCTCATTTTGCCCTGTTTTGGTGCCTCCTGCTGGACATTTCACTTGAAAGTGCAGCCAAACGTGTTATGAAGCACATAATTTCAGTTTTGCAGAAACGATGCAATGCTCACATAAATATGATGAGACTAGGCTGACATTTTTTGTTTGTAGCTGAGTTGATAATGGCCTTTTAAGGCAGTGAAATGCTCTCATTCCCAAAAACTGATGTTATGAGGTTACTTTAGATTTGCATAGTAACTTTTACCAAGCATATTTGGAATTACACAAATGTGAAATAAGTGAATCTACTGTAGAGTACATTTAACGCATTCATTAGTCTCACGTGTGTGCAGACTATTTATTTATTTAATTAGATCGCAGCCATTGCGGTTTGATAATCACACTACATCATATCGCTATTTCAAATTTATTTAAATTTTTCGTTCAGCCCTACACCAAATGATCAACAACATTACAAATATTCTTTCCCTCAACCTCATTCGCTCTCAGGTATTGTGTCAGGATCTATCTTGTAGCATAAGTTAGTATGGAGTGAGAGGCTATAACAATTCATCAGCCATGTTCTCCTGAGGGATCCTGAGGTAATAATGCAGGGAAGCTTTAGTGGAAGCTCCAGGACAAGCATCAGACAGTGCTGAACACTGCATCAAACCATCTTTCTTCCTCTCAGTGGGGAAAACAAAACTCCCATCCCTGCAGCTCAAAGCCATCGTCATTACCGGGACGGAGACTGGATAGGAGAACATAACTCCAATTGATCATTTCTGAAAGCGTAAAGCTAGAGCACTCCAGATTTTATGACAAGAAAGCTTTCCACAGAACATCCAACTTTTTACACCCATTGTGATTAAAATTAGAGCTTTGATGGCTTTTATGTGAGGGTGTATATGACTGTAATCTTACAGAGACCAAAGAATTGTTGTGAATGAATCTAAATCGTTGCACTCAGATCTTCCGTGAGTCCCAGTTAAACATGCAGGGCTGCATGAAAATGAGACATCACACATTTCATTATGACAGCAGATTGAGTAAAGCAGCTAAGTTCTATTCCATTTGCCACACAGCTTGGCAGTGCCCCAATAATAAATTTACTGTCATCAGCAGAACAGAATGCATAAAATTCTTAAAAAGAAAACTCAGTCAGGCCAGAGACTATTTAGCAGAGAGGGACCATTTCTGTTCAAATGAATGGGAGACAATGGAATGCTCAACGGTCAGTGGATGTAGAAAGGAGGACCCGCCTTATAGGTAAAAGAGCCAATCACATTTTAGATACAGAAATCACCTGTTAATCATCTCGATAACACACATGCACATTAGCTATTCACCTCTAGTGTATACTATATAGATTTCTATGGTGTTATTGTCTAAGTGTAATTAGCTAGTGAAGAGGATTTACATGTTGTAGAGTTGCCAAAAGTTATCAGGGGATGTTATAACAACGGAAAGCAGAGCAGGGAGATTTTTAAAACAAGTTTCATTCATAAATTCACAAGATTTACCTTTACGCTGTTGATGTACTGATATGCCTCTGTGCTCATGAAACTCCATGAGACAACACAAAGTAATTAAAAATATCTCTGTACGACACCTCTGACCATCTTCTCATGTCATTCACCCATCACATTATAGTTCAGGTGAGCAGATTCTTTGAGTGTTATATGTGGATGGGGGAAGGGTTGCTGCTATATTTATCCACAAACACACACACACACACACACACATATAAAAGTGTATGGTTTATTTTATAATATTTTTAAAACTATTTTAATCACATTTAAGCCTCTTAAAAATGTGGGTGAAATTTTTGGTTAAAAGCACAAATAATTTCATTTAATTTCATGTACTTATTATGTAAAATATTATGAGCTGTCCTGTTTGAAATGTATTTACATTTTATTTATTATTTTTGAAAATTAAGCAGAATTCCACGTATACCAAATAAACAACTGTATCATGAAAAAGTGCAGGTCCAATTTACCTCAGTGAGGGTCAGAAAACAAACTTAGGTTGGAAAAAAAACTTGTACAGTGACAGAAAACACCTCACTAGCATTTTCAAGTGGTAAAGCTGTGGTGTAGACTCACACCATCAATACTTGTTGAAAAATATTTTCTGTGCTCCCACACGTAATCCATTTTGATCAACTCTTCTCAATAGTTTCAATACAAATAGGAAGTTAAATGACAAAATTCAGAAGAGCGGAGTGCTGAAAAGGGGCGTGGCTGAATAAGGTGAATACATGCCAGGAATTTTTTTTTTGTTTGTTTATTTTTTTTTTTGCATAATCTGAGATAAAGAAGCACAATTTATGATTCCAGTGTTGTCAGATTTTACAGCTGATTTGAAATGTTTTTTGATCGTAATCTTGACTAGGGCTGCCCCTTAATAGTCAACCAAATGTTAGTCGATGAGAAGAGTCTTGGTCAACCAAGTTTTGATTGGTCGGTTGGTCGTTGGAAAAAAAAAAAATCCACAGGAAACCGACGAACGGGTACTATAGGATAATTTTTGTTAAGCAGGGTTAGGGTTAAGCCTACACAATAAAGCAAGACACCTTGATTTTAAACTTTGAACTTTATTTTTTTATTTATTTTAACTAAAAATTTAAATGAAATTTGTGTTGTTCAACTTTTTGAAAGATGGGTTTACAACAGTTGTGAAGGGCAACATCTCTTTGGCAAAGAACTTACTTCATCTGTGCATTCTCTACCGGTCGGGTATTTTGTTGTCCGGGAAAATACATCATGTGTGTGAATAAATTTGTTTTGTTCCCTCCTTCATGATATATATATATATATATATATATATATATATATATATATATATATATATATATATCGCAAAATCCAATTACATCGGCAACCCCTGGGCTGAGTGAATATTCTTGCTTCAGTGATTTTGCATTGAAAATGTAATTTATTTAAAAAACGAAAAACTTAAATCAAATACATTTCTAAATTCAAATTGCACACCAAACGAAATGAAAAAGCAATAAAAATAATGAAATGATTACAAAAAATGATATATATATATATATATATATATATATAAGTCACCACTTTTCCATTTACCATCAGTCAAGGATCTGTCTAAACTAGAGCCCGACCAATATGGGATTTTTGAGACGATACCGATTTTAGAGAGGGAAAATTCACCGATTACCGATATGGTGGCCGATATATTTAATTTTTGAGCTGGAATGAAAACAGACCTTTTCTATGTGTATTTTTCACTGATTTTGCACCGATATGACTATGCAAAGGTACTCAGAAGGCTGCTTTCTTAAACAAATATTTTTATCAAAGAATATATTATTATTATACATTGTCAACAAATTCTAGAAATGAACACTGAGAAAATAAAGAATAAATAAAAATACAATAAATAGCTTAATAAACATCAGTACTGTATGTTTAGTATGTCAACTGCTGACCATTAAAATAAAAAATGAATAAAATAAAATAAATAGCTAAATAAACATCAGTACTGTATGATTAGTATCAGTCAAATGCTGACCATTAAAATAAAGAATAAATAAAAATAAACAACAGTACTGATGTTTATTTAACTATTTTAGTATCTGTCAAATGCTAACCATTAAAATAAAGAATAAATAACAATAAAATAAATAGCTAAATAAATATCAGTACTGTTTAGTATCAGTCAAATGCTGGCCATTAAAATAAAGAATAAATAAAAATAAAATAAATAGCTATATAAACATCAGTACTGTACGTTTAGTATCAGTCAAATGCTGACCATTAAAATAAAGAATAAATAAAAATAAAATAAATAGCTAAATAAACATCAGTACTGTACGTTTAGTATCAGTCAAATGCTGACCATTAAAATAAAGAATAAATAAAAATAAAATAAATAGCTAAATAAACATCAGTAGTGTATGTTTAGTATCAGTCAAATGCTGACCATTAAAATAAAGAATAAATAAAAATAAAATAAATAGTTAAATAAACATCAGTACTGTTTAGTATCAGTCAAATGCTGACCATTAAAATAAAGAATAAATAAAAATAATACAAATAGTTAAATAAACATCAGTACTGTTTAGTATCAGTCAAATGCTGACCATTAAAATAAAGAATAAATAAAAATAAAATAAATAGCTAAATAAACATCAGGATTACTGTTTAGTATCAGTCAAATGCTGACTATATTAATACTGCCAAGTCAAGATAAACAGCGGCAGCCGTGTTACACTGTATTCTGCTATACAAGTTCAGGGGAAATTTTCAATGGTGGAAAACCAGACTTTTAAATATTACATTTTATAAATGACAAGACTGGAATTGTTCGGTTGAAGGGAGTACCAAATTGTGAATCTTAACCTAAACAGTTTGGTGAATACATGTTTACTCATTAGCTTCTACTCAGCTGACAACAATGAAAGTAGCTACGTGGTTAGCTAGTTAGCTATAAGCTCATTGTCATGGAGAGTAATATCAGAGATAATATCGGCCGACCGATATATCGGACGGGCACTGGTCTAAACATGCAGGTGGAAAATTACTTGCACAAGCAAAGACATAAAAACAATTATAAATGTAAAAATAATAATTATAATGATGATAATAATCACTGAAATATAAATCATGGTTCGAGGTGAACATGTTTTTGTATTATTTTATGCTTTAATCACAGATATATAGGCTGCAGAGTTGTGGTCACAATGAACTGCTCTGTGGAAATAAAGCGAACTGAACTCAAAGCACCTCCTGAGCTGAGATGTTTGAGGACATTTGCAGCACTCATAGACGATACTTTTCTTGCAACAAAAGAAATAAAATAATAATAATCAGAAAACAGAAACAAAAAGAGTGAGAACCTTTTACATACGCGTGTTCCACGAGACTGCACGCCTCCGTACAAACAGCGTGTCATACATGCGCACAGATGGCTTTTCTGTCATTTGTTCTTAATAATAAACTCAGCAAAAAAAGAAACGTCCTCTCACTTTCAACTGCTTTTATTTTCAGCAAACTTAACATGTGTAAATATTTGTATGAACATAAAAAGATTCAACAACTAAGACATAAACTGAACAAGGTTTACAGCCATGTGACTACCAGAAATTGAATAATGTGTTCCTGAACAAAGTGGGGGTCAAAATCCAAAGTAACAGTCAGTATCTGGTGTGGCCACCAGCTGCATTAAGTACTGCAGTGCATCTCCTCCTCATGGACTGCACCAGATTTACCAGTTCTTGCTGTGAGATGTTACCCCACTTTTCCAACAAGGCACTTGCAAGTTATCGGACATTTCTGGGGGAAATGGCCCTAGCCCTCACCCTCCGATCCAACAGGTCCCAGATGTGCTCAATGGAATTGAGATCCAGGCTCTTCGCTGGCCATGGTAGAATACTGACATTCCTGTCTTGCAGGAAATCATGCACAGAATGAGCAGTATGGCTGGTGGCATTGTCATGCTAGAGGGTCATGTCAGGATGAGCCTGCAGGAAGAGTACCACATGAGGGAGGAGGATGTCTTCCCTGTAACACACAGTGTTGGGATTACCTGCATTGACAACAAGCTAAGGCCAATGATGCTGTGACACACCGCCCCAGACCATGACGGACCCTCCACCTCCAAATCGATCCCGCTCCAGAGTACAGGCCTCGGTGTAACGCTCATTACTTCGACGATAAACGCGAGTCCGACCATCACCCCTGGTGAGACAAAACCACGACTCATCAGTGAAGAACACTTTTTTCCAGTCCTGTCTGGTCCAGTGAAGGTGGGTTTATGCCCATTGGCAATGTTGTTGCCGGTGATGTCTGGTAAGGACCTGCCTTACAACAGGCCTACAAGCCCTCAGTCCAGCCTCTCTCAGCCTATTGCGGACAGTCTGAACACTGATGGAGGGATTGTGCATTCCTGGTGTAACTCGGGCAGCTATTGTTGCCATCCTGTACCTGTCCCGCAGGTGTGATATTTGGATGTACCGATCCTGTGCAGGTGTTGTTACACGTGGTCTGCCACTGCGAGGACGATCAGCTGTCTTTCCTGTCTCCCTGTAGCACTGTCTAGGCGTCACACAGTACGGACATTGCAATTTATTGCCCTGGCCACATCTGCAGTCCTCATGCCTCCATGTAGCATGCCTAAGGCACATTCACGCAGATGAGCAGGGACCCTGGGCATCTTTCTTTTGGTGTTTTTTCAGAATCAGTAGAAAGGTCTCTTTAGTGTCCTAAATTTTTATAACTGTGACCTTAATTGCCTACCGTCTGTAAGCTGTTAGTGTCTTAACGACCGTTCCACAGGTGCATGTTCATTAATTGTTTATGGTTCATTGAACAAGCATCTGAAACATTGTTTAAATCCTTTACAATAAAGATAAAGAAATTATCTTTAAAATACAGTGTCCCGAAAAAGGGACGTTTCTTTTTTTTGCTGAGTTTATAATAAAGTGTGTTTCTTCAAGCATGTGTCTATGGTCAAATTATTTGTAATATTAATTTAATAATAATAATAGCCTAATAATAATAATAATAATAATAATAATAATAATTTAATACATGGGAAAACGAGCCAAATATCATCTTGACATCGTCAAAGGCATCAGCTATTGCCGATCACTCTGACCATCGTCGATCCCCGAGATCATCATCTGTCAGCACAGCCCTAATGTGCATTTCTCTCTATAAATTAACAAAATGTTCAGACAGTCTCCTTGCTGGTTTTTCTGACAAATTCAGAATCATTACCGCTTTTGCCGGTGTCGCTGCAGCTCGCTTCGTACGTACGCGTGTAAAATTTACATTTTAAAGGCTCATTATTACGGTTTAGTATTTCTTTGTAATGTAGAACAGTGTTAGCAAGTTACTTATAACATTCTTTCTCAGCCCTGAAACTCAAACCATTTTCTGATGCCCCCAACATATATATTTAAGTAATTAAATTAATATCTTAAACGTGCGACAACTAGTCGACTAATGGCTTAAACTAACGCCTACTAGTCGACTAGGAAAATCGTTGGTCAGGGGCAGCCCTAATCTTGACCAACCATTTTGGAGATTTCGGTCTTTCCCCATTCAAGTAGATAGGAGCTTCTCTTGTACGCTGCTTGTTTACAGAAAAACTGCCGAGAGCATTCCAAAGATGGCCTGCCATTGGACTGACTTGTTAGAAAGACTTTGGTCAGGCTCAGAGTGACAGAGGGCAAGTGGAATACAGCTGTTATAAAGCTGTAAATTTTTACTTTATGTGGACAATTACCCCCTTTACACCAAAACGGTATGGGCACATGTCAGCTCTATGTTTCCGGGTGAAAACCCTGCAGAGCTTCGCAAAAATTTAGTTGTATAATGAGTTTTTTTAGCGATAAATTATATAATATAGTCAACAGAAATTAATGTTTGTTTTTTTTTTTTTTTTTGTTTTTAACCATACACCCTAACCCAAACTGTTAGAGCAGACAAACCCCATGTCTCTGAGTCTGAGTAGCACTACAGGAAAAGGTAAATACACTTGAATTGATGCAACCATGTCTGATGGGAGATGGCACTTGTCAGTAACTCTGAAGAATAGGGACAATGTCAGGGTACCGGAACATTCAGTAGCAACATTGAGTTCCCATGTGATCATGCTAGCCGGAGTACGGCCAGGGAATTTAAAAAGCCAAGCAGAACAATTGCGTAACTGACAACGTTACTACACAACCTGGCAACAAACAAACATGCACTGATAGTCTGTTTACGAGTCCTACTTTGTTTTTTTAGAACGTTTCCTAACATCCAAAAGTAATTTAATTCAGCATCTTTAAGCCAAATCATGATGATCAGAAGTTATTTAAATATATAATAAACAGAATTTATAACAATCAATTCCCAGATATGTAAAGTAAATCCTTTTATTTCAGATGGCTGTGGACAAGAAAGTTTTGGAGAAGCGGTGCACGAACAGTCAACTGAACATACCTTGTTGCACATTTCCAATATAGACTGCTTCATTTATTATAATTGGATTGGTATAATTTATAGTAATTTATACAGACCGAGTGAAAACTGATATTGGCATTATTCCAGCTGGTTCCTGGTATCCTTTTTTTGTGGAAATGCGGGTAAAAGCTCCAGATTTGGCACTGGCTCTGGCACCAGCACTGTGTATACACGTACGTGTATAAGAAAAATCAGCATTGTGTTGATGGTCACTGAAGACAAAGTATTCAAAATGTACCCATAGTCAAAATGTTTGCAGTGTCATTTGCATCAGTTTGCATCCAGTCACAACTAATTAAAGGGTGGGACAAACAATAAGTAGACAATAGTCCCACAGCCCACGCTCTGTAGAAGAAGATACATAATCAACTCAGAACTGCTTCTAAGGGACAGCATCAACTGAAATTCAACAGGGTTTAAACTTCATGGTTTAATAATGGGATTCAAATGATTGGTTTAATAATAGGATTCAAATGACTGAACGCTGCTGGCATTGCCTTTTCAGCATTTTACAAATGGTGCTGCTTCCAAGCTCATGCATTATTCAGAGTTGGGTAATCAAATGAATAGATGAGTGTAGTTGCAGCACAGAGGTAATAAACCTATTGAATGTCTGCAGAGTTAATGTCAATAGATCAAAAAGTAATTAACACAAATTTTCTGATCCCTGTTCCCAAAAGAGAGACCTCCTACTTGAGACCTCCTACTGCTGAGAATTTTCGAAGAGGCACTTCAGAACAGCTAAACATAAAAAGGATAGAGATAAAAATTTATAAATTTGTCTCTACTAGTGGAAAATGTTATTTGGTATTACTGATATGTGGCTGAAAGAGGATGAGGAGCAATATTCTTCATCCACATGGTCTTTTGGTACTTAGATGGTGTAAAAGGAGGTCTAATTATGTATAAACTTGAGTGAGGACAAGGAGTGAGGCTTTTTATGATCAGGATCTATAGTACAGTATATGTGACACTTAATTGTAGACTGTAGGCACTAATTTTTTTTAAACATTCACAGAGTTGCAGGAATAACTGGACCTGTGGGAGCATGTGCAATTTTGTTCCTGAAATGCATGAAAACTACCAGTTGGGAACAAGGCTTGCACTTTCCTACCACTTACAACTTACTGTAACTTTAGAAAAAAAATATTATAATAATACATTTGTTACAGTTTATAGTTACATCTTTTTTTTTTTTTTTTTTCACAAACAATTAAAATGAATGGTGACTGAATCTAAAATTCTGCTTGACATCTTTTGTATTCATGAAAAAAATTAACTCGTACAGGTTTGGAACAACATGAGGGTGAGTAAATTATGACAATTTTGAGGTGAAATTAAGGCTGCACTACAATGGTAAAAATGATAACCACGATTATTTTGCTCAAAATTTTAAGCACGATTATTGATCATGAATATTCTGTCATTTGAGAACAATTTGGCAAAAAAACAAAAACTCTTGCCACTGCTAAGATAGTAATTCTTAAAAAAAAAAAAAAAAAATATTTTTTAAAGATCAGCTCTCATGTTGAACAAGGTATTAAAACTACAAACTAGTAAATGATTCCTTTTGACCAAAATTAAGTCATGTTTTGCCCATGCTTTACTTCCACTAGAAAGAGTTACTCTGTAGGATGTTTGCATGCGAGTTCTCTTTAAAAGATACATTTTTTAATTATTATTATTATTATCATCATCATCATAATTATTTTTATACTGCAATATACAATAGTAAAAAAAAAAAAACAACAATATATTTCTGTAATAATTTGGCACGCGGCATTGATATACGGTGTCAAGCAGAGGCAGACTGAGACTAAAAGGTGGCCCTGGACTTTCTGGCCCAGAGCGGCCCACCAAACATGGCCCCACAACACACCACACCATAACACACCGGCTCATTGATTTCAGTTTCCGGCTCAATTTCACATTTTTGTGTTGAAAAAAAAAAAAGTCATTTTTATTGATTGCTAGTCATAACAATGGGGCCCACAGTGCAAAAATTTTCATAACTTTAAAACATATAAAACTGGGGGCCTGGGTAGCTCAGCGAGTAAAGATGATGACTACCACCCCTGGAGTCGTGAGTTCGAATCCAGGGGTGCTAAGTGACTCCAGCTAGGTCTCCTAAGCAACCAAATTGGCCCGGTTGCTAGGGAGGGTAGAGTCACATGGGGTAACCTCCTCATGGTCGCTGTAATGTTGTTCGCTCTCGGTGGGGCGTGTGGT
The DNA here is from genome assembly GCF_019703515.2 of Myxocyprinus asiaticus. Classification (NCBI taxonomy): domain Eukaryota; kingdom Metazoa; phylum Chordata; class Actinopteri; order Cypriniformes; family Catostomidae; genus Myxocyprinus; species Myxocyprinus asiaticus. The sequence goes on along the minus strand of NC_059375.1, from coordinate 22,380,401 downwards.
GAGTTGTGCGTGGATGCCGTGGAGAATAGCGTGAAGCCTCCACACGCGCTATGGTAACACGCTCAACAAGCCATGTGATAAGATGCACAGATTGACAGTCTCAGACATGGAGGCAACTGAAATTCGTCACCCGCCACCAGGATTGAGGCAAGTCACTACGCCACCACAAAGACTTAGAGCACATTGGTAATTGGGCATTCCAAATTGGGGAGAAAAAAGGGGAGAAAAAAAACAAAACATATAAAAACACTGTAAATGTGATGAGTGGATCTTTTAGAGAAAGCACTAAAATAAGTACTTTATAGCTCAGACAAATAACATGTCAGAAAATGTTTTCCCAACATACAGATGTTACGTTAAAATGTACATGAAAGTACAAGGGAAATTGTGTATTTTAGGTGCTGTGTCAAGTCAGCATTTCTTCAAAGATTTTAAAGATCTTAATCACCTTTCAGCTTTTTTCTTGAAGTGCAAATAAACTATTGTCTTAGTTAATATGAGGTTGTGTAAACAACAAGTATAATAATAATAATAATAATATATATGTATATATAGCTATACAAGATCATAAAATGCTATTTAAAATAGATAGATGAAGAAAATGTCACACAGCTGGACACTGGTGACAATGCTTAAAATTTAATGTCAATCACCCGTGTAAATGTTTATTTAAAAAGAAAATCAATGAAAACAAAGTTGGCCAGAATATGTACAGTAGATATATAGATATATAAATATAAACAAATATAAATATATGTAAAACATAAACATACCTCTTAAAGTGTTGAACTTTGTAGATATTTTGCAGATTAACTGCTCATATTTTCACTCTATGTGAGTTTGATTCGTCTTTATATCTGAAGTGTTTTAATTCCTTCCCCAGATTATTCTTGAGAAAAAGTGAAAAGTCCTATGCTTTGACAAGTGCTGTTTTAGCTATCTTTTAAACAAAGTAATCAAAGACTCAAATAGCCACACAGTAATATTTTTCACTCATTTTCTGCATTTTTATCAGGCGTGAGCATCATTCAGCAAGCCGCACTTCAGCTCCCTGTGGTATGAATACATTGTGCAAATGACTATGTACTGGTCATAGCTTTACTGTTTGCAGATTTTATATATGCTGCTGTTATTGTATTTGTTGTAACTTTATTGTTATTTACTGTTATTTGTCATTTTGTAATTATTCAGAGATAATTTTATACTTAATATGTTGTCTTTGGTTGTCTCCATTATTGTGATTTGTATGTCAAATAATGAGGTCCACTCAAGGTACACAGTGAATGCGCACAAATGGAAATGCCCTACGATGTGTAAGTAATTTTAAAATCAAAGTAATTTAAGTTTTTTAAAGTAAAAGCCATTGTGTTGGCTTTACCTTACAGAGTTTTTTGAACATTCACTCCGTAATGGGGTCAGCGCGGGCATGCTGGAGCCCAGGGCGGCTGCCTATATCGCCTGTAGGACAGGCCGGTACTTGTGCAGCAACGGGCCGGCCCAAATTACCCATCGGCCCACCGGGGAAATGCTCTGTGTTCCTGACGGCCTGTCCACTCCTGGTCTCAAGCCTTTCCTTCTGGTGGAAAACTGAAGGAAGATGGTGTGCATGGTAAAATGCTATCATCTCCTCCTCACTCTATGAAACCACAGTGCTATGGGGTTACTTTATTTGTTTAGAAACTTGTAATAGACAAACATATTTGTAATTACGCAAATGTGCAACCAAGTAAATCTGGAGCGCTTTAAATATAACGTGGTCAGCGTTTCTCTTTTCAAGTGACTGTGATAATTATTTGCCTCAATTCTGATTCACTGTATCCACAGTTTTCAATGAAATTAGTTTAATTTAACTACTTTTTTTTAAAACGTCAGATAAAAATTCTTTAAAATATCACTCTTCATTCCAGCCCACATAAGAATATTATCAATTCCGTTTTAAAATATTTTTCCAAAAACCTCGTCTGTTCATTACAATGGGAAGTTCTGCATAGCTTGTCAGAACAAACAATGCTAACCAAAGGGGGGCAGAGCCTAGAAAAAGGTCAATTTAGACTCTGCAACTGCATACAGTGCATTCAGAAAGTATTTAGACCCCTTTAGTTTTTTTTAATATTTTGTTATGTTGCAGCCTTATGCTAAAATGCTTTAAATTATTATTATTATTCCACATCAATCTACACTCCATACCCCATAATGACAGAGCAAAAAACTGATTTTTGACAATGTAGTGACACTAGGGGTCCCTATACAAAATGCCACAACTAGCTGAACTGCGTTACGTGAACTGGCGGTGTGTGACGGGCAGACTACTGTGTGCCTCGTAGCCAGCACACCAGGCCGTCTAGTAAACTCCCCCAACGCTCTTATGGGTGTTGAACGGTCCATCAGGAAAAAGTCAACTGCCCAACTGTTGGGACAGGGACAGGCTAGCCCAGCCGAGGGCTCTTTTCCCTCTCTTTTCTCCCCAAAAAGAGTGGAATTTGTTAACTGATTGGGAGCCATAAGTGTCTGCATCGGGGGGTGTCCCTCCCAAGGGGAAGACACCGCGGACACCACACCCTGCCCAAAAAGGGGGGGGGGGGGTATTTTGAGTGGAATACGTCACATGGTCTTACCGAGTCTTGTCGAAAGTATGTCATGTGGAGAGGTCCCATGGTAGGTCCTACCCGAAGAGGGAGGAGTTTCTACAGAGCATTGCGACCGGGGGCAGAAGGGCCTCTGCCCAAGGAAGATGCAGTTTGCCATCAGAGAAACAATTTTGTGGAAGATATCACATGGGGTCGCCTTCGGGGAACCAGCACATGTGGAGCACTTACCTCAGTACAGGGGCTCATTAGCACACGTACTGGGCCGGTCAGCGAGTTTCTCCACAAACTCAACTGCCAGAGGGCTAAGTAAGAAAGTCATCCAGGGATCGCAGTCTGTGAAAATGACTGGGAGTCAAGAGCGCACGTCTTCACATCAAGGGAGGGGAAAGACGTTATGCGCAATCGGTACACCCGGCCAGTTGTCCTAGAACTTACCTGCTTGTGCCTGCCAATACACGGGACGAGACCAGCTCAACCCGGAGATTGTAGAACCTCGCAAAGGTGTTGGGTGTTTCCCAGCCCGCTGTTCTGCAGATGTCTGCCAAAGAGGCGCCACTGGCCAGGGCCTAGGAGGCCGCCACACTCCGGGTGGAGTGGGCTTGTAACCCCGCAGTGGGTGGCACGTCCTGAGCCTGATATGCCATCGTGATGGCGTCGATGACCCAGTGGGCCATCCTCTGTTTGGAGACAGCTCTTCCTTTCTGCTGTCCACCAAAGCAAACAAAGAGCTGCTCGGAGCTTCTAAGGCTCTGTGTGCGATCCAAATAGATGTATAAAACTTGCACCGGACACAGCAATGCCAAGGCTGGGTCTGCCTCCTCCTGGGGCAGCACTTGCAGGTTCACCACCTGATCCCTAAAAGGAGTCGTGGGAACCTTGGGCACATAGCCTGGTTGGGGTCTCAGGATCACGTGTGAGTAACCTGGACTGAACTCCAGGCACAATTCACTGACAGAGAACGCCTGCAGGTCCCCTACCCTTTTGATGGAAGTGAGCGCAGTCAGGAGGGCAGTCTTCAAAAAGAGTGCCTTAAGCTCAGCTGACTCCAAGGGCTCAAAGGGAGCTCCCTGTAGACCCCGAAGGACTACGAAGAGGTTCCATGAGGGAACGAGGCGTGGTCTGGAGGGATTCAACCTCCTAGTGCCTCTCAGGAACCTGATGATCAAGTCGTGCTTCCCCAAATACTTACTATCTACAGCATCGTGATGAGCTGAAATAGCGGCTACATACACCTTCAGGATGGAGGGGGACAGCTGCCCCTCCAGCCTCTCTTGCAGGAAGGAAAGCACTGATCCAACTGCGCATCTCTGGGGGTCTTCGCGTCGGAAAGAACACCACTTAGCGAACAGATGCCACTTCAAGGCATACAGGTGCCTTGTAGAGGAAGCCCTAGCCTGAGTAATCGTGTCTACCACCGCGGGTTGTAGGCCACTTAGGTCTTCCGCGTCCCATCTAGTGGCCAGACGTGGAGATTCCAGACGTCTGGTCGCGGGTGCCAGATGGTGCCTCATCCCTTAGAAAGAAGGTCCTTCCTCAGGGGAATTCGCGGGGGGGGGGGGCTGGGGGTGCTATCGCGAGGATCGCGAGATCCGAGAACCACGTCTGGGTGGGCCAGTGGGGTGCTACTAGGATGATCTGCTCCTCGTCCTCCCTGACCTTGCGCAGGGTCTGTGCAAGTAGGCTCACTGGTGGAAACGCGTATTTGCGTATTCCAGGGGGCCAGCTGTGTGCCAGTGCATCTATACTGAGGGGTGCCTTGGTCAGGGCGTACCAAAGCGGGCAGTGGGAGGATTCCCAGGAATCAGGTCTATCTGTGCTTGACTGAATCGACTCCAAATCAGCTGGACCGCCTGAAGGTGGAGTCTCCACTCTCCCCTGATGGTAACCTGAAGTGACAGCGCGTCCGCTGCGGTGTTGAGGACGTCCGGGATGTGAGTGGTTCATAGCGACTTGAGGCGCTGCTGACTCCAGAGGAGGAGACGGTAGGCGAGTTGTGACATGCAATGGGAGCATAGACCGCCATGGCGGTTGATGTACGCTACCGATGCTGTGTTGTCCGTCCGGACCAACACATGCTTGCCCTGGATCAATGGCTGAAACCTTCGCAGGGCGAGCAGTACTGCCAACAACTCTAGGCAGTTGATGTGCCACGCGATGTGTCCTGCGGTGCCATGCTCATCTCGGGACTCAAGTCTGAAGCCAGTGCTGAAGCGGTCTCATATGCATCAACCCGAGCGGTGTGGCCGTCGCTGAGGATGCCATATGCCCCAGGAGCCTCTGAAAAAGTTTCAGTGGAACCGCTGTTCCCTGTGTGAGCAAAGCAACTCTCGAGATTGAGCTAGGATTAGCCAGTCGTCAAGATAGTTGAGGATGCGGATGCCCACTTCCCTTAGCAGGGAAAGGGCAGGCTCTGCGGCCTTCATGAAGACGGGAGAGGACAGGGACAGGCTGAAGGGGAGGACCTTTTACAGGTATACCTGGCCTTCGAAGGCAAACCGCAGGAAGGGTCTGTGTCGAGGTAAGACCGAGACATGAAAGTACGCATCCTTCAGGTCTACCGCCGCAAACCAATCTTGATGCTGGATGCTCGCTAGAATGCGTTTTTGCGTCAGCATCTTGAACGGGAGTCTGTGCAAAGCCCGGTTACTCGCAGGTCCAGGATTGGTTGCAACCCACTGCCTGTCTTAGGTACGATGAAGTAAGGGCTATAGAACCCTTTCTTCATCTCGACTGGAGGGACAGGCTCTATCGCGCCCTTGCGCAGAAGGGTAGTGATCTTCGCACGTAAGGTAGCGGCGTTCTCGCCCTTCACCGAGGTGAAGCGGACGGCGCTGAACCTTGGCGGGCCCCTGGTGAACTGAATCGCGTAGCCGAGTCGGACGGTCCGGGTCAGCCATAAGATTGGCTGAGGAGGGGGGAGGAGGAATCTTGTCCCCGTAGTCCACTGGAACCAATCCTGTGTGGGCGTGTTTGTGTCACTGCTGGGCACACAGGGGCGGGGGGTCCACCGTTGGAGTGCCAAACCTGCCAAAATGGGACGGTGGATGGTGGTCGTGACGACGGCCGTGCGCACCGGATATGTGACCCAGGAGACGAGGGAACCATTCTTTTGTCAGGCTTTTGGGTGCCGCAGCCTCCTGGGCATGCGGCGACAAAATATTCTCCTCCCGGCCCTCCACCGGGGGATGGAGTGGTCTGTCGACCAGCCCCAGAGAAGTGGGTCTCCTCCAAGCCACGACCGCAACATTGCCATGGTCATGTTCTCGCAATGAGGACATGACTCATCCACAAACGATGTCTCCACGTGGGCAGTGCCCAGACATGTAAGACAGCGATCGTGGCCGTCAGAAGTGGAGAGATATCGACCGCAACCAGGAATAAAACACAAACGGAAAGGCATCTTTAAAAAGACGTACCGTGTGTGCTGCTCTTTTAGAAAGAAAATATACTCTTTTTAGAATACACTCTTTTAGTTGTTTCTGCCGAAGCACCCAGGGGCGTTCTCTGCACTCCACGGGTGCAAAGGGGGAGAAGCCGCTGAAATGCGCCGTAGAATCCAGCAGATGAGGTGAATTAACTTCGCGGATGAATTCAGCTTCAATGAATAGAACCGCTCGGCTCCGAAGAGAAAATCTGAATGAGTGGTTGCATACCAGCTCCTTTTATACCCGTATGTCTGGGGGAGTGGCATGCAAATTCCACTCGCCAATTCTCATTGGCCTTTTTTCAAAAAAGCAGAGGTGTTTGGGGCTCCCAAGAGTGAACCCTAGTGTCACTACATCGACACAACGTCGAGTGAGTGACAGATAGGGAACTGAAATATCACATTGACATAAGTATTTAGACCCTTAACTCAGTACTTAGTTGAAGTACCTTTGGCAGCGATTACAGCCTCAAGTCTTTTGGGGTATAATGCGACAAGCTTTGCACACCTGGTTTTGGGGATTTTCTGCCATTCTTCTCTGCAGATCCTCTCAAGCCCTGTCAGGTTGGATGGGTACCGTTGGTGGACAGCTATTTTCAGGTCTCTCCAGAGATGTTCGATTGGGTTCAAGTCTGGGCTCTGGCTGGGCCACTGAAGGACATTCACAGAGTTGTCCTTAAGCCACTGTTGCTTAGGGTCATTGTCCTGTTGGAAGGTGAACATTTGGCCCAGTCTAAGGTCCTGAGCGCTCTGGACCAGGTTTTCATTAAGGATATCTCTGTATTTTGCTGCATTCAGCTTTCCTTCAACCCTGACCAGTCCCTCAGTCCCTGCTGCTGAAAAACACCCCCACAGCATGATGCTACCACCACCATGCTTCACCGTTGGGATGGTATTGTGCAGGTGATGAGCGGTGCCTGGTTTCCTCCAGATATGACGCTTGGAATTGAGGCCAAACAGTTCAATCTTCATTTCATCAGACCAGAAAATCTTGTTTCTCACAGTCTGAGAGTCCTTTAGGTGACTTTTTATGTGTCTTGCACTAAAGAGAGAGGCTTCCGTCTGGCCACTCTGCCATAAAGCCCAGATCGGTGGAGTGTTGCAGTTATGGTTGTCCTTCTGCAAGTTTCTCCCATCTCCACACATGATCTCTGGAGCTCAACTAGAGTGACCATCGGGTTCTTGGTCACCTTTCTTACCAAGACTCTTCTCCCCCGACTGCTCATTTTGGCCAGGTGGCCAGCTCTAGGAAAAGTCCTGATTGTTCCAAACTTCTTCCATTTAAGAATTATGAAGGCCACTGTGGAGGCCACATGGGAACCTTCAATACAGCCGAAAAAGCCTTCCCCAGCCTTCCCCAGATCTGTGCCTCGACACAATTCTGTCTCTGAGCTCTGCAGGCAGTTCCTTTGACCTCATGGCTTGGTTTTTTCCTCTGATATGAATTTTCAGCTGTGAGACCTTATATAGACAGGTGTGTGCCTTTCCAAATCATGTCCAATCAATTGAATTTGCCACAGGTGGACTCCAATCAAAGTGTAGAAACATCTCAAAGATGATCCAGAGAAATGGGATGCACCTGAGCTAAATTTCAAGTGTCATAGCAAATGGTCTGAATACTTATGTCAATGTGATATTTCAGTTTTTTCTTTTTAATAAATTTGCAAAGTTATTAAAAATCGGGTTTTTGCTTTGTCATTATGGCGTATGGAGTGTAGATTGATGTGAAAAAAATTATATTTTAAAAGCATTTTAGCATAAGGCTGCAACATAAAATGCGAAAAAAATGAAGGGATCTGAATACTTTCTGAATGCACTGTGCATTTCTTTGTTCACTCCAAAGAGCATTTCAAACCAAGTGATAAACAACTTACACTTGGCACTTCCAGAAGTCCCAGAGAAACTAGGTAATGCCATAAATAAACACTTCAGAAGCTAATTGTCAGAGGCGACCATTAGTATTCATCATCGCACTGAAGCAGTCCTGGGGCTCATCCATGCAGGGTGAAAAGAGATAGAGGTGCAAATGCTGCCCATAAATAAAACTTGACCTTGCCAACAGCTGTGCTAACTGACTTATGAGATAATTGTCTTTCACCCGCCACCACATTATGGATCCAGCTGTACCAGTGTAATGTTTCAGGGCTTCATCCCATGTGGACTCTTTCAATCAAGCTCAAGTATCCTGAACCGTTTGTCAACAAAAACAAAAACAGGCCAGGCAATATGCTGTATGTGTAAATCTAGAGCGCTTAAACTATAACACGGTCAGCGCACGTTAGTGACGTGCATGAACCGAACTGAGCTCAGAGCACAGCTGTTCTGTGTATAACACAATCAGAGCATGAGATTAAATTTATTGTATGTGTATCAAGCACATAACTACTCTGAGGCCACTTAAACACTGTATCATTAACCTTGTGTGTGTTCCGAGTATGTGAAACATCCTACAGATCAGAGCGGTGCATATACGATACTCATAAAACATTTGCGGATACGTATTCAGTGCATACTCGAAAATGAAACAATGACTGATCAGTGGCGAACTTCTGAAGAGAGTGTAAAGGGTCAGCTGAGTTAAAGACTTCGAAAGAGCTTTTGATTCTGTCTTTCATCTGTGAACACAGCCTAAAATGAAGAAGAACAACAATTTGCAACTTTACCTGGCTGATAATTTCTGCTTGCTAGCTCATTAATAATTGCAGACAGCTTCATCCCATGTGGACTCTTTCAATCAAGCTCAAGCATCCTGAATCGTTTGTCAATAAAAAAAAGGCCAGGCAATATGCTGTATGTGTAATCACCCTTGATACGTTCATTCCTCTGTGCCTCTAAACAGATCTCAGAGCAGGCTTCTTCAAATCCATGAGATAAGCTTTTTAGAATAATACACAGACTTAGCAGCAGCCCTGACATACTGTACATTAGAATTATTAAACTGAATGTAGCCCGAAGCTGCTGGGGTGGGTAAGGTCTCCAGACTAGTTAACAGAAAGCTACTGTTTTAAATCCTTTGTGGTTCAACACTGATTTGATACTGGAGGGGTGATGTTAGCTCTGATGCCCTTGGCATGACCCCAACACCACAATCTTAAGAAGTTAATAATCCAAATATATATAAAATATATGACAGATGGTATGGAAATGCCTTTTCATACACCCTTACGTTGCAAGCAAACTGCTGCCTTGACCAGCAAAAAAAAAAAAAGTGCAGAATTTAGTTAGCACTTCCCTCCAGAAAAGTACTTCCTGCATCAAGGCAAAACAGGATTAATGCAAAAGTGGAAGTTTAACTACCAAATATAAACATGATCGGTATTAAAAGAGCAAACATTTGCCACGATCCTCCTCAGAGACTCACACGCTTTTATCAAAGAGAACACAAATGCGTTGCATCTGTATCATGCTGTTAGTTTCGCTTAAAAAATTTTTTTGGGCAATTCACATAATATCTAAACGTTTTTGTACTGTGACATAAGCCCCTCATCCCAGAAGGGAACTGGATAAACAACCAAATCACATAAGGATGCTTACAATCTTGCATCCCACTGGATCTTCCCGTCTCTCTCACTCTCTCTCTTGGTCCACTTGCACAGATGCACTCTCACAGACAGACACATCTGCATGGGATTATCAGATTTGTGGGCTGAGACAGTGTTGTCCAGTGTGGGCGTGCAGGATCACCCACCAAGCCACAGTGAAAGCCTCTGTACTATAGATATCAGTGCTGTCTCATGTGCTAAATATTTAGCCTTCAGCTCTAGCATTGCCTGGGAAATAGAAACACATGTGTTGCAGCAGAGTTGTCTCCCTCGCAGATGGAGTTTAGATTGCTGTCAGGCTGCAGTGAGGCCTGTTTGTTGAGCTAAGAGTGGTCAGGTGCATAGTGTGGTTAATGTGCCACAGGGCACCTAAGAGATAGTACAAACAGGTCATGGTATCTCACTGCTGTGGGTTTGTGAGATTCATTGCTGGGTTTTTACAAATGGCTACTGCATGTGCAGGGCATGAAATCCGGCGCAGGATTGCGGGTATTTCGCACAATTTTAATAATTCCTGCAAGTTCCATGTTCATAACACGGGAATTTCACGCACACATTTATTCACGTTAACATTTACAGTAATTGAGAATTTGTAAACGAAACCACACAGATGTACAAATTAAATAAATAATTGTCTTTTTATTGTAATGTCGAGTTTAGAGTGAGCGCACAGCGAACAGCGTGCTGTCGCATATTTGCTGAACTTCTGTATAACCTGTTAATTTGACATGCACATGACGTTATACCATGTCTCTGCAAGCGAGCATCGTGATTAAACTATTGCTCATGTTTATAAACAATGAAGCTGACTATTAGAGCTGGAAAATGCAAGGAAAAATGCGATATGTGATATAAAAATCCTATGACATCATCAGAGCGTGCAGAACATCAGAACACCCACCGCCAAAATCACGTTTATTGGAATAAAAAAGGACTATCTATCCCAGAGACCACAAACTTAGTTGTCTTTTGTTCCAAATTGTATACAGACTGTATATAATATGTACATTTTTACCAGTAACTTTTTGTTTTTTTAAATCATATGAATATAAAGTAAATTTGACCATATTATGGGATAGAATCTGTGTTGTAAAATATTTTTTTTTTATTTATTTTTACATTAATTCATGCTTGTATTAATTTTTTAATTAGTTCATTCAATGTGGGACTTTTATTTTGAAAATGTTCATCTGTAGACATTCGCTTTCTGTTTTGGTTTAAGACAAGGACTGTGCATGTGTAAAGAATATTTGGGCTGCTGCAGAAAGTCTGCGCAGGTTGTGCTGTTGATGAAATTTGCGTCATGCATACTGTGCACAGAGCTATCAGCAACGTGGACAGCAAAGCTAATTCTGCACAACTGTAAACTTGAATAAACTTGAATCACTAAAATAGCTGCAACTGGTGCTTTTAGCTTATTCTTTAAAAAAATATCCCCAGAAAATTTTTTCATGAACCAGTGATTGTCTTACCTTTTTCGCCCCTCATGAGTTTGCATCCCTGTTTTTTGTTGTGGCATTGCAAGATCAAATCTACAAACTAGAAAAGAAGCAAATTTTTTGTTTTTTCATTACCCATTTAGCGCTCTTGCCACCTGTGACCTCACACAGTGTAGCCTACCTATGTGATTTATTTATTTATTTATTTTTTTTGCACAGTCAAATTTCAAACATTACAAGTAAACATGCTACTAAGACGGACAGAAAACATGGACAAGTTTTTGAAAAGGAAAAATATTGACGATGGTTAGCCTATGTGGGATAGTGGTGTGCTGTAGAATTTTTTAGTTGTAAAAAGTGTGCTGTGGCAGAAAAAAGGTTGGGAAACACTGCACCACCGGCTTATCTTGTGTCTGGTTTTAATTAACTAGTGTGTAAAATTTAGCATTTTCATGTAATTAAAAATTCACTCTAAAATTGTCTAGATTCAAGGCAGGTATGAGTAATTTTATAAAGAGCATAAAAGTAGAAACATTACTTCTATTGCTATTTTAATGGCTCTGCAGTTCAGCTTGAGGGCTTCAAGGAAATATTATTTCATACTTTCTCTTAGTGGAACTTCTTTTGCATGGGATCAAAATTAAAAAATGCCTTACTTTAACTGAATATTTCACATACAGTCATACAGAATTAATATATGGTACTGAATAAAGTGGAACTAGCCTGTCATGATGAAGGTCTCACTTTTGACCAGTACATTAAATTTACCACTCGATTGGACAACTTGATGCGTTTCAGTCGACCCACCAGAAAAGTATCTCCAGACTTGCCTCCAGTATACATCAACACCTCTGTTGAGCCCATGCAAATTGGTCGCACCAATTTCCCCTGAGGAGATAGCCCGTTGTTTCCAGTTTCAATTATGTCTCTACTGTGGAGGTTCCGATCACCGTCTAGCATCTTGCCCAGTTCGACCAACAACCTCAAACAAGCCTCTGGTTAGTTTGAACTCTTCTCATCTCCTTATTACTAGTCAGCTGCTATTACCTATTACGATTTCATGTGAAAATAGAACTTCAAGCATTACTTGACTCTAGGGCAGCTGGTAATTTTATTGACCAGAAACTGGTGGAGAAATATAAGTTACCTGTTACTCACTGTACTTCTCAACATGTCACAGCCTTAGATGGTTGTCTGCTGGGCACAGGCTCCATATGTCAAGTTTCTCAAACCATACAATTGCAAGTTGGTCTGTTACATAGAGAGGACATCCAGCTCTTAGTCATACATTCCCCCAGAAATTCCATTATCTTTGGTTTGCCTTGGCTTCGTAAGCATAACCCCATTGTCTCCTGGAGAGATGGTCAAATTTTAAACTGGTGCACTAGTTGCTTCAATTCCTGTCAACGGCATCACTATGAAATGCTGGATTTACGCAATGCTTACAATTTAATTCGTGTCCGCAAGAGGGATGAGTGGAAGACGGCCTTTTCCACTTGTGCAGAGCACTATGAATACTTGGTCTTGCTCTTCGGCCTTTCCAACTGTACTTCTGTGTTCCAGTCCTTTGTCAATGAAATATTCCATGTTATGCTCAACTAAGGGGTCATTGTATATATCGATGATATCCTGATCTATTCCTCCACACTCGAAGAACACGTTCAACAAGTACGCCAAGTCCTTCAATGCCTCATCCAGCATCAACTATATGCCAGCCAAGAAATGTGGAACTCACAAAACAATCATCTAGTTCCTTGGGTACATTATTGGACCAGATGGAGTAGCTATGGATACCTCCAAAGTAAGAGATGTTCTGGATTGGCCTCAACCAAGAACTGTGAAGGAGTTACAAGGGTTTCTTGGATTCGCCAATTTTAATAGATGCTTCATCAGAAGCTTCAGTTCAGTAGACGCACCTCTTCCCTTCTCCGGGGAGCCACTAAATGTCTACAGTGGCATCCAGCTGCCTCTGCTGCCTTCGAGGAACTTAAGAAATGCTTAACAAATGTGCCCATACTTCGTCATCCAGATACTACGTTACCCTTTATCCAAGAAGTGGATGCATCCAACATCAGTATTGGTGCAGTTCTCTCCCAATGACATGGTAACCCAGATAAACTATTTCCCAATGCTTTCTTCTCCCATAAACTTTCCTCTGCACAGCGGAACTATGATGTTGGCAACTGGGAATTATTAGCCATGAAGACTGCAATTAAGGAGTGGTGGCATTGGTTGGAAGGAGCTAGGCACCCCTTTCAAATAATCACGGATCATCATAACCTTGAATACATTCGAGCAGCCAAGCATTTAAATCCTCGTCAGGCCAGGTGGGCATTGTTTTTTACCCGATTTGACTTCACAATCACATTCTGACCAGGCTCTAAGAACACTAATGCCGATGCATTATCTTGAATATATGACAAATACCAAGAGACCATCAACAACGAATCCATAATACTCTCTTCTCTGGTGATAGCTCCTGTGCACTGGGAGATCATGGATGACTTGATCCTGGCCATTATCCCAGTTCCACCACCTGCTGAATGTCCAAACAATAAGACATAAGTTCCTGCTAACCTGCGACCACAAGTGCTCAAATGGGTTCACACATTGTGTTCTGGTCACCCAGGCATACAGGCCACCATCGTCTCCTTCAAAACAGATTCTGGCGGGAATCACTCACTCTTGACGCAACAACCTACGTACGTGAGGGTCAAATATGTGTCACATCCAAGTCATCGAAGTAAGTTCCAGATGGTCTTCTACAACCTTTGCCCCTTCCTCAATGCCCATGGTCACACATAGCTTTTGACTTTATTACCAACCTTCCCGAATCACAGGGAAAGACAGTCATTCTCTCCTTAATCGACCGATTCTCGAAAGCCTGTCGCTTGCTCCCACTGCCCAAACTCCCCACTGCACTGGAAACTGCAGAAACCCTGTTTAATTATGTTTTTAGACTGTACGACCTCCCCGAAGATATCGTATCTGACAGAGAACCACAATTCACCTCTCGAGTGTGGTCGGCCTTCTTAGCTTAACCTCTGGTTACCATCCACAATCCAATGGACAAACCGAATGCCTCAATCAGGAGCGCTACTTCATATTGCCAAATGAACCAGTCTGATTGGAGCCGGTACCTTCCCTGGGCGGAATATGCTCAACTCGCTTGTCAAGCCTTCCACTGGTCTCACACCATTCAAATGCATACTAGGATACCAACCCCCTCTATTCCCCTGGTCTGGTGAACCATCTGATGTTCCAGCCATTGATGATTGGATAACGAACAAGTGTGGGATCACGCCCACATGCATCTCCAGAGAGCCATACGTCGACAAAAGGAGCAGACCAATCGTCACCGTCAACCAGCTCCTGCCTATCAACCAGGGCAATAGGTCTGGTTGTCTGCCAGGGACCTTCGTCTCCAGTTACCATGCCGCAAGCTCAGTTCCAGGTATGTAGGTCCATTCAAAATCATCAAACAAGTAACACTAGTGTCATTTAAACTTCTCCCTGCTAATTATCGCATCTCTCCCACTTTCCATGTTTCCCTGATAAAACCTGCTGGTTTGTCCGAGGAGGGATGATGAACCTGGCACCCAGAGACCACCCCCTCCTGACAGTGGAATGTGAGGAGGCGTTCTTGGTCAACAAGCTCCAGGATTCCCATCGTCAGGGTTGCTTACTCCAATACATGGTGGATTGGGAGGGCTATCGATCAGAGGAGCGTTCTTGTATTAATGCAAAGGACATTCTTGATCCTTCCCTCATCTCGGAATTCCATCATGACCACCAGAACTGGCCCGCACCAAGAGGTCAGCGTAGACCCTGACACAACTTGCCTCCTCTTGTCAGGAGCCACTCACGGGGGGGGGGGGGGGGGTTGGGGGGACTCTGTTACACCTGCCTGCCAAGCTGATTCCCTTGAGCACCACTAGAGGTTCCCCTCGCATGTGTATTGACTGTTCACATACCTGATTCTTGTTAGCTCATTAAGCATGGGACTATATAAACACTGTGTAGCGTATGCTCAGTGTGAAGTCTTGTTTTGCCCCACAAACACTACTGAGCGATGTCTACATTTCTGCCTGCTTCTCCGTACCTGACTCTTGCCTGTTACCCATTTATGGATTATTGCCTGGACTGCTTTACTCTGTTTGACATCTGCCTGTTACCCATTTATGGATTATTTCCTGGACTGCTTTACTGTGTTCGACTTCTGCCTGTCTCATCGTTTGTGGATATACCTGTGGACTGTTTGCCTGTTTACTTCAATAAAACTGCACATGGATTCTAACCAAAGCTTCCAAGCCTCTGTGTTACACTCTAAAATCAGCTTCATTTTTGCACACTGACACAAGGAGAAGCTTTGCAGTTTGTGAGATGCCTCGCTCATGAGGCGTTTCTTGTGTTTCTGGGTTTAGTGTGGCATCAAAGCAAATGTTAACTGCCATATCTAAACAAATGTTCATGCTCTGCAAATGTCAGCAAAAATGTATGATGTTCCAGTAAGAATGCCTGGAAACCAAAAAGCTAGGAAGAAGCTACTTGCTATGATCCAATTATGCCTAGTGGGGACAAAATTAAATCTTTGATCTTTGTAAACATGGAATGTGGTCCTGACAAACAACAAACCACTGAAATTCCATGAAATGAAAGGTTTTATTAAAGGAATACTCCGGTTTCGATACAAGTTAAGCTCAATCGACAGCATTTGTGGCATAATATTGATTACCACAAAAATGTATTTTGAATCGTCCCTCCTTTTCTTAAAAAAAAAAAAAAAAAAAATCTGGGCTCCAGTGAGGCACTTACAATGAAAGGGAATGGGGCCAATTTTTGGACGTTAAAATACTCACTGTTTTAAAACTAGATGTAAACAGTATGTGTTAACGTGATTTTAGTGTAACCAAATCACTTGCTAACCTTTACTGTGTAAAGTTATATCCAGTTTTCTAACTTCATTGCCATGGTGATGTAATGTCAACAAACCCTAAAATGACTGTAAAAATTACAATTTAAACAACTTTACAGTTCAAATAATACATGAGTTTTAACAAAAGAATTATAAAAAATTATAAGCTTCACATTTCTGCCTTTAAAACCTCTAAAAATTGTCCCCATTCACTTTCATTGTAAGTGCCTCACTGTAACCTCGATTTTTGCTTTTTTTAAACAAAAGGAGGGACGAGTCCAAATTATTTTGTGGTAATCAACATCATGCCACAAATTCTGTCGAATGAGCTTCACTTGTATTGAACCCAGAATATTCCTTTAAGATAGAGGGTCCCTTGTCTTATACCAGAGACAGGGAGAGGTAAATTGGACCCTCAAAATGAATGATAACCTGAAAAACTTGCTCAAACAGCAAAATGGAGGGTTTTCCATCTGTCTTTAAACAATGCAATTGCTGACAACAGACATGTCATCAAGAAAACTGCTGGGGAAAAAAGCGTTGAAAGTACATAAGAGGCCTTGGCCAATTTTCTACAGCCATCATTCCCCAAAGCCCAAATAGCAATGTTGTGCTAGAAATTATAACGATGATGCAGCTTGTATGTTTTGTACACCAGGAAAGAGCTTAAAAGGATAGTTCACCCCCAACAAATTGAGTTCTGTCACCATTTACTCACCCTCATTTTGTTCAAAACCTGTATGAATTTGTGTTGATGTGAAACACAAAATATAATGTTAGGCAGATTACTAGCCTCAGTCACCATATACTTTCATTGTATGTAAAACTAATGCAATGAAAGTGAATGCTGAGGTGACTGAGAATTACATTATGCTTAACATGTAATTTTGGACAGTCTCTTTAAAGTGTTAATAATTATAGTGGCCTAAACTTAACCCAGATTTAAAGGGATAGTTCACCCCAAAATTAAAATTCTCTCTTCATTTACTCACATCCCAGAGGTGTATGACTTTCTTTCTTCTGCTGAACACAAACGAAGATTTTTAGAAGAATATCTCAGCTCAGTAGGTCCAGACAATGCAAGTGAATGGTAATCAAGCCTTCGAAGCTCCAAAAAGGAGATAAAGTCAGCATAAAATTAATCCATGCCACTCCAGTGTTTTACTCAATGAGTGCCTTTACATGCACTTTCTTTCACCAATTATGCTTAATAAGCTGACAGCGCGTGTGGTCATGTAAACACAATAAACGCCATTCCTGTGTAAGGTCATAAACGGTGTAAGAATAAACTGGTCAATACAGATTTTTGCCCACTACTCTGATTTCACATGGCATGTAAACACCTTAACTGGCATTCTTACCGACTTATCCAATGTGCGCAAGTGCTGAGTGCATGGTTCTTCACGGATTGATGTCAAACTCAAAAGCAGAGAACAACTTTATTATTTCAAATGTCATGTAAACACAGATTTATTTCTTTGTCAGATTTTTTAAAATAAGATGATTTTAAACGTGCTCAATGTCTTCTGAAGTGATCCAGCTGGTTTTGGGTGAGAACAGACCAAAATGTAACTCTTTTTTTTTTTTTCACTGTACATCTTGCCATTGCAGTCTCTAGGCACGATCATGATTTCAAGCTTGATTACACTTCCTATTGCTTGATGCATGAAGAGCACTAGATGATGCTATAGGATGTAAACGAGCTTGAAATTATGATTGCTAAGGAGACTGCTGTCAAGATGTACAGTGAAAAAGGAGTTACATTTTGGTCTGTTCTAACTCAAACCCAACTGGATCGCTTCAGAAGACATTGATTAAACCACTGGAATATGATGGATTATGTTTATGCTGACTTTATCCTCTTTTTGGCGCTTCAAAGGACTGATCACCATTCACTTGCATTGTATGGGCCTACAGAGCTGAGATATTATTCTAAAAATCTTTGTTTGTGTTCTGCAGAAGAAAGCAAGCCATACACATCTGGGAAGGCATGAGGATGAGCAATGACAAGAGAATTTAAATTTTTTGGTGAACTGACCCTTTGAGGGCACTACCAAACAGTATTTACCAAACTGTGTTCATTTGTTAAAAATTATAGCTTTTCTTTAGAGATTAATCTTTGGTGCAGAATATGAGCAAAACATAGGAACATTCCTTATAGGAATCAGGACTACGTTTTGAGATATAGATGAGGAAATCATCTGATCCTTTATTAGCATTCAGAGAACCTTATAAATTCTATACCTCAAGTATAAATGAGTGTTCCAAAGTAACCTACAGTCTGCCTTTCCATTTTAGTGGCTTCATGTAAAGTGTCCCCCATAGTGACAATCAAACAGCTCTCAGAATTCGTAAACACTGGTCAAGGACGTTTACGTTGCCCTCTCCACGCATGATAAAAAAGAATGATATGTTTCGCACAACCTTGACATCAATGTCCAGTCCACGCGTTGGCGACGCAGCTGGACGCATTCCATAAGCCTTTTTACGCTTTAAAGTTGAACCAGAGAACGGACTTGATATTTTAGTCAAAGAAACTTTATAATATTAGTTACAGCAATTTGAACGGATTTGGCAGTAATTCAAATTTCTGGACACTGAATAATTTATTTCAGTGGCCACTCTGTTTTTTTATAGAGAGACTCTAATCGACGTTAAGCATTAGCATGACTAATAAAGTGATAGTAGTAACTGGAAATCGTGTCAGAGTTGTCAAGTGAAGGTGTTGTGCTGAATTTGGTATCCATTTAGCCTACTCTACTGTTTGTGCTTCAGCTTGGTCTGTGCAGTGGTGGTCACCACCTCCAAAATAACTTTGACACAACCAATAATAATAATAATAAATAAATAAATGAAGGCTAAGCCAATTTAATTTTATTTAATTTCTAATTTAATTTGCGCATGATTTATATGTCTAGCTGATTTAGAACACAGCCTTTCGTAATGCGTTTGCTGGTATTTGATGGCAAACGGACCATGACTCAAATATAACAACCGCACAGTATTCAAGTATGGAGCAAAAATAAAATAATTTTAGTTACATAAATTATTCCAAATAAAAGATTAAATGACGAATATGAATATTCTGGTTTTGGTATGAATGTGAATTAAAAAAGTGATGTTTTAAAGGCTATTTCAAATGCTGCATATCCATTGAATTCTGCGCCACATTATATTTCACACAATAACATCAGTTTGAATCCCGATAATTGAAAAAATGTCTTGTTTTGATTTAAAAGGAAAATTAATACATATTTTTTTACGGTTGTAACTTTTACCTGTTATAACCCTGATGAATTTAATCATAATGCAAAATGATACCTGAAGTGCAAACGATGAGATTGGCTTGAAGGATGATAAATATTTCCCAGATTAAATCCATGCTTTTTCTTCATTCCAAGTCCATTGCGCTCAGAAAACGGGGATCAGTTGCAGATGAGTCCACCCAGTCTCTTTCCCACTGTACACCTTCCACAAGATACTCTCCAAATCACACACATATCACATGTAGCACGAGGACATAACGCCACATTTCAAACAGGCTTAAATCCAAACAAAAATGTGTTCCGAATTAACGGGAGTCTTGATTGTTATCCTCAGAGCGAACACTATTAAGAAATGTTTCGTTGCGTCCCACAAGCCTCCATAAAATGACTAGAGCGTTCTTTGCCGTTCCGTCGCGTCTCTTGTGTCAAAAAGATGCTGGACTCCGTTGATCTGACCCTGCAAAAAGAGAGTGCACAACTGTGAATGAGATTTGACGTGTCCTCGTAGTGAGCAAGGTCGGAGATGCGCGAGAGTAACCGTTTTAACTCAGCCAGGTCTTAACGGGCAAGTCACGGGACCGCGCACTTCGCTGTAAGGGGGCGTGCTTTCCTCATATACACGAAATACCATTAAACTTAACAGCGGACACAAACATCGACTTTAAATGGGTTATTTATCCCCCACCTGTATTTATAAAGTGGTATTAATGAGAGAGAAGTTGGACCGATACTGCCGTTTCAGGCTAAATTAAAGGAAATATAGCCCTCAGAGCTTAAAATAACTCAATGGGTCCTGTTTAGTTTAACGAGTTCTAAAATACTGCAACGGAAATCAATCAGGGCTGCCAACTCTCACGCATTGAGCGTGAGAGTCATGCAACTGACACTGTTCTCACGCCACACGTCCCTTTTCTCACGCAGTGATAACGTCGCGGAGCAAAGAGGACAATGACAGCACACGGACAGACAAGCCAGAGTAGACAGCACCGTGCAACAGCGAGTTATTCAGACCAGTCGGGGGGAAAGCAGCTGAGCAGCGTCTCTCTCTCTCGTCTGGGAGTGAATGGGAGATCACAGCAAATATTATTTTCACTTACCCATTTGCTCCAAGACCAAAAGAAAAACCCCACTATTACGTTTGAATGACTTTCCAGAAGAGGAAAAAAATAGAGAGTGGTGGATTAAGACAGTAAAATGGTAGAAGATGCCAAATTTACTGTCAGGCTCTCAGCTGCTGTAGCCTAATAGAAACCCCCTCGCAGCTGTGGTAATTCGTTTTTTAAAACCAATTCCAGGGTAATATAACAAAGCATAATGTTATAAATTTACACTCAATATTTAAAAAATGTATAATATAGATTTACGCTAATAAATAAGGCGGAAACGCGTCATCACAGTCTGTGAAAAAGGTCTATGCACCAGCTGTGCGTAAGGTCTCACATAAGTTGGGATGTAAAGTTCACTCTAAGGGCCTAGTAACTACTAGTTAGATTGTAACTAAGTCCGTACTTAATTTGGTTGCACCACCTGTTCTTAAAGCAAGACTTAACTAGTAGTTCGGAAGCTCTCTGTAAAGTAATGCCTAGTCGCATATTATGACGTTTACCTGTATGTATCCAATAAACAGCCTTCAAATGTATACACAGAAGTGTTAAAACGCTGTGAATTTCAATTTGATCTTGTTACGGTTGATGTTCAAACCTTGTTTGCTCAAATAACTGTAATAAATCATATCCCCATTAAAATACGATACGTAATAAAAGTAGATTTGATAATAGTTCCCTGTGTAAATAACAATATAAAGGACCTGTATCTAAAATAAATAAGGGGTGATAAATAAATACTAACACAACAGGCTGGAAAAACAGACATTTATTCCTTTTAATATCACACACACACACACACACACACACATATATATATATATATATACACTATATTGCCAAAAGTATTCGCTCATCTGCCTTTAGACGCATATGAACTTAAGTGACATCCCATTCTTAATCCATAGGGTTTAATATGACGTCGGCCCACCCTTTGCAGCTATAACAGCTTCAACTCTTCTGGGAAGGCTTTCCACAAGGTTTAGGAGTGTGTTTATGGGAATTTTTGACCATTCTTCCAGAAGCGCATTTGTGAGGTCAGACACTGATGTTGGACGAGAAGGCCTGACTCGCAGTCTTCGCTCTAATTCATCCCAAAGGTGCTCTATCGGGTTGAGGTCAGGACTCTGTGCATGCCAGTCAAGTTCTTCCACACCAAACTCGCTCATCCATGTCTTTATGGACCTTGCTTTGTGCACTGGTGCACAGTCATGTTGGAACAGGAAGGGGCCATCCCCAAACTGTTCCCACAAATTTGGGAGCATGGAATTGTCCAAAATCTCTTGGTATGCTGAAGCATTCAGAGTTCCTTTCACTGGAACTAAGGGGCCAAGCCCAGCTCCTGAAAAACAACCCCACACCATAATCCCCCCTCCACCAAACTTCACAGTTGGCACAATGCAGTCAGACAAGTACCGTTCTCCTGGCAACTGCCAAACCCAGACTCGTCCATCAGATTGCCAGATGGAGAAGCGTGATTCGTCACTCCAGAGGACGCGTCTCCACTGCTCTAGAGTCCAGTGGCGGCGTGCTTTACACCACTGCATCCGACGCTTTGCATTGCACTTGGTGATGTATGGCTTGGATGCAGCTGCTCGGCCATGGAAACTCATTCCATGAAGCTCTCTATGCACTGTTCTTGAGCTAATCTGAAGGCCACATGAACTTTGGAGGTCTGTAGCGATTGACTCTGCAGAAAGTTGGCGACCTCTGCGCACTATGCGCCTCAGCATCCGCTGACCCCGCTCTGTCATTTTACGAGGCCTACCACTTCGTGGCTGAGTTGCTGTCATTCCCAATTGCTTCCACTTTGTTATAATACCACTGACAGTTGACTGTGGAATATTTAGTAGCGAGGAAATTTCACGACTGGACTTGTTGCACAGGTGGCATCCTATCACAGTACCACGCTGGAATTCACTGAGCTCCTGAGAGCGGCCCATTCTTTCACAAATGTTTGTAGAAGCAGCCTGCATGCCTAGGTGCTTCATTTTATACACCTGTGGACATGGAAGTGATTGGAACACCTGAATTAAATTATTTGGGTGGGTGAGCGAATACTTTTGGCAATATAGTGTATATATAGAATGTGTTGAAATTTCACACCGGGTGACCCATTCTGAAAACTGCACTGTTAGATCGGTTTCATGCTGAAGAGCCGCTTAAAAGTAAGTTTCTTCTCTCTCTTGTAAATGTAAACGAGTGTAAATGTCAACATCATACTGTATGTCGAAATAATTGATGCCTGTCACCAAAACATGAGCTCATTGATGTCATTAAAAGTCAGTCTGCTTTTTTATTCCAACCGTTACTCCTGGTCTGAGTCTTCCGTAAATATTTTGTTTGTACGTATGGTTACTTCTACCTAAGTTTAATGGTGTAACGCTCAAATATTTAGTAGTGCGTAAATTGTGACTTAGTGCCCATTTACGCCACAAATAGGCTAAGTTGTAACTTAGTGAATATGGAGCGGTGGCGCTCTGCATAGAGAGAGAAAGATGGGTGGAGAGAATTACGCAGGTTGCCGAGAAACAAAGCTGAATATATGGTCTTTTTTCTGCTGTCAAATCTCAGGAATTATGTGGAATGGATTTAGACATGGTAAAATGTGTTAAATGGAACTGAGAGTAGGGGAGTTTGGGCCTAGTTGTCACAAGGGCCATATCTTACACTTACAGGTAGGCTACAGCCAGGGGCGGACTGGCCATGGAGAGAATGGCTGAAATGGGCCGCTGAGTTTTGCCGAACAGGCCGCGACTGGCTGAAGAGGCTCAGTTGTTCCCCTTATGCCCTCTTTCAGAACCTGGATTTCTCATTTAAGACACTCAAATATAGTACTATAAGTAAGCTTTGCTGGGTTTCTGATCTATTTTATAATGTGCATCTCTGCAACTTTCATTGGTGATTTCAATTAGAGACCATAGGTCTGCACAACAGATTACCAGAATAAATAGTCAATTTGGTGCACCTTGACATTCAAATGTGATAATTATATGTTCCTCTCTTAAGAAAGTCCATGATATAGAATAATTTTAAGGCTCTTCATTTTTCTTTGCTATTTCAAAGAACAATGTCACAATGCGATCACTAATGCTGACTCATTGCTTCCTTTTTTGTGGCGTATTCACTGTAATACAGGATATGGCAGAGAGGATAAAAAGACTGGAGGGTCTTACTTTAATAAAGAAGATTCTTTGCATTAAAGCCATGGAAAAGATGAGAGCTACATGACCTCACATAATTCCTGGTATGGTATTTCAAGAATTACAAATAAATACAGTTTTCATTTGAACAAAATGTAAAAAAATAATAATAATAATTAAGGTCCTGCAAATTAATATTTTAACTGCAGCCTTCACTAAGTCTGCATTGTTTATTTATTTATTTACAGACTCTCACAGGTAAGTCATAATTGTTTCTTTTCTCAAGGTCAATCACTTGTCAAATGCCAGGGATGCCAATAAGGATAGTATGGTGTAAACTGTGATTGATTGTCCAGACATTTTAAAGGGATAGTTCATCCAAAACTGACAATTCTGTTATCATATACTCACCCTTTGTCATTCAAAACCTGTATAACGTTTTTCTTCCTTGAAACAAAGAAGTTTAGCTAAATGTCTTAGCTGCTCTCTTCCATACAATGGGCTGTCAAGCTCTAAAAAGGAGACAAATATTCACCATAAAATAGTCCGTAAGATTCATGCACTATATTCAAAGACACTTATGAAGTCATATGATTGTTTGGTGTGAGGAACAGACTGAAATTTAACTGAAGTTATTCACTGAAAATCTTGATGTTGAAATCTTGCTTGACAGACAGGGTCACAATACACTTTCATTGTATGGAAAAGATTAGACATTATGCTATAAATCTCTTTTTGTGTTCCACAGAGGAAAGAATGTCAAACAGGTTTCGACATAAATGAGGGTGAGTGAATGATGACAGAATTTAAATTTTTGGGTGAAATATTCTCTTAAGTCTGTGTCTGTCATCATTTAAGTCAACTACATAAAGTAATTAATGGAACAGAAGAACAGACATAAATCCAAAACCATTTCTGTACTATACTGTAAAAAAGGTGTGTATTTCTATTTACATATTGTCTCTTACTTGAATACAAAATACAACAATGTACCAACCAGTTACATTGTTCTATTTTTAAGATTTTGTGTGTGTGTTTGTGTGTGTGTGTGTGTGTGTGTATGTGGGGGCAGGTTTAAGTGGTTTACGAGGACTATTTTTAGGTTACAAACTGGTAATTACAAGGGTATTATGCTATTAATGTGGTTTATGTGGACATTTCTAGTGTCCCCATAATTCAAATTCACATACTAACCGATGTTTTTTTGAAAATGTAAAAATGCATAAAGTTTTTTGTGAGGGTTAGGTTTAGGGGTAGGGTTAGGGTTAGGGGATAGAATCTATAGTTTGTACAGTATAAAAATTATTATGTCTATGGAGAGTCCTCATAATGATAGCTACACCATGTGTGTGTGTGTGTGTGTATGTGTGTGTGTGTGTGTGTGTGTGTGTGTAGAAGAAAAATGAAATGTCAAATGTATTGAGCACAGTTACAGGTATGCCCATAGCAGATGACCTACAAAGTATCTAGAGTGACAGAGAAAAGACAGAATATTGTTTCATAGTTGCCATAAGGGTTAAGAGGATCATGAAATAAGGGAGAATTCCACGCAACCATTCAGAGTTCAACAGCTGTTTAGCTGCTGGGGTTTTCAGAGGTTATAATCCTATTGTGCAGGTATCTCCCTACGCTGCAGGCTAGGCCAAGTGGCAGCCCCTGATCTATTGGAAGTCTACCTTAATTCTCCCATCACCATCAAGGGCTCGAAACACACCACAGAGCGTCATGTAAGGAAGTTGTTTCAAAACTGGGACACATTAGCCCAGCAAATGGGAAGCAACATACACAAGCAGGTTTAGTGCACTCAGGGTTCAAAAACCAGGCTTTTAACACAGATCAGTGTTGCAACGCATTGCAGGTACTGCCAGTCAGCATGGGATCAATGCTCTACCGGTTAAATTGACTGCTATAATGCAAATGGAAGACACTAATTATGATCATGTCGGCATGAATGCCAGAAAGACTGGCCTGCTAATGGAAAAAATCAAAACACATTAGGACTGCCAAATGATTTGATTTTTACCTCAGCCTCTTCAATACAAATGGACATTGCATGCCAGCATTGGGACAGTAATAAGTGAAGAGGAATGTGAACCAAGCCACACAACCAAAACATATCCGATATGGCTATGCTCAAGCAAGACTTGTCAAAAAAGAGACAGCAGAGTTAGCACAAAGTATTTAGACATTGGGCAGTTGAAGTATGTGCCATATGTAGTATTACTGGCAACTACACACAGCATATCATTAATGATAAATCAACACTATAATGTGACTCAGATCCTTATCATTAAATAAAAATAAGCTCTAAAAAGACAAGGAGGAGCATATTCATGTACTGTAACACTGGCAATCATATAAAAAATAAGGGTATAACAAACACCTACTTACCTCAGTACATAATAGCCAAGTCATTATCGCAAAATAAACCCAGACACAAACATTATGGTGCACACTCGAAATCCTCCTACATGGCTGCATAACCAAAGAGAAAAATACTGTATGTGGACATGAAATTTTGAGTTTAATTATTTCATCAGCCTACTTTTAGAGATCACAGAGTGATACGAGAGACAGAACACGAGCACAACTATGTCAGAAACATGGATTGCCTGAATTAGCAGTCAGTTCTACAGTGTTGCTATGGACAATGGTCATTATTCAGAAATAATTGCGACTAAATGCTGCAATGGGCCAATCAGAAAGAATTACAGAGAGCCGCGTAACAATTACGAATATGACACCCTTTCTCAACCCGCATCTGTATGCCCTTTAAGTTTACCAAAGTTGAAATCACAGTTCATAGTGAGCACGACTGTCACGCTCCAAAAAGCCGTGCCCATAAAGCACCATAAAAGTAGTCAATATGACTTGTGCACTTGTGCCTAGACTTCTGAAGCCATTTGATAGCTTACCCAAGGGATAGTTCACCTAAAAATGAAAATTCTCTCATCATTTACTCACCCTCATGCCATCCCAGATGTATATGACTTTCTTTCTTTTGCTGAACACCAAATGTCTTTTTAGAAGAATATCTCAGCTCTGTAGGTCCATACAATGCAAGTGAATAATTGCCAGAAATCTGAAGGTCTAAAATGCACATTAAGGCAGCGTTAAAGTAATCCATTAGACTCTAGTGGTTAAATCCTCCTTCAGAAGCAATATGATAAGTATCGGTGAGAAACAGATCAATATTTAAATCCGTTTTTAACATAAATCTCCACTTTCACATCTGTTTAGTTTCACTTTCACATCTGAAAGTGAAAGTGGAGATTTAATGTAAAAAGGATTTAAAAATGTATCTGTTTCTTACCCAGACTGATCATATTGCTTCTGAAGATATGGATTTAACCACTGGATTCATATGGATTACTTTTATGCTGCTTCTATCTACTTTTTGGACCTTCAGATTTCTGACCACAATTCACTTGCATTGTATGGAACTACAGAGCTGAGATAGTCTTCTAAAAATCTTTGTTTGTGTTCTGCAGAAGCAAGAAAGTCATACACATCTGGAATGACATGAGGGTGAGTAAATGATGAAAGAATTTTCATTTTTGGGTGAACTATCCCTTGGGTGTAAGTCGTTATTCACTTATAATCTACCTCTCCGGCGATGATCTGAAATCACATTTACATTTGCATTTGATGTTAAAAAAATAGCACATCAACACGTCATGCCAGGTTTCACATCAGTCATGCCAAAACAACACTGGTACTTTTATAGTTCTCTTATGGTATGTTTGAAGCTTGACAGCTGAGGTCTCTATAAATTGTTGTTTTATGGAAAAGAGCAGCATCAAGATTCTTTAATAATTTTATTTTGTGTTTCAAGTAAATATTAAAAGCATGCAGGTGTGGAATGGCATAGGATGAATAAATAATGACAGAATTTTCATTTTTGGATAACTATTTCTTTAGGTTTTGTGGTTGAGCCCGTTGATTTCAAGAACAGCAAGACTAGTCTTCCCATTTGCAGGCTGTATAAACATTATGAATAAGTCAAGTGGTAAACAAAATTAGGTTTTTAGTGTTTATTTAAACTTACCTTAGGTTTTGAAGATGACACCATCATGTTCCATTTTCTTTAATATTTCTCCCGCAAAATCCAAGACCTTGTGTGTCACTCACTCTTAGCTTCCCATCTCCCATGTTACTCACAATAATGGGATGGATTTGTATTCATTTAACCATACATATTTGCTGGATAGGAAGTTATAAACAAAACATATACGTGACCAGACTAAAAATAAAAAATATAGTGCACTGTTACTATTTTTATGCTTTCAATAATAAAAGTGCAGGTTGTATTTGTTGGGACACCTCTCTTGGGATGCAGGTATTTAAAAATGTAATTATATAATGAAAGTATTTTTTTTTTCTCCTCCAAAGTGAGAGTGCGAAAAATTTATATCAAGGTACAAGAAGTTTAAATTCTTGACTGCACTTCTCAACCTCATTGACATGTACAAAAGAAAAACTTTATAATTTTTTCTCAAACTTATAAGTACACTGCATTTCAGGTCTTAAAAGTGATGGCCAGTCTGTTTGTTTGCTCTCTCTGGAGTAGCTGTGTGTGCAATGTTTATGAAAAAGCTTTTTATAAATCAAGACTTTTCTATCAATCAACAAATTGCAATGTGTTTAAAAATACCTCTAGTGGCCCTAATACCCATCAGATTAACAGCGCTAATGGGAATTGTTTCATCCACACAAATGGCTCATTTGTTTTATGTGACATTCGTTTTAGTGCTAGTTGACGCTAACCAGAGATAGAGCATGTGGTACTCAATTATATGGCTGGCTGGTGTTCAAATGTTGATTGTCCTTAATCACAGCTATGGCAATAGCTATTTGCTTTTAATTGTCCCTCCCTCCGCTGTGACCCTACAAAATGCTTCATTATTTGAATATTGATGATTCCACTATGCACAAATAATTGGTACACTTTAAAATGTTAGGTATTAACCATCACATATCCAAGAAGGTATTGTTTGTTTGAAACATTTTAAGGAAAAGTGCAGACAACAAAAAGTTGCTGTGGTTCTGTTGTCTTACTAAAATCTAGACACTGAAAGGTAATAATTCATTTTTAAACATGAGTCTGATGTAGCAACATGAGAATTACTCTAAAAGCTTGGTGCTTAGCTGCTATTGCCAACAGTGCGCTATTGGTGCCATGGAAATTGTGTGCAATTGTCTTGCATGTATAAGTTACTTAACTCTGCTGGATTCCTGATGCTCATACTGTAGCTTTTTAGAGAAATACAACACCTACAAACGAAAATGTGATTCACCCACACACCTTTTGGTCCCCAGAAAACAAGAAGAACATGAACGGTCTATGCATCATTTCTCTATTAAAATATGATGTCCTGTACATTAGTCTAGAGTATTTATGTTTTCATGGCATTTTCAATCATGCACACCAACACAAACAGCTCAAATTTATTTATATGCAATGAATGCTCTCCCCAAAGCATTTTAGATTGACTACCACTGATTTTAGAGATTTTAGACCACAAAAAAAAAAAAAAAACAAAGAAAAAAAAAAACAGAAAAAAAAAAAAAAGTTTTTTTAGAGGTCTTTATGCAGCCTTGCTATTTTTAATATTTCCTTGCAAAATAGTAACTTTTCCAATGGATCAGAAAATAAATTGCCCACTAAATCACTGGTTTGGGTTTTGTGGCTAGAGTGGCATTGTCCTATTTACTGTTGGTAATTCACGCAGAGTAGCTGTAAGCCAGGACACCTGTCTAATGCAAAACATTTTGACTGATTAAACAATGAGTACATATTATCTATCCAGTGAACAGAATGGACAGAGTGAAGATTAGAGGTAAATGCACACAGCAAAATTAGTGCTGAATCAAAAACGACAAAGTCACATGCAGTTATAAAAACAGATCGAAAGTCTCAAACAGACCTAAATATGTATAGTTCAGTTAATGCTTTATTAAAGCTGATATAAAGGTAGCCAATATTTATGGAGGTGCATTTTACATATGCTTATGTGTCACTACTCTTTGGATCACTTTGATTATATAAGCCTCATCTGGTCTTGCTGTATAACCCTTTAAGCTCTGAAGGTGTTTTTAAAGATTGCCTGTTTCAGTGGCATGCCCAAAATTAAAGGCTTATAACTCTACAAACTCTTTCTGTTTTGACATTATATACCTCAGGGTGTAAATAAGGTAGCTCCGAAAAAGCTTTTGCTTTGTTCCTAATCATGTCAACTTTAACTGAGTAAAATTTTGTGTTGATACGAAAAAGCAATCAAAAGCTATAGCGTTACAAATTCAATTTATTTTAGTGTCCAAAAACGTGTCCAAAGGCCTCTCCAAACAAATAAAACATAATAACTGTACATAAGAACTGATTACACATGCAAATACAACAATGACTAAATGTATGCTCTCTCTAAAGCATGCAGGCATGAGTAACAAGATCTTATTTAGTTCCATTCTGTGTCATTTGAACCATCATTGAGTCTGTGTCATGTACTTGTGCCATCTCCTGGTGACCATATGTAATTAGAGTAAACTATCCTCTCTGCCCATGTTTGGCTGACCATCACCTTTGGTTGCAGTGATCTGAATCCTAATACGATTGGTTTAGCATTCCATGATGCTGGACAACGTATGACAAAATTTCCAATTAAGTCACCTGATCCAGGAAAGCTAACGTGTTTTTAGCCAGATAGCACATTATGTGCTGTATGTACATTGTCCTTCATGTGGATTATTTAATGATCTATGCATCCGATTATGTTTTATGTGGGGTTGTTTTAATGGGATTCTCTTCCTCTAATGAATGGTATATGATATTTTATGTTCTGCTAATATTACGTGAAGATATAAGCAAGAACACAGCTTGTAAGCAATGCCTGTTTACATGTAACGTATGTCAAAGAAATGTCTTAGCTATCACTCACTATTTTTTTCTCAGTGAGTAAAACAAATAGACTGGTTGTATTCTACTCTTTGAGATCTTTCCAGTGACATATGACACATGGCTATTTGATCAGTTTGGTGTTTTTACCGATTACAATAATATGTAGAGTGCAAAATTATTAATAAATTAGCAAAAAGGAACACTTCTGATTTGTCTTTAAATTTCAAAGCACTTGTTCAGTTTTGGTCATAATGTCTAAGTGCATTTTAAAGTACATCTTCTAAACTTTAAAATGATAGTTGGTCAAGACTATAGTTATTCATATTTTGATAATATTTTTTTTTTCTCAGTGGGCCAATCCAAGCTAAAAGGGATAAGGTAATAAAAAGAAGGATACTACAGTATTATAAAGTCACATTGTCTTCATGCTTAAGATGGGTCATGTATACTTAAAAGGCATATTTCAACCAAAAATGTACTCACCCTCATGTTGTTCCAAACCCATATGTCTTTCTTTCTGCTGTGGAACACAGCCCCAGTCACAATTCATTTCCATTATTTGTTAAAAAAAATAATAAAAAAAAAAAATGCAATGAAAATGAATGATGTCCAAGGCTTTCGTTCTGCCCAACATACCCTTTTATGTTCCACGGAGGTAAGTCATGTGGGTTTAGAACAACATGAGGGTGAGTAAATTATGGCATACATACAGTATATTATACTGCACATTTCCACAAGTTCATGTGTTGTCTGGTTGAGTGATGGCCTATCACCAGGATGTTCTACAAGGATGACAACTTGGGGTAAAGTGATTGGGGTATGCTAAACTTGGGCTATGCTGCTTAGCTGATGACGTGAAAGTGAAATGACTCCAGGATTGTATGGCATCAGCAACTTGAAACCTGTTCATTCCTCTAGAGCTCTGTTGTGCTTGTGCCTGGGCATAAAAATGGAGAGAAGTTTGTTGTGTGTATATGTGTGTGTGTGTGTGTACTGTGCTCGATGTGTGTTTGAATACACTGTAAATACAGACAAGCTCACCAATGCATAAAAAATGTATTGTATAATCTTATTAATTGAAGTGAGGGGTGAAAGTCACAGTATCATTATCTTATCAACAAATTTGAAGGGCTGCAATAGTGAGACACTTGCATTTTATCAAAACAAGCTTTTTAACTCGAATCTTGTTATCCTTCATAATTATCTCAACACTAGTGGAGCACTAGCGCCTGGCACTCTCTCCCTTTCCCATTTCATCGACTAACATTTCAGCCCGGCCTTTCTGCCAGAAAAGCTTATGAGGCATGTCTGCTAGCAAAAGCCAGTGGGCAGGTCTGTTTCCATTGATTAAAGCTGCCACAATCTGGGCTCCAGCACCAGGTGAGGGCTGCCTAATGTAGCCTTTTAGTCTGCGGTATTGTCAGAAATAACAAAGAGACTGATTGTGTTAGATGGATACTTCCTCCCATCTCTATATTAGCTCTCACTCTCTGTCTGTGGATGCTGTTAGGCTGTGGTCCAACAAATCTCCAAAACTTCTGTATCAGCACTACATTGATCCAGCCGCTGTAAATGTTTTGGAGTTGGTGCTTGGAACTAATGTGAGGATGACTGTCTCGGTGGTGCTACTTTCTTTTCTCACCATTCTATCTGATTTGTTGTCACTGCTGACTAACTTTTCTGTTTGCTGGCAGTGGTATAAGGTTATATAATCCAGTGTCAGTCAGTGCCATTTACAATCAAATAAGACAGGCATGCTCTGAATAAAGTGTTGTCCATCAACAAGTCTTTTAAGCCCACTAATGGATATGGTTTGTTCAATGCAAGATGTATCAGAGCATCTCTAATCCATGGATGTGGTAATGGAAATCGCTCACAATGGAGTAGATGCATGCATTTAATGGGCTCTGGCTATTCTGCAAGAAGACTCCAGTGCTGTATCAGACACCCACTCCACCATCCCTCTCAGGTGCCCCATAGTTCTCAGTCTTAATTACTTTATGAACCAATATGAAGTCGCACACTGCAAACATTATTCAACAAGGCAACAAGATAAAATGAAGGCAAGGTAAATGAAGGATTTTCTCCCAGCTGCTTATTGTTGTAATTTTCTCTCAGCTATATGTGTAATGCTGTTAATTAGCCAAAGATGATCCTCGTGCTGTGCATAATACCTTAACCCCAACACAACATGTTGTCTGCAGATCTTTGATGTTGTCTGCTTGTGCACATTATAAAAATGTACTGGCCGATAAGTCCACAGCTGTAATCTGGAAAGAAAATTATTTGTCTCTCTTATTCCATTAAATGTAACAGATGACAGGGATGAACACATATACAGTTTTAAGACAGGTGCAGCACAACAATATAATAATGAACTGTGATAAAGAGCTTAAACAACTTTCTGTAGTCTTTGATCAGGCCAAATCCTACGTAATGTGTACCCAATGTCCTGTTGAGAAATTATTGTACATTACATCCTGTACATTAAGAAATTGTTGCCATGGTAACCTTCAACAGCATCATGCCCATTGAAACCGAGGGGTCTCATGCCCCTTCAGATTTTTGAGCCATGTGGATTTTGAATGAAAAAAAAAACAAAAAAAAAAAACAAACAAACAAAAACATTGAATGTCTGAAAAATTAATGAAACTTTTATATATATATATTTCAAATAGGCCTAAAGTCCAAAGTACCAGACCTTTCACCCATTTGAAAAAACATTTATTTGTTATTTGAACAGTCATTTACATTGCAATGAAGCAACATTTTTAGTAATTGGGCAATTGTTAAAAAAATGCTATATCATTTATTTTATCTCCTCCAAATCATTTTTCAATCTCAGTCAATCTAAAACATGAGGCTTCTTTAGTTGAACATCAAAAGTATTTTGATTTTGAGGCAAATTAATCCTTCCATGATGCATTTGTTTTTGATTTAGCCTTCCAATATACATCAATACCATATTTATGATACTGATACTGATATTTATAATGTTAACTGTTGTTTAAAAAACCCCAGTGGAGGAGTGGGAGAGAAACAGAACTATCTACATGCCGTTAAGACATTTACACAGTATTAAAAAACTAAATGCTTTATAATGATAATAATGTTTTAAATCACAGTAAATTTAAAACCGAAAGTTTCAAGAGACTAGGCTTTTTTATATACATTTTGTCGTCATACAAAACATAAAACGTCTTGTCACCTACCCTTAAAACATAAAAATAAAATAAAAAAAAAGCTTTTCAAGAACATTCAATAGACAAAAAACTCAGATGTGATCTAGGAGCTTTTTACAGCTTTATACCGTGCGTGCCATTAAAGAGATGGTAAATCTATCCCTCACAGCGCCAAAGATGGCACTACCGTGAATAAGGTCCATGGGTCTCAATGAGGGCTTGTTGCAGTATTTGACCACAGAGGGCAATAGACTCTATGCCCCACATGCTTGTAAATCTATACCAAACACTGTGTAATGGAGCTTTCAGCTACATTACGACTTAAAAATAGAATAAAAAATTATACAGCAATTATACAAAAATTATACATGGGCAAACAAATTACATTATTGGCAGTTTATAGTATGGATCTTCAAGTGGATGAGTATTTAGGTGTGGCTTTGCCCTACCTGCCCATTCTGACGAGTCGTGCCTGGTTTTCATTTTAAGCATCTACATGGTATCATTCTCTCTCTCCATAAGAGACAGAGAGAGCGCCAAGTGACTGGTACTTTTACATGTAAAAATACAGCAAAAGTAAATAATGATGCATAAAAATATCATGACGAGCCTATATCTCTGTAAGGAAGCGCTACTCAACACGTGGCCCTCATGCCATTTTTTGTGACCCGTGTAATGATTTTATCATTAAAAATATATTAATCAGTATCAGTTCAATATCAATATCAATTATGGGAGTTCTCTGAATTGCTGAATCAAACAAGCACGATCTCAATCTCACTTGATAGTCACTCATCAGTGCAAAATCTGTGTCAAACCTGTTTGAATAGCTTAACAGGATAAAGAGTGATTTCAGACTGTGGTGATAATTACACTGAAGATTTTAACAGTCTACTAAAAGGTGGTAATGGTGGCAAGGTTAATAGCCATGCCAACCTGATCTCATAATTTACGAGTTGGCTATTTCGTATGGTCTCGTATGATGTTGTTCGCATAAACTCGTGCGACTTCATCACGTGCAAATTCCCAGATGTCAAATGCGGAAGTAAGCACGAGTTCCGCGCAAGAGGTGTTAAAGAAATACTTAATATTATGCCCTTACCCAAACCCCTTATCTAAACTTAACCGATCAGTAGACCGTGTAAACATGATAGGAAGCTGTTGTGTGTGACAGAAGCAAGTAATTGTCACGAATTAGATGGAAACGATGTCCAGCGACATCACTGGCTGTGGTGAAAGTCGTAGGAATTCAAACGAGTGCATACGAATTAGCCAAATTTAGAAAAGTCATATGAATCCTGACGATTTCACCGTGAGAGTGTGTTGGACATGCGGGTCCTATGAAGATATCTTGTTTAACAGCAAATAAATATTTTCATGCTCAGAGGCATCTTGAAAAACAAACAAACAAATAAATAAATAATCCAATGAGATTCTTGAACTTCACACAAGGATAATTTTCCACCCAAAAGCCTTTGTTTCATAAGATGTTATTCACTGTAACCTCATCAGACAGACTCATTATTTATCAGACATTTCCTCTTTTAGTCTCTTTACAATGAACAAGGGGAATTTAGTCATCCCCTTTCATTGCTGAAATACTTAGCTTTTATTTAGAAGTCTAGGATTATCTCTGGCAATGCCGCTCAGCAGGATAAATTAATTCAAGATAACAGTTCCCATGGGCCTAACAACAGAGCAATATTCTCACCCATGGGAGCTTTGATTATAGCAAGTTAAATTGTTTGCAAACTTTTTACAGAAGAGAACAAAATTAAATGTCATATGAATATGTTAATTAACATCTCCATCAGCAATTTATTTATTTGGAGGTAAGGATCAAGCATTACCTGGTGACCTGGACACTTTTGCTTCTGTCACAACTACCAGCATATTGTAGAACAATCTATGAGTAAAACAAAGGATTTGCCAATCCTGCTGAATTTTTTTTTTTTTTTTTTTTTTTGATGAATGCCCCCCTACTAAAGATGCCATTATCTATATTGTTGCTCACTGTATTTTTCTATTACTGCATATTGTCGTTAAAATAACTGCGTCTGCAAATCTGCACTATGTCTAGAAACGCACTGAGCGCGAAAGGGTATAAATGAAGCGTGTTCTGTAAAAGAGAAAAATATTTGGAGATACAGTATTGAAAGATCAGTGCTATCTATGCCTGAGTGCTTGTGCTATACACAGCTTAATTGTTTTGTCACGCTGATCACTTGA
Organism: Myxocyprinus asiaticus; assembly: GCF_019703515.2. NCBI lineage: Eukaryota > Metazoa > Chordata > Actinopteri > Cypriniformes > Catostomidae > Myxocyprinus > Myxocyprinus asiaticus. Next base: position 22,344,675 of record NC_059375.1, on the reverse strand, counting down.
AGTGCAGAAATGGTGAGATGAGTCAAGTTGATGTCATGATGTCTCACGGTCCGAAAGGAACCAAGCTGGGGTCCGGACCCGGACCGCGGTCCACTAATTGGTGACCTCTGATATAAAACATAACCCTTAGCCTATTTTTGTTTTTTTTTATTTTATTTAAAAAAAAATTTACATCCATGACTATTTATCAAAACAGATATTTTAAAATATTGTTATTGTGCGACTGTTGAGCACAGAATCGATGTGCTGCTTTTTTCACGCTTTTATTTTGTTACAAAACTTTTTGCTTGTGCTTTAAGCAACACAATAATTGTGTAGTAACACACTTATGTAATGATTGAGTACTATGGCATTACAAACTATGGCATTTTTGTAATTATAAACAGCAGATTTATACTCTAAACACATGTAAAAACAATAAATATAAATATAAGTTGTAACAAAAATTAATTATATTCCCTAACTTCCCTAATGTAGCCTATGACAAATTTAATAGAGCTGAAGTAGTGATATGATAATATTTATTATCAATCTATTTCTGCTTAAAGTACAGTTAGTGATACTATAGTAAATTCAAGGGTGGTGATGTAGAATTCTGTGCCGAATTCAAATGAGTTCTGCTTCTCACACCTTGCTTCTCACTGATTCTCGCAAAGCTGCGAGTTTAAGAGCTCGAGCTTTAAGAGCTTTGCGCTCGCGCTGCTCTGTCCATTGAGCCGTATCCATCTACAGAGCCATTCAGGTGCATTAACCGAGGTTGTGCCTCCGCCTGTGTATTTGACGCTGCTAAACCAGATACTTCAGATGCGTCATAGACTTCAGAATCAGATGAACATCACGGTACAAATGCGTACCAACCCGTATAATTGAGAACCAACTGATATACTCCAAGTCTAGATAAACGTTTTAATGCAAAGAGGAACTAGACGATAGATTTGATTATTTTGACTGATAAACGCCCCCCCATTTGTAACCTAACGCCCCCCACTCTACAAATTTGCTCTCAGCACCCCCGGCATCCTTTGAATGCCCCTGTTGAGAAACCCTGCTCTAGAGTGAGACAGGCTGACAAAGACCCCCAGGGGGATAAAAAAGAATCTGAACTTGGTGGTAAGTGTTTAAAAGAATAAGAAGATCAGGTAACACTTTACAATAAGGTTCACATTATTGTTCACAATGGGTTTAACATTAGTTAACATGAACTAACAATGAACAATACTTTTACAGCATTTAATCTTTGTTAATGTTAATTTCAACATATAGTAAAAATAAATAAATAAATAAATAAATAAATAAATAAAAATAATCAAAAGTTGTATATGTTAACATTTGTTAATGCACTATAAACTAACATGAAGATCAGTTGATTTGTAGTTAAAAGTTTTGAAACACTTGACTGAAATGTTTCTAATGATCTTAAAAATCTTTTGATCTGATGGCGTATGCTTAAATGTTTGAAATTAGTTTTGTAGACAAAAATATAATTGTGCCACCATATTAATGTATTTCATTATAAAAATAAAATGTTATTTAAAAAAAAAAAAAAAAGTTTTTGAAATTGATGACTTGGACCAAATAATAAAGAAAAGCAGCCAATAAGTGCCCAACATAGATGGGAACTCCTTCAATACTGTTTAAAAAGCATCCCAGGGTGATACCTCAAGAAGTTGGTTGAGAAAATGTCAAGAGTACATGTCTGCAAATTCTAGGCAAAGGGTGATTACTTTTAAGATGCTAAAATATAAAACAGTTTTGATTTATTTTGGATTTTGTTTAGTCACAACATAATTCCCATAGTTCCATTTATGCTATTCCATAGTTTTGATGACTTTACTATTATTCTAAAATGTGAAAAATGTATGAGTAAGTGTTTCAAAACTTTTGACCAGTAGTGTAGATAGATAGATAGATAGATAGATAGATAAATAGATAGATTCTTCATTGTTGTTTATTTGCGGCACTGCAAGTGTCTGCTGTTTTTCTCAAAGTGTGAATTGGCCTAACACTTCAGGTATGAAAATAGATTGTTTTTCACCCACTGCGTACTAAAACACTCCCTGTACGGTATCTGACTCTATATGGAATTCAAAACAAGACCATTACATGGAATATAGATGACATCTGAGATTTGGTCCTTCCATTGTCAGACAGCAAGAACCCTGAAGTTAATGCGGGAGAGACCAGAATACATACAATTATTTTGATATCACTACAAGTAAATTGTCTCTGATTTACAACCCATGGCAATGGCACAATGGCATACTCATTATATCCAGACTGTTAGGCTTATCTAACTTTTTGCTCCTACTCACTCTGAGTGATCCTAATGTCAGCAAGTGAAAGAGTGACTGCCAATTCTCACCAAACTTTCTGCATTAGCATGTGGACTATTAATTTGTCTTTATACTGAAAGAAAAATTAATACTATTCATTTCATTGTGTGCATTTTAATATCAAAAATGTTTATGGTAAAGAAGAATCCTTGGGAGGAACCAAGACTTAAAGAGATAGTTCACCCAAAAATTTAAATTCTCATCATTTACTCACTCTTATGCCATCCCAGATTTGTGTGACTTTCTTTCTTCTGCAGAACACAAACAAAGATTTTTAGAAGAATATCTAAGCGCTGTAGGTCCATACAATGCAAGTGAATGGTGACCAGAACTCAGAAGGTCCAAAAAGGACATAAAGGCAGCATAAAGTAATCCATATGACTCCAGTGGTTTAATCCATGTCTTTAGAAGCAATATGATAGGTGTGGGTGAGAAACAGATCAATATTTAAGTCCCTTTTTAATTTAAATCTTCACCTTTGACCAGCCCCAAAAAGTAGGTGGCTTAATATGAAAATGAAAGTAACTTCCACACCATAATGTAGAACTGAAAGTGAAAGTGGAGTTTTATAGTAAAAAAGGACTTAAATATTGATATGTTTCTGGTATGAATTACGTTTATGCTGCATTTATGGGCTTTTTGGACCTTCAACAATCTGGTCACTGTTCACTTGCATTGTATGGAGCTACAGAGCTGAAATATTCTTCTAAAAATCTTTGTTTGGGTTCAGCAGAAGAAAGAAAGTCATACACATCTGGGATGGCAAGAGGGTGCGTGCATGCATATGTTAATTTAAACATACACTATATTGCCAAAAGTATTCGCTCATCTGCCTTTAGACGCATATGAACTTAAGTGACAACCCATTCTTAATCCATAGGGTTTAATATGACGTCGGCCCACCCTTTGCAGCTATAACAGCTTCAACTCTTCTGGGAAGGCTTTCCACAAGGTTTAGGAGTGTGTTTATGGGAATTTTTGACCATTCTTCCAGAAGCACATTTGTGAGGTCAGACACTGATGTTGGACGAGAAGGCCTGGCTCGCAGTCTTCGCTCTAATTCATCCCAAAGGTGCTCTATCGGGTTGAGGTCAGGACTCTGTGCAGGCCAGTCAAGTTCTTCCACACCAAACTCACTCATCCATGTCTTTATGGACCTTGCTTTGTGCACTGGTGCGCAGTCATGTTGGAACAGGAAGGGGCCATCCCCAAACTGTTCCCACAAAGTTGGGAGCATGGAATTGTCCAAAATCTCTTGGTATGCTGAAGCATTCAGAGTTCTTTTCACTGGAACTAAGGGGCCAAGCCCAGCTCCTGAAAAACAACCCCACACCATAATCCCCCTCCACCAAACTTCACAGTTGGCACAATGCAGTCAGACAAGTACCGTTCTCCTGGCAACCTCCAAACCCAGACTCATCCATCAGATTGCCAGATGGAGAAGCGTGATTCGTCACTCCAGAGAACGCGTCTCCACTGCTCTAGAGTCCAGTGGCGGCGTGCTTTACACCACTGCATCCGACGCTTTGCATTGCACTTGGTGATGTATGGCTTGGATGCAGCTGCTCGGCCATGAAAACCCATTCCATGAAGCTCTCTACGCACTGTTCTTGAGCTAATCTGAAGGCCACATGAACTGTGGAGGTCTGTAGCGATTGACTCTGCAGAAAGTTGGCAACCTCTGCGCATTACGCGCCTCAGCATCCGCTGACCCCGCTCTGTCATTTTACGTGGCCTACCACTTTGTGGCTGAGTTGCTGTCATTCCCAATCGCTTCCACTTTGTTATAATACCACTGACAGTTGACTGTGGAATATTTAGTAGCGAGGAAATTTCACAACTGGACTTGTTGCACAGGTGGCATCCTATCACAGTACCATGCTGGAATTCACTGAGCTCCTGAGAGCGGCCCATTCTTTCACAAATGTTTGTAGAAGCAGTCTGCATGCCTAGGTGCTTCATTTTATACACCTGTGGCCATGGAAGTGATTGGAACACCTGAATTCAAGTATTTGGATGGGTGAGCGAATACTTTTGGCAATATAGTGTATGTAATCCAGCCACATGGTATTACTGATAGTCCTCAAATGCTGTAAAAAATTTGTTAGTAATTTTAATGGTAAAAGAATGTAAAAATTCTACAGTAAAAAAAAAAAAAAACATTAATTGGTTAACGTGTAGTTACCTTAAAATATACGGTAACAAAATATGATATTTTTAACAAGACAATACATATTATTTTATGATTTTTTTGGATGCAAACAATATGATTTTACTATTTAATTAACATAAAAGAGTACATTATGTTTAACAAAAGAATACACGTACTTTTTACGGTAAACTATTGTTAAAATTATGGTGAAAAACAATAACCGGGTGTTCCCGTAAGTCCCTGCGTGATCTCACTTCATTATATTTTATGGGAATAGTCATGTTTCTTATTATTTTTACATCAGTTATGTACATTGGTGTGTTCTGTGTAATATTGTATGTATTTTAGTTAATGTTTATTGTATTATTTTAGTGTAACGTGTTACCCTGATGTTGTTTTGGGTTTACATGTGTATTAATTATTGCTCCAAGAAGGGCCACTCTTAAAAAGACTTTAAATCATCATGTGGCCGTTGTAGGTACTTAGGTGATTAACAATATATTTTAAAGTGAAAAGCAGACTTTATAGTTCCAGAAGGTTAGTATATCAAGTTTATTTCATTTTACACTATAAATGGCAGTGAACCGTCAAATATACAGGTATAAAATGTACATCCCTTAAAGCCTGAAACACCGTATTTTTTACAGCAAATTTCTTGCAACCACAGATGCTGATATTTTACCATAAATTTAACAGTTTTTTTCTTTTCTTTTTTCTCTGCATTAACTAATAAAAGGCATCGGCATGGTAATTTTAGTTCAATTTGTGTTTGAAAATATGTGGGCACTATAATAAAGAGGAGCAAGAAATTGCTGTTTTTAAATATTTGTTGCTTAACTACAGCAATTACAAGAATGCGTTTGGTTTTCAATATTTTCAATATGTGCGGTAATGCATATTGAGTTGACATTTCTGTGTAACTCTGTGGATAGCAGAAGGAATAACACTGTCATCTTATAGAGGGTTGTACTGTACAGTATGTTGCTATAAGGAGTCATCCTTAGAGTATATTTCTTATATTACTTCACAGCAGGGGTGTAAAGTATTTGAGTAAAAATACTTAAGTATTATTTTTTGGGATTTGTACTTTACTCAAGTCCAATTTAAACAGAATACTTAATTACATTTACAATGAAAAAATAGTACTTTTTACTCCTAAAATGTTTATTTAAACTTGAAAAGTACTCTTTACATTTTTGCAGATAATTTTCTTTCGTCTTACTGGACTGAAGCTGCATTTTCACTGCATCCGACAAATGACAGATGACAGACCAGGTCAGTTGTTTCAAATGGAGTGTCACACGGTGGCTGCCTGGAGTTCCGACCATCTGCAGAGGCAGAATCTGATTTGAGCTTCGGATATGTTGAAATATTTGTGCAACTATAGATCGTATGTGACCACCCACCTGAATGTGATGTATTCTTTCAGAACTATGAGAAACACTGATTTCTGCTCCCTATTTGCTGAATTATTATTGTTGTTGTTGTTGTTGTTGTTAGGCAACTATTAAGTATAATAATAACTATAAAACCAGCAATGATAATGATGATAATAATGATAATAAAAATAACAGAATTTGAGTAAATATTAATTATGAATTTTATTGAATTCATCCATCTGCTCAACAGCAACGTTTGGTAGCAAACCTCAGAAATCAATTCACAAACCAACAACATTGCTAACTTTCTTCAAAGCTTATTTAGATTTTTGTATTATTATCTTTCTCTATGTCTCAAGGGGCTGGGTGCTCTGACATCGCAATTCTTGAGTGCCTTCTCCCATGCAATGAATATTGTGTGACTGTGACAATGTTTTTGCAAAATAATATAATGCGGTTCATTACACATCTCAGGGAAGTTCTGAAGTTAAATGTTTATTGTGGGGCGCTAAAAGCAAGTGAAATTTTCTCCTGAGCAGATGAGGTTTTTAAGGTTAATGTTCTATCGAGATTTATATCAACAAAACCGACCTCTCTACCCTAAACCTTAAACCTAAACCTAACCGATAGTGTCAGAAAAAGCAAATGTGAGATGAAAATCAAAATTTCTGAAGCAACTACATTATTTTGTGGTGCCTCTATGACACTTTCAGCTCACGTGTCGACTTGCGTGCTCTTCAGGACTTGTACCCCAGTCCATTGTATTGCAAATCAGTTGAGCTTCACTGCAATTTGATCACACTAAAACAAGCTTGTAAATGTAGTTGGTTATGTAATGCAAACATTAAAATGAGTCATGTGCTATAGTAGAATTATTTATATGTCATAAGATAGTATTGTGTGAGGAACAGAGTGAAAAGTAAGTGTCTGCCGATAATCTACCGTTTTACATGTGATTTGTGTGAAAGTGAATAAAAGTCATTGTTGTTTTAACGCCTCTAGTGTTCATTTCACCAGGAAATTACTGTAATACGTACCACAGGCCACTTAAAAATCGTTTTGCAAAAATGTTGTTATTGTAACATGATTCTATGACCAGGTTGTAAATGCCACTGGGGGAGAAATCTGACAGTCGTCAGAGACAGTAAAATGGCGACTTAACCATCCAATCGAATTTAACAACATCCTCTCTCGCACAATCTCCTCTCTTGATTTCATTCTAGCTAGGAAAAAGTTACTTTTTTAATACTTAAATACAATTTACACTTTCACTCAAGTATGTTTTTGGATAGATACTTGGATGTTAATTGAGTAAAAGTTTCACTCAGTATCCATACTTTCACTTAAGTATAATTTCTGAGAAATGTTTACACCCCTGCTTCACAGAAATACTATTATAGTAGTAGTAAAATAGTAATTCAACTGGGAGTCATGTGAAAGGGAACCCAAACCCATTTCTCTCCACCACCTCGGTGCCACACACAGCGAACATTGAAAAGCAGGCAAAATGTTTTACTGAGACTCAAGATATTTGGCAAAGATCCATTTTCAGTGCATTAATCTATGTTGTCCTCTATATGACATAAAATGAAACAGGAACACCCACTTTTTTTAAAAGCTACTTTCTAAGTTTAGCAGAGTGCATTATAGCCTATTTTATTTGTATCTTCAGCACTCATTGACCAAGCCAAGAGTGCCATCTGCCCAATGCATTATGACAGCCTTTAATGTTTTCCCTGCAGCAACAACATTATACATTTATCATTTCAATCTCCTAGATGGACTGGGTCTTTTATCTTTTCTAAGAGAGAATCTCTATGGGCCACATCAGCACGTCAATGTCTTGAAACCAAGCACAAGAAAAGAGCAAATTTGTGGGACTTCCTTACATGAAAGGTTTTAAATGATGGATAACATGTATATCCACGTTTGTCACACATCATTGGCCATTCGCATTTTTAAAAATGTGAGCCAATTAGCAAAGCAATACATTTTCTACAAAAATAAATCAATAAAATTACCTGAAAAGAAAACCCTGCCAGCGGAAGTTTTAAGTCAGTCACATATATCCAAAGCCTTAAAGATACAACAGAAAATAAACATTCCCAAGGCATTAAGAAAAAAGACAAAACTAGGTAGAATAGTCCACTGAGTTGAAACTGAAGGGTTTTATTTAAAAAAAAAAAAAAAAAAAAGGAAATGCCTTCAAAATGGGATACTCAACACTCAACATTCTTTATAGTTTTATTGCTATTTTATCCTAAATATTCTCATAAATTAAGCTACTGTGGTGAGAAGTCCTGTAGCTGCTTTCACACATTAATGGGATTATTGAACAATAATCCCCATGTCATTTCTTCTCCATTGTTTCATAGTGTGTCCCAAAAGAGGATTTGTAATATGTGTAATACAATGTCTGTTATGTAATTAAGATTAATTGTAGTACCCTTCACATGTGCAGGACATCTCATGGGGAATGTATTACAAAAAGTAGAAAAAAGAAACAAATCTCTTGTCTAGTCATGTGTAAAGAGAATTCATGTTGAAATGTGTTTGTACAACAATGGTGAGAATGTGGAAGCAAGCTGCATCAACATGCATAACAGGAATTGTCTGTGTTTTTAGTATCTTGCAGTGTTTTCCAACATACACTCGGGAAGATGTTTCACACTCTACTTTTGTAGTAGCACAATGAAAACACTTCTTTCTCCAGGGAACATGCACCAGCTAGCTACCACAACAATAGCAAGAAAACACGAGCTTGTCACGAGTTTACTCACTGAAAGCAACATTATAAATACAATCAGCACTCTGTGCATCTGAAGAGTTGCCATGACAGGTTGTGCATGTCTAATTTATTATCTCTGCACTAAAATAAACAGACGTACATCTTTACTGAATATGTGCTTTGTAAAAAACGCTATGTTGTCTAGACAGGTGTTTCCAACTGTTAGTTTTCAACAGAATAGAGGAAGAGAGAGTCTTTCAGCCTTTTCTATTTAAAATCATGCAAGAACAAATTATCTAAGCTGTTTTAGCTAAGTGTTATCTGTTTGCAATCCATGTTGTTTGCTCTCCAATTACAATTAAGTGTCCAAACCGCTGAACCTTTCATATGCCATTAAGCAATGTCATCTTAATTAATCAGCAAATGGATGGCACCAGTGCTGTGGCCTACATTTAGATAATGTGCATGTTCCTATATCGTGCAGCATCCAGAGGTAACTAGTATTACTTTTTAAAGAATCACATAGAATTTTTGTATGTGAGCTAGGCATCTGCTTTTAAGAAATTAGAGAAGGATGGCTTTTAGCAAAATGGAGTGAGCTGACATTTGACCATGCAGACAAAAGAATTTGTGTTCCTTAAAATTTCACATTAATATGTAATCCTGCCTTGATCAATTTATGTTAGTCAACATAATCAAGGCAGCGAATTTAGTTGTAATTCAAAAAGCAAAGCAAAACAACTGAACTGTTCCCTTGCTTTTTAATTCTGAAATATAAATCTAAACACAGGAAGGCTTTTCCATTTCCATTTTCCTAAAAATCGCATGATAATAAAGCAGCTGACATACAAAATATGACTTGACACTTCAAAAGCTGTGGAGAGAAAAGTCAAAAGAATTTGAAATGCATATTTTTCTAAAACAGCAGGTTTTCTGTGAAGCATTATGCTTTGAGAGATCTGAAATTTTCAAGAAATACAAATAAATGTAATTGGTAACACTTTACAATAAGGTTCCATTTGTTAATATTAGTTATCAACATTAGTTAACATGAACTAACAATGAATAATTATCCTACAGAATTTATTAATCTTAGTTAATGTTAATTTTAACATGTAGAAATACATTAAAATCAAAAGTTGTATATGTAAACATAAGTTGGGCTAAAAACTAACATGATAAACAATAAACAATTGTATTTTTATTAACTAGCATTAACAAATATTAATAAAATGCATCTCCGTTAGAGTCACGTTGATATTTCATTAGTCACTATATCCAAGCTCTGTCAGTCTCCTGATTAACGCCGAGGAAATGAGAGGGTGTGAAAGGGAGAGGTGTGATTCTCAAAAATGTGCATCTCCCACACTGTCAGGTCACCCAAGAGCTCTGGTGGGCCATTAGATCTGGTGTCTGGCCTCAGCGCACACTGAGGATCTCATGTGAATGTAGAATTGCAGTATGCAGTGTGACTCACAAAAGAGCATAATGAATCCATAAGCTTAGGGATGTATTACACACCAGTATTTCTCAAGTGGTTTTGCTTTAGGACCCAGATTTGACATTGGACATAGTGGAAACCCAACAGAACCAAAACTGTTTATCATACAAAAGTAAACATAACTGTCTGTAAAATCAAACACTGAAATGTATTAATATTATAAAATACTGTAGTGTGTGATTGCACCCACAGCCTTTGATGTTAACAACAAAAGACATGGGAAGCGTAAGATCATACATTTGAAACACTGATGTAAGTAAATCCTACCTGAAAAAGGCTATGTATAGCCTTTTCAAGTGTCCTTGGGTTGCAACCCACAAACACAGTGTTTAAGAGAAGACATTTACATTTAATCAAAAGCAGAAGCAATTTCTTATGCAAAAAGACCACAAAAACATTTGAGTGACCACTTCTGCGGATTAAATTTTTACGGCAGTAGGTGGCAACAAATAGGTGTCTTTAGGTGATGCACATGATCAAACCAATAAAAAGTGAATGAGATCAATTTGTATACTTAAAAGATTAATTTAAAAACACTGACTCAAGTGAAGTGAAAACTTGACAAAAAGATGGAAGACACTGTACATAAAATACAGACTCATGTGCATCATACTAAGTAATGAACTACATCCACAGTGTTGTATGTTCTGAGCTGCTTACAAATGACAGTTTAAAACCTGTGAATCTAATAAGACAAACCACAAAACCAACATTCAAAGATAAGCCAGTTGACCTCCGTTATATAGAGTCAGGGTTGGCAAACAAAAAACTAACAATGACCAGCCAAACCACAGTGCGAAGCCATGTTTTCCATATTCACTGGCATAAATGGAGCTCATATTAGAAAATCGGAGATGGGCACTGTGACATGGAGGAGGCCATGGCAATGTCATTAGGATGGACGCCTGGCGCTGAGACCCCAGACAGCCATGAGGGGGATAAGGAGGAGCCGGGGAAGCCGACATCGCTGACAGAGGTGTTCTAGCTGGCTGAGGACCGGGTGGTAGGCGTGATCGGGAACCAGATTTCTTTTTCTTACCCTTCTTTTTTTTATTTTCTCTCTCTGGCTCCCCCGCTCTCTCTTTCTCTCTCCCTTCCCCTCCCCTCGTCCTGCTCATGTTCCCAGGAGGTGGGGAAGACCAGCCGGTGGCGGAACGGCAGGAAGGGCAACACCTTCCCTCCAGGAATGTGGGGGGAGTAAGTCAGGCTAGATGGTTCCTCGTCCTGAATCGGGCATTGGGGGTATGTGACAAGGAGGAGGGCATGGCCGGGCCGTAAGGATAGATGCCTGGTGCTGAGTTAACCCAATCAGCCGGGAGGGGGATAAGGAGGAGCCGAAGAAGCCAGTTCGAGAGAGAGAGAGATGCAAGTGGAGCTGTGTGTGTGTGTCAATGTTTGGTTGTGCTGAAAAGCAGTTTTTGTATTGTCTGATTAAAAGACTTTGTGATTGTTCACCCGGTTCCCGCCTGCTCCTTTCCAATAAGCAAGAGAAATTTTTGCCACAGGCACATATACTGGAAACCCCCTGATTTAGACAAGACAAAAAAAAAAAAAAAAAGAATATATACAGTATATATATATATATATATATATATATATATATATATATATATATATATATATATATATATATATATATATACATACACACAGTGCTGTGCAAAAGTCTCAGGCACATAAGATGCTTCACAAAAACATTTTTCTTAAGATGGTTATTTATATTTTCAGCTTTGGTGTGTCAATAGAAAATATATATTTTAGACTCCCAAACATTTCTTTTGCAAATAGAATAGAATAGAAGAACAGAGAGCCCTGCAACAGATGGCATGGTCCCATAGGAGCCCCCCACTGAATATTGAGTCAGTCTGGGATTACAAGAAGAGACAGAAGCAATTGAGACGGCTGAAATAGATAGAGGAACTGTGGCAAATTCTCCAAGAAGCTTGAAACATCCTATCTGCCAACAACAAAGAAAAACTGTATCCAGGTGTACCTAGGAGAATTGGTGCTGCTTTGAAGGCAAAGGTGGTCACACCAAATACTGATTTAGCTTTTTTTATGTTTACTGGACTTAATCGGAGTAAACTCTAGAGACTGTTGTTTTTGAAAATCCCAGGAGATCAGCAGTTACAGAAATACTCAAACCAGCTCATCTGGCGCCAACAATCATGCCACGGTCCAAATCACTGAGATAATTCCCCCCCCCCCATTCTAATGGTTGATGTGAACATTAACTGAAGCTCCTGACCCTTATCTGCATGATTTTATGCACTGCACTGCTGCCACACGATTGGCTGATTAGATAATAGCATGGATGATTGATGGTGCCAGACGGGCTGGTTTGAGTTTTCTGTAGCTGCTGATATCCTGGGATTTTCATGTACAACAGTCTCTACAATTTACTCCAAATTGTGCCAGAAACAAAAAACATCCAGTGAGGGGAAGTTCCTCCAAAATGGAAACATTTTGTTGATGAGAGCAATCAACAGAGAATGGCCAGACTGGTTTGAACTGACAAAGTCTACGGTAAAACAGATAACCGCTCTGTACAATTGTGGTGAGAAGAATAGCACTTCAGAATGCTATTGTGAGATGCGGGTTGTGTCACGGCTCCGGTGAGTTTGTTCTATGTTTTGTCATTTTCTCTCCCTCCTGTCTCACAGGCACAGCCTGAGACTAAACACATTGATTGTTCCCAGGGGAACGCCAATCATGCCACTGATTAGAGTGCTGAGCAACACCTGTTCTCCTCCAATTCACTCCCTTCTTAAGCCCATCGTGTTCTCAGTATCTTTGATAGATTGTTGTTTGATGTTGAGGACTAACCTCACTCTCTCTGCCTAGTTGGTCCTGTCTTGTATATCAGCTGGTCTTCCACAGAGGATACCTTGTCCCTGCCCGCGTGTCGGTTTGCACATCTCTGTTGGGTGTTGTTCTGCACCTCACTAGCTTCAATGGAGGATTCTATGAATCTGTTCCTGACTTCCACAACGCACACACTCATCCTACGAACACACTCTTCAAGGATTGCCTCTTGCGTGACTACGATGCGCACACCATTGGAGATCGCTTCCCGCTGCTGCAGAAGGTGTTGGGATTTTCTACATTCTTCAAACCAGTGACTGCTCATTATTATTGTTAATAAATCCTTTGAACTGTTCCTCTGCTCTTGGGTCTGTTTGTTTCTCTATCGCTCGTTACAGATTGGTGCTGTTCTGGTGGCACGAGGGGGACCTACACAATATTAGGAAGGTTGTGTTAAAGGTGCAATATGTAACAATTTTAATTTTTGGCCCATGTGTGAACAGCTTGTAACACAACTTAAAATGAGCCCTTTCCGGACTTCCTAGGTTGCTTATTAAAGCCTGTAGACTGATTTTCATGCGAAGGGAGCGGGTCGCTTTTGCCGGGAAAATCCAAAGGATGTGACATTTATGCATGCTCCTGAGAGCCTTGCCTCAGACAGTAATAGCTTCTCTTCCGCTATTCAACAGCATCAACAAACTGCAACACTAGGTAACATTATCTTAGAGATGGAATCCAGCAAACGTCCATCTCCCAGCACAACACCGACTCCTACACAAACCATAACCAAAAAAAATAAAAATAAAAAAATTATCTACTGAACCCAGTCTGGCTAAGCGGGAATGTGATCATGGTCGAGCCAAAACTAGAGTGAATATCAGCAGGGCATTTGATTCATGGAGGGACCTTCATTCGGTTTTGGGGTTCAAAACCGACCCTGAATTGGCGTTCTTCTTATTAGACAGGTAAGCTTACATAACTGCAAAGCATGTGAAATATAGTGCCATAAGGATTGATCTGTGTAATTTTAGCTAACTTGATCTTGCCTGCTAACGCTGACGAATTGCAAGCTAACTTGCTTTGTAACTTTCAAATAATTTCAACGATCTTCTCTTTATACTAAAAGTCAGGTATACAGAATAAATTTAAGCAAATACACTGGTTTCTTGATCATTGTACAACATATGGCATACAAAACATACAATAGTTCAACATAACTGCAGTGAAACAGTAAACTGTCTGGTATAGTTCGGTAGTGTGTAGCTGTATGTGTGTATCTGTATGCTATGTTAACTGATAAGTAGTTTTAGTTTAGTCTCAAAGTTTGTAGTAAAACAATCATAACTGTGTAATTTGAATCATGCTACCTCATCTGTCAGAATGATGCCGGTGAATCACGTTCAGCCTCTTTGTACGTTATGTCATTACTCGCTCACTCACTCGCATCCCTATGGAGTGTGTGCAGGAGCACGAGCAACAGGTAGCTGGCTGCAGTTCACTTAACGGTCACAGGTGTCATTAATAACAAGGGTTTCTGAATCTTACATACTGCACCTTTAATGTTGTGGCTAATCAGTATATATATATATATATATATATATATATATATATATATATATATATATATATTTAAGCAATATCACAAGAGCAAGAGTGTGATATGGCCCTACATCAGCACCGCTGTGACTACCTACAGCACTCGGCCTATGGCCGAATCACAGCAGTGCTGATTTAGGGCCATATAGCATGATAGCGAGTGTGATATTGCATATATACAACAGTTCAATGAACAAGTACATTTTTAAAAAATTAAGAAAAATTGAGTATGGTCACAAAAAACGCATTTGTGCATGAAACTACTTTCTTACGTGACGGATCAGAATCTGCCGTTGCTAGTTCAAACCAAATGATGCATACAAGCCTCTCAGAAATATCACTTCAGAACTACTAGTATCACAGCTTGGGCTGTTTTTAACGTTATTGGAGAAACAAAGATGTTTGTGTGTGTGTGTGTGTGTGTGTGTGTGCATGCGTGTGTGTGTGTGTGTGAGAGAGAGAGAGAGAGAGAGAGAGAGAGCGATGGAGCATGTGCGATCACCTGATGATGATGCTGTAGTGTGTTAGTCAGCTTTCTGAATATAATGTAATTTTGGTGAAATGCATCCTATTTTCTCAGTGGAAAAATAGCCATCCAAGCAGGGGTATTCCTCTCTATTTTGCGGTAGCTGGTGTGCAAGAGCCTTTCATTATAGAAACCGCAATCTCCTCCACCATTTTGTCTTTTCCAATGTGGAAAGTCCGGTAAGAGGTAAGTGCCTTAAGTTTGTGTAATTAATCAGTCTGTTGTGTCTCAGCTGTGATGAGCCTTAATGCTGAAGTTGTTAGTTTAAAGCATTTAAAGCTATTTCCTAGATTTAGTAGTGTAGTATTAATACGAATGATCATGACGTGCTGTTGAATATAAACACTGAGTGAAGCTGACTCACTTCACATCACCAACTGGCTCATATTACATGCAAAAATAGTCTTTTGCCTCCACCTGCTGGCTAAAATATTTAATGTCATAAAATTATATGTAAAGAGACAGATGGCTCTTAGCACATCTGCACTGCTTTTACACTTTAGTTTAGAACTGCACAAACACAAGCAGAGTTATACACACAGTGAAGTGTCCGAGTGCTGATGGTGTGAGACCATCACTACTCATGGAACATCTCTCGTCCAATCAGATTCGAGGACCGGAATTAACTGTTATATATACTAACTGTTGTATAATACTACAAGCAAAGCAATTGGTTTGACACAACTTGTCAAAACCAAAGCTTTTGACCACCAAAGATTCCGCTCCCAGCTATGCTCAGTAATTGATTTCACTCAATCTTCCCTGTTGAGGCTGTTTTTGTCACTGTTCCACCTTACAAGACTTTTACAAGAGAAAATCCCATTACTGTAATTATTTGCTGGGAGCAAAATGGAAATTTAACATATTTGTTTCTATTTTGTTGTTATTGTTATTTCCTAACTAATTGCATCCTGCCTTTGGCTTAATCAGTTAATTGTCTTCCCTCAATTATATCATGCAGCAAAGGCTGCGATTTATTTAAGAATAACAGGGTCTCAAGCAACACTTTCAATAAAGGTGCAATATGTAACATTCCCTATCTGTCACTCATTCGACGTTGTGTCGATGTAGTGACACTAGGGGTCACCCTTGGGAGCCCGAGACACCTCTGGTCTTTGATAAAAGGCCAATGAAAATTGGCGAGTGGTATTTGCACATATCCGGTGTGCACGGTCGTCATCACGACCACCGTCCACCGTTTTACCCTTGCAGGATTGGCGCTTTAGCGGCGGTCTCCCAACCCCTGCGTGCCCAGCTGTGGCACATATCCGCTCCCGATGTGACAGTCTCCACAGGTTGCGAGGACAGGCCTCTTCCTCCCCCATCCCAGGCTGTTCCGGGGCTGGTCACAAGGAGTCAGGTAAGTGCTTCGATGTCCCTAGACTCAGCACAGCCATGACATGGTGTGGCACCTCGAGCTCCGCCCCGCCACGAGGCCCCACCTCCAATGAGGTTGTCCCTTTGGTCCCCCTCGTGCAGAACTTGGATGTGTGGCTTGCGCTTTCCAACCAGTCACGATGGCTGGTCTGGACCGTCCGACTCGGCTACGTGATTCAGTTCGCCAAGCATACGCCCAGGTTCAGCGGTATCCACTTCACCTTGATGAAGGACGAAAACTCTGCTACCTTGTGAGCGGAGATCGCCACCCTCCTATGGAAGGGTGCGATAGAACCTGTCCCTCCGACCGAGATGAAGAAGGGGTTTTACAGCCCCTACTTCATTGTACCAAAAAAGGCGGTGGTTTGCGGCCAATCTTGGACCTGCGAGTATTGAACCGGGCTTTACACAGACTGCCGTTCAAGATGCTGACACAAAAACGCATTCTGGCGAGTGTCCGGCATCAAGATTGGTTCGCGGCGGTAGACCTGAAGGATGCGTACTTTCACGTCTCGATTCTACCTTGACACAGACCCTTCCTCCAGTTTGCATTCGAGGGTCGGGTGTATCAGTACAAGGTCCTGCCTTTCGGTCTGTCCTTGTCCTCTTGCATCTTCACGAAGGTCGCAGAGGCAGCTCTTGCCCCGTTAAGGGAGGTAGGCATTCACATCTCGATGATTGGCTAATCCTAGCTCACTCTCGGGATATGTTGTGTGCACACAGGGACTTGGTGCTCTCGCACCTCAGTCAATTAGGGCTTTGGGTCAACTGGGAAAAGAGCAAGCTCCTCCCGGTTCAGAGCATCTATTTTCTCGGTTTGGAGTTGGACTCAGTCTCATTGACAGCACGCCTCACGAACGAGCGCGCACAGTCGGTGCTGACCTGTTTGAAGGCGTTCAAACAGAAAACAGCGGTTCCACTGAAACTCTTTCAGAGGCTCCTGGGGCATATGGCATCCTCAGCAGTGGCCACCCCGCTCGGGTTGATGCATATGAGACCGCTTCAGCACTGGTTTCATGCCGGTCTGTCACCGTCTCTTCAGCCCTTGGACTGACCTCACATTTCTATGGGCAGGTGTTCCCCTAGAGTAGGTCTCCAGGTGCATCGTGGTCATGACAGATGCCTCCAAAACGGGCTGGGGTGCTGTTTGCAATGGGCACGCAGCCGCCGGCTTATGGACGGGCCCGCGGCTGCATTGACACATCAACTGCCTCGAGTTGTTGGCAATTCTGCTTGCCCTGCGAGGTTCCGGCCATTGATCCAGGGCAAGCACATGTTAGTTCGGACAGACAACATGTCAACGGTAGCATATGTCAACCACCAAGGCGGTCTGCGCTCTCGTTGTATGTCACAACTCGCCCACCGTCTCCTCCTCTGGAGTCAGCAGCACCTCAAGTCGCTGCGAGCCACTCACATCCCGGGCGACCTCAACACTGCAGCGGACGCATTGTCATGGCAGGTTACCCTCAGGGGAGAGTGGAGACTCCACCCTCAGGTGGTCCAGCTGATCTGGAGTCGATTCGGACAGGCACAGGTAGACCTGTTTGCCTCCCAAGAATCCTCCCACTGCCCACTCTGGTACGCCCTGACCTAGGAACCTCTCGGCATAGACGCGCTGGCACACAGCTGGCCCCCTGGCCTGTGCAAATATGCGTTTCCCCCAGTGAGCCTACTTGCACAGACTCTGTGCAAGGTCAGGGAGGACGAGGAGCAGGTCGTCCTGGTAGTACCCTACTGACACCCTACCTGCGGTGGTAGATACAATCACTCAGGCTATGGCCCCCTCTACGAGGCACCTATATGCCTTTAAGTGGCATCTGTTCGCTAAGTGGTGTTCTTCCCGATGGGAAGACCCCCAGAGATGCGCAGTCGGATCGGTGCTTTCCTTCCTGCAGGAGAGTTTGGAAGGGCGGTTGTCCCCTTCCACCTTGAAGGTGTATGTTGCTGCTATAGCAGCACACCACAACACAGTGGACGGTAAGTCCTTAGGGAAGCATGACCTGATCATCAGGTTCCTGAGAGGCGCCAGGAGGCTGAACCCCTCCAGACCGCACCTCATTCCCACATGGGACCTCTCTGTAGTTCTTCAGGGTCTACAGAGAGCCCCCTTTGAGCCTTTGCAGTAAGCTGAGCTTAAGGAACTCTCCTTGAAGACTGCCCTCCTGTCTGCACTCACTTCCATCAAGAGGGTAGGAGACCTGCAGTTGTTCTCTGTCAGCAAAACGTGCCTGGAGTTCGGTCTGGGCTACTCTCACGTGATCGGTCTATGTGCCCAAGGTTCCTACGACCCCTTTTAGGGACCAGGTGGTGAACCTGCGAGCGCCGCCCCAGGAGGAGGCAGACCCAGCCCTGCCGTTGCTGTGTCCGGTGCGTGCTTTACACATCTATTTGGATCACATGCAGAGCTTTAGGATCTCTGAGCAGCTCTTTGTCTGCTTTGATGCACAGCAGAAAGGAAGCGCTGTCTCCAAGCAGAGGATCGCCCACTGGCTCATTGACACCATAACTATGGCATATCACGCACAGGACGTGCCGCCCCCCGTAGGGCTACGAGCCCATTCTACCAGGAGTGTAGCGGCCTCCTGGGCCCTGGCCAGGGGTGCCTCTCTAACAGACATTTGCAGAGCAGCAGGCTGGGCAACACCCAACACCTTTGCGAGGTTCTACAACCTCCGGGTGGAACTGGTTTCATCCCAGGTAGTGGCACGCAATACAAGCGGATAAGCCCAGGATAGCTGGCCGGGTGTATTGCTTGCACGTAGTGCCTTTCACCTCATCTGAGCTGAAGACGTGCACCATAAATTCCCAGTAGTGTTCACAAACTATGTTCCCTGGTTGACTTCCTCCGAGCCCTGAGGGAGTCGAGTTTTCAGAGAGACTCGCTGCTGGCCCAGTACATGTGCTAACTAAGAGCCCTGTTCTGGGTAGTTGCTCCGCATGTGGGGGTTCCCTGTAAGGTAACGCCATGTGATATATATCTTCCGCTAATTTGTTTCCCTGTTGGCAAACTGCGTCTTCCTTGGGCAGAGCCCCCTCTGCCACAGTCTCCATGTTTGTAGTAACTCCTCCCCGTTCGGTAGGATCTACCATGAGACTTCTCCACATGACATACTTCTGACATAGTTCAACAAGACCATGTGACGTATTTTCCACTTAAATATCCCCCCTTCTCTCTGTGTGAGGTGTGGTCTCCGCGGTGTCCTCCCCTTGGGAGGGACACCCCCCGACTAGACCTGGTCAGTCCAGTCAAATATTCACCCTTTTTTTTAGGGAGTGGGAAAAAAAGAAGGGGAAAAGAGGCCATGACTGGGCTAGCCTGTTTCTATCTTTTGGGTAGTCGACCGTTCGACACTCATAACAGCGTTGGGGGAGGTTACGTGTTGGCCTGGTGTGCTGGCTACGAGGCACACAGTTGTCTACTGATCACACACCGCCAGTTCACCTAACACAGTTCAGCCAGTTGCGGCGTTTTTTTATAGGGACACAACGTAGGTTACGCAAGTAACCATGACGTTTTTCATGTAATATTCACCTTTTTTTGCCAATGTTTGAATGGCTTGTAATGCAACTTAAAAAATGAGCCCTTCCCAGACTTCCTATTTGCCTATTAAAGCCTGTAGGCTGATTTTCATGCGAAGGGAGCGGGTCACTTTTGCTGGGAAAATCGAAAGGATGTGACATTTATGCACGCTCCCGAGAGCCTTGCCTCAGTACTTCCGCTATTAAATAGTGTCAACAGACAGTCTGCAACACTAAGTAATGTTATCTTAGAGATGGAATCCAGCAAACTCGGAGTAAGCCAAAAAAAAAAAAAAAAAAAAAAATGTATCTACTGAATCCAGTCTGGCTAAGCAGGAACATGATCGTGGTTGAGCGAAAACTAGAGTGAACATCGGCTGGGCATTTGATTTCTGGAGGGATCTTCGTTCGGTTTTAGGGATCAAAACTGACCCTGAATTGTTGTTCTTCTTATTGGACAGGTAAGCTTACATAACCGCAAAGCATGTGAAATATAGTGCCATAAGGATTGATCTGTGTAATTTTAGCTAACTCGATCTTGCCTGCTAACGCTGACGAATTGCAAGCTACCATGCATCGTAAATTTCAAATACTAAAAGTCAGGTATGCTGATTCACAGTAACTGACATAATGTTAATCAGTAATTATTCAGCAAGGTAAACTATAATAACACATGAAATGAATGCTAGACAATGTTCAAGATAATGCAAAAAGCTCCATTCATTAGTGTAACGTCACTTGGTTATACAGGAAATATATACATTCTATTATTATACAACAATAGCACAACGATATATCAAAATGACAGATGTGATGGAATCACATCAATACTGAATTGTGTCAACATATTTATAATGTAGAGTCTATTTTATAAACAGCCACTGTCATCATCCACCAAATTTAGCTAACAGCTATTGATCAAGCTGGCTAGCTAACTAATGTCGACATAGGCTATCGTATAAATGTAGTCAATGTATCATGCAAAGAAAAGTGATTACTTCAAACTACAGTCTTGCATAGTCAGACCTATATCCACACTTTGTTTTATCCCTGTTCCAGCACTGGAGAGTCAAATATAATATACAGTCTCAAAGTTTGTAGTAAAACAATCATAACTGTGTAATTTTAATTATACTGCCTCATCTGTCATCATGATTCCGGCGAATCACGTTCAGTATCTTTGTTTTGGTTGATGCTCGTGTCCCTATGGAGTGTGTGCACACGATCACGAGTAACAGGCAGCTGCAGTTCACTTTAACAGCCACTGGTGTCATTAATAACAAGGGTTTCTGAATCTTACATACTGCACCTTTAAGAGAAAAGGGATGTTTCAAATACACTTCTGTTTCATTTTGACAAAACACATTGCTTATTTGCTCTCAGTGAACTGGGAAATGAAATTACACATGTACATTTTAGGTTATACATGCCAAATATGGGAGGCCATCAATGCACAGGGAATTAGAACATTTTTGTTTTTTAATAATTTTATCCTGTACTTTTGGATGCCTTCCACCATTGCTTTAAACGAGCAGTGGGTTGTACATTGCCTGTTCAGGTTTTATCTTTCACACACTTCAGACACTTTATCTTAGAATACCATCCTTTAATTATTAATGTTGACTGTCCAAATCCTTAATATTTTAAGGCCTCTGCATGAACAAGGCTTAACTAGATCACTGAAATACACACAATCTATCAGACCGAGTGTCTGGTTGAGATGCAATTAAAGGTTATAACAGTACAACAATTACATCGAAAACACATGGCTGGAAAGTCCTCGACTTTTCATTTGAAATTTAAATAGATTGAAATTTAGTTAAAATGTTAACTGAATTAGCTTCAAAAATTTAAGTATATTTCAGCATATACCACAACAGTTCTAATTTAATCATCAAACAATCACACCTGGAAAAGATGCCAATCTAGGCTGGCACCTGGCCATGACACTTCAATTCTCATGGCATGCCATTCGTTGCCACCAAAGTGTAATGATCTCTGGGCAAAGGGTTTAAAGGAATGTTCCAGGTTCAATACAAGTTAAGCTAAATCTGCTAAGCTAAAAGGTTTAGGGGGATGAGTGTAATGGGAGCCAGCTGATAGATAACTGTGCAATGTGTATAAACCTCACTCTCCTGACCTCAAGAGGTACGCTAGTGGCTGTAGCCTTTACCCTCCTTGTTAGCGCACCCGCCTCCCATACTGGAGACACCAGTTTGAGTCCCGTACGGAGCGGGTAGAACAGGAGCGTTACACTAATCAAAATCAATTTGTTTTTTTGAATCAATTACCATGTTCTTATAGCTGAAGTATGTAATTTTTGTGATTGTTAAAATATTTTTCCTATCTCAGCTTAATATGCAGATATTATTATATTGATGATACGAGTTTCTCTGTGTTCCACCGAACACGCTAACGGATTCGAAGGAGACTGCCGAGCAGTCTGCGTCTTCCTCTATTTGCCTGCAGAAGCGAAGAAGATTTATAGTTGTAAGTCAGGAGTTTATTGACTGCATTGTGTTGATTATTAATTGATATTACTGCATCAATAAACTTTGTTATATTTCAAACAGAAGGGTTTTTGTTTGTTTTGCATACACCTGTGTGAAGGGCTGGCAGGGGATGTCAGTGCTCGGATTCAAGCCTTCATTGTTTTCCTTTTGAATGTCGATGTTCTCCGGACGTCGACCTTCCTAAGAGAACAATCCTATATTGAGACTGTTATACTGTCTGGTTATTAGTCCATGATTCCAGGGTGGTGCCCCGGCGATATTAATCCTTATTAATATTCAATTGATTTTGATAATTGATAATTATCTTTGATGCTTGTTGATTTGAAGGATAAATAAGCTAGTGTTAATTCTAGTCAATGTTCCATTGATTTTAATAATTAAAGATTATCTGTGATAATATTTAATTGAATTTGATAATTGATGGTTATCTTTGATGATTGTTGATTTAAAGGATTAAAAAGCTAACACTGATTCTAATCAATGTTCTATTGATTAGAATAATTGATAATTATCTTTGATAATTATTAATTATTGCTAATAACCAAACCCGTTCCTGTATGTAGTGCACAACACCTATGTGTATTCCATTTTGATGGTGAAACTGACATTTGTAGCCCCCAGGCACCAATTTGATTAAACATTCTTAACATGTATGATAATCAGTTAAAGTGTGAAACAAACAAATTCATTCTCATTTACTAGCAAACCTGACTTGCAGAGTCCTTTGAGAGGGAAGGTTATTATGCAATTACAATCATTAAGATCTTATCACACTGGAGAGACAAAATACTTTATTCAATGTCTTTTATTAATTTCTCAACCTCAGGACAGGCCTCTGCAGTGAACTTATCATCTCAGCTGTCATTAATTAGATCCCTGTATAGTTGGAGAAATTAAATAATTTGGCCTGACTTTTGATTAAGCATAATTCTATTATTGCTCTGTTCCAAAACCAACAAAGGCAGCATTTAAAAAAAATTGTTCACCCAAAAATGAAAATTCTGTCATCATTTGCTCACCCTCATGCCATTCCAGATGTGTATGACTTTCTTTTGTCTACAGAACACAATTGAAGATTTTTAGAAGAATATCTCAGCTCTCTAGGTCCATACAATGCAAGTGAATGGTGACCAAAATTTTGAAGTTCAAAAGAGCACATAGGCAGCATAAAAGTAATCCATACAAATCCAGTGTTTTAATTCATGTCTTCTGAAGTGATCCAGTCGGTTTGGATGAGAACAGACCAACTCATTTATCACTATAAATCATAACATCTGCTGTCTCCTGGGCATTCATGATTTCAAGCTCGATTACACTTCCTAGCACCATCTAGCACTTTGAGCATGCGTCAAGCCCTAGAAAGTGTAATCGAGATTGAAATCATGATCGTGTCTAGAGACTGCAATGGCAAAATGTACAGTGAAAAAGGAGTTATATTTTGGTCTTCTTACCCAAAATCGATTAGATCACTTTTTTCATTCATTGAAAGTTAATGGTGATTGAGATATAGCATTCGGCTTAACATCTCATTTTGTGTTCCACTGAGGAAAGATAGCCGTACGAGTAGGCAGCCATGCAGCTCTGGCAGCTACGCTTTGGAACAGAGCTTATTTGTATGCAACTGGCTCCTACTTTCAAGGCAAAAGAGCACTCTAATTCCCAACTTGTATTAAGATAAAATTTAGGAAATTAGAAATTTGAGATTACACCTGCAGATTATATCATTGCTATTCAGAAACAATACATAAAGTGTAATAATTCTAGAGCATGAAATCAAAAGCAGCAATTGAGAACTTTGTTGGCAAAGCTTTCTGTTCTCCTGACAGGGCTGAGTGGTTTGGATTAATGCTGGATGAGACCCTTATCCTCACTAATAGCTCTCTCTGTTTTAAGTGAATGAGGATTTTCCTTTTAAAATGCATGAGTGGTGGGTGTGTAAAAGTCATTGTGGCAATCAAGAATTCATTTTATCTGTACAAACTGGCAACATCCAAATCACCCTAAATTGTGAAACCATGCCTGTTAGAAAATAAATCACATCTTAGAGGATAGTCCGCAAAAGTCATGAATCTTTGTGGTCCTCCTCAAACACGATGGGAAGGAGGTGTTGACAGCATAATGAGACACTTTATGCATGTAGTGTATTATTTGTTTTAACAAAACAAACAAATTGGGTATAATCCTATCAATTTTAGCATAAAAAACAAACAAAAAAATTAAATAAAAGATTTTCTTCAGGGATTTCTCAGAGGGATTATCTTTTAGGGATTTTGTGCTTTTTCTGTTCATAGGCAGGTGAGGTGAGACTGGGAGCATTGTAACACCTTTTGTTTCAATGTCCCTAACTTTTTTCTTTTTGCTCTATATGTGCATGTGTTTTAAACTTTGATATGATATTATTTATCTGTAACAAATTAAAGTAGTTTAGAAATCTACTACTTCCCTAGATAGAAATCTACTATCTATTATAGCACTGTATAATAATAAAAATAATTAATTTGTGGCCCCCTTAGAAGTTCACTGATGCCCCCATAGGTCCTGGCCCCATGGTTGAGAACCACATCATTTATATTTTTTTCTTAGAGACTTCTACAGTTTCTACTGTCACCTCAGGAGTGTGGTGGGCATGTACAATATGATTGTGATTTCACTCCTCTAGCTAATTTTGAATTGGTGAAACTGATGGTGTAACAACTCACCCCATGTTACAACACTCCCTGCTCTCCAATATAAAACATTTCCTTTTATAGCTGTCATGCCTGATCTAAAACTGTTGATTACATCAGTTTGAATATAGCTGCCGCTGCCACTTCCATGTCTGTTCGGATATCCCCGAATGTATTAGGACCAGTGATATTTAATCCATTATAAGAATGTGTAAATCTTTTTTGTGATTAAATGTTCAAATATAAATTAAAGGAGCAGTCATAGCACTGGGTTTTGTGTAGAGATTGTGAAATGTTATATAATTAACAGAGAAGCTATATATATATATATATATATATATATATATATATATATATATATATATATATATATATTTATTATTATTTTTCTTCTCATATAGGCAATAAAATACCCTCTCCTGACCGTTATGAATGAAAATTCAAGGAGTGGGTGTTACACCTCAGGGACACAGTTCAGGCCTTCTACAATGCACTTCCCAGTCATATTTAATTTCTTAACTACAATATTCATGAATGAATGTAGTGAGTAGATGAACTGTGACAGGTTGACTGTTGTGGTGCTGCAGTGGAGATGTTTGGGGACTTTGCTGTTTTTCTCACCGCTTTTTTCTGCATGATTGTTGCAGACATGAATAATGCCTCTCATTCTCTCTCTCTCTCTCTCTCTCTCTCTCTCTCTTTAAACAATCTCTCACACTGATTATCATATCTTTTTTCATAAGTAGATCACAGTGACTGCTGAAATGCTTAGTTCCTTGGGGACAGTTGAAGAAGTTTATTTTGGATAATGTTTTTGCCCTCCTGACCTCTAGATTTTGCAAACTGTTCTTAGACTCCTTTGTGTGTGCGTGTTGTGACTTCGGAGTGTATGTGTTTTTTTTTTCTCGGCTGAGAAATGTGGTTTTCTAGCTGGCTGCAAGCCTTTATAGGCGTGTCCTAGTTGTCTAGAAGAAGCTGTTTTGTTGACAGCGATAGCATATGTCACTTTTATTGAGCTTTAATCTTGAGTGGCAGCCGACTTTGTCACTCCAAACCACATGGCCTGTACTCACAGCATCTCCCCTGTGTGATAATGCTGGAAAACAAGACACAATGTCATTGAAGAGTTACAGTGTAAACAGAATGAATGGGGAGGGAAGATAACCAGCGTGTGTTTGTTTCCTGGTGCCGACACTACAGGCAGTGATCTTCTGAAAACATGACTAACCTAAATTCAGTGTCACATATGTCATATATTGCTCTCAGGACCAAATTTATGCTGAAAATCATCATAAGTAATCATTTGAAATCATATGCAGTTTCAGGAAGGGGGAAGAATAATGTCTTTCCCAAGGTTTGAGAAATTATTCTCTCACTGTTCTTTTGTGAATGAGATTTAAAAAAAAGTGGAGAAAAAAAAGAAAGAAAAAAACTTAGATACCAAAGTATGTCAGAACAGAGGTGAGGAAGCTAATAAGTGAACTCACTGCCATTTGCCTACATACTGTAGGCAGAAGTGTCCTAATGGTACATGGAACCTCAGAACTGACTGATTTGGAACACTATACATAGACAGTAACTTTGTCCATGTGTCTCAATCAGCTCTCTAGCTCCTATGTCGTGAATTAATATATCGTGAACATGAATTCGGGAACCTGGCATAGGGTGCTGATCCTCTGAACATTGGGACACTTATGACTCAATCATCTGCAACACGATTACAATGTCACGAATCAGCATTATTGCTGTAAAAACGACACTTTTGTGCAGTTTTGTAGCAGATATTCAAACATGTAGTTTTATTATGAAAGATAAATGATATAAAGAACTAAAAATATAAAGGAGTGTATTTGTAACTTTCTTCTAACAACATGAATACATTTAAAAGATTGTTTCACTTTTATGGTCATTATGGATGAAATACATTACAAACAACATCTCTTTTAAAGAGAAAATAAGGCTTTGACTTCAAAGTTTTACACTTGTGCTCATCTTCTAACAATTTGAAAAACTTCAGAAGACTTCTTAGAAAAATCGAGTTTATGGCAAATTTGCGGCAAACTTGACGTGAATTCGCTACTGATTATTTTCATATGCAACTGAGCTTGCGGCAAACTTGCGGAAAATTGTCCATTGTTGCCAAAGGTGTATTGCAAGTTCACCTCTACCAGTGAAGAGCTTCAAACTTCTAGCAAACATTTGTGGCGAATCACAAGCTCATTTGCATGTGAAAATAATGAGTGGCAAACTCCTTTCTCACTGTACATCTTGACAAAAGTCTCTTGGCGATCATGATTTTAAGCTCTGTTACACTTCCTATAGCGCCATCTAGTGCTCTGCGCATTCTTCAAGCACTAGGAAATGTAATCGAGTTTTAAATCATGATCGTGCCTTGAGACAGCAATAGCAAAATGTACTGTGAAAAAGGAGTTATATTTTGGTCTCTTCTCACCCAGAACCAACTGGATCGCTTCAGAAGACATTGATTCAGAAGACACTGAAGTCATATAGATTACTTTCATGCTGACTTTATCTCCTTTTTGGAGCTTCAAAGGCCTGATCACAATTCACTTGCATTGTATGGACCTACAGAGGCGAGATTTCTTCTAGAAATCTTTGTTTGTGTTCAGCAAAAGAAAGATAGTCATACACGTCTTAGATGGTAAGTAAATGATGAGAGAATTTAGATTTTTGGGTGAACTATCCTTTAATTTGCCCAAAATTGGCTGTTTTAGGAGGCTTGGGATAATTAATTAATTGAAGAGTTAGTTTGCCAAAAAAATTTACATTCTCTCATTCAGTCACATCAGTCACCATTCAGTTTCATTCTGTAGAAAAAAAGGTGCAATGGAAGTGAATAGTGACTGAGGCTGTCAGACCCTAACATTCTGCCTAGCATCTCCCTTTGTCTTTCCAAAGAATACATAATGCCATACGGGTTTGAAACAACATGAAGATGAGCAAGTTTGGGTGAACTATCCTTTAAGCTGCATACCTTTTGGCCATTATATTGGGGATACGCCTATGATGCCTTAAAATGCTGCTACACTAGGTTTTGGAACACAGCAATAGCATCAAATAATGTTTTAGTGTATTTCCCTTTCAATCTTTTTATCTGTTTTGTTCATGCTTTCTCCCTGTCTCTCTTTTTTTGACCTCGTTTTATGCTGTATTTCAGTGCTGTACTATTATCTGTTCTCGGCACCCCATAAACACTGAGTATACAGCACCCACTTTGCCTAGAGAGCCCTGTGGATCCCATCATTGTTTTACCTCAACTTTAAAATGCATTTATTCATAACAGCCTGTTTTGCATAGTGCCACAAGAAATGATTGAAAATGAGTCTGTTTACTGTGCTGCTCTGAGGTGAAGATTATGGAAATGTTTAGAGTTTTATCCTAGGAACATGTAATAAAATCTTCACCTACCTCATAGTCTCTACCTTAGTAATGCTAGTCTGAAGTGCAAAGCACTTGAAAATTTTATATATTTCCTCTGTTTAGGGCCAGAAAACCCTAGGCATGTTTGAGAGAGTGACACGAAGAAATACCAAAAACGTTATTATTAAGAAGAAAAAAAAAAAGAGAGAAAAAGAGTACTAAACTTGTTCAAGGCAATGACATTTAACAGCATTGGCGATCCCTAACAGTCATAATCTGCAACCGTTTAGTAAAAAGAAGCATCATTTCAGTTGGCAAAAAAGCTGAGAGCCTGAGACTATGATTATCTAACACTGCTTCATTCCTATTTCATTTGTGAGGAAGATCTAAAGGATGTTAGCAAACGTCAACAGTTAAACCCAATTAAACTTGCATTATGTTTAATTAGCAGAAAGATTACTGATGTAGTGCACCTTAGACTGAGATCAAAGAAAACTTATCCTTCCATGAATCGCCATAGCTGGTTGTAAATTCTTCTTTGATATACCATTACACGTAACTTCTTTTACTTAATTTACTAATTCTTTACAAATTCCTAACAATGTTACATTCAAAATATATAAATAATTTTAGGTTGAATTTATCCATAAGAACTTTCAGCACATTTCACATCTTTGATCACTAACTAAAAAATGTTTGAAAATTTTTGTCCTTTAATTTATGTTTATAGAAACATATTTTATGTAATGAAATGCTGGAATCTTGCATTGGTGATTTTACCCTTTAAGGTTTTCATTTGATCACTGATTTACAGTATATACTGATTTAAAAAAAAAAAAAATGTTAAATAGGGTCTTGTCTGAGTACAAATCTTCTTGATATATGGTGGAATATGAAATCAATCTCTCGAAAAGAGTAAATCTGCCATACTATATAATCTT
The DNA here is from genome assembly GCF_019703515.2 of Myxocyprinus asiaticus. Classification (NCBI taxonomy): domain Eukaryota; kingdom Metazoa; phylum Chordata; class Actinopteri; order Cypriniformes; family Catostomidae; genus Myxocyprinus; species Myxocyprinus asiaticus. The sequence continues at coordinate 22,315,258 of NC_059375.1, read as the reverse complement.
TTTTTTTTTTTTTTTCATAAGTCCCACTTACTGTAAAATAATTTAGTATTGTATGGCCATTTCCACCTTCTCTCTGAATCTTAGAATTAAAAATGATGTTTTTGCTGCTGTGCTTTTAAGTAGATGCTCTCTACAAACAAGCCATTTTTCCAGCTTAGTCCCAATATATATATATATATATATATATATATATATATATATATATATATATATATATATATATATATATATATTTTAACTTAGTTTCTAATCCACTCATATAAAGAGAGATTGTGTTTTTCCACTATAACTACAAGTCTCTTGTCTCATGCTGTAAAGGGCTACCAATTATTTTAGTCCCCTTTAACTTTTCTTTTCCAAATGAGAACACCAAATTAATGCATTCTCACACAGGTTGAAAAAGAAACATTAGGCATTTTTCCAACTTTGGGCCAAACAGTTCTTTTTGTGGAACAGTACCGTTTCCACACTAATCCAGGCTCATTGGCATGGTTATGGTATCTTATTCTATTGTGGTGCTGCGAAATCAGGATTAGAATGGACTAACTGAGGAAGTGACCAATCGATAGTCAATTGGTCACATTGAATATGGTTAACTCACCATGCTAAGAAATCCAGGCCCAGAATGGTTTGTAATCCTACCACATCAAGTGGAAATGCTACTGCAACCATTACTCAGCTGTTTGGTCTAATGGTGGAAAAGCACTTATTGTTCTTTAATGTTATTTAACAAATTAATTACACATTAGTTTTTGCACTGATTTATGAAGTAATTAATCAAAGTACAGTAATACTACACAAAGTGACATAAAAGTTAAAGACTTTCAGAATCTATTTTCAACATAAAAAATATGCCAGGACCAAATCTAAAAAGAAAAGGGATAACTCATTCTGGCTGTTGTTCATATATAGAATAAAAATGATACAGGATTTAGAGATTTAAATGTAATATGAATTCCACATCTACTGTATCTATACAGTATTTCAGTCAGGACCACTTCTGTCCAATGAATACTTGATTTGAATACTTGCATGGACAGAGCAGGGTGTGCAGCAAATAAAACCCTCCAGGGGTAACAGAACAGGTCCAGCAGAAATATTACAACATTGTAAATTTTTTTAAACATTTCTGACAGTGTAATGTGGAACAATACTTCACGCATTATAGATTAAATGGACACTTAAAGAACTTCAAATACTGTATATCAAGTTGATAAATCAAGAACAAGGTGCAATAACACACTGAAGATAAGAATTACAAACTGGCAAACAATTGTAGTCTTGAACACAAGTCAAGAACACAAGACAGATGAAGAGAAAAAATAAAAGGCAAAGCTGCCATACAAGACATGGTGCAGGGGATGGAGGAGGGTGTTAAGTGCAGCTTGAATCCATGCAATTGGAAAGGCAGCTAAGGCAATGTATGAATGGAGGACTTAAATAGGACTATTCTGATAAGAGTGTGAACTGTACTGGTAAACGTCATGACCAGCTGAGCGTCAGCTGATTGCAAGCTTGACTCACGTGACCTGCCTGAACTGACGCTATGTTTGATTTCAATCATAGCACTTCCGTCAAATGAATACTTGACTTGAATACTTGAATGAATACTTTATTCACTTATAGACATTTAAAGCAATCTGGTGGTGTTGCCGGTATGGTTCTGTTCTGGGCAAAATTTCCACCTATCCATGCAGCCATGCATGGACAGAGCAGGGAGTGCAGCAAATAATAACGCTCTGATAAGCTTTTGAATTTTATTGGTAGACGTCATGTTCAGCTGAGTGTCAGCTGATTGCGGGCTTGACTCATGTGGCCTGCCTGAGCTGACTCTATGCTTGATGAATACTAGTGACTAGTGACTAGGGTCCTTTCTGCACCTAACACTCTACCTTTTGAAATATTCACTTGATCACAGCCATGCACATGCATGCAAAGTGTTCATTTGGTGAGAAAAACTTTGCCCATACATAACCACTTTCCTGTTAGCCTTTTGTTAACCTCAAAGTCACCTAATGGCTAGTAAGTTGTTATTGATTTTGGACAACAATGGCCCATTATTGAAACTCTGTGACATAGTCTGTATTTGTGAGTGGAGAGTGATTGCATTTTAGATAAACACTGTAAGTGACTGTCTTGCAAGTTGTATGAGAGGTGCTGGGGTTAAACCTTGGAACATTGCAGATTGGTATCTTCACTGTGAATTTAAGTGGAAATAAGTTCTCAAGAGACTCAAAGAAAACAACTGCACAAAAGAGAGAGTATCAGCGGGAGCCATGAGCATCATGAGTGAAGATGGCCTTTGCCACAGATTTAAGATGAAAGACAAACACTGGCTGAGCTCAAATGAAGTGTCAAATCCACGTAAACCACAGAGCCTTATAAACAAGGACAGCACTGAAGAGTTTTACTCCAAGTTTTCAGAAGTTTTTCTCAAAGTTAACTATCATTTAGAACAGTGGTTGAGAAGCACTGATTTAGAAAAAAATATATTGACGGGAATCAGTTTAACAGGATTCTGACAATATGTTTGATATCTAAGGAGCAAGGGGGTACAAATTTATTGGCTTTTAGATATGTTGTATAATGAACCACTAGCTAGTAATGAGTTTTAGCCCCATGTTCTCCAGGACTTTGCTGCTTTGGCCCCAATGCAAGAGATTGCCCTTGTCTTCAGTTCTCCAGACTGTTCTCTGGCCTTATAACATACTTGTGTATTCAGTCAAGACAGCCAGTGCCCAGTATGAGAGGATGGACATTCTGGCCAGACCAGTCTGATCATGCTAATGTGGCATCTGTTAACGGCATGATTTGGAACACACAGCAGACTCACCACAGACCGCGAGCCACGACTGGTTTGCTTACTTCACAAAAGAAGTATCAAAAAAACATTTCATTCTTCCTTCTCGTCAGTGTAGGAATGCACCCGACTGCAGAGACATAACCAGAATTTCCCAAAGCATGAGAATAATAACAGTTACTCCATACGTAAACATGGATGTTTGCCGGCTCTCGGGCTGTTTAGGATTCCTCTCAGCGTGCAGCTCTCAGATTTGTCATTGTCAACACATTTTATGACAGATGCGAGTAAAAACTCATTATGGATGGGCCATCGAAAGGTTATGAAGTTTCTTGTTGATATGCCAGACAGTCTTCCTCGGCCCAGGAGTTTTTAGAGATTAAATTTGTATGTGGAAAAAAATAGCGTGAGGAAAAGGCGTGAAGATATTTCCTGCTCTTGTCTGTGGTGCAAACATGCATAGAGATAACGCACCTCTCATGCATTAATGGATGCTTTACAGACAAGAGATGAGATGTAAATCAATGCATCAATGGTTCCCGCTAAATCAGAGCTGTCGCAAAGTGTTATCTTACTGCTGACAGAAAGGAGTTTGATAGCTCCGCTGGAAACCAAGAGAATGTCAAGGGGGCATATTTTCTTTACTCTGTCTGTAAAATCAAGCCATGTGGGGGGCTTGAAGGCTGAGTGGTCAATCCATCTGCTCAGATGAAGCATCAGTCTTGTCAAGCCACATCACTGCTCTCAGGTGCTCACAGGCCCCTTGTGGGAACTCTAAGTGCTTGCCATCAATCAGAGGTGACATCTGAGTCATAGATGGAGATTCTGGCAGAGGAGGTATCTTCTGATGAAAAAGAGCCACATTGGCTACCCTTTTGTTGTGCTTTCCAGGTGATAAATATTTGCCCTTAAAGAAAATAGGCAGTTTATGGGTCTTGATATGGCATTAAAGAAGACCTTGCTTTTAAAAATGGCACAAATGTTTCTGTCTTGGTCTCTTTTTGTTTTGTTTTTTGGTCTCCTCAGTTAACACAGCAGCCCTTTTTACACCTCAAGTGTTGAGGTCATGTGTGAACAAGATCCATAGCTGATATTCCAGAAAGGCCATTTTCAAATACTAATATTTGAATACATGCTGACAGATACAGTAACAGAACAGATCAAAAGCTTTCTGAACCAAACCTACAAAAGCCAATAAAATGCATCTTAATGTTTTACATCAGTGGTTCTCAACCAGGAAGCCGAGGCCCAATAGGGTGCCTTAGCATACTTGCAAGGGGGCCACAAGATGTCTTATAATTATTTAAAATAACTTATAATAAAAATATCTTAAATTAAAAACTTAAAGGGATAGTTCACCCAATAATGAAAATTCCCTCATCATTTACTCACCCTCATGCCATCCTAAATGTGAATGACTTTCTTTCTTCTGGTGAACACAAACAAATTATAAAATCTCCTCCCTGCCCAGTAGGTGGCGATATGCATGAAAAATGCGAATCAGCAGAAACAAAAGAAGAAGAATGTGGAAGTGAAAGTGGAGATTTATTGTAAAAAAGGACTTAAATATTGATCTGTTTCTCACCCACACCTATCATACCGCTTCAGAAGATATGAATTTAACCACTGGAGTCATATTGATTACTTATATGCTGCCTTTATATGCTTTTTACAGCTTCAAATATTCCGATATTGTTTTGGACAATGGCAGGCCTTGGAAAAGGTCTGGTAGTGTGTCAACAAATATAGATAAATATAAATCTAAAATATTCTATTCAATTCTATTCTATTCTAACAAGACAATTAAATCTTTTCTTACAAAAACTCACAATTTAGTTGTATCATCTAATAGCAGTTGGCTGTATTCCTAAGGTTTAACTATTGCTGCAATAATAACAAACTACAAAAAGACAACCCAATACATTTTGACATAAATTATGCTGAACTGTTGTCCGCAATTCGAAAGTTTAGTGTTTAAAAAAAAAAAAAAAAAAAAAAAAATATTTCATGTTGCATGCTGTTAAAACTCACACCAAGTACGCCAGTTATTCTCGGGTGACATTCTGTCGATGTGAGTGAGTCAATTAAAGTAGACTGTCCTTACTTGATGCTCACTTTCTACCTTTCCAATGCAACAGAACTGTTGTTTCACAGTGTGTGTAGTTTAACTACAGGTACTATTCAAGCAATAAGCCACAAGAGGCACTAAGGTAAGAGTGAATTTACCACTGATATAAAGCGGAGTGCCTAAAACCACAATAATAATTTAATAAAATACACCACTGTTTAATAACAGTTTAACTTATTAGAAATAATGAACAGAATAAACAATTGCTCTGCCACATTCATTAGCCTAACTGTAGGATGTTTATGGTTGCCAAGTAACATAACTTTTAATCATCCAATAAGAATTTAGAGTCTTTATGAAATGATCTACACAATACACTATACGGGAAGAAATGAGGCCAGTGCCATTGTGGTGTGATGGAATTTTGCTCTTTCCTCACCGATACAGTGCAGATTTTTTTGGGCCGATCTTGACAGTTTAAGTAATGAGTTGGAGGATGACTTCCAGCTGTGCTTAGGGAGGATAAGACATATTGCCCTGTTGAGTTCACAATGCTAGCACATGGCTCATACCATTTTTGGGGCAAAGACTATAAAACAGTATCTGCTGATCCTCTCAGTGCATCCATGCAGGAACCAAATCCCACTGTGGGCTAGATAAGGGGCTATTTGCAGTTAAGAATGTTAAAAATTTCAACTGCACACTCCAGAATGAAATTTTAAATGGACTGGGCCCAGCAAAATGAGATCAAACCTCTAATTGAATGTGTTAGCAGGAGCTTTTTTTGTATCCCCTGTCTGTCTTGGATCGGCCAAACAGATAGTCCCATTCAAAATTCACAGCCAGTGTTGATGTCAGGCTGTTCGGGATGCTCAGAGAAGCAGAACAATGATTTGATAGCTACAAAGACCTACAGAATGTACACTTTTGGAGGAAAATCAACCTACAAATGGCTTATACAGTAGTTGTCTCTGCATAAGATGGGACAGAAGATATTTTATGATAGATGGGATATTTTAATTATCAGTATTTTTAACTCTTCAGCTTTAAGCTTCAGAAATTGTCATCCTTTTGAATTTCTTTTCGATTCCAAAATCCAAAAGGATTTCACAGGATTTTAATAGGATAACACTTTCAAAAACACCTCTTTTATTACCTTTATTTTGTATGTTAGATGCAAAATGTACACACTTGCACACTTGACATAATTGCTTTGCAGGTGTTGTTGCAATCTGACTCAGTACAGTCAAGAAGTCCTCATTAGAGGGTATTTGATCTCAGCTGTGGGATTTGTTCTCTCCATGCGCAGAGTTTAAAAGCCCTTTACATTACACTGTATGCTGTACAGTACTTCTAGTGTCTTTACTAAGCCCTTATATTTGTTTAAATCATGAAGAACTCTTTCAGCCTTCAGATCATTTGTATTTGAGTGTTTGTGACTATGGGGGTTTCTCAGTGTGCGTCCTTATGTGTTCTTACGTTTTCTTCTTAAGCGACTTAATAAATATCAAATAAAGTCTTAGTTATGAATCTAAACAATGCAAAAAGATTTGTGTGAGGGTTAGTAGTAGTTTCAGGGGTAGGGAATAAAAAATATAATCAGTTCAGAATAACAACAAAAGAAGTCAATGGAAATTCCCCACCTGGATATAAGAAAGTGGTTATATGTATGCATGTTTGTGATTTTGTGTGTATGTGTGTTTGATTAGTCATACTCACTGCTTATATACTTCATCATCAATATTTGTTAGCACTTGAAGTGTGTAAACTAGTGGTGCACCGATCAGGAAATTTGAGGCCGATACCAATCTCCGATTTTTTAACACTAAGATCGTGTTAAGATACTTTACAAAAAGGTTCCATTTGTTAACATTATTTAACAACATTACTGTAGTTAACATTAACTAATGAACAATGTTAGTTACAACATATACTAATGCATTCTTAAAATCAAAAGTTGTATTAGTTAACATTAATGCACTATGAACTAACATGAACTAACAATGAACAATTGTATTTTTATTAACTAACATAATGATTAATAAATGCTGTAAACATATATTGTTCATTGTTTGTTCATGATACCTAATGCATTAACTAAAAGGTTTCATTTAAAGAAATGTAACTTTTTTATTAAATGTTACTAAAATAACATTACAGTTACATTAATTGTGAATTGCTAACATTTATTTGTATTGAAAACAGTTATGAATAGTACTGTTGTCAATATCAAAAGGTCATTGTGACATTCTGGCAACCAAAAACCATGAGAGCATCACTCACAGAAGAGACACTTTCAAAAATAAGAAAAATATATCCATTACAAGCTCTAAAACTGCTCCAGTGAGAAATCATTCATATCTATGATTTGTTTACTGTCTTTGGCATCTTGTTGTAACACAAAACTCTAATTATTAAGCAAATGTGTGAAGACGCTGTGCAGGTTAAACAGTTACATCTGTTTTTAGTGGTATTGTGACCAACATTAATCTGATTTAAATTGGGATCCTCACAGAATAGCGCTGGGATGAGTGACTGATGATGAGATATTGAGAGCACCTGGAGAGTGCGCATGTTTGATTGACACCAAGAGTGCTCATGTTAAAGAGAGTAAAGCTAAAAGCGCTCATGATCACTCAAAAAGTCTCTATCGCTCCACACAATGTCTGACTGTCATGACTCTTGCTACATCATGTGTACTCAGATTTGTAATGAGTCAGAGTAACTACAGTAATGACTCTAGAAAATGGGCAACTTAATATTCATACATTCTTACACATTTTTGAAAACAAATCGGCATATTCAAGTGAATTACATCATGTCTGAAAGTTTACATTTGTGAATGCTTGGACTTGCCAACAACTCACCCTCCAAAGGCCACTCTATCATGCTTCAAGGGCTAGCAAGTGCTCATTCATTAGAGTAGCTGTGTATGTGTGATTCCCTGCCTGCTGCAAAAAAGATCGTCCCTAAATCTAGGCACAATCGCCGATCACAAATTTAAGATGAATATCGGCCGATTTCGATCGGTGGCCGATAGATCGGTGCACCCCTAGTAAACACTGTCTTCTTCATTCACTTGAAATGGCAGTACCAGGGGCAATGCCAGAGGCTCAGAACTAGGCCAGTGCCTGACTCTCCATTGTGGGAAGCTTCATTGTGGAAAATGCAGACATTGTTTGTTCGTTCTTGCGTTTATTCATTCTTTTGTTTGTTTGTATGTTTGTTCATTCATTCATGTCAGGTCAGGTTTCAAGACATCAGGAAGATCACAACACAATCTATTATTGACATAAATATACACTTATTAGCCTGCAAGAGTATTCAGGATCTTCTGTATCAAAAAAAGAGGGAGCATAGGTTTATTGTTAACTTGTTGTTGGGAAATCTCAAAATCAGAACCGTTTGTAAAAATGACATCTCTTCTAAAGACCACATCCATCACAGAGGATGAAGTATTGAACTGTATGACATTATACTTGTGTAGGTTTCAGTTTTCCCATAATCTCATGTGCTCTAAGCATTGAGTTAAATATACAGACAAGTATGACTGCAATCAAATGTAAATTTCAGTCCCTAAAGTATCAGTGAAAGAATCTTCAGAAGTTGTGAACCACAGCTGAGTCCACAGAGGCAGTGAGAGAGCTCATATCATCAAGAGTCCGGCACACTTTCAAAAGCAGAGGGAGATCAAGAAGAATAATGAAAAAGAAGAAAGAGCAGTGTTAAAAAAAAGAGGAGAGAGAAACTGTGCTGCATAATATGACCCGAATCAAAATGAGTGACTGTGAAGGTGGGACTGTTGACGTACAAAGATTTTATGTCGGGGCAGATTAAAGCCTTGTTAAGCATTTGACATCAGTATGAGGAAGTCTAAGGCTGTTGTCACACTGTATGTTGTCTCCTGAGTTTGATTCTACCACACTCCCCCTGCCCCCGCTGGTCTCTTTTGGGTCCAAACCACGGTATGTTGACATCATCAACATGAGTATAATTATGAGTACTACTAGAAGCTGTTTACCACTGTTGCTATATACAATACCAACTAAGGGCAAGCAGAGTTGGGAGGGTTACTTTTGAAATGTATTCCACTACAGATTACAGAATACATGCTGTAAAATATAATTTGTAACGAATTCTGTTAGATTACTCAAGGTCAGTAACGTATTCTAAATACTTTGGATTACTTCTTCAGCACTGGTAGATTTTTTCACTTGTTTTGACTATAAAAACTCGTCCAGTACAGTCAGACAAAATACACATGTTAAAAATACATTCTCTGAAAAACCTAAATATCTTATGCAGTGTTGTTTCTAAAACAAGATCAATCAAATTGATCTTGTTTTAAGGATTTTAGATATTTTTACAGGAAAACAATGCAAAAATTATTTTTAAGAATATGATTTTTGCCCTAATATCAAAGATCTTACTAGAAAAAAAGACATTAACATCTGAACATAATCAACTGAATTACGAAAATGTACTAAATTCAGAGTTCTTCAAGAATAAACATTCAATAAATGTCCAGATTCACAAATACCTCAAACTTTTCGTTATCGAATGAATTCAAATTAGAGATGAATTGAAGATTATTTGGAAATCCACAAACAGAAGATATTCACAGTTCAGATAAGACTCTTGGGTTTTTGGCTGACCATCAAACTTTCCAGAAAGTTCATGCAGAAACATCCACGATGAAATATTCACTATCCTCGTTGAAAAAGTGGTCCAACTCGAACAAAACACATATATACAAAAACTGCCCTGCACAAAGCAGGAAAACATTCTCAGAAACATTTCCTAACATTTCAGACAATTATTTTAACTTTCTTAACTTACAGTACATGCATTAGCTTTAGCTCTAAATGCTATGCCTCGTGGTAGCATTTACACAACACAGTTTATCAACTAAGTTTACTCAAACAAGTTTACATTTCTGATTCTCATTTATATTTAGAATAAAAGATTAAACTTACCAATTTCCTCTATAATTAACTAAACTTGTTCTTTTCTTCCAGGTTTTATCCGGATGAACAGTGAAATAAATTACTTCATCACTCAGCTTTATCTCGATTGGACATCAAGATTCACTCTCAGGTAAAGTATTTTTTCTCTTTCTCTAGACTTTTTGTTTAAGATTAAACTAATATTTTCTATTTTTCAGACATTTGCTGCTATAAATTCCTAACAGCGCTGTTGATCGGCATCTCATTGTTCTTCGCTTCTTCGTCCATTCTGTGTCTGTCCGCGTTAACTTTAGGGTGGAGTCAGTGGCTACAGCAAGATTGGCTGATTGGATAAATCACATTTGCAGTACTGATCCAGACTCTTTTTGGTCAAGTTTATCTGCAATATGTTTTACATATATTTGCAAGTATTAATAATAAATATACAATTTTGCATATTTTTCTGACTCTTTGGTTTTCATTCTGTTTTTATTTACTTGTCTTTAGTTTCTTCACATATTTTAGTTAAATATGCACTTTAGTTAGTTTTAAGCTTATAACTTAGAATACAATTTACTCAGATTTTACATCTGGGTTACATAAGCGTAAAGCTGACAATTTCCACAAGGTTTACTTCTGTTTCTTCTGCTCCAAACATACTTCAAACTTACTTCTCTGTCTGCTCGAATGAATGTAACATATCATAAGAAAGTGTTTCACCGCTGTTCAAATGTACTTTGCATCATTTATATGATTTGGCATATATATTTCAGTGTAAATATGGTAGCTCCAAAATAAGCTTTTTTTCCTATCATGTCACCTGTAACTCAGTAAAATGTTGTGTTGATTCGACAAAGCAACCAAAAGTTATAGCATAACAAAAATTATTTATCCTCGTGACCAAAAATGTCTCCAAGTGTCCAAAAGCCTCTCCAAACAAATAAAACATATATTGTACATAACAACACATGCAAATACAACAATGACTAAAGGTATGCTCTCTCTCCAAAGCATGCAAGTGTGATGCCCCAATTATAGGTTCATCACAATTGGTGTAATACTTCTAAATTAATTTACATAAATACAAATGTTATCAGAGTGCTAATTAATTAAGAGTGTTTTCATAAAAGAGTGTTCTTTTCACTACACTTGGTGAATGGTGGATTTTCCATCATTTTACAGGTCACTAGATTGCTGTACATCTTAATATACATGGATGTTAACAGTATACGTGCTTGTTATCATTATGTGATAAGTATTGATGAGTTTTGACAGAGTTTTGACTGTATTATGATGATAATTAATTACAAATGTTTTTGGAGTGCATGTGTGCCTCATTAGCTTTGTCTGAGCTTAATGCTTTTCAATATATGCGTTTATATACGTATAATATATATCATGTTATAATATAACAGTTTGTATCTGTTCAAATAATGTTATATACACTTTAAAACACACACAAACTGTCTAAAATGGGTAAAACATGTAAGAGTTGATTTTGAGAAATCGATTGAAGTCATTAATCTGTGATTCCAACCAAGTGAAAGCTTGTAGAGCATTGTAATGCTAAGCAAACTCATGAATATGCAAATGAGCTGTAACGTGATTGGTTAACACATTAAAATAACTAAAAGTCAAAGAAAGAGACTGAAACTGTAATAATAATTTATTGTGATGCTTTTGGACACAAAATGTGTATTCATTTATAATTTTTTGTACTTTTGCTAAACATTTCAAAAAAGAAAAGAAATATATAACCCAGCAAGACCGGAGCTGACCACACATGCACCTTTGTCTTGTGTCTTTATTTCCACCATTTTACAGACTGCTGGGACTTAACTGATAGTCTGGCACTGAAGCCCAGTACCTGCTAAACAGGCATGAGTAACGAGATCTCATTCAATTCCATTCTGTGTCATTTTAGCCATCACTGAGTCTGAGGTCATGTATTTTGGGCCATCTCCTGGTGGCCATATGTAATTACAGTGAACGATCCTCTCTGCCTATATTTGTATGACTTCCACCTCTGGTTGCAGTTTTCTGAATCCTAATGGGATTGGTTTAGCACGCCATGATGCTGGACAAAGTACTACATCATTTCCGATGAAGTCATCTGATCCAGGAATGCTAGCATGTTTTTAGCCAGATAGCACATAATGTGCTGTGTGCACATTGTGTGCACACAATAAGCCAATCACCTGAGCTGTAAATGTCATGTGACTAATCACTGTTGACAGTGGTCAATTTGTAAAAACATTTTTTAAAGGGGGATGGTGGGGTCCAACCGTGGGGGGAGGGGGTTTTAGTCACAAAGATCGGCAACAGCCTTGCCATCGGTATATTCAATTATTGCATATTATTGCCATACAATTTTTATTTAATCGTGACAACCTATACAACATTAGAAAGGGGTACTCCAGCTTTGATATTTTGCCACATTTTAACTTTGTAAATGTTGCATTGAGAATAATTTCTCTATTTGTGTCAACATATCAAAACATCAGAACAACAGATATGAAAATGAAAACGTAATAAAGATGTGCATACCAATTCAATGGTGTAAACTCCCATTGATTTGTCTGTAACAGGCTTCAGTAAACAACATCCAAAAGCCAAATATGGACATTAGAGGATTTTATTACATCATGCATACCTCACAGGCCACATGACAGGGACCATGCCATGTTATCCTTGTTACTTTCAAGTAAAGCATATAAATATTGTTTTGACTGATGGGATGTTTTGACTTGATGTAGTAAATAAAAAATTTATTATGGAATAATTCTGATTCAGTTATTTATCAAACATAGAGAATTATGGGGGGGAGGGGATGGTGGTTTTACTTGGGAGATGTTTTTTGCAATTTCTTTCAACAATGGGATGTCATCCCCTTGCATCCCCCCTCAACTCGAGCCCTGACTTTTGAGCCGCAGGAAAATTACATCTTCACAGTGCTCACAACACAAGAACAAGCACTGCACAGCAGCCACTAGCAACTATCCATCTGAGAAGACAGGACATGGCAATTGATGATAGAATGCACAAATGCAGGAGCTTTCCAAGAATGCAAATTCACAACTCTTATTTTATTCTTCATATATTTTCTTTTTTCTTTTCCTTTTTTATTTCGCTCATTCAAAAATAATAAAGTTAGGTTTTTTCATGCTTTTAAGAGCCCTCTAAAAATATACTACTATATAATGAAATATTAGCAATTTACAGTTTTTATAGATTCTTTTTTTTTTCTTTGCCAGAATACATGACTCATTTTGAACAGCCTTCAATGGGGAAACGTGCTTTTTTTGCATCACTGGTTGTAGTTCCACCATCTACCTGCAGGAGCAAACAGGGACCTGCTAACCAGGCAATTCCTGACCCCCCCTGTGTCAAACAGACCAACATCATTACACAACCCCATATAGTCGAATTACTGACTAACACCACCCCCCCATCAGACATGTTTGCTTCAATTCAATTGTGATTACCTTTCCCTCTAGTGCCACTGACTGTGTAGGAAATTAGCGAATTTGTGGCAGGGTATATTTACAAATGCCTGCATTAATCACCAATAATATGTAAGAATTGTCTAATGGGACGCTAAATGTAATGTACAGATTTAAACATGCCCGCATTTATCCACCAATAATATGTAGGGAAAAATATGAAATACAGCACAAAGACTGATTGATTTGCAATATGATCACAATTTAAATTAAACTGCCCACATATCTTCACCAGTAATATGTAGGATTTTATATGTAAATTAGTTTAGGAATCTTGGCCATGTTTGACCACCATTATATGAAGGACAAATGACAAATGATCAGATTAGAAATCTGAATAAAAATTCTCCACCATTAAATATGTAATACAACAGGCTTGTTGTATCTGCTCACAATTTATATGTAAGGAATTTTAGCTCAAGAAGGGAATTATGATTAAGTCGGGGAATATTGAAATAATTAAGGTGTACATCTGATCACTCGGCCACGCGGAGTTGATATGATGCATCTGTTAACTCTTTAGAGTAAAACTGTTCTCATGGCCATTGAAAATAATATCACAAATATGTTGAAATATTGTTCGAGCACAGAGCGTAGATCTTAAGAATCAATTGATGAGATTATTTAATCAAAATATAACACAGTCAAATTATCTTTGAATACAAACAAGACTTCATTGCTAATCTACAACATCAAACTAAACTAACACACATAGGTTGGTGAGTGAGCTGTAAGAGAAGGTGAATGGAAATGATCTGTAACAGAAAATTGAACCTTATGGAGTCTATAGACCATGCCCTGAACCACCGATTCAGTTAGTATACCTCGATTTGCACAGAACTCTCTTTTTTCTCAAGACAGTTAAGGTTAGGCAGATGTGCATTTAGACTCATTTGCACAGGGTTGCTTCAGACTTCAGGGTGCCATCTTTGGCAGAGTCTTACATTTATTGCCATGAGGAATTTCAGTGTGAATCCTGGTTTCAAATCGTTCTGCGTAGAAATTGTTCATTCTTCTGCCCTGAGACATGGGTTCTTGTGCCATGAGAACCAGGAAGTAATCGCGTTCACATAAAGCGAGATTCTGAGGTTTTTTATTTTTGCTATAAGATTACATTTTTACTTCACTGACGGTTAGGTTTAGGGTTTGATTTTGGGCGTAGAGTTAATATAATATGCATTCCTGTTAACATTATTTGAAACTAAAAATACAACTTGCATTTGGCACCACTCTGTGGACATTTCACCTGAAAACTGGAGCTCACACATGCTTATACTTTCAACAATACTTCCAACTTTGACCACTGGGGCAGTAAATCGAATTTCGGAAAGCGCAGACCAATTTCAGCATCAAAACTTTCGACCTACTGTTGCCGAATTAACAGTGTTATCAGTCTTTACCAATTAAGCTGTACTGTAGTGTGAAAACACCCTAAGTTTAGGAAAGATGGCGTTTTTTAAAAATAGCGGTAATATAAATCCTTGCAATCACCTTAATAGAAGGCAGTCTTAAACACGATTGGCATGAATGAGTGTGGAGGGGGTTGGGGTCAAATCATTATGAGATTAATTGGAATACTTGGTCCATGGAAGTGTGTGGATTCTCCGGCAGTTGTTTTCTCTGTTTTTTCCCGATAAGGTGACACCATGCCTGAGACACTCGTGCTCCAGAATAAAAATGACTCCCCTAGGGTCCCGCTGCTCTCCCTCAGCCTTTTTGCACATAGCAGGTGTGGAATTTTAATGAAGGTGTTGGAGAAATTAAGCGAACAGGCTTTTAGTCATCTACACACAACTTCACATAATCAGCCTCTTTGTGTAGCAGTAGTGTGATAGCACAGATACTATCATCACCTTGAGAGTCATGTTAAAAACACATGTTTATAAAATCCCTAAATTAAGGACCTGTCAGTGTCTCAGAGCAATAATAAAAAGCAGTACAGGGCTGTTTCGGAAGTTTATTTGAATATGTTCTTTCCAATCATTTTTTGGCACAGTAGGATATAAAGAGCACTCAAAGCGTCAATAATAGCAATGAGTATAGTCTGAGGGAAGTCACTGACATTTTTCATGGGCTGTGAGCCATGAAGTGTGCGGTGTTACTTTCCGCAGTTTTATGTACATATAGAAGAGCCTACCCTGAACTACACTGCCACACTCTGCCCCCTATATTAAATGCTTATGTCATTAGGGATAATTTAACCCTGACATTTCTTCCTGGCACTTCTCCCAGTGTCTTTGCTCTAAAGATTCATTTAGATGGATGCCCAGGGTGCTTTGACACAGAGCAGAAACAGAGTGTCAAGGCGGCCTCACCCTCAGGCTTCAAGAAGTTATTTGATTATCAGCCCAACAGTGAGTTTTAAAATAGCAGATGAGAGAGTTGCAGAGACCTCTGGCTGCTGATCGTGATGGTGTTATGAATGTTTGCATGCATTAATACAAAAATATGAAGACAAGTCTGAATGAATGAGCTATTCTGTGTTATTTAAGCTAATTAATCCTTTTTGTTTGTTTGTTTTGACAAATTACTTCAAACTGAAAAGTGTCATTTCTGAGCAGTGTTGGGTGTAATCTGATTACAAAGTAAGATTACTGATTTAAAATTAAGTTAATTATTTTTAAGTACATTACTTGGGATACAGATATTTTATAAAATAATCTTCCGATTAACATTTTTTTTTATTGATTCAATCATTAAATATATACATAGCAGAACACACATATACAGAATCAATATACAACCCCCACTACCCCCCCAATCCCCTACCCGACCCCCAACAACACCCCAGTGGTCACACAACCATAGACACACAGCAAAAATAAATAAATTAATTAATATAAAAATTAAAATAAAATAAAATAAATCAAACAATCACACAAATAAAACCCCTACACCTCTCTCTCCACTGTCCCTCCCCGAGAGCCCTCCAAAAAAGACAGATATCTGCCCCACTTCTTCGCAAACATGTCCAGGCTCCCCAGTCTTTTGGATACCCCCTCCTCAAGAGCTGCCACTCTGGCCATCTCTGAACACCACTCCCGAAAAAGAGGCACTCCAGCCGACTTCCAACTCCTCAAAGTGATCTGTCTGGCGATCATAACACTAGATAGGACCCAGTTTTTCACGTGCTTATTCTCCAAATTAATGACTGCCCCATCTCCCAAGATACAGAGTCTGGGGCAAAATAAAATTTGAGAGGCCAAAACCTCACACATAAAACTCTGAATCCTCATCCAAAATTCCTTCATCTTAACACATCCCCAAAAGACATGGGTTGTGTCTCCATCTTCTAATTGACATCGCCAGCAGGTGGGTGTGTCTTTAAGACCAAGGCTATGCAATCTAGAGGGGGTCCAATAGACTCTGTGTAAAATCTTAAATTGCATGAGGCGAACTCTTGCGTCTCTGGATGCAGATTTGAAATTTTTTAGAATCCCAGCCCACTGTCCCTCCTCCAATACCAAATTTAGATCTTTCTCTCATAATCTCTTAAGAGAAGTTGAAGTTCCATCTCCCAGACTCTGAATAAGTGCGAGATAACGGGATGTACTTTTGCTTCTCCGATTAATTTGATAGAAAGGCTCTGCAGTGGCGAAATAGGGGCAAGAACTTCCTGTTCTATACAGAACCAGGGAGGGGCTCTCTCAGGTGGAAGCGACCAATGAGCCAAATGTCTGAGACCGAATGCATAATAATAAAATAAAAGGGACATCTACAGGGAGAGACTGTAGTAAGTAATTGAATTTTGGAATACAATTCATTTTAATAACATTAACCTTCCCAATCATAGATAAATGTAATGAAGCCCACCTGCCCACATCACTCGAAAACCGTTTTATTAAGGGGTCAAAATTAACTCTAACTAAATCACACAAATTTGCTGGAAATAAAATACCCAAATACTTAATGCCCTGTTTGGGCCACTCGAAAGCACCCGGCTGGAAAGCCGTTTCTGGGCAGTATGCTGTCAGAGCCAAAGCTTTGTATTTAGACCAATTGACTCTATATCCTGAAAACTTAGAAAAGGAATTAATAATTCTGTGGAGGCAAGGCATAGATCTACTGGGGTCAGAGACAAATAATAAAATATCATCTGCGTAAAGCAAGACTTATGCACCATACCTCCCAACACCACCCCTGGAAAATCATCCTCCTTTCTTATCGCGGTTGCTAATGGTTCCAGGGCAAGACAGAACAATAATGGGGAAAGAGGGCAACCCTGCCGGGTGCCCCTATCCAAAGTAAAATAATCTGAAATTAGTCCATTTGTTTGTACCGCCGCTACTGGGTGTCTATAAAGTAACTTAATCCATCCAATAAACGTACTCCCGAACCCGTATATTTCCAAAACCTTAAAAATATAATCCCATTCTACCATATCAAATGCCTTTTCAGCGTCAAGTGAGATGGCAGTGACCGGAGATTGCTCATTTGCTACTGACCACATAATATTGATGAGATGCCTAGTGTTATCAGAAGAGCTATGGCCCCGAGTAAACCCCACCTGATCTATATGTATAAGTGATGTCATAACTATACTTAATCGATTAGCCAAAATTTTTGACAAAATTTTTACATATAACTGGATCAGGGAAATTGGACGGTAACTTTTATACTCGCTTGGATCTTTGTCCTTTTTAAGAATCAGACTGATCCGGGCTTGTGTCATGGTTGGAGGAAGCTTTCCATTCTTTAATGATTCTGTATAAACTTCTAACAAAAGTGGAGCCAGTTCTGTAGCATAAGATCTAAAAAATTCAGCAGCAAAACCATCTGGCCCCGGAGCTTTGCCTGTAGGTAAGGCCTTAATTACCTTGTCAAGTTCCTCCAAGGTTATTTCAGAATCAAGACAATTTCTTTACTCAGTCGTCAGTTTAGGAAGTTTTAATGGTTCCACAAAGTTTCTAATATCTTCATCAGTAGACGAAGATGTAGAACTATAAAGATCAATATAGAATTCTTTAAAAGGATTATTAATATCAGTGGCCAAGGTAAATATTTCACCACCAACAGATTTCACTGAGGGAATAGTAGAAAAAGACTCTATCTGCTTTATATATCTAGCCAAAAGCTTCCCTGCTTTGTCCCCTGACTCAAAGTATGACTGTCTTGCCCTGAATAACCAAAACTCCACTTTCTGCGACAAAATAACATTATATCTGTATTTCAATCTAGTCAATTCTCTGAGGCCATCAGACGACATTCTGGCTTCAGCTCTGTCTCTGCACTTTTATTATTCACTTCCAACTCCACAAGTTCTCGTGCTTTGGATTTTTTTGGTGAATGAGGCATACTGTATGATCCGACCCCTAAGAACTGCCTTAAGTGCCTCCCAAGCCACGCCCACAGAGGATACTGAGGATATTGATTTCGGTCTTTAACATTTGTTGGAAATCAGGATTTTGCAAAAGGGATACATTAAAGCGCCAACTATATGATTTCTTTTTCTCCGTATGTGGCAACATCTCCAAACTTACCAGGGCGTGATCTGAGACTAAGATGTTTCCAAATGAGCAATCTGCAACAGATGAAATGAGGGACTTCCTGCGGGGAAAGATGTGTTTCTTGAAGAAACACAATATCATATTTCTTACGTTTAAGAAAAGAAATAACCTTCCTTCTTTTTATGGGGTGCCCCAACCCATTCACATTCCATATGGAGAAAGACAACTGATTCATATTAACATTTGACATATTGATATAATAAAAATAAATAAATTGTGTGTAAAAACAAGATTACACAGACCACATTCCCCATTAATGCAACAATCAAACCCTGAACTTCCCCCCGATCGAAACAAACAGAAAAAAGAAAAACGTGCGCATTAACCCAGCGCATGACAGCGCCAACCGGAGTCAATCCCTTAAAACTCAAAGAGTCCATGTATGCCTACGAGAGCCCCCACGACAACTTTGCCATCGGATTGCTCAAGTCCGGTGCCTCTATACAAATTTTGTACGGCAAAATTACATAACAGAAAATACTTTGTAAAACAGACCCCAGCCAACAGGCAGAATAACAGAAAAAACATGTAGACTCATTCACAGAACCGTCTTGAAGGTGTGTTCCTCCACAAAATATACTCCAGCTGATATAAAGCCATTCAGTTTCCTCAGACAGACAAGCAATTGTTCAGTGAGCCGGCTGTTATGAGTTCAGCGGATGACATAATCATTCCAATGTCCCATAAAAATACTCAACAAAACAGACTCCAGCCAGCAGGAGGAATAAGCACAAAGAACAAACAGATTTATCCACAGCTGTTCCAAAGGAGTGATATTCAACAGAACAAGCTCCAGCCGCTAGGTGGAGCCAGCACGAAAACAAAATCGGCATTCCGGTTCCTCGGATGATCAAGAGCCAAACTAACTCGGAGGCCGCAAAAAAACAAAAAAAACAAAAACAAAACATACACCATAACTTACTCAGCCCATCAACTTTATAAAAGACGTCCTTTATGTGAGCATGTAGATATTTTGTGGTCATCCAAAGTGTCCATTCTCGATCTGGCCGGAAACTTCAGTGTAAAAAAGATCTTCCGTCAATGCAAAAGTTTCTTGGAGTCATGCCACAAAACAAACTCCAGCCGCTACACGGAGCCAGCGCAAAAAGAAACAAAAATGGCACCCAGCTTCCTCTGATAATAGAGTTCCTGAACCGCGAGTCAGTCCACTAATATAAGAAACATCAAATGGCTTACTCACTCCAATGTATTTATGAAAGAGAGTGCTTGTTTTGGACATGTAAATACTTTGCAGCCGCCTTGGTGTTTATTCTCAGTTTGGCCGGGAACATCATTGCAAAAGTGATCTTCTGCTGGTGTAAGAGTTTCTTACATTCCTTGAACCGATCGCGTTTCTCTCTTGTCGAATTCGCAAAGTCCGGGAACAAGAAAATATAATGGTTCATCCAAGAAAGCTTTCCTTTGCTCCTTGCTTGGCACAACACGAGATCTTTATCGGATGATCTCAGAAATTTGGCCAAAATCGATCGGGGCCTGTCTCCCTCAGCAGATCTGCGAGCAGGGACTCTGTGAGTTCGCTCAATTTCCAGCTTGTGGCCTGTTATGTCGAGCAGACTCGGGAAGAGCTCATCCAGGAATTTCACCATATCTCTGCCCTCTTCATGCTCAGGAATTCCAACAATTCGTATGTTATTCCTTCGGCTCATATTTTCAAAATATTCCAGTTTTTCCGAAATTAAATCCAAATCTGTTTTGAATGCGGGCGGATTAGTGGATAATTCCCTTTCCGATGACTCAAGATAATCGATTCATTTTTCAACTTCTGTCACTCTTGTAAACAACTCAGAGAATTTTGTTTCCATCGCCGTAATTGATCGACGTATTACAGCGAGATCTTCCAAGTCAGCAACAACCTTCATTAGCATTACCGACATGTTGGACAGTTGACGCTGAATTTCATCTACCGACGTGCTTCCCAAATCGTGTCTCCGTTCTGCAGTCCCGTCAGAGGCCTCAGCTTGAACACGTAAGTGTCTTTTAATGTCTCCAGAGTCTGAGGATTTTGACTTCTTTGCCATGTTTACCTCAAAGAGCAAGCATGTAATTGGGTGTATCGAATCTCACTAGATTATAACATGAAAATAATTAAAAAACTAGCAAAGTTTGCAGAGCTCGTGTTTCACACGTCTGCTTCTTGCATGGCGTCCCTGGATACCCCTTCTAAAATAATCGTATTAAATGTAGTATACATTCAAAACATTAATTATGTTTATACAGTACTGTGCAAAAGTTTTAGGCACTGGTGAAAAAAAAAATTTCATAGTAAGGATGTCTTCAAAAATAATGCCATAAATAGTTTTCATTTATCAATTAATGTCATGCAAAGTCCAGTAAACATAAAAAAACGCTAAATCAATATTTGATGTGACCACTTTTGCCTTTAAAACAGCACCAATTCTCCTAGACACAGTTTTTCTTGGTTGTTGGCAGATAGGGTGTTCCAAGCTTCTTGGAGAATTTGCCAGTTCTTCTATCTGTTTAGGCTGTCTCAATTGCTTTTATCTCTTCATTTAATCCCAGACTGACTTGATGTTCAGTAGGGTGTCTGTGGGGGCCATGCTATCTGTTGTAGGGCTCCCTGTTCTTCTATTCTAATCTATTCTATTTTCAAAAGTAATGTTTGGGAGTCTACAATTTATATTTCCTACTGACACACTAAAGCTGAAGATATACCTAACTATCTTAAGATAAATGTTTTTGTGAAACATCTTATGTGCCTAAGACTTTTGCACAGTACTGTATGTACATCTGTTTGCATTTCTGTAGGGCATACACCCCCTAATGAGTGACTGTAAGGGAGAAATGTGTGGTGCTGAGTGTGTGACTTGCATGTGACAATAAACAAGGAGGAAACATAAACATTATTTAAGTGTTGAGCAGATAAACACAAACTAATAACTTTTCAGTTAAAAATGTTTTAGAAATAAACTTAAAAGTAATTAGTAATCTAAATGCAATTTAAAGAAGTAATTATTAATTGAGTAACTTACCCAACACTGTTTCTGAGCAACTAGCGCCACCAAATGGAATTGCCAATACAATAACTGTTTTCAAACACTTTCCTAATGCCTCTGCATATGAAGTTGGGAAAGGAGAGTATTTTAACACTGTAAAGATTATACACTTCAGCTCAAAGTTCCCTATCTGTCACTCACTCGACGTTGGTGTCGATGTAGTGACACTAGGGGTCACTCTTGGGAGCCCGAGACACCTCTGGTCTTTGATAAAAGGCCAAAGAAAATTGGCGAGTGGTATTTGCATGCCACTCCCCCGAACATATGGGTTTAAAAGGAGCTGGTATGCAACCACTCATTCAGATTTTCTCTTCGGAGCCGAACGGTCATGCTCATTGAGCTGAATAGCACTGTTCATTCACCTCTGCTGGATCTGACGGCGCATTTCAGCGGCTTCTCCCTCCTCTGCACTGGTGCACTGCAGAGAATGCCCCTGGGCGCTTCGGCAGAAAAACTAGAGAGTATATTTTCTGAAAGAGCGTTTTTCTCCTTTAAAAGAATATATTTCTCTAAAAGAGCGCACACACGGAACGTCTTTTTAAAGATGCGTCTTTCTAAAGATGCCTTTCCGTTCGTGTGTTATTCCTGGTTGCGGTCGTTTTCTCTCAACTTCGGATGGTCATAATCGCTGTCTTTCGTGTCTGGGCGCGACCCACATGGAGGCAGTGTTTATGAATGGTTCATGTTCTCACTGCGAGAACATGACCATGGCAACGTTGCGGTCGCGGCTTGCTTTCGTAAGGAAGCAAGCCACCCCAGAGGCTCCCCGCCTTGGTCCTCCTACCTACGGGTATTTGGGGACCTCAATGTGATCGCCTCCGCCGGGTATCCCCCTGCGGACCTCCCATTCCCCAGCACGCTCGTCTGCCCCAATCGGACTTCCGGATGAGTTCGCTGGCTCGTCGCATGGCGAGTCTGGCTTCTTGTTCGAGGCCCGCGAAGATGATGAGCTCTCGAGCGCAGCATCGGAGAGCGGGCTTGCCCAGTCGGACGCAGAAGCCTCAGCTGGGCTTCCCCCTTCGGGGACGGTCGCCCAGTTACAGGCCGATGCCAAAATGACGGACATGCTTTCCCGGGCGGCCGCGAGCGTCGGGCTAGAGTGGAACCCTCCGCTCTCCCCTGAACCCTCGCAGCTTGATGATTGGTTTCTGGGCTCGCGGCACCGCTCAAACCAGCCGTGCTCCGCTCCAGTGCCATTCTTCCCGGAGATGCATGAGGAGCTGACTAAGTCGTGGGAGGCACCTTTTATTGCCCGACCCCGACTCTGCAGTTCCCCCGCTCTCGCTACCCTCAATGGCGGGGCGGCCAGGGGCTATACGGCGATTCCCCCAGTGGATAAGGCGCTCACGGTGCACTTATGCCCGCAGAGCGCCGCCACCTGGAGTGGACGCCCTAAGCTCCCGTCCAAGCCCTGTAGGCTCACGTCGTCCCTGACGGCCAAGGCCTACAATGCTGCTGGA
Organism: Myxocyprinus asiaticus; assembly: GCF_019703515.2. Lineage (NCBI taxonomy): Eukaryota > Metazoa > Chordata > Actinopteri > Cypriniformes > Catostomidae > Myxocyprinus > Myxocyprinus asiaticus. The sequence continues at coordinate 22,291,939 of NC_059375.1, read as the reverse complement.
CAAGCCGCCTCTGCCCTGCATGCCATGGCTCTCCTGCAGGTCCACCAAGCCAAGGCACTGAAAGAACTGCACGAGGGTAGTTCAGCCCCAGATTTGATGCAGGAACTGCGCTTGCCGACCGACCTCGCCCTCTGGGAGACGAAGGTCACAGCGCGATCTCTCGGGCAGACGATGGCCACACTAGTGGTCCAGGAGCGCCACCTGTGGCTCAACCTGGTCGAGATGGGCGAGGCTGACAAGACACGGTTCCCTGCTGCCCCCATTTCCCAGGCGGGCCTATTCGGCGACACCGTTGAGGACTTTGCCCAGCAGTTCTCGATGGTAAAGCAGCAGACGGAAGCAATCCGGCACATCCTGCCCCGACGCGGCTCAAGACCCCGCACCCCATCTGCTCGTCGCCAAGGGTGTCCCCCTGCAGTGACTGCACCGGCTCCGCCGCAGCCCGCCCCTCCGGCCCGGCCCCGGCGTGGAGCCCACCTCAGGAAGCCGACGCCACCCGTCTCACAGCCGGCACCGAAGAACCCACGGAGGTCTTCGAAGCGCCCCTGAGACGGGCAACCCATGGACGAGGGAACCCACTCACGTGGAGCTGGTAGAAAGACCACTCCATCCCCCGGTGGAGGGCCGGGTAGAAAATCTTTAGTTGCCTTTTTGTTTGATTTCGCCTCACACCCAAGTGGCTGCGGTACCCAACAGTTCAGCAAAAGAGCGGCTTCCTTCCTCCCTGGGTCACATACCCAGTGTGTACGGTCGTCACCATGACTACCATCCAAAGGCTTTATCTTGCAGGATTGGCGCACCAGCGGTGCCCTTTCCACCCCTGAGCACCCAGCTGTGGCACAAATCCACCCCCGATGTGACAGCCTCCACGGGTCGTGAGGACAGGCCTATTCCTCCCCCGTCCCAGGCTGTTCCACAAGGAGCCAGGTAAGTGCTTCGATGTCCCTAGACTCTCGCGCTCTGCCCCGCCGCGTGGCCCCACCTGCTGGTACGTCCGACGACATTGTCCACTTGGTCCCCCTCGCACGGAATTTGGATGCATGGCTTGCGCTTCCCAATCCATCGCGGTGGTTGATTCGGACCGTCCGACTCGGCTACGCGATTCAGTTCGCCAGGCTTTACACAGACTCCCATTCAAGATGCTGACGCAAAGACGCATTTTAGCGAGCGTCCGGCATCAAGATTGGTTCGCGGCGGTAGACCTGAAGGATGCGTACTTTCACGTCTCGATCCTTCCTTGACACAGACCCTTCCTGCGGTTCGCGTTCGAGGGTCAGGCGTATCAGTACAAAGTCCTCCCTTTCGGCCTGTCCCTGTCTCCTCGCATCTTTACGAAGATCGCAGAGGCTGCCCTTGCCCCGTTAAGGGAGGTGGGCATTCGCATTCTCAACTATCTCGATGACTGGCTAATCTTAGCTCACTCTCGAGACGTGTTATGCGCACACAGGGACCTGGTGCTCAAGCACCTCAGCCGACTAGGGCTTCAGGTCAACTGGGAAAAGAGCAAGCTCCTCCCGGTTCAGAGCATCTCTTTTCTCGGTTTGGAGTTGGACTCAGTCTCCCTGACGGCGCGCCTTACGAACGAGCGTGCCCAGTTGGTGCTGGCCTGTTTGAAGGCATTCAAACAGAAAACAGCGGTTCCACTGAAACTTTTTCAGAGGCTCCTGGGGCATATGGCATCCTCGGCGGTGGCCACCCCGCTCGGGTTGATGCATATGAGGCCGCTTCAGCACTGGCTCCAGACTCCAGTCCTGAGATGGGCATGGTGCCACGGGACACACCGTGTGGCCATTACGTCGGTCTGTCTCCATCTTTTCAGCCCTTGGACAGACCTCTCGTTTCTAAGAGCAGGTGTTCCCCTAGAACTGGTCTCCAGGTGCGTCGTGGTCACGACAGATGCCTCCAAAACGGGCTGGGGCGCTGTTTGCAATGGGCACGCAGCCACCGGCCTCTGGACGGGTCCGCGGCTGCGTTGGCACATCAACTGCCTTGAGTTACTGTCAATTCTACTCACCTTGCGGAGGTTCCGGCCGTTGATCCAGGGCAAGCACGTGCTAGTTTGGACAGATAGCACGGCAGCGGTAGCATATGTCAACCGCCAAGGCGGTCTGCGCTCCTGCTGTATGTCACAACTCGCCCGCCGTCTCCTCCTCCAGAGTCAGCAGCACCTCAAGTCGCCACTCATATCCCGGGCAACCTCAACACTACAGCGGACGCGCTGTCATGGCAGGTTTCCCTCAGGGGAGAGTGGAGACTCCACCCTCAGGTGGTCCAGCTGATTTGGAGTCGATTCAGTCGGGCACAGGTGGACCTGTTCGCCTCCCAAGAATCCTCCCACTGCCCGCTCTGGTACACCCTCACCGAGGCTCCCCTCGGCATAGATGCGCTGGCTCACAGCTGGCTCACTGGTATTCGCAAATACACGTTTCCCCCAGTGAGCCTACTTGCACAGACTCTGTGCAAGGTCAGGGAGGACGAGGAGCAGGTCGTCCTGGTAGCACCCTACTGGCCCACCCAGACGTGGTTCTCGGACCTCACGCTCCTCGCGACAGCTCCCCCTGGCAAATTCCCTTGAGGAAGGACCTTCTTTCTCAGGGACGGGGCACCCTCTGGCACGCACGCCCAGACCTCTGGAATCTCCATGTCTGGTCCCTGGATGGGACGTGGAAGACCTAAGTGGCCTACCACCCGCAGTATAGACATGATCACTCAGGCTAGGGACCCCTCTATGAGGCACCTGTATGACTTTAAGTGGCGTCTATTCGCTAAGTGGTGTTCTTCTCGACACGAAGACCCCCAGAGATGCGCAGTCGGATCAGTGCTTTCCTTCCTGCAGGAGAGGTTGGAAGGGAGGCTGTCCCCTTCCACCTTGAAGGTGTACGTTGCTGCCATAGCAGTACACCACAACACAGTTGACGGTAAGTCCTTAGGGAAGCACGACCTGATCATCAGGTTCCTAAGAGGCGCCAGGAGGCTGAATCCCTCCAGACTGCCCCTCGTTCCCTCATGGGATCTCTCCATAGTCCTTCAGGGCCTACAGAGAGCCCCCTTTGAGCCTTTGCAGTCAGCCAAGCTTAAGGCACTCTCCTTGAAGACTGCCCTCCTGACTGCGCTCACTTCCATCAAGAGGGTAGGTGACCTGCAAGCATTCTCTGTCAGCAAAACGTGCCTGGAGTTCGGTCTGGGCTATTCTCATGTGATCCTGAGACCCCGACCGGGCTATGTGCCCAAGCTTCCCACCACCCCTTTTAGGGACCAGGTGTTGAACCTGCAAGCGCTGCCCCAGGAGGAGGCAGACCCAGCCCTGGCGTTGCTGTGTCCGGTGCGCACTTTGCGTATCTATTTGGATTGCACGCAGAGCTTTAGTCTCTCTGAGCAGCTCTTTGTCTGCTTTGGTGCACAGCGGAAAGGAAGCGCTGTCTCCAAGCAGAGGATCGCCCACTGGCTTGTTGATGCCATATCTATGGCATATCTCGCCCAAAACATGCCATCCCCGGTAGGGCTACGAGCCCATTCTACCCGTGGTGTAGCGGCTTCTTGGGCCCTGGCCAGAGGTGCCTCTCAAATAGACATTTGCAGAGCAGAGGGCTGGGCAACACCCAACACCTTTGCAAGGTTCTACAACCTCCAGGTGGAACCGGTTTCGTCCCAGGTAGTGGCACGCAACTTAAGTGGATAAGCCCGGGATAGCCAGCTGGGTGTATCGCTTGCACATAGCGCCTTCCACCTCCTTTTGAGCTGAAGACGTGTGCTGTTAATTCCCAGCAGTGTTTACAAAACTTGTTCCTGGTTGACTTCCTCCGAGCCCTGTGGCAGTCGAGTTTTCGGAGAGACTCACTGACGGCCCAGTACACGCGCTAACTAATAGCCTGGTTCTGGGGTAGGTGCTCCGCATGTGGCGGTTCCCTGTAAGGCTAACCCCATGCGATCTATATCTTCCGCTAATTCGTTTCCCTGCTGGCAAACTGTGTCTTCCTTGGGCAGAGCCCCTCTGCCCCAGTCTCCATGTTGTAGTAACTCCTCCCCCATTGGGCAGGATCTACCTTGAAGGCTCTCCACATGGTTGGAAAGACCATGTGACGTATTTTTCCACTTAAATATCCCCCCATCTCTTGGGCTAGGTGTGGTCTCCGTGGTGTCCTCCCCTTGGGAGGGACATCCCCCGACTAGACCTGGCGGCCCAGTCGGATAATCCTCCTTCTTTTTTAGGGAGTGGAAAAAGAGAAGGGGAAAAGAGGCCACGACTGGGTTAAGCCTGTCTCTATCTTTGGGTAGTTGACTTGTCCCCAAAAAGGGCCGTTCGACACTCATAACTGTGTTGGGGGAGGTTACATGTTGACCTGGTGTGCTGGCTATGAGGCACACAGCAAGTCTGCCCACCACACACTGCCAGTTCACGTAACACTGTTCAGCCTTGTGGCGTTTTGTATAGGGACCCCTAGTGTCACTACATCGACACCAACGTCGAGTGAGTGACAGATAGGGAATGTCATGGTTACTGGTGTAACCTCCGTTCCCTGATGGAGGGAACGAGACGTTGGTCCCTCCTGCCACAACGCTGAGCTACCCGCTGAAATGGCCGGACCTTATATCGGCTCCTCAGCGTAAAACTTGAATGAGTGGTTGCATACCAGCTCCTTTTATACCCGTGTTCGGGGGAGTGGCATGCAAATACCACTCGCCAATTTTCATTGGCCTTTTATCAAAGACCAGAGGTGTCTCGGGCTCCCAAGAGTGACCCCTAGTGTCACTACATCGACACCAACGTCTCGTTCCCTCCATCAGGGAACAGAGGTTACACCAGTATCCATGACGTTTTTCCATTTTCCAAACTTAATGCAAGACGAGCTGTTTTCAGTCTTGTGTTTCAATCTTTAATTTGAGGTCTAACACGCTAGTGACATCTATCCTGCAACACCAAAAAATTGGTCAGTAGGATTCTGTCAATCTTCAGACATTATCACATGCTTGAATGATGCAGTGAATATAATAATGTGCAGGGGCGCATTAATGCACGAGGGGGCCTAACCCAGGGGCCTACTCCAATGGGGCCCAGCGGGAGGAGCGCATTTAAATGCTTTCAGCGGGAGATGTGGTTGTTGACATGGTGACAGTGCGCAAGCGTTAAAGGCGTCCGTGTAGTACTTAGTCAATGCACAGCATTAAACTAAAAGTTTACCATTGGTTAAGGTAAAGCTAATGGAATCTTTCTGAACAATTTTGGTGGTACAGGATGTTACTAGGATGACATTTGAGAGTTTGTTGTCATAAAAGCATTATATTAATTTGTTTTCAGCAGTTCAAACTGTAACTTGGTGGTCCTTTTTTTCAACGATACAGCAAAATATATGAAGTAATAACCACAGGCTTTAGAGGCATGGTATACACAAATACACAGAACATAGTGCTAAAGCATATGGCTTGAATACTGAAGTATGTGCTGATACCTTGTTTTTTATGTGTGTGTGGCTTATTTTAAAATCAGACTGAAAAACAGGATGACCATTCACAAAGGAAGTTATTCTCAAGGTTGCTTAGCAAGTATATTGGTATATCTCTGTGTTATATAAACCTACAGAATTGTAAGACATGTGGGACATAGGCTCTCTGTGTTTGCAGCAATCTATATACTTCGGTGCTCTAAAATGAGAAAAGCAAGTAAAACTCTGTCATTTTATTGACCTGGGGAAGGCAATATCTGAGACACATGCATGGCCCATAACAACGTTCCTCCCCGATCCCCCGCTCTGACGTCTGGCAGGACACAGCATTAAAAAATTAATATAGTTTTAATTCTAATGACTATGGTTGTTGGTTTGTTGTAGCTGGTTGATAGTTGTGATTTGTGTGAAGTAAACTTTAGTGTGATTAGTGTTACCTCTGGTGAACTTGGAGCCTGTTAAATTTAAGACATTTGTCTCTGCTCAATTATACTTTACAAAAGTGCAGATTTTTGTGCACTAATAAGTACTGAGGAGAATCCAATGTGCCATATGGGTAAACCAGAGTCCAGTCATAATTTCTGTTATACTGTATATGACGTTTTTTAACTCAGTTAAAAACAATTAAATAAAAACAACAATACTTTAATCACAGAGTTAAGTTTACTTGTAACTAGTAAACTGTACTTAAATAGTTAAGTTCAGTAGGTTTACTTAGAAAAAGCATGCAAACCAATTGCCTTAAAAAAATTAAGTATGGTCAACTAATTAGATTTTACAGTGTACTTTGGATTGTTTATAATAGGGAAAACTAGAAAGTTGTCACAAGGGGTAAATTATCCTCCAAACTAACATTCCAATATAATATTTTTGCTATAGTTATTGGGTAAACAAATGAACACAATAACAAATACATTAAGGCAAGTATAAACAATATATTGGAGGTACATTTTAACTGAAAAGTTGAACTGTTCATAGGACAAGGTTATTTTTCATAAATGTCAGGTCCTGGCAAGTTGCCAATTTTTTATTGGGGCAAGTAGTCAAATGTGTTTCAAATGTAATAAATGCATACAATTTAGTAGTTATAGTATTTGTTGGTCACAGCAATGGTTTGACAATGGTTGTCACATGTGTTTTAAATGTATTACATTTATACAATTTATTAATTTCTGCAATGGTTTGATATTTTTGTATGTTTTATGTGCCTTTTACATCTTTACTGTTTGCTTATAACTGTTTTGTTTCATAATAGTTTCACAGGTTAAAATTTAGCTGAAAAAGCCTATAATAACCTGTTAAATGACAGGTTTCATTGTGACAGCTTGACAACACCCCATATAGTGTGACAACATACTCCGCAATTGGGACATTGTAACAAATTTCACAGAAAAAGGGGTGGAGAACACAGGGAAGTGAGTTTTTCCAGGCTCAGGTAAAACTTTAAATCGGCCACTTCAGTGCTTTTCAACTTCACAAACTCATCTGCTTCACAGGCACGTAGTCACTTAAACACATTAGCTTTTACAGGCACATAGTTACTTAAACACATCAGCTTCACAAATACAACAGAATGAACGCAACAGCTTCAGGAGCACCATGGCCTTCCTTGTGCCAGACTCTCTCTCTGCTGGTGGCGTGGCTGCTAATTTGCCGTTCTCCCCATGCTCACTGGAATAAGAACCAGGTGTTAAACATAATCTAGCTCAGGTGCAAGCGCCCTTACCACTTTCTCTTTCTCCGGACGGACACTTGACCATGCCCCAGCTGCCACAGACATGTTATCACAAAAGATCAAGGACTGTTAAATCTTTTGTCCTGGGCAGTAACGATGGAAATGTTCAATAGCTTTAAGATATGAAAATAATATGGAAATTGAATTTAAAAAAAAAAAACTTACCCTAACAAATATTTAATGGAGTAAAAAGATTGACAGTTCTGGTACTGTTTATCAAGTAATCTGAGCATTGCATTTATCACGACAAAGTCTACTGTACCTATGCAAAATATCAGGTAGGAAAGATATTTTAGGGAGGAAAGTTAGGAAAGACTGGCAAAGCTAGTGCTGAGAATAACCGTGCCAAAGTTACTCAGCCAGTGTAAATGGACTAAATGCACTTTATCTGTAGTGAACTTTTTCCCACTCAGTATACAATTCTCTGTTTACATGTTAAAAAAGATGTCAATCTCATTCTGCTAAGATCAAACATCTCGCAGACTACAGAGAATTTGTATGTTTACATGAAACTTATTAGCCATTAAAAGGGGAAAAATTACTGTACTGAAGTTTGTACAAAGATAAACATTGTTTGTGACAAAAACATTTTATTTTTTTAGAAAAACCTTACTCTCTCTCCTAAGGCATTCTAATATTTTACCATAAACTTGAATTAATTGCCATGTATGTATTTTCTCTTTCCTGGACTGTGAAATAGATGTTACCCATGGTGCTGTGATTCATGGTAACTGTGAGTTTGGAATTTCACACCTGGCATCCTTTAGGAAAACGTTTTCTCCTTTTTCTTTCTCTACTCAGGTTTTCATTAAGGATATCTCTGTATTTCGCTGTGATCAGCTTTCATTCAACCCTGACCAGTCCCTGCCGCTGAAAAACATCCCCACATTCACTGTTGAGATGGTATTGCGCAGGTGATGAGCGATGCCTGGTTTCCTCCAGACATGGTGCTTAGAACTGAGGCCAAACAGTTCAATCGTCGTTTCATCAGATCAGAGAATCTTGTTTCTCACAGTCTGAGAGTCTTTTAAGTGCTTTTTTATGTGTCTTGCACTGAGGAGAGGCTTCTGTCTGGCTACTCTGCCATAAAGCCCAGATCGGTGGAGTGTTGCAGTTATGGTTGTCCTTCTGCAAGTTTCTCCCATTCCACACATGATCTCTGGAGCTCAACCAGAGTGACCATCGGGTTCTTGGTCACCTTTCTTACCAAGGCTCTTCTCCCCCGATTGCTCATTTTGGCCAGGCGGCCAGCTCTAGTAAGAGTCCTAGTTGTTCCAAACTTCTTCCATTTAATAATTATGGAGGCCACTGTGCTCTTGGGAACCTTCAATGCAGACAAAAATGTTTTGTACCCCAGACCTGTGCCTCGACACAATCCTGTCTCTGAGCTCTTCAGGCAGTTCCTTTGACATCATGGCTTGGTTGTTGCTCTGATATGCATTTTCAGCTGTGAGACCTTATATAGACAGGTGTGTACCTTTCCAAATCATGTCCAATCAATTGAATTTGCCACAGGTGGACTCCAATAAAAATGTAGAAACATCTCAAAGATGATCCAGAGAAATGGGATGCACCTGAGCTAAATATCAAGTGTCATAGCAAAGGGTCAGAACACTTATGTCAATGTGATATTTCAGTTTTTTCTTTTTAATAAATTTGCAAAGTAATCAAATATCTGGTTTTTGCTTTGTCATTATGGGGTATGAAGTGTAGATTGATGTGAAAAAATAAATAATTTAAAGCATTCTAGCATAAGGCTGCAGCATAACAAAATGTAAAAAAAAATTTTTTTAAAATGAAGGGGTCTGAATACTTTCTGAATGCACTGTATAAAACTGATTATAAAACTGGTTGGCATTGATGAATGTGCTATATGCTTTGGATGCACACACACCATGTCAGAGTGTAACCACTTGACATGACTGTTTGACATGCAAGCACCAGTAAGTTTTAATCTTACATATTTCTCTTTTGTTTCACTAACAATAGCTTGAACGCTTAGTCCATTTCAGATAACAAAAGTGTTTTCCGGCTGTTAGTTCACATGCCATATCATTTAATTGTCAAAGAAAATTGCAAACAAAAGGAATCAGATTAGCAACAGCTAAAAGCATATTATGAATTTGAATATAGATTCAAAGTCATTAGAGGTTTAAAATATCTGATCTAAGTGTTAGCTGGAACTTTTAGATATCCATAAGCTGCTTATAATCAGAGGTGGGTAAAGTAGCCAAAAACTGTACTCAAGTAAAAGTACAATTACTTTAAAAAAAATTACTCTAGTAGAAGTAAAAGTGCTAACATAAATAATTACTTGAGTAAGAAAGTATCCAATTAAAAGAGTACTCAAGTAGTGAGTAACTCTTTACTTTCACAAATGACATTATGGACATTAACTCCCTGCATTCCATTACATACATGTATTACTATAACATTGGGTGTCTGGAGTGGAAGAGGAAGAGAGGAGACGCAAGAGTAAATACTTCAAATTCTTAAATAGCAATCGCTGGAGTGGAACAAACGCTGGAGTGGAACAAACGCTGGAGTGGAACAAACGCTGGAGTGGAACAAACGCTAACTCTTAACATCAAAAACTAAGCACAATGTAACACTTCTTAAACTCAACGTAACACTTCAAGGACTGACAAAGACTTAACAAAACTAGAGGGTATTTATACACTAATGAGAAACTAATGAGGGAATAGAAGTCAGGTGCAGATGATGAAGAACTGATAGAAGTGATTAGGGCAGGGAATCCTGGGAAATGGAGTCCGGGAGGAAAACTTCAAAATAATAGTCATTGAAGAAGAATGAGGGAGACAGACTGTGACAATTACAGAATTATTATTATTATTATTATTATTATTATTATTATTATTATTATTAATGGAAATTCTGTCATCATTCACCACCATGTTGTTCCAAACCCGTATGCCTTTCATTCTTCCATGCAACACAATGAGATTTTAGACAGAATGTTAGCCTTGGTCACAATTTACTTTCAGTGAATGTGTTTTTTTCTATATATTTTGTAAGTGAATGGCAACTGAGACTGTCAGTCCCTAACATTTTGTCTAACATCTTTTGGGTTCCACAGAATACAGAATGACATCCCAGATATGTATGACTTCCTTTCTTCTGCAGAACACAAATGAAGATTTTTAGAAGAATTTCTCTGCTCTTTTGGTCCATACAATGCAAATAAAATGGGTGCCAAATTTTTAATGCTCCAAAAAGCAAATGCAGGCAGCATAAAAGTAATCCATATGACTCCAGTGGTTAAATCAATATCTTCAGAAGTTAAATGATAGGTGTGGGTGAGAAACAAATCAATATTTAAGTCATTTTTTGCAAGAAGTTCTTCTCCCTGCCCAGCAGGGTGTGATATGCAGAGAAGAATGTGAATTTTCAAAATCACAAGAAGAAGAATGTGAAAGTGATCTGTTTCTCATACACACCTGTCATATCACTTCTGAAGATATTTATTTAAACACTGGAGTCTTATGGATTACTTTTATGCTGAAATATGTGATTTTTGTTTTAGCTTTAAAAATGCTGGCACCCATTTACTTGCATTGTATGGACCAAAAGAGCAGAGAAGTTCTTCTAAAAATCTTCATTTGTGTTCTGCAGAAGAAAGGAAGTCATACATATCTGGGATGTCATAAGTGTGAATAAATGATAAAATAATTTTCATTTTTGGGTGAACTGTCCCTTTAAGGGCTCTTGTCAGATCTGGATGAATTTATCAATAAGAAGAGAGGTTTGGAAAACTTTCTAGTTATTATTACGGTGAAAATGTGAACAATGTCCCACAGGAAAAGATAAACCAAAGCTAGATCATGTTTTATTAATGTCTACTTTCGCTATTTCATAGCTTTTTGTTCTTATTTCAGTGTAGTTACAGTTTTCAGTGTCGAAAGAATCATAAGTTCTGTACACAGTACCGCTGCTCTCTAAATGAAGAGTATGCAGCCTGCGTAGGGCACCACGTACAGAAATACTGTCTGTTCATGCTCCAGTTGTTAATAACGCGATCGGCAGAGCAAAAGGCGTTTACACTTAACGTGGATGTTTACATGGATTTATACAGTTAATCAGCCCAATGTAGCAGCAATAGTCAGATTATCATACCATTATACTTATATATATATTTTTAGAAAGATTATGAAACTAACAAAATGACTCATTTTTTACTGAGGGGTATGTAATTTTTTACATTTTAGGACTACAGAGCTGTTGAAGTGTCAAGATGCACTTCATTATATATTTCACCAACAGCAAATACATTAAGCAAGTGTAAGATAAAAAGCAAGTATAGATAAAGTGATTAAGCTGTTCTCCCTAACCTAAAAATAAACAAAAATTACAGAAACAAGAATGAAACAAACAAACAAACAAAAACACATTTATTCCATAGAATCCACAAAGTTAGTGATCAAATTGTTCCATGAATTCATAAGTAAATTATCTGCTAGTAATTTTGAAATTTTGAAGTTTCTCTGCTAATTTATTTCTACAGGAAAACGTTGTGCTTCACAGGGTTTTTACCTCTATTTCTGCTAAACTGCTAGCAAGACAATTAATGGATGTCATTTCTAAGACATGTTATTATGTTGCTGTCTTTTCCCTCTCACTCTTATTATGTACCTCTTCGCCAGTGAAGGCTAATATGACCTTATAAGAGATTATGACTAAAATAATTCTGGTTGACTAACTTTGCAAATTGGTCATATCACAAACAGCTTTGTGAGTTGCAGAATCAGCAGTGTGAGGGGTGGCAAATAGCTACCCAGCCCAATTATGGATTGATGTCACCACTTCCAGCTCCAGAACCCAACTGCATAAGCTTTGTAGCAATATGCACCTAGTTTAAGCTTGACAGAGTGGATGGATGGCTGAAGGTAGCCAGTTTCCCTTGCTACATTCTAAATGTTCATATTTATTTCTGTATCTTATTTAATACCATGCAGACACATTTTGAGAGGAAGAAAAATGGGTCTTGGCTGCAAAGTCTGCTCAATGGCATGTGTGGTTTTTAACCTTTCAAATGAGTCTGAGAAAGTAATTTGAAATCTCTGCCACTCACTCTTATACCATTCAGTGGCAGCATTCTAACAAATTCTATTGTTTAATCCTGGTCTTTGTGTAATTGGTGTGTTGTCATAGACTATGCAGGTCAATTTTCAGGCCACTTTCTGTTTGACTGCTTTGAGCTATCACCTCAAATGGCAACAGAATTATTGTACAGTCAAATAAAACATATGCTTTATCTATATCATGTGATGAACTACAGGGAATAAAGTCCAACTTAGGCTCACATTTTACATTTGTGTAAATGTTACAATGTAATTAAATACTGTATGTTCAAATGTGTAATTACAGTGTAACTACAACAATAGTGTAGTTCATTAAATAATGAAAATTCTGTCATTATTTACTCACCCTTATTTCACTCCAAACTTGTGTGACTTTCTTTCTTCATGAAAGTCTTCACAGGGTTTATTTGCCATGCCAAGCTTAAAAAAAACAAACAAAAACAAAACAAACAAAAAAACACGATAAAAGTAATCAGTACGACTCATTCACTATATTCCATGTCTTCTGAAGCAATAAAATCACTTTGCATGATAAACAGAATGAAATTGAAGTCATTATTCTCTTTCAAATAAAATCACTAATAAGGAACTAAAATCAAATATGGTGGATGTCGATAAGAGCAAACCAAATTGGTTCTCTTGGCATTTCGTGACAAACGTGTGAAATGGCATCATGATTTTTGCTCACGAGGCATAATATCAACATTTTAGTTCCAATTAGACCAGTTATTTTGTCTATTTTTGCTCCACTAAAAAAATATTTCCAAACTAAAAGGGGATCAACCATTACTGTACATGTAGTTGAACTGAGACAAGTGAAGTGATATAAACAATGAAGCTTCCCAGTGCTGTTATACTAAATACCAGCACTCCTGGAACTCCAATTAGATAAGAGGACCGGAACTAACTTTTGTATATACGTAATGTATTATACAACATTTAGTTCCGGTCCTCAAACCTGACTGAACGAGTGGTGTTCCAAGAGTGCTGATAACTCAAACCATCAGCACTGGGAAGCTTTCCTGTTTGTATCACTCCGCTTGTGTTCATGGCATTCTGAACTAACGTGTAAGAGCAGTGCAGATGTGTTAACATTAAAGATCTGAGGCAGCAGATGGCGACAAAAAACCGTCTTGTGTGTGCTATGAGCAAGCTGAGCTGACGTTGACAAACCGTGTGTCGTCAGTGCGCAAATATTTGTCTCTCAGATTACTACTACACTATAGCTGAGAAATAGAGTGAAACTAACAGCTTCAGCATTACTGCCGTTCACAGTTGAGAATCGCTATCGACTGAGTAATCAAACACACTCAAGGCGCCTACCTGATACAAGTTTCCGAGTTGGGAGAAGACGTAAACTTTCAACATGGTGGAGGAGAGAACGATTTCTGTGCAGGGAGGTGCCATCAATATAAGCAAGGTAAGCAGTGCTTACCTAACTGAAGGATGACACTATAAAATATTTAAATATACTATAATTGTTAATATAAACTACTGTTTTCATTCAAATTCGTCATCTTTCATCTCAGTTGAGTAGCACAGACATTTATTCATTTATTCGCTTTGGTGCCACCCTCAGGTAGCACCCAAAGTGCTTTACTTCATGTTATGCTTTCAGATTCAAAGCATTTTGAATCTTGAGCACCCAAGCAGCCACAGGATCGGCGCCTGTGACATACAGCTTGTGTGATATTGCTTTAATATGAATTAAATAAACACTGCAATTTAAAACTTTGGCATTTACATGGTTTGTTATAACACTTGTTTAATGCCTGCAAATCCTTGCAATTTGTTATCACTGGTCAACATCAGCCTCCCTGCATCTTCTCTTTTGACTTTTGACTTTAAAATGAAGAATATTGCCAAAAATGTGTCAACTGTAACCAAGCTGCTTTATGTTCACCAAATTCCTGTTGATGTAGGGCCATGCTTTTGATGCACTTGAGTGGCTTTGAAATTGAACCATGAAGTGTAAAATTGCTTTGGGTACGAAGCAAAACTGCATGGCATTTGTGTGTGGCCCAATTTATTATTGAGATGTGGGACCGCATGCTTTGAAATGAATGTGCACAGAGTGTGTTGTTTACAAAGCTTTGTCAATTTGTTCAGCTTGACGGCAACAGTCAGCATGTTTTGGGTCGCAACTTGCAGAGCAGCAGTATTAGGCAGGTTTGAAAGAACAGAGGCAATGCAGTCAGATTCAGAACACAGGCATTTACTAAGTGAGGATAAATAGTGAAGAGGCTCAAGAAGTGATTCCTTCTTATGTTCTTCTTCTCTGGTGCAGGCATCCTTGTGGCACATTAGCTTTGGAAGCACTGACAATGTACCTGCATATCCAAAATGGCTCATGCTTATCCTCTTATGACAGCATGAGCATACAGTACCTAAATGTCTGGACAGATGATTTAAAAAGGAATATCCAGTAATTTATTTCTTAATTAGTGATACAATAATTACTTCCCTGTAGTATACAAAATGACATGATTTTACTATACACCACATATGTACCAGATTGTAAGAAATGTTTACAGCATAGCAAGGATCTCCAGTTCAGAGGAAAATTGGTTGATGCCATAGCTACTGGATTAGCTGACATGCACAACTGATCCTCTTTTCTGGTTGGGTGCTGCAGGTAACACATATCCTTGAATATGTCTGATGCTGCAAGGTTTAACCACAAAAGACAGAGTGCAGGAACCTTGTCATTTGAGACAAACCACTGTGTCTTTACCACTTGACCACATGAGTTTCCCAACCGTCAAAGAGGGCGGCACCCTTTAAAGTGATAGTTCAACCAAAAATACAAATTCTGTCATCATTTGCTTCAGCATCATCTTACTGGCATTGGTCCACATCATCGGTAGTTGTGACCTGAAGCTCCACCTACATTGAGGCTGAAAGCTCATTTTGTTTATGTTGTTTAGTCAGTCAAAATCAGTCAATGGGAACACACCGGGGTGTAGAGTTATTAGCGAGCTGGTGCAAATGTACTTACATCTGTACAATTGTTCGCTTAGAGACATTTTCCAAAAACATGTCATGCGATTTTTGTTTGTTTAATTAGTCCACAAAAGGAATCAAATTTACTCAAATATACTTACAATAAGTGCCCATTCACTCATGTGCCATCTGCAGCGAAAGCCATCCACACATCTGCACAAAGTAAGATATGCCTCTATCACCATTCTTTTGTCTGTATTATGAACATTAACACTTTTATACGCACATCGTTGCAGTAGTATCGGTGTCATCATAAATTACAATAGCAGAGTGTAATCAGCGCATATTATGGCTGCGTATAGTGTGTTAGCATATATGCATCATGAATTCACAATGTAAACAAGACAAATTAAACATTATCTACTGCATATATATTACTTCAAATCATCACCGACCGTGATTTCTACACAAAGAATGAGGTAAAAGTCATTGATAACACATTTTTAAGGTTTTACATATAGCATCCTCATATTTAAATGCTCCTCTAAACGGCTCCCACAGCAGTGTGGTGGGTGTCTGAATGTTTCGCAAACAGTATACTGTTGCTCAGCTATTTAGAACTTCTTTTTACCCTGATCAAAGAATGAAAAAAAACTTCTTCGGAAGTATATTGGGGCCTTTAAACACTCCTTTCCAGATGGATACCATGTTTTAGAAAGGATCTCTTTCAAGACCTCTTTAGGACATTCCTAAAAGTTTTTTAATCTACTCCTCCATTAAATTTTTCTCCTCCCCCTTAAGCCTTGTTACTACATGGCAGGCTAAATGCTTTACAACAGTAAGCCCTGTTATAAATATAGAGCTGCTTCTCAAGGCCTGATCAACAGCACGAGGCGAGTCATTAATAATGTAATGAAGCTTTTGAGAGAGACTGGCTGAGGCACTGATTCTGTGCAGCCAGACAGACATAGCATATTCAATTATATTTCACTGGACGGCAAATTAATATCTTTTTTCCGGATATGTGAAAATGTGTGATATGGATATGTTCCCATACCACATTATAGATTTTTGCTACAAGAATGTCTCATAGGTGTAACGTTGGCTGGCTACAGGTAGATGAAGAGACAATGACAATGAAGTGCGATGATCCCAAGTGCAGTTTATTTACAAAAGTGATATTCAAGAACCCTAACTTTAAATGTGAATAAAACATAAACATGAACTTGACCTAACTAAACTTGATTTGACATGACATGACATGACTTGGCTTGACTATGACACAAAACATAAACATGACTTGACTATAGAACCAACATTACACCAACAATATTCGACAATGGACAATGGCAAACATGAGGGTTAAATACTAGGACTTGGGAGAACACATGACATTGATAACCAATGAACACTTAGGACTCTAAACAATATAACTAGACTGCTAACAACCTAATGAAACAATGAACCAATGGGGACAAGACACAAGAACACGGGAAACACATGACAAGATAACATGACAAGGAAACAGGAACAAACATGGCATGGAACTAATTTAAAGTAAAATACATGAACAAAAACACATACAATCCCCCCCCTCCCAACACCCCAAAACAAAAACACAAACTTCAAGAGGGAGCTGGTGGGGGGGCATGGCGACTTGACGTGTTTATGTGGCAGGACATGGAAACATGGTGTGGAGCATGAGACCAGGCCGGAAACGCATACAATCATGACAATAGGTTTTTCTATGTATTGCGACCCCCATCCCTTTTCCACCTTCAAATACACCAGAGTCAGGCAAGAGGTTTGCCTAGATGCTTGGAAATCAGAATGTTTGATACAGTTTGAAATGTTTAATAAATAATTAAATTAAAAGCTTTCAGTGATGAGTTTCAGAAGGGGATATTCAGATGAAATCTAAACGATGGTGTGAATAGTCTACAGTATCTGTCTAAAGGCTGCATTTCAGTCAATATCAAAATCATTTGCTTTCAAACCTCTTCTCTTAGGATCGATGTCTTGTTTACAGAATAATAAAAACAATATGGGTGAATGGTTAAAATTAAGCACATTTGCTGCTGTGGTGCAGCATGAACAATCAATATCCAAGAGCTGGCAAAGAGGGAATTCTCATTACTAAGAAGCAAGAATATTGTCATTTGTAGTGTGTATGTGACAAGTAAAAATCTATCCACCACAGAAAGCATATGTA
Source organism: Myxocyprinus asiaticus (assembly GCF_019703515.2). NCBI lineage: Eukaryota > Metazoa > Chordata > Actinopteri > Cypriniformes > Catostomidae > Myxocyprinus > Myxocyprinus asiaticus. The sequence continues at coordinate 22,274,509 of NC_059375.1, read as the reverse complement.
AATAAAATTGTATTGACATTTCATAATGACAAATTAGCTTAAAATCATCTGCGATAATAAAAATAGTAAAATCTCAACTGCTGTCTCAGGCCAACCTAATTCTATCTCTCAAACACTTTACTGTTATGTCAATTTCCTGTCACTTATTGATATGCTGCAATATTGTTGCTTGCTCTGATTTACTGGTGTATTTATTGCTGCTTCAAAACTAAATATCACATCTTTCATTTTACTGTCATTATCCACTACAAAATGCACTATTACGCATTTAATGCATTACAATGTCTTCTCAGTGCTCCTGATCCATGCTACTTTATTAAATATAGATTTTAAATATAGAAGATTCTAAACTTTATACCACATGCATAATTTATGTCTTCTTTATTTTTATGTTCTTTTGTGTTTACAATCCAAAAGTCTGATACCACAAGTAAAAATGGTGAATCTTAAATATTTCTTTTTCATTTTACGTCTTAACATTTCTTTGGTTACATGTTTTATTTGATCCTAAAACATTGTTGATTATAAGGTTTAAATCCCAGAATTTTCAATATAATCTCAGACTTTTAGATCTGACTGTATGTACTCCGTGTCTGTTTGCACATTTATCTGTACTGTTAGTGTTCTGCAATCTGAGCCTCTTCACACAAGCATCTCAAAGCCCAGTGAACACTGTGTAAGCTGTGCAGATGAAAAATAAACAACCTTTACTTTTTCCTGAAACTGTAGCTTTCCATTGATGTCACTGCCAAGAAATATAATTTAGATGCAATGTGTGTGTAATTAAAATAGAGACACATCAGTATTATTTATTTTATTTTATTTTTTTAAATTGAGGAAACAGAAATAAGTTAAACTGTTTACTGCACTAACAATTTGCTATGGCTGAATATTGATTGGAGGGTAAGCGTACAGTACACCAAGAGGAAGGAACATTTGATTTTGATCCTCTGCTATTTGCTCTGATTACAATGTGCTTGCATGTTTCCTGGTAGAACTGCTATGTAAAGTAGCTAATATCTGTGATATTTTTTAGCAATGGAAAAAAAAAAAAATGCTTAACATGCTTAACGGTCCATTTTTAAAGAGAGTTCTGTAATGAACTGGCCATGGAGATGGTGTTAGGATTCATGTGCTGGAAGTTTATTAGAACACAAGCAAACAATCCAAATCGGCAGGCAAATAGAGATAGTCGTTATGCAGGCGGTATAATCCAATAAACCAAAAAGACAAGGCAACAAGGCAAACAAAACAAAGGGGATTCCAAAAAGCAGAAAATCCAGGAATCAGGCAAAGGTCATAACAAATAGACAATCAGCAATGGCAATGGAAAAACACTTGGTAAGGTAGAGTAAGCTGACAATACTTCGCAACATGACAGTGGAAACAGTATGGTATTTATATAGTTCAGACAGGAAGTAACCAATGAAGAAACAGTACAGAGTTAGTATTCGGGAGAGGGCTCCCTCTGGTGGTTGGTAGGAGGGGTAACAACCTCGGATGTTACAGAACCCCCCCCCTCTACGAACAACTCCTGGTGTTCTGCTGCTGGGACGTCCCCTTGGTCGTGGTGCTGGACGATCAGGATGGGCATGATGAAATTCCTGGATCAGGGACGGGTCCAATATGTCCTTGGCATCTATCCATGATCTCTCCTCTGGTCCGTAACCCTACCAGTCCACCAAGTATTGCATCTGGCTCCCTCGTCGTCTTGAGTCCATGATCTCTTTGACCATATACGCTGGGGCTCCATCTACCTCCAATGGAGGTGGAGGCTCAGAATCCGTGGTTCCGGAGCCAGATGCCAGGTGGATGGGTTTCAGCAAGGACACATGGAAGGAAGGAGAGATATGGTAATTAGCAGGAAGCTCTAAATGGTAACTGGGTTTATTTGACGGATAATTCTGAAAGGACCCACATACCTTGGACTGAGCTTCCTGCAGGGTAGCCACAACTTGAGATCCCTTGTGGACAACCAGACCCTCTGTCCCGGCTGATAGTTGGGATGGGGATGCCTCCGCCGGTCAGCCTGGAAACGTTGAGCTCTGACAGCTCGCTGTAACTGGACATGTGCGCTGTCCCACACCCTCTCGCTTCGCCTAATCCAATCGTCCACCGCTGGCACCGTAGAAGGTTCTCCTGACCAAGGGAACATCGTGGGTTGGTAGCCCAGCACGCATTGGAAGGGGGTTAGACCCGTAGAAGTATGGGTTAGGGAGTTCTGTGTATATTCGGCCCAGGGCAGGAAGTCGCTCCATTTCTCCACATTAATGTCCAACTGTTTGCAGAACGCCTGCCAAACTCGTGAACTGTGGACCTCGATCGGACACGATGTCCTCTGGTAATCCATAGACCCTAAAGACTTGGTGGAATAAAGCATTAGCGGTTTCCATGGCAGTGGGTAAACCCTTGAGAGGGACAAGCCTACATGATTTGGAAAATCTGTCAATGATTACCAGAATGGTAGTGTATCCATGGGAGTTTGGCAGGTCTGTGACGAAGTCGATGGACAGATGAGACCATAGTCTTTGAGGTTTGGGCAGTGGTTGAAGCAACCCTGTGGTCAGTTCTCTGGGGGTCTTGGATTGGGCACACACCTGGCAAGACTTCACATAATTAGTCACATCATGAATCACAGATGCCACCAGAAGGAATTACGTACCAGAGTGATTGTTCTTTGGATGCCAGGGTGTCCTGTGCTCAAGTAAGTGTGGACCCATTGGATCGTCCTCTGATGTAGAGCTTGGGGAACGTAGTGCTTGGTTGGGGGGCAGTTAGGTGGTGATGGTTCATGCTGTTGTGCTCGTTGTATTTCTTCCATTATGTCCCAGCTAATCAGTGCTATGATGACAGATGGTAGCAGGATGAACCCAGGGTGAGGTTGGAGGTGAGGTGGATCGTGTCTGTGTGAAAGAGCATCTGCCTTGCTGTTCTTGCTGCCTGGGCGGTAAGTGACTGTGAAATTGAACCTGGTGAAAAACAATGACCATCGAGCTTGGTGTGGATTCAATCTCTTGGCTGCCTTGATATATTCAAGATTCTTGTGGTCGGTGATAACTTGGAATGGGTGGACTGCCCCCTCTAACCAATGACGCCATTCCTCAAGTGCCACTTTCATGGCAAGTAGCTCCTTATTCCCCACATCATAGTTACGTTCAGCTGAGTTCAACTTTCTGGAGAAGAAGGCACAAGGGTAAAGCTTGCCTGGTGTTCCATGACGTTGTGACAGGACTGCTCCAATACCACAATCTGAAGTGTCTACCTCAACGACGAAGGGAAGATTGGGGTCAGAATGTTTCAGTATTGGAGCGGTTATGAAGCATGACTTGAGGGAGATGAAGGCTTGGTATGCAGCATCGTTCCATGGCAACTTGCTTGGCTTTCCCTTGAGCAATGACGTGAGTGGTGCTGCAATGGTACTGTAGTTCCTAATGAAACGGTGATAGAAGTTGGCAAAGCCCAGGAACTGTAGTTCCTTGAGTTTAGTAGGTCGAGGCCATTCGGTGACAGCTGTTACAGCTGTTGAGACATCATCTCTACACCTTGATGGCTGATGTTGTAACCCAGGAAGGTGGTATGAGAGGTATGGAACTCACATTTCTCTGTCTTGACAAATAGTTGATGTTCCTGGAGACATGACAAGACTGTCTTGACCTGCTGGATATGTTGTTCCATGTTTTGTGAGTAGATGAGGATGTCGTCAATGTAAGCCACCACACAATGATTCAGTAAGTCTCTGAAAATCTCGTTGATGAAAGACTGAAAAATCAAGGGGGCGTTAGCAAGTCCATACGGCATGACCAAATATTCATAGTGCCCCCTGGTGGTGATGAATGCAGTCTTCCACTCATCCCCTTCTCGGATCCTGATGAGGTTATAAGCACTCCTTAGATCCAGTTTGGTAAAGATCTTGGCTTCACAGAGTTGTTCAAGAGCAGAGGGGATAAGTGGCAATGGGTAACGATATTTTATGGTGACAGAGTTCAGGCCTCGACAGTCGATACAGGGACGTAGACCTCCATCCTTCTTCTCTATGAAAAAGAATCCTGCAGCAGCTGGGGAGGTGGAGGGATGGCTGTAACCGGAGGCAAGGGCTTCGGATGTTACAAGTTCACACTGACAGAGATTAAAATGCTGGTGGTCACTTGTCGCTGTCCTGTTGTTTTCAAGTAGGCTTTCCTATTTGACTGCAATATCCAACTGTATCATTAGGCAGATCACGAGTTCCACTGTCTGCACTCACATTTGTAGTCATCGCATAAATGTGCATTTGCATAAAGTTGAACTGTGCTCAACTTTGTCATGTCCCCAGTGGTCTTTCTGCTCTTGTCTATTATGATGGTGTCAGAGAGCAGAGGGTAAGAATCTAAACACAGCTCTATTATTTAAAGCAAAATTAAAGAAACATGAATTTTAACCAGATAAACAAGGCAAACCAGACACACTAACATTGCAACCATAAAATACAAGACCTTACAAAGAACTAAGGAAGCAAGAGGACTTTTTAAAATGATGTCACAAGCATGATGTTGTTACCTAATATTCTCAGTGAGTTATAATAAAATAATCACAGGCTCACATAAAATAATTACAAACTCAGCTGAATTTGTTGTATTAGGCCAGGGGTGTCAAACTCAGTTCCTGGAGGGCCACAGTCCAGCACAATTTAGCTCCAACCCTAATTAAACACACCTGAAGCAGCTAATCAAGGTCTTCAGGAGTGCTTGAAGATTACAAGGAGGCATTTTGGAGCAGGGCTGGAACTAAACTCTGCAGGGCTGTGGCCCTCCAGGAACTGAGTTTGACACCCCTGTATTAGGCCTACAGTTTTAAAGTGAGCCTGTCTCAGAGGAGACCATTTACAGCAAAATAATCATTGCATGAGACCTCATCAACAGAGCTTGTCTGTGATAAACTTGTTTTCTAATAAACATGATGTTTCAGTAATTTACTTCCACTTTGAGTTAGTTTACAGAAATGTCTACCTATCACTGCTAATTAAGTATTTTTATTTAGTCTACTGCCAAAAGTATATTTCCCTTTAGGGTTCATTCCAATCGGAAAGTTTAAAAATGTTTTGTTTGTAGAACAATGCGGTTAAAATAAGATTTACATTCAATCATTTGGCAGATGCTCAGATCAGTGGGTAGAGAATATAAAATGATTCCAGAAGTAAAAATCCCCTTCATTTTCTCTGTAGGCGAATTTACTTATAAACCTTTAAAGACAGACCTACTGTGAACTCCGAGGTTGTTAATAATTTGTATATGCTTCTGTTGAAGCCATTTTTAATAGATCATGTTTAATAGAGGGATTTCTGGTGAAGAACTCCACTACCCATGATCCAGCAGAGAAAGATCCATCAATCAGAGAATAGCGGCTGACAAAGCACACAAAACAAGCTCTGAAGTGACCTCATGAAGCATTGAGAATGACACAGTTGATTAGGTCTCTCTACACTCTCGAACTACTTGTATATTTGCAAATCTCTGAAACTTTTGCAATAAAATAAAAAAACATATTGTTTATCCCTTTAAGCTCTGAAGCACGGCTCCACCTTGGTCCTCAGCTCCACCGGCTCCGCCTCAGTCTTCCGATCCCCCAGCTCCGCCTTGCTCCTCCGAGCCTCCGGCGCCGCCTTGGTCCTCCCTGCCTCAGGCTCCACCCTGGCCCTTCGAGTCTTCGGCTACTCTCCGGGTATCCAGTTCTCCATGGTTTCACCCCTCGAGCCTCTCACGGCTCTGCCTTCCATGGCTCCGCCCCTCGAGCCTCTTATGGCTGCACCCCCCACGGGCTCTGCCCTGTCTCACCAGGCCATGCCCCACACCTTATTTCACCATGTTTCCATGTCATGCCAAATCACCATACCCCTGCGCCCCCCTCCCCCCCAGCTCCCACTTGAACTATGTGTTTTTGTTTTGGGGTGTCGGGGGGGATATGTCAGGGTTGTATGTGTTTTTGTTCCATGCCATGTTAGTTCCTGTTTCCTTGTCATGTGATCTTGTCGTGTTTCCCATGTTCTTGTGTCTTGCCTTCATTGGTTCATTGTTTCATTCAGCAGTCTTGTTATCTTGTTTAGAGTTCTAAGTGTTCAATGGTTTTCATTGTTATGTGTTCTCCCTTGTCCAAGTATTTAACCCTCATGTTTGCCATTGTCCATTGTTGAGTATTGTTAATGTAACGTTGTTTGGTAGTCAGGTCAAGTCAAGTCAAGTCAAGTCTCATTTAATCAAGTTTATGTTTATGTTTTGTTTCACGTTTGAAAGCACTGTAAATAAACTGCACTTGGGATCATTGCACTTCATCATCGTTTCTTCGTTTACCTTGTTGCCAGCCCACGTTACAGTCAAGATGTTATTAATATTTTGACCATGATTGTTTTGGGCCCATCCGAGCTTAAAGGGTTATGTGACCCCCTAAAGTATGTACACATTTTGGGTATTGTGGTTTTGGAAGAAAAAGTTTATTTTCCATATACTATTTTTCATTTTACAAATGATTTATGTTAAATGTATGGGAAGCTGAAAAATGTCAAGTGAAAATCATTGTCTATTGTTGAGTGAGATCGGGACTCTTATTTTGAAAATGAGCTGAGGACTCGTACAGAGGAGCAGTGTTGCACTTGCACCAGCGCCCTCACAATTGCTGGGGATTATGTGCGACACAGACATGCTTGCTCCTGTCTCCTCAATTTTTCCTGTTATTACAGGACTTTTCTGATCTGTCAACGTGGCCTTCTGTACGGGGTCTGTAACAGTTATATACATATAATCAACAACTTTAAATCATTCATTTTATATTTTTACATCATTTGTAATTTTATTACAAAGACATCTGGCTATTTTTCAATTTGGGGCCACTAGTGGCACAGAAATTTCCAGTGTTGGGGAGTAACTGACTAAAAGTAGCTATGCCATTAGCATGCAAGTACAGCAGATTAGCTGTTTTTAAAATAGTATAGCTTTTCCAACAACAAGCTATTTTCTCTAACGAGTAGTGGTGTAATTGAAAATGTTTCATTTACTAACTCCTCACGCAAAGACAGCCAGCGGCGTTACAATCGGTGTACAATTTTAATGACTTGGACTTGTCACTGACTCGGATGCACGTTTACATTCACTGCATGTTATTAACATACAATTCTCAATTAAAAAGCCTTATTGTTTATGTGCCAGATATAAGGCTCTTATCAGATTATAGCCTAAATTAGATTATTTGATAATTATATACAAATATATTGGCCCATTAAGTAGCTTCGATGTGATACTATTTTTTTATTTTAATTTTTTTCAAAAGAGTAGCTTGACTGTAGTTTACTGTACAGCATTAAATGGGAGGAAAGTTACAGAGGTTTCCTCAACACTGGAAATGAAACATTTCACTTTAATACCACAAAGGTGTGATAATATTGTCGGCATTCAGTTCTAATTCAAGCCTTTAATGTCTGATTTCATAGTTAACACAGACATCAGTCACAGGCTGGTTTAATGGGCTAATTACAAACAAAGATATTTTAATACTTGAAAAATTAAAAGAATGTGCTTCTTTGTTATATTTGGTTTGTTATTCGCACAGCTGATATTGATAGATTAAAACAATTAAGAGCTTAAAATGCTGTTTCACTGAATGTTGTTAAAAAAGGAAAGGCAAACAGTTTTTAAATAATTGTTAAAATAGGTTTGCTTCACTTTTGTACACACTGTAAAAATATATTTTTTAAACAACCTAAAAAATATACTTAATGTACAGTAGCAACATCTAAATTATCTGGCTTTATTCAGTTATGACTGAATCAACCTGACTAAATTACACCAATGGGTAACACTGCACATTAATATTTCCTTTGTTAAGGGATTATAAAAGTGTCCATTAATGACTACTATGTCATTTAGAAATGCATTATAAGTTATTATAACTTATATTAACATTCATATGTGGTTATAATTACATACATAAAAAGGGTGACTTTTATGCAATACCTGCCAAATAATGAGCCAGTTTACCTCACATTTTATAAATGCTTAAAGGGATAGTTCACCCAAAAAAGAACATTCTCACATCATTTACTCCAGGTGTGTATGACTTTCTTTCTTCTGCTGAAAACAAATGAAGATTTTTAGAAGAATATTTCAGCTCTGTATGTCCATACAATGCAAGTGAAAGGAGACCAAAATTTGAAGCTCCAAAAGCACATAAAGCCAGTATTAAAGTAATCCATACAACTCCAGTGGTTAAATCCATATCTTCAGAAGTGATATAAGTGTGGGTGAGAAACAGATTAGTTTTTAAGTCCTTTTTTACCATCAATGTCCTGTTTCACTTTCACATTCTTCTTCTCTTGTTTTTGGCGATTTGCATTCTTCATGCATATCGCCACCTACTGGACAGGGAGGATAATTTATAGTAAAAAAGTACTTAAATGTTGATCTGTTTCTCACTCACACATATCATATCATCTCTTCTGAAGATATAGATTCAACAACTGGAGTCTTATGGATTACTTTAATTCTGCCTTTATGTGCATTTTGGAGCTTCAACATTTTGGCACCCATTCACTTGCATTGTGAGGACCTTCAGAGATAATATATTCTTCTAAAAATCGTTGTTTGTGTTCAGCAGAAGATAGAAATTCATACACATCTGCAATGACATGAGGGTGAGTTAATTATGAGAGAATTTTCATTTTTGGGTGAACTATCCCTTTAATAACACTTATTCAACATTAGTAACCTATGAAAATATGCCTGCTTGAAAATGGACAGATATCAAAAATTTGTTAAGGAGTTGCTAACATAGGAAACCTGAACATAAAAAGTTCAGTTTGATTTAACGATTAATCATGCTTTATTTTATGATATATGCTTTGAATGTACATGAAGACATGAAAAGTAATTTTGCAGATGACTTTTGGTAGCTAGAACTAGGTAAAACCTTTCTTTTGACATCAACATGTCAAGTGACAGTAAAAGCGAGTGAAGACATTACAGTAATATTAACACGAAGGGAATTGTTGAAAAATGACATAATCCCTCTTTTTAATGTCACTATAATGGTCTATTTTTTCTACATTGTGACAGAAATCATAAATTATTATTCAAATAAGTGTGAATAAGTGTATTTATGATGCATTCATAACATGTGAGCTAAAATGGTCACTATTTGGCAAGTATTGGATGAAAGTTGACCTTTTTATGCATGTTGTCATAACTGCATATAAAGGTTTTATAATGCATTTGTAAATTACTTATTAGTCTTTAATGAAACCCTAATGAACAACTGCACATATCCATGCACTTTTTACAGTGCCTAAGACACAAAAGTGGCCTCAAACATTTGTATTGTCTGTGAATCTGACAGAGACTGACAGTTATGGAAAGAGTGAGCAAGTTGAAGTGCACAGTTTAAGAGGATAGCGTATCAGAGGCTGTCACGCTGTACCAGTCTGTGCTGTGGTATTGTCATAGCTCATCTAGTCTTCTCACTAACCTTGTGCTTCAGATCACATTTGTGAGACCAAAGAGAAAAGACAGGCAGAAATGGCAGTGTTTCAGGAGGACTGAAGCTAGACTCTAAGGCTCAACTTAACTTGGAAGAGTATGCCATCTGTAATGTAATACAGCACTTTCAGGATAGCAATTTATCTGCCTAGACAGAGAAATGCTGTGACAATGCTGACAATAATTACTGCAGATATGTTTTCCTCATGGTTTAATTACAAGATCATTAGTGTGAGGATATAAGGCTACCTTGTTTGCATTACGTATTAACAGTGTCACTGAAGACACGATTCAGCTGTATTTTTAGTTTTATGATTGAATGTAACATACCTGGTTGAGTCATGTAATGTATTTACATATGGATAAAAGCTCAAAGATAACTCCTAATCATTTAAACCCCTCTTTTTCTCCATCTCTTAAATCATTAGTGACCAGATGCACATTTCAAAGGTGAGCCTGATGCACAGTAAATCTGTGACTCCTTTGTGTACAACTCACTTACACATGCTTATTTATCTACGTTTCCAGTTGTAGGTCTATCCCAATGTGTTTGAACTCCTATTATTGTTCTGCTCTTATCAGTGCTGTTTAAAGGGGCAATCTCTCCAAATGTTTACTGCACTAATTGAGTTGTCGACCTCCCTTGTTAGAATTATTCACTGCCTTTATCAGTAATGCGACGAGCAATACAGATGTTGTTTAGCACCTCTTAAATAACTCCGTTTTTTTTTTTTTTATTCTGGCAAAAATTTCATTACACTGTAGCTCAGTCTCTAGAACTGTTTTTTCTAGTAAAATAAGGTTTCTTTCCAGGGCAGACTGGATATAACTTTCTCTTACATTGCAGTACTCTGTCTGTGATCACTTACATTCTCTTTTCTGCTATGCCTCTTGTGTCTCATTGTCATGATTTAGACAGCTTGTCATTGGACAGGCTCATCAGTTGCTTCATATTAATAGGTTAAACAATGCACAGTGACGACTTCATTGCTACTCGGCATAAATTACATACATATGTGATAGTTATGTTTTTGCCTTCTGATTAGGTTGCTGTAAACAGTCGTTAACTTATTTGTCTCTATTTCCATTTCACAATGGCATACTTTTGTCTATTAAACAAACACTTGTGAAAATAGATGTAAATAAAACATTTGAATCTAGATAAAACATAAAAACAAAGATAACCAACAAGCTAGTTAAAGGGTTAGTTCACCCAAAAATGATAATTCTCTCATCATTTACTCACCCTCATGCTGTCTCAAACTCAAATGACTTTCTTCTGTGGAACACAAACAAAGATATTTTAAAGGATGTTTGACGTGTTTTTGTCAATACAGTGTAAATCAATGGGGTCCACAACTTTCAAGCTCCAAAAAGGACATAAAGTCAGCATAAAATTAATCCATACAAATCGAGCATCTTAAATTAATGTCTTCTAAAGAGATACAATCGATTGGGTGAAAAGCAGACCAAAATGTAAGTCCTTATTCAATATAACAAGCTTGTAAATGTAGTTTGTTATGTAATGCAAATGTTAAAATGATTCGCATTACAATTATGCACTATAGTAAAAATTTAAACACTCTCTCATGACCAAACATCACTGGGAGGTCTTTTTGTCTGCACTGTTGAAATGTTCAGCCTGATCTCATTAAAATAAATTACGTGATTATTGCCACATTTTTGCAAACCAAAATTAAATGCTACATGTTTGCCTGCAGTTCTGAAAAGCGAGTGAAATGGTGTTGTAATCAGACAAGGTTTTTAAAATGAACGTTAGACGGAGGTTTCAATGAGTAAAACGTACCTCCCTAACCTAAAACTTCAGCCAAAACCTAACCGATAATGTCCTAAAAGCAAATGAGAGGTAAATAAAACTTGCACCCTTACCATAAACCAACACATAAACCTAACTGATAGAGTTTTAAAAGCAAATGTGACATGAAAAGCTAATTTTCTGATGCGACCACATCATTTCATGTCACTTCTATGACATTTTCATCTCACGTTAGATTTGGGGTACTCGAGTTTGGACTCGGACTCGAGTCCGAGTCACAAGTCCAATTTTAATGACTTGGACTTGTCACTGACTCGGATGCATTTTTACTCTGACTTGACTCAGACTCGAGCCTTTGGGACTTGGGATTTTTTCCCATGACATTTGTGATGCATTTGCAATAGTCGGGGGAAAAAGTGTTATTGCTAAAGCTGACAGCAACACTAAACAGATAAAAAGCACCTATTTATTGATTCAAAAAACAAAATCCGGCATGCTCCGAATTTTTTCAAAAAAATATATGAAGGTGCTCTTGAATGAGGAAATAATAATCCCAAAAGAAAAAAGGAAAATCAAGGCACACTTCCAGATAAAAAAAAAATATAGTAAAAAAGCTTTTATTGTCAATGGCTATAACAATAACAGTTCACAACATTCAACCATGCACAATAAAATATTAAGATATTTTGGGCAGTGAAATATTTTGTTTATAATTTAATTATAGACTATAAAATAAATGTATTATTCGATGACAGAGTTTGTGTATGAAGCTAAACTTCATGTTATGAGTTGAATTTAGTTGGTCATGATGTTTTTATTTTAAATGTTTTTTTTTTATTTATTTAATTTTTATTGTAAACCACCAGGTAACTTATGCACATCTTTTTTTAGCCTACATCTCTGACAAGTTTGAAGAACAATTCTGTTAAATTTATGACTCAAAATTATTATTCTCCATATTTTTGTGGTTAAAGAAGAGCTCAATGAAATTTTTCTTTGGTTGGTATTTAAGATTTCAGACTGATTGCAGACCAGCACTGCTGCCACTTAAGCAAATATCAATTATTATTATTATTTTTATCTTCTGCGGCAGCCGCTGCGAGACACACATGGACGCATCAGGGTTTTAGGTGCACGAGTAGCACACAGAACTGCCCTGCACTGTGCGGTTTCCCACAAATTAACTAGAAAATCATGTCCATGATGACATGGCCCTAATATTATCAGTGGGCTTTTTCAGTGTTTTTGGATGTAGCATTTGCAGTCAAATCATGAGACGTAACTTCTCAGCGAGTGCTAATTACTGCTGTGTTGACTTATTTGTACAGTATATTTTTCCCAAATCAGTTGGCAGATAGAGAAAAAAGATTCAGAAAGAAATCTCAGTATAGACTATTATTTCTTTGGATAGGGATCATTTTAAATAAAACTAAATTAAATTGAACTGACAAATTGAAAATGAAGTAAAAATAAAAACCAAATTAAAATTCGAAACATAATAACCTTGGTTGTAATGACTAACACAGCTTTCACTTACTTTAGTCTATGTTTGAGTGGAGGGGAAAAAGCAACAAATAATTGAAATGTCAACACAACGTAATAAGAATTGTACTGAAGGACAACTCTGTCTTCATACATCTAAAGCATATGCTTTCATTCTAAAACCACTTTGAATTTTGTTCAGCAGGATACTAATAATAAAATATATATATGAAAGGCAACAGATGTGTTTTCATTACATTTATATTAACAAACTGTTTTTCTTAGTTGTGAAGTTTAAAATAATCTTAAAATATTGATGTTGTGTGTATGGTTAAAATTTTAATTCAGATTCATTTGGACTCAACTCGGACTCGATTGTTTAAAGACTCAGACTCGACTCGGACTCGAACCCAACACTATCTCACGTGTCAGCTTGCGTCCATGACTGGTCTTGAACCGCGGTCTTCCAACTCTAAAGTCCAATACTCTATCATGTGAGTTACCACGGAAGCTAATCACATTTGAATAAGTGTGGAAATGTAGGTGGGTCTATAATACAAGCGTAAAAATGTATAGTTTTTCAAATTATGCATTCAAGTAAAAGTGTTTCAATGTAATAACATAGAAGTGTGTGAGTGGAAGAGCGAAAAATAAGTGTTTATAAAGTCACATCCAGCAGTACTCATGATTTGTGTGAAAGTGAATAAAACACACAGTTGTTGTAGCGCCTCTAGTGTTAATTTCACCAGGAAACTGCAATGAATTTTGGAACAAGGCAAGAAAAACTCAGTTTGCAAAAATGTAGTTACAGTAATATTCATTCTAAAATACTAGATTGGAAATGTTGCGTATTCAACTCTTTTCAGAGCATTCCATTGCTTTACCCAATTCTAATTTTTAATATTAAATAATTAGAAAATTCTGACATCATTTAATCTTTATTTATTGCTTATTTGCTCATTGTTTTGTTTGCTGTGGGACACAAAGGGAGTTTCACAATGTCCAAGTTGCTGCAAAAAAAATGAGAAAAGCACCTTAAAATTTTTTGAAAAAATAATCCATGCTATTTGTGCACTGTATTCCAAAATTTCAGATGCCACGTGATCGCATTGTGTGAAGAACAGATCCAACTTGAAGTGTTTTTAGAAACAATGAGCTCTCCGATCCTCCGTAACAGTCAGATCCCAATCCGCGGGTTATTCAAACATTCACAATTGCCACCTCAACAAGAGTTACGATCGGTTATGACGACTGTGGCATCAGTGATGTCAAATGCCAATGGCTCTCAAGTATCATGTGCAAAAATCTAATGTTTGAATATATTTATGAATGAGATGCAAATGCCATTAATGGAGAGGTAGATTTTCAGCAATTATAACTTTCAGTTTCTCTCACACGGGGCCATGGTATGGTTACTTTAAATGCAGTATTTAAGATTTATGAGTTGTTTGGAATACTTAATATGGCTTTTTTGTGATTTTGTGACTAAATTATTATAACTGTACTTGTATCAGCATGTTATGTCTTTTATATTCTTGGTTGGTTATATTGTTGTTAAATTATTTGTTAGACTTAGACATAGGGGTAGGGTTAGTTTAAGAGATCTACAATATCAAGATTGTGAGCCTGTGACAGAATCGTCCAAACTGAGGTGAGAACGGCGGGACAATGACGTTTTGATGATGCAGGCAAAAAGTCACTGCTGTGATGTCTTGGTCATTAGACTGCCCTGAAAGTGTTTTGACAGGGATACATTAATGCACAGGCTTATACAGGCTGAAGCCCAGGGGCCTACAACTCCCATGGGGCACAGTGGGAGGAGCACGTTTAAGTATTTTAAGTTGGAGATGCGGTTACTGACATGGTGACAGCGTGCAACCATTAAAAGTGTCCATGTAGAGTTTGTTCAATGTGCAGCACTTGAAGGGGGCCTCAGTTGACCAGCATTTCTTATACCTTCACGTATCATCCCCAGCTAAGCCCCTAATACCCCCTTCAGACATTGAAATACTTTAACTCATCACCATGTTTGTTGTGTAGGTGATTCATGTTTCCTGCACAGACTAAGTATACTGCTGTAGCTAGATGCAAATCATTTCTCAAGGAAAATATTCACATTGATTTCTTCATTGAGCTCCTCTATACATGTAGAAGCGTTTACTAACTGATGCGTATGATAACATAATTGATAGCAAATGGAAAAATAGCAATGGAGAATGCAAGATTATCGATACATAGCGCTCTCATCAGCAGGCATGGACATTTTATTAGTTATGTAGGCAAAGCTGGCTGTGGATACACTGAGCGGTGTATTATACAGTTTCTCCATTGATTCAGTTGATGTTTGATGGCAAATCAAAGATTATGCCCTCACAGCTTAATTGGAATTTTTAAAGTTAAATGAGTTCAAAAGAGGGATACTGGAGATGAGATTCCTTGAGATGTGACCTGAGCTCTAAATCATGAAGTGTGTCCTAAATTAATTTGTAACCTCTGTGCAGGGGCGCTTTAAGGTATCTCTGGGCCCATGGGCTCTCTGTTTCGCTAAGGCCCACTTCAAGTTGTGTGTGTTGGAGGGTGCTGGTCCACTGAGGCCCCCTTCAAGTGCTGTGCATTGAACAAGCACTGCACGGATACCTTTAATGTTTGTGCACTGTCACCACGTCAACAACCAAGTCACCAGCTAAAAGCACTTAAACGCGCACCTCCCGTTGGGTCCCATGGGACTTGTAGGCCGGGCCCCATGGGAGTTGTAGGCCCCTGTCCTTCAGCCCGTATAAGCCTGTGTGTTAATGCGCCCCTGCCTCTGCATACGCACTTGCATCGATGATGATCCAAAGAAAGAGTGAGAGGTGTAAAAGAAAAACAGTTCCTCTCACAGAGGTATCTGATATCTCTTATGGACTATAACCCCTCTATCACAGCCAGCAAAATACCTCTAATTCTTCACTTCAGCAGATAGCATCAGACAAATGACATTTGCTGAGTTCTGTGCTGATAGTCACTTTATGTTTGATTGCGCATTGTTGAAATGTCTGAATGGAGTAGCACTTCTGACTTTATGTGTGGTGTAATGGTGGTGTCAAGTTATTCGATCTTCTTTTAAGCTATTTTTAACTTAAAAAAATAGAGCGTGCACATGGCTGTAAAATATGTGGGTTTTGTTGCAACAAATGGATATCTCACTCAGTTATTTATACAGAGGGATTGAAAGCAAAAATCTGTCAAATTATAGCAGAGTGTTTATGGCATCATTAATCCAAATTACACTGGCTCTAAATAAACCTCATGGCATCGTAACATGCAAACTGCTTACTCCGATCCCACTATGTGCAGAGGTTAACATTGTAGCCATTTATTTCCATTATTGTTGGGACATAGCTAAATTTCTCAAGGACAATAGTCCTTGACTGCAGTCTTACTCATCCCCGTATTAATGTGAAAGCATATTCATATCATTGAAATATAATTTTCACTTTTACTTGAAGCACTGTAATCTCAATTTTCTCATCAATCGCACCGGCCAGTATATAGTAATAATTCAATAAGCTTAGTTCATGTATTCATTTGCATATTATATTTTGTTTTAAGAAAGAAATCAAAGCAATATTATTGTAATATTGTGAAATTAATCATGTATATTGGCTTTGTTAAACTAACATTACAAAGCCAATGTTAGAAAATTAAGACACAGCAGGAAACATGCTGAGAGCCACGGGTGGGCCTGGCTAGGCCTAGGCCCACCCAGACTGACAGCTTGCCCACCCAGCCAGATCCATGAAAAAAAAAATTTTTTTTATAATACATATATTTATAAAACATGTTTTTACTTTTAAATGCTTTAACTATTATTTTAAATGTGATTTGTTTTGTCATGAGTTTCATTAGAACTATATCCTAATATTAATAATAGGTGATTCAGAACTTCCGGTATTCCATTACATTACGGTGTAATGCCAATTACATTCAAATAATCACGCCAATTCTGTCTGAGTTCTGCCCAGTCTCGCAGCTCCCTTGGTGGTAATGCTCTGTAGCAACTCAAGTTATGGCTAAACAACTACCTATGACCCATTTAAAAAAAAAAAAAAAACACATCTAGACCAAGACTTGTGCAAAGAAAACAAGGAAACACAGGATCGTGAGTCATCTGGGAATGAACGTGAAACGGAAAGAGAAACAGCCTCAACATCCCAAGAATGTTGTGCTAGCGTCAGTATGCATGTTCCACCCCTGGAGGAACCCCTGCCACCGTCTTCTGAAGATCTTAGCCACGGGCCTTCGGATCTGTCAGGTGCAGAGGAACCAGTGACTCAACCAATTCTGGTAACATTCCTGATTACTGTTATAGATGGAAAATTGCACTCCTTCAACTCTAATTGGTACGAAAAGTTCAAATGGATTGAATATAGTAAAGCAAGAGACGCAATTTTTTGTAAAGCTTTCAGACATTTCTCTGAGGTGCATACCAAGTTTACTTTCACAAAAGACTGGAATTGGAAATGTCTCCGACAGGCCTGCAACAAACATGATTTCATCAAGCTGCATGCAATTGCAGTTAGTAAGTTGGATGCTTACAGGGAAAGCCATGGAGCACAAAGCAGTGGGACTGTGTTTAATCAAGTGCACGGTGATGCTGTTTCATTTGTAGAGCCAAACTGCCAACATGTTAAAGTTGTGTTGGAACTGTATAATTGACAGGCAGATAGCAGAGCTGAACTGTCGATTTAAAGATGATACCTATGTGATTATGCGAGCTTCGGCTTCCTTCTTACCGGGATCTGCCACTTTTGGCATGAAATAACTATTGAAATACATGTTTTATTTATTTATTTATTGAAAAAAAAAATGAATGAAGTGATTATACGGCGGCGAGGGGACCAAGCCGTAGTTTTTATTTATTTGTATTTTATTTATTTATTTTCAAAAATGCAAGCCGGTTGAAGATTCAAGAAAACATGCAATGATAAGATTTATTCAGGCCTACCCGAACTTTAACAGGCCCACCCATCAACCACTTTCTGCATCCGCCACTGGCTGAGAGTTAATTGGAATACACTTCAGCATGTTAATTACAGACTAGCATGATGTATATATGGAAAAGAATGCAGATTTTTCTTTGTGGATACAAATGAAAATAAGTAGGCCTAAATGTTACTTATTTCAACCCTTTCAACCAAATACAGTTTTCATTCCACAATTATTAGTGACTTTGTGACAGGGTATATTTACAACTGCCAGCATTCATCACCAATTATATGTAGGAAATTTACATAATGGTTAGCTTATGGCTTTAAGCGTATGCCTGCATCATTTTTCAATCACTAATGCAAAGAATTTACCTCAAAGGGAACTTGATTCGGGGAATAATATAATAATTAATCTTTATGTAAGATCAAAGTCTTCGGCCAGCGATGAATTAATCTGAACATAATGTTAATTCATACAGTAATACTACTTTCAGTGTAATTGAAAATAATATCACAAATAGGTTTAAACAATGATTATAAGCATGCAGCTTAGGATCGACAGATTTCTAGGGACCAATATGATTTGATAAAATTTACAGTCAAATTCTCTTTGAATAAAAACAAGACTTTATTGCTAATCTACAACATAAAACTAAACTAAAACATGTAGACAAACATAAAACAGGTTGGTGAGTGAGCTGGAATAAAAGGTGAATGGAAATGATCTGTAACAGAGAAAATTTAACTTTATGAGGTCTATAGACCATGCCCTGAGAACCATCAATTCTTCATTTAGTATACCTTGATTTGCACTCGGATTACCCAAAGTATTTAAATAAAACACCAGCACTTTCTAGCAAAAGTCTGGAGGTGTACTTGCATTTCATTGTGTTGCTTTGGTTCTTTGGCTGGGTCTGTAGAGAGTTCTGGTTGTGCTCCGTCGATGTTTTGGACCTCTGTTTAATATCATGGATGCCAAATAGTTCGGTGCTGGAATGATCAGGCGGGGCTTTGAAGCGATGACTTTGACATCTTTGGAGAAGTCGGACAGGATGGAGTTTGAAAACTCCCGCTTGGTTCAGTTCCAGGAGGCCTTTGTTCAGTTCGATGGATGGGAGATGGAATGACCAGGTAGAGCCCCAGAAGCGAGGCTTCCCACAAGGGAGACTCGGGACTTCCCGGGACAGAGGTCAAAGTGTATGTACGCCGTAGAACAGAGAAGAAAGAGAGAGGGGTTGTCCAGGTTGGTCTTTTTTTGTGTGTGTGGATTTTCAACCCTTTTCTCCTCAATTTGGAATGTCCAATTCCCAATGCGCTCTGAGTCCTTATGGTGGCGTAGTAACTTGTAACAGTTGCCTCTGCGTCTGAGACCATCAATCTGCGCCTCTTATCACATGGCTTGTTGAGTGCGTTACCACGGAGACATAGCGCGTGTGGAGGCTTCAAGCTATTCTCCGCGGCATCCACGCACAACTCACCACGCGCCACACCGAGAATGAGAACCACATTATAGCGATAACAAGAAGGTTAACCCAATGTGACTCTACCTACCCTAGCAACCAGGCCAACTGGTTGCTTAGGAACCCTGACTGGAATCACTCAGCATGCCCTGGAATTGAACTTGTGACTCCAGTTGTGGTAGTCAACGTTTTTACTTGCTGAGCTACCAGGCCCCCCTCCAGGCTGGTCTTTTAACCCTTTCTGGTTGGTCACACCCCAAAGGGGCTCTAAGCCAATCAGAGGTGGCTTTTCAGAGGGCCTGTGATCAAAGTGTCCTCCCCTCAAGATAATTAATTTATGGCCTTTGTTCTAAGGTTTGTCAGTTTCCCGCTCAAAAAGTGAACATACTTTTATCCTAACTTTTAAATAATGAAATTGGTACACCAGACATGACATTTGTTAACATCAACATTCTCTATGTAAACAGACAAGCATTTACATATGAAACATGACATACTTTCTCTTTGTGGTTACTTCACTACACATTAAAATTTGAATATACATTATTATACATTGTATAAGTGTGCATTTTGTATGCACAAGGTCAGAATAATGCATTCTATGATTCTAACCACAGTTAGGCATCATGTGATGCATGTTAGCATATAAAACTTGGTTATGTGCGTTGTGAAGTATAAAGTCAGATTTGAGTGAGTCCAGCAATTGTGTAAAAGTTCATAGATCCTTTTTAGCGGCTGTTTGCAGAATAACCATCACGATGTCTCATGATCTCCTATGAGCTTTCATTTTAAGCATAGAAAATGTTGCCCATTGCAATCATGAGGGTTTCTTGGGAGAGTCTGCTTTAGCTCTATGTCTTCTACTGACCATCACCTCTGCTCTTTTGGGGTGTACAAGAAGGTTTTGTGCTATCCTGGACAATTTCCCATAGTTCTCAAGACGGTTAAGATTAGGCATATGTGCACTTCATCTAATTTCCACAGGGTTGATTCAAACTTTAGGGCACCATCTTGGCAGAGTCTTTAAATGCATTGCTCTGAGGAATTCCAGTGCAGACAGTGGGCCTCTGTGTCTTAGTTTTTATAACTTGGAAGGAAATATCAGTATAAATGCTGGATTCAAGTCGTTCTGCGTAGAAATTTTTCATTCTTCTGTCCATAAGCTCTACACACCATATATAGCAAAAAACTTAATGTAAAGTGCACATAAACCAAACTAAGTGGTCTAAGATGTTAAAAAAAGAAAGAAAGAAAGAAAAGCAAAGGCTCACTGCCCTAAAGTTCTATGCACATTGTACAGAATGTTTCTCAGCAAGGGGATTTGTAGGCTTTCATCATTACTGGGGAGTCTGCGGCCTACTATGTATATATATAAAAAAACCTTGGTATTTTTATAATATATCATGGTATTTATATGCTAGGCTACTCCAAGGAACATGTCCAGTAAACATGGTTTTGGTTGGTCATTTTTGGTACTTTTAAGTGCTTTCATGTAATGTTAGTATTTTCATACACTTTTATTTATAACATGTCTTTACCTGCAGTAGACAATCGCTCACAGGCTTCACTTGCACATGAACTTCTTCATCACTGGCAAATGATTGAATATAGTTGCAGGTTTTGTTTCAATGTACTTTAAGTACTGTATATCCACTTCATTCAACTTTGTTTTATTCTCTGTCTTCTAAAGCATTCCGTTTCTGTTTTACTGCATAACAAAGTTGTAGTGTGTGGCATGTGTGATGGCACCTGGGGCGGTACGAATGATTACTATTCCACGACCTCCCACTAGGGGTGTCTAATTCAATTACTTTTCAGCACACCTCAAATGGGAACACCAGCAGGTGCATGAAGATAACCAGGGTACATGAAGGAGGCAAAAACACTCAACAACTGACTTTAGTGAAATAACTGATTTGTATTGAATAATTTGAATAAAATAAACGTCACAGATAAAAACAATAGACAATACAACAAATGGATCTTAAATAAAATATGTAAAGAACTTCACAGCAGAAGGGAAGGAGAACACAGGGAAGCAGGTTTTCCAGGCTCAGGTAAGACTTTTAATCAGCCACTTCAGTGCTTTACAACTTCACAAACTCATCAGCTTCACAGGCACGTAGTCACTTAAAAACATCAGCTTCACAGGCACATAGTTACTTAAACACATCAGTTTACAAACACAATAGATTAATTGCAACATCTTCAGAAGCACCGTGGCCTTCCTTGTGCCAGACTCTCTCTCTCCTCTGCAGGTGGTGTGGCTGCTTATATGCCGCTCTCCCCATGCTCACTGGAATTAGAGACAGGTGTTAAACATAATCTAGCTCAGGTGCAAGCATCCTTACTGCTTTCTCTCTCTCCGGATGGACACTTGACTACACCCCCACTGCCACATATCCCCACCGCCCGACTCAGGCCAGGGAGACATCCGGCCTGTCTACCACCCCCCCCCCCCCCCATTTCTGGAAAGGAAGTCGGCGACAGCCATCTACGCTCCCGGTCTGTGGACCACCTTGAATTAAACGGCTGAAGATCCAGATACCAATGGGTGATCCGTGCATTGGTATCTTTCATGCAGTGGAGCCATTGGAGTGGGGTGTGATCCAAGCAGAGGGTAATGGCCTACCCCAACAGGTAGTACCGGAGAGTAAGGACCGCCCACTTGATGGCAAGACACGCCTTTTCCACGGTGCTGTACTTAGTCTTCCTCAGCGAGAGCTTGCGGCTAGTGTACAGCACAAGGTGCTCCTCTCCCTCCACCACCTGCGACAGTGCGGCCCCCAGCTCTCTGTCTGAAGCGTCCATCTGCAAGACAAAAGGGAGAGAGAAATCGGGTGAATGAGTGCGGCTTTAACCTGTGTGAATGTTAACCTGTTGAGACTGCTCCATCCTCCGGACCGGGTCTGGAGCTCCCTTTTTAGTGAGATCAGTCAGCGGGCTGGTGACATCCGAATAATTAGGCACTAATCTCCTATATTAGCCAGCCAGCCCTAGGAACTGTCTTACCCCCTTTTTGGTCTTGAACCTTGGGCAGGTCGCAATCGCCGCAGTCTTGTCAATTTGGGGACACACCTGCCCGTGGCCCAAGTGGAACCTCAGATACCATACCTCCACCCGCCCAATCGTGCACTTCTTGGGCTTTGCTGTGAGTCCCGCTCATCTCAGCGATCTCAGAACCGCCATCAGATGCTGCATGTGCCGCTGCCAAACATTGCTGTAAATGATGATGTCATCTAAGTAGGCAGCGGCGTAAGCCGAATGCTATCTGAGGATTTGGTCCATGAGGTGCTGAAACATAGCTGGGGCTCCAAACAAACCGAACGGAAGTGTCACAAATTTGTGTAATCCAAACAGTGTGGAGAAGGCTGTTTTTTCAGGGGAAATTGGTGTCAATAACCCTTTGTCAAATCCAGTGTTGAATAAAATTGAGCAGTGCCCAACCGATCGAGCAACTCATCAATGCGAGGCATTGGGTATTCATCAAATTTAGACACCGCATTGACTTTTCTATAATCCACACAGAACCGTACAGACCCGTCACTCTTAGGAACTAGAACAACTGGGCTGGACCAATCACTGTGGGATTCCTCTATTACCCCCATAACGAACATTGCATCCAATTCTTTCCAGACAATTTTCTTTTTGTGCTCGGGCAATCGGTAGGGACGGCTATGTACCATCACCCCCGACTCGGTCTCAATGTGGTGCTGGATGAGGTTCGTACGACCCGGTAGAGGGGAAAACACGTCTGAAAACTCCTGTTGCAATTTGGCAACCTCTGCGAGTGGATATGATGAGAGGTGGTCTCCGCAAATGACTGGGGTGAAACAATTGTGTTTTGTATTCACCTCCAGCCCGAGCTCCGCCCTCTCTGGCACTACCATAGCCAACATCACAGGGACCGCCTCCCTCCACAATTTCAGGAGGTTGAGGTGATATATTTGACGTGCGCCCCCTCTATCGGTTCGCTTAACCTCGTAATCAAGATCTCCCACTCGTTGTGTGAGCTCAAAGGGTCCTTGCCACTTGGCGAGTAATTTGGAGCTTGATGTGGGGAGTAATACGAGTACCTTATCTCCCGGTGCAAAATCCCTTAGCCGAGTTCCCCTGTTATACAGTCGTCTCTGTCGTTTTTGAGCTTCTCCTGTGTTAGTTGCCCCAAGGTGTGGAGTTTTGCTCTAAGATCTAAGATGCTGAATTTCATTCTTACTGTTTGAAGGTCCCTCCTCCCAAGCTTTGCATATGACATCAAGCACGCCGCGCGGCCGTCGCACTTACAGCAGCTCGAATGGGGGAAACCCCGTGGAGGCTTGCGGGACCTCTCGCACTGCGAATAACAAGGGATCGAGCCATTTGTCCCAATTTCTAGCATCCTCGTGCACGAACTTACGAATCATATTTTTAAGGGTTTTATTAAATTGCTCCACCAGGCCGTCTGTTTGTGGATGGTAAACTTTGGTGCGGATTGATTTAATGCCCAATAATATGTAAAGTTCTCTTATTGTCCATGACATAAAGGTTGTGCCCTGATCGGTGAGGATTTCTTTCAGAATCCCCACCCGGGAGATTATATTGGAGAGTGCCTCCACAACACTACATGCTGAGATGTGGGGCACTGCTTCCAGATATTGCGTTGCATAGTCCACTAGGACAAATACAAAGTGATGTCCGCATGCTGACCATTCTAATGGCCCAACAAAGTCCATGCCAATTCTCTCGAAGGGGACCTCGATCAATGGAAGGGGGCGCAATGGCGCTTTAGGGGTGGTCGGTGGATTCACCAGCTGATATTCACTGCATGCCACACACCACCTGCTGACATCGCTGCCAATGCCCGGCCAACAATGCCCGGGCTATAAGACGGTTTAGTGTTTTCCTTTCCCCTAGTTGACCTGCCATGGGATTATAATGAGCCACTTGGAACACCATTTCCCGGCGGCTCCACGGTATTAAGAGCTGGGTTGTATCTTCCTTTGTTTGAGCATCCTGTGTCACTCTATACAACCGCTCATTTATAATTGCGAAATAGGGATATGAAAGTGCGACATTCGGCTTGAGTTGTTGACCATCGATCACTCTCACTTGGTCAAAGGTGTGCTTGAGTGTTTCATCTCACGACTGCTCCAAATCCCCTTCGGGACAACCCCTGAGGATGGGAGGGGCTGTAGCCTCTCCCCCCCCCTTATATCATCCTGATGTAGAGCAGACGAAGACAGCCCTGGCTCTACCTCCACTGCCAGAGCATCGCACATTTCACATCTCATCGCTTTAGTGCAGGGCCCATCTGCGCATATTCCCTTTAATACATTTCTAAGTTCAGGCCAATTAGTCCCCAAAATCAGCGGATGGGTGAGGCGGGAACTAACCGCGGCCTCTACTCTATGTTTTGTTCCCCGAAATTTAATTCCGAGGGTCACCACAGGGTAGCTGTGAATATCCCCATGCACACACTTCACCCTCACCGTTTTAGCTGTGCCCAAAGCCTCGTGTTGAACCAAGCTGTAGAACCGAGGAGGGCGGGTCCGGGCTGGAATGACGCACGCCCTGTCCCCAATCAGCCTGATGGGGCGCACAAGGGATAAAGGCGGCCGGGGATGACAGTTCGAGAGAGAGAGAATTACGGGCAGCTGTACTGTGTGTATGTTTACGGTTGTGTGTTTGTTTAAGTTGTTCATTAAATTATTATTTAAGTTGTCAAGCCGGTTCTCGCCTCCTCCTTTCCCTCGAACACCATTACACTGGTGCCGAAACCCGGGAAGGAGGAGGGATTCCCGTCGCAGAGTCCTTGACACTGCCGTCCACCCAGGGGAGCGCCGCTGCCATCCGACGGGGGACGGAATAGCCCAACCACCCGGACACAGGGAACGGCCGCCGTCCACGAGGCGAGTGGGGACTGGACTCCCTGACCGCCTGGGGCGAGGGAGCCACTGCCGGGGGCAGAGGAGTGCCCTGCCGTCCCCCGGGAATGCGGAGGGGTTGAGAGAAGACCACCGTCCGCGGGGGGAGGAGGGAAGCAACTTCCCGACCGCCTGGAGTGGTAGGGCCGCTGCCAGGGGCGGAGGAGTGTCCCCACGGGACGCCAGGAATGCGGAGGGGTGTTCTGTCCGCTGGGGGTCGGAGGTCTGACTCCTGTCCGCCCGGGGAGGAGCGGCTGCCGTCCGCCTGAGAGGGAGAAAGAGTGATCGAGGACCACGTGACGGCACATCAGAGAACCGGTGAGTTTCTTTTTCTCTCTCTCCTCTCTCTCTCTCTCTCTCTGTCGCTCCGTGTTGGCCTTTCCCTCGCCTATTTTGTTTTGTTGTTGTTTTTCCCCTCCTGTCTCCTCCCAGGTCGAGGAAGGCGGGGATGACCCGCTGGCAGTCAGGGTTCACAGGCACATCAGCTTCACAGGCACGTAGTTACTTAAACACATCAGTTTCACAAACACAATAGATTAAACGCAACAGTTTCAGAAGCAGCGTGGCCTTCCTTGTGCAAGACTCTCTCACTCCTCTGCTGGTGGTGTGGCTGCTTATATGCCGCTCTCCCCATGCTCACTGGAATTAGAGACAGGTGTTAAACATAATCTAGCTCAAGGGAAAGCTTACCGCTTTCTCTCTCTCCGGACAGGCGCTTGACCACGCCCCCACTGCCACAAAATAATACAATAAACAATTTGATATTTAAATTCACCAATAGGCTTAGTTCTGTTTCCTTTTCATGAATTTATCTTCCTTTTAGTTATTTCAATTCAATGTTCTTTCTCTTCAAATTCTGTTAATCTAATCATGTCTATTTAATTTAGTGGAAGCTAATAAAATGATTTATCGATTTTAGTTCCTATCTATTATCAAATGTAACTCTTTCGTAACTCTTTTTCCAAATAAACTCAATTAAATGAATTAAAACCAACAAATACAATTACAGTTACCTATTAATTACCTATACAATTCAAATAAACAATTATACAATTAAACAAACAATAATCAGTCAACTGAATTATCAAATGTACTAAATTCAGAGTTCTTCAAGAATAAACATTCAATAAATGTCCAGATTCACAAATACCTCGATCTTTTCGTTGTCGAATGAATTCAAAGTAGAGATGAATTGAAGATTATTTGGAAATCCACAAACAGAAGATATTCACAGTTCAGATAAGACTCTTGGGTTTTTGCCTGACCATCAAACTTTCCAGAGAGTTCGTGCAGAAACATCCACGATGAAATGTTCACTATCCTCGTTGAAAACGTGGTTCAACTCGAACAAAACACATATATACAAAAACTGGCCTTCACAAAGCAGGAAAACATTCTCAGAAACATTTTCCTAACATTTCAGACAATTATTTTAACTTGCTTAACTTACAATACATGCATTAGCTTTAGCTCTAAATGCTATGCCTCGTGGTAGCATTTACAGAACACAGTTTCTCAACTAAGTAGACTCAAACAAGTTTACGTTCTGATTCTCATTTATATTTAGAATAAAAGATTAAACTTACAGATTTCCTCGATAATTAACTAAACTTGTTCTTTTCTTCCAGGGTTTATCCAGATGAACAGTGAAATAAATGACTTCATCACTCAGCTTTATCTCGACTGGACATCAAGATTCACTCTCAGGTAAGTATTTTTTCTCTAGAGCTTTAAGACTAAACTAATCTTTTCTATTTTTCAGACTTTTGCTGCTACAAATTCCTAACAGCACAGCTGATCGGCATCTCATTGTTCTTCGCTTCTTCATCCATTCTGTGTCTGTCTGCGTTAACTCTAGGGTGGAGCCAGCGGCTACAACAAGATTGGCTGATTGGATAAATCACATTTGCGGCGCTGATCCAGACTCTTATTGGTCAAGTTTATCTGCAATATTTTTACAAGTATTAATAATAAATATACAATCTTTGGTTTTCATTCTGTTTCTAGTTACTTGTCTTTAGTTTCTTCACATATTTTAGTTAAATATGCACTTTAGTTAGTTTTAAGCTTATAACTTAGAATACAATTTACTCTGATTTTACATCTGGGTTACAAAGTGCTTCAAACGATTCAGCCTGCATGTTAGACAAATGAATTGAGAAGAACTGACTCAAAAGTGTGATTATCACGCATCGGGCATTGCTCCGATCCATGAGCCCCACGCTTGTGAGTCTATGGCTGTGTCCACAATGGCATAATATTCATAATACTCTCACTGTTTTTGCCAAACACAGATATAACAGAAACAGTAAGAGTAGGATGGTATTTAGTCCACAATCTATGTTGAGGGCAACACATTATTAGGTGCATTTTGTTCAACACAGATTGGACACACTGGCTCTGTAGATCGCCGCCCCCAAAAGCGATGGCACCCTAGGTGGCAACCTATGTCACCTAATGGGTTGACCGGCCCAGATTCTTGTATATTTTGAACCATGTGAACCCCTAGGCTAATGACGTCAACAAAAGCTAATTAGAGTTACGGGTTGGCAAACCTGGCATCCAATTAATGAAACAAAATTGGAGATGTGGGTTAAAGCTACTTTGACTTATGAAACACACTCAAAAAAGTTGAGTTTGTTATTCACAAGAAGCATTTGCTGACATGGATTATGCCACGCAAAAAAGGAGATCTCAGAAGACCTATGATCAAGAATTGTTGTTTTGCATAAAGCTGGAAAAGGTTACAAAGTTATCTTGAAGAGCTTAGATTTTCATCTGTCCACAGTTATACAAATTGTATATAAATTGAGATGATTTAGTATTGTGGGTACTCTTCCTAGAAGTGGCCTTCCAGCCAAGATGACTCAAAGGGCACATCGCAGAATGGTCAATGATGTAAAAAAAAAAAAAAAAAAAAAAAAACTCTAGAGTGACAGCTAAAGACTTGAAGAAATCACTGGAATTGGTTACATCTCTGTTCATGAGTCAACTATACTGAGAACATTAAACAGGCATGGTGTCCATGGCAGGACACATCAAAGGAAGACACTGCTTTCCAACAAAAACATTGCTGTGCACCTGAAGTTTGCCAAAGACCACCTTGACACTCCATAATGCAACTGGGAAAATGTTTTGTGAATTGATGAAACTACGGTTGAAATGTTTGGGAAGAACATGCAGCACTATGTATAAGGGCACCACATACCAACATGAAAACATCATCCCAATGGTGAAGTATGGTGGAGGGAGCATCATGATTTGGGGCTGCTTTTTTGCTTCAGGGCCTGGACTGCTTGCCATCATTGAGGGAAAAATGAATTCCCAAGTTTATCAAGATGTCCTACAAGATAATATCATGGCTGTGCACCAGCTGAAGCTCAGCAGAAGTTGGGTGATGCAGCAGGACAATAACCCTAAACAGCTAAGTAAATCCACTACAGAATGGCTTCAAAAAAAGAAAATCCACCTTTTGGAGTGGCCCAGTTAGAGCCCAGACCTTAACACAATAGAGATGCTGTGGAATGACCTCAAGAGAGACGTTCATACCAGACATTCTAAGAATATGGCTAAGATGAAGCAGTTCTGTAAGGAAGAATGGTCCATAATTCCTTCTGAACATTGTACAGGTCTAATCCACAGCTACCGGAAATGCTTGGTTGAGGTTATTGCTGCCAAAAGAGGATCAACCAGTTATTAAATTCAAGGGTTCACCTACTTTTTCCACAGTACTGTGAATGTTTAATGGGATTTGTTTAATAAAGACATGAAAGATTATTATTGTTTGTGTGTTGTTAGTTTAAGCACATTGTGTTTGTCTGTACTTGTGACTTTGATGAAGATGAGATCACATTTTATGCCCAATTAATGGAGAAAACAAGCTAATTCCAAAGAGTTCACATACTTTTCTTGCCACTGTATATGCCTTCAGAAGCCATACTCTAGTTTTGTTTGAGAAACAGACTAAAAAAAAAGGTTGTTATTCAATGAAAATTTTGACATCATCGCTCCTTGGTCCATTCATGAGAGTTCATGAAAGAATCATTCTTTTGAGTTGGATCTTTTTAATTCTTAATTAAGTCTTAAGTCTTAATTATTGGTTCACAAATTGGGCCAATAAGGTTCTCGAGAACAACTTTCTGGAGGGGAGAATTATCAGTGAATAATGACTAAAATTTTGATCTGTTCCTCACACAAAGCTATCATATGGCTTCAGAAGACCTACTGTATATAACATATGAGTAATTTTGTACTTCTTTTATGATACCTTTTGATATTTCTTATGGTGCTTTTGCATCCTTACTGAAACTTGAATGCTTCAGTCTTCATTCTTTTTAATGCATGAAAAAACAAAAAACAAACAACCAGTACATACAGTACTTTAACATTTTTTCTTTTGTGTTCCATATAAGAAAGAAAGTCATACAGGATTGGAATAACATGAGGGTGAATAAATGATGACAGAATCTTCATTTTCATGCAAACTAATACTTTAAGCTTAGTCATCTATCATTTTCTGCATATTCTTCCATTGATTTTTTTTCTTTTTTCTAAACTAGTATGGGATGACACTAATGCAGCCATTTGAATCATATTTTAGAAAATTATAAACAAAGTGTCCCACTTTACCTTTATTCGCCCAGTTTATCCCTCTCTACATTTGACCCATTCGTTTTTGGATCCTCTCTCTTTTTGTATGCCTGTATTTTAAAGATACAGTCTGAAAATCTCCACTTTCCTTACTGTCATTGCATGATTAGAGCTCATAGCTTCTGAGGGATCTGACGTAAATTACTTCTCCACTACAAATGAGTTAATTGACCTCCTACATGCTGATTTTGCTGCTGCTCAAACTCTCAATGTCTACATAGCAAAAAGCTGCTCCCTTAAATGGTCTCCTGTCAAACTGACGTTCTCTCTGATGTCATCAGTTACGCTGTTTAGAACACTGTTGCCATTAATTCAGCCTCTTAAATCCCTCTTGAAACAGAGACAAAACAATATGACGTTTTCAAAATGGTATGAGCTTCAATATTTATTTATTTACATTTTCAGATCTTTTGATTAACTAAAAGGGGCTTACACAAGCTCCTGTAGCCCTACAGCAATGAGATACCACTGCTTCCACTGTTCAGAAACTGGTTGCAGTGTAACCTTTCTATAATGCATTATTTTAGTTATTTATTTATGTTTCTTTCTAAATTAAATCTGGGTTTTCTTCTCAGTGTTCTAACCAGCTGCAATGTGGTAAAGTGACAAGTGACAATTATAAAAGCTCTCTTATAAATCTACATTTTGTCCTTACGAACCACGACCGCAACAAGCGACATGCGACAGGACATTGCATTGGTTGTTTGGTTTCTATTGCTGTGGCATTGTGATGGGTTGTCCTGCCCACAGTTAAATTCCATTGGTTCAGAACTCTGCTTCACAGAACTGTACATTAAAATTTAATATGTTCTGACTGGCTGTGACTGAATCACGTCGTGCTGCACAGCAGTTTCATGTTCAGTGTGGACAGACAAATTGCTTTATTTTTCTTCATGATGTAACGTTAGGTTAGTGGAGAGGAAGAGAGGAAACGCAGGGGTATCTTTCAAGTCTTTAATAAGGAAGCACGCTGGAGAGGAACAAATATCAGAGAATAATCAAGGAAACTCGCTGGAGTGGAACAAATGCTGGAGTGGAACAAATGCTGGAGTGGAACAAACTCTAATGCTAAACATCAAATAACCAACTAAAAAACACAACGTAACAATACAAGAACCGACAAGAAATTAACAAAACTGGAGGGTATTTATACACAATGGTGCTGATAAGGGAATGGAGAACAGGTGAGGAGGATTGGGAACAGCTGACAGTGATGAGGGCAGTGCATTATGGGAAGTGTAGTCCAGGGGAAACTAAGGAAGGATGACACAAAAACCATACCAAAAGAGTCCACAGAATAGAACGGTGAATAACTGTGACATTACCCCCCCCCCCCAAAGGGCGACTCCTGGCACCCCAAAGACAGATGAGGAGGGTAGGGTGACGCAGAAGGTGAGGAAGGATCCAAGGAAGACAAACAGTAGACTTGGGGGGCGGCTTCAGGGCTGGGAATAGATCTGGGGGCCTGGGGGGCTGTGTCAGGACTGGGAATGGATCCAGGGGTCTGAGAGGCGGCCGCAGGACAGGGACTGGGTCAGGAGGCCTGGGAGGCAGCCGCAGGACATGGACTGGGTCAAGAGGCCTGGGAGGTGGCCGCAGAGCAGGGACTGGGTCAGGAGGCCTAGGAGGCAGCCACAGAGCAGGGACTGGGTCAGGAGGCCTAGGAGGCAGCCACAGAGTAGGGACTTGAGGTCTTGATGGTGGAGCCGGAGATGGGTCCGGAGACAGAGCCACAGCAGGATGGAGGATTTGGGTCTCAAGAGGAGGAACCAGAGGAGGAGCTGGCAGAGCCACAGGAGGATTGGGGTTTTGAGACACAGGTAGTGGAGAGCGTGGTGGAATGGGCTGAGCCATAGGAGGGGGAGATCCAGGGATTGAGGGCAGAGCAGTAGGAGACACAGAGGGCGGAGCCAAGGAAGGCAGAGCCGTGGGAGGCGGAGCCATGAGAGGGTCAGGGACGAAGCCACGGAGGGTAGAGCCGTGGGAGGCTCGAGGGGCGAAGCCATGAAAGGCGGAGCCTTGGGAGGTGGAGCCATGAGAGGCTCCAGGGGCAAAGCCACAGAGGGCGGAGCTGTGGGAGGCTCGAGGGGCGAAGCCATGAAATGTGGAGCCGTGGGAGGCTCAAGGGGCAAGGCCATGGAAGGCGGAGCCATGAAAGGCGGAGCCTTGGAAGGTGGAGCCGTGAGAGGCTCCAGGGGCAAAGCCACAGAGGGCGGAGCTGTGGGAGGCTCGAGGGGTGAAGCCATGAAATGTGGAGCCGTGGGAGGCTCGAGGGGTGGAGCCATGGGAGGCGGAGCCGTGGAAGGCTCGAGGGGCGGAGCCAGGGAATGCAGAGTCATGGGAAGACCAAGGGACGAGGCCGTGGAAGGCGGAGTCTTGGGAAGATCGAGGGAAGAGTCCGTGGGAGGCTCGGAGCTAAGAGCCATGGAAGGCTCGGGGCTAAGAGCCGTGGAAGGCTGGGAAGCGACTCCCGTGGTAGAGAGTAAAGGCAGAGACTGGGGATCGACCAGGAAGGCCTGGAGACAGGGGCCGTGGAAGGCGTGGAGCAAGGAGCCGTGGAAGGTGTGGAGCAAGGAGTGTCTTTCAAGTCTTTAATAAGGAAGCACGCTGGAGAGGAACAAATATCAGAGAATAATCAAGGAAACTCGCTGGAGTGGAACAAATGCTGGAGTGGAACAAACTCTAATGCTAAACATCAAATAACCAACTAAACAACACAACGTAACAATACAAGAACTGACAAGAAATGAACAAAACTGGAGGGTATGTATACACAAAGGTGCTGATGAGGGAACTGAGAACAGGTGAGGAGGATTGGGAACAGATGGCAGTGCATTATGGGAAGTGTAATCCAGGGGAGACTAAGGAAGGATGACACAAACACCATATCAAAAGAGTCCACAGAATAGAACGGTGAATTACTGTGACACATGACTTGTTAGGACATGATGTAATCAAGACTGCTTTGTAGTTAAAGGAATAGTTAATCAAAAAATTATAATTTTGTCATCATTTACTTTTTTCCGTGAAACACAAAGATACATAAAAAAAAAATGAAAAAGTCTATACAGGGTTTATTTGCCATACGGCAAGTGAAGAGTGACTCTAGTCAGTTAAGCTAAAAAAATAAAACAAATAAAACAAATAAAATAAAAGCACAGTAAAAGCAATATTATCAATCATGTACTATTTGCTTACAGTATGGAAAGTAAACCCTTCTGAAGGATGTTTATATATATATATATATATATATATATATATATATATATATATATACACACACACACACACACACACACACACACACACACACACACACATACACTGCATGCCCAATTATTAGGCAGTGAGTATTATGTGAGTACTCTGATCTTATTATTTCCATGCACATTTTCCGACTCCAAACCATATAAACTTGAATGCTTATTGGATTCAGTCATTTTCAGGTGGTATGTATTTGTGTAATGAGGGAGGGTGTGGCAAAAGTGACTAACACCTTATATCAAGGTGTGCATAATTTTTAGGCAGCTTCATTACCTCAGGTAAAATGGGCCAAAAAAGAGATTTAACTGACACTGAAAAGTCAAATATTGTAAAATGCCTTTCAGACGGATGCAACACTCTTGAAATAGCTAAACTATTGAGGTGTGACCACTGGACAATCAAACGTTTTGTTGCGAATAGTCAACTGGGGCGCAAAAAACACATGGAGAAGAAAAGGCGCAAATTAACTGCAAAAGACTTGAGTAGAATTAAATGTGAAGCTACCAGGAACCCATTATCCTCCAATGCTACCATATTCCAGAACTGCAACCTACCTGGAGTGTCCAGAAGTATGACCACCACTGAATATATTCACAAGTGGAAGCGTCAAGATCGAATAATGACTTGGCCCCCTTCCTCACTTGACTTAAATCCTACTGAGAACTTGTGGGCCTTCTCAAATGTGAGATTTAAAGTGAGGGAGGCTGTGGTTGCTGTTTCAGCAAAAGCTGATCATGAACAGATCAAGAAACTGACAGACTCCATGGACAGAAGGCTCATGGCAGTTATTGAAAAGAAGGGTGGCTATATTGGTCACTGAACATTTTTGAAAGGCCAAAAATGTTATTTAATTGTCATTTTGTGTTACTTATTTGTTGCACCTACTCAAATTGAGAATAAACAATTGAGTTGGGAGAAATTATTTTTGTAATTTAGTTGCCTAATAATTGTGCACACTAATAGTTGCCTAATAATTGTGCACACATATATTCCCCTGAGAAAGACAAAACTCACTTTTTATTTGTTAAACATTCAGGTTTGAGGTTCAATAACATTTTGGATTGACTGAGAGCATTGTGTTTGTTCAACAATAAAATTAATCCTGAGGAATACAATTTGCCTAATAATTGGGAACGCAGTGTATATATATATATATATATATATATATATATATATATATATTCTTTTTAAATACTGTATCCTATGATTCATGCTTTTAAACATTTATCATTTGCATATATAGTATTCATATAACTTTTTGGATTACATTGCAACACTCACTTCCGAATTTAAATAATGTGAATCCTTTGTGTTCCACAGAAGAAAGAAAGGTATACGGGTTTGGATTGACATGAGGATGAGTAAATAATAACCGAATTTTCATTTTAGTTGAACTATTCCTTTAAGGTGGAATGCACACTGGAAGAGTAAAATCTGTTTTCTAAAGCTAAAAGCTAATCATAAAGCTAAAACTGGGATTTTATTCTGTTAAATTTATAAAACATAATTTTCTGCAGAAAGACGCATTACATTTCTTAGTTGATTAAACTGTCAAAGTCTCAAGTCTCAAAGGAGTAACTGACTTGAGCCAAGAGCCAGAGACTTTCTGACAGCTAAATGAAGCATACTTGGTCATTTTCTTAATTCTTTTAATTTTGAAAGATGGTCTCTGGATAGAAGATGGCATCAGCTTTTTACAAATATAAAAAGAAAGAAAGAAAATCCTATTCTTGGATTTTGCATTGAAAAACAAAGAAGCAGATTAAATTAAAGAACTGATCTTGGGTGCATCTTAATTACCCTGATTTACAGGCACAGGAAACATATCTTAATAACTCTGTTCAACAGCGTTAAAACTAATGAATTACATCCAGGCAAAAAAAAAAAAAAAAATAAATAAATAAAAATTACAATGCCTGCTATCTTGTGGTTATGACTGAAATCACTTCATAAACTTTTACATTAAAATATACAGTATCACACAATTTAAATGGCAAACTGTCATAACCACCTACCCACCTACATTACTCATCTCAAGTTATCTCTGCTCATAACATTGACAGATGAGCCTTATTGTTAAATACTAGAGTCTTATTAGAGATTCTATGATTACTCATAAACATGCGTGCGCGTGCACATACACAAACACACACACACACACACACACACACACAATCACACAAGGCCATCTTTATCATGATGCAGCCATCTTTATTCAAGGCACAGAGTTCAAAGTGAATACTCAATTTTACCCACAAGTTCTGGTTATGAGTTGTGCTTGGTTGTTATGCATTATCCGGTCTCAACAGAGAATGAAATATGAAAGAGAAAATCTGAGATACTGAGATACTTTTACTCTTTTGCAGAAGCTGATACTGTTAGTAAAAGGATAGTTCACTTACTGTACATAGTATGAACAAAGATGCAATGAAATTGAATGGTGGCTGAGGATAACATTGTGCCTAACATATCCTTTTGTGTTCCGCAGAAGATAGTCATATAGGTTTAAAAACAACAGGAGGGTGGGTGCATGACGACAGAATTATAATTATTGGGTAAACTATCCCCTTACAGGCAAAACTGACTGTTTTGTCTGGGCCTCTTTAAAATGCTTGTTTCATTTTTTAATGACCAAAAAAAACAAAAACAAAAAAAAAAACATGTATGCATTTTACATCAATAAACTGTCACGGTCTCAGTGAGTTCGCCGGTTTGTTCTGTTTGTTTTGGTTGTCTTTCCCTCATGTGTGTCAGGTGCCGCCGGCATATGTGATCAGTGTTTTCATGGGAACGCTGATCATGCCACCCTTCAGCAGACTGACAGCACCTGTCCCTCATTAATTGTCTCCTTATTTAAACCCCCTTATGTCTCATGTTCATTGCTAGATTGTTGTGTGTGTAAGAGTAACTCACCTCACACTCTCTCTGCTTCAGTCGGATCTGTTTCGTGTTTTCTGTGTTGTTTGCCAGTCTCAGTCTTTGCTGTTGGATTCCGGTTACCAGCCATCCAGTGTCTTCGCTCACCACCAGCCCTGCATACTCTTTGCCTGAGGGTTCCTCACGGTTCTGCATTCCACACAGACATGACGCATACACTCCTACGAACACACTCTTCATCTTCACGCTGCAGTCGGTGCTGGGATTCTCCCTGCTCGCCAGCCTTTATTGTTTTTGATTTATTGAGTTCTATAAACTCTGTGAACTGTTCCTCTGCACTTGGGTCTCTTGTGTTTTCTGACAGAACACTCTATCCAAGATGGATCCATTTTTGCTTCCAACCAGGGCATGGAGATGATGGCATCGCAGCTCGCTGAGCTCACATCACTGGTACAGCAACTTCGTCATCCTCCCTATACTGGTCCCCCTCCAGAAGCATCCACACCAGCCCCAGCAGTTTCCCCCAGCATCTGACGCTCGGAATCTCAACCCCCCAGCTTCATACTCAGGACCTTTCTGTCCCAGTGTTCTTTGTTCTTTTCACTTCAGCCCTCCTCTTTTCCATCCAAGATTGCAAAGGTGGCCTGCGTCATCACGCTCTTCACTGGGAGGGCTGGTTAGTTGGAACCAGCAAGTGGGATAACGGACATCCCTGTTGCTCATCCTTCCAGGCATTTTTGGCTGAGCTTTGCTGGGTTTTCGACCGCTCAGTCCAGGGTTGAGAAACGGCAAGTTATGCACCCTCGTTGCGTCCTGTGAATTGACTGGTCAGCCAATACTGTTCTTGCCTGGAATCCATACTGTCTGTCCCACTGTCTTACCTCTGCTGTCTCCCCTGTCCAGACTTGTGTTTCATTTAAGGATGAATCAGTGGATTTATACAGAGGACCTGTAGCATACCATGACTTGAGGGCAGTGTTCAGTAGGTCCCGTGTCGCGACTCTTCCTCCTCATTGCCCATATGATTGCGCCATTGATTTGCTTCCCGGCACTTCTCCTCCACAAGGTCAGTTTTTTTTGCTCTCGGCTCCCAAGAGGGAGGCCATGAATAAGTACATCAATAATTCTCTAGCAGCCGGACTCATCCACCCTTCCTCTTCTCCTACAGGGGCGGGATTCTTCTTCTTGGAGAAGAAGGATGGCTTGCTTAGACCCTGCATAGATTATCGGGGGCTGAATGACAACACGATAAAGAATCGCTATCCTTTGCCGTTAATGTCTTCAGCTTTCGAACTCTTGCAGGGGGTGTCCGTCTTTACGAAGTTGGGCCTACACAATGCTTATCACCTTGTCCAGATTAGGGAGGGGGATGAGTGGAAGATGGCATTTAACACCCATAGGGGGCACTTTGAATATTTCGTCATGCCTTTCGGATTGGTCACCGCCCCCACCATCTTCCAGGGGCTCATTAATGACGTGCTTAGAGACATGGTCGATTGTTTTGTGTTTGTTTATTTAGATGATATTCTGATCTTCTCCCAGAATATCCAGGACCATGTTCAGCATATCAGGAGGGTGCTTCAGTGACTGCTAGAGAACTGTTCATGAAGGTAGAGAAGTGTGCTTTTCGTGTACAACCAGTTCCGTTCCTGGGATTCGTTGTTTCATCTGAGGGAGTGCGCATTGATCCCGTTAAGGTCAGAGCCATCTCTGATTGGCCAACCCCAGATTCCCACAAAGCTTTGCAGCGGTTTCTGGGGTTTGCCAATTTTTATCGCCAGTTTATTCAGAATTATAGTCAGCTCGCTGCACCTCTGATGGATTTCACCTCCACCTGTACTGAGTTTTGTTGGTCCCTGCCAGCCGAAGCCGTGTTTTCTAAATTAAAGGAAAGGTTTACCACCGCTCCCATCCTTAACACTCCCGACCCTTCACATCAGATCGTGGTGGAGGTGGATGCATCAGAGGTCTGTGTTGGAGCGGTTCTGTTGCAGCGCTCTTACTCAGACGGAAAGATGCATCCATGCTTTTTTTTCTCATCTCCTTACCCCAGCGGAGTGGAATTTTGACATTGCTAACAGACAACTTTTGGTTGACAGGCTGGCGAGTGGCGTCACTGGTTAGAGGGTTCAGGAGTACCTTTCGTGGTTTGGACTGATCATTAGAACTTGGAATATATCCGTGGAGCTTAATTCTAGACAGGCTCGCTGGACACTGTTTTTCACGCGATTCAACTTCGTGCAAAATATTTTTAGCATGATGCATTGTCTCGATGTTTCGAAGTCAAGACCTCCACCATCCCACCAGATACCATTCTTCCCTCCTCTTGGGTGGTGGGCATGGTGTCCTGGGATGTGGAGGCTAAAGTCCATTCTGCACAGCACAACACCACCTCTCCCGCTAAGTGCCCAGAGAGTCTGTTATTCATTCCGTGATCGGTCCAGATACACGTCCTCCAGTGGGGCCACACTTCCAATGTGCCGTCCAGGGGTGGCTCACACTCAGGCACTCTTTAGACAGATATTCTGGTGGCCATCACTAGTGCAGGACGTATGCCATTTCATTGCCGCTTGCCCCATTTGCGCATCTAACAACACCTCCAGTCAGTCCCTGGCAGGGCTCCTCCAACCACTGTCAGTCCCTTCGAGACCCTGGTCCCACATAGCCATGGATTTTGTTACCGGTCTCCCCCTGTCCCATGGTAACACAATTGTTATGACTGTAGTGGACTGGTTCTCGAAGACAGCTCATTTCATTACCCTCCCCAAATTACCCACAATGAAGGAGACAGCGGTTAAAGTCACTAACCACATCTTCCGCAATCATGGACACCCGGTGGATGTGGTTTCTGACAGGGGACCCCAATTTGTGTCACGGTTTTGGACATAATTCTGTCGACAGCTGGGAGCTACCGTGAATTTATCTTCTGGGTTCCATCCCCAGACTAATGGGCAAGCGGAGCAGGCCAATCAAGACCTTGAAAAAACCCTGCGCTGTGTGGCCTCTCATAATCCGTCTTCTTTCCATCAAGTATGCCCACAATCCCTTGCCGTCATCACCCTTCCAGTGTACCCTTGGGTACCAACACCCTCTGTTCCTATCTCTAAGATCATTAGCCAGATGGAAGTCCACCTTAAATTGCCCCCCACCTCAAACACATCCATCCTGTATTCCACGTCTCCAAGATTAAACCGGTTTTTCATTCCAATTTGCATTCTGCCACACCTGTCCCACCACCACCACACCTAGTTGAGGGTGCTCCGGCTTACACCATTAAAAGGTTCATCGACGTCAGACGGAGGGGCAGAGGGTTCCAGTACCTGGTAGACTGGGAGGGTTATGGACCTGAGGAGAGATGCTGAGTCCTGGATAGCTCCCTCATTGATCAGTTCCACCACCATCATGGTAACCCTGGGGGGGGGGGAGGGGGGGGATGGGTACTGTCATGGTCTCTGTGAGTTCACCAGTTTGCTCTGTTTGTTTTGGTTGTCTTTCCCTCATGTGTTTCAGGTGCCGCTGGCATACATGATCAGCATTTCCATAGGAATGCTGATCATGCCACCTTTCAGCAGACTGATGGCACCTGTCCCTCATTAATTGCCTCCTTATTTAAATCCCCTTATGTCTCATGTTCATTGCTAGATTGTTGTGTGTGTAAGAGTAACTCACCTCACTCTCTCTGCCTCAGGCGGATCTGTTTCGTGTTTTCTGTGTTGGTTGCCAGTCTCAGACTTTGCTGTTGGATTATGGTGACCAGCCATCCAGCGTCTTCGCTCACCATCTGTCCCGCATACTCTTCACCTGAGGTTTCCTCACGGTTCTGCATTCCACACTGCCATGACGCATACATTCCTACAAACACACTCTTCATCTTCACGCTGCAGTCAGTGCTGAGATTCTCCCTGCTTGCCAGCCTTTATTGTTTTTTTATTTATTGAGTTCAATAAACTCTGTGAACTGTTCCTCCACAATTGGATCTCTTGTGTTTTCCGACAGAAACATGTCAAAGCAACTCATGACAAAATTTTGTACGTAAATAATCAGTAGTCACTGCTTTTTATTTTTATGTTATTTGTTATTCTGAAGATAAATTTCAATATTAACTAAATGTAATAATCTCTGCATGGTGATATAGGTGGTAAGACATAAAGCATGTGACTGAAGGACTCTTTTATCATATCATTATATTGATCCTCTTAAATTTCTATTTATTTTGCATGTCAGTCCTGCAATCAGTGTTGATACGAGATTCTCCAAGCCAAACATATTGATACATTTTTAAGCTGTTTAAATAAAAGTTGTATTTAGTAATAATCTATTGAATTATCTTTATTTGGGGGCCTTTCTCAGCAAATATTTATATATGTGATATATCAATACGATATATACATTGTGATTAATTCAATTAATTTATTAATTGGCATGTTATGCAATTCATTTGATTAAAAATGTTAATCGATTGACAGCCTTTCTTTGTGTGCTTTCAATCATATTGTTTTTGTTTCAAAAGACTACCACAAAAAGCAAGCATGCTTTTTTGTTATAATTATTATTACATTAACCTATGTTAAATAAATTCTTCAAAGTTGCCCATTTCATGTTATGATGGATTTCTTGTAGAAAAATGTGATCTTATCAGGCTATTAATTAGTGTGAGGAATATTTGGTAATAAATAATTTGATATTATTCTGTTGTATGCTTTGTAAAACTGGTTCAGAATAATTTATATTGTGAAAAGTTCTATACAAATACATTTGAAGGTTATTGTATTTTTATTGTATTTATTTTATTTTTTTCAAGAATATAGGCGGATCAAACATTGTTGACCTACAGCTTAAGGGGATGGTTGTTAGGTAGACTTTTAATATTTGTAATATTCTTTCTATATACTGATTCATGCTTTGAAACTTTATAATTAAATTTATAATTTGCATATGCAGTATTCATTAAAATTTCTGCATTACATTGCAACACACTTCCACATTTTTAATAATGTGAATTCCAGTGGCGGGCCGTGCATTTTAAGTCTAGGCCTTCAGTGTGATTCATGCCATTAAGAAAACACAGTTTCACAATGAATAAGACATTATGTCGCAGCTAACTAGTAATAACAACTGACATTTCAAAAACACATCCACGCATGAAAGCCAGAACTTGAAACGACATTTAATGCTCAAGCAAGCCTATTTTTAACTGCAACATGACTGTTTTGTGAAATGAAAGTCTCCCGGACAGACATTCAA
Source organism: Myxocyprinus asiaticus (assembly GCF_019703515.2). Lineage (NCBI taxonomy): Eukaryota > Metazoa > Chordata > Actinopteri > Cypriniformes > Catostomidae > Myxocyprinus > Myxocyprinus asiaticus. The sequence goes on along the minus strand of NC_059375.1, from coordinate 22,233,385 downwards.
AAATCTTAATTTTTAATATGAATCTACCAAGGAGGTCTATAATACCTGGAAAAATCTATCTAATAATATTTGTGATTTAAATGTTTCTTGCAATAAATTTCATTTCGTCAGGGTACACGGTTATGCTTCATTCCATTCAAGTTGGATGTGGGATATTCCTACTTGATATTTCCAACCATAAATGCATTCCATTCCTCGATATTCAGAAGATGACGTTTAAGGAAACAAAACTGCAACGCTCCTGTTAGCTTAGCAGGGGTTTGACTCTCATTAGAGATGTCTCCTAGCAACCCAGCTGATAAACAATGCTGCAGCACTAGCATTTGTGCTTCAAGTGTATGATTATCAAAAGAGATTATAATTTACCATGTTTTATACACCTGTTGCTGCAGGCATTTGTTAAACAAGCTTTAATATCATGTAATGTGGAAACGAACTCATATATCAATATTACTTTATAAAGTGAATGTTTATCACTTACTTTGTATATCTCCCTGAGTGTCAATGTTTGTGTGACATCATGCATCTGCATCTCAGCGAAATCGTAGTTGAAAATTTCTGCACGAGTAGGCAAGTTGTAATTCTGACTTCAAGATGCATTCTATTGAACTTTTCCAAGTAGGAAGTTGTAAAACCTGACATTCCGAGTTGAATGGAACGCGGCACTACTTTTCAAAACTTGATCTGACACTGAATGCTCAAGCAGCCTAATTTACACTTTTTTTACATTTGTTTGAAGTGAAAATCAGTCCCCCTTTCCTGTTTAATAAATTAAGCAATCACACGGTCATGCAGAACATCTTGTGTTTTTAAATCCATAAGGACTCGTCAGCAAGATCTCGCGCTCTTCGCTTTTAAATTACGTACATCACTTAAAGCATGATTGCATCACTCAAAGCCAGATAGAAGGCCTCGACCGGGACATATCCTAAAGATCACACCTACCAAGAACAAATAAATAAATCTGATTGGCTGATGAATCTGACAATCTGACTTTAGTTGCCCATTCATTTGCACTGTTGAGGGATTCTGAAGAAATTCTGAAGGCCTGACAGGGTGAAGTTCAAACTCATGCAATGCTTCAGGCATGTGATTTGTGAAACTGTTGTCACACTTTGCTTGTAAGCATCGAGGAATAAATTCTGACTGGATAAACTTTTTATTTTTCTCTATTTGTTTGTAGATTAATTAAGAGTGGAAAGCGATTAAAAATACATAGGCAAAAAGGTGATTGAGAATGAAAGGATGAAAAATATTTATTTATTTGGCATGTTAGGACAGAAGAGAAGGCTTTGCTGGCCCTAAGAATTCACCAATGGTGAACTCCAATATGATGTAGTTGTAATTACTGCATTGAAGACAGTGGTTTTGGTAGCCTATTTTAATGTTAAACATTATTATTATTATTATTATTATTATTATTATGTGAAATAATTTGCTTTATTCTGAAAATTTTCATTTGTGTTTTCTCAGAAAACACCACTGACATTCCACCAGAAACAATCCCCATTTAAACTCCAGATCAGTCAACGTTGAAGCATGAAAGCCTCCCTCTACCCTCCCTAGCCCTTTATTTCTCTGTTCAGAAACTCTGAAAGCTAGCCAGAAAAAGACTTGGTTAAGGTGCTTTGCCTTAAGATTTTCAGTATAAACAACTTGGGGGACATTTTTTTCTCCTCATACTTTCATATCAGTGCCACTTCATTAACTGTAGTGTGGTATGCCTTAAGGTTGATGTGAGCGTAACAACCTAGCTATGGTAAGTTTAATTAATTTAAATATTCATTAGAATAATTCCAGTTAAAAGGAAATTCAAAAGTTCCACATTCTTTTGAAACGTTAATAAATGCATGAAACACCTGACTGACCTGGGCTGAAATCAGATGCTACTTTGCCTGGTAATTTTTTTACTAAAGGTGTAATGGTTCTTAATAATAATAATAATAATAAAAACATTTGATTCGTCACCTAAGGTTCAGTATGCATTTGTACTGCGGTTCATCTCAAGTCTGATGATGCATCTGGAGCATGACGGTATGGTGAAGAAATCACAACGTCAAATAGGCACAATTACAGCCTCCACTAATGCACCTGTATGGCTCTTTTGCTCTGTATGTATGTGGATACGCTCCACCTGTGTCTCACGTGGGTCAACTTGTCATTTAAGTCTCATGTCTGCATCAGTCACCTCTGTCACAACTCACTTTCATTATATGGAAAAACAGATGCATTGAAAGTGAACGGTGACTGAGACTAAAGGCGGTAGCACACCGGACGAGAAGTGCCACGCTGTGTCGTGTCGCGGGTAAGACATGTCGAAGTGGTTCAGGTGGCAGACAGCACACAAAAGTTGCCAAGGTTTTTGCCTATTTCAAGAATGAACAAAGTGACACTGATGAGTTTGCAGGTTAGTGTATGAAACTGGTGTAACTGTGCCAATTGAACAATTAGAAATAGCTATGTTAAGTAACAAGTATGTCTTTTGTGGTTTGACAGCTTGATTATGAAAGAAACATATATCATCCAGTGATGCTAGAATAAATAATCTATGTTCTTTGATAACAATTTGGGTCGAATTTAATGGAAAAATATGATAAATGAGCTCTGTGGTGAGGCAGAAATTTGCGCAGTGTCATGTATTCCCTGTTTTTGTGCTTTGACTTTTATTTTGAAATTCTTGTTTAGTTCCCCGTTCCTGTTTCCTGTTTTAGTTTTGTATTCCTTTGTAGTTTTATTTCTTGATTGGTTTTCCCCTGATTGTTTCCCTAAGTGTTCCTCATTCCCTTTTTATCCCTTGTGTATTTAAGCCCTTGTTTCCCCTGATTTCTTTGTCAGTCTTCACATGTATTGTTTGATGCTCTGTGCTTGGTTCCCTGTGTTTTGTTTTCTTATATTCTGAGTTTCTTTTTTTATCTTTGTGTTATTAAAACTGCGTTTAGATCCTCATTCCTCACCTGCCTCATCACAGAAAGACTGACCAACAATGGATCTAGCGGCTGTCAGAATTCTGCTCCTTAAGCAAGGGGACCATCTAGTTGAGGATCACGTCCGTGAGTTTTTAGAGCTAGCGAATTTAGTGCACTATCCAGACTGCTCTCTGGTGGTTTTCTTCCGGTCTGTATAGTGCACTGAAGGAACTAATGCCTCTGGACACTCTACGAATATGTGGAGGAGGCTCTGGAACTTTGCAGTCCCCTTTACACAGTGAATTATGGTGGGAACCCCAGAGCCTGCATTGTCAGCCTCGTCCGTCCCAGAGCATGCATTGCCAGCCTCGTCTGTCCCAGAGCCAGCGTTGCCAACTTTGGCCATCCAGAGGAGGAGAAGGAGAAGAAAGGCTTCTGTTCCCAAAACACGATGTTGCTGGGTCACTTGTAATAGTGACACGAATTACCCAGAGAGGATACACACAGTGTTTTTCTTTCTTAAAAATAAATAAATAAATAAATAAATGTCAAGAAGAGCATATTATGTACTAAACTGTGTTAATCCTCATTCCCAAATGAGAATGAATAACATCAGTGAGGACACCTATATTTCCTCCAAGGTAAATTAGAGCTAATAACTGAACATTAATTCATTAATGCATTGATTCATGTAATAGGAAAAGCTATAGTAAATAAACAGCTCACAGCATCAAAATGAGTGTGTAATGAGACATTATAAGCAGTTCTGTTCACTTACATTAATGTTATCAGGTGTGTAATCGCCATCAAATTTTCTCTTTTCAAGTGACTGTGATAATTGTTTTTCTTTATTCTGATTCACAGTCTCCACAATTTTAAATCAAATTACTGTGTAATTTAACGATTTCTGTTACAGAGCTTAGTGAAGGGTCAATTGAAAGTAGTCTGGTTGCTGGGCTCATCAATATAATAATATTTATATATCAAATATTAATTATAAAGTCCATGCTTCAGTATTTAATGAGATGAAAAGGAGTTATGTTAAAGAACATAATCATTTAGTTTCACACACCGAATTCTGTTCAAAGCCATATTATCCTCATCAGCCTTGATGACCTGTTTTTTTTTTTTTTTTTTTTTTTAAGTAATTAGCCCTAATTACTTTTGGATTTGTCTCTGGGTTTTGGCCTTCTGCCAAAATACTGTGCTGTTGTAAAGCCAAGGTCAGGTAGACCAAGAATGATTTCAGCCACAACTGCCAGAAGAATTGTTCGGGATACAAAGAAAAACCCATAAGTAACCTCAGGAGAAATACAGGCTGCTCTGGAAAAAGACGGTGTGGTTGTTTCAAGGAGCACAATACTACAATACTTGAACAAAAATAAGCTGCACAGTCGAGTTGCCAGAAAAAAGCCTTTACTGCGCCAATGCCACAAAAAAGCCCAGTTACAATATGCCCGACAACACCTTGACATGCCTCACAGCTTCTGGCACACTGTAATTTGGAGTGACGAGACCAAAATAGAGCTTTATGGTCACAACCATAAGCTCTATGTTTGGAGAGGGGTCAACAAGGCCTATAGTGAAAAGAATACCATCCCCACTGTGAAGTATGGTGGTGGCTCACTGATATTTTGGGGGTGTGTGAGCTCTAAAGGCATGGGGAATCTGTGAAAATTGATGGCAAGATGAATGCAGCATGTTATCAGAAAATACTGGCAGACAATTTGCATTCTTCTGCACGAAAGCTGCACATGGGACGCTCTTGGACTTTCCAGCATGACAGTGACCCTAAGCACAAGGCCAAGTTGACCCTCCATTGGTTACAGCAGAAAAAGGTGAAGGTTCTAGAGTGGCCATCACAGTCTCCTGACCTTAATATCATCGAGCCACTCTGGGGAGATCTCAAACGTGCGGATCATGCAAGACAACCAAAGACTTTGCATGACCTGGAGGCATTTTGCCAAGATGAATGGGCTCTATACCACCTGCAAGAATTTGGGGCCTCATAGACAACTGTTACAAAAGACTGCATGCTGTCATTGGTGCTAAAGGGGGCAATACACAGTATTAAGAACTAAAGGTATGCAGACTTTTGAACAGGGGTTATTTCATTTTTTTTCATTGTTGCCATGTTTTGTTTTATGGTTGTGCCATTTTGTTATAACCTACAGTTGAATATGAATCCCATAAGAAATAAATGAAATGTGTTTTGCCTGCTCACTCATGTTTTCTTTAAAAATGGTACATATATTACCAATTATCCATGGGTATGCAAACTTTTGAGCACAACTGTAATTATCAGGGAATTCTAACTGAGTCAAACAGGATGCTGCACACAAAGAAAGGAGCAATATCCCTGCAAACAGTTATTCAGAAGGACAAAAATGTATAACACTAACAAATTATTATTTTATTTTGAATAGTACAAATAGGGGGATGTTTTTAGGTTAGGAAGTTTGCATTAGAATGTTACTTTCCAGTTGCATCACTGCTTGTGCTTGGTGTAATAATGTTGAATTAAGTCCCAGACAAAACCTATGGTGAATCTACCTTAACATGAACTGAAATGGCATCATATATTATATTACACAGTCTCTCCAGTAAGATCAAATTAATTTCCAAGAAGTCAATCAAACATGCCCAAGAAAGTTCTTATCAGTGGTTCACACCTTTATAAACCAACAAGGAAATTCTGTCAAAGGCAGTGATATACCTTTGTCGTAAACATTGACATTACATTTTTTTTTAGAAATGTAAAATATATAGCTATGTAATCACACATTTGCAGTGTATGATGCCATATGCTGCAAACTTTAAGTGCATAAAGTACAAACGTTATGTGTATTTCATCATTATGGATTATTCTAACTGTGTACTACTAACTGACCAAATTGTAATGATACTTTGCCAACAAGTGTCTTCTGTCAGTGTCTAATTGCTTTACCTTCTACAATTGTAACAGCATTTAACTGAGTATTTGAGGATAAAGGGAGAGCCAGTAGACAGATGAGAGAGACAGACCAGAGACTGCATGTATATGACGGAGAGTTTTGAGTTGTGCTGAAATCAGTATTTTATGTTCCTGACTTTTGAGTATTTCTTTTGTTGTAATAATAAATCAGTCTCACCTGACTGTTGAAACCGGATCCCGCCTCCTCCCTTCTGAGTGAACCTGAGGTCTTCTTACACTGATGCCAAAACCCGGGATCCGGAAGAGGAATGATACGCTGCCATGGAGTCCTCACCACTGGAGGAAGTCTTCTGTTCCCTCGCTAGCATCCACCAGGCCCAACACCAGGCCCTCATGAATCTGCAGAAGGAGCAACAACAACACTTTGAGACACTCCTTTGAGCCCAAGAGGATGATCAGCGAGTTTGCGGAGCTTGTTACCCCAGGAAGGGTTGTCCACCGTGATCCCGGTAGCAGTGAAACCCCATGTAATTCTCGCCAAGATGGGAGCACAGGATGATCCAGAGGCATACCTGGAGCTCTATGAACACACGGCCAAAGCCCTAAAATGGCAGTGTGCTCATCTTCTACCACTGCTGACCAGGAAGGCCCAGCTCGTGGCACAACAACTTCCAGTTGCCAGCCTCCTGGAGTACCCTGTTTTGAAGAAAGTCATCCTGCAATGGGTTGGCCACAGTCCAGAGGAGCACCGCCAGCAGTTCCATTCCCTGACGCTGAGCGAGGTCGGCTGCCTGTTTGCCTTTGCTCAACAGCTCCGTGACACCTGTCGGCGGTGGGTGCCGGCTGAGGAGGACAGCAGTGCCGATGATGTCATCAACCTCATGGTGCTGGAACAGTTTGTCTCCTGGCTGCTGAAGGGGACAGCAGAGTGGGTCCAGTGCCACCGACCAGCATCACTGGATGAAGCAGTCCAGCTGGCGGAAGACCGTCTGGCAGCGTATCCAGGGGCTGGCGTGCCCCGCGCTCTTCTGCCTTGTTCTGTTCACCCGGAAATGGGGGAACATCCCCTTAGACTGGCTGTTGTTAAAGGGGTTGTGTGTGGATAGGTCCTGCAATACAGTCAGTCGGTGTGAGGTGTGCAATGCGCTGGCTGGGGAGGTGGAGCCGGGGCCATCTGCATCAGCCCCGTATCAGGATGACGTAAGGGGGGGGGGAAGTCTCGGCTTCCCCTGCCCTTAAAGGATTCCCCACTGGGAATTTTCCTCTTGAGCAGATGCAAGATGAAACCCTTAAGCACACGTTTGACCAAGTGAAAGTAATTGATGGTCAGCATCTTCAGCTAGGCATTGCACTCACATATCCGTATTTTTTAATTATAAATGATCAGTCATATCGAGTGACGCAGGACGCTCAGACAAAATAAGATACAACCCAGTTGTTAGTACCAAGGAGCAGTCAGGAAATGTTATTCCAGGCGGTTCATCATAGTCCGATGGAAAGTCACTTGGGACAGGGGAAAACACTAAACCGTCTCATGACACATTTCTATTGCCGGGCATTCACAGGGGTGTTTGCCGGTGATGTGCCACATGCCGCAAATGTCAGCTGGTGAATCTGTCAGCCACTCCAAAAGCACCATTGCGCCCTCTTCAGTTGATCAAGGTCCCCTTCGAAAGAATTGGAATGGACCTCATCAGGCCATTAGAATGGTCAGCACACAGGCATTGCTTTGTGTTAGTTCTGGTGGACTACGCAACGCGATACCCGGAAGCAGTGCTTTTGCGCAACATCTCTGCACATAGTGTTGCAGAGGCACTCTTCAGAATAATCTCCCGAGTGGGGATTCCAAAAGAAATCCTCACTGACCAGGGCACTTCTTTCATGTCATGTACACTTTGTGAACTGTATGAATTACTGGGGATTAAATCGATTCGGACAAGCGTGTACCACCCACAAACAGAGGGCTTGGTCGAACGATATAATCAAACTTTGAAAAATATGATTCATAAGTTTGTGCATGAAGATGTTCGGAATTGGGATAAGTGGCTCAAACCCCTGTTATTTGCACTACGAGAGGTCCCACAAGCCTCCAAGTGGTTTTCACCATTTGAGTTACTGTATGGGCGGAAGCCCCGCTGTGTGCTAGATGTCATGAAAGAAAATTGGGAGGAGGGAACTTCAGACAGCAAAAATGAAATTCAATACGTTCTTGACCTGAGAGCAAAACACCACACACTGGGGAAACTATCACAGGAAAATTCACTACAGACTCAAGAACGTAAAAGCCAGCTGTATAATAGGGGTACTTGGCTATGCAAATGTACACCGGGAGGTAAAGTCCTTGTATTGCTACCCACATCAAGCTCTAAATTACTTGCAAAGTGGCAAGAGCCCTTTGAGTTCACACGGCGAGTAGGGGAGGTCCATTATGAGGTTAAATGAATGGATAGGGGTGGAGCACAGCAAATTTACCACCTCAACCTTTTAAAACCATGGAAGGAGGCAGTCCCCGTGTCTTTGGCAAAGGTGGTTCAGTATGTCACATTGGGTGTGGGGTGTGAGACTGGGCTTTTCAAATCTACTTTAAAACACATTCAGGTCATCAGCCAGTTGTTGATTCCCTACATAGTTGGGGGATGGTGTCTTCTAGTTGGTAGTGTCTTTCCGGCATCTCCACACTGATGCAGGGTCATTAGCTGAAAACTTGTTTTTCAGCTTCTCAGAGTAGCTTCTCTTAGCCACTCTAATCTCCTTTGTCAGTGTGTTTTTGGCCTGATTATAAAATATTTTATCCCCATTTCTGTAAGCATCCTCTTTGGCCTGACGAAGCTGCCTGAGTTTTGCTGTAAACCATGGTTTGTCATTGTGGAATGTTAAATAAGTCCTAGCAGGAATGCACATCACAGAAACTGATATATGATGTCACAGTATCTGTGAGCGCATCCAGACTGGTGTCAGCAGCCTCAAAAACACTCCAATCAGTGCAGTCAAAGCAGGCTTGTAGTTCCAGATCTGCTTCATTGGTCTATATTTTTACAGTCTTTACTACAGGTTTAGCTGATTTAAGTTTCTGCCTGTAGGTTGGAAGAAGATGAACCAGACAGTGACCAGAGAGTCCCAAACCTGCTCTAGGGATAGAGCGATAGGCATCCTTTAATGTTGTGTAGCAGTGATCCAATATATTTCTGTCTCTGGTGGGGTATGTAATGTGCTCTCTGTATTTTGGCAGTTCACAGGTGAGATTAGCTCTGTTAAAATTGCTGAGAATAATAATAATTGAATCCAGGTATTGTTGTTCCATGTCTGTGATTACACCCCTATTCTCATGTTCTCAGAGTAACACTTATCATTAGGGTACTGGCTTTGTATTATTTTATTTTATGTTGGGAGTTTGTGAAATTTTAATTGTGATCACTTGTGTCTGCCTAAGTAACCTCTAATCTAATTGTTATCCAATTAGCAGGAAAGATGACAGAGCTTGATATACTGCATATACAGTATACACACACACACACACACACACACACACATATACATATATATATATATATATATATATATATATATATATATATATATATATATATATATAGACAACAGTTAGTTCTGGTCCTCGAATCTGATTGGACGAGAGACGTTCTATGAGTACTGATGGTCACTCCGCTTGTGCTCATGCTGTTCTAAAATAAAGTGTAAGAGCAGTGCAGATGTGTTAAGAGCCATCTGTCTCTTTACAATTAATTTTGTGACATTACATATTTTAGCCAGCAGGTGGAGGCAAAAGATAATTTTTGTGTGTAATATGAGCCAGTTGGTGACGTGAAGTGAGTCAGTGTCACTCAGTGTTAATATTCAACAGCACTCCATGATCGCTTGTATTACTACCACACAACTACAGCTAGGAAATAACAATAAACTTCTTTAAACTATCAAATTCAGCATTAAGGCTCATCACAGCTGAGAGACACAACAGACTCAACACAAACTCAAGGCACTTACTTCCACATTGGAGAGGACATACTGTTCAAAATGAGAGGACATACTATTCAAAATATCGGAGGACATTGCGGTTTCTATAGTGAAAGACTCTTGCGCTATATTTCCTATTTTTCCACTGAGAAAATAGGATGCATTTCACCAAAATGGCATTATCTTCAGAAAGCTGACTAACAGACTACAGCATCATCAACAGGTGATCGCACACAATCCATCTCTCTCTCTCTCTCTCTCTCTCTCTCTCTCTCTCTCTCTCTCGCACACACACACACACATCCTTGTTTCTCCAATAAAATGTAAGAAACAGCCCAAGCTGTGATACTAGTAGTTCTGAAGTGATGTTTTTGAAAGGCTTGGATGCATAATTTGGTTTGAACCAGCAACAGCAGATTCTGATCCATCATGTAAGAAAGTAGTTCCATGCACAAATGCGATTTTTGTGACCGTTCCTAATTTAAAAAAATTATTTGTTCATAAGCAAAATCACACTCACAATCGTGCTATTTGGCCCTAAATCAGCACTGCTGTGATTACCTACGGCACTCGGCCTTTGGCCTCTTGCCTGCGACCGAATCACAACAGTGCTGATGTAGGGCCATATCACACTCTTGCTCATGTGATATTGCTTAAATTACAACATCTTATTTTATTTTATTTTTTTTAAGAATAAGAGACATTGTCTGATCAGCCTGCTCATGGGCTTGCCTTGTCTAATAGCCTCCAACAAAACTTCAACACTGGTAAATCATAACGATAAATGTATCTATTAACCTTTTTTTTTTTTTTTTAAATAGCAAGCACATCGCAATAATTTTTTTGAATGTAAAGTGCATGAGATGTGTTAATTTAACAACACTACCCATCGTAGGAGAATTCACTTGCTGCTAACATTTGATAACTTTTAATTTGACATGGTGGAAACAAAAACTAAAGAGAGCTTCAAGAGCTGGATGATCTTGTTGAGGAAATTACTGCAAGGAAAAAGTTCTCTTTGGGAAGCTTGATAATAATATAATGTTGGAAAGTCTCAGCTTTCTAATGTTATAATTATTATGTTTCTATGAACTCTAAAGATTGCGGAGAGAGAGAGAGCACTATATGCAGCGCATCTGTTTGAATTAGCATGATTGGTCACCACATTAAGAAGCTTCAAAACAACATTTATTGTTTGAATTTGGTGATAACATTTACATGGTTTGAAAGCTGAAAATAAAAATATCATTAAACACAAAACAGTCAAAAACGTTTAAAATCACATTTCTTCGTAAACAGCCCATTGCAAATTCAGACTTAACATGAAAAGCCCAGTTAATTCATTAAACATCTTAGCTTTTAGAATTTAAGACAAATGTGAGGTTATCCTAACATTAAGATGTTATTTACAATGATTGTTAAGAGCATTTCTCTCTTTTTTTTTTTTTTTGAGAATCTGAATGCTTCTTATGTTTTTTCTTAAGAACAATCTTTAGAAAAAAGATAAAAACTTTCTTAAGAAGTTTTTTCAGGAATACAAACTGGTAGTTAAGAAGACATTTCTTCTTAAAAACGTTTCGTAAATAAGGCCCCTGCTTCTCCCTCATCCATATTCAGCTGCATGAGACAATTTTCATTCTGTCATTATTTTGCCATTATCTAGATGTTGCTCTCCCTAATGCTTTTTTGACAGGTTGCTATGGTTACAGCACTGATTACATACTCCTTGATTACCTCACGATGCCTTCTGGTCCTCCACTCTAAACAAAAAATCCTGGCTTAAAACAATGAGAATTTGTTTCTCCATGACATCAAACAAAGAATAATTTTGAACCCATTTCAAGATGGAACAAACAAACATCTACTGTGTGGTAGATACTTGTTTTATATGTACTGTATTTGTCTTTAAATACACCTTGTAAAGATGTATGTCTTAGCACACATATAAAGATCAATTTATGTGCATTTTACAAAAGGAAACCTTAGAAGTCGATAATAAAATAAAAGTGGTGTCACGATACCAGTGTTTATGCAGTACCAGTAGTACAGAGCTCTGTCTCAATTCAAAATACCCGCACGCTGTCTGACTGACACAAGACTGTTTAAAATGCTCACACACAAATTAGACATATTAGGCAAAAAATTAATGCGCAGTTAATCAAAATCGCGACAGGTCCTAGTGTGACTATTAAACCACAAAATGATGTGATTTAATGAAATAAATATACTGTCTGTATGTTCTGTGCACTTTACAGTGAATGTCTGAAGCTGCTCATATGCTAACATCACTGCATCAAAGCATCACACGCTGTGCGTGTTGTAATAGATGACAGAACAGATAGCTTATTCCAGTGAAGAAAGTATTGCTTGCAGACTATGCTTATATAATTAAAACACAATATTTTGCGCTTGGATAATCACACTGGGCAATTTAAACAACTGCTTATCTGGAAGTGTAATGCTACCGTCAACAACATACATACACTGATGAGCCTTCATGTCAAAAGAAATGCTCGATTTCAACTTGCAACAGAAATATGTTAATACTGTACAGTAAAATGTAATATTCACTAAAATGTATTCACAATAATAATAATAATTATTATTATTATTATAATGTTTAAGCAATATATTAAGCAAGAATGCTGTTGTACTGAACAAAAGTTTTATCAATGATTTCATTTATGTTGTGATGCTTTGTTGTGCAGCACTTAATTTGACAAAATATAAGACCAATGTTGTGTTTTAGATCATGCTGTGATGACTTTATTTGATTTAAAAAATGCAATGGTAATGTATGTGTCATGTATTCCCTGTTATTGTCTAGACTTTTATGTTGAAATTCTTGTTTAGTTCCCCGTTCCTGTTTTCTGTGTTAGTTTTGTAGTCCTTTGTAGTTTTATTTCATGATTGGTTCACCCTGATTGTTTCCCCAGGTGTTCCTTGTTCCCTGATTGTTTCTCCAGGTGTTCCTTGTTTTCCTTTGTGTATTTAAGCCCTTGTTCCCTATCTGTCACTCACTCGACGTTGGTGTCGATGTAGTGACACTAGGAGTCACTCTTGGGAGCCCGAGACACCTCTGGTCTTTGATAAAAGGCCAATGAAAATTGGCGAGTGGTATTTGCATGCCACTCCCCCGAACATACGGGTATAAAAGGAGCTGGTATGCAACCACTCATTCAGATTTTCTCTTCGGAGCCAAATGGTCATGCTCACTGAGCTGAATACTACTGTTCATTCACCTCTGCTGGATCTGACGGCGCATTTCAGCGGCTTCTCCCTCCTCTGCACTGGTGCACTGCAGAGAATGCCCCTGGGCGCTTCAGCAGAAAAACTAGAGAGTATATTTTCTGAAAGAGCATTTTTCCCCTCTAAAAGAGTATATATTTCTCTAAAAGAGTGGCACACACGGAACGTCTTTTTAAAGACGCGTCTTTTTAAAGATGCTTTTCCGATTGTGTGTTATTCCTGGTTGTGCTCGTTATCTCTCGCCTTCTAATGGTCACGATCACTGTCTTTCGTGTCTGGGCACTGCTCACGCGGAGACAGCGGTCGTGGATGGTCATGTTCTCATTGCGAGAATATGTCCATGGCAACGTTGCGGTCGCGGCTCGCCTTCGTAAGAAAGCGAGCCACCCCAGAGGCTCCCGCCTCGGTCCTTTTACCCACGGGTTTGAGGCCAGCGCGGCAAGCACAGGGGGCGATTTGGGGACCCCAATGGGACCGCCTCCGCCGGGTATCCCCCCGCGGACCTCACATTCCCCAGCACGCTCGTCTGCCCCGATCGGGCTTCCAGGTGAGTCCGCCGGCTCGTCTCACGGCGAGTTCGACCTCTTATTCGGAGCCCGCGAAAGTGATGAGCTCTCGAGCGCAGCATCGGAGAGCAGGCTCATCCAGTCGGAAGCCTCAGCTGGGCTCCTCCCTTCGGGGTCGATCGCCCAGTCACAGGCTGATGAGGAGATGACGACATAATTTCCCAGGCAGCAGTGAGCGTCGGTTAGAGTGGATTTCACCGCTCTTCCCTGAACCCTAGCGGCTCGGTGATTGGTTCTTGGGCTCGCGGCACCACTCAAAGCCACCCCCCGCCCACGTTCCTTTCTTCCCGGAAGTGCATGAAGAGCTGACAAGGTCGCGGGGGGCACTTTTTACTGCCCGGTCCCGATCTTTTCAGCTTCCCCGCTCTCACTACCCTCGATGGTGGGGCGGCCAAGGGTTATTCGGCAATCCCCCGGTGGATAAAGGCGCTCGCGGTGCACCTATGCCCGCAGAGCGCCACCACCTGGCGCGGGTGCCCAAAGCCCCATCCAAGGCCTGTAGGTTTACCTCGTCTCTGACGTCCAAGGCCTAAAGTGCCGATGGACAAGCCGCCTCAGCCCTGCACGCCATAGCTCTCCTGCAAGTCCACCAAGGCACTAAAGGAACTGCACGAGGGTAGTTCCGCCCCGGGATTGATGCAGGAACTGCGCTCGGCGACCGACCTCGCTCTCCGAGCGACAGAGGTCACAGTGTGGTCTCCGAGCGACGGAGGTCATGGCGCGGTCTCTCGGGTAGACGATGGCCACACTAGTGGTCCAGGAGCGCCACCTTTGGCTCAACCTGGTCGAGATGGGTGAGGCCGACAAGACACGATTCCTTGCTGCCTCCATTTCCCAGGTGGGCCTATTCGGCGACACCGTTGAGGACTTTGCCCAGCAGTTCTCGATGGTAGAGCAGTAGATGGATGCTAGCCAGCATATCCTGCCCCGGTGCGGCTCAAGATCCCGCACCCCATCTACTCATCACCAAGGGCGTCCCCCTGTGGTGACTGCACCAGCTCCGCCGCAGCCCGCCCCTTTGGCCCGGCCCCGGCGTGGAGCCCACCGCAGGAAGCAGATGCCACCCGTCTCGCGGCCGCCCAAAACCCGTGAAAGGCTTCAAAGCGCCCTTGAGACGGGCGACCCAGGGACAACGAAACCTGCTGCTCTGGAGCTGGTAAGCAGATCTTCATCTTTTTGTTACCTTTTGCATTTAATTGCGCTGCATGCCCAAGTGGTTGCAGTACTCAAGACATCAGCAAGAGTGGTTTCCTTGTTCCCTGGGTCACGTATCCGGTGTGTACTGCTGGCATTACGACCACCGTCCACCACTCCATTTGGCAGGTTGGCACTCCAGCGGCGGTCTCCCGCCCTGAGCGCCCAGCTGTGGCACAAATCCACCCCCGATGTGACAGTCTCCACAGGTCACGAGGACAGGCCTCTTCCTCCCCCATCCCAGGCTGTTCCGGGGTGGTCACAAGGAGCCAGGTAAGTGCTTCTATGTCCTTGGACTCAGCAGCACGATTCACTTCGCCGGGCATCCGCCCAGGTTCAGCGGAGTCCACTTCACCTTGGTGAAAGACGAAAACGCTGCTACCTTGCGCGGAGATCGCTACCCTCCTACGGAAGGACGCTATAGAACCTGTCCCTCCAGCCGAGATGAAGAAAGGGTTTTACAGCCCCTACTTCATTGTACCGAAAAAAGGCGGTGGGTTGCGGCCAATCTTGGACCTGCGAGTACTAAACCGGGCTTTACACAGACTCCTGTTCAAGATGTTGACACAAAGACGCATTCTAGCGAGCGTCCGGCATCAAGATTGGTTCACGGCGGTAGACCTGAAGGATGCGTACTTTCACGTCTCAATCCTTCCTCGACACAGACCCTTCCTGCGGTTCGCATTCGAGGGTCAGGCATATCAGTACAAAGTCCTCCCTTTCAGCCTGTCCCTGTCTCCTCACGTCTTTACGAAGATCGCAGAGGCTGCCCTTGCCCCGTTAAGGGAGGTGGGCATTCGCATTCTCAACTATCTCGATGACTGGCTAATCTTAGCTCACTCTCAAGACGTGTTGTGCGCACACAGGGACCTGGTGCTCTCACACCTCAGACGACTAGGGCTTCGGGTCAACTGGGAAAAGAGCAAGCTCCTCCCGGTTCAGAGCATCTCTTTTCTCAGTTTGGAGTTGGACTCAGTCTCCTTGACGGCGCACCTTATGAACGATCGTGCCCAGTCGGTGCTGGCCTGTTTGAAGGCGTTCAAACAGAAAACAGCGGTTCCACTGAAACTTTTTCAGAGGCTCCTGGGGCATATGGCATCCTCGGCGGTGGCCACCCCGCTCGGGTTGATGCATATGAGGCCGCTTCAGCACTGGCTCCAGACTCGAGTCCCGAGACGGGCATGGCGCCACGGGACACCGCGTGGCCATTACATCGGTCTGTCACCGTCTTTTCAGCCCTTGGACCGACCTCTCGTTTCTACGAGCGGGTGTTCCTCTAGAACTGGTCCCCAGGCGCGTCGTGGTCACGGCAGTCGCCTCCAAAATGGGCTGGGGTGCCGTTTGCAACGGGCACGCAGCCACCGGCCTCTGGACGGGTCTGCGGCTGTGTTGGCACATCAACTGCCTCAAGTTGTTGGCAATTCTGCTCGCCCTGAGGAGGTTTCGGCCGTTGATCCAGGGCAAGCACGTGTTAGTTCAGACAGACAACACGACAATGGTAGCATATGTCAACCGCCAAGGTGGTTTGCACTCTCGTTGAATGTCACAACTTGCCCGCCGTCTCCTCCTCTGGAGTCAGCAGCACCTCAAGTCACTGCAAGCCACTCACATCCCAGGCAACCTAAACACTACGGCGGATGCGCCGTCACAACAGGTTACCCTAAGGGGAGAGTGGAGACTCCACCTTCAGGTGGTCCAGCTGATTTGGAGTCGATTCGACAGGCACAGGTGCACCTGTTCGCCTCCCAAGAATCCTCCCCACTGCCCGCTCTGGTACGCCCTGACCGAGGCCTCCCTCGGCATAGACGTGCTGGCACACAGCTGGCCCCCTGGCATTCGCAAATATGTATTTTCCCCCAGTGAGCCTGCTTGCACAGACCCTGTACAAGGGAGGACGAGGAGAAGGTCGTCCTGGTAAGCACCCTACTGGCCCGCCCAGACGTGGTGCTCGGACCTCATGCTCCTCGCGACAGCTCCCCCCTGGCAAAATTCCCCTGAGGAAGGACCTTCTTTCTCAGGGAAGGGGCACCATCCGGCACCCGCACCCAGACCTCTGGAATCTCCATGTCTGGCCCCTGGACGGGGTGCGGAAGACCTAAGCTGTCTCCCACCTGCGATGGTAGACATGATCACTCAGGCTAGGGCCCCTTCTACGAGGTGCCTGTATGCTTTTTAGTGGCGTCTGTTCGCTAAGTGGTGTTCTTCCCGTTGGGAAGACCCCCAGAGATGCGCAGTCAGATTAGTACTTTCCTTCCTGCAGGAGAGGTTGGAAGGGAGGCTGTCCCCTTCCACCTTGAAGGTGTACATTGCTGCCATAGCAGCACACCACAACGCAGTCGACGGTAAGTCCTTAGGGAAGCATGATCTGATCATCAGGTTCCTAAGAGGCGCCAGGAGGCTGAATCCCTCCAGGCCGCGCCTCGTTCCCTCAGCGGACCTCTGTAGTTCTTCAGGGTCTACAGAGAGCCCCCTTTGAGCCTTTGCAGTCAGCCGAGCTTAAGGCACTCTCCTTGAAGACTGCCCTCCTGACTGCGCTCACTTCCATCAAGAGGGTAGGTGACCTCTAGGTTACTCTCACGTGATCTTGGGACCCTGACCGGGCTATGTGCCCAAGGTTCCCACCACCCCTTTAGGGACTAGGTGGTGAACCTGCAAGTGCTGCCCCAGGAGGAGGCAGACCAAGCCCTGTCGTCGCTGTGTCCGGTGCGTGCTTTACGCATCTATTTGGATCGCATGCAGAGCTTTAGAATCTCTGAGCAGCTTTTTGTCTGCTTTTGGTGCACAGTGGAAAGGAAGCGCTGTCTCCAAGCAGAGGATCACCCACTGGCTCATTGACGCCATAACTATGGCATATCTTGCCCAAAACATGCTGCCCCCAGTAGGGCTATGAGCCCATTCTACCCGTGGTGTAGCGGCTTCTTGGGCCTTGGCCAGCGGTGCCTCTCTAATAGACATTTGCAGAGCAGCGGGCTGGGCAACACCCAACACCTTTGCAAGGTTCTACAACCTCCGGGTGGAACCAGTTTCGTCCCAGGTAGTGGCACGCAACAAGTGGATAAGCCCGGGATAGCCGGCCGGGTGTATCGCTTGCACATAGAGCCTTCCACCTCCTTTTGAGCTGAATACGTGTGCTGTTAATTCCAAGTAGTGTTCACAAAATTTGTTCCCTGGTTGACTTTCTCCGTGCCCTGTGGCAGTCGAGTTTTCGGAGAGACTCGCTGCCGGCCCAGTACACGCGCTAACTAATAGCCCGGTTCTGGGGTAGGTGCTCCGCATGTGGCGGTTCCCTGTAAGGCTAACCCCATGCGATCTATATCTTCCGCTAATTCGTTTCCCTGCTGGCAAACTGCGTCTTCCTTGGGCAGAGCCCCTCTGCCCCAGTCTCCATGTTTGTAGTAACTCCTCCCCCATTGGGCAGGATCTACCTTGAAGGCTCTCCACATGGTTGGAAAGACCATGTGACATATTCTTCCACTTAAATATTCCCCCCTCTCTTGGGGTGAGGTGTGGTCTCCGCGGTGTCCTCCCCTTGGGAGGGACACCCCCCGACTAGACCTGGTGGCCCAGTCGGATAATCCCCCTTCTTTTTTAGGGAGTGGAAAAAGAGAAGGGGAAAAGAGGCCATGACTGGGTTAAGCCTGTCTCTATCTTTGGGTAGTTGACTTGTCCCCAGAAATGGCCGTTCGACACTCATAACTGTGTTGGGGGAGGTTACGTGTTGACCTGGTGTGCTGGCTATGAGGCACACAGCAAGTCTGCCCACCACACACCGCCAGTTCACATAACACAGTTCAGCCTTTTGCCGTTTTGTATAGGGACCCCTAGTGTCACTACATCGACACCAACGTCGAGTGAGTGACAGATAGGGAACGTCATGGTTACTGGTGTAACCTCCGTTCCCTGATGGAGGGAACGAGACGTTGGTCCCTCCTGCCACAACGCTGAACTACCCGCTGAAATGGCCGGACCTTATATCAGCTCCTCAGCGTAAAACCTGAATGAGTGGTTGCATACCAGCTCCTTTTATACCCGTATGTTCGGGGGAGTGGCATGCAAATACCACTCACCAATTTTCATTGGCCTTTTATCAAAGACCAGAGGTGTCTCGGGCTCCCAAGAGTGACCCCTAGTGTCACTACATCGACACCAACGTCTCATTCCCTCCATCAGGGAACGGAGGTTACACCAGTAACCATGACGTTTCCCCTGGTTAGTTTGTCAGTCTTCACATGTATTATGCTGTGCTTTGTATGTTTGTTCCCTGTGTTTTATTTCTTTATGTTCTGAGTTACCTTGTTTATCTTTGTTTTATTAAAAGCAACATTTAGATCCTCCATCCTCGCCTGACTCGTTACAGAAAGACTGACCAAAAATGGATCTAACGGCTGTCAGAATTCTGCTCCTTAAGCAAGGGGACCGTCCAGTGGAGGATCATGTCCGTGAGTTTTTAGAGCTAGCGAATTTAGTGCATGATCCAGACCGCTCTTTGGTGGTTTTCTTCCAGACCGGTCTGAATAGTGCACTGAAGGAACTAATGCCTCTGGCTGATCCTCACTGGACACTCTACGAATATGTGAAGGAGGCTCTTTGCGGTTCCTTTTACACAGTGGATTATGGCAGGAACCCTGGGACAAAACCTGCATCTTTGGCTCCTTGCTCCAAGCCAGCGCCCATGCCTGCCATGGCCAACGAGCCAGCGCCCACGCCTGGGTCTGCTCCACGCCATGTCACAGCCACGCCTGAGTCTGCTCCATGCCATGTCACATCCACGCCTGAGTCTGCTCCACGCCATGTCACAGCCACATCTGAGTTGGAAGCCTCATCCATCCCAGAGCCTGCGTTGCCAGCCTCGGCCATCCAGAGGAAGAGGAGAAGAAAGGCTTCTGTTCCAGAGTCTCTGCCAGTGTTCATGACCACAGAGGTCGTCTCCGAGTCTCAGCCAGTTTTTACGACCACAGAGATCGTTCCCAAGTATCTGCCAGTGTTCACGACCACGGAGGTTGTTTCCGAGTCTCTGCCCATGTTCACAACCACAGAGGTCATTCCCGAGTCTCTGCCCATGATCACAGAGGTCGTTCCAGAGTCTCTGCTCATGCCCACGACCACAGAGGTTGTCCCCGAGTCTCTGCCAGTATTCACATCCACAGAGGTCGTTCCTGAGTCTCTGCCAGTGTTCACGTCCACAGAGGTCGTTCCCGAGTCTCTGCCAGTGTTCACGTCCACAGAGGTCGTTCCCGAGTCTCTGCCAGTGTTCACTTCCACAGAGGTCATTCCCGAGTCTCTGCCAGTGTTCACGTCCACAGAGGTCGTTCCCGAGTCTCTGCCCACGCTTACGACCACAGAGGTTGTTCCCGAGTCTCTGCCAGTGTTCACGACCACAGAGGTCGTTCCCGAGTCTCTGCCCACGCTCACGACCACAGAGGTTGTTCCCGAGTCTCTGCCCACGCTCACGACCACAGAGGTCGTTCCCGAGTCTCTGCCCATGCTCACGACCACAGAGGTCGTTTCCCAGTCATCCAGGACTCTTTGTTTTGAGCCTCCCACTGCTCCGCCTCCCACGGCTTCCCCCGCAAGCCTCCCGCAGCGTCGCTCCTCAAGCCTCCCATGGCTCCGCCTTCCTTGGCTTTGCCCATCGAGCCTCCCATGGCTCCGCCTTCCTTGGCTTCGCCCCTCGAGCCTCTCCTAGCTCTGCCTGCCTTCGTCGAGCCTCTCCTGGCTCTGCATGCCTTCGAGCCTCTCCTAGCTCTGCCTACCTTCGTCAAGCCTCTCCCGGCTCTGCCCACAGAGTCTTCCATGGCTCCACCCGCTCCCCCAGAGACTATTCCTCCAGAGGCTCCGCCCGTTCCCCCAGAATCTCCTCCTCCTGCGGCTCCGCCCGCTCGTCCAGAGACTCCTCCTCCAGCAGTTCCGTCCACCGTACCCGAGACTCCTCTTTCAATGGCTCCACAGCCTGACCTAGTCCCTGTCCTGCAGCCACCTCCCAGGCCTCCTGAACCTGTCTTGGCCCTGCAGCCACCTCCCAGGCCTCCTGACCCTGTCTCGGCCCTGACCCAGTCCCCACCTTGAGTTCATCTCCTTGGTCTCCTGGCCATCTGCCTGATCTGCTCTGGTCTCCTTGGTCCTCACTCCCACCGGCTCTGCCTCGGTCTTCCGAGCCCCCAGCTCCCCCTCAGCCCTCTGAACCTCTGGCTCCAGCATGGTCCCCCGAGCCTACAGCATCGCCCTGGCTCTCCACCTTGGTCTCAAGCCTCTCTGACTTTGCCTTGTTGCTCTGCTCCCCTTGCACCTTGTGCCCCCTTGAACTGCCTGTTTCCCCTTCCCCCCCCACACCCCATGAACAATTTTATTTATTTATTTATTTATTTTTTTTTTTTTTGGTGTAGCATCTGGAATCCACTCCTTAAAGAGGGGCTCTCATGTATTCCCTGTTTTTGTCTAGACTTATGTGGAAATTCTTGTTTAGTTCCCCGTTCCTGTTTCCTGTGTTAGTTTTGTAGTAATTTGTAATTTTAATTCATGATTGGTTTGCCCTGATTGTTTCCCCATGTGTTCCTTGTTTTCCCTGGTTAGTTTGTCAGTCTTCACATGTATTATGCTGTGCTCTGTACGTTTGTTCCCTGTGTTTTGTTTCTTTATGTTCTGAGTTACCTTGTTTATCTTTGTTTTATTAAAAGCCACATTTAGATCGCCTGACTTGTTACAGTATGTTGAAATGCAATTGTTCTATTTTCATGTCATTAAAGATTTATTAATTCATTTATTTAGATACCATTTTGAATAAACTCTAAAACATGTAATTCGGGAAATATGGAAAAACAAGAATTGGTAGAAATATAAAAAGTTTCACTTGGAAAAAAACTTTAAGCTATGTTTTAATGTATTATTTACATTGATGTTTAACTTTTTAAACAGGCTAAAAAGTGTGCTCAATAGCTTATTATCCATTTTTGCCATGGTATCGAAATTGGTATTGAGATTTTACTGATATTGGTACCAACTACTTAAATTTTGGTATCGTTATTACAACCCTACTTTGGAAGAAGCAATGTAGTGAAAACTCTAAATGTCTATGGTCAACACTATGGTCAATATGAGGGAGATCTTTATATATATATATATATATATATATATATATATATATATATATATATATATATATATATATAGTATATTTTTTCACTTCTTTGTAAGGCTTTTATTTATTCTACCATTAAATGTCAAATACACCTATAGTATGTAATGCATGGCAAAATGCATGTATTACACAGAATAGTATGAATAGTGAGTGTCAGGTTTTGTGAAGGACTTAAATGCAGTGTAGGGATATATGAGGGATTCTTTAATAATCAAAAAACAAAATCACAAAACAAACCAGGTAAAATCAAACAAGAAAACCAACAAAACACCTGGAGCGAGGAACACAACCAAAAAACCAAGACAGGATGCACCACAAAACAATTTATCAAATAACTAAGGAACAAGACAGTTATATATACATGGACAGGGTGATAAGAAACAGGTGAGACTAATACTGCATTCCAGACAACTCGGAACTCTGAATTTTCCCACCCCCTACTTGACAATAATGACTATATTATCCCTCAAAGTCAGGCATCTGACTTGTGTAGTCGAGGTAGATCAATTAACCTCAGCCGGAAGCTTCATTTTACATCTTTTCCAAGATGGTTGTGACCAATGAGCATAACATGGAGTTGGGATTTGTAAAACATAAAAACAAACTTAAGTATTTTCACTACACAAAATCATCTTGGTTACTGATGTAACCTCTGTTCCCTGATGGAGGGAATGAGATGTTGTGTCAATGTAGTTACACTAGGGGTTCGATCTTGAGAGCCCCAATCACCTTTGCTTAAAATAGAAAAGGCCAATGAGAATTGGCGAGTGGAATTTGCATGTCATTCTCCGCCCCCGGACATATGGGTATAAAAGGAGATGGCATGCACCACTCATTCAGATTTATGCTGAGGAGCCGATAGAGAGTCCTGGCCATGTCAGCGGCTGGTTCAGTGCCATGGCAGGAGGGTCACAATGTCTCGTTCCCTCCATCGGGGAACAGAGGTTACATCAATAACCAAGACGTTCCCTGTCTGTCACTCACTCGATGTTGTGTCGATGTAGTGACACTAGGGGTTCCTATAGGAAACGCCACAGGTGCTGAACTGTTTCACGAGGTACGGAAGAGTGGACACGGGCAAGCTGATGTGTGCCTCGCAGTGAGCGCTTAACCACATCATGACCTTCCAGCGAATTAGGTAAGGCGTCTCCCTAGTCCCATTAAGGGGGGAGGAGGCACTTACCCAAGTATGCTACTGGTGGTGCCTTTCCTGATTTGCTGTTAAGCAATTCCCACCGAGCACTTTCAAGAATAGCGCTGGGAAATGCTCTTCCCTCTCCAGGAAGGAGAGCACTACGGAGATCACATCCTACCGGAGGGAGGTTAACATGTGGAGAATACCTCACATGGACATACCAACGGGGAAGTTCACATATGGAATGATACCACCGGAGGAGCCTATCTACAGAGAGGGTACACAGCCACAGTGGCCAAGGCAGAGAAAGATCTGGCGAGGGGAAACACAGGGTTCACCTGAGGGGAAACTGAACAGTGGAAACTCATCATATGGGATTACCAAGGGGGAATCACCACGCATGGAGCACTGAGCCCGAGCACACAGGCTCATCTGAAAAGGGGCATACAACAAGTACTGGGCCTGGTGTCGTTACTCCTCCACCGAGTTCATCACAGAACAGTGCTTAAGAATTAAAGTGGTGCCCGGTGTTCACCGGATACGGGAACTGTTGTGGACAAAAAGGCGCACATATCACACCTTTGAAAAAGGGGAAAGACGCAATTCAAACGGTACACCCAATCGGCCGCCCAGTCTACCTGCTGTTACCGCGTAACACTCGGGTCGAAACCGGGTCTATGCGTAGGTTATAAAACCTCGCAAAGGTATTGGGTGTAGCCCAACCCTCAGCTCTGCATATGTCTGCTAGAGAGGTCCCCCTTGCCAGTGCCCAGGAGGAAGCAACACCTCTAGTGGAGTAAGCCCGGACTCCCAAGGGGCACGGCAAGTCCTGAGATTGTTATGCAAGAGAAATGGCATCCACAATTGGCTAGCCTCTTCTTGGAGACAGCTTTCCCCTTCTGCTGTCCTCCAAAACATACAAAGTGCTGCTCCGAGCGTCTAAAGCTCTGAGTACGGTCCAGATAGTTTTGCAGGGCATGAACTGGACACAGCAACGACAAGGCCGGGTCTTCCTCCTTTGAAGGGAGCACTTGCAGGTTCACCACCTGGCCCCGAAAAGGAGTGGTGGGAACTTTAGGCACGTAAACGGGCCGGGGTCTCAATATCATGTGAGAGTGTGCTGGCCCAAACTCCAGGCATTCGCTGGTAACAGAGAGCGCCTGCAGGTCCCCCACCCTCTTGATGGAAGTGAGCGCCACCAGGAGGGCCATCTTCAGAGACAAAGTCCAGGGGCTCAAAGGGGTCTCTCTGTAGGGCAGGTAGGATCACAGAGAGATCCCAAGAGGGAATCAGGCATGGCCTAGGAGGATTCAACCTCCTCACACCCTTGAGGAACCTGTTGATCAGGTCGCGCTGTCGTGAGGGCCTCCAATCCAGTGTGTTGTGGTAAGCTGCTATGACAGCTGTCTCTCCAGTCCTTCCTGAAGGAAAGACAGCACAGACCCGACAGCGCATCTCTGTGGGTCTTCCCCACAGGAAGAACACCAGTTCGTGAAGAGACGCCACTTCAAGGCATACAGCTGCCTCGTAGAGGGGGCTCTGGCCTGAGTGATCGTGCTTACCACCTGCTAGGTCTTCCGCGTCCCTTCCTGGAGCTCCCAAATCAGCTGGACTACGTTGGGGTGGAGTCCCCACTCCCCACGGAGCATTACAGGCCGTGAGAGCGTATCCGCTACACGGTTGAGGACACCTGGAAGGTGAGTGGCTCGCAGCGACATCAACGTCTGCTGACTCCAGAGGAGGAGGCAGCGGGCGAGTTGCGACATGCGATGTGAGTGTACGCCGCCTTGACGGTTTATGTTCGCTACAGTCGCTGTGTTGTCGGTCCGGACCAACACATGCTTGCCAAGAAATAAAGGGCCAAAGCCTCCGCAGGGCCAGCAATACCACCAGCAACTCTAAGCAGTCCAGATGAGCTCCGAGACTGCCTGCCCGTTGCACACGGTGCCCCAGCCCAAGTTCGAGGCTTCTGTCCCCTTGAGACCTGCTCTAGGGGAACATCTGCCCATAGAAATGCCAGTTCCGACTAAGGGCTGAAAGTCTGACAGCACTGTGGGGCCAGGGCAGCCTCTGCGACCTTGGTAAAGACACGTGGGGACAGGGACAGACTGAAGGGGAGGACCTTGTACCAAGCACTCGAGACAGATTTCATGGCTGTCCGGAGGGGAGAGTAGCGCAAACGTGGAAGGACATCTTAAAAAGACGGCAAGCGTTTGCGTGAGCTCTTTTAGAAGGAAATTTTGAATATACTCTTTTAGCACCCACGGACTCAGCCGCCGAAGCACCCAGGGGAAGCACAACACTCGATCGTGTAAGGGTGACCGCTGATATGCGCCGTAAAATCCAGCAGCGTAAGCGAAAGTTGAGAGGACAAACACAAGCATGCATTCGGCTCTGAAGAAAAAATCTGAATGAGTGGTGCACGTCATCTCCTTTTATACCCGTATGTCCGGGGGCGGAGATTGGTGTTGGGCCTCATGTATTCAGATAGAAGACAAAGGCAGGCCTAACAGTCAAAAACATTCCTCAAGCCCCCTCCTTCTAAGTCGTAAATTATACTGACAAAAATCGCGCCAAAATCAAACAAAGGGAGTCCAAAACAGACTACAGATCCATGAAGCCTTGCCCACTAAAGGATCGAGCACTCAACTCCTATTGGATGAGGCACACAACAGAACGTCCCTCAAACATGACATCATCAGGACTTCAAATAATTTCTGAAATGCTTCCAAAAATTGCTTCCAGCGACTTAGTTCACCGAATATGGACGTAGCTTTTTGCTGCTCTCCGGTGCAACCTCGTGGCATAAGGAAGTAATGTCCGACTTGAAACTGTAGCCATACAATCTCCATCTCGCTGGACGAGCTAAGATTACTCTGTGTTCAACCGAACACTCTAACGGATCCGAAGGAGACCGCCGAGCAATTCGCATCTTCATCCGTTGGCCTACAGAAGTGAAGAGATTAAAGATTTCTCTTCCATCTTCAATCAAGTCGACATTTCTGAGTTCTCCGCCAGCCCGCCGAGAATCAATAGCCGCACAGCCTTCTGAGAATCAACAGCCGTACCGCCCTCTGAGAATCAACAGCCGTACCGCCCGCCGACAGCGCGAGGAAACGTCTTCTTGTCATCACCCCAGCCTCAAGGAACCGGGTCAAAGGACGGAGGAAAACACATTCTACCTGTGTCCTCATGCGATTCAAGTAAGAGGTTATGTCTGGGCAGAGATAGAATATTATAGCATGTTATTCTTGTGTTTCAAGGTTTTTGCTTGTACAGTTTACGGACCACCATGTCCGCTCATTATTAATACTCAGGGTATTAATTATCACAAATTTGTTTTGCTGTATTGTGGTCCAACCAAATTGGACTGTTGTGCATTTTCGCCATCGCGGGTGAGACAGCAACTGCGTTCATCCATTAAAGAGTCAAATAACAAGAGACTTTTTCGAGCCCCGCTCGTAAAACCGCGTCTCTGAGTGATGAACACGGCTGCTTTATCTCCAGCTATAGCGAAATCAGCTTTCGGGCTGTCACTGAATAATCTCTCTCTCTCTCTCTCTCTCACTAACCACACTGACACACACACACACACACACTGTCACACACACACCTTATGTGCTATAGGATTATTTTATTTCCATATCTAATCATATCACTGTTTAGTTTGTAGTTGTAAGTCGGAAGTTTATTGACTGCATTGTATTAATTATTAATTGATATTACTGCATAAATAAACTTCGTTTATATTACAAAGAGAAGTGTTTTGGTTTGTTTTGCATACGCCTGTGTCATGCTGACGGGATGTCAGTGCTCGGATTCAAGCCTTAATTCATTGTTTTTTTCCCGAAAATCGATATTCTTCGGATGCCGATTTTCCTAAGAAAACAATCTAATATTGAGACTGTTTTAATATTCGGTTATTAGTCCCTGATTTCAGGGTGGTGCCCCGTCAATGTTAATCCTTATTAATATTCTATTGATTTTTGATAATTGATAATTATCTTTGATTGAATTTGAATGATCAATAAGCTAGTGTTAATTTTAACTAATGTTTCATCGACGTTAACAATTAACGATTATCTTTGATAACTGTTGATTTAAAGGATTAAAAAAAGCTAACATTGATTCTCATCAATGTTCTATTGATTTTAATAATTAATAATTATCTTTGATAATTATTAATTATTGCTAATAACCAAACTTGCTCCTAAACGTAGCACACTACATTTACTGGAGTCCCATATGAGGTTTTAATGAGTTAGATCCAATTAATTAATTTAAATATTGATTAATAACTACAGAAATAATTATTAATTATTTCTGATAGTAACACTGATCTAAACAACCAGTAAAGCCCTACAGTGGCATGCAAATTCCACTCGCCAATTCTCATTGGTCTTTCCTATTTTAAGCAAAGGTTATTGGGGCTCTCAAGATCGAACCCCCAGTGTCACTACATCGACACAACGTCGAGTGAGTGACAGACAGGGAACTATGAACATGTAATATACAACAAATGTACAAGATGATATTAAGAAGAGTTGTACCTCCGCTTTCACCTATTTTGCTCATGAATAGCTCATTCGCAATTGACTTTTAAGTAATTTTTATTGGAAATTCAGTTTGAAGCGGTTTTACAGCATGACTGTCTCCATTCATGATTGTTCTCCATTCGAAGTGGGAAATTTCAACTCAGTTATTCCCACCTCCAACTTCATCTGGAATGCAGCATAATAAGTCCCTTTCCCACCTACAGTCCTGCACTTTTCCTTAGTAACTTTCTAGATGATAACTTTTACGAGGAACGGAACACCCTAGGAGACTATTCCCCTGTTGTATTTGCATTCACAGAAGTTACCACAGTTGTGATGTAATCTAGTATCGACCATTTTTCATCTGACTAGGTTGGAAAGTGCGATTCATTATCAACAATAACAATGAAATCAACAACACCGAAAACAACAACACCGGCAGAGGATGCCGGGATCGGAGTTGCACTTTTGTTAGGGCTGTTTTACATGAGTTTGGCTGAATCCAAAAATGTAGGCAGCAGCATAATCAGTCAGTGGTTTAAACAACAGTGTTTTTGGATGAATGGAACTCTAAATAAACTGGTCTCTGAACAGTTTAAAAATCACCTTATTTCATCCTACCTCAGCCACAGAAGGCAGCATTTTCCCGTTTTCGGATGCAGTCTTTGTCTTCATGTTACAGTTTAAACTGGGCATGAGAGCTGTGCATGCTACAGAGTGAGAGATGAGATGAACGGACAGACTACCAAGCAGCACATGCTGAATTTATTGGACAACATGTTGAAAGCACTATAGACCTATTTATCAACGCAATCTTATACAATAAAGGCTTTTATGACTCAACATAAATTACTGTACTGAAATACTCACTCATTGACTTAAAAAAACGTCTTGATACAAGTTACCACACATTAACAGGCACGCAATACTTTCCTCGTGTAAACTAGATTTCATGACGGTTTAGTGTATAATAGAGCTCAATTACCCACTCTCGATAAACATCTGATTATTTATATCTGTCATCCCAGGAAAAATTTTATGTAGTAATCAGAAATCACTTTATTTTCTGTACAGTCACACATTACAAACAGTACAGATGCGATGAAAACTCAAAGTGTCTCCCGATGAAGTTACACACATACACATATGTGAAACGGTAACAACAATAACAGGGCTGTCAGGGCAGGATCCTGACAGTAAGACAGTAAGATTGTACAAATAAGTACATAAGGACACAACTGAAGTCAATTACTTTCTTGTGGTGCATTATTTTTATTAATTGTGATTTATTTTTATTTTTTATCTATACTGTTTTGGAATGCACATACTGTATTTCGGAAATCAGCTAATTACAATAAAGCAATTAATTTACGTTTATGTTCAGCTCTTTTGGTCTTGATCTTTCTACTATACTGCTACTAAATAGTGAACTGTAAAGATATGACAGCATTATTAAGTTCACTTTTTCAGGTTCATGTTCAGTGTTATCAATATCTACATCAATATTCAGAACAAATCTGATCATTTTTTAGTTTATGTAATGCACTCAGTGGCGACTTTATTAAACTTGGTTGTTATTAGGTACACATTTCTAATACCAGAAAAGACAAAAGATCTTTGCAACTTTAGATGACATTAAAATTGGGAGGAATTAAGCCAACATGATCTCATCAGTAGGCTATTTGTATTTCATACTAAAGTGTGGTTCTATCACATATATACTTTTGTACAGTTGCACTGAAACGTACAACATCAACGTATTGACAGCATCTGAAATGTAACTCCTTGTACGTTCTACCTTTGGGGTTTTACAAAGAATTTTACACCGTAAAATCGACACTAACTTATATTTCATAGTTGTTGAGGTTTGATTATAATTAAATTATTATATTTATAAGTGCCATATGGATGTCCTTTATACACAAATATGGCATTAAAAGTTTCTCTTTCATTCACTGATAAATAAAAGTTTTTTTAATAAATGTGCTGAGATTTGAAAGCAAGTCTAGTTTGACTTTCGGAGTGTAAACACTATGGTACTTTCAAAACAATGCTTTGTTTGTTTGAGTTGTCCAGCATATCCACTTCTGACACAATTGCTAACCAATAATTGCTTACCAAGTTAGTTAATATTCCTTGTTATGTCATGTTGTTTACCCTGACTAAACTTTCAAGAGTAAACAAAATCATTCCATCCATGTAGTGCTCAGGGATTTGGCAAAAATTCAAAACTAATTCATCAAATGAATGTTGAATTTACATCAACACATTCTCTGCATTGTCCTTGTTGTGTAAACACTTTAATATTTGAATTACCCTGTATTTGGAATGTCACTGAATTTGACTTATAACACTTCAAATTTGATAATATATAAATATATATATATATATATATATATATATATATATATATATATAAATATATATATTTATTATAGAAGTTTGCCAGTCTCCTGCCAAAAGAGTAAATCAGACTTTGGTTTCTTGAAATGATCTTTCAAATGTAATTTATACTGGGTCTTTTAGTGTCTGTTTATTAGTGCAGCTTTTGAGGAAACATGCTCTAAAATGTTTAGATCAGATGTGGCAATATCAGCTGTACTCAGCTGAATCATACGAGGTATTTGGTAGCACCATTATTATCAATTCAATATAATGGAAACAGTTTTGGTAATTGTGGCGCCACTAGGTAAAACTGCTAAAGGTAACCCGCAGAGATAAAAAATAAAATAAAATGCTCAGTTGTTGTTTCCACTGAATGCTGAGAGAAATATAATGTCATGATAATTTAAATGTTAAAATGAGAAACATTTTATGAGGTCTGCTTGCTTTTTGTGAGTCTTATTATTAGGGGCCCAAGCACCAAAGGTGCGGGAACCCTATTGTATTTGTTCAGATTCTCTTATTATTTTTCTTCTTATTATTATTATTATTTTTTCTGCCCTAAAAGTGTCTGGGCGTCAGAGACCGTAAGTCGTAGAGATTCCAAACTTGGCAGGATGGTTCCAAATCTCCCCCACTACTCAGGCGTACAGACACACATCCTTCAGACACTAGGTGGCACTATTGCGAACAAAACAAACAAAAATCACATTTTGGGCCATAAATCTTGTACCGTAAAAAAAAAGAAAAAGAGTTTTTTTTTCAAAGAGTTTTACCCCCTGACAGAATTTTGCTCCACCCCTTCATTTTCCTGCTATTTTGGGTTGTTTGAAAAAAATTCAAAACAAACTCCTCCTAGACTGTTTGCCCGATCGGAACCAAACCAGTGCAGAATGATTCAGAGTCCCGATATGAAAAGTTATCAAAGGAATTTTGAAATTCTGATTTATCGTCAAATGGTACGCCAAAACTTTCGTAGTGGGCATGTCCATTTTACTAAAACAGTTATAACTTTTCAATGGATTGAGGTATTATCACCAAATTTGGTAAACTTATGTATGGGCTCATGCTGAGGTCACACAAAAAATATTGCACACCTTTGCCTCTTGGTGGTGCTATAATAATTAAAAAAACTAAAAATGGCTCTAACTATGGAACCGTTGGTCCGATTGACTTGAAATTTTGCATGCACTGTCTTTGTCCAAGGTGCCATCAAGGTATATGTGCACAGTCACATATCTTTAAAAACATGGCCATCATTGACCAATAAGTTTTCAGCAGCTTTTATATAGAGTTAAATAAGGCCGATCGGAACTAAACTTCGTATGCCTATTTGCCTCTTGGCCCAAGAAGTCTGTGCAAAATTTGACAAAAAATTGGCCACCTGGAGGCGCTATTGCGTTTTACATGCATGTAAATTGTTGTATATACCGCTGTGTTTATAAAAGAAACACGTTACTCAGACCATGATGTAGTGAACATCCTGCCACAAGCCGACACAGACCGGGCACTCAAGGAACTGTAAGTGAGCAGGAAACCGCGCACCCTGAGGCCACGTTCATTGTGACCGGGGACTTTAACAAAGCCAATTTCAAATCAATCACACTGAAATACTTCCAACACATCAGTTTCAACACATGAGGGGACCGGGTTTTGGACCATTGCTACTCTCCCTTCTGGGATGGCTACAAATCCCTCCCCCGCCCACCATTTGGCATATCGGACCACTCTTCCATTCTGCTTCTGCCCACTTACAGGCAGAAACTGAAACAGGAAGCACCCACCCTCAGAACGATCCAATGCTGGTCGGACCAGTCAGATTCTATGCTACAAGACTGTTTTGATCACGTGGACTGGGAGATGTTCCGGTCCGCCTCTGATGATGACATCGAGGTATACGCTGATAGCTTGACGTGTTGCATCAGTAAGTGCATAGAGGACGTTGTACCGACCAAAACTATACGGATCTACCCTAAACAGAAACAGTGGATTAATAGTGATGTTTGTGCAGCACTTAATGTGTGGACCTCCTCTTTTAATTCTGGGAATGCGGAGGAGCATAAACAAGCCAGTTATGCCCTCCGCAAAACTATCAGAGCAGCCAAACGCCAGTACAGGGACAAGATTGAAGGACAGTTCAACACCACCAACTCTAGAAGCATGTGACAGGGAATTAATATCATCACGGACTTCAAAGGGAATAAAAACTCTGCCATGAACACCGCTGCCTCTCTGCCGGATGAGCTTAATACTTTTTATGCTCATTTCGAGGGAAATAACACCGCCCTCATGGAGAGAGCTCCCGCAGTCAAAGCTACAGAGGTTAGTTCACGCTCCATCTGTGGTCCCCACATGCTTTAAAACATCCACCATTTTGCCTTTACCAAAGCAATCCAAAATCTCTTGTTTAAATGACTGGCGTCCTGTTGCTCTGACCTCCATCATCAGCAAATGCTTTGAGAGACTAATCAGAGATTACATCTGCTCTGTGCTGCCTCCCTCACTGGACTCACTGCAGTTTGCACACCGCAACAACTGCTCCATTGATGATGCCATTGCATCTACACTACACACTGCTCTCTCCCACCTCTTAAAACACCTCCCACCTGTTTGTAGACTACAGCTCAGCATTCAACACCATAGTGTCCTCCAAGCTTTATGAGAACTCCGGGCTCTGGGCTTAAACAGCTTGCTGTGCAGCTGGATCCTGGACTTCCTGTCAAGCAGATGCCAGGTGGTTAGAATGGGCAGCAACATCTCCTCATCACTGACCCTCAACACTGGAGCCCCGCAGGGCTGTGTTCTCAGCCCACTCCTGTATTCCCTGTACACACATGACTGTGTGGCAACATATAGCTCCAATGCCATCATTAAGTTTGTTGATGATATGATGGTGGTAGGTCTGATCACTGACAATGATGAATCAGCCTACAAACAGGAAGTGCACACTCTGACATGCTGGTGTCAGGAGCACAACCTCTTCCTCAGCGTCAGTAAGACCAAAGAGCTTGTGGTGGACTTCAGGAGAAAACACAGAGAACACAGCCCCATCGCCATCAATGGAGCACCAGTGGAGAGAGTCAGCAGCTTCAAGTTCCGCGGTGTCCACATCACTGAGGAACTCACATGGTCCGTGATATCTGGTGAGATATTATCACCAAATTTGGAACACTTATGTATGAGGTCATTCTGAGGACACACACAAATATTGCGCATCTCTGCCTCTTGGTGGCGCTATAATGGTTAAAAACAAAAATGGCTCTAACTATGGAACCATTGGTCCGATCGACTTGAAATTTTGCATGCAGTTTATTTGTCCAAGGTCTATGAGGAGAGTCGCCTATTTTGAAAAACATGGCCGCCATCGACCAATCAGCTTTCAGTAGCTTTTATATAGTCAATTTGTATAATTTGGCATCCACTAGATCATTTCTGTCAATTCTGATTATTTTGGTTACTTCTTCACATGTGCTTGGACCCCGATGATTGGCGCTTGTGGCTATATTTATTAACGCTGAAACCCTATTGTAATTGTTAAGATTTTTAGGGGTTCAAGCACTTAGCACTGAAACCCTATTGTAATTGTTAAGATTTTTAGGGGTTCAAGCACTTAGCACTGAAACCCTATTGTAATTGTTAAGATTTTTATTATTATTATTATTATTATTATTATTATCCACCATAAAACTGATCGGGCAGAGCGGACCATAAGGCCTAGAGACTTGAAACTTGGTCAGATGGTAGTAGTATTGCTCGCTACTCAGAAACACAGACTCGGCCAAATCGGTCAATGGGGGCGCTACAGCGATCAAAAATGCGAAACTGCTCATAACTCCTAGACCTTTTGTCATAGACTCAAGTGCTTTATACCATTGGAATCCTTGGCTCAGACCAAACAATGTATATCTCCGATTTCATTTCCGAATTTTACACCATCTTGGATTTTTCATAAAACCTACTTTTGAGAAATAGTCTTAGGTTTTTCGTCTGATCGGGACCAAACCAGTGTCAAACGATTCTATGGAGTCTCAATATCAAAATGTATAAAAAAAGTTTGAACTTTGTACTCGAGCTAGCTACAGTATGCGAAAACATCGGAAGTAGGAGTGGCCAATTTTACGTAAATGGCTATAACTCTTGAAGGAAATGAGATATCTTCACCAAACTTGGCTTGCTCATGTAAAAGGTCAATCTCCAAAACGTTTGAAAAGGGCGGGCCATTTTTACTAAAACGGCCAAATGAAATTAGATATTTTCACCAAACTCAGTACATATGTGTATGAGCTCAATCTGAGGTCACAGTAAAACAAACGCAGAGTCTGGCCACTTGGTGGCGCTATAACAGGAAAAGAACATGAAAACAGCTCTAACTACGCAACCGTTAGTCTGATTGAGTTGAAAATCGGCATGCAGTGTCTTTGTCCAAGGTGCTATGAATGCTTATGAGGACATTGGCGTATCTCAAAAAACATGGCCACCATTGGCCAGTGATTTTTGAGCACCTATTAGACAAGGTTATCGGAGGCCGATCGGCACAAAACTCGGTGGGCCTGTTCGACTCCTGGCTCTAGAGGTCTGTGGAAAATTTGAAAGAAATCGGCCAATGGATGGCGCTAACGAGTTTTACGCCTCTGTAATCATGTGGTGTTTCACACATACACACAATGGCTGTGTCCCAATTCAAAGGCTGCATCCTTCGAAGGACTCAGACTTCAAAGGCCACACCTACGAAGGCGCAAAGGTCGGCCTGAGCATTGTTAATTGGGACAGTCTAGCCTATGGAGGACTGTTCTTGTCGCCTAACAACTGTGACAGCTGCCGAGTGACTGTAATGTTAGTACTGGACTTTTTTGAAAGTTATATTAAACTGTCTGAAAACAAAACAGGGTTCATAAACTGTCTAAATATTTTCACCATGGTCTATTTCTGTATAAAATAAAGAGTATAAACTATATATAATCACATCTTAGTAAGATATAAGTCAACATTTGAACCACTTTAAAGTTTTTTTACATTTGTATCATTAGATATTTGAGTAAGTTGAAACCCAATACTTATGTTTAAAAGTGTAATTCGGCAATTTCTCTCAAAAAAATCCTGTCGTCACTGGCGCGCAATGAATTCTGGGGTAGGCAAGGCTGCGAAGGATCCATCTGTTGTATCCTTCATTTCACGGGAAATGAAGGACGCATTGGGAGGCCACATTTGAAGAAGCCTTCGAATTGGGACAGCCTTTGTCGCACAGCAGTGATGCAATCGGCCTTCAAATGCGACCTTTGAAGGATGCAGCCTCTGAATTGGGATGCAGCTATAATTCATATGATTTGTTAGATCTCCTCATACTGAACAACTTTGCCTCAAGAAGCACTGCTGTCAATCAAATTGTTCATTAAATATTCACGATTATGTAAAAAACCTACTTTTGTGAACTAGTCCTAGGTTTTTACTCAACCTCAATAAAACCAAAGCAGTACAATTCCCTGGAATCTCTAGGTCAATAATTATTAAAAAATTTTTTAACTTTACCCTTTGGGTAGCTATAACAGTGTCATTTAGAAAATGGGCATGGTCAAGTGTACAAATAAGCCCATAATTCCTAAACAAAAAATCAGAACTTCACGAAATTAGGTGAGCACATGCAACATATGATTCTAAACAAGCATGCATACTTTTATGGAGATCGGATCATAGTTGGTGCTATGAGCTTTAAAAATCTTAAAAACAATGTATATCCTTAGTAAATTGCCTGTATTGGCTGTAAATGGTCTATTCCATCTATGATCTAGGTGGTTACATGCTTGCTAAATAAAACATAATACCTTTTTATGCATGTGCTTAAAGGCCTTAAACTGCTTGAACCCGTTAATTGCTGATCGTAGCTATATTTATTATTATTATTATTATTATTATTATTTACATCTTCTTTACAAATAAAGAAAAAGGTTAGTCAGGGGCAAAGACAAGTGTTCACCACAAACCTTGAATACAACAATTAAAGTTGAGTCTCAGATATGGTTTGCATAAATTGAATGCGATAGTTCACCCACAAATAACAATTATTTCATCATTTATTCACTCACAAGGTGTTCCAAAGGAACACAAAAGGAAATGTTAGGCATAATCACAGCCTCTGTCCCTATTCACTTTCATTACATCTTTTTTTTGCATACAATGAAAGTGAATGGTGACTGAGACTGTTATTTTGTCAGATCTCAGTCAGGTTTGACATGTTTCTAATATCAAGGCTCATCAACTCTTTTGGGATCAATGGATATTCCGCATCTATCAGTAATAGATTCTTCAAGAACATTTGCAAGTTTCCCTAAAGATTACCTTGATTTTTGGGATGTCTTTAAAAGCTTGGTGAGCTAAATCTTACATAAATACTGACAGAATTAGCGTGATATAGCCACATTTCATTCATCTGTGAAACTGCTGTGCCATGTCATGGAAATGAACTTTGTTTAAGACATTGCAGGGTGACAGTACACTGGAGCCCTGTATTATCCATGACTGAGCCCAAAGATAGATGACTCATATGTTCTTTCAATATTTATCATTTAGAGACAGAGCAACATTTCAGGTTCACTTAGTGGATGCCGGGGCTAAACTGGAGGGAGTTCATATATTGTAAAAACCCTGAATGTTAACAGAACAACAAAAAAATATATTCTGCAATTATTTTTTACAGGTGGGCATTCCAAAAAAAATAGTCTTATTTTATTCAGACTAAAGGCCTACAATCAATTCTATAAAGCTGTTATTCATTAAGATGCATTAATAGTCTGTGTGCATTTATAAAGATTAAAAACGTCATTGTCATTGTATTATTCGCCTACAGCAACAAGTCAAATTTGCTATTAATAAAGTGGCCAAGACTTGGTGGTTATAAAAAAAAAACAATAGAAGCACAACACTTCCTTGAGTTCTTACTGATGGTTATGATGTGGGATCAAATGCAGTTACAATCAATAATTGCTATAGTAAGAAGCTCTCAACTACAGAATTACTATCATATTGCATTATGCCATTTAGGAAGTGTGTTTTACTTATAGTTACGTATGGGGTAATATAACTTCAGAGAGGCAGAGTAAGAGTTACGGTTAGAATTGCAAAGATAAGAGTTTCCTTTTGTCAGTGGTAGTTATTTGGCTATACCGAAAGGAAGTACGCAATTTGAAATCTGCCATATTTACTCATGGGCACTCATTTCACACTGGAGTTTTTAAACCAATCACCAGACCCATAAATGTCATGTGACTAATCACTCTGGAGCCACAAGAAAATTAAAACATGATTGGCTGATGGCACAACAAGAACAAGTCCTTCTGGAGACTATCCTGAGCTATGATGTCAAAGGCAGCAGGCAAGGCAAAATAAATACATTTAACACGTTTACATCCTGAGACCCGAGCTTGACTGCTGTGTGTATTTTCCATTTTCCTTTTTTGATTTGTAACTAGTAGTACCTAATAAACTACCAAAAAGAGAAAAAAATAATAATTCCAGAGCAAATAGTTTTCCTAAAACTTAATGGCAACATATGTGGACCACGGGACTAAGTTTTTAAATTTTAAATAATACCAAGCTTTAGAAAGTATATTTTTCATCCTAACTCCATAAAAAGCCTCTGAAAGTAAAACTTTTCAGCATTGGATGAGCCCATTGATTCTCAATGTGATAATGCTCAGTAAATATAGGATTTCTACAGGAAAAAATGTGCTAAAGTACACGTTATTGTACATTGTGTTTAACAGCTTGACATTTCGTGATAAATCGCTCAAATTTAAAAAATGGCATATCGGATGAAACTAGAGACTCTAATCTTTTGACTTACACAGGTTTCAATATAAAAACTTAATTAGGTGTCTTACCAGATATAGTTTTGTTGGCATTTCTCCCAAAGACAAACTCCACTGTGATTGCCACCATGTTGTTTGATCATGACTCCATACGTCAAAAGTTTATCCCTTTACTGACAGCCCAGAATCTTCTGAACTGAGATAAGTCTGTTTAAATTCATTTAAATTATGTGTTGCATATAGCAAAGCCAAAATACAACATCCACGCACGTCGGGGTCGCACGAGCTTAAAGATATATATATATATATATATATATACACACAGGGTTGTGGAGTAACGGAATACATGTAATGGGATTGCTTATTTAAAATACAAAATATAAGTAACTATATTCCACTACAGTTATAATTTAAATAATTGGTAATTAGGATACAGTTACATTCAAAAAGTATTTTGATTACTGGAGAGATTACTTTGCATTTTATTGTCATTTGTTTCATTTAATATTTAGTCCTTTCAGATGGAACATATTTATACATATAAATTATACGATCCAAAGTGCATTTGAAAAGCGGTGAAACACTTTCTTATGATGTGTTACATTCATATGAGCAGACATAGAAGTAAGTTTGAAGTAAGTTTGGAGCTAAAGAAATAGAAATAAACCATGTGTAAATTGTCAGCTTTACGCTAAGCTAAAATGCTATTTCTAGCCATTTTACATGCATGTTACCAGGCATGATCATATTTTTTTATCAAGAAAATTCATGTTGGATCATAATTTCTTTTTTTCTATTAAGACCTTTGATATTAGGGCAAAAATCATTTTCTTGATAATATTTTTTGTATTGTTTTCTGTAAAAAACAAGATCAATTATATTTATCTTGTTTTAGAAGCAACACTGCATAAGATACTTAGGTTTTTCAGAGAATGTATTTTTAACATGTGTATTTTGTCTTACTGTACTGGCAGAGTTTTTATAGTCAAAACAAGTGAAAAAAATCTACCAGTGCTGAAGAAGTAATCCAAAGTATTTAAAATGTATTACTGACCTTGAGTAATCTAACGGAATACATTACAAATGACATTTTACAGCATGTATTCTGTAATCTGTAGTGGAATACATTTCAAAAGTAACCCTCCCAACACTGTGTGTGTGTGATATATATATATATATATATATATATATATATATATATATATATATATATATATATATATATGATTACAATTTTTATTTTGGCAGAATACATAGCTACATTTGAATGTCTCTTTTTTCTTTTTTTTTTTTTTTTTTTGATGACAGATGTTGCAGTTAACAAGAAAAACATTGATCCCTTGGTTCACATGTGCATAGGCCATACATGTACTTACATGTCATGCCAAGGACATGAAGGATGTCAGATATAAAAATGTCTAGGTTATTGGTGTAACTTCTGTTCCCTGATGGAGGGAACAAGATGTTGTGTCGATGTAGTGACACTAGGGGTTCGATCTTCAGAGCCCCAATCACCTTTGCTTAAAATAGAAAAGGCCAATGAGAATTGGCGAGTGGAATTTGCAATCTATTCTTCGCCCCGGACATACGTGTATAAAAGGAGATGGCGTGCACCACTCATTCAGATTTATGCTGAGGAGCCGATAGAGTGTCCCGGCCATGTCAGCGGCTGGTTCAGCACCGCGGCAGGAGGGACACAACGTCTTGTTCCCTCCATCAGGGAACAGAGGTTACACCAGTAACCTAGACATTCCCTGTCTGTCACTCACTCGACATTGTGTCGATGTAGTGACACTAGGGGTTCCTATAGGAAACGCCGCAGGCGCTGAACCGTGTCACGAGGTACGGAAGAGTGGACATGGGCAAGCTGTTGCGTGCCTCGCAGCGAGCGCTCGACCAAGTCATGACCTTCCGGCTAGTTAGGTAAGGCATCTCCCTAGTCCCTTTAAGGGGGGAGGAGACACTTACCCAAGGAGGCTACATGTGGTGGCCTTTTCTGATATTTGCTGTTAAGCAATTTCCACCGAGCACCTTCTGGAATAACTCTGGGAAGTGCTCTTCCCTCTCCAGGAGGGAGGGCACTATGGAGACCACATCCTACTGGAGGGAGGTTAACATGTGGAGAATACCTCACATGGACTAACAAACGGGGAAGTTCACATATGGAATGATGCCACCGGGAGGACCCTAAATACGGAGAGGGTACACAGCAACAGTGGCCGAAGCAGAGCAAAGCTCTGATGAGGGGAAACACAGGTTTCACCTGAGGGGAAACCGAACAGTGGAAACGCGTCACACGGGAATATCCAGAGGGGAATCACTATGTATGGAGCACTGAATCCGAGTACACGGGCTCACCTGAAAAGGGGCATACCAAGAGTACTGGGCCTGGTGGCATCACTCCTCCGCCGAGTTAGTCACCGAACAGTGCTTAAGACTTAAAGAGGTGTCCAGGGTTCACCAGTTACGGGGAACTATTGTGGACAAAATAGTGCACATTATCACCTTGAAAAAGGGGAAAGGCGTAAATGCAAGCTGTACACCCAACCGACTGCCCGGCCTACCTGCTGTTACCCCGTAACACTCGGAATGAAACCGGTTCTATGCATAGGTTGTAAAACCTTGCAAAGGTATTGGGTGTAGCCCAACCCGCAGCTCTGCATATGTCTGCTAGAGA
Source organism: Myxocyprinus asiaticus (assembly GCF_019703515.2). NCBI lineage: Eukaryota > Metazoa > Chordata > Actinopteri > Cypriniformes > Catostomidae > Myxocyprinus > Myxocyprinus asiaticus. The sequence continues at coordinate 22,192,921 of NC_059375.1, read as the reverse complement.
GGCCCCCCTTGCCAGTGCCCAGGAGGACGCAACACCTCTAGTGGAGTGCGCCCGGACTCCCAAGTGGCATGGCAGGTCTTGTGACTGGTAAGCCAAGGAAATGGCATCCACAATCCAATGGGCCAACCTCTGTTTGGAGACAGCTTTCCCCTTCTGCTGCCCTCCAAAGCAGACAAAGAGCTGCTCCGAGCGGCTGAAGCTCTGTGTGCAGTCCAGATAGATGTGCAGGGCGCAAACTGGACATAGCAACAACAAGGCTGCGTCTTCCTCCTCTGAAGGGAGCGCTTGCAGGTTCACCACCTGGTCCTGAAAGGGAGTGGTGGGAACTTTGGGCACATAACCGGGCCGGGGTCTCAAGATCATGTGAGAGTGTGCCGGCCCAAACTCCAGGCATTCGCTGGTGACAGAGAGCACCTGTAGGTCCCCCACCCTCTTGATGAAATTGAGCGCCACCAGGAGGGCCGTCTTAAGTGACAAAGTGCTGAGCTCACCCTGCTCCAGGGGCTCAAAGGGGGCTCTCTGTAGGGCAGGTAGGACCACAGAGAGTTCCCAAGAGGGAATCAGGCACGGCCTAGGAGGATTCAACCTCCTTACGCCTTTGAGGAACCTGGTGATCAGGTCGTGCTGTCGTGAGGGTCTCCCATCCAGTGTATCGTGATACGCTGCTATAGCAGCCACGTACACCTTCAGGGTAGAGGGAGACAGCCATTTCTCCAGCCCTTCCTGTAGGAAATACAGCACAGACCCGGCCATGCACCCCTGTGGGTCTTCCCCACGGGAAGAGACACCACTTCAAGGCATACAGCAGCCTCATAGAGGGGGCTCTGGCCTGAGTAATCGTATTTACCACCACTGGTGGAAGGTCCGCTAGGTCTTCCATGTCCCATCCAGGAGCCAGAAGTGGAGGTTCCGGAGGTCTGGCCACAGGTGCCAGAGCGTGCCCTGCCCCTGAGTGAGAGGGTCCTGCCTCAGGGAAATGCACCAGGGAGGGGCTACTGACAGGAGCATCAGATCTGAGAACCAAGTCTGGTTGGGCCAGTACGGTGCAACGAACAGGAATTGCTGCCCATCCTCCCTGACTTTTCACAGAGTCTGTACAGTGAGGCTCACTGGAGGAAACACATACTTGCGTAGCCCCCGAGACCAGCTGTGTGCCAAGGCATCTGTGCCGAGGGGAGCTTCGGACAGGGAATACCAAAGGGGGCAGTGAGAGGACTCTCGGGAGGTGAACAGGTCTACCTGTGCCTCCCCAAATCTCTCCCAAATCAGCTGAGCTACATGGGGGTGGAGTCTCCACTCCCTGCGGAGCATTACCTGCTGTGACAGCGTGTCCAGTGCATGGTTGAGGATGCCCGGAAGGTGAGTGGCTCGCAGAGACTTCAATGTCTGCTGATTCCAAAGGAGGAGGCGGTGGGCGAGTTGTGACATGCAACTGTGTCGCTGTGTTGTCAGTCTGGACCAACACATGCTTTCCTTGAATCAACAGCCAAAGCCTCTGCAGGGCCAGCAATACTGCCAGCAACTCTAAGCAGTTGATGTGCCATTGGAGTTGGGGCCCTGCGTTTTTGCTTTTTTATTTATTTCTTTTCTTCCAGAGCCCCAATACTGCTTGCCCATTGCACACTGCGCCCCAGCCTTAGTTCGAGGCATCTGTCGTGACCACATCGCGCCTTGAGACCTACTCTAAGGGAACGCCCACCCATAAAAATGCCAGGTCCGACCAAGGAATGAAAGTCTGATGGCATTGTGGCATGATAGTCACACTCTGGATGCCGTGGTGCCATGCCCATCTCGGGACTCGAGTCTGTAGCCAGTGCTGAAGTGGTCTCATATGCATCAATCCGAGGGAGAGAACCACCACTAAGGATGCCATATGACCCAGGAGCCTCTGAAATTGTTTCACTGGTGCCGCTACCTTCTGCCTGAAGCTTTTCAGGCAGGTCAGCACTGACTGTGCACACTCAGTTGTAAGACGTGCCATGAGAGTGACCGAGTCCAACTCCATACCGAGAAAAGAGATGCTCTGCGCAGGGAGAGCTTGCTCTTTCTCCCAGCTGACCTGAAGCCTGAGTCGGTCAAGGTGCTGAAGCACAAGGTCCCTATGCGCACACAATAGATCTTGCAAGTGAGCTAGAATTAGCCAGTCATTGAGATAATTGAGAATGCATATGCCCTTCAACCTTAGCAGGGCCAGGGCAGTCTCTGCGACCTTAGTAAAGATGCGTGGGGACAGGGACAGACTGAAGGGGAGGACTTTATACTGGTATGCTCATCCCTCGAAGGCAAACCGAAGAAAGGGTCAGTGTCGAGGAAGGATCGATACGTGAATGTACGCGTCCTTCATGTCGATGGCCAACAACCAATCCTGATGTCGTACTGACGCCAGGATGTGCTTCTGCGTTAACATCCTGAACGGAAGCCTGTGTAAGGCACGCAGGTCCAAAATTGGGCGCAACCCCCCCCTTGGGCACGATAAAATAAGGGCTGTAAAAGCCCTTGTGTGACTCAGCTATGGGGACGGGTTCTATTGTTCCCTTCACCAGAAGGATGGCAGTGCACCAAAGTGGAGAGGATGCCATTGAACCTAGAACCGGTACGCAGTTCCTGCAAGAGCCCTGGGTCGGTTCCACCCTCATGCAGATCTTTCAACGCCTTGGCTTGGTGGACCTGCAGGATAGTCGATTCGGGCAGGCACAGGTAGAGAGTGAGCTAGGATTAGCCAATTGTCGAGATAGTTGAGGATGCGAATGCCCACTTCCCTTAGCGGAGCAAGGGCTGCCTCTGTGACCTTCGTGAAGACGCGAGGGGACAAGGACAGGCCAAAAGGGAGGAGCTTGTACGAGAGTCTGTGTAAAGCCTGGTTCAGTACTCGCAGGTCCAAGATTGGACGCAATGCACCGCCTTTTTTCGGTACAATGAAGTAGGGGCTGTAAAACCCCTTCTTCATCTCGGCCGGAGGGACAGGCTCTATGGCATCCTTCCATAGGAGGGTAGCGATCTCTGCGCACAAGGTAGCAGCGTTCTTGCCCTTCACCAAGGTGAAGTGGATACCGCTGAACCTGGGCGGACACCTGGTGAACTGAACCGCGTAGCCGAGTCGAACGGTCCGGATCAGCCATCGCGACAGGTTGGAAATTGCAAGCCATGCATCCAAGCTCCGGGCGAGGGGGACCAAGGGGATGATCTCGTTAGACGTACTGACGGGTGGGGCTTCGCGGCGGGGTGGAGCCTGAGGTGCCACGCCATGTTGTGGCCATGCTGAGTTCAGGGACATTGAAGCACTTACCTGGCTCCTTGTGACCACCCCCGGAACAGCCTGGGACGGTGGAGGATCTGGGCACGCAGGGGTGGGAAGACTGCCTCTGGGGCGCCAAACCTGCCAAAAATGGAATGGTGGACGGTGGTCGTGATGACGGCCATGCACACCGGGTATGTGACCCAGGGAACAAGGAAACCGCTCTTTTGCTGAACTCTTGGGTACCGCAGCCACTTGGTCATGCGCCAAAATTAAACGAAAAGGCAACAAAAGATTCTCCTCCCAGCCCTCCACTGGGGGATGGAGTGGTCTGTTTACCAGCTCCAAAGCAGTGGGTTTCGTTGCCCTGGATCGCCTGTCTCAGGGGCGCTCCGAAGCCTTTCACGGGTTCTTGGCAGCCGGCCGCGAGACAGGTGCCGTCTGCTTCCTGCGGTGGGCTCCATGCCGGGGCTGGGCTGAAGGGGCGGACTGCAGCGGAGCCGGTGTAGTCACCGCAGGGGGACGCCCTTGGTGACGAGCAGGCGGGGTGCGGGATCTTGAGCCACGCTGGGGCAGGATGTGCCGGATAGCTTCCGTCTGCTGCTTCACCGTCGAGAACTGCTGGACAAAGTCCTCGACGGTGTTGCCGAATAGGCCAACCTGGGAAATGGGGGAAGCAAGGAACCGTGCCTTGTCAGCCTCTACCATCTCGACCAGGTTGAGCCAAAGGTGGCGCTCTTGGACCACCAAGGTGGACATCGCCCGCCCAAGAAACCACACCTTGACCTTCGTCGCCCGGAGAGTGAGGTCGGTCGCCGAGCACAGCTCCTGCATCAATCCCGTGGTGGAACTACCCTTGTGCAGTTCCTTTAGCGCCTTGGCTTGGTGGACTTGCTGGAGAGCCATGGTGTGCAGGGCAGAGGTGGCTTGTCCAGCGGGCCTTGGACGGGAGTTTTGGGTGCCCATGCCAGGTGGCGGTGCTCTGCGGGCATAGGTGCACCGCGAGTGCCTTATCCACCAGGGGAATCGTCAAATAGCCCCTGGCCGAGGGTAGTGAGGACGGGGGAGCTGAAAGATCAGGACCGGGCAGTAAAAGGTGCCTCCCATGACCTTGTCAGCTCCTCGTGCACTTGAGTGGCTCCACGAGCCCAGGAACCAATCATCGAGCCGCGAGGTTTCAGGGGAGAGTGGAGGGTTCCACTCTAGCCTGACACTCACGGCTGCCCGGGAAAGCATGTCCATCATTTCCACATCAGCCTGTGACTGGGCGACCGTACCCGAGGGGGGGAGCCCAGCTGAGGCTTCCGACTGGACGAGCCTGCTCTCCGATGCTGCGCTCGAGAGCTCATCAGCTTCGCGGGCTCCGAACAAGAGGTCAAACTCACCGTGAGACGAGCTGGCAGACTCATCCGGAAGCCTGATCGGGGCAGACGGGCCTGCTGGGGAATGGGAGGTCCGTGGGGGGATACCCGGCGGAGGTGGTCCCATTGATGGTTCTACCTGGGGAAGCTCAACGTATCCCTTAGCCGCTCCGCCGTCGAGGGTAGTTAGGATGACATTAAATCTGCCCTGAGGTGGACCGCCTGCATCGTTCGACAGCTCTTCCGGGTAGAACAAGCATGCTGGGGGATGGGAGGTCCGCAGGGGCTGAGCCACCGGAAACGCTCCCATGTCCTCATCCAGATCGCCCACGGCACTCGCCGACCTGGCAGCCTGGGCTTCAGCGCAGGACAGACCGGGTTGGAAAGCAGCAGCAGTGGCTTCACGAAGTAGGAAGTGAGCCGCGACCGCAATATTCTTATGGGCATGTTCTCGCAATGAGAACATAACCCCTCCACGAATGCTGCCTCGGCGTGCTGGCGCCCCAAGCACTCAAGACAGATTTCATGGCTATCCGGAGGGGAGAGATAATGGCCACATCCAGTAGCACATATGCGAAAGGCCATCTTTAAAAAGACGCCTTTTGTGCGAGCTCTTTTAGTAGAAAATATACTCTTTAGAATATACTCATTTAGCACCTGTAGACTCGGCCGCTGAAGCGCCCAGGGGAAGCACAACACTCGACCGTGCGTGGGTGACCGCTGATATGTGGCGTAAAATCCAGCAGCGTAAGCATAGGTGATGAGACGAACGCAATACATGCATTCGGCGCCGAAGAAAAAATCTGAATGAGTGGTGCACGCCATCTCCTTTTATAACCATATGTCCGGGTAGGAGAGTGGCATGCAAATTCCATTCGCCAATTCTCACTGGCCTTTTCTATTTTAAGCAAAGGTGATTGGGGCTCTCAAGATCGAACCCCTAGTGTCACTACATCAACACAACATCGAGTGAGTGAATCCCAAATCCATACATCATTATTCAGAATCAGTAAGTCACAAGAAAACAGGATAATTCAGGCAACCCAGACACAAAACCAACAGTAATGCTGGAATCCACATATATTGCAAAAGAAACTGTAAAAAAGAATGTGTACAATTTAAAAAGAACAAACAAGTACAGGTAAAGAGAAAAAAGGTAAAAGGCCATTATGAGTCAGGAGCAGTTGAGCAACACCTCTACATAAGTTGCAGGTCTTGCGGGGCGTTACATTCACACTTGCTCACCACAGCTCCAATTACATTTCAGCCTGTGTTTTCAACTTTTAGACATCCCACATGAAGTAATTAAAGAATGTAATGGATGATGACAGTTTTCACTGAGTATTTTTCCACCACTGATAGCACTAATGATGATTTATGATGTTAGACCTTTAATGAACATAAAATGATTTATTATTACCAGAATGCTGCAAGCAAGCACTTATAGATTGTGAGATTCTGATTTTTAATTTGTAGCATAGTTTAAAAGATAATTTTTATTTTATCTTGAAAAATATGTATGCACACATGATTACGTTTCTTGCTAAGCGTGCCGAGAACACAATTATTAATTTATTTGTCGACATTACTTTGCATTTAAATAATGGACCATTTAGGTGCCATTCAAATATACTGGAAAGTTTCTTTAAAAAATGATGAATGCATTATCTGAAATTATGCTTAGGGTGAAGTGTGGAATTTTATTTTTTGGTTAAAATATTTTTACTCAATATGCAAGGACAACTATAAGAAAATCATTCTTATGTTGATTTTCTCAAAAAGTGTAATCACTGCGACTCTGTGGCACTTTCAAAACATTACTTATTTGAGCATCCCAATTCAATTCAGTTCAATTCAAGTGTGAACACATTTCCCTCTCATACTACTAATAGAGACACTGGGGTCCCATGGGAACCAGGAAGTAATCACATTCAAATATTGTAAACAATGGTGAGTGTGATTAAGAGGTTGCATTTTTTGCTCTAAATTTTTTTTTTTTTACCCCACTGACGGTTAGGTTTAGGGTTGGGGTTTGGGTTTGGGGGAAAGTTAATTAACACTGTAATTCCTGTTGAGTATATTACATCATTTACAACTAAACATTCAACTTGCTTTTAGTGCCACTCTGTGGACATTTCACCTAGAAACTGGAGTTCACAGGTGCCCATACATTAAACTTCAATTCCAGCTGTGGCTGCTGGGACAGAGATTCGAATTTCGGTAAGCACAGAACGAATTTAGCAGCAGAACTCAGCCAATTCACAGTGCGATCAGTCTAGCAGCAGCATTAGGTTAACCAATGGCAAAAGTTTGGGGCGGAAGTATTTGAGTTGACCGACCAATGGAAGATGGTGGGAGTGTTCTCAGTTTTAAAACAATAATGATCCCACTTTGTGACGCTAGTAGTGGTGCAGAAATTACACACTCAGCTTTAACATGCTTTTCAAATAAAGTTTTCTTCAGAACACATAGAAAATTATTCATAACCTTATATCTTCATAAAGCAAAACTCAAGAATACATAATTTATCAAGCTATAACATGTTGTATTGCACAATTTTGATTACATTTATTGTGCAACTCTGAAAGTAATCTAATCTGAGTAATTGTAATACATGTAAGTGCAATGAAAAGAAACAGTTCTTTGTAAAGCTATATATATATTAACCCTTTGATTCCTTGAAATGCAACACTGGATGGTGAGGCCTGAAAATGCCTTATGAGATCAGGATGTTGTTATTTTTTATTGTTCTCTCTCTGTTTTTATAGAAGAGAGCGAGGAGAGATGTAGCCTTGATTAGAGCATTCCCTATACTGTGGAGATGAAGAGAAATATGGCCTGTTTCCTGGTTAGTAAAATGTAACAAACATGACTCAGATGTCCCCAACAACGCTCAGATGTGCGTAAGAGATGTGGAAGGGCTTCACAATCCCCGAGCAAAGGTGGAGTGAGGATATCCCTGTCTTTGAGGGGAGCATCCTCTCTCTCCTCAAAGGAACCTACTGTGTGTATCAGAATGGGCAAAGTAAATGTGGTAGGAGTCTGTGCTCTCAGCTGGAGCAGATGTTACACAGAAATTTGAACTGAAACCCTACACTTTTTAAAAAAAACTTTACTTTTTGTTTCCTTTAAATTTTTATTTGTTTGCTTGTTTATCCCCTCAGCGTTTTGAAATTAGTTGAGCTGAAGATCAACTCACTAAATAATGTGTGGCCTGCATTCGCTTCTTTTTATGTAAAAATAAAATAAATATATAAATAAATAAATGTTGTCTGTGCATTTACATCATATATCTTTTCCAGAATTATATGTTGTATTTCCTCTCTTTTAAAAGGTCTCTTCATTCATTGAGTTGAAAGGAGATGAATGAAGCACTGGCTTGTCACTCTGTCAGTCTGGGTTTTGGTCTGACAGGACCGTGGCATTATCTGCCCATGTCTGTTTTTGTGTGAGCGCACGGTTTTGGTTATATCACCTGCTGCGCACTCTTCAGTCTTTTGTGTTTCATGTCTGGAGTGTGGTGTCTGGGTCCTGACTTCCTGTCTAGTTCTGTTTCAGTCTGTGTTGGGATCCAGACATTCATACTCCTTGCCTGTCTGTTATTGACGTGGGTACATCGCGCTTGTATCATCTTGGCTGCATGCACTTGCATCAATAATCTATGTCAGTCTTTGCTCTGCACCATGTGCCCGGGTGGTGAGCTGTCTTCATGTTGTGCTGAGGTTCAGTCACTGCGGTAAGGTGTCAGATGTGTGTGTGGCTGAACTCTCACACAATGTCAATTGTCTTGCCGGTGTGTGCTCATGCCATTCGGATGTTTTACCTTCTTGTGAGAACACGCGGCTTTGTTATTGTTTCTGTATTGCCACATGCTTCTCTGTCTTTCGTCACACCCCACGACCTTGTTTGCTCATTATTGTTTCATTAGTAACACCAGCCCTATAGTAACCCACTTGATTTCTCTCCCTATGTTAGTCTCCTCATGTGTGCTGTCCATTGCCAGTTTGTCTTGTAATCTTGTCGGTCCTATTTGTGTGTCCCAGTATTCTTCTCGGTCCTGATCACCTTCCTGGTTCTAGTTTGTTCCGGTTGGTCCTGTTCCCCGTTTCACCTCTGCCCCAGCCTGGATTCCTTTTTCTCCTACAGGATAGTTTTTGTTGGTTTCCCCCTCATGAGATTTTGTTTGTCAAAGTACTTTTGGTTTTGAACTCTGTGCTTGGGTCCTATTCTCTGCACAGTTTACATCATGCTTTCATCTAGCCCTTGATACATCTCAAAGACTACAAGTTCTATTTATAACACCTCTGTCACTGTAATTAAAATTTTCACACATTTAACTGCAACACAATGCCCTTTGAATTATATACAATGAATTTGCAAGGAACAATGTAGAGATCCATTGATTCCCATGATCAAACAAGGGAACACTTTGAACATTCCTAGGTCACTCCTGTCACCTCTTGAGGAATTACTGATGCAAGAAAATGTAGCAGGGTAATTGTCCAAGGGTAAAGTGCATGCATTCAGGGTAATTCCTATCACCACACTGACTCTAAATCCTCCTAAATACTTCATTGTGACCTATATCATACGTCAATGCTGGCAACTCACACTGTGACAATCCATTACGTCCTCAGCTAATGATTAGTGCATGGAAGGAGGCATGGGGTCGAGACAGTCGCAGTTCTTTGATATAGATTTAACAGTTCCAAGGCCATGACAGTAGAGAAGTTAATGGCCGTATATGTTAATCGGGGGTGTAAAGGTAATTTCCTTGTCAGAGAAATGCAATAATGGCTAAAGGATGTTGATATTTTTCCACCCAATGCGCTCAGCATCTGTCTGAGTGTTAGACAGAAAAAACCTTATATTAGACTTTCTCTCAAAGTTTTGGCTAAGTGCATGGAGAGAATTGGTTAATCATTTTATGACATATCATTGTTAATCTGCAGCATTTTAATGAATTGGTTTCAGAAAGGCAGTGTTGGATAAAGACCATTTTAACTCAAACTGAGTAAAAATTAATATATTCATATTTTTCATACTTTTTTAAGTGAATGACAAGAATAGACTTATTGCGATCAGAATTTAAGGATAAGTTTAACGGGTTATTTTTTACAGAGCATTTGATAGGTAAAAGTCACTATTATCGGCGCGGGAATGCGCAGCCAACAAAAAGTCCGGAAAAATTATTGACATGAATGATTAGCATGGGATTAAAATAAATATGAAGCACTGGTAATTAGGCTGTTATATTACCCCACTTCCCCATATAAAATATCCCCATCCAAATAGGACAGAGAGAACAAGGCTATTTTTTTTTTTAAGTAGCCTACATCAAGACATTGTTTGTGCAGCTGTTATTTGCACCATGAAATAATAGGTCGTATGCCAATATGAAGAGGGATTTTTTTGTACCTGATGCAAAAAAAAAATAAACAAGAATGTTGACAGAGAAATTACGCCTAATTTCTTTCTCATTTCATGCAGCTCTGCTCCAGCGGAGCGATGACTTTTCAACTTGAGCGCTGGAGTTGAGCGATCGCACGAGCACATATTTGAGCGGAGTGACAACTCACTCCACTCCACTCACATGCTCTGATTGCAATACAGGCCAGTGTTCCAAATAACATGTCAAATCACTCTCTTTCATGGTCAGAAATTAACCTTGGGGCAAAACGCCACCGAAACTGATCAAAATGCCCCTGATATATAAACTGTGAGGCCAAAAAATGCCTTTGTAACAAAATTAAATTTAATTTAATTTTATTCTAGGCTTATTTATTTGGACATAGCATAAAATATGAGTTGCTGTTGATTTGATAGAAGCACATTAATACAAATAGTGAAGCTGAACAAAGGTGAAAACTTGTTGAAATGTTAATGCTGAATTACACAAAGCTTGTTGCTACGGAGTCACTGCCAGTGTTGGGTGTATACAATTACAAAGTAATTTGTTTCTGTAATCAAATGATGTTTTAGTAAAAAATGTTGTGTAACGCATTACATTTTAAATTCTTGTAATCAGATTACAGTTACTGACTTTTGTAGGGCTTTACTGGTTGTTTAGATCAGTGTTACTATCAGAAATAATTAATAATTATTTCTTTAGTTATTAATTAATATTTAAATTAATTAATTGAATCTAACTCATTAAAACCTCATATGGGGCTCCAGTAAATGTAGTGCGCTACATTTAGGAGCAGGTTTGGTTATTAGCAATAATTAATAATTACCAAAGATAATTATTAATTATTAAAATCAATAGAACATTGATGAGTCCTTTAAATCATCAATTATCAAAGATAATCTTTAATTGTTAACATCTATGATACATTAATTAAAATTAACACTAGCTTATTGATCCTTCAAAATCAACAATCGTCAAAGATAATCATCAATTATCAAAAATCAATAGAATATTAATTTGGATTAACATTGACGGGGCACCACCCTGGAATCAGGGACTAATAACCAGATAGTATAACAGTCTCAATATTAGATTGTTTTCTTAGGAAAATCGACATCCGAAGAATATTGATTTTCGGAGAAAAAAAAACAGTGAATGAAGGCTTGAAGCCGAGCACTGACATCCCGTCAGCATGACACAGGTGTATGCAAAACAAACCAAAACACTTCTCTTTGTAATATAAACAAAGTTTATTTATGCAGTAATATCAATTAATAATTAATACAATGCAGTCAATAAACTTCCGACTTACAACTACAAACTAAACAGTGATATGATTAGATATGGAAACTAAAATAATCCTATAACACATAAGGTATGTGTGTGAGAGTGTGTGTGTGTGTGTGTAAGGAGGGATGCGCACAAAATGGCGGACGTGACTCTCGTGGAGAGTATGTCACACGAGACTTCTGGCCAGGGAATATGGCTGCGAATGTGGGCGGAGAGAAACCAGTCAATGGTAGCGAAGCTATCTACTAGCCAAAAATGTGTGCCAGAATGTTTGTGAGGGGTCGCGTGTGTGTGTGTGTGTAGTTAGTACGAGAGAGAGAGAGAATTAAGTGACGGCCCCAAAGCCGATTTCGCGATCGTGGGAGAGAAAGCAGCTGTTAGTTTATCACTCAGAGACGCGGTGGACGGCTCGTAAACCGTCCCGTGTTCTTTGATTCTTTAATGGATAAACTCAGTTTGCCAGTCTCACCCGTGATGGCAGAAATGCACAACAGCCCAATGTGGTTGGACTACAATACAGCAAATCAAATTCGTGATAATTAATACCCTGAGTATTAATAATGAGCGGACATGGCGGTCCGTAAACTGTACAAGCAATAACCTTGATACACACTATAATATTCTATCTCTGCCCAGACGTAAACCTCTTACTTGAATCGCATGAGGATGCAGAATGTGTGTTCATCCATCCTTTAACTCAGACTCGGTTCCTCGAGGCTCGGGTGATGACAGGAGGCCGTTTCCTCACTCTGTCGGCGGGCGGAACGGCTGCTGATTCTCGGCGGGCTGGTGGAGAAATCAGCGACGTTGACTTGATTGAAGAGGGAAGAGAAATCTTTTCTCTTCACTTCTGCAGGCAAACGGATGAAGATGCGGATTGCTCGGCGGTCTCCTTCGGATCCGTTAGAGTGTTCGGTGGAACACAGAGTAATCTCAACTCATCCAGCGAGATGGAGATTGTATGGCCACAGTTTCAAGTCGGACGTTACTTCCTTGTGCCACGAGGCTGCACCTGAGAGCAGCGATGAGCTGCTTGCTGAATGCAAATCCCGGAAGCATTTCAGAGGTATTTCTACTCCTGATGATGTCATGGTTGAGGTGCGTTCTGTCATGTGCCTCATCCAATAGGAGATGAGAGTTCGATCCTTTAGTGAGCAAGGCTTCATGGGATTTGTAGTCTGTTTTGGACTCCCTTTGTTTGATTTTGGCACGATTTTTATCAGTAAAATTTATGACTTGGTATGTGGGGGCCTGAGTTAGGTTTTACGACTGTGTTAGGCCTGCCATTGTCTTCTATCTGAATACACGAGGCCCAACATTTTCAATTAAAGTAATTATTTTTAAGTACAGTACCTTACTTTCGCTAAAGTAATATGTATATTACATTTAAAATGTGAATTAATTTGTACGTCTGTTACCGTTTCTGTGACAGCTGAAGGATATGAGACAATGAATAAGGAGGAAATATAGACATTTTGAATTTCAACAGAAAATCTGCACAGAAATGCTGACATAAAAAACTACAGCCAGTAAATCTTACAAAGACTGTGACCTAAATATCAGACTGGATGACCACAGGGTGTAAGCTCCAAGTGTGATCATAATAATCATTTCATAACCATTTAAATATTAGAATCAAATTTGAGACAAAGCAGCCCTTTATTTGGTGGCTTCATTCAACCTCACAGTGGAGAGCATAATGTTTTTTCCCAATGACATCTTTAAAGACCAGCTCATACAGAGCAAGCGTTTCTCTGCTATACTGAATTATTCATGGCAGTGCATTCACTCATTCCTCCCATGACAGTGATCATGTCCATCAGAAAAGAGACCTAATGTCAGATGATGGCACTGCAGTGTCTTTATAAAATTGGACTTACAGAAACAGTAAATTTTTACATATTTCACTGGAAAAACCATAGACTTTCCCCTGCACCATAGCAAGTCATTAGATGATGTGCCATTTTACATCTACTGTACATTTGAGAGCTCTACACAGATCCTGTTCTTAAATGCCCTTAAATAATTAAATATGAACCACTAACCTGGGCCCGTATTCACAAAAATCTTAAGGCTAAAAGTAGCTCCTAACGTGGACATTTAAGAGCAACTCTTAAAAATTAGGGGCGTGTCAATGCTAATTTTAAGACTCGTAAAATTTTCATCTAAGAGTGATTCATGAAGCATTTTAATGCTAAAAGTAGCTCCTCAACACACAAAAGTTTAGAAGTCATCCTGAGGACTTCTAAATCCTTAAGAGTGACTCACAAATGATCCAAAGCATGGCTGCTGTCGTCAATCCACATATATTGAAAACAATATATTAGAATTATTATTATGACACTGACCATTTAAAAAGGCATCGCCTGAATCACACTTGAGTCAATGTATTTTAATAATATAATATTATAAATATTATAATGTTGACATTGACCTTTAAAAAAGGTATCGCCTGAATCACAAAGGTGTTTTCGTTATTGTAACCTTAAAGATGCAATTACCTCTCCAAAAACTGAAACAACTTTTCTTCATTCGCATGTTCATACTATACTGTATATACAACTGTATATTAAACAATGCCCTCTCCAGACAGCACATTGTCCACGTATTTTTTCCTGTGGATGGGATCAAAATCCCGTCAAAAGTATTGTGGTCACAGATCCAAAAATAATAAGTGTGAATCAAAATAATAAGCGTGAATCAAAAAATAATAAGCGCAGATAAAAAAATAATAAGCACAAAAATAAATAAAAAGCGCAGATCAAAATAATAAGCTAAATAAATCTGCTAACTAAATTCATCTGACTCAATACATATGTTAACGGACTATGATAATGGCCTACTCAGACAACACATTGTTTCCTAGAGCTGGCAGAAAATACTCAAAACAGACACAAGCAGCGTATCTAACTGTCACACTCTGTCTCCCTCATGTTTCCTAAGACTCTTATTTTGAAGTGTTTTCCCGGACTACATTTCCCAGTATGCACTGCCCACATCACTGCCATCTGTTCCTGATTGTTCTCACCTGTCTTCCATTCAAAATCATGCAGATATTGGTCAGGACGTAGAAGTTGACAAAAAGGCTACGGTAACTCAGGTAACCACTCTGTACAATTGTAGTGAGCAGAATAGCATCTCAGAATGCACAACAGGTCAAATCTTAAGGCGAATGGATTACAACAGTAGAAGACCACATTGCGCACTTTATTAGGAACATACTATGTAGCGCTCTAGATTCACTGATTGCACCTTTGCAAAATTCAAATTTGCTTGGCCACTAAAAGTTACTATCCAAATCTAAAGTAGCTTAATAACACTGGGTTTTTGTGGAAAGAAAAGCTATTACTTTAAAATAGCAGAAGTGCGATTTACCAGCCTAACACATGGAACAAACATCAAACCATATTTAGCATTAGTATTTATCACTACCAAGTGACAGATGAATTTGAACCACAATATTATAGCATTTGAGTGGTTTAACTGCCTTTGATATCATTAGATAGGCCTATATTATTTTCTTGCTTGCTTATAAAAGTTGATAAGCTTATTTATTTTTTCTGTTCTAACTATATATGATTATATGTTTAGGTGCATTTTATTATTTGCATAAATTATTGTTTTTTCTGTGCTGTCCATGGACCGGTCAGAACAGACTTGTGACCCACCAGTTCAGAACTACTGTGCTGAAGAATACTTTAAATGTCACGACTCCCTCTAATAAACAATCATTCTGCACCTATGTTGATAAAATTCTTTGTCTGGCCTATTAGCAATGCAAATCTGCCACCAACGTTCCCACACTGGCACTGTTGTGGCATCTAATGCTACAGTATTGAATCATTGTAGCTGCTGCTGGGAATGCACGGAGCACTTACCACTAGCAGCTTTATTTCCAGGAATTGGGTATTTCGGATTATAGCTCAGGGAAGTCATTGTCAGGGGATTTAGGCTATCAGTTATTAGAGGGATAGGATAAGACCTATGTTTGCTTTTGCCTTCATTTACACTGCCATTTCAATGCTGTCACCTTTTCAATGTTTTGGCAATGTTACATGTTTTTGGTTTACTAATTAATACTGTTCACTGCAGTTATATCAAATAATAAATAAAAAAACTCAAAATAACAAGGCATTTTTGAGGACAGCATGTTCTGTACATCTGTCCGTTATTGAAATTTAATACAAAAACCAAGAGGCACTCATAAATTAAACATGCAATGGAATGTTAGAATGGAGGCAAAATATGTTGACGACATGTCTAACTACTTGAAAGAAAAGTAAACTATGCAAGGAAACTGCATGAAAAATGTATCTAAAGCCAAATTGACTGCTGCATTCTATGTGTGAACATAAATCATGTAGACCATTTAAAAAATGTAAACAATAATAAAGGAATTAGAACGGTCCAAACGTATTTCCGGATCCTTTCAAAAAAGTCTCTTTTTCAAGTTAAGTCAGTCCACTCGGCGGCCATCTTTAAAACACTCTTGGGAAGTTTGGGAAGCTATTTTTCTATGTAAACAAGCGTACTTGAATGGGGAAAGACCGAAATCTCCAAAATGGTTGGTCAAGATTACGATAAAAGAACATATTTAAAGTAATATCTGACAACACTGTATGGCGGGGTGAGCAAGAGATGGATACAGTGGGTGTGGTGTCAGGCCTCAGAGAGGCATTTATTTAAAATGTCCAAAACAATGGGGAATCTGGGGCCTTTCCGGTGGAAAGGGCTATGTGAAGGAAGAGTAGTGAAGACAGGGGAAGGTCCAGGTGATAGTGGGCAGGATCCCGGTGGCCGTGATGCCCCCCACCCCTTGGTCCGAGGCGCATGGGGCTGCGGCTTCACTCGAGCGGCCCGGATTCCCTGGGCCTCGGCACTTAAGGGGAACTGCGGCTCTGCATCCTGGCCTGTCGGCCGTGACGCATGCTCCAATTCTCGGCGTTGCATCTAATTCGCGCCGGGGTTCTGTGGTGCGGATCCGGAGATGATTCTAACTTGCACCAGACCCTCCCCGCTGGACCTGCAAAGACGCCAGCAGGTAGAGGCCGGTTTCCCTAGGACAGGCATGCTCGGTCAGGCCTGTCACGTGCTGCCAAATGGGAAAAAGTCACCGTGGGTGACGATGATCCACGGGAGGGGCGTGTCGTTCCATCACAACTGGTATAATAAATTCTGCATCTTTAACTCAGATTACACTAAAAAATGCAATTTTACTGTCTTGTATAGCTAATGTGCATGCACATTCTTGCGTTGATTGACAGGCGATTTCTGAACCTAAAAGGTGATTGGCTATTTTACCTGTAAGGCGGGACTTCCTTTCTACATCCGTTGACCGTTCGCTGCCATTGGGTGTTTCAATTTCCCCCATTCAGTTTAATAGAAGTGGCCTGTCTCTGCTAAATAGTCTGTTTTGGCACGCAGGAAATGTTTATGTAACAATGACATCACTTGACGTCACCATCGAACAGTCCTTGAAATGGTCAATAGCCCATTGTTGCATTAAATAACTTGCTGTTTACATTGGGTAATGTAAGATCATAGCCAACAAAGAAATGTAAGGAAAATTGCTGGAGACTACAGTACATGAGAAACTGAGATGAGACATGTAAATGTGTAAGACATTATTTTATGGTCTAAAGCTCCATGTTTATTTACAGCAAATATTTTACCACAAATCCTGCAAAGTTAGTTTTGATTCATGCTATGGATTTCCAGGTATAGGCAGGCATACACACACAAGCACACACAGAGACATATACACATTAAATCAGTTATGGGTTTTATTTTATTTTTTGCCAGGTCAACAAAATTTTCACCTTCATGAAGAAATAAAGTAATTGACTCTACAAAGAAAGAAAGAAAAAAGAAAGAAAGAAAGACATATGTAAATGAAATGCTACCCTACGTAGCACAATTTATTTGAAAATTGAAAATAATTTCCAGGAATTTGTTTTAATGTGCTTTACACACTTTTTCAGGGTTTACAGATCTTATAATGACTCTCGATATGCATTATCTTTATAATGTGCTTGTTACATATTACTACAATATAATTACAGTGTAACTACATGATTATGTGTGAACTACAAAAATGAACTACTGATGCAAACAAGGTTATGTCACCTGTCACATAGACAGGTGTCTGTTTGTCAAAATAAGATAAAAAGAAAAACAATGTGGCATCAACTGCAGACTTAATGTAATATAAAGAATATGTCCCACAGCAGTAGTGTTACAGAGAGTTTCTGGGGAGTAAATTTCACAGACTGTGCCCTGGTCTGCCCAATACTTTTTTCTACAAACTGTGAAAACCTCTGACAAATTGCCTCTGGGCCCAGGAAAGTTTGATAGGTGAGGTACAGTGGAGTTTGAATGTATGAATGAGTTTACTAGTGGAAAAAGTGGGAAAAAGATTAATTCATTTTTTCACTATAAATTATATTACCAGCATAATAATTTTAGTGAAAAGTTAAAATGAAAATATGAATATGAATTTCAGAATATCGTCACAGAGTAATTTTAATGACAGCATGCACTCAAGCTGTCATGATGGTCCATGTTATCCCAACATATGAGAATGTAAGGTGCTTTGAAAATTGGATTAGTGAACTAGAAATAGTGCAGAATCTTAAATATGTATTATTAATTGTACATCAATGTTTCTTTGTTTTAATTGTGTTTTAAACTTTCTGTTTGTTTCAATTACATTTTGAATCCCAGATTTTCAGTGTGGTCTTTTGAGCCTCGCTCTAGGTCCACGCAGACTCCACTGGAGTGACTGCTGACAGAATGCAAATGGTAATGCTGAATGCCAACAGGAGAATCAAGCTATGGGAGTTAATTGCTTCCACATCTATGCCCTCTCTTAATTACTTTTAATTTGCACATTTGATTTGATCATTAATCCCCCTACATTTTTGTGGAGCTCAGGCAGAGACTATTAGCCAAACAATGATGATGTGTGATCCCCCAGAGAGGGCTTGTCATATGCTTTCCATTAACTCAAATATTAAAGCTCAACATTTTTGATGGTGTGTCCTGTTGGAGGCAGTCGATGATGAAAGACATCTTGAAGTGAAGTCATTTTCACTGCTTCAGGTGCTATCACTGTGTTTTAAGTGCCGCTCTTAAAATGAGGAATTAGGTATGACATAGTGAGGAATGGAGTCAATGTGTTTTAAATACTGAGACAAGAATGGACCCATGTGTTCTCATATTCCTATAAAAGCCATTGTCTAATCCTTTAGCGAGAATGCAATAAAATATTTTATAAGTGTAAGAGAGGTGCTGGGAGGTTTTAAACAGATTGTCTGTAAGGGTCACCTTACAACATAACTTGATATTACAATTTAAAGTTAAACTTTATGAGGACAGTTACAATCTATAACTTGGCATATATGTATTTTCTGAATCCTTGATGTGGTCTTCATTGAACAATACTGGACCTGTAAATTAGAACACCTTCTAATGTCCTGTATTGTATATGGTAATTTTTGCATACTGTACAGTGCTAATAAATAAAGCATCCATCCATCCAGCCAGCCATCCGACAGCTATTATGGCACTCTTTAAATTCCAGTGATAGAATTTGTAAATTAATTTGTGTTCAGTAGTTGGCTTCCAAAGGCTTCAGAGGTAATATTCTAAAGCACATTCACCAAGAGTGTGGTTTTAAGTTAACAGAATTCAATTACATATAACATATATCCTGAAGTACTGAACGATTAACACAGCAAGGGAATGTTCTCTTAATGCATTGCTTTTAAGGCTAATGCTAGCCTTGGAGGTTTCAAACACTTTTTTCATAATGACAGTTGTCACAAGGGTGATGTTATATATACACAAAATAGTGCCTTTTAAGGTACACAGCTGTCAGTGGTGGTACCCTTGTTTTGTATACATATTTGTACCCTTACGGAGACAAAAAGGAACATCCCAGAGGAAGAAAACATATAAATGGTTCTAAAAGTTATATATTTTAACTAGTGGTACTAAAAGTTCCCCTTGAGGGTACCACCACATTAACTGTCGTTGTATCCTAAACGGCACCTTTTTTTTTCTGAGAGTGTATGCGTTTACTAGTGGTGCAATAACTGTAGGGTCAGAGTTCATTATAACACAGTACAGCTTGTACAGTATTCACCCTACCAATAAATCACAGAAATTATACTAATGAAGTAACCTTGTATTGTATGGTGTTTCCATTTATTTTCTTGATATTGTGAATACATTATGCCCACCTCTCTTCTGAATAGTGTAACAATAAACAAAAAAAGGCAAAATTGCAATAAATAAATAAAAAATATTTATAACTTCTTAATTATGAAAAGTGTATAGGGTCATTAAATACCCTGTATATGTAACAGTGTTGTTTTGTGTGTGTGTGTGTGTGTGTGTGTGTGTGTGTGCTTCCATAAATCATATTTTTATGGTTATTTCTTATCTATATAAGTTTACTATCACAGGATATATATTTCTATACACTCACTGGCCACTTTATTAGGTACACCTGTGCATCTACTTATTCATGCGTTTATCTAATCAGCATATTGTGGCAGCAGTGTAAAGTACTAAATCATGCAGATATGGGTCAGGAGCTTCAGTTGATGTTCACAACAACCATAGGAATGGGAAAAAAATATGATCTCAGTAATTTAGACCATGGCATGATTGTTGGTGCCAGACGGGCTGGTTTGAGTATTTCTGTAACTGCTGATCTCCTGGGATTTTCATGCACAACAGTCTCTAGAGTGTGAAGAGAATAGTGTGAAAAAAAAATAAAAAATAAAAAATGCAGCAAGTTCTGTGGGTGAAAATGGCTTATGACAGAACAGAATGGCCAGACTGGTCCAAGCTGACAGGAAGGTGACAGTAACCCAAATAAACACACTTTACAACAGCGCTTTGCAGAAAAGCATTTCTGAACAAACAACACGTCGAACATTGAGGTGGATGGGCTACAGCAGCAGAACATCCCACCGGGTACCACTTCTGTCAGCTTAGAACAGGAAGCTGAGGCTGCAGTGGGCACAGGCTCACAAAAAACTGGACAGTAGATGATTGGACAAACATCGCCTGGTCTGACAAATCTGGATTTCTGCTGAGGTACACAAATGGTAGGCCCAATGCAGCCTCAGTTTTCTGTTCTTGGCTGACAGAAGTGGAACCCAACGTGGTGTTCTGCTGTTGTAGCTCATCCGCCTCAAGGTTCGACATGTTGTGTACAGGGTTGGGGAGTAACGGAATACATGTAATAGGATTACATATTTAAAATACAAAATATAAGTAACTGTATTCCACTACAGTTACAATTTAAATCATTGGTAATTAGAATACAGTTACATTCAAAAAATATTTTGATTACTGAAGGGATTATTTAGCATTTTATTGTCATTTGTTTCATTTAATATTTAGTCCTTTCAGATGGAAAACATTTATACTTATAAATGATGCGATCAAAAGTGCATTTGAACAGTGGTGAAACACTTACTTATGATGTGTTACATTCATTCGGGCAGACAGAGAAGTAAGTTTGAAGTAAGTTTGGAGCAGAAGAAATAGAAATAAACCTTGTGTAAATTGTCAGCTTTACGCTAAGCTAAAATGCTATTTCTAGCCATTTTACATGAACGTTACCAGGCACGATCATATTTTTTTCAGGAAAATTCACATTGGATCATAATTTCCTTTTTTCTAGTAAGACCTTTGATATTAGGGCAAAAATCATATTCTTGATAATACTTTTTGTATTGTTTTCCTGTAAAAATATCTAAAAATCCTTAAAACAAGATCAATTTGATTTCCCTATTTTTTAGAAACAACACTGCATAAGATATTTAGATTTTTCAGAGAATGTATTTTTAACGTGTATTTTGTCTTACTGTACTGGCAGAGTTTTTATAGTCAAAACAAGTGAAAAAATCTACCAGTGCTGAAGAAGTAATCCAAAGTATTTAGAATACGTGAGTAATCTAACAGAATATGTTACAAATTACATTTTACAGCATGTATTCTGTAATCTGTAGTGGAATACATTTCAAAAGTAACCCTCCCAACCCTGGTTGTGTATTCTAATATGCTATTCTGCTCACTACAATTGTACAGAGTGGTTATCTGAGTTACCGTATCCTTTCTGTCAGCTCAAACCAGTCTGGCCATTCTCCGTTGACCTCTCTCATCAACAAGGCATTTTCGTCCACAGAACTGCGCTCACTGATTTTTTTTGTTTTTTGCACCATTCTCTATACACTCTAGAGACTGTTGTGTGTGAAAATCCCAGGAGATCAGCAGTTACAGAAATAGTCAAACCAGCCCGTCTAGCACCAACAATCATACCATGGTCTAAATCACTAAGATCACATTTTTTTCCCCATTCTGATGGTTGATGTGAACATTAACTGAAGCTTCTAACACATATCTGCATAATTTTATACATTACACTGCTGCCACACAATTGGCTGATTAGATAATCACATTGTAACACAACTTCACAGCAGAAGGGAAGGAGAACACAGGGAAGCGGGATTTCCAGGCTCAGGTAAGACTTTTAATCGGCCACTTCAATGCTTTACAACTTCACAAACTCATCAGCTTCACAGGCACGTAGTTAGTTAGACACATCAGCTTCACAAACACAACAGATTAAACGCAACAGCTTCAGGAGCACCGTGGCCTTCCTTGTGCCAGACACTCTCTCCCCTCTGCTGGTGGCGTGGCTGCTTATATGCCGCTCTCCCCATGCTCATTGGAATTAGAGACAGGTGTTGAACATAATCCAGCTCAGGTTCATGCGCCCTTACCGCTTTCTCTCTCTCCAGAGGGATGCTTGACCATGCCCCCGCTGCCACACACATGAATAAGTAGATGTACAGGTGTACCTAATAAAGTGGACAGTGAGTGTGTGTATATACACTACCAGTCAAAAGTTTTGAAACACTTACTCGTTCTTTATTATATTTTGTTTTCTTCACATTTTAGAATAATAATAAAGTCATCAAAACTATGGAATAACATAAATGGAACTATGGGAATTATGTTGTGACTAAACAAAATTCAAAATAAGTCAAAACTGTGTTATATTTTAGCATCTTCAAAGTACTCACCCTTTGCCTAGAATTTGCAGACATGTACTCTTGACATTTTCTCAACCAACTTCTTGAGGTCTCACCCTGGGATGCTTTTTAAACAGTATTGAAGGAGTTCCCATCTATGTTGGGCACTTATTGGCTACTTTTCTTTATTATTTGGTCCATCAATTTCAATAACTTTTTTTTTTTAAATAACATTTTAGTTATATAATGAAATAAATTAATATGGTGGCACAATTATATTTTTGTCTACAAAACTGATTTCAAACATTTAAGCATACGCCTTCAGATCAAAAGATTTTTAAGATCATGAGAAACATTTCAGTCAAGTTTTGACAGGTAGTGTGTATATATATATATATATATATATATATATATATATACACATATATATATGTGTGTGTGTGTGTGTGTGTGTGTGTGTGTGTGTGTGTGTGTGTGTGTGTGTGTGGCATGGCATGAGGGGCATGGTCATGTGTCTGTCTGCGGGAGAGGGAAAGCGGTAAGGCTCGTCACCTGGGCTGTAATGTTTATTACAAGACAAATGAGTACTGTATACATACAAATTACTACTATATCACATTAATTTTCTGTGTGACAGTGGTGAATTATCAGTATTCCTTATACGTGTACACATACATATTATACATGCTATTTCTTACTCAAGGTGGCACTGTTGTTTCAGTGATTGACTTGATTTACATTTGACATTGCAATTTGACGAAGAAGTAATGTGGAAGTAAACTATACCAAGTACAACATATGAACAGTATGATATAACAATTGTCATTTGGGTGTACTACTGAAATTATGTAAATTGTGCATCTATTTAGACTAAAAAAATGCCTGAGAAAATGCATATGTGTAATTTATAGCTTATGTTCAGTTCACTGTATGTGTAGCTATGTGTAGATTATGTGTTATGTGTAGCTCAATATGTGTTTGACAGCCAGTTGTGTCTCATGAAATTTCAGTGTGTAAGTAATTAATCCTGTTCTATTTTGTTGCATCATCTCTTTGATATATGAAAAATAAAACATATTAAGAATAAACACAGAATAAATTATTTTCTATTATTTTCTAATTGTCTTGAAAATGTTTTAAAAATGTGACATTATCTGGGCATTTTGTAAATCCATTTGTAATAGATATATGTACTGGGTCACTAAAGACCCGAGTATGTAATAATGTTTGGTGAAAAGCACTCTGATACATCCTTGTTCCACTGCACCAGTATTACAGAAGTTTCTGGGGAGTAAATCTCACAGACTGTGCCCTGGGCTGCCCAATACTTTGTTTCTACAACCTATGCAAATGACAAATGGGTTGAGCATTTAAGGGTTAATTAAAAATGTGCCATTTTTAAGTCACATGACATTTCCCTCCATGACTCTTTGGTAATGGGTACTATTACATGGAAGATTGTGAAAGTAATACAAATATATGCAGCACATGAGTTTGGATTTCACAGCACATATACAAATTATTTACTGTATATGCCCTCTTGTCACGTTTCGAGATATTGAGAGAAGGACCCAAGTGCAGGTAGGCAAACAATGAGCTTTTATTTTAATAAACAGAAAACATATATAACAAAAAGTCTCTCGATGGAGAAAAAGAAAACAAACAAAACCAAACTAGAATAAATAAACAAAGTACTGAACCGACAGGGAAGGCAGACAGTAAACACGAGCACACGAAACAATCCAGCCCAGGACAGCATACACAAGAAACTAATATAGGGAGAGAATTCAAACAGGTTAACAAGGGGCAGGTGAAACAAATGAACTTATAATGAGCAGACAAGGAGGCGGGGTGTGACGCAAGACTGAGAGACACGTTGCAATGCGGAAACAAAACAAATCCACGCGCTATTACAGACACAAGCACATGAATGACACGAGTGCATATCACCAGAGACTACAAGGCAACTTGCGCTCATGCCAAACGACAGACGAGACGGGACATTTGTGTGAGGGTTCGGCCGCAAATAAACAGGTATCAAGTCAGAAGTGGCCAAACCCCAGCACTACATGACATGGATCATGACCCAGATGCGCAGCGCAAAGTGAGTGCAACGTGAAGCGCGCCCGAGGTCTCATGAGACAGACACAAACAAATGATACGAGTGCATGCCGCAAGGATGACATAAGAGCAACGCACTCGTGCCAGTAAACAACAAGGCAAGAGAATGCATGATAATGCCAAAAGGGCGAGCCATGCATACTTACACAGACTAGACAAGACACTAAACATGAGAGTCAGAGTTCAGCCACAAAGACAATAAAAACATAATCAACAGAACCTGACATGCTCTACTGTTAATGTCAATAAAGATATATATACTGTATATCACTGTAACACAAGTTAAAGATTCAGGTATGGAACGAGGAGACGAGGAGCAGTGGCACGCTTCAGGTAGGCTTTTATTTTCTGCCTTCATTCTATTTGAGTGCAGCCTTCTCAGGGCTTTCTTATTTCAGTCAGTTCAATGTAACAAAACTTTGTTAACAAACTTCTCGAAATCTTCAGCTTCACAATAACAATAAAACACACAATAAGGCATGCCAGTCGCTGCACTCTGGTGCCGTTCTCTCTCTGCTCTCTGGTGTGTTTTGGTTGCTTTTGAGGTCTCTCCCCACTATCAATGTAACAAGAAACAGCTTTTAGAAATCATGTCAACCAGCTTGACGAGCCACACCACTCCATCTCTCCCACAAACAGACACACGACCATGCCCCCATCACCACATACCCCCACCGCTTGACTCAGGCCAGGGCAACATCCGGCCTGCCAACTCCCCCCATTTCTGGAGAGAAAGTCAGCCACAGCCATCTGTGCCCCCAGACTGTGGATCACCTCAAATTTGAATGGCTGAAGTGCCAGGTACCAACGGGTGATCCACGCACTGGTATCCTTCATGTGGTGGAGCCACTGGAGTGGGGCGTGATCTGAACAGAGGGTGAAGGCCCACCCCAGCAGGTAGTAGCAGAGGGTGAGGTCAGCCCATTTGATCGCCAAACACTTCTTTTCAATGGTGCTGTACTTAGTTTCCCTCAGTGAGAGTTTATGACTAATGTAGAGCACTGCGAGAGCACTGACCCCAGCCCTCCATCAGATGCATCCATCTACAGAATAAAGGGGAGAGAGAAGTTTGGAGCATGTAAAAGCAGTCCCCCACAAAGTACAGATTTCACTTTTAGAAAAGCCTGTTGGCATGACTCCATCCACTGGACTGGATCGGGAGCCCCATTTCTAGCGAGATCAGTCACCGGGCTGGTGACATCAGAGAAACAAGGCACAAACCTTTGGTAGTAGCCAGCCAACCCCACTTCTTCCGGTTGGCCACGAGCCCCACCCGCTGCAGCAATCTCAGGACGGCTCTCAGATGTTGCATGTGCCGCCGCCAACCATTATTATAAATGCTGATATCATCTATATAAGCAGTGGCATATGCATATGTGGCCT
The DNA here is from genome assembly GCF_019703515.2 of Myxocyprinus asiaticus. NCBI lineage: Eukaryota > Metazoa > Chordata > Actinopteri > Cypriniformes > Catostomidae > Myxocyprinus > Myxocyprinus asiaticus. The sequence continues at coordinate 22,167,067 of NC_059375.1, read as the reverse complement.
GAAAATTTTGGACATGAGACGCTGGAACGTGGCGGGGGTCCCAAACAAACCGAACGGAAGGGTCATGAATTGGTGTAAACTGAATGGTGTGGAAAACACAGTTTTTCTCGGGAGATTGGAGTTAAGGGGATCTGTCAATAACCCTTTGTTAAATCCAGTGTCAAATAAAATTGAGCCATGCCCAACCCTTCCTCCTCATCGCCCGTACTACTGTGCTATCGAATTGCTCCCTGGCACTTCTCCGCCTCGGGGATGGCTGTATTCGCTCCTGGCAACTCTCCGCCTAAGGGATGGCTGTATTCTCTCTCGGCTCCTGAGAGGGAGGTCATGAACAGGTAAATCAATGATTCACTGGAAGCCGTCTCATTCACCCTTCCACCTCGCTGGCAAGGGCGGGATTTTTCTTCGTGAAGAGGAAGGATGGCTCACATAGACCCTGTATAGATTATTGGGGGTTGAATGACATTACGGTAAAGAAACATTATCCTTTTCCATTGATGTCATCAGCCTTCGAATTCTTGCAGGGCGCATCCATCTTTACGAAGTTGGACCTATGCAATGCTTATCATCTTCTCCGAATTAGGGAGGGGGATAAGTGGAAGATGGCAGTTAACAACCATAGGGGGCACTTTGAATATATGGTTATGCCTTTCGGATTGGTCAACGGCAGGTGCCTTTCGGATTGGTCAACAGGCAGGTGCTCCAGCAACTGTTAGAGAATCTGCTGTTCGTCAAGGGAGAGAAGTGTGCTTTTCATGTACAGCCAGTTCCATTTCTGGGGTTCATCATTTCGTCCGAAGGAGTGCGCATGGACCCAACTAAGATAAAGGCTGTTTCTGCCAGGGAAGCCCTCATGTGGAATGGTGCTCACATTAAGAGGTCTGTGGACATGCACCGGGTTAAGGCTCCAGCTTACGTGTGTGGGCAGAAGGTTTGGCTCTCCTCTAAGGACATCCTTCTCCGACTCCCTTCACGTAAGCTGGATCCCAGGTTTATCGGACCATTCCCATCATCAAGGTCATTAGCCCGGTGGCAGTTCGTCTCAGTTTACCTCCTCACCTCAAGCGTATCCATCCAGTTTTTCAAGTTTCTAAAATAAAACTCGTTTTATGTTTTGTGTTACATCCCGCCACTCACGTCCCTTCTCCTTTGCATCTTATTGATGGCTCTCCAGCATACATGGTCAGAAGATGTTAGGTGGAGGGGCAGAGGGTTCTAGAACCTGGTCAACTAGGAGGGCTATGGACCTGAGGAGAGGTGTTGGGTCCCAGCTCAGGTAATCCTGGACTGTGCCCTCATAGATGAGTTTAACCTCTGGCAAGGTAATTCTGCTGGGGACACCAGGAGGCGTCCCTAAGGGGTGTGTTTGGGGGGGTTTCTGTCATTGTTCTGGTAAGCCCGCAGGTTTGTTTTGTTTTGTCATTTTCCCTCCCTCATGTTTCGCAGGTGCACTGAACTGGCATGATCAGCGTTTCCATGGGAATGTTCATTGTTCTCAGGGCAGCGCCGATCATGCCACTGATTGCTTGTCGAGCAACACCTGTTCCAGACTGATTGCACTCCCTACATATGCCCTCATGTTTCTGTTTCTTTGCCAGATTATTATGCTAAATTGAGTACTAACCTCACTCTCCTTGTCTAGCTGGTCCTGTCTTGTCACTCTGTTGGTTTGCCCGCGTTGTTCGGGTTGTGGTTTGCCTTCCAGTCTTCGCTGAGTTCAGCCTGGCAATCCACAAAGGAATTCCACTCTATGCCCATGTGTCGGGGATCTACACTTCTGCTGTTGCTCGCATTATCCGCTGGACATCTCTCTCATCACCAAGCTTCTATGGAGGATTCTGCCAAGCTCCTCCTGACTTCCACAATGCACACACTCCACTGACGAACACACTACTCTCACCTCTGCATGGTGGCGCATTACTGAATTTATTAATAAATATTTTTGGAACTGTTACCTCTGCTCCTGGGTCATTTTGTCCAGCACCTACACATTACATATGTAGCGGAATGGGCAGAGTTACCTGTCCGTGATATTGGCCTGACTGAATGTGGAAACTACCGAAATTTCTATGAAGACAGCACCTTTAAAATGGTAGTTGAATGCTTTACCATCACACCATGCTGTTTGAATATGGACGTTATTTGAGATATACAGTATGCGTTGTATCATGTCCATCTGAAACATTACTTCCTTCAGCTAAAAAATTAGCAAATGCTTCTGTGTAGTAAAACAAATGTTAGTGTTCCATTTGGGAAAGTTCTACCCTTTTAAACATTTGTACACTAGATCAGGGTTTCTCAACTTTGGAAAGCACATGGGCTACCAAGCGGTATCCCTGTAGCCTCAAGGGCCACACACAGAATTATTTATATATATATATACTGTATATATCTTATTAATTTTATTGTAATTAAATAAAACATTAGCCTATAAAGTATAATTTAGGGATGTAACAGTTACATTTTAACTTTAGTTTCTCTTTAGGTTTAGTATTAATTTTTTGAAGAGTCATTTACTACCACATTCTTTCCAATATAGAAAACAATATAGAAAACAGACATGATCAGTTCTGATCAGTGTCATCTAATAACGCCATGAGTGTTCAACATCACATGCACCAGAAATGCATAAAAAAAGAGAGACACATCCAATGTTAACTCCAAAAGTAAGTGAAAATTAGGTGACCATCGCAACATTTTTGTGAAATGTGCTTCATTATAGGTTGCTGCAAAAGCGACTGAAATGGTGTCGTAATCAAACAAGGTTATTAAGGCGAATTTTATATGTAGGTTTTAATGAGTAAAACATACCCTCCTATTCTAAAACTTTAACCTAAACTTAAGCAATAGTGTCCTAAAAGCAAATAAGACGTTAATAAAACAGACATCCTTACCCTAAACCAACACCTAAACCTGACTGATAATGTTTTAAAAGCAAATGTGACATGAAAAGCACATTTCTGAAGCAACCACATAATATCGTGTTGCTTCTATGACACTTTTGTCTCATGTGTACACTAGCATGCTTGGCTGGGCTCAAGCCTCAGTCATCCGAGTCCAAAGTCCAACACTCTATCGTGTGAGTTATCGTGGAAGTTAATCACATTTGTATAAGTGTGTAAATGTAGGTGGGTCCTGTAATACAAGCGTTAAAATCTATCGTTTTTGAAATTATGCGCTACAGTGAAAGTGTTTCGATATCATAACATAGCAGTGTGTGAGTAATTTTTTATAAAGTCTTAATCAGCTGTTGCACTCGTGATTTGTATGATAATGAATAAAACACACAGTTGTTGTAGCACCTAATCTGTTAATTCCACCAGTAAACTGCAACAAAACGTAGAATGTGGCACGTAAAACACAGTTTGCAAAAATCTAGTTATAGTAACGTTCATTCTATGAGACTAGGTTGGAGAAACTATAAACACTATGTGCTATTTGTTCAGTTCACCAGCTACTAATAAACACCTGAATAATTAAAGAGTTAAAATAAATTAAGAAGAGAAAGAGAAGCCAGACCAGACTTTATAAACATCTTATTGTATACTAACTCCATACACAACTAGATCTATATTTATATTAATTGATATTCTCCCCATATTAATATTCATTAACCGGTTATGAGCAGAGAAAAACATCTAATAATTTCGGTGTTCAAAATGGCAGAAAATTTAAATAATTTATATTCAGTGGATTTACTATATGGCTAAATTTGTTCTTCTATAACCTACAAGAAAAACAATTACATGACTCAGTATTAGCAGACTCAATATCAAATGTGCTTGCCTACTGACACAGTTTGATGTACTTTGATACAGTTTGATTTATTGTGGTGTCATTTTAATAGCTTTCATCATGAATGATTCTGAGTGACTGAAGATGTATGAGAGTACGTATGACAATAGGAGAATTTCTGGGACACAGAAAATGAATAAAGATGGAGAGGATATGATTATGTGTTCCTGGTTCATTCTAGGAGTTTGTTGCAAAGGTTACAGACAGTATAGATTTGGATTGACTGAAAGCACTGAAGCGGGGACATGGAAATGGATCAAGGGCACCACAGTAACCTCTGAGTGAGAAATCACTTAACATTACTGATTATTATGCAATAACTTATTTTCAGTATCATATCACAGAAAAAAAGGACTGAAATTCTAATGTTGGTGTGTTTTGTTTAGGTTATTGGGGGCTGGATAGAACTGTGTTGTGTCTACTGTAGTATGGTGGACTGCTTATCCATGTCATGATATTCTTAAATCGATCTGTGAGAAGAGGATTTTAAAATGATTCTGTACTTTATATATGCATTTATTCTGTAAATTGTGAACCACAAAAAGCTTTATTGATTGAAGACATAACCCTTTTTTAACTAATTCTAGACCAAAGTCTGACTTATAGCCACAACTAAAGAAAAGTACAATTATATACAATCACAGAGTGTTCATTCTCATTAAGTGTAAAATAAATATTGTAACTTTGACATTTGTGTTATGAAAAAAAAAATTAGCAACTGTGTTTAAATGTCTGTATCTCATTTTGTCCATCAATATGAGAAAAAGAAAGGAAGAAATACTGTAGTAAAAATGTTAATGGTAATAGTTATGTAGACTGTAGTCTACATAACTATTACCATTTAGTTCAATTAAAGATCAAAGACCCCCAGGCAGTTCATTCAGGAAATTCATATTCAGTCTTATTCAAGAACAAGAATATAAACACTGAAAGATCATTCAACTGTGAATCATCAACTCTGCCATGCAAAGGCAAAAGGCTGTAACTTCGTTTTTGGTCGAAAATGAGTTATTGATATTTTTGAGACATTCAAGACCTCCTTTATAATGTGGATAAGTATCTTGAGTCAATATTGTTGTTTTATCGAGAAAATAATGGGTTGTCTTAACAGTAACTTCCAAAAGCCCAGGAGAAACCAAGGCAGAACTCCGTAACTCCACTTACTGCTCTTTGACTTTGTTTTGGAACGCTCAAATTGAGTTAGGGTACTCTGCCTTTGTTTAGCTGTGCGTCAAAATGAAGTTACTGTGCCGGCATGGAGTTACTGTACTCTGCCTTTGTTTTTACATTAAAGTTTGCCATGTTTAAATTACGGTGTAGCCTGTGTACTGTCATACATCTGTCATTGAAGAAATCTGACACACACAATACTTGAATAAAAGTGTAGTAAACAAATATTGTTGAGTGTTTTTACAATAACGTTTAAGGATGGCCTCTCGAGGGAAAATGATGGTTGAGATGGCTTTGAAACGCCGACATCAATGTCAAGGTAAGAAACTATGTAACACAAAAGATGCATTAGACAAACGAATTAGATAGATAGATCGCAATCTACTTCATTTAGCTAGCTAGCAGCCTAAAGCATAAATAGGTTACTAAACTGTTCCATATAACAAAGCACTGTAAACAAGCAAAGACTAGATAACTTGCCAGCAATAAGTAATCGTAAATATTCTCAAAGTTTTTTTTCCATAATGCTGATTATTCAGTCAGTGTCAGCCTGTCAGTGACAGCTGTCAACATCAGTGTCCGTGACAGTCTGGGGCTGCCCACTAGTTGCACGAGTGTGGACTCGAATGCCATGACAGCGTAGCATGTAGCATGATCACACATAAAATCAGTAGTAACAGTTCGCAATTAAATCTATACTACCTTTTCTAGTAACCCGATAAAATCCATGGCAATGAATGTCATCGCAGATGTTTAATCCAGAATAATCCACAAGCATTCTGATTTCTGAGCATTATTCCTACTTGCTAGTGTTCACATCAATCCACAAGTCGATCTTTTTAGCACAAGTTGAACTTTCATTCAATTCAATGTAAAAAGCACTTAGGCTAACTTATGTCTTGTATCCTTTTATGTTAGTGAACACTGCAATAAATAAATTGGTTTCAAAATGGTATCCAACCACATGTATAACTTTTTGTCTGGATGTCAGTTACGGTCAGATTCAGAAAAACAATTAATATAGTCACATTACTCTTTATTATAGCCTCTGAGATTGGCCAATCCTGTGCATTGGAGCATGGTAGCTAAACTTAACCCTTGATTAACCAGCTGTGGCACTACCTTTTAGGCCTGTGGCTGTGCCCAATTTGTTAAAATAGACACTGATTAATCAAATAGCCTATAGGTAAAAACAAATGTTTGATGGACCTTACAATATTATTTCCTATGTGTATTGGATATATACAGTGGTGTGAAAAAGTGTTTGCCCCCTTCCTGATTTCTTATTTTTTTGCATGTTTGTCACACTTAAATGTTTCAGATCATCAAACAAGTTTAAATATTAGTCAAAGATAACACAAGTAAACACAAAATGCAGTTTTTAAATGAAGGTTGTTATTATTAAGGGAAAACAAAATCCAAACCTACATGGCCCTGTGTGAAAAAGTGATTGCCCCCTAAACCTAATAACTGGTTGGGCCACCCTTAGCAGCAACAACTGCAATCAAGCGTTTGCGATAACTTGCAATGAGTCTTTTACAGCACTGTGGAGGAATTTTGGCCCACTCATCTTTGCAGAATTGTTGTAATTCAGCCACATTGGAGGGTTTTCGAGCATGAACTGCCTTTTTAAGGTCATGCCACAGCATCTCAATAGGATTCAGGTCAGGACTTTGACTAGGCCACTCCAAAGTCTTCATTTAGTTTTTCTTCAGCCATTCAGAGGTGGACTTGCTGGTGTGTTTTAGATCATTGTCCTGCTGTAGAACCCAAGTTCGCTTCAGCTTGAGGTCACGAACAGATGGCCGGACATTCTCCTTCAGGATTTTTTGGTAGACAGCAGAATTCATGGTTCCATTTATCACAGCAAGTCTTCCAGGTCCTGAAGCAGCAAAACAGCCCCAGACCATCACACTACCACCACCATATTTTACTGTTGGTATGATGTTCTTCTTCTGAAATGCAGTGTTACTTTAACGCCAGATGTAATGGGACACACACCTTCCAAAAAGTTCAACTTTTGTCTCGTCAGTCCACAGAGTATTTTCCCAAAAGTCTTGGGGATCATCAAGATGTTTTCTGGCAAAAATGAGATGAGCCTTAATGTTCTTTTTGCTCAGCTTTGGTTTTCGTCTTGGAACTCTGCCATGCAGGCCATTTTTGCCCAGTCTCTTTCTTATGGTGGAGTCATGAACACTGACCTTAACTGAGGCAAGTGAGGCCTGCAGTTCTTTGGATGTTGTTGTGGGGTCTTTTGAGACCTGTTGGATGAGTCGTCGCTGCGCTCTTGGGGTAATTTTGGTCGGCCGGCTACTCCTGGGAAGGTTCACCACTGTTCCATGTTTTCGCCATTTGTGGATAATGGCTCTCACTGTGGTTCTCTGGAGTCCCAAATCTTTAGAAATGGCTTTATAACCTTTTCCAGACTGATAGATCTCAATTACTTTCTTTCTCATTTGTTCCTGAATTTCTTTGGATCTCGGCATGATGTCTAGCTTTTGAAGATCTTTTGGTCTACTTCACTTTGTCAAGCAGGTCCTATTTAAGTGATTTCTTGATTGAGAACAGGTGTGGCAGTAATCAGGCCTGGGTGTGGCTAGAGAAATTGAACTCAGGTGTGATAAACCACAGTTAAGTTATGTTTTAACAGGTGGGGCAAACACTTTTTCACACAGGGCCATGTAGGTTTGGATTTTGTTTTCCCTTAATAATAACAACCTTCTTTTAAAAACTGCATTTTGTGTTTACTTGTGTTATCTTTGACTAATATTTAAACTTGTTTGATGATCTGAAACATTTAAGTGTGACAAACATGCAAAAAAATAAGAAATCAGGAAGGGGGCAAACACTTTTTCACACCACTGTATATAAAATATTATTTCCTATTCCTATTTCCTTCTGTACCTTATTATTATTATTATCATCATCATCATCATCATCATCATTATTATTTGCTCTATTCCTTTCAGTTCATTGTGGCGATATTCCTTGCGGTCCAGAAGCATCGCAAAAAAAAAAAAAAAAAAAAAAAAAGAAATTGTTCTCGACAGTGGTAGGCATTTCACCAATTTGATAACATTGACATTAATTAATCAAATATTGTTCAAATATTTCATGTTTATGTTCCATTTATTTTCCCATGCATTTGTTCTGTTCATTTTAGTTACTTGTGGGGATATTGATTATGATCCAGCACCCAAATCAAAAACATGGACAGTTCTTGATAGTTGTCTGGATATTAGTTTCATGGCATTTGATTCCAATGAGCTGTTCTGCAGCACACCTGACACCACCCTTGTTGGTCTTATGGAGTTTCCCCTCACTCCAGCCACAGGACCACTGCCAGCACCAGAGCCCACCCTCACTCCAGTCACAGCACCACTGCCAGCACCAGAGCCCACCCTCGCTCCAGTCACAGCATCACTGCCAGCACCAGAGCCCACTCTCGCTCCAGTCACAGCACCACTGCCAGCACCAGAGCCCACCCTCGTTCCATTCACAGCACCACAGCCAGCACCAGAGCCCACCCTCACTCCAGCCACAGCTCTACTACCAGCACCAGAGCCCACCCTCGCTCCAGCCACAGCTCTACTACCAGAGCCCACCCTCACTCCATCCAAAGCCCCACCAATGAGAGATCCGTGTGGCCAGAAATGCAGAAGAAAATGCACAGGCAAATTTAGTGAGGAGAGGTGTAAGGAGATCTGGAACAGGTACTGGGACATGGAATACACAGACAGACGTGCATTCATGTTCCACAGTGTCAGCCAGCTACTAACAGCAAAATTGTGTGTGGATGGAAAAACAAGTCGGCGTGGCAGGTCCCTTGTTTACAGGCTAAAGAATGAAGATCAGGTCCCACAGCAGGTCTGTAAAACTTTTTTTTTTGGCCACTTTGGGGTACCACCTGACAAATGACAGCCTGGTCCTCTCTGTGATGGGGAAGGAGATAGGAAATGAGGTGATCCCAAGAGACCAAAGAGGAAGACATACACCGGCCAACAAACTGGACATGCAGCCTGTATATGACCATATTGAATCCTTCCACCCATCAGTCAGCCACTGTCGAAGGGAGCATGCCCCACATTGTCACTACCTCCCTAGCGACATTAACATCAAGCTCATGTTTGCTGATTATTTGGAAAAAGGCAACAGCTGCTCCTAAGAAAACTACCAAAAAGCTGTGAAGCATAAGAACATCAGCTTTGCAAAGCTTGGAGAGGAGGAATATAAGGAGTGCCTACTGCAGGATTAGCACATGAAAAATGACCATAATGGGGATGGCCATGTCATGGACTTCTTGCAGTGCCAGAGGTGGCATGGGAATACGGAGTCTGCCGTGCAGAGCAGGATGACATACCAGGCTGATGCGGAGAATGACTGGCCAGAGGACACATCAGTGAGGAGTGTGGACCTTCAAAAAGTAATGTTGCCTCATATGCCTGGTCTGAAAACATCAATCTTCACAAAGCGTATCATGGCATTCCATGAGACCTTTGCCTCTGTAGGCTAGAAGAAAAATAAAAAAACACCATCTCTGTGGTCTGGAATGAGGGCACTGCAGGGCGAAGTGCAGCAGAGATCACCTCGGCCTATGTGACTGCACTAGAGAAAGAAAGGGACATATGCCACAGCATCTTCTGGGTGGACAACTGTTCTGCCCAAAACAAGAATTGATGCCTGCTATCCTCCCTGGTCTACCTTGTTAATGGTGATACCACCTCTATGGAGGATATCACTCTAAAATACTTTGAGAAGGGACACACTTTCATGAGTGCTGACAGTTTTCACCATGGTGTCGAGCAGGAGATGAGAAATCGTCCTGGAAGAGTGGTGTATGACTTTGAGGATTTTGTGAGTGTTGTGTCAAGCACAAATTCCAGGAAGGTGGAAGTGGTCAAAATGAAGAATGCTAATGTGCTGAATTGGAAGGATGGCCACTCCAGTGTTAAGACCAAGAAGGCACCAAAGTTGGGCAAGATGTCAGTGATTCAGCTGCGACGTGGCTCCAGGAGCCTGTTCTTCAAAAGAACCCATGCAGATGCTCACTTTACCGAGTTGGACTGCCTCCAGGCTAAGTTCGAGCTGAAAGTACCCTCTCTCCTGAGACCACATGACCGGGGGATTGAAGAGGCAAAGAAGAAGGACATCATCAAAAATCTATGTCCTTTTATGCCCCCAAACAGGAGGGCTTTCTGGTGTTCACTGCCTGTGAGCAATGTTGTGGAGGATGATGAGTAAGAACGCCATGAAACAACAAGAAATTAACAGGATTCCAAGATCACTTACTTGTACATGATTTATTATCTCTTATTCCAATCCCATGCAATTTAAATTTGTACATGATTTGTTATATCTTTGCATTCCATTATTAATTAAATTATTATTTTTACTCATTAGAAATATGCTTATCTTGTATTTATTCATATAATTGTCACCTATCTGCAGTCAACCTGCACACCAATTGAAGATATTCTTTACCGCTATGGAGGTATGTGTCATGTCTAATGTATTAAAAATGGCATCAGAATACAACCAAAGCACAGGATAGCAATAAGTACATGGCTATAAGTAATTGTAAATCATCCAAAATAAATGCCATGATCACTAGATTTTATACAGGTGTTACTATAATGATTTTGTAAATGGTGATCAGCAAGCAGATATTGATAATGTGGAAGTTACTGCCTTTTGCCTTGGCGTGACTTCTCACTTTTTGCAGACAATACAAAGGCAGAGTACAGTAACTTTAAAATAGGGGTAAAAAGTCAAGTTTGAGCTCAAGATTTTTTTATGTAGATAAATGTCATTACTAAAACATCTAGATTTCCAGTGTCCTACCTATAATACATTTGGCTGGACAACTAAAAAAATGTAAAGTCATTTTTTTTTTCAGTTCCACACTCTAGCGAGTTAAGGTCTTTTGCCTTTGTAGGGCAGTACTGACATATGTATATTCAGTAATATGTAAAGTTTTATGATGAGAACTATTTGAAGTAGTTTAAGATGTTCTGAATACTTTTTTTTATTTTATTTTTTTTATTTTTTTCAAATTGTAATAGTAATTTTTCACTTTATTAATGTCCTGACTATACATTGTGATCAGTTTAATGCCACTTTGGTGAATAAAGGTATCAATTTCTTTCCATAAGAGCAAAATCTGTACATTATTCCAAACCTTAGGCCACCAGTGTATTAAATCGATTTATGTCTAATTCCAATTGCTGAAGGTCTCCTAGTACAGAATTGACTGTTCTTAACAAGATTGAATGCATAAAATGAACTGAATTTAGATGAATGCTCCATCCGTTAAGTTTCCCTGTCCACAATGTTTTTTGTTTTAATTATTTCCTTAAAATAAATATAATATAATGTTTATAAAACATAATATAAAAAGTGTCCTGTAGTCTTAAAACAGTCTCTTGCACAGATAAATTCTCCTTCGTGCTGAGTTAAATGCAATTCAGTGTCCATAAAATACTAATGTGATTTCAAATGCTCTAAAATTCTTAAATGTTGCCCATACCATGTTTTTCCAAGCATTTCTTTACACCATAATGACTACAGAATGTGGCTTGTCACCGAAACCCATGTGTATGCTTAGTGCCAACAATGAGAGCAGACTATAAATATAATTAAGCCAGCTAAATGGGGCACAAATTGAACTGCAAGGACCAGTGGAACAAACAGAGATAAAGTCTTCGGAAATTTTCCAGGTCATTAAATAAGTTCCTAACCTTCAAAATTAATGAGACTAGTGGAATGAAACGAAGCAGTGTTCAAGCCTCAGATAGGTAATTATTTATTAATATCTGTATCACTGTTCCTCCTCAAATGTAAACATATAATTACAGATTAGTAATTTCTCCAGCATGCTTGCCTTCAATTTAGACTTTTCCAATGTCATTACACAACTCTTTTCATGGAATAACAAACTGAGTAATTACAGTAAGGTGCTAAATGGGGAAAAAATAAATATTTAATGTTGACAAGTTCACAATAAAAATTTGACTTCCTCCACATTTCTTGGGTGTTACATACTGTATTCTGTAATAGGGAGAAAATTATGTGGTATAACAGGGTTGTGTGCAAAATGTGGAACATTGCTAAATGTTGTGTTTTTGGTAATTAATTAAGTAGACAAAATTGTTTACAATTAAAAAAGTACTAAAGTAAATTGAATATCATTTCAGTAGATTACATCAAAATTATAGAGTTGTTATATGATTTTAATTGTTGGATACATTTAAGAAACTCAAGACCTCTTAGGTGGGATAGGCCAAATTTAGAGGGTTTAAAACTAGCTACTTTTTATACAAGATACATTTTATGTTAAAATAGTAGTTTATCAAACATATCTAACAGTTTTCACCACAATTTTTTATTTATTTATTTGTGCTTATAATGCTTTAAAAACTTAATGGATACTAAAGTGTACTATGTTCTTGGAATACACCAGTATTCACAAGCAAAATTATTTTAAATGATCAACTATAAATATCTTTTAGGTCTTTTCAACCAATAAAATGGGAAACATTTGACAATGTCCTGTTCAAATGTAACTGTATTTTCACTATTCTCAGTCTAAAATGGGACTTCTACCAAAGGTCATTTATCTTTAACTCTCACTGCTCTCCCAGTGTAAGGCCAGTTTGCTTCACTGGCTAACCATGACCCAGATAGACCCCGCTTTCCTGTTTATTCAGGGTTATGATGAGTAAATAGGCAATTATTCCTTATCTTGCGCTCTCAGGGATTGAGATGGAATACTGGGATTGTATTCTATATTGTTCCTCACAAAAGCTACATTGCATCTTTGCTCTGACTCATCGCACAGAACAAAGTAGAAGTCTGGATTACAAATCCTTGACCCAATTCATCCAAACTGTAGCAATAGGGGGCATTTTGGGATTTAGACAGTTAACATTTGTGAGGTTTACGAAGCATTCAATCACCTGTGGCATGCATCCATAACATATTGCATTACTTAATAACTACTCAGAAATGTCAAACTAATCCATAAATTGGACTAAATCTATTGTCTTGCCGTTACATGTGAAACCTCAAGGTATTGGATTACAGGGCACACCCTTTATTATAGGTAATATTACATATCTAGGTACACATATTTTCACCAACATTGCAAATGGATCAAGTGCAACCACTCCCAAAACTCATGGCTACAGCTAGAACAAGCCGAGTGCAAAAACATTGCAATTTCAGATCTCCCATCACTTAGCAATACATTTAAAAGGCATAACTTATTTTAAAACAATATGATTAGAACAACTCTTACTACCAGGTGGTATATTAATAAACTAGCAAAAATCTCGACACCCCATAGTAATTCACCTATATGGCATAACCCGGATTTCAACATCAACAAATTACCTCTTGTTAACACCAGATTGCAAACAAAAGGAATTACACACTTACGCCACCTCTTCATAGATACACATTTAATTAAGATTTCAGAACTGGCACAAAAGTTTAATTTAGGCATATAGCAAGATCACTATTACTTACAAATCCAAAGTGCTATCAAAACCAAAATTGGAGAGAATACAACAAAATCATCAACACTCTTAGGAAGTAGGCTATTAATAAAATTAGAAACTCAACGAAACAGCTTGCCAAAATATATTCTCTTATATCATCTATAGACTCTACAATATCAGTACCAGTCAGGCCATGAGAAAAAGATCTCAACATTACCACGGATAGCAACTTCTGGAAAACGATTCTTAAGAACACACTTAAAATGAGTAAAGACACAAACATACAATTAATCCAATATAAAATCTTACATAGAACCCATATAACACAATATAAAATGTTTAAAATGGGTCTATCAACCTCAGAAATGTGCACTCACTGCAACCTCAACAACCCAGACAATTATTATCACGCACTCTGGTCATGTCCGTCAGTATTCACTTTCTGGAAAGATATCACAATTAAGATGTCAGATTTATTAAAACAAAATATCCCAGCCCTGCCATCGTTATGCTTATTTGGAGACCTCACACAAATAACCCCCCCTTTAGAATATACAATTCCCATCCTGCTGTCACTAGCCATTGCAAAGAGAGTAATTCTGATCAACTGGAAAAAAAAAAAAGATAAAATCACAATCATGCACTGGACACACGCATTAAAAGAACATGTCACTAAAGAAAGACAAGAAGCAGTGATTAAACACCAGTTCACTCGTCTTCACTCCACTCCTTCAGGCCTTGGACTTTGTGGTGACTTGATTGGTGAATTGACCACCACACTTTCTATTATTCTATTATCATCATCGTCAACCTCATCATTATCATCATCATAATTATTATAATTATCATTATTGTAGTTGCTGTCATTATTGTGTTTGCTAATAGGATTATTACTATAGCTATTATACGTTTTAACACATACAATATATAGTACCCATGTTATATGTATCGTATATGAATGTGTGTGTGTGTGTGTGTGTGTGTGTGGGTGTGTGTGTGTGTGTATATATATATATATATATATATATATATATATATATATATATATATATATATATATATGCAGTATATGTGTTTATATATACATAATCAGTCAAAGGTGTATGTATGTATGTATGCATAGTTCCCTATCTGTCACTCACTCGACGTTATGTCGATGTAGTGACACTAGGGGTCACTCTTGGGAGCCCGAGACACCTCTGGTCTTTGATAAAATGCCATTGAAAATTGGCAAGTGGTATTTGCATGCCACTCCCCCAGACATACGGGTATAAAAGGAGCTGGTATGCAACCACTCATTCAGATTTTCTCTTCGGAGCCGAACGGTCGATGTCTAGTGAGCTGAATGTTCATTCACCTCTGCTGGATCTGACGGCGCATTTCAGTGCACTGCAGAGAACGCCCCTGGGTGCTTCAGCAGAAAAAAGAGAGCATATTTTTCTGAAAGAGTATATTTCTCTAAAAGAGTGGCACACACGGAACGTATTTTTAAAGACGCGTCTTTTTAAAGATGCCTTTCCGATTGTGTGTTATTCCTGGTTGCGGTCGTTACCTCTCAACTTCAGACGGTCACGATTGCTGTCTTTCGTGTCTGGGCGCGACCCACACGGAGGCAGTGTCCGTGGATGGTTCATGTTCTCACTGCGAGAATGTGACCATGGCAACGTTGCGGTCGATGTTTAGTGAGCTGAATGTTCATTCACCTCTGCTGGATCTGACGGCGCATTTCAGCGGCTTCTCCCTCCTCTGCACTGGTGCACTGCAGAGAACACCCCTGGGTGCTTCAGCAGAAAAAAGAGAGTATATTTTTCTGAAAGAGTATATTTCTCTAAAAGAGTGGCACACACGGAACGTATTTTTAAAGACGCGTTTTTTTTCGTAAGAAAGCAAGCCACCCCAGCAGCTCCCCGCCTTGGTCCTTCTACCTACGGGTTTTAGGGCAGCGCGGCTAGCACTGGGGGCGATTTGGGCACCCCAATGGGACCGCCTCCGCCGGGTATCCCCCCGCGGACCTCCCATTCCCCAGCACGCTCGTCTGCCCCGATCGGGCTTCCGGATGAGTCCACCGGCTCGTCTCACGATGAGTTCAACCTGTTGTTCAGAGCCCACGAAGCTGATGAGCTCTCGAGCGCAGCATCGGAGAGCGGGCTTGTCCAGTCGGACGCAGAAGCCTCAGCTGGGCTTCCCCCTTCAGGGACGATTGCCGAGTCACAGGCTGATGCAGAGTTGATGGACATGCTTTCCCGGGCGGCCGTGAGCGTCGGGCTAGAGTGGAACCCTCTGCTCTCCGCTGAACCTTCACGGCTTGATGACTGGTTCCTGGGCTCATGGCGCTGCTCAAAGCAGCCGCACCCCGCTCCAGTACCTTTCTTCCCAGAAGTGCACGAGGAGCTGACAAAATCGTGGGAGGCACCTTTTACTGCCCATCCCAATTTATCAGTTCCCCCTCTCTCACTACCCTCGATGACGGGGCTGCCAGGGGCTATACGGCGATTCCCCCGGTGGATAAGGCGCTCGCGGTGCACATATGCCCGCAGAGCACCGCCATCTGGCGCAGACGCCCAAAGCTCCCGTCCAAGCCCTGTAGGTTCACATTGTCCCTGACGGCCAAAGCCTACAGCGCTGCTGGACAAGCCGCCTCTGCCCTGCACGCCATGGCTCTCCTGCAGGTCCACCAAGCCAAGGCGCTAAAAGAACTG
The DNA here is from genome assembly GCF_019703515.2 of Myxocyprinus asiaticus. Taxonomy (NCBI): domain Eukaryota; kingdom Metazoa; phylum Chordata; class Actinopteri; order Cypriniformes; family Catostomidae; genus Myxocyprinus; species Myxocyprinus asiaticus. Next base: position 22,150,905 of record NC_059375.1, on the reverse strand, counting down.
CACGAGGGTAGTTCCGCCCCAGATCTGATGCAGGAACTGCGCTCGGCGTCTGACCTCGCTCTCCAAGCGACGAAGGTCACGGCGCGTTCTCTCAAGCGGACGATGTCCACATTAGTGGTCCAGGAGCTCCACCTTTGGCTCAACCTGGTCGAGATGGGTGAGGCCGACAAGACACGGTTCCTTGCTGCCCCTATCTCCCAGGCTGGCCTATTTGGCAACACCATCGAGGACTTTGCCCAGCAGTTCTCGACGGTGAAGCAGCAGACAGAGGATATCCGGCAAATCCTGCCCCGGCGCGGCTCAAGATCCCGCACCCCATCTGCTCGTTGCCAAGGGCATCCCCCTGCGGTGACTGCACCGGCTCCGCCGCAGCCCGCCCCTTCGCAGAAAGCAGGCGCCACCCATCTCACGGTCGGCCACCAAGAACCCATGAAGGTTGTCAAAGTGCCCCTGAGACGGGCAACCTAGGGTCGATGGAACCCACTGCACTGGAGCTGGTAGTAAGACCACTCCATCCTCCGGTGGAGGGCCGGGTGGAGAATCTTTTGTTGCCTTTTCATTTGATTTCGCCGCATGCCCAAGTGGCTGCGGTACCCAACAGTTCAGCAAAAGAACAGTTTCCTCCTTCCCTGGGTCACATACCCGGTGTGCACGGTCGTCATCACGACCACCGGCCACCTTTTTTCCTTGCAGGATTGGTGCTCCAGCAGCGGTCTCCCCGCCCCTGCACACCCAGCTGTGGCACACATCCGCCCCGATGTGATAGTCTCCACGGGTTGCGAGGAGAGGCCTCTTCCTCCCCAGTCCCAGGCTGTTCCGGGGGTGGTCACAAGGAGCCAGGTAAGTGCTTCGATGTCCCTAGACTCAGTACGGCCACGACATGGTGTGGCACCTCGAGCTCCACCCCGCCGCGAAGCCCCACCTACCGGTACGTCCGACGACATTGTCCCTTTGGTCCCACTCGTGCGGAACTTGGATGTGTGGCTTGCGCTTTCCAATCTGTCGCGATGTCTGGTCCAGACCGTCCGACTTGGCTATGCGATTCAATTCACCAGGCGTCCGCCCAAGTTCAGCGGTATCCACTTCACCTTGGTGAAGGACAAAAACGCTGCTACCTTGCACGCGGAGATCGCCACCCTCCTACGGAAGTGTGCGATAGGTTTTACAGCCCCTACTTCATCGTACCGAAAAAAGGCATTGGGTTGCAGCCAATCTTGGACCTGTGAGTACTGAACCGGGCTTTACACAGACTCCCGTTCAAGATGCTGACACAAAAATGCATTCTGGCGAGCGTCCGGCATCAAGATTGGTTCGCGGCAGTAGACCTGAAGGACATGTACTTTCACGTCTCGATTCTACCTCAGCACAGACCCTTCCTCCGGTTTGCATTTGAGGGTCAGGTGTATCAGTACAAGGTCCTCCCATTCGGCCTGTCTTCACAAAGATCGCAGAGGCAGATCTTGCCCTGTTAAGGGAGGTGGGCATTCACATTCTCAACTATCTCGACGATTGGCTAATCCTAGCTCACTCTAGGGACATGTTGTGTGCACACAGGGACTTGGTGCTCTCGCACCTCAGCCGATTAGGGCTTCGGGTCAACTGGGAAAAGAGCAAGCTCCTCCAAGTTCAGAGCATCTCTTTTCTTGGTTTGGAGTTGGACTCAGTCTCATTGACACCGTGCTTCACGAACGAGCATGCACAGTCGGTGCTGACCTGTTTGAAGGCATTCAAACAGAGAATAGCGGTTCCACTGAAATTCTTTCAGAGGCTCCTGGGGCATATGGCATCCTCAGCGATGGCCACCCCGCTCGGGTTGATGCATATGAGAATGCTTCAGCACTGGCTTCAGACTCTAGTCCCGAGATGGGCATGGCACCGTGGGACACATCGTGTGGCCATCACGCCGGTCTGTCACCGTCTCTTCAGCCCTTGGACCAACCTCTCATTTCTACGGGCTGGTGTTCCCTTAGAACAGGTCTCCAGGCATGCCGTGGTCACGACAGACGCCTCCAAAATGGGCTGGGGTGCTGTTTACAATGGGCACACAGCCGCCAGCTTATGAACAGGCCCGCAGCTGCGTTGGCACATCAACTGCCTCGAGTTGCTGGCAATTCTGCTCGCCCTGCAGAGGTTCCGGCCGTTGATCCAGGGCAAGCACGTGTTAGTTCAGACAGACAACACAGCAACGGTAGCATATATCAACCGCCAAGGCGGTCTGCGTTCTCGTTGTATGTCACAACTCGCCCGCCGTCTCCTCCTCTACAGACCTGTTCACCTCCCAAGAATCCTCCCATTGCCCGCTCTGGTACACCCTGACTGAGGCACCTCTCGGCATAGATGCGCTGGCACACAGCTGGCCCCCTGGCCTGCGCAAATACGCATTTCCCCCAGTCAGCCTACTTGCACAGACTCTGTGCAAGGTCAGGGAGGACGAGGAGCAGGTCATCCTGGTAGCATCCTACTGGCCCACCCAGACGTGGTTCTCGGACCTCACGCTCCTCGTGACAGACTCCTCCCTGGCGAATTCCCCTGAGGACCTTCTTTCTCAGGGACAGGGCACCATCTGGCACCCACGACCAGACCTCTGGAATCTCCATGTCTGGCCCCTGAATGGGATGCAGAAGACCTAAGCGGTCTACCACCCGTGGTGGTAGACACGATCACTCAGGCTAGGGCCCCCTCTACGAGGTGCCTGTATGCCTTTAAGTGGCATCTGTTCGCTAAATGGTGTTCTTCCCGGTGGGATGACCCCCAGAGATGCACAGTCAGATCAGTGCTTTCCTTCCTGCAGGAGAGGTTGGAAGGGTGGCTGTCCCCTTCCACCTTGAAGGTGTACGTTGCTGCAATAGCAGCACACCATGACACAGTGGACGGTAAGTCCTTAGGGAAGCACGACCTGAACATCAGGTTCCTGAGAGGCACCAGGAGGCTGAAACCCTCCAGACCGTGCCTCATTCCCTCATGGGACCTCTCTGTAGTTCTTCAGGGTCTACAGAGAGCCCCCTTTGAGCCTTTGCAGTCAGCCGAGCTTAAGGCACTCTCCTTGAAGACTGCCCTCCTGACTGTTCTTACATCCATCAAGAGGGTAGGAGACCTGCAGGTGTTCTCTGTCAGGGAAACGTGCCTGGAGTTCTGTCCGGGCTACTCTCATGTGATCTTGAGACCCCAACCGGGCTATGTGCCATAATTATGTTGTTTACAAAATATTTGGTTAAGGAAAAGAAGAAAACAAAATAACCCCGTACATATTTCAAATATAACCCAAACCAATGATCCAGTTACCAGTCACTACACACCTGTTAACAAATTTAAGGCTGAGGCTCAACCCACGTACCATTATTTTCAATCTATGTGTGTTTTACTCTACACATCGTAAATATGTAGTATTTTGTGCATGTTTCCTGTTATGTATTTTTGCCACTGTATCGTACTGTCTGTTCTTATGTTTTCACCCCCATTGTTCCCGTTTATGCATGTGCTTTTTTGCGCATCTCATGGATCTCCTTTAACTGTATGTGCTATCTGTAGCAATAATAATAATAAAAAAATTGCATTACTTCAAAGACACCACAATGATCCAAAGGTTTCTAAAGAGACTTGCCTTTCTTTTCCCACAGTGCCCATTAAGATACAGTAGGTTCGGTAGATTGCTGGGCAGCTGATGCTGAGCTTGCAATTTCCTTCCTGCCATTTATTAGAAAATACCCAAGTACTCAGCTCAGATGCCAGAATCATCCATCTTCATTTCTTTCAAGACCTTGTGCTGTAGTGACACACACAAGATACTCACAATATGGCACAGAGTCAGTCTGACAGACTAGGGTGAGTGTGCAGGGAACATGTTGGCAGCTGGAGATAAATCAAACACTGAGCATTAAACCATTTTATGATAAACCTTTTGCTCTGTTTGAACATGGGCAAGATGTTGACAGTGATCAGAATTTATGCAGGGGTTTTCAGGTGATCGAGGTAATGAAACCTGATGTTACACAGCTATTAGTATAGGCTAAATAATAACCATGTGCTGTATAGATGAGATGTGTGATAAGGTTAATGCAAGATAAAAGGATGGAAAACAGGCACACATATGCATTATACTCATGATTATACCTTATCCTTTATGATTCACACTCAAGCTGCCAACAAAATGATGGCAGAAGTTATACAATTTGTTAAGTTCGATCATTTGTCACAAGATTATGTGAGTTTAGCCCAAAGTCCTTTTAAGGCAAGCCAGTTCACTTGGTGGCCATCTTGGTAACACGTCAAGGCAGCTTCTTTTTTTTTTATTTATTTTTTTTATAGGTAACATGCATAAAAGTACAGCTCCTATCTACATAAATGGACCAAAATCTCCAAAACAGTTTGCCAAGATTTCAATAATATATATGTTCAAACAACATTTTACAACAATGGCAACATTGTGCTTCTTTTGCTCAAATCACACTTTAAAAAAATTATTTTTAAGCTGCTCCAATTAATTATGTGAATCCTAGAGCAGTGGTTCCCAACCGTTGCTTCACAGGTTCCAGAAAAGAGATAGATTTGATCCTGAGTCGCCCGCAAGAAAAAACCTCCCTAGGCCCCTTTTGTTCTTTAAACCCAAAACCACTGCAGTGACACTAGGAGTGCAGTTTGTCTGCAAATAGCAGTGTTGTATAAAGTATTAATTCGTATACATTTTTTGTGCAAATCTTCTGTAAATTTGCACTTTTGTTTGGTCATTGTTTCCACTCAGCTGTCATTTGCTGCTACTGTCAAGCAACTGTTTGATGTCAAACACAACAGCGCTTCACGCGTTCGCAGAGAGATTCACAGGCAGAAATTTGGACAATAGTTGCTGCAAGCCTCTTATAATTGACCAATTGGTGTGCGAGAAGGCGGGACTTACAAAGAGGGGTTAAAAGCAATGCAAATATGTGAGCACACAAAATGAAGTATTAGACCAGATGCACATCATAATGCAACTAAAGCCGAATCCCGGACATTTTTGCAAATTTAGGAATCCTGGCCGGATGCTTTTTTAAGGTTCGAAAAAGAGGACATGTCTGGGAAAAAGAGGACATATGGTCACCCTAACTTATTTGATTGGTGGTGTTCATCATTTACTCACCCTCATGCATCCCAGATGTGTATGACTTTTTTTCTTCTGCTTAACACAAATTAAAATTTTTAGAAGACTGTTTCAGCTCTGTAGGTCCATACAATGCAAGTGAATGGTGACCAGAACTTTGGAGCTCCAAAATGGGGATAAAGGCAACATTAAAGTAATCCATATGACTCTAGTGGTTTAATCAATTTCTTCTTAAGAGATCCAGTTGGTTTTGGGTGAGAACAGACCAAAATATATCTCCTTTTTCACTGTACATGTTGCCACTGCAGACTTCAGGCACGATCAACATTTCAAGCTCGATTACACTTCCTAGTGCTTGACGCATGTGCAGAGCATAAGATGGCACTATAGGAATTGCAATCGAGTTTGAAATCATGATCGCCAAGGAGACTGTTGTCAAGATGTTCAGTGAAAAAGAAGTAACATTTTGGTCTGTTCTCACCCAAAACCAACTGGATTGCTTCAGAAGACATTGATGAAGCCACTTGAGTCTTATGGATTACTTTAATGCACCCTAAATTTGCTTTTCGGAACTTCAAATGTCTGGCCACCATTCACTTACAATGAAAGTATCTACAGAACAGAAGTATTCTTCTAAAAAAAAACTGTGTGTGTGTGTTCTGCAAAACAAAGAAAGTCATACATATCTGGGATGGGATGAGGGTGAGAAAATGATGAGAGAATTACAATTTTTGAGTGAACTATCCCTTTAATGAAGCGTTCAAGTCACGTCAGAATGATCATATTTATGAGATTAGTGGACATGAACACCACCGCAAAGTCGTAAATCCAGTTAGATTGTCTTGGAGTGCCGATTTTCTGAGATGGGGGCATGTCAATTTAAGAAGCATGGCAATAATCAAGCAAATTGGTGACTGTACAGTTTAGATTTAACGTATTTGTTGTCCTTTTGCTGAAGAATAAAGCTTGCCAGACAATAAAACTCATTTAGCTTGTTTAAATAAGATGACAGGCTTGTGCAACAAAACAACATTTCCCATCAGTATACTGTATGTGGCCACACAAGACACACCTAATAAACAGTGTGTATGTAAATACATGTACATGTCATTGCATTGGTGCTGAAAAAGCTTCGTGCATTTTCAGAAAGTGAAAAAGTTAAAAAAATTGCAAAATGAAATTCAAAATCCTCGGGCTCTGGAGATATTAAAAGACACTTATGTGCTCAAGCTGAAAACTCTGACGGGCCTGCAGACCAGGGAATTGGTTTGAGTGGTGCGGTGGGAGAAATTCAGCATCAACTGTCCAACATATTTGTGATGCTGATGAAAGTTGTCGCTGACTTAGAAGATTTCGCTGTAATACGCGATCGATTACGGCAATGGAAACCAAATTCTCTGAGTTGGTTACAAGAGTGGCATCGGGGAGGGAATTATCTGATAATCCGCTGGTGACCAAAGTTGATTTGGAACACATTCTTGAAAAACTTGAAGATCTTGAGAATAGGAGCTGCAGGAATAACATCCGAATTGTTGGAATTCCTGAGCATGAGGAGGGCAGAGATATGGTGAAATTCCTAGACGAGCTCTTCCCGAGTCTGCTCGACATACAGGCCATAAGCTGGAAATCGAGTGAGCTCACAGAGTCCCGGCTCGCAGATCCACGGAGGGAGACAGGCTCCGATCAATTCTGGCCAAATTCCTGAGATCATCCGACAAAGATCTTGTGTTATGTGAGGCAAGGAGCAAAGGAAAGCTTTCTTGGAAGAATCACAACATTTTCTTGTTCCCAGACTTTGCGAATTTGACAAGAAAGAAACGTGATCGATTCAAGGAATTCAAGAAACTCTTACATTGGAAGATGTTCCCGGCCAAACTGAGTATAAATACTAAGAATGGCCGCAAAGTATTTTTATGCCCCAAGCAAGCACTGTCCTTTATAAAAACATTGGAGTGAGTAAGCCATTTGGTGTTTCTCATCTGAGTGGATTGACTCGCTGTACTTACTCTTGGCTGTCTGAGGAAGCTGGGCACCATTTTTGTTTATTTTTGTGTTGGTTCCACCTAGCAGCTGGAGTTTGTTTTGTGGAATAACACTGCATAAGAAACTTTTGCATTGACGGAAAATCGCTTTTACACTGAAGTTCCCGACCAGTGATAAGGATGACCGCAAAATATCTACATGCCTACAACAAGTGATGTCTTTTATAGAGTTGATGGACTGAGGAAATCATGGTGTGTTCCCTGCCAGTGATAAGGATGACCGCAAAATATCTACATGCCTACAAGCGATGTCTTTTATAGAGTTGATGGACTGAGGAAATCATGGTGTGTTTCTCTGTGTCAACTTGACTCGTAAAATATCACTTGACCATCCGAGGAACCGGGATGCCTGTTTTGTTTCTTTTTGTGCTGGTTCCGCCTAGAGGCTGGAGTTTGTTTTGTGGAAGAACATACCTTCGGGACAGCTGTGGATGAATCTGCTTGTTTTTTGTGCTTATGCCTTCTATTGGCTGGATTTTGTTTTACAAAGTATTTTCTGTTATGTAATTTTGCCTCACAAAATTTGTATAGAAACACCGGACTTGAGCAATCCGATGGCAAAGTTGTCACGGGGTCTCTAGTAGGCGTGCATGGACTCTTTGAGTTTAGAGGGATCGACGCCGGTTGGTGCTGACGTGCGCGTTGTTAATGAGCACGTTTTTCTTTTTTCTGTTTGTTTAGTTTGGGGGGGAAGTTTGGGGTATTATTGTTGCACTAATGCTGAAATGTGGTATTTATAATTTTGTTTTTGACACACAATTTATTTTTTCTATTATATCAAAATGTCAAATGTTAATATGAGTGGATTGTCTCTCTCCACATGGAATGTGAATGGGTTGGGACACCCTATAAAAAGAAGGAAGGTTATTTCTTTTCTTAAGCATAAGAAATATGATATTGTGTTTCTTCAAGAAACTCATCTTTCCCCATAGGAAGCTGGAAATTTTGGGAAGATATGGGGTGGACATATTTTCTTTAGTGCTGGCTCAAGTAAAAGCAGGGGAGTCATTATATTGATAAATAAACATCTACAATTTAAATTTCTCAAACAGATTAATGATAAATTAGGAAGAGTCATTATTGTTTTAGCTGAAAATCAGGGGCAAAGGTTGATTTTGGCTAATATTTATGCACCTAATGCTGATGATCAGGGCTTTTTTATAGATCTTGAAGGGATGTTGCAAGCAGCTGGCACCCCTCATGATTTAATATTGGGAGGAGACTTTAATCTATTGATGGACTCAGTCCTTGATCATAGTGAAGCAAAAGTGTGCAAGCCCCCTAGAGCAACACTGATGCTTCATAGGATGTGTAAAAATCTTGGTCTTACAGATATTTACAGACTTTTGAAACCATCTGGTAGGGACTACACATTTTTTTCATCAGTCCATAAGATTTATTCTAGAATAGATATTTTTATATATATATCTAAATCCCTCATTTCATCTGTTGTTGATTGCTCAGTTGGTAACATTTTAGTCTCAGATCACATCCGGTGAGTTTAGAGGTGTTGCCGCATATGGAGAAAAAGAAATTATATAGTTGGCGCTTTAATGTATCCCTTTTGCAAAATCCTGATTTCCAGCAAATATTAAAGGCTGAAATCAATGTCTATATGGAGACCAACTCGTCCTCAGTAAATTGACGACTGAGCAAAGAAATTGTCTTGATTCTGAGATAAGCTTGGAGGAGCTTGACGAGGTAATTAAGGCTCTGCCTTCTGGCAAGGCTCCGGGGTCAGATGGCTTTGCCACTGAATTTTTTAGATCTTATGCTACAGAACTGGCTCCACTTTTGTTAGAATTTTATACAGAATCATTAAAGAATGGAAAGCTTCCTCCAACCATGACACAAGCCCGGATCAGTCTGATTCTTAAAAAGGACAAAGATCCAAGCGAGGGTAAAAGTTACTGTCCAATTTCCCTGATCCAGTTAGATGTAAAAATGTTGTCAAAAATTCTGGCTAACCGATTAAGTAAAGTTATGACATCTCTTATACATATAGATCAGGTCGGGTTTATTCGGGACCGTGGCTCTTCCGATAACATCAGGCGTCTAATTAATATCATGTGGTCAGTGGCGAATGATTAGACTCCGGTCGCTGCCATCTCACTTGACGCTGAAAAGGCATTTGATATGGTAGAATGGGATTATCTTTTTTAAAGGGATATCCCTTAAAGGAATAGTTCACCCAAAAATGAAAATTTGCTGATAATTTACTCACCCTCAGGCCAACCAAGATGTATCTGAGTTTCTTTCTTCATCAAAACAGAATTTAAGACTTTTAGGATTTCATTTCAGGCCTCCTCCTCTAAACAATGCAAGTGAATGTCCTCCATTTTTTGACGGTCCAAAATGCATATTTAGGGTGCATCAAAATAATCCAAAAGAATCCAAAAGAGTCCAGTCGACAAATAAAGGTCTTATGAACCCAAAAAATTGATTATTTTTAGAAACAAAACAATACTTATATACGTTTTGTCTACAAATGTTAGCTTCTATACATCTCTGTGACGTGCACTCATGAGAAGGATGACGTAAGCTTGTTGGTAAGGTCATGCGTCACGTGGAGGAGTCAGGAAGCGTGTCATTGTTTACATTGTTTTTTTTTATTATTATTATTATTTGGAAATTATTTTTTATTTTATTTTATATTGTTTTGAAATTGTTTTGGACTGTTTTGGTTTGTGAACAGCACAAGTTTAGCAAATTTTCATTTTTGGGTGAACTATTCCTTTAATAAAAAGGTTTTCAAGCGATGTGGGCAGGTGGGCTTCATTACATATATCTATGAATGGAAAGGTTAATGTTATTAAAATTAATTGTCTTCCAAAATTCAACTACCTGCTACAATCTCTCCCTGTAGATGTCCCCCTCTCTTATTTCAAGCAATTTGATAGCATAGCGAAGTCCTTCATTTGGAATGGTAAACATCCCAGATTACATTCAATAAGTTGCATAGGCCAGTAGATAAAGGTGGGATAGGCCTACCCAAGATTTTGTTTTATTCTTATGCATTTGGTCTCAGACATTTGGCACATTGGTCACTTTCACCTGAGAGAGCCCCTCCCTGGTTTTGTATCGAAAAGAAAGTTCTTGCCCCTATTTTGCCACTGCAAAGCCTATCTATTAAACTAACTGGAGAAGTTAAGTCACACCCTGTTATCTCGCATTTGCACGCAGTATGGACAACAGTGTCCAGAGTGTTCAATTCAGACATTTATTTAAATGTTGCCTCGAGCATATGGTGGAACCCAAAATTACGTATTAATAAGTCCCCTTTCTGCTGGTCAGAGTGGATTGTGAGGGCAGTTAATACACTTGGTGACCTATATGAGAGTGGAGTGCTGAGATCTTTTAAAAATATGTTTCAACATTTTAGGATTTCCAGATCTCAGTTCTTTAGGTATTTACATCTGCGCCATCTGCTCCGTACTATTTTTGGGAGTAGCATACACCCCTCTAAAGCGGCAGATACTCTGGAAGTAGTAATTACTGCTTTTGGAAAAGGTCATGAGGCATCAGTGTATTACTCCCTGCTAATTCAGAGTCTGGGTGATGGAGCTTTAACTTCTCTCGAGAGTATGGGAGAAAGATTTAAACTTGGTATTGGAGAAGGGAGTGTGGGCTAAAATTCTAAAAAACATCAAGTCTGCATCTAGAGATGCAAGGGTGTGCCTTATGCAATTTAAGATTTTGCATCGATTCTATTGGACCCCCTCTAGATTGTATAGGCTTGGTCTTAAAGACACACCCACCTGTTGCCGATGCCAATCAGAAGATGGGGGTGTGTTAAGATCCAAGAGTTTTGGTTGAGGGTTCAGAGTTTCATATGTGAAGTGGTTGACACTCGGTTTTAATTTTGTCCCAGATTGTGTGTTTTGGGGGATGGGGCGGTCCTGCATGTTGGTGATAAATATATGGAGAGCTGGGTCCTGATCGGCGTGATGATTGGCAGGCGCTTAATCCTCAAGGGAGGGAGGTCATCTGGTGCGCCCTCGTTTCATGAGTGGTGCATCGAGTTGGGCAGGGTGGCGGCGTTTGAGGAGATGATGCATAGAAGGCTGGATAACATGGATATTTACATTTTTGGAGGGCTCTCGGGGAGGGGCAGCGGAGAGGGACTAGTGTTTATTATTATTATTATTATTTATTTATTTATTTATATATTCTTTATTTTTTATTTATGTCTAAATATTTTCTGTTTTATTGTCTATTTATGTTTCTTTGTCAGTTGACTTTTGACCACTGGAGTGCTTGTTTGTGTCGGGTGGGGGGGTTAATATTCGGGGAGGAAAAAAATAAATAAAAAGTTATGATTTCATGTGGTTTGATGTTGCATTTTCTGTTATGTCTATGTGATTTGCTGCATGGAATCAATAAAAATTGTTAATAACAAAAATTGCAAAATGAGCCCATTCTGTCCAACTAAAATCACTTGAACACTCATTACATTGAAATGACAACTTCTGAACTTGTAAATATGACATTTCAAGGAGGACTTGAACACAGTTTAAACCACGACATAATTGAAATTGTGTTAAACATATGTGGATTAGACATATGATTTAAAAAAAATAATTAAAAAAATAAAAAAATAAAATAAAAACAGTCCAAACAAATTTGTAATGGGTAAAGTCTCTGCTCAAAGGGGCAGTATGTAAGATTCAGAAACCTTTGTTATAAATGACACCTGTGGCTGTTAAGTGAACTGCAGCCAGCTACCTGTTGCTCGTGCTCATGCTCGTGCACACACTCCATAGGGATGCGAGCGAGCAAACATTGACCAAAACAATGACGTAACGTACAAAGAGACTGAACGTGATTCACCGACATCATGCTGACAGATGCATAATTAAAATTACACAGTTATGAACATTTTACTACAAACCTTGAGACTGTATATTATATTTGACTCTCCAGTGCTGGAACAGGGCTAAAACAAACTGTGGATATAGGTCTGGCTATGCGAGACTCTAGTTTGAAGTAATCACTTTTCTTTGCATGATACATTGACTTTTATACAATTTATACGATAGCCTATGTCGGCGTTAGCTAGCTAGCCAGCTTTATCAATAGCTATTAGCTAAATTTGGTGGATGATGACAGTAGCTGTTTATTAAATAGACTGTACATTATTAATATATGTTGACATGATTCAGTATTGATGTGATTCCATCACAACTGTCATTGTGATATATCGATGCGTTATTGTTTTATAACAATAGAATGTATATATTTTCTGTATAACCAAGTTACGTTACACTAATGAATGGGTCTTTTTGCATTATCTTGAACACTGTCTAGCATACATTTTATGTGTTATTGTAGTTTACCTTGCTGAATAATTACAGATTAACATTATGTCAGTTACTGTGAGTCAGCATACCTGAATTTTAGTATAAATAGATGATCGTTGAAATTATTTAAAAGTTACGAAGCAAGGTAGCTTGCAATTCATCAGCGTTAGCAGGCAAGATCAAGTTAGCTAAAATTACACAGAACAATCCTTAGGGTACTATATAACGTTACCTAGTGTTGCAGACAGTTGTCGCTGTTGAATAGCGGAAGAGAAGCACTGAGGCAAGGCTCTCAGGAGCGCGCATAAACGTCACATCCTTTGGATTTTCTCGGCAAAACTGACCCACTCCGGGAAGTCCGGGAAGGACTCATTTTTTAAGTTGCGTTACAAGGCGTTCACACACTGGCAAAAAAAAAAAAAAAAGGTGAATATTACATGAAAATTTTTACATACTGCACCTTTAAGGGAAAGGAGGAGGCGGGAACCGGCTGATCAGTTAACGTAAACTTTTAATGGTATAAAGAAACTGAAATATAACATAAAACACACAGACACGTGCGAATGCACAGCGGCTACGTGTGTCTCTCTCTCTCTCGAACTGGCGCCTCTGGCTCGTCTTTATCCCCATTAGGACAATTCTTTCAAAAGAATTGGGTCAAAATTGTAACATTGAAAGAGGGAGCTGAGTCATATTTAGTGACCAGAACAGTGACTGGGCTCTTTTCATTTGGGCCAATAAGCAACCACCCAGCAACCACCCAGAACACTCTGGCAATTGCATAGCAATGTGCTACAAACACAGTAAACAACTTAACAACCTGGCAACCATATACTGTAGCAATGCGCTAAAACAGACAGCAGATCATCTTGACAACTGCATAGAATGCCCCAGCAACCATCCAGAACACCCTAGTAAACACAAACTGTAGCATCAATGTGCTAAAAAGCAAAGAGAACACTTTAGCAACCACCCAGAGCATCCTAGTTTATAAAATAAATATTGTTGGACATTTTCATGAGCGCTGGTAATTATTCATACACATCACACCTTGGTTAAATGTAAAAGGTTTGATTGACTTTTATATGAACAGGTCTCCTGGAAAGGCAGGAGATTACTAACACACAACTTCATCATTATTTCACAGCTTTCATAATGTTTAAGCCTAAACGTATCAAATTAATTTGTCAAAAAACACATTTAAATTTATATGAGCAGTTTCTTGTCTTCCCAAGTGGAGACAGACGACGCAACACATATTATCTGGCGCACGCTTCACTTGTGATTTTGATTCAGATTTGTGATTTTCAAAATGAATCATTCAGAAGCCTTTTTGGATCGGTTCAAATGAATCAAATTTAAAAGACTTGACTCAGATGATTCTTTCACAAATCAGACATCACCATTGCCGATCTGCATGCATTGTTAGCTTGTTATTTTTTGTGGTGTTCAGTCGCAAAAGTAAAAAATGGTCTGGAGAAATTTATCGGAGTAAAAGTATTAATTTTCTCTTCAAAATGTAGTGAAGTAAAAGTCCAAAGAAATATTTATACTCAATTAAAGTACAAATATTGAAAAACAACTTAAGTACAGTAACATAGTATTTGTACTTCGTTTCTGTACACCTCTAACAAATAATGTGGCAGGTGGTATATACACCTAGTGCAAATAGTCATTCAGATTCTTTACCGTCAGTTGTTGATCAAATACAACAAAAAAGAAACATTTAATTCTAATAAAGAACCTGTGCAACTCCACTGTTGCTATGTGTTACACCGAAACAAAACTGCTGGTAGTCTTAAAGAGACAGTTCCATTTTATACATATGTATTTTGTCTACAGAAATGACCAACATGTTTGGTTTTGTGTCAGTGAAGGGTAACTTGAGCCTTACTGATAGTGCTGTGGGGACACTTAAGGCAAAAAAGGTTGGGAAACATTGTCTTAGAGCAAACAAACTCTAACAAAAAGGTGATTGAATAACTTCAATAAAAAGATGAGACTTCCATTCCTACAGCCACTGCATTAATGTTAGGATTTCTCCCCATTGTACTATCTCTGGTTTAGCCATTTCATTCCAAATGTCTTTGTATTTGTGTACCTGACTAATGGAGTGTTTAATGTGTGGCCATCTATTGATTGTACTTCATTCCAGGGACCTGACAATCAAAACAAAATTTTAAGAGGAATTTTCTTCCATGCCTTTTCTGATAATAATTTCACTTTGGTTATGTGTTCCACTTTCAAATGTGAAAGTAAAGTCATAAATTAAATTTCAAAGTATAACAAAAACAGATGTCAGATCCTTCAGTTAAACAACTAAAGCCCTTTGCTTTATCCGTTGAGGAAACACTTGACTTAAAAGAGGTACCATTATGTTTTTAAATACAGCAGTCCTCTTTTGAGAAAACAGCCCTCTGTGACAAACTTAAACCACACATGTGCTCTTCCAGGAAGTCTTGGACCTTGACTCTGCTGTATTGAGGACATCGTTGCTGTGGGAAACCTGGGGGCTAGCAAACCCTGGGGTAGAAGAACAGAAAAGTCCCTCCGCACAGCCATCGGCTGATAAATGACAGAGTCATTACAGTTCAATTATGCTTCATTTGATTCTTCCACCAGCACAACCACAGCTATCATTACACAGTCAATTGCACAGATGATGGCAGTAATATGAAATAAGTGCCAATGAAGAATATGAGCCCAGAGTCTGCTGGTCCTCTGGAAGCGCTTCTGAGCAAGAGCTCTGCCAAAAGCTATTTCTTTTTATTCTCTTCTTTTATCCATCTGTGTTTGCCCACGTTCACAAACAGCATGTTGTGTAATGTGTGTCTATGTTTAACGCTCTGTGGCACACATGGATATATAATAATGGAGACTGAAGTTATTTGATGCCTTTTGGCTTAAATGTGAATGAGTGTGAAGGAGTGACACATTCTTTACATAAAGAAGAAAAGTTGTAATGACCCTTAACGGACGTATTTAGCAACTACGGGTGCTTCCACCATTAATTATTCCACAAATATTATTGCATATTATAAAACAAATACATCTACCACATGAATTAAACAATAATAACAAGAGTGGCATTGCTTTTATACAACATTTCTAAAAAAATTAAAAAAATAAAATTATTGAAATAATTTATATAAGAGACACAATATGGCCAGTTACTTTATCCATTTCCGCTCTGCTAACAAAAAGAGTTCCAAATGAAGCCAAAACAGACTGACAGCCCATCTGAAATGACATTTACAAAGACAAGTGGAGTAATACAACTGGTGAAGCAGCCTAGTACTGTTAAACAAAATATCAGCACTTTTGGAACGCCAACTGTCCAATCAAATTAAATGACCGCAGCTTACTATTGAACAGTATACTGTATTTATGTATAGTATATAAGTTATTACAGTGGGGGGGCCTTGGTAGCTCAGTGGTAAAATACGCTAGCTACCACCCCTGGAGTTCGCTAGTTCAAATCCCAGGGTGTGCTGAGTGACTCCAGCCAGGCTTCCTAAGCAACCAAATTGGCCTGGTTGCTAGGGAGGGTAGAGTCACATGGGGTAACCTCCTCATGGTCGCTATAATGTGGTTCATTCTCGGTGGGGCGCGTGGTGAGTTGAGCGTGGATGCCACGGTGGATGGCGTGAAGCCTCCACACACACACTATGTCTCCATGGCAACGTACTCAACAAGCCACTTGATAAAACGTGCGGGTTGGTGGTCTCAGACGCGGAGGCAACTGGGATTTGTCCTCCGCCACCTGGATTGAGGCGAATCACTATGCGACCACGAGGACGTAAAAGCGCATTGGGAAATGGGCATTCCAAATCAGGGAGAAAAAGGGGAAAAATCCACAAAAAATAAAATAAAAAAAGTTATTACAGTGTACCCTTTTTAGTCATAAGTTTCAGCTGCAATAATACAGTGACTAATTTGGTTAATTTACCAACTGTGCAACCCGAGAAACCCTCCTTACTGCAACAGGATATGATTATTTTGAAATATGCAGCAAATAAAGATCAGCATACAGAACTACTGGCCCCTCACTGTATCATAATTAAGTACTGAACAATGCCACAGATAGAAATATATACAGTATATAGATAGACAGAAAGCAATATATTGTAGCTAGACTCTGGAAAAAAAAGTATCTCACACCAATGTTTGGTTTATTATTATGTTCCACACTCTACGCACAGTGCTGTCAACTGACTTAGTACAAGGCTTTTCATTAATATTGAAACAAAGAAGGTACCATTAAAGATTAAAACCTCTGCAAGGTATAAATACAGCTTTGTTTAATAATGCAGAAAACAAATGATTAAAGTGGCCCAAACATGTAAAAAACCAGGGTGCATGTAAAAAAAATAAAAAAAAATCTGAGTATGAGATGTATTCCTCTTATTGGGGGTGTTATGAACTCTTTTTGTTGTTGTTGTAGTCCTTTTATGAAATCATTGATAATAATGTTATAACATGATTTCTATTTTATTCACATTTACATTATCATTATTTTAATGATGATTATATTTATATTGTAGGATGTTCTAAAACAATTTTAAATAGATTTACACATGGTTAGAATAACATACAGTATATACATATCCATGACATTCTACATGTCATGCCAGGATGTGGGCAGCATGTGGGAATTTCTATCAAATGTTGGCATGTGGAGGAGGTGGTATTAAATGAAATTTTGCTAACACTTAAAAATAAGGTCCTATGGGGCGGGGGGCGTGATGCCATGCGAGAAGCAAAGGTGTGAAACACGCGCTTTGCGCACTTTGCTGTTATTTTTTTATTAATTTCATTTTATAACCGGTGAGATTTGATACACCCAGTTACATATTTGTTCTTTGAGGTAAACATGGCAAAGAAGTCAAAATCCTTTGGCTCTGGAGACATTAAAAGACACTTACATGCTCAAGATGAAACCTCTGGCGGCCCTGCGACCTGGGGACTCGATTTGGACGGCACGTCGGGAGATGAAATTCAGCATCAACTGTCCAACATCTCGGTGATGCTGACGAAGGTTGTTGCTGACTTGGAGGATCTCGCTGTAATACATTGATCAATTACAGCGATGGAAACTAAATTGTCTGAGTTGGTCACAAGAGTGACAGAAGTTGAGAAACTAATCAATTATTTGGAATCATCGGAAAGGGAATTATCCATTAATCCGCCTACGACCAAAATAGTCGTGGAAAAAGTCTTGGAAAAACTGGAAGATTTGGAAAATAGGAGCCGAAGGAATAACATACGAATTGTTGGAATTCCTGAGCATAAAGAAGGCAGAGATATGGTGAAATTCCTAGACGAGCTCTTCCTGAGTCTGCTCGACATAACAGGCCATAAACTGGAAATCGAGCGAGTTCACAGAGTCCCGGCTCACAGATCTGCTGAGGGAGACAGGCCCCGATCAATTCTAGCCAAATGTCTGAGATCATCCGATAAAGATCTCGTGTTGCGCGAGGCGAGGAGCAAAGGAAAGCTTTCTTGGAAGAATTACAATATTTTCTTGTACCCGGACTTTGCGAATGCGACGAGAGAAACGCGATCGGTTCAAGGAATGTAAGAAACTCTTACATCAACGGAAGATCGCTTTTGCACTAATGTTTCCAGCCAAACTGAGAATAGAAATGAAGGATGGTCGCAGGGTATTTACGTGTCCAAAGCAAGCTCTGTCTTTTATAAAAACAATGGGTGAGTAAGTCATTTGGGGTTTTTCATGTAGCTCCAGAGTGGATTAACTCGCTCTACTTACTCTGGCTGTCCGAGGAAGCTGGGCTTTTTGTTTCTTTTTTCTTTTGTTTTGTAGCATGACTCCTTCAAGAAACTTTTGCATGGACGGATGATCGCTTTTACACTGAAGTTCCCGGCCAGATTGAGAATGGATACTAAGAATGACTGAAAAATATCTTAATGCCTACACAAAGGATGTCTTTTATAAAGTTGACTGACTGAGTAAGTCATGGTGTATTTTTTTATGCAACCTCCGAGTGAATAATACATACTTGATCATTCGAGGAACCGGGATGCCAGTTTTTTTTTTATTTTTTTTTATTTTTTTTTTGTGCTGGTTCCGCCTAGTGGCTGGAGTTTGTTTTGTGGAATAACACTGCTTCAGTACAGTTATGGATGAATCTGTTCATTCTTTGTGCTTATGCCTCCTGTTGGCTGGAGTTTGTTTTTGTGGAGTATTTTCGCGGGACATTGGAATGATTACGTCATCTGCTGCACTCATAACAGCTGCTCACTGAACAATTGTTTGTCTGTCTGAGGAAACTGAATGGCTTTATATCAGCTGAGTTTGTTTTGTGGAGGAACACACATTCAAGACAGTTCTGTGAATGAATCGTCATGGTTACTTTCGTTACCTCCATTCCCTGATGGAGGGAACGAGATGTTGTGTCGATGTAATGACACTAGGGGTCACCCTTGGGAGCCCGAAACACCTCTGATCTTTTGAAAAAAGGCCAATGAGAATTGGCGAGTGGAATTTGCATGCCACTCCCACGGACATACGGGTATAAAAGGAGCTGGTATGCAACCACTCATTCAGGTTTTGTGCTGAGGAGCCGAGACAAGGTCCTGGCCATTTCAGCGGGTAGTTCAGCATTGTGGCAAGAGGGACACAACATCTCGTTCCCTCCATCAGGGAACGGAGGTTACGAAAGTAACCATGACGTTCCCTATCTGTCACTCACTTGACGTTGTGTCGATGTAGTGACACTGGGGGTCCCTATACAAAACGCCACAACTAGCTGAACTGTGTTACATGGACTAGCGGTGCGAGACGGGCAGACCTTTGTGTGCCTCATATCCAGCGCATCAGGCTGTCACATAACCTCCCCCAATGCTGCTATGAGCGTCGAACGGTCCTTCAGGAACAGGTCAACTGCCCAACAAATAGGGACAGGCTAGCCCAGCCGAGGCCTCTTTTCCCTCTTTTTTCTCCCCAAAAAGAGTGGAATTTTGTTAACGGACTGGGATCCATGAGTGTCCACGTTGGGGGGGTGTCACTCCCAAAGAGAAGACACCTCGGAGACCACACCCCGCCCAGAGAAGGGGGGGGTATTTTGAGTGGAAATACGTCACATGGTCTTTACCAAGCCTTGCCGGAAGTATGTCATGTGGAGAGGTCCCATGGTAGGTCCTACCCAAAGGGGGAGGAGTTTCTACAAAGCATAGTGACCGGGGGCAGAGGGGCCCCTGCCTAAGGAAGATGCAGTTTACCGACAGGTAAACGATTTGCGGAAAATATCACATGGGGTTGCCTTCGGGGGAACCAGCACATGCGGAGCACCTACCTCAGTACGGGGCCTCATTAGCGCACTTACTGAGCCAGCAGCGAGTTTCTCTGCAAACTCGACTGCTACAGGGCTAAGGAGGAAAGTTATCCAGGGATCACAGTCTGTGAACACTACTGGGAGTAGTGCACGTCTTCCCCTCAAGGGAGGGGAAAGGCGCTATGCGCAAGTGGTACACCCAGCCAGTTGTCCTGGAACTTACCTGCTCATACTCGGGACGAGACCGGCTCAACCCGGAGATTGTAGAACCTCGCAAAGGTGTTGGGTGTTGCCCAGGCCACTGCTATGCAGATGTCTGCCAAAGAGGCACCACTGGCTAGGGCCCGGGCCAGTGGGTCAAGGTAGGACCGAGACGTGGAAGTACGTGTCCTTCAGGTCTACCACCGCGAGCCAATCTAGATGTCGGACGCTCGCTAGAATGCATTTTTGCATCAGCATCTTGAACGGGAGTCTGTGCAAAGCCCAGTTCAATACTCGCAGGTCCAAGATTGGGCGCAACCCACCACCTTTCTTTGGTACGATGAAGTAAGGGCTGTAGAACCCTTTCCTCATCTCAGCTGGAGGGACAGGCTCTATCGCGCCCTTTCTCAGGAGGGCCGTGATCTCTGCATGCAAGGTAGCGGCATTCTTGCCTGTCATTGAGGTGAAACAGACGCAGCTGAACCTGGGCGGGCGCCTGGCGAACTGAATCACGTAGCCGAGTCAGACGGTCAGGGTCAGCTATCGCGACGGGTTTGAAAGCACGAGCCATGCATCCAACTCCGGGCGAGGGGGACCAAGGGGATAATCGTGTTGGACGTACCGGTGGGTGGGGCCTCACGGCAGGGCGGACATTGAAGCACTTACCTGGCTCCTGCCGCCCACCATGAGATTGGCCGAGGAGGGGGGAGGAGGAGTCTCGTCCCCGTGGTCCATCGGCACTAATCCCATGTGGGGGTATTCGTGCCACAGCTGGGCGCACAGGGGCGGGGGGGTCCACCGTCTCAGGAGCGCTTCGAAGCCTTCCTCGGATTCTTGGAGGCCGGCCGTGAGACGGGTGGTGTCTGCTTCCTGTGATGGGGTGCACGCTGGGGCCGGGCCATGGGGGCAGGCAGCGGCAGAGCCGGAGATGTTGCTGCAGGGAGACGCCCTTGGTAACGAGCAGACGGGGTGTGGGATCTTGACCCGCACCGGGGAAAGATGTGCTTTATAGCCTCCATCTGCTTCTTCACCATCAAGAACTGCTGGGCAAAGTCCTCGACGGTGTCGCTAAACAGGCCAACCTGGGAGATGGGGCATCAAGGAACCGTGCCTTGTCAGTCTCTCGCATCTCAACCAAGTTGAGCCAGAGGTGGAGCTCCTGGACCACGAAAGTGGACATCGCCTGCCCAAGAGACCGTGCTGTGACCTTCATCGCCCGGAGAGCGAGGTCGGTCGCCGAGCGCAGTTCCTGCATCAATCCTGGGTCAGAACTACCCTCATGCAGTTCTTTTAGCGCCTTGGCTTGGTGTACTTGCAGGAGAGCCATGGCGTGCAGGTCGGAGGCGGCTTGCCCAGCGGCACCATAGGCCTTAGCCATCAGAGACGACGTAAACCTACAGGCCTTGGACGGGAGCTTCGGGCGCCCGTGCCAGGTGGCAGCGCTCTGCGGACCTAAGTGCACCGTGAGCAACTTTTCCACCTGGGGGATCACTGAATACCCCCTGGCCGCTCCGCCATCAAGGGTAGCGAGAGCGGGGGAGCTGAAAGATCAGGACCGGGCAGTAAAAGGTGCCTCCCACGATCTTGTCAGCTCCTCATGCACTTCTGGGAAGAAAGGAACTGGAGCCCAGGAACCAATCATCGAGCCGCGAGGGTTCAGGGGAGAGCGTAGGGTTCCACTCTAGCCCGACGCTTGCAGCCGCCCGGGAAAGCATGTCCGTCATTTCCGCGTCAGCGAAAGAAGAAAGCCAAGTCGAAGCCTCAGCATCAGACCGGACAAGCCCGCTCTCCGATGCTGCGCTCAATAACTCATCATCTTCCGGGGTGCCGGACGAGATGTCGAACCCGCCCTGAGACGAGCCGGCGATCTCGCCTGAGAGCCCGATCGGGGCAAGCGAGCGTGCTGGGGAATGGGAGGTCCGTGGGGGGATACCCAGCAGAGGTGGTCCCATTGAGGTCCCCAAATCGCCCCCCAGTGTTAACCGGCACGGCCTCATACCAGTAGGTAGAAGGACCGAGGCGGGGAGCCGCTGGGGTGCCTTGCTTTCTTACGAATGCAAGACGTGACCGCAACATTGCCATGGTCATGTTCTTGCAATAAGGACATGATCCATCCACAAACGATGTCTCTGCGTGAGCAGCGCCCAGACACGTAAGACAGCGATCGTGGCATCAGAAGCGGAGAGATAGCGACCGCAACCAGGAATAACACACAAATGGAAAGGCATCTTTAAAAAGACATTCCGTGTGTGCCGCTCTTTTATGAATGGAAAATATACTCTTTTCAGAATATACTCTTTTTTTTTGCTCTGCCAAAGCGCCCAGTGGCGTTCTCTGCACTGCACAGGAACAGAGTGGGAGAAGCCGCTGAAATGTGCCGTCAAATCCAGCAGTCTTTAACGAGGTGAGTTCTTTTAAGAGGAATTGTATTCAGTGCACTGAATGCAACCGCTCGGCTCCGAAGAGAAAATCTGAATGAGTGGTTGCATACCAGCTCCTTTTATACCCGTATGTCCGGGAGTGTGGCATGCAAATTCCACTCGTCAATTCTCATTGGCCTTTTTTCAAAAGATCAGAGGTGTTTTGGACTCCCAAAAGTGACCCCTAGTGTCACTACATCGACACAACGTCAAGTGAGTGACAGATAGGGAACTACATGTTCTTTCTGTTTATTCTGCCTATTGGCTGGGGTCTGTTTTTACAAAGTATTTTCTGTTATGTAATTTTGCTTCACAAAATTTGTGCAGAAGCACCGGACTTGAGCATTCCGATGGCAAAGTTGTCACGGGGGCTCTCGCATGCACACCTTTTGAGTTTAGAGGGATTGACACCGGTTGGCGCTGTCGTGTGCGGTGTTAATGCGCACATTTTTCTTTTTCTGTTTGTTTTGTTCGGGGGAAGTTCGGGGTTTGATTGTTGCAATAATGTTTGAATGTGGTCTGTATAATCTTGTTTTTGACACACGATTTATTTTTTCTATTATATCAAAATGTAAAATGTTATTATGAGTAGGTTATCTCTCTCCACATGGAATGTGAATGGGTTGGGGCACCCCATAAAAAGAAGGAAAGTTATTTATTTTCTTAAGTGCACAAAAAATATGATATAGTGTTTCTTCAAGAAACGCATCTTTCTCCTCAGGAAGCTGAAAAAATTGGGAAGATATGGGGTGGACATGTTTTCTTTAGCGCTGGCTCAAGTAAGAGCAGAGGGGTCATTATACTGATAAATAAACATTTACAATTCAAATTTCTCAAACAGATTAAAGATAAAATAGGAAGAGTCATTATTGTTTTAGCAGAAATTCAGGGGCAAAGGTTGATTTTGGCTAATATTTACGCACCTAACGCTGATGATAAGGGCTTTTTTATAGATCTTGAAGAGATGTTGCAAGCCGCTGGCACCACTCATGATATAATATTGGGAGGAGACTTTAATCTATTGATGGACTCAGTCCTTGATCATAGTGAAGCAAAAGTGTGTAAGCCCCCTAGAGCAACAGTGACGCTTCACAGGTTGTGTAAAAATCTTGGTCTTGCAGATATCTGGAGACTTTTTAACCCATCTGGGAGGGACTATCCATTTTTTTCATCAGTCCATAAGATTTATTCAAGAATAGATTTTTTTTTATATCTAAGTCCCTCATATCATCTGTTGTCGATTGCTCAATTGGAAACATCTTATTCTCAGATCACACCCTGGTGAGTTTAGAGATGTTGCCACATACGGAGAAAAAGAAAACATACAGCTGGTGCTTTAATGTATCCCTTTTGCAAAATCCTGATTTCCAACAAATGTTAAAGGCTGAAATCAATGTTTATATGGAGACCAACTGGTCCTCAATATCCTCTGTGGGCGTGGCTTGGGAGGAACTTAAGGCGATTCTTAAGGGTCGGATCATACAGTATGCCTCATTCACCAAAATATCCAAAGCACGAGACCTCATGGAGTTGGAAGAGAATATTAAAAGTGCAGAGGCAGAGCTGAATTCGGGAGACAAAGCAGGGAAGCTTTTGGCTAGATATATAAAGCAGAGAGAGTCTTTTTCTACCATTCCCTCAGTGAAATCTGCTGGTGGTGAAATTTTTACCTCGGCCATTGATATTAATAATGCCTTTAAAGAGTTCTATCTTGATCTTTATAGTTCCACGTCTTCGTCTACTGATGAAGATATTAGGAACTTTGTGGAACCATTAGAACTCCCTAAATTGACAACTGAGCAAAAAAAAAATGATCTTGAATCTCAGATAACCTTGGAGGAGCTTGATGAGGTAATTAAGGCCCTGCCTACAGGCAAGTCTCTGGGGCCAGATGGCTGAAAAAAGAATTTTTTAGATCTTATACTACAGAACTGGCTCCACTTTTGTTAGAAGATTATACGGAAAAAAGCTTCCGCCAACCATGACACAAGCCTGGATCAGTCTGATTCGTAAAAAGGACAAAGATCCAAGCGAGTGTAAAAGTTACCGTCCAATTTCCCTGATCCAGCTAGAAGTAAAAATGTTGACAAAAATTCTGGCTAAATGATTAAGTAAAGTTATGACATCTCTTATACATATAGATCAGGTGGGGTTTATCCAGGGCCACAGCTCTTCTGACAACATTAGGCGTCTCATTAATATCATGTGGTCAGTGGTGAATGATCAGACTCCAGTCGCTGCCATCTCACTTGATGCCGAAAAGGCGTTTGATATGGTAGAATGGGATTATCTTTTTAAGATGTTGGAAATATACGGGTTCAGAAATACTTTTATTGGATGGATTAAGTTACTTTATAGACACCCTGTAGCGGCGGTACAAACAAATGGATTAATTTCAGATTATTTTACTCTGAATAGGGGCACCTGGCAGGGTTGCCCTCTTTCCCCATTATTGTTCTGTCCTGCCCTGGAACCGTTAACAGCCGTGATAGGAAAGGAGGATGATTTTCCAGGGGTGGTGGCAGGAGGTGTGGCGCATAAGCTTTTACTTTACGCAGATTATATTTTATTATTCATCTCTGACCCCACTAGATCTATGCCTTGCCTCCAAAGAATTATTAATTCCTTTTCTAAATTTTATGAATACAGAGTTAATTGGTCTAAATCCGAAGCTTTGGCTCTGACAGCGTACTGCCCAGTAACGGCTTTTCAACCGGGCGCCTTTCAATGGCCCAAACAGGGCATTAAGTATTTGGGCATTTTATTCCTAGCAAAATTATGTGATTTAGTCAGAGTTAATTTTGACCCTTTAATAAAAAGGTGTAGAGTCTAGGAGGGCGGGGCCAGGGTGGAATGACGCATGCCCGGTCCCCAATCAGGCTGATGGGGCGTGCGAGGAATAAAGGCGGCCGTGGACGACAGTTCAAGAGAGAGAGAATTACAGGCAGCTGCCCTGTGTGTGTCTATGTTTGTGTGTTTTTGTTTAAGTTTATTATTAAACTATTATTTATATTCTCAAGCCGGTTCTCGCCTCCTCCTTTCCCTCTAACCCCCTTACAAAAGGTTTTCGAGTGATGTGGGCAGGTGGGCTTCATTACATTTATCGATGATTGGAAAGGTTAATGTTATTAAAATTAATTGTATTCCAAAATTCAACTACCTACTACAATCTCTTCCTGTAGATGTCCCCCTCTCTTATTTCAAGCAATTTGATAGTATAGCGAAGTCCTTCATTTGGAACGGAAAGCGTCCCAGGTTACATTTCAACAAGTTACATAGACCGATTGACAAATGTGGGCTAGGCCTACCCAAGATTTTGTTTTATTATTATGCATTCGGTCTCAGACATTTAGCTCATTGGTCACTTCCACCTGAGAGAGCCCCTCCCTGGTTTGGAATTGAACAGAAAGTTATTGCCCCTATTTTACTATTACAAAGCCTTTCTATTAAACTAATTGGAGAAGTTAAGTCGCACCCCGTTATCTCGCATCTGCACGCGCTATGGTCAAAAGTGTCCAAAGTGTTCAATTCAGACATTTATTTAAATGTTGCCTCGAGCATATGGCTAAACCCAAAGTTGCATATTGGTGAGTCCCCTTTCTGCTGGTCGTAGTGGATTGTGAGGGGTGTTAATACACTCGTTGACCTATATAAGAGTGGTGGGTTGAGATCGTTTGAAAATTTGGTCCAACATTTCAGGATTCCTAGATCTCAGTTCTTCAGGTACTTACAGCTGCGCCACCTGCTCTGTACTATTTTTGGGAGTAGCATACACCCCCCTAAAAGGGCAGATACTCTAGAAGTGGTGATAACTGCTTTTGGAAAAGGTCATGAGGCATCAGTGTATTACTCCCTGTTAATTCAGAGTCTGAGGGATGGAGCTTCAACTTCTCTCAAGAGATTATGGGAGAGAGATTTAAATTTGGTACTGGAGGAGGGAGTGTGGGCTAAGATTCTAAAAAACATCAAGTCTGCATCTAGAGATTCAAGGGTGCGTCTGATGCAATTTAAGATTTTGAATCGATTAGATTGGACCCCCTCTAGATTGTATAGACTTGGTCTTAAAGACACACCCACCTATTGGTGATGCCAATCAGAAGATGGGGACATAACCCATGTTTTTTGGGGATGTGTTAAAATACAGGAATTCTATTTGGAGATTCAGGGAATTATGTGTGATGTGTTGGACACACGGTTTTCATTGTATTATACTTAAGTATTATTATTCTTGGGAATTTGTACTTTACTCGAGTCCAATTTAAACGAAATACTTGTACTTTTACTATTTGACAGTTTACTTGTATAGTACTTTTTACTCCTTACAATTTTATTTAAACTTTAAAAATACTCATTACATTTTTGTAGATCATTTTCTTTCATCTTACTTGACTGAAGCCGCCTTGACAAATGACAGATGACAGACCAGAGGTCAGCCATTTCAAATGGAGTCTCGCACGGAGGCTGTATGGAGTTCTGTCCATCTGCAGAGGCAGAATTCAAATCTAATTTGAGCTTTGAGATACACTGAAACATTTGTTCGATTACGTAGACTGAATGTGACCATCCGACTGAATGTGATGTATTCATTCAAAATTATGAACACAAAGTGAGAAACACTTATGGTTTTTGTCCTAAAGTTTATTCTAAACGCATGCTACTTTTACAGATTGGACAGTTATGAAATTATCATTCACGATGCAAATATACTGTATATATAAAAACAAAAGGCTTTTGTAATTAAATGTGTACATGCCATTTATTTCTACACTTGCCTTCATATTTAAATCATATCTATGAATTTCTACTCCCTATTTGCTGAATTATTGTTGTTGTTTTTGTTAGGTAATTATTAATTATAATAGAACTATAAAACCAGCAATGATAATAATGATTATAATGATAATAAAAATGATGGAATCTGAGTAATTAATAATTATGAATTCTATTGAATTCATCCATCTGCTCAACAGCAAGGTTTGGTAGCAAACCTCAGAAAACAACAAAACCAACAACATTACTAACTTTCCTCAAAGCTTGATTTGATTTTTTTTATCTTTCTCTATGTCTCAAGGGGCTGGGTGCTTTGACATCGCAATTCTTGAGTGCCTTCTCCCATGCAAGGAACACTGCGTGACTGTGGCAACATTTATGCAAAATAAAATTATGTGGTTCATTACACGTCTCAGGGCAGTTCCGAAGTGAAATGTTCACTGTGGGGCGCTAAAAGCGAGTGCAATGTTCTCCCGAACAGATTAGATTTTTAAGGTTAATGTTCTATCGAGATTTAAATCAACAAAACCTACCTCCCTGCCCTAAACCTTAAACCTAAACCTAACCGATAGTGTCAGAAAAAGCAAATGTGACACAAAAAACAAAATTTTTGAAGCAACCACATCATTTTGTGGTGCTTCTTTGACACTTTTGGCTCACGTGTCGACTCATGTGCTCTTCAGGACTTGTAACTCGGTCCTTTGTATCACATATGCAACATTATCAGTTGAGCTTCACTGCAATTTGATCACACTTAAACAAGCTTGTAAATGTAGTTGATTATGTAATTCAAATGTTAAAGTGAGTCATGTGCTATAGTAAAAGTGTTATACGTCATAAGATAGTATTTTGTGAGGAACAGGGCGAAAAGTGTTGTCGTTTTACTCGTGATTTGAGTGAAAGGGGATAAAAGTCAATGTTGTTTTAGCGCCTCTAGTGTTCATTTCACCAGGAAATTGATGTGTTACATACAACAGGCTACATAAAAATCATTTTGCAAAAATGTAGTTATTGTAACGAGTCTATGACCAGGTTGCAAATGCCAGTGGGGGTGAAATATGACAGTCGTCGGAGACAGTAAAAAGGCGACTTATAAAAACAATTGAATTTAACAACACAATCCTCTTTCACACAATCTCCTCTCTTGATTTCATTCTAGCTAGGAAAAAGTTACTTTTTACCCTTTTAATACTTAAGTACAATTTAATGTAAATAATTTTTTACTTTCACTCAAGTATGTTTTTGGCTAGAAACTTGGACTTTTAATTGAGTACTTTTTTCATTCAGTATCCATTCTTATCATTTCTGAGTACTTTTTACACCCCTGGCCGAATCACAGCCATGCTGATAGCTGGACATACAGCAATGTTGCTCATGTGATATTGCTTTATAAACATGTTAACATATGTATAACATACAACTTTTAATTTAAAAAATGTATTAGTATACACTGAAATTCACATTAACCAAGATTAATAATTGTTTTGAAAGTATTGTTCATTGTTGGTTCATCTAACTAAAGTAGTTAACTAATGTTAAAAAAAATACAACCTCATTGTAAATTGATCTAATGTTTATAGTTAAACATAATTTTAATTTACAAATATGTTTAATTGATGATTTTTGTTGGTCAATGAATAATTTTTGATTTTTGCACAAAAAAAATTGGTGGAAGTGAGTAAAAATAGTCACTGACCCTGCATTTAATTGCTTTATTTTGGAAGACAGATCCTGTTATTGTTTTTATTAATTTTTAAAGGTTTTTTCATCACTTAAGCAAAAAAAAATTCACATATTTTAAACAAACTTTTTAACCAGTATCACCAGACTAACAAATAAAAAGCTCATAGTTTAATTTTTGAGCCATTTGTTTTTCAGGTTATTGGAAAGAAATTGGTTGGGAAATGAATTTCTCTTTTGGTATTTGATAGAGAGAGTGAACTTTTCACACATTTCACACTGATTGTGTGTGAGTTTTATAATGCACATCTATAATAACCTGCCTGCCAGTGAATGAATTGGTTGCCATGGCAATTGGCATCTTTGTTGAGCTAATCCCTGCCCTCTGCTGAAAGCTTTGGTTTGTTGATTCAAAGCATATTCTATAAATAGTTATTAACACATCCACGGGTTTATATTTTTGGAAAATATGGACATATTTTTTACGCTTTCAAATGCGTAATTTATATGTAATACATTTATTATTTCGTACTCGGAGAACTAGAAACGTGGCATGCCGAATTGAATTATTCTGACGTAATGTCCCACTACACATTAGAAATATTTGGGTTTAGTTGCTTGTGTAAGTGTAGTGTTCTGTTGTACAAGAAGCAAGGGCAGTTTGATAAGCACTTTGTAGTGAGGAGAAATGACCCTCAGATCACCATCTTGGTGCTTGGTTAACCACATATCTCTTTATAAGACTCAAGTGCTTTGTCTTTATCCATGCTTCTCCACTTTGCAGTACTGATAACACTTTCCACAGGGGGATCTCAAGGACTTCAGTTTTACTGTAAAATTATAAAGTCACAGGAAGCTTATTTTGAAACAAAGATCACAAATGTTTAACTATTGTTCCCTACACTGTAAATAGTGGTAAGCTGCAATTGTACAGTATATATTGTAATAACTGCACTCTTGGAATGTCAGATTAGAGGACCGGTGCAACTGTTGTATAAATGTAATTCTATCAGCATCACACACTGTAAAAAAAATCCTGTTGTTTTTACAAAAAACAAAACAAAACTGGCAGCTGTGGTTGCCAGAATAATTATGGAAAAAATACAGTAAAAATGTAAACAACTTTACAGAACAACCTGTAAATTTAACAGTTTAAAACTGTAGTTTTTATGGTATATTTTACGGTGTAGTACCGTCGTTTATATTATTAAATGATAAACTTAATATATTAACCTTCTGAAACTGTAAAAATCTGCTTTTCACTTTATAATGTATTGTTAATCACCATAGTAATTACAGAAGGGCACATGATGACATGAAGTTCATCAATAGGAGCAATGATCAATAAGCATGTAGAGACAGTGCTCAGTGTCACTCACACAATCACTTAACACCATCAGTGTAGCACATGTGAAATTAAAGTTTATGCAATATACATTAACTAAACTCCATCAAATATAACACAGAACACCCCATAGTACATAACTGATATTAAAATTAAGAAGAAACATAACTATTCCCATGAAATATAATTAAATGTAATGGGTCACGCAGGGAATTCTGTGAACGCCCGGTTACTTTTTTACCGTAATTTTAACAATAATTTTCTGTAAAAAGTACATGTACTCTCTTGTTAAACATAATATACATTTTAACCATTAATTATACTTAATATACTTTTAACATCTAAAAAATGTAATTTTTTACAACATTTTACCGTAAAACTACATTTCAGTTAGGACAACTCTCGAGTAGATTTGACAGAATAGTTTATTGTGTAAATGTTATTGAGAGTAGGTTTGGTCTTGGCAGACTAGATCTGCTTACGCAAGCAGCAGCTGCTGGTGCTGCTGCTGCTTAACACACTGCATGATACACTGTACCCAATACACTGCTGCTGTTGATATGCAGCTGCTACTGACACAACAGATACCCCCCATAAGCAGATCTAGACAGGGGGAGCTGGGGAGGTGGAGGGAGAATACCATATACCACTGCTGTTGGACTGTAGTCGAAGCTGTAGAGGAGAGTGCCTGCTTATAAATGATTTGACAGAGGGTTAACAACTCTTGATTGTTTAGGGAAGAGGCGTGTCGGGAACCGGGCATATCAACCTGCACCGCATAGAGTTTCCTAACTGAACTAATAGGATATGTATTGTCTTTTTAAATATATGAAGAAAAAAAAAATACATATATTCTGCGGTAACTATTCGTTAACCAGTTTATGTTTTTTTACTGTAGCATTTTTACAGTCTTTTACCATTATGGACATTTTTTACAGTGCAGGAATATTAATAGGTTAGAATAAGGCCTAAAATTAGACATATCCTCTGATGCTTATAGGTCCTGTAGAGATATCTGTCTGTTGTCCAAATAAACATCTAATTACTGTCTCAGTGGCTATCCGAAAGCTTTTATTCATTTAATTACTAGTGCCCCCGTGATGTAAACCGCAGATGTATATTTATGCAACATGCTGAGTGAGCACTGTTGTGACTCCACACATGAGTACTGGTTAAGTAATGTTCAGGCGAGCTTTGACAGTCCTGATGTTTCGCAGGTTATAAACATGTGATGAGAACTGCACTTGTCAAAAGTCATGAAGTGTTTGACAGGTTGCTTCAAAGCTTATGCCCAAAGCTTGCTAACAGCAAGCCTGAGGCCGTATTGGCACAAAAAAAAAAAAAAAAAAAAAAAAAAAAAGATTTTCTTCATTAGAGAAGTGCGCATAGATTCCAGAGTGGTGGTAAACTTTTGATTCGTTTTTGGAATGTAAAGTAATAGGTTTATGATTTTAAAGGCTATATGTTACTTTCACCACAATAATTGCAATAAGAAAGGGATCCAAGAGGAGAACTACTCCGTGGACCAGCTGAGATAGTAATTTGTTACTTCAATAATTTTACTTGATATAAATCAGTAATACAAGTTTGTTCCAGTCCTCTAATCTGGGGTGTGTTTCCCGTACAACTACGTAACTCACTGATTAACAACCATAGTGCGATGCATTAGTGGAGAAATTAACAAGCTAGTCATGACTGCGTCTATGTCTATGTCGCACATCCATCATTCAACCCACATTGATTCAACAATATAATAATGATGTTACGCAGGGGGTGGAGTAATAACTTCTGTGGATATCAAGTTATAATAGCTCATTTACACAGTGCTGGTATTATATTATATTATATTATATTATATTATATTATATTATATTATATTATATTATATTATATTATAATTTGTATAATTGTTATAGTATAATTATAATCGTTATAATTAAATATTTTTCTTCCATTTCCGACATGTGGCAGGTTAAATGAGATATGTAATGGAGATATGGCAGTTCCTAAAGATCAGGAGCTGAAAAAAGGAGAATATACACCAGGAAAGTGTATGTACTTTTATCAGATTTTCAATTCTTATTTAATCTTTACATTACCATTAAAAAAATGATACTGTAAGGAGAACACATCAAAGCATACAAAATCAAAATGCAACTTATATGATTTGTAATAAACAATATTATAAGCACATACCTGTTCAATCATGCAAGCTCTGCTAAATATGCTTCAATAAACAATATCCATTAGAACTTTTAGTCCACACAGTGTGCACATTTAGAGGATATGATCATGTTTACTTCAGAAAACAAATAGCTTTCATATTTTCTGGTAAATTTTGCGATCGGAAAAGCATTCAACAGAGATAATTTTCAGAAAGCTCAGTGGCGCTATAGCATTAGTTTTAATGAGCATTTAGCTGTTAATACAAATTTTTTTTCATTTATTTAATTGTTCATTTTTCTTACTCCAATTTTAATATTTTTTAACTATCATTCAGTCTTCGTTCATTAACTCTTGTTCATTGTTTTATTGTTTCATTGTTTGCAAAAACTTTGAAATTACTAGTCTCTATACTTAGCTGATACCACTAATTTGCACAGTTACTATGTTAAGCCATTTTAAATAAAGCATCAGATTGTTTTATTATCTGCTATTCTGGGACAATTCTCAAGTTCATCAGTTAGACCAGCAGCACCAGCGAGACACCAGTAATGTACAGCTAACTAAAGCAGGCACAAGTGCATACCACAGTAATGTACAGTGAACGTGTTCAAAGTCTTGACAAAATTAAAGACTTCAGGATGCCATTTGCGAATGTTCGTTGCAACTACGAATTCGGAAAACACCAAATCATTGAACTATGATGGTAATGATGGAACTTGCGACCATAGTTGGCAAACGATGATTTGGGAAACGTAATTCTGACAAGTGCTTTCCAAGAGTGCTGATATTTCATATAACAGCAGTGGAACCTGTTTGGCACTGTTTGTATAATTCAACTTGTCAGTGTATTCTTGCTGACAGTCAGGGCGTTGCTTGGTGACATGCAACAGTTGATCCTGCTTTGCACTGTTGGGGAAGCTACATTAAAACTACCTTTCCAAGCTACAAGCTACTCATAACATTAAGTAGTTAAAATACACTCTTTTAAAAAAAGTAGTTAGCAACACTACAAGCTAATAAGCTAAAAGTAGTTATCTACACTGAAGTTATTTAAATCAGAAGACATTATTTAGTTCTCAATAATATCACCAGATAGTTATGGAAAATAACATGTTTTTACCACAGTAAACATAGTTTAACCATGATATCTGTAATAAATCCATAGTAACCACAAAATTAACCTTAGTTACTACAGTCATGGTTGCTAGAGGAAAACCATGATTACTATATAGATATACAGTATTACTGTAGTAAAACCATCATTAATTGTATCAAAACCATGGTTTCTGCCCAAAAAAAAAAAAAAAAAAAAAAAAAGTAGACAGTTACTACTGTCATGGTTACTACAATATTACTTAAGTCAAACCATGGTTCATTTTTGAATGGATTAAACAAGTAGAGTGAAAACATTCAATTGAACATAAATTTATAGTATTTTTTTTTTAAACTCCCTATTTTATTTATCTGAATTGAGATATACATGTAGTGATAACCAGCTGCAATTTACTAAATACTTCTCTTCAGAAGGTAAAGTCCCTTCAAGGCTGTGTGGGGCTCAAATGAATCAGTGAATCATTTATGTGAACAAGTTCATTAAAATGAACCGTATGAAAGAACCGACAAACTTGAATGAATTTAGTTCCCAACTCTAAATACAGGAATAATTTATTTAATCAGTTAATTTACATGAACTGTAAAGTAATTTTTATTTGTATAGCGCTTTCACAACACACATTGTTTCAAAGTAGCTTTAAAGAAAATTATGCTGTAGCAGAAAATTAAGCTGTGATGTCTGTAAGTCATCATTGTGCAGCTTGATGAAAACGTGATTGTAGATTATGCCTCAATATATATATATATATATATATATATATATATATATATATATATATATATATATATATATATATATATATAAACCTGATTTTTTTTTATATATATAACTTTTCAAATTTATTAAAAAGAAAAAACTGAAACATCACATTGACATAAGTATTCAGACCCTTAACTCAGTATTTAGTTGAAGTACCTTTAACAGCGATTACAGCCTCAAGTCTTTTTGGGTATGATGTGACAAGCTTTTCACACCTGGATTTGGGGATTTTCTGCCATTCTTCTCTGCAGATCCTCTTAAGCTCTGTCAGGTTTAATGGGGACCGTCTGTGAACAGCCAAGTCTCTCCATAGATGTTCGACAGAGTTCAAGTCCAGGCTCTGGCTGGGCCACTCAAGGACATTCACAGAGTTGTCCCTAAGCCACTCTTGCATTGTCTTGGCTGTGTGCTTAGGGTCATTGTCCTGTTGGAAGGTGAACCTTCAGCCCAGTCTGAGGTCCTGAGGGCTCTGGACCAGGTTTTCATTAAAGGTTTTCCCCACCTCTCTAGGGCTGGGGAGGTGGATGAGGGGAGGGGGAAATAAAGAGGAGAGGAGAGGGAAAAGGCAAGGTGGAGCGACAGTGAGAGAGAGAGAGAGGAGAGAGAGAAAAAAACTTGCTTGCCGGTTCCCAGACACGCCGTCACCTGGTCCTCGATCACTCCTCCACCATCTGGCGGATGACAGCCGCTCTTCTCCGGCCGGACTGGAGCCAGTCCTCCGACCCCTGGTGGATGGAACGCCCCTCCGTGTTTCGGTGGCCAGTAGGGAACTCTTCCGCCCCTGGCAGCAGCTCCACCGCTCCGTCCCCCGGCGGATGGCCGCGGCTGCTCCTTTGGGTGGATGGCAGTGGCGAGGACTCCACGACAGTGCATCCCTTCTCATTCCCGGGCTTCGGCACCAATGTAACAAGGTTAAAATGGGAAAGGAGGAGGTGGGAACCGGCTGAACAGTCAAAATAATATTCAATTTAAACAAAAAGACACACACAAATACACACACGGCAGCTGCGTGTGGCTCTCTCTCTCTCGAACTGCCGCGTTCCTCTGCACTTATCCCTCTCCTCGGCTGATTAGCCCAATTGGGGGCCGGGCGTGCGTAGTCACGGCCCAGCTCCGCTCTCCTCATCATCACAATATACAACAGTTAGTTCCGGTCCTCGAATCTGATTGGATGAGAGACGTTCCATGAGTACTGATGGTCTCACACCATCACTTGGAGGCTTCACTGTGTGTATCACTCCGCTTGTGTTCGTGCCGTTCTAAACTAAAGTATAAGAGCAGTGCAGATGTGTTTAGAGATACACTATATTGCCAGACGTATTCGCTCATCTGCCTTTAGATGCATATGAACTTAAGTGACATCCCATTCTTAATCCATAGGGTTTAATATGACGTCGGCCCACCCTTTGCAGCTATAACAGCTTCAACTCTTCTGGGACTCTCCACAAGGTTTAGGAGTGTGTTTATGGGAATTTTTGACCATTCTTCCAGAAGCGCATTTGTGAGGTCAGACACTGATGTTGGACGAGAAGGCCTGGCTCGCAGTCTTCGCTGTAATTCATCCCAAAGGTGCTCTATCGGGTTGTGGTCAGGACTCTGTGCAGGCCAGTCAAGTTCTTCCACACCAAACTCGCTCATCCATGTCTTTATGGACCTTGCTTTGTGCACTGGTGCGCAGTCATGTTGGAACAGGAAGGGGCCATCCCCAAACTGTTCCCACAAAGTTGGGAGCATGGAATTGTCCAAAATCTCTTGGTATGCTGAAGCATTCAGAGTTCCTTTCACTGGAACTAAGGGGCCAAGCCCAGCTCCTGAAAAACAACCCCACACCATAATCCCCCCTCCACCAAACTTCACAGTTGGCACAATGCAGTCAGACAAGTACCGTTCTCCTGGCAACCGCCAAACCCAGACTCGTCCATCAGATTGCCAGATGGAGAAGCGTGATTCGTCACTCCAGAGAACGCGTCTCCACTGCTCTAGAGTCCAGTGGCGGCGTGCTTTAAACCACTGCATCCGATGCTTTGCATTGCACTTGGTGATGTATGGCTTGGATGCAGCTGCTCGGCCATGGAAACCCATTCCATGAAGCTCTCTATGCACTGTTCTTGAGCTAATCTGAAGGCCACATGAACTTTGGAGGTCTGTAGCGATTGACTCTGCAGAAAGTTGGCAACCTCTGCGCACTATGCGCCTCAGCATCCGCTGACCCCGCTCTGTCATCGTGGCTGAGTTGCTGTCATTCCCAATCGCTTCCACTTTGTTATAATACCACTGACAGTTGACTGTGGAATATTTAGTAGCGAGGAAATTTCATGACTGGACTTGTTGCACAGGTGGCATCCTATCACAGTACCATGCTGGAATTCACTGAGCTCCTGAGAGCGGCCCATTCTTTCACAAATGTTTGTAGAAGCAGTCTGCATGCCTAGGTGCTTCATTTTATACACCTGTGGCCATGGAAGAGATTGGAACACCTGAATTCAATTATTTGGATGGGTGAGCGAATACTTTTGGCAATATAGTGTATGTCTCTTTACATTTAATTTTGTGACATTACATATTTTAGCCAGCAGGTGGAGGCAAAAGACCATTTTTGTGTGTAATATTAGCCAGTTGTGACTTGAAGTTAGTCAGCATTAAGACTTATCACAGATGAGAGACACAACAGACTGATTAATTACACAAACTCAAGGCGTTTACCTCTTTCCACTTTCCATATTGGAGAGGACAAAATGGTGGAGGAGATTGCGGTTTCTATAGTGAAAGACTCTTGTGCACCAGCTACAGCGAAATAGGACGCTTGGACGGCTATTTTTCCACTGAGAAACTATATATATATATATGTATATACACAGTGCATTCAGAAAGTATTCAGACCCCATCAATTGTTTTTCCACATTTTGTATTTACATATATATACATATATATGTTCTGTATGAATTAGTGCTATCAGTCGATTAAAATTTGTAATCATCATTAAACGCATAATTTTTTATAGTTAATAGTGAATAATCACAGATTTTGAAAGTGCTGAAATTTTACTCTATAAAGTATATACTTCTTTTCCTGTCAAAATGCAAAAATTTTCTTCTTAGGAAAGAAAACTGTAGAGCCGAGGAGGGTGGGGCCGGGCTGGAATGAGACTCACCCGGTCCCCAATCAGCCTGATGGGGCGCGAGGGATAAAGGCGGCCGGGGACGATAGTTCGAGAGAGAGAGAATTGCAGGCAGCTGTACTGTGTGTTTTTAGTTGTGTGTTTTGGTTGTGTTTTTTGGTTAATAATTTGTTATTTAAGTTGTCAAGCCGGTTCTCGCCTCCTCCTTTCCACTAAACCCCCTTACACTGTACAGCTGCCTGCAATTCTCTCTCTCTCGAACTGTCGTCCCCGGCCGCCTTTATCCCTCGCGCGCCCCATCAGGCTGATTGGGGACCGGGTGTGTCTCATTCCAGCCCGGCAACGCCCTCCTCGGCTCTACACTAACATAACAATATGTAGCAATAATGCTTTAACATTTTCCAAACAAAGCCTTCCACGGTATAAAGAGTATAAAATAGCACCAATTAAAGTAACATTAAACGTTTCACAAAGTCTAAGTCAATATTAATCAGCCTGCAGTCAGGGGCCTGGGTAGCTCAGTGAGTAATGACGCTGACTACCACCCCTGGAGTCACAAGTTCGAATCCAGGGTGTGCTGAGTGACTCCAGCCAGGTCTCCTAAGCAACCAAATTGGCCCAGTTGCTAGGAAGGGTGGAGTCACATGGGGTAACCTCCTCGAGGTTACTATAATGTGGTTCGCTCTCGGTGGGTCGCATGGTGAGTTGTGCGTGGATGCTGCAGAGAATAGCATGAAGCCTCCTCACACGCTATGCCTCCACGGTAACGCGGTCAACAAGCCACGTGATAAGATGCACAGGTTGACGGTCTCAGACGTGGAGGCAACTCCGCCATGAGGACTTAGCGCGCATTGGGAATTGGGCATTCCAGATTGGGGAGAAAAAGGGGAGAACATTTTTTTAAAAATCAGCCTGCTATCTGTGGCTATTGGCTTTGCTACAGTAATCTTGCAGCCGCAATCACAATTCGTGTCAGGTCATCAATGCCAGCATTATTTGTGTTTAGACCCCCAGTGAGTAATGTTGGTTTTTGGAGAAAAATAACCTTAGCGGAAACCAGGCTCTCCGTGGGGGCCAGTTCCCCTCTGGCTAAACAGCATAAATATAATGCCAATATAAGGCGGATTTGATTACTTTCTCGAACTGTCTAAAAGAACCGATTTACTTAAATGCGCTACACAAGAGAGAGAGAGGACAGTTATGGTGAGCGGATATTTTTACTCCCTCGGCTCCACTGCTGCGTTTGCAATAGAATGTGGCAAATGTAGCGTTTTTGATGCTACAGCATTACTGGTGGGACAACGCAGTTCATTACCGGAAAAATGTAACTATTCTGAAAATAGCTAAACTAGTGTCATGCGACTGAAAAATTTAGTTACGTTAGTTGCATTGCTATTTTTGGTTAACTAATCCCCAACACTTCTTTTGGGACTATTTTCATTGTCAGAGAAAAAATAAGCAAAATAACTGGCCATATTGTGTATACAATGTAAATTACTGTTAACACTGTCATACGAAGGCAAAACGCTGTACTGTTACTAGGCTAACACTGAAACTAAGAAAACTGGCTTCAACTTTATTCGGTTTTAGTGTGGATTTGGAAGTTGCTGCTGTTTTAACATTTACATTTTATATTTAGTCATTCAGCAGACACTTTTATCCAAAGCGACTTACAAATGAGGAACATAGTAAGCAATTTGTCATACAAAGTTCAACAACATCTACAGTGTTGTACTGCCAAGCTCTCAAGGTGGCTGGAGAAGTAAAGGTGCTAGTGCAGAAGAAAAGAGACAGTGAAGGATTTTTGTTGTTCTTTTTTTATTATTTATTTTTTATGTATTTTTTTTAAATAGTTTTTACACTCTGTTTTCTCTGAATCTGAGCATAACTGAGTTAATGATAACAATGTGTCATTTCCTGTAAGAGGAGAATAATCTAGCTTATAAAGATTTACCATAACACACTCTGAAACTCTAATTTGATTCTGCTTTTGTGCAAACACAAGTTTGTCTGTCATTCTATTTTAAGCCCCATATTAATGGGAAACTGAGCACTGTGACTACCATTTTCTGTGAAATTATCTCTCATTTCATCGCTGTGGAATTTTGTTGAAGATTAACAAAATCCTCCTCTGGTGAACCATACTTTACCAAAACAGTTATTAGAGCTTGAACCCAGGTCTCTTTGATGTTCTCCCCCTTCTTAAACACAGGAACAGAAAGCAATAAGCGACAATAATCTTGTTTTGCATCAAGTATCTGTGGTGAAATAATACAGTATCCTTCATGATCATTTCAGAGTAAATCCCTACTGATTTAATAGCTTTAAAATAAACTGTTTACACTGGCAACAAACATTCCAAACATTAAAAGTACACACATGCCTCAGCCTTACTCTTTTTAGTCAGGACACTCCACTCCCTACATACCCAGAGAATTATAAGGTCTAGTCAATAAATTGCAGCGTAAGCAGTAGTTGCAAGGCCTCAACATCCCATCTGGTTTTCACAACAGGGACACACAAAAACACACAACTAATGCCAAATATTATATTAATTACTGCTAATATATATAAAAATAAAAAATAAAATAAAATGAGACTTTTGCACAGATTCCCCTGAGTAAACCAACTTCCCCAAATTCCCCTAGTAGAGTCAACCAAGTAAACACAAACAATTTCATCCCTAGCTTGGTGCACCAATAAACAAAGTTATATAACCTTTAAATATGTTTCAATTAAGCAATAGTATGTTATAAAATTGGCATAACACATTTTCTGGGTTGTTGTCTTTGCAGCTTTTTATGAGCAGAAACTAGGCTTCAAATTGTGAAGGAAACTCTGACTGGCCATTTGTAGGGGCGTATGATTGAATGATCGACTCCCTCAGAGCAGGAGTCTCTCATATCAAACTGTGGGATTACTGGTGAGTTGATTGGTCCCTCTGAGATTTCCCATGGAGATGAAAAAGTGCTAAGAAACTCCTCAAATCCTTCTCTGTAAACCTACTAATATTGCTAAAGGATGGGGAATAGCCTCGAGCAAGATGATGAGGCTGTGGGAGTGTGAGTGGGTAGTACAAGCAAGCTTTCCGGCTTATTCACCCTTTCTCTTTATTTCCACGTTCTTTAGTTTTCGTTTCCTTCTCGTGCTAATCTGTGGGTGACAATTACATCCTGAATCTGCCTAATTATATTCGTTTATCATTTTCAAAGATATTTTGGAACAACACAGGCCCACAGACATTCACAGATCATAGCTATGTTTGTTTATATTATTAACACGCTTGACTTTAATCTTTTTATTTTGAGCATATTACTTTACTCAATTCATTTTAAAAGAAACCATGAAATTGAATTCACAATGCATATGACTTACAATGTGACATATTTCTAAGTAAAACAGGACAGGAAATAAAGGAAATATTCACTGGAACATCATGTAGGGTATTTTATTTTTTAATTCTAGGCTTTGATATAATTGATTCCCATTGGATACATTAGCAGAAATGAAAAGTCATTTTTGAATCGGAAAAAGAACAATTTGATAAAAGATAATGAAAACATACTTTTTTTATTTTGCTCAATGAAACCAGGGAGATTTATTAAGCAAGTAGTTTGAAAGTAGTTGATTATGATTTGATAGTGTTTTCAAAGTTTGTGTGTCTATTTGTTTAGATGTTAAAATACAATTCAGCATTTCTGTTACAGAACAATTCAGTATTTCAACTACAGTAAGCATTTCTTAGGTTGATTGCCCAATAAAACTGTAAACATTGAGGCTCTATGGGGCCGGCTCTGTTTATCCTGACCAGCTCGACTTTTGTTGAATCAATGGCTTACACTTGAGTTGGGACTGTCTGTTTGTCCAATTAATGGATGAGGGGGGAGTGTTCTTGAAACCTATTTGGAAACAATCATTATTTTTACAATTAACCCTTTTCACATATCCAGGTTTGGAACGTGGATGTAAATTATAGAAGGGTAAACTTCTATAGCGGTGAATGGAAGACCACAGCAAATATTGTTTGCTCTAACAGCAAAAGAAGAAATCCACTATTATGTTTTCACAACTTTCCAAAAGAGGAACTAAACTGTAACTCCCTTAACAGCGGTATTTGAAACCCCTTCGCAGTGGTCTTTTTTTAATTATCCACCGTAATACAACACAAAGAATAAGTATTATATTTACACTAAATTATTTAAAATGTGAAAATATTAAAAAACTTTGTGAGATTTACACTGCTAAAAAAGGCAGAAACTTATCATCACAGGCTGTGAAAAGGGTCCATTCTGTTTGGTTGAGGCTAGTGCCGCAGATTTTACACACTTTACCTTTAAAGTACCTATCATGATGGAGAAATGCTGTCTGTCTATTTCCCCTACATTACATGTATTTGCTTGTCCTATGTAAATCCTGCAGGGTACTGCATTATTACATAACATCTGTGCTGTATGTCTTGACAAGATTGATAGCAGGTCTAAATCAGGCTCTGGCGGGAGACTTTCATTTTGAACCTCTTGAAATGTGTTTATGCAAACTTTGCTCCCTGCTGCCTCACGTGCAGTTGCACTGCTGTGTAATGAAACCAAACACATAGCAGCCAAACAACCAGCTGCAAAGCTAGAACTAAATCCTCACTACCAATCTCAGTGTGGGATTGCCTGGCAAATTATTATGCTGGCCGTTAGTTATCCAATGATGGCTGTCAGCATAGTGATGGATGTGCTTTATTTACATTTGAGGGATGAAGAAAAATAGCATCAGGGTTTTATTTCAGGGCTGTGATTGAATGCTCCAGCAACCGTAACCTTGTCATTTGCGTATGGTATAAATGTCTATATTCACTCTTGATAAATCTGTAAGGGCCTGAAAGTTCCATTTGGAACATAATGACTTGCTTGATGTAAAATTCAACTCAATTGTTATAAATTTAGGAGTGCAATCATTATTTGACACTTTAATCAGGTTTTGGTGAGGTGGGGGGAGGGTGTTGGTGGTGCTCACCATTTGCATTCACACAGACACCACAGTTATATTAATGGTATAAAACATGATAATCTCAAAACATATCTACATTGTAGCCCTTCTTATTTGCAAAATCCGATGCACACTGGCTTGTGAAAGGCTTTGAAGAGCCAGTTTATTAGGAATGATGGAATGCAAAGCTTTACTATGGAACTGAATATAATCAATGGTGTTTGACTGAGGCTAATGGTTATTCGTAGCCAGACTGTCAATGTGTATTTAGAGGAAGTTCAGTCCCCTGCTGAGACAAATTCAGAGGCTATACTGAGAACTGGCTATGAGGAAGGGTGTTCTGTAGCTATTTGTTTTTCCTCTCTATACGTTGAGATTGTTGGAGCAATGCCTCACCAAACAGACAGGGTCACTTCCCTCTTTAAAATCTCAACTGTTCCTGAGACAACAAAGGGGTTAAATAGAGAGCAACTGGAGACTCCATAAGGCTCCTGCTTCTCAGATTTTCTCCTTAAGGCCTCTGTAATCTCACATGTGTCTCCTCTAGAGTTTCAGAAGTGGTCTCAACAATGTCTAAAACTGTGCTCAGACTTGCCAAGATATCAAAGTCTCCAATTAAAAATAGGAGATTTCAATATAAACTCTTTTTCCAAGATCAATATCTGGGCAGACTTTTACATTTTATTTTATAGCTCTATACTCCTATTGGATCTAAACAATTGTCTCATTTTTGTCCATTTTTATTCCTCCTAAAAAAAGTTAGGAGAAATATCTAAGACATAGTTGATACTTGAATGAAAGGTAACTGAAAACTCCATTAAGCCTCCTGAGCTATGAAAAAGCAACTTCTGAGCAATAGAAACTTCCTCTGGGTTTCCAATCATTTAGAGCACCTGAAAATGTGCGACATGGAGCCAAGAAAGCCACACAGTGAACACAAAGCCACCACATTTCAAA
The DNA here is from genome assembly GCF_019703515.2 of Myxocyprinus asiaticus. Classification (NCBI taxonomy): domain Eukaryota; kingdom Metazoa; phylum Chordata; class Actinopteri; order Cypriniformes; family Catostomidae; genus Myxocyprinus; species Myxocyprinus asiaticus. Next base: position 22,107,687 of record NC_059375.1, on the reverse strand, counting down.
CAAGTTAAGAAAGCTTTGCGGTGATTTCCAACAAAGCAGAAAACAGGAAAAGGAATTGTTTTGTGCTGAGAGGTTAACATAAAAGTTACACAATGAAAAATCACCAGCATGTTCTATCAATTTAAAAAAAAAAAAAATAATAATATTTTTATTTTTTTTATATGTTCAGCTCGCAGTTTAAGCCTTGATTAACTCTTTGGAATACAGACTTACTGTGGTCTGAAAATAGTACTTTCTCAACTCATAATAACTTGCCATTTCACTGCAGCAGAAGCAGCCATTGATAAGGCCCAGACTCAAAGCTTAGGTTGGGTCTTGACCAGGCTGACGCATTCTTCAATGTCACTTCAAAACAAATCGGATTGTTGTAAAAGTGGATTAAATTGAGGACCCAGAAATGATATATTTTCTATTGCGATTACTTTTCGAAATACTGCAGGTGACATTGGCAGGTAGGGCTGATTGTTTTGGACATAGCTTCCCACAAATTCTTAGTGAACTTTCTCACACTTCATGATACCCCCCCCCCCCAAAAAAGAAACAAGGGCTGTATTTAAGAGTGTATTTAACTGTTATACTTTAGTTTAGAAGCATAAACCCTTTAAGATCAAGTTTATCCAGCCTAAATAGCACCATATGGAAGAGTAAACAAAGTATAATGCACATGTATGCTGTGTGCCTCTTCAACCACTGGAAGAATGAAAAATGGAAGCTATAAGGAACAATAATGGCAAATGGCAGTTAAGGAAAATGTAGCAGTTAGGATTAGAGTGCTCAAAAACACTGTACAAGAAAAACAACTACAAAAGTAACTAATTTCTGTTTGTTTGGATGACAAATTGAACTTAACCAGGAAAAGTGCATGATTGCATGTGTCATTTGGGGTAAACAATGATTAAAGTCAGAGGCTTTAGACTTCAGGGTTGTTTTCAGTATCAAGGATCCCTGAAAAGTCTAATTCCATCTGTGGCTAACAAACAGCACAATGGTATTGAGTTCTACAACCACAAAAAGCTGCTTTAATATATCCTGGAGCAGAGGCGGACTGGTCATCAGGAGAACTGGGACTTTTCCCAGTGGGCTGGTCACGAAACGGTACCACAATATGCCAAAGTGGTCCACAATATGATGAATGGGCCCACGATAAGCTGGAAGGGGGCTGCGAAACGGTGCCATGATATTGCAGAAGGGGTCTGCAATATGCAGAACTGGACAGCAAAACACATTGCCACAACCCCCCCAACCCCACCACAAACCACCCCACACCCCCCGCCACTGACAAATTTTTTCCAGGGCCAGATTTTGTTCCCAGTCCACCCCTGTCCTGGAGGACAGTGGAGAACTGACAGGGTAGTGAAGGGATAGAGAGGGGAATGACATCGGGACATGATCTGGGGTGCATTTCCCAAAACCATCGTTAATCAGCTATGGTCGCAAGTTCCATCGTTACTAACATAGTTTAATGTTTTGGTGTTTCCCGCAACCATAGTTCAAATGAATATTTGCAAACAGCATCGCAAAGTACTGTGGTTGTAACTACAGCTCTAACTACCTGTGGTTAGAAGTGTAGTTTCTTGTTAGTTTGATGTGTGGACATCATTTAACTTTGCTAAGTCTTCTATATCTTTTATTCCATATATATCTTTCATTCTGTCAAGACTTTGACAATGTTTACATGCACTTCAGAAAATCGCTTTCTCCGTGGGTTTGCAGAAAGCGGTGATCTGAAATGTAATGTAAACACCAATGCAGCCATTTAACGGATTAAAAGAATGTTAAGAGAAAGCGTTTATAATCAGCAGCGTCTACATTAGGGACAAGTGGGGCTAAGCCCCGGCAGAGTTGGTGCTGTTGTGCAAATTGCATGGCATCATCATACAATTTTTTTTTTTTTTTAGAAATAATCTATTTTCCACAACATAAATGTGTGTTATGTCCATTATACAAAAACTGCTGCTGGTTGGATTAGTTAAAGTGCACCGTTCATCATTTCATTTCAGCATCCATTATAATAGCACATACAGTAGATATGCTTTTATGATTTATGATTTTTTGACTCCCCTTGTTTGAGTCCAGTGAAACCAATGAGTTCTAGTGTGAACCTTCAACCTGTCTACCTGCGCTTTATTATCATGCATTAACACACTAAAGTAATGATTGATGTATGCAGGCCTGAAATCAGATACATTCGACTCAAAATCCAAACACAAAAGAGATGCACAATACCTGGTGTATATGATGATGTGTCAGTTAATACGCATCTACTATGCATATTAACACCAGGGAATAAACAGGGCACATGCACAACGGAAAGAGTCAAAACTGATGCACTAAGTTAAAATGTTTTTCTTGTTTCTTTTTATCTGTCAAAATGACAGACAGGATTTGGAATTATTCGTCAATGTTTCGAAGAACGGTCAAATAATTGATTGTTAAGTGATTGCTTGTGCCCCACTCTAAATAATGACCCTTATAACAGACACTGTTTCTGTTGGAGATCACGGCTTATGTGTCCATGTTAATGCATACCGGTAAGTGTATATGCCTTATATGTTTTTGAAGAGTGCACATGTGCATTTGTACTCAAGTGCGTCGGGGGAACCCAGAGTCTGATGTAAAGGAAAACCCAACTATTGCAACACATTGTATCTGTCGCATACACACTGCACGCCGTTTTCGTGTCTTCAGCAGCTTTCTCGCAATAACAGCTTTCTGGAGTACATATAAATGAGCTTTTATAATTTAATACCCACAAAAATTATTACTCCACCCCCTGCATAACATCATTAACGACAGCTCTATATTGTTGAACCATTGTGGTTTGAACAATGGATCTGTGACATAGTTTCTACGGTTTCAGTAAACAGTTGTGACTAGCTAGTTAATTTCTACAACAATGCATCGTAATATGGTGGTTAAGCAGTAAGTTATGTCGTTGTATGGGAAACGCATCCCTGGTTGCACTGTGAATTTAGCAACAGTTGGTCGATAGTTCTTCAGCTTAAAATGGTCTTACTGAAATTACAGAATTTACCAAAAAGCACTGCTCCCAGTGGCCGAAGCTGGAAGTGTTGTTGAACATACAGTAAGGGCACGTGTGAACTTCAGTTTCCAGGTGAAACGTCCACAGAGTAGCCAAAACAAAACAAAAAAGAGTTATTTTAAGTTGTAAATTATGTAATACAGTCAACAGGAATGCATATTTTATTAACCTTACCCCCTAATCCAAACCCCAACCCTAAACATCAATGGAGTTAAAATGTAATCTTAGAGGAAACCTCAGAATCACGCTCATCATTGTTAATGATAAAAGGTAAATACATTAGAATTGATGCAAAGATGGGAGATGCCGCTTGTCAATAACTCAGCAGAATGGGATCCTTGTCAGAGTACCGGAACATTCGGTAGCAACATGTTGAGTTCCTGGGTGATCATGTTGGATTTGAACCCAGGTCTCTGTGAAGGTAGCATGCACCATGAGCAACGCACTAACAGAAGCTGTCTTCTTTTCAGAGAATGCTGTTTGACTCTCCACACAGAGCAATGCACTGAATGATCATTAATTGAAGCACAACGTATAGAAATTCATGTTCAAGCTCTGGTCACCGTCTGATGCTATAGGAATACCAGAGAGATACAGAATGAGAGGAAGAGTTGGTTAAAAAGGAGTGATATGAAGCTTGGGTGAAGCCAGATGGCAGAAGGGTTTGAGTTATTCATACAAAGACCCCTGGTCACCCTGCTCAAGGCAGTGGTGCCCTCAACAGGAGGGCCAGCTAGGTTACCTGAGGCAGTGTTTATTATTCAGTACCAGTGAGTCTGGCCTGGCCTACGCAATTCATCTTTCCACTCTGTCAAGAGAGGAAAACTTATATTGAGTCCCTGGTTACTTGATAAATGGCAGATGATCAGTTTCAATGTCATACCCACCCCCTCTGCTTCCCACCACTGCTCGCCGCACTCATCTCTCTCTCTCTCTCTCTCTCTCTCTCTCTCTCTCTCTCTCTCTCTCTCTCTCTCTCTATCTCTCTCTTACATACTCAACAGAGAGTATGTCCCATCCTCACTCATTAGAACTTATTTTGATTGGTTGACTTAACCACTCCCTCCGGGCTGTCATGACCACATAATCAGATCTGGCAATATTTCTCCAGCCTCACAAGGGAAGACAAGAGGAGAGGATTTGAATGGAAAATGTCAGAGTGTTTTAACTTCTGCTTGCTTTTTTTTTCTTTTATTTTTCAAAAGATTAGTAGTTTATATGAATACATACTCTCAGCTTCAATATCGGAGGTGCTTATACACAAAGGTATGGTATAGGTGTATAGGTTTATTGAAACAGATCTCTATATACAAAAGGGTTCCTTTGTAAACATAGGTATATGCTCAGGATTCAAAGTTTGCAGAGAAATTCATGATTTTCATGGGTGGCTCCAGATTTTGGATGGATGGATGGATGGATGGATGGATAGATGAATGGATGGATGGATCCAACTTGGAAAAGTAAACATTATAGAGTAGAGAAAAGTATTGCAATACATATGCAATTTAGGCTTCTAGTTTATCCATTAAAGATTCATTCAAGAGATACACTTTATAAAGTTCTGGTGTTAAAATTCACCAATGCTAAATGATAATTCACATTTTACAAATGATCTGACTAAAAGTATTACTTAGTAAAGTAATTATTTGTTTTCAATGGTAACATATTGCACATCAGTGCTCAGTGTGAGTTTAAGATAAGGAGCTAAAGCCTCAGCGAAAACGTGCATTCTTAACCACGTTCTGTAATGCCACGTCAGCAAAGCCATTTTTTTCCCACTGGGTCATTAATTACATGGGTCTTACAGGGAATATATGTCGTTGTAAAATGGCTTCCAGATAAGGTTCTCTATGATTTGGACCCTCAAAAATTGATGATTTTCTGAAATTAAAGCTAATGTGAATACACAAGGAGTGGAATCACACCACATTTACTGTACATCAAAACTACAGCAGTTGATTATTTTAGCATTTGGATAATAATTGGTATTAGCATATACAGTATATACCATCTCCCACACTATAGCAACACAGTTAACTTCTGATGTGTTTAGGTTACTTAAGATGTTAAATCATAAAGAGGTCACACTTTATATTAGGTGGCTTTAACTACTATGTACTAACATTAAATACATACAAAACTATGAATTTACTGTGTAACTACACGTTGTTCTGTAAAATGCCCACATTTGTTGCTACTGAGTTTGAGGTATGGGTAGGTTTAGGAGTAATGGTTAGGGTTAGGGTTAGTATTAGGGGTTAGAGTTAGTTTTTGGGGTAAGGGTTGGGTTAGGGGTAAAGTTAACAGTGAAACTACAAATGTAATTAATTCTCTATGAAAGTGCAAGTACTTTAAATGTAGTTACAATGCAACAACATGTATGTACATAATAAGTACATTGTCTAAAAATGTACATAGTAGTTAAGGCCACCTAATATAAAATGGGTCCTATAAAGAGTGAAGCTGAAATGTGTAAGATGTGTTTTTTTCTTTGCCAGATACATACAGTATATACGTGAGGGTTTGGATAGTCTCTTTTATCTGTGACTGCAGGCAGATTATTTGATATGTGAAACACACAGCAGACAGAGCTCCCTCTGTTCAGCTTTCACCTCACATCATTCTACAATACCAGCTAGAGCGAGACCGAGCTGCAGTAGCGGTTCTAGCTTGTATGGGGGGGGGGATTGTAAATGAGATGGCTTCATACACAAGTAACTTTGAACAACAGAGACATAACTACAGCGCAATTAACAACATATAGACACGCACACAAAGCACATGCACAACAATGCAGACTTGTTCTCAGAAATGCAATTTTGTTTTCACTAAAATTGTGCAGAAAGATTTTCATTGATTGAAAAAGGTTCTTATGTAATAAGAGAAGAACCAGGTGGAGCTTATGTGGTCTATAGGTATTGAAAAGATAAAAGATAGAGGAATACAAGGTGATATCATACCAGTGGGGGACTGCATTGAAAATACAGCAAAGCACAATGTTGTGTAGGAAACAAAGAAGCCTTTGCTATGCTATATCTGTTAAAAGTCAAACACATGCACAAAAATGCCTAAATGACCCCATGAAAAGTTTCTCATCATAGGTTACATCCAGGGGTTAAAAATGGCCGGGACTCGTGCTGAGTGACTCCAGCCAGGTCTCCTAAGCAACCAAACTGGCCCGGTTGCTAGGGAGGGTAGAGTCACATGGGGTAACCTCCTCGTGGTCACTATAATGTGGTTCATTCTCTGTGGGGCGCATGGTGAGTTGAGCATGGATGCCGCGGTGGATGGCGTGAAGCCTCCACACGCGCTATGTCTCCGTGGCAATGCGCTCAACAAGCCACATGATAAGATGCGCGGGTTGATGGTCTCAGATGCGGAAGCAGATGGGATTCATCCTCCGCCACCCAGATTGAGGCGAATCACTACGCGACCACGAGGACTTAAAAGTACATTGGGAATTGGGCATTCCAAATTGGGAGAAAAAAAATAAAAAAATAAAAATACAAATAAATGGCCGGGACTATCTGGAATGTTTTTCCGCCACCTTTCATTTTTAAAATATATTGTCAATTTATTTTCCAACCCCTTGCATTTTCTACAGTATATGCTTCAGTCCAGTTTTTGCTTGATCCAAAACACACATGCTGTTGTTTTTTTAGCAAGTAAAAATTTTTTTCTGCATATAGCATTCACCGTCAGTGGATCGTACATTAATGTCATACAAGTTTGGAACGACATGAGGGTAAGCAAATAACTAAAGTAAGTAAAAAACAAATGTTTCAGTGTATTTAATTTTTTATTGATCATTTGTGTATTATATATTTGCTAATTTGTTTCCTAGAAATTATATGCATCACAAATGGGTGAGTAATTATGCTTTTTGGGCGGTCGGGGGAAAGTCATGTCATATCTTGCCTAGGGCACCAGAATTACCACCAGATTTTAGGGTTCCCTCAGCTCTAAAATCCCAGTTTTACATCCATTTGTGCATGTTGTGAATGATTAGTTTTCTATTCAAATACATTACTTATAAACAAATCTCCCCTGGTTTTCTACAATTTTATTGTGTTGCATTTAAGAACAATTATTTATATAAGCAATTTCCATTGTTGCAGTGAACATGACACTGGAATTTTTGTCCATTCTACAAGCTGCATCAACTTGGACCATTTTCAGCTAAATTTTTGGTCATTCCACAAATTATTTTTATTTTATTTATTTTTTGAAAGATGAATTGTTTACTAAATGGAAGAGGCTATTAAAAGAATGCAACATAGATCTTTTTGCACAAAGATACATACATTTTTGTAAGAGATCCATACTGCAAAGAACTTCCCAAAACTTGCATTTTCGTCTCCCTATGGCACAGAATATTCCCCCAAATACCTGAATCTCTCAAATGCATCTAGATGAACTCTAGCCGAGTTGTTATATAATTTTTCTCAACAAAAGCCTTTTTTTTTTTTTTTTTTTTTTTTTTTTTTTTTTTTTTGCCACCCTTGCATATGGGCTAGATTTATGGAACTGGTGAGCTATTGTTGTCGCATGCACAGTTTCTCCCATCTCGGTTAAGGAGGACTGTAACTCTTTTTCCGCTGCCTCGGGCCTCTTGGTGGCCACCCTTACTATGCTTTTCTTGGACACTCAGATTTGATGGATGAACACATTTTGTTCCACATTTTCTCCATTTTTAATGAAGGACTTTGCAGTGCTTCAAGGTATATTCAATACTTTCAAAAAGTTTCTTTTATATCTTTGCTTTCCAATTTCCTTGGAAATGCACTAAGTGGGGATGCTGCCAGAGAACACTGTATTTATTCTGAAACAAATGTAAACACATTTGCTGAATGCTGTTTGTTGAAATCTTCTAAATCTTCAACATGGTTTCATGCTGTAAAAATAAAATGGGAAAATCCCAAGGGGGATTTAACACTTAGCCACCCTTATTGGCTTAATATGACTATAGACCATTTGAAAAATTTCAACTTTATTTACATGCCAGATTGTTCAAATATAACTGCAGGACACACTTCCTATCCTTTATTTTAACAGCTACATTTTGATAGCTTTTACTTCTGAAAATCAAATTGTTTTATTCACATCTGATTATGTCAGTCCCCAAGAGGAAATGTGCTAAATAACCCTACAAAACGTTTTTTTAATGAAAATGTAAAAATGGAGGTTTGTTTGAGGGTTAGGATTGGGGTTAGGAGTAGGTTTTGGGGATAAAAACATTATTAGAAGAAAAACAATAGAAGTCAATGGAAAGTCCCCACAAAGATAAACGAACAAGTATGTGTATGTTGGGTTTTTGGATTTTTCTGGACAATGATTTGGGCCATGTGACAGGTTACATGACTGGCACACCATCCATTCATTTTGAGCCCTGTCTGTCATGCCTTGGGCTTGCACATAGCCTTTCCCTGTCAATTCTGAAACCGTGCTGTATCACAGCTCAGCAGCTCTGTGCCTCATTACACAAGCTTGATGCCACAATTTGGACTGAACTGACAACAGGTGAGAAGGCTTTGCAAGTCCTTTAACTTCTGTAATAAGACAGCGGTTGGAGTCTTGTGTGCATACCACACAAATTGTGCTCAGCACGGGAGATTCAACTCGCAATAGGGCACAACAGTGCCCGCCCATTTTTCAGCCGTCTGGGTTCTGGAAATATTTTTCCCATTAATTTTTTGCATCGGCTTTTCATAAAATCCTTCATAAAAGAGTTGTAATCCATGAACCAAACCAACTAGCTGAGAGGTGAAGTACAACATTACAAACTTTGTTTTGAAGCAAAAAATATTTGAAAATCTGACAAAAAGACAAAGGAATTTTACCAGGAAGCATATATACCATTTTACCAGGAAGCTTTCAATGGAAGCATATACCATCGCAGAACAACCTCTGAGGTCTGTCTTTAAAGGTTTATAAGTTATTGTTGAAAATCAGTTAGTCTATGGAAAAAAATTAAGGGGATTTTTACCTCAGGAACCAGACTGTTGTGCTCTATTAGGAACAAGAGACTGTGACATTAGCATGTTGCTAAGCTAACGATGTGATCCACTAATAAGCATCAAAATTCACAGCACATAAACACATATCAGGTAACTTTACTAAATGGTTGATTATTTCAAACACAACCTATATGTGTGAGATCAGCAATATCCACAACATAACATTACAACTTACATCTCCACAGACGTGAAGCGAATGAACAGATGAACTTGAACTAAGAGACTATTTAGCAGAGATAGGACACTTCTATTAAAATAAATGGGAGAAATTGGAACAGTCAACGGATGTAAAAAGGAAATCTCACCTTACAGGTAAAAGAGCCAATCACCTTTTAGATACAAACATTGCCTGTCAATCAACTCGAGAATGTGCATGCGCATTAGCTATACAAGCCGGGAAAATAGCGTTTCATAGCGTAAATTTTATGATACCAGTGTTGTCAAATTTTACTGCTGATTTGAAGTATGTTCTTTAATTGTAATCTTGACCAACCATTTTGGAGATTTTGGTCTTTCCCCATTCAAGTAGATAGGAGCTGCTCTTGCATGCTGCTTGTTTACATAGAAAAATGTGTGAGTGTTCCAAAGATGCCGCCAGTGAACTGACTTTAGAAAGACTTTGGTGCTAGTCAGAATGCATAATTGCGTTGTGAATACACTGTTTCCTTACAAACGTGCTACATGCAACACAATATACTAATATACTGTCTAAAATGAGGAATTCACAACAGAATAATTTCTAAAAAAGTAGCTAATACTTCAGTATATTCCTTGCATGCTTTTATTTCAGGAGCTCATGTTTTCAGGACACTTTCCTCATGTTGTTTATTCTAAACATGATTGATACATGTTTAAATAATTGTAAGTCATTTATACATTTTTCAAAATATCTGAATATTTGATTAAAAGTTTGGTCTGTTGCAGTTAGAGGCATGTTTATCTCATTTTGCACATTATTGTCAACTAAAATCAGTCATTTTTGATTGCTAAAATTATAAGTTATTTTTGTCAGAGTAAAACGGACTAAAATGTATGAATATGACATGATGTGCTCATTGCAATGCATTCAAGGATTGCCTTCTTTACAAAGTAATGGACCAGGCATAGCCAGTTAGTAATACTTCACTGACTTTTGCCCATCCCTTGTACAAACACCAGCATCATTGTCCATAGTAGGAGGATGCTGAATCTCATTAGAGCTGAGAAAATGCAGCAATGTATTAATAATATCACAGAGGGAAATCCATTTGACTTGCTTGTCCTCTGCTATGTTTCGAAACTCAGTTTACGGCAAGGTTTCAAACATGTAACAAATGCAGTGTTGTGGGTTAGGGGGCAATGATGTGTATATAATAGGCTCTATATGTCTAAGAGTGAAGTCAAACTCAGGGTTGATATGACATTGTCTTGCTCATTAGCCATGTGTATGATGGGTGACAGGATTATTCTGTCTGCCTCATTCTTGTTCCCTGTCCTCTTAGTGACATGCTGTAACACCAACACCATGCTTTATTCTCTTTTTTCTTCTATGCCCACTCTCACCCTGTAAGCTATAACTTTGCACCCTGACAGATTTGTATTTGGTGCTCAACCACCTTCACCTATTTTGACTAGATCTGAAATAATAATTCCACTAACCTCCACACATGACCAACCAAATGTACTATAAAGAAATTGTTATAGACATTGGAAAAATACACTTTTTAAAGGGATTAGACCTAACTCAGGATTCATCTGTATTAAATGACAAAATTTTGTGTTCAGTTCAACTGATGTTGTTTTGTTGTCTTGTATACAGTTTATAACTGTTAGATATAACTCTAATCTGATGAGTTTATAACTCTAATCTGATGAGTGGCATGTGCTAATATTAAGTATAACAGTACTGGGATACTTGCCTGTTTGTATTACTCTGCTTCTCTGTATTTTTAGTGCTTTAGACAAGCTTGGCGAAAAATGGAATGGTTGATTCTGCCTTGGCTCCATTAGAAAATGTTTTTGTATTCAGCCGTGCTGATTTTTAGTGTAACATCACAATTATGATTATATTGCTTCATTTTTAAATAAAAATGGTCAAAATGGTACATAGTGCACATAGCCCTCAACCAGATTTAGGTTTCAGTCATCAGTTCATCTTAGTCATCATTCATTCCATTTTCAGTCATCAAAATCATCTTGATGGAATGATGCTTTTGTCAGAAAGGTAGGAGGAAATAAACAAAGATGGAAATAAGATCACAAGAAGTGGTGAGTTAATGAAAACGATAGACACTAATAGCATCAAGAGTGCACAAATCAAAGAATAAAGACATTCTTGTTTGAAAAATTATTATGTACTATTGTAGCATTATTTTGTTTCTCGTGTTTTTGTCCTTGGTAATTATTTATAAGCAGACCAGCAGTTTTTTTTTACAAGACATAACTGTCAATAACTTAAGATAAATAAATACAAATTAAAAAATCTAAATAGTGCTTTGAACTCCTCAATGTTAAAATAAATAAAACAATTACACTTTTCAGAGTAACAACCAGCAGAGACATGAGCTTATAAGAAGGTTGTAGGCGGCCTGAGCTGACAATCTTTTTGAAATAGGTTTGTGCACAGATTCTGGCTGTGGAGGACACTTCAAAAAGTCAGTTCCTCTGAATTGCTCTAATCACTGACTGCCAGACATCAGACAGGTAATGCCACCAGAAGAGAAAGACTAGATGCAGAGAAGTCTACAGGGGCTTCTCCCCCTCATGCACCGCTGGAGTGCAGAGAACGCCCCTGGGCGCTTCGACAGTCTAAAAGAGTATATGTTCTTGCGATAAAAGAGTATATTTTCCCTACTAAAAGAGTGGCACTGACGGAGAGCATGTTTATTCTGTGTTTATTTCCTGGTTGCGGTCGTTACCTCTCCGCTTCCGATGGCCACGATCACTGTCTTACGTGCTTGGGCGCTGCCCACGTGGAGACAGCTTTCATGGACGGGTCATGTTCTCACTGCGAGAACATGACCGTGGCAACGTTGCGGTCGCAGCTTTCCGTCATTAGAGGGAAAGCCACCCCAGCGGCTCCCCACCTCGGTCCTTCTACCTACAGGTTTGAGGCTGTGCCGGTTAGCACTGGGGATGATTTGGGGACCCCAATGGGAGCTGCTCCACCGGGTAACTCCCCATGGACCTCTCATTCCCCAGTACGCTCGTTTGCCCCGGTCGAGTTCTGGGATGAGACCGCCGGCTCATCTCAGGGTGAGTTTGCGATCTCATTCAGTGCTTGCGAAGTGGATGAGCTCTCGATTGCAGCATTGGAGAGCAGGCTGGTCCAGTCTGATGCTGAGGACTCGACTGGGCTCCCACCTTCGGGTGTGGTCGCCCAGTCGCAGACTGACACGGAGCTGGCGGCCATGCTTGCCCAGGTGGCTGCAAGCGTTGGGCTGGAGTGGAACCCTCCACTTCCCCCTGAACTCTCGCGGCTTGACGATTGGTTCAAGGGCTTGGAGCGCCACTCACGGCCACACCCCGCCATGGTCCCTTTCTTCCAAGAGGTGCATGAGGATCTCACGAGGTTGTGGCGGGCACCTTTCACTGCCCGGACCCGGTCTCTGAGCTCCTCCGCTCTCACTACCCTCAATGATGTGGCTGCCAGGGGGTACTCTGCGATTCCCCAGGTGGATAAGGCGGTTGTGGTGTACCTGTGCCTGCAAAATGCCGTCCAGTGCCTGTAGGTTGTCCTCGTAGGCAACTAAGGCCTACGGTGCCACTGGACAGGCCGCCTCCGCCCTGCATGCAATGGCTCTCCTGCAGGTACACCAAGCCAAGGTGCTAAGAACTGCACGAGGGTAGTTCTGACCCGGGATTAATGCAGGAGCTGCGCTCGGCGACTGATCTCGCCCTCCGGGAGCCACCCGCAGGAAGCAGACAACCCCGTCTCACGGCCTGCCACCAAGAACCCAAGGAAGGCTTTTAGCCGCCCCTGAGATGGATACATTACACGCGATTGTCTCCTTGGTCCCCCTCGCCCGGAGCTTGGGGGCGTGGCTTGCGCTCCCCAACCTGCCGCGATGGTTGACCGGGACCGTCTGACTCGGCTATGCGATTCAGTTCACCAGGCACCCGCCTGGGTTCAGCGGTGTCCATTTTACCTCAAATGTAGGGCAAGAACGCTGTTGCCCTCCCCGCGGAGATTGCGTCTCTTCTGCAGAAGGATGCGGTAGAGCCTGTCCCTCCAGCTGAGATGAAGAAGGGGTTCTACAGCCCCTACTACATCGTACCAAGGAAAGGTGGTGGGTTGCAGCCAATCCCGGACCTGTGAGTTCTGAACCGGGCCTTGCACAGACTCCTGTTCAAGATGCTGACATGGAAATGCATTTTAGCGAGCGTACGGCATCAGGATTGGTTCGCGGCGGTAGACCTGAAGGATGAATACTTCAACGTCTTGGCTCCGGGACAACTGTGTTGGAATGTCAACTGCCTCGAGAAGCTTGCAATGTTACTCGCCCTGCGGAGGCTTCGGCCATTGATCCAGGGCAAGCACATGTTGGTCCGGAAGTGCTGTCTTGACAGGTCACACTCAGGGGAGAGCGGAGACTCCACCCCCAGGTGATCCAGCTGGTTTGGAGTCGATTTGGTCAAGCGCAGGTAAGCCTGTTTGCTTCCCGGGAATCCTCCCACTGCCCACTCTGGTACGCCCTGACCGAGGCTTCCCTCGGCACAGATACGCTGGTACACAGCTGGCCCCGGGGGCCACACTAGTATGCGTTCCCCCCAGTGAGCCTACTTGCACAGACCCTGTGCAAGGTCAGGGAGGACGAGGCGCAGGTCATCCTAGTGGCACCCTACTGGCCCTCCCAGACTTGGGTCTCGGACCTCACACTCCTCACTACAGCCCCTCCCTGGCAAATTCCCCTGAGGAGGGTTCTCCTCTCTCAGGGACGGGGCACCATCTAGCACCCGCGACCAGACCACTGGAATGTTCATGTCTGGCCCTTGGATGGGACACGGAAGACCTAAGTGGCCTACCACCCGCGGTGGTAGACACGATCACTCAGGCTAGGGCTCCCTCTACGAGGGGTCTATATGCCTTGCAGTGGTGTCTATTCACTAAATGGTGTTCTTCCCGACGCGAAGACCCCAGAGATGAGCAGTCGGGTTGGTGCTTTCCTTCCTGCAGGAGAGGCTGGTGGGGCAGCTGTCCCTCCCACCTTGAGGGTGTACGTGGCCGCTATGGCGGCGCACCACAATGCAGTTGACGGTAAGTACTTAGGGAAGCACGACCTGATCATCAAGTTCCTTAGAGGCGCGAGGAGGTTGAATCCTCCCAGACTGTGCCTCATTCCCTCATGGTATCTCTCTGTGGTCCTGCAGGGAGCACCGTTTGAGCCCTGGAGTCAGTTGAGCTAAAGGCATTCTCTTGAAGACTGCCCTCCTGACTGAGCTCACATCCATCAAGTGGGTAGGGGACCTGCAGGCGTTCTCTATCAGCGACACGTGCCTGGAGTTTGGCCCAGAATACTCTCATGTGGTCCTGAGGCCCCGACCAAGCTATATGCCCAAGGTTCTCATGACCCCGTTTAGGGTTCAGGTGGTGAACCTGCAAGCGAAGCTGCCCCAGGAGGAGGCAGACCCAGTCTTTTCGTTGCTGTGTCCGGTGCATGCTTTGCGCATCTACTTTGATTGCACGCAGAGCTTTAGAGGCTCTGAGCAGCTCTCTGTCTGCTTCGGAGGACAGCGGAATGGGAGCGCTGCCTCCAAACAGAGGATCGCCCACTGGGTCATTGACGCCATTGCTTTGGCATATCACGCCCAGGACGTGCCACCCCCCTTGGGGCTTTGGGCACACTCCACCAGGAGAGTGGTGGCCTCCTGGGCCCTGACCAGTGGTGCCTCTTTGGCAGACATCGGTAGAGCAGCGGGCTGGGAAACACCCAATACCTTTGTGAGGTTCCTCAATCTCCGGGTTGAGCTGGTTCGTCCTGTGTGTTGTCAGGTACGAACAGGTAAATTGGTGGGACAACTGGCCGGGTGTACTGCTTGCGTATAGCGCCCTTCCCCTCCTGGAGGGGAAGACATGCGCTTGTTACCCCCCAGCTGTGTTCATGAGGTCATGGACCCTGGATGTCCTTCCTCCTTAGCCCTGTGGCAGGCGAGTTCACGGAGAAACTTGATGCCGGCCCAGTACATTTGCTATTAGGCCCTGTACTGGGGTAGGTGCTCAACATGTGCTGGTTGCCTGTTTGTAACCCCGTGTGATGTATCTTACACTAGATGGTTTCCCTGTTGGTAAACCCGCATCTTCCTTGGGCAGAGTTTCCCTATGCCACTGGTTTCCGTGTTTGTAGAGCTCCGTCCCCTCTGGGTAGGACCTACCACGGGGACTTCTCCACATGCGACACTGCCGACAAGACTCGGTAAGACCATGTGATGTATTTCCACACAATTGCCTCCCCTTTGGGCAGGATGTGGTCTCCGTGGTGTCTTCCCCTTGAGAATGGACACCCCATGATGCGGATATTTAAGGCCATGTCTGGGGCAGCCTGTCCCCATTTTGGGCAGTCGACTTGTCCCCGAGGTGCGGGGTACCATACGATTCTCATAGGAGTGTTGGGGGAGGTTACGTGACGGCCAGGTGCACTGGCTATGAGGCACGCAATGGTTTGCCCGTCTTGCACCACCAGTCCACGTAACACAGTTCAGCTAGTTGTGGCGTTTCGTATAGGGACCCCTAGTGTCACTACATCGACACAACGTAGACTGTGTGACACATAGGGAACGTCCTGGTTACTTTCGTAACCTCCGTTCCCTGATGGAGGGAACAAGACGTTGTGTCCCTCCTGCCACAACTCTGAACTACCTGCTGAAATGGCCGGGACCCTGTCTCGGCTCCTCAGCACATAACCTGAATGAGTGGTTGTGAGCCAGCTCCATTTATACCCGTATGTCCGGGGGAGTAGCATGCAAATTCCACTCACCAATTCCCATTGGCCTTTTCTCAAAGATCAGAGGTGTTTGGGGCTCCCAAAGGTGACCCCTAGTGTCACTACATCGACACAACATCTCGTTCCCTCCATCAGGGAACAGAGGTTACGAAAGTAAACAGGACGTTTTCTGTATTACTGTGCAATCTTTCACACAGAGCATTGGAAATCAAAATTTTGTATTTATCCAATTCAGGATTATTCTGGCTTTCATTTTAGTCATGCAACTTGAAACAATTAATTTGAGTACTACATCAGTGACCTTTTTTTCTCAGTGAGAGTTGTAATAAAGTAATGACCACACAGTTTTGAAAATAGGGCAATTCCGATGTTAAAATCAATGTTAGGCAGTAGTTTTTGCTTTAAGTAGTGAATATATCAGTTTCTCAGTAGCAAGATTATAGTGTCACTATTTTTTTAAATCATGCAGCTTTTCAGTGGAAAAGCTGTTTTACTGATTAAATAGTGGGGTAACACTGTCAAATGCAACCATGTTTAACTGTCCCTATTACATTTTAATAATTAAGTCACATGTTTAGTATTCTCTTTCAGCTGGTTAGAATCAGTTAAACAAGTCATTGAAACATTTTAAATGTTTGAATCATCTGAATGGGTCCGACAGCTCACTCAGTCAGTGAAACAGTAACAATATACTGTACACTGAAAAAAAATGTTAGAAAATGTTACTTAGAAAATGTACTTCATGTGGTAACATCTAAATTAACTAGTTTTGTTGAAATGAAAGAAAGTGTTTAAGATACTGAATATAACTGAATTTAACCAACCTGAAATACCAAGGTTTTACTAAGGCATATCTTTCTGTAAATACAATTTGATTTGCCCTGTAAGGTCAAATCACATTTTAACTTTGATGTATAACCTATTATGTCTTCTAAGCTCGAATCACATTTTAACTTTAATGTAAATTAATTTCTTTAATCGGGTCAAATCACATTTTCAATTTATTGTAAGTTCATTTCTTTATTCAGGTCAAATCACATTTTCACTTTAATGTAATTTGTGTGCCCACTGAACACTTTTCTCCTGTAGGCTGCCAAAAGAATCCAGAAGTGGCAGAGCTGAGCATTTGTTTGTGCTCCGCTAGAGATCTTCTTTGCTGATAAAACAAACTCTGTGTTTTTATCATAGTATTGAGCATAAACAGAGCCCTTCTACTAAAACGAGTCTACAAGGTTATAACATAAAATAGCACCTGTAAACTGCGAGGAGACAAGAGGCCGTTTTTCTTTAATAGATGCTAAGAAAATGCTATAGTACGCTAAATAAACAGCTTTTATGAGGAAACAGATCATTACTTAATGAACTGATCGCCTGTCCCCCAATCTTCAGCATGTTTTACACTTAGTGATCCTTTTGGAATGAACAATGTGTGGAGTTTACTATGATAAAATTGTCGTTTAATAAGAGAAGTCACAGACAAATTTTCAACAGGAAGGTTGAAAACAAGCTCTTCCCATTCATTTGTATGGTATCTGCAAATGGGACTAAAAGCACCTACACTATAGAGTTAACGCTGCATCAGAGAATGCAGTGAATGCATTGATTTCAAAGGAGATGGTGCATCGGCAAGGACAGACAAGGAAAATGCAAGGGTTTCCGATAGTGAAGCTCTGTCATGCTACCAAAAGTTAAGTTGTCCTTTTCTGCATATCGCGGCCCCCTTCGGCATAACGCAGTGGCCCGTTTCAGCTTATCGCCACCAGTTCGTCCCTGTTTCGTGGCCAGCCCACCAGGAAAAATCCCCGTTCTCCCTATGGCCAGTCCGCCCCTGTGAGTCTGTACTGCCCTCTACAGATCTGGTGGAGTATGACAATACAGTCGTAGTGTGCATGGGTCAACGCGTCCATACCAAGCTCTGTTGAGCTGTATTGGAAACTGTATGTTGGTTCAAAGTAACTCAATAAAGTTAATACAACAATTCCTTGTTTTAGGTTTCATAAACCTGACTACATTAGTTTAAACAACCAAAATGTGTTTTTATAGTTTAAATCAGGTAGAAATAACTCCTTCAAGCAACAACTGCATATGTTCACTTTTTAAAGTGTCGAGAGCAAAAAGAGCACTCAATGTCCACCTACAACCAAACACTGAATAGCCACAACACCAAAGAACAGATCTAAAATAATAACATCACTGATTTTACAGTATTTGCAATTGTTGTAAAAGAGCAATGAATGCTCTGCCACTATAATAAAGCAGTATTACAACAAATTGTAAGAAAAATACCTACACAATACTTGAAATACAGTAAAGCAGTGTTAGACTAACATAGCAGTATCATAGAGTGATGACACAATAGTTGAGCAGTCACTGTTGTTATAGTGCAATGACTCTTGTTACAGTATATTCCAGCACATAGTTGATTACTTTAAAACTTTTACTCATGTTTTTATTTTAGTCATCTTTTACTTAGTCTCATGTTGTTCCATACCATGTCATTCCAGACTTTCTTCCATGGAATACAAAAGGTAGAATGTTAGGGACTGACCGACTCACAATTCCCTTTTAATTAATAGGAAAAAGATGCAATGAAAGTGTATGGGGACCTACTGGAGGCGTTCTGTCTAACATCTTCTTTTGTGTTCCATGTAAGAAAGAAAGTCATACGGGTTTGGAATGACATGGAGGTGAGTAAATGACAACAACATTTTTGGGTGAACTATCCATTTAAGCATGTAATATGTCAATTTTAATAACAACATTAACCTTCTGTTTACTCAGTTTTAACACATACACTACCGGTCAAAAGTTTTGAAACACTTGACTGAAATGTTTCTCATGATCTTAAAAATCTTTTGATCTGAAGGCGTATGCTTAAATGTTTGAAATTATTTTTGTAGACAAAAATATAATTGTGGCACCATATAAATGTATTTCATTATAAAACTAAAATTTAATTAAAAAAAATAAAAAAAAGTGTTTGAAATTGATGACTTTGACCAAATAATAAAGAAAAGCAGCCAATAAGTTCCCAACATAGATGGAAACTCATTCAGTACTGTTTAGAAAGCATCCCATGGTGATACCTCAAGAAGTTGGTTGAGAAAATGTCAAGAGTACATTTCTTCAAAATCTAGGCAAAGGGTGACTACTTTGAAGATGCTAAAATATAACACAGTTTTGATTTATTTTGGATTGTGTTTAGTCACAACATAATTCCCATAGTTCCATTTGTTATTCCATAGTTTTGATGACTTTACTATTATTCTAAATGTGAAAAAAAAAAAAAAAAAAAAAAAACATTATAATAAAGAATGAGTGTTTCAAAACTTTTGACCGGTAGTGTATGTCTCCAGTCAGATTCAGTGGTTCTAAATTTATCTGCAGAGTAAATTTTGGCAATTCTCAATAAGCGTTTATGTGGGAGTGTCACTGCTCCAAAACTTCTACTTGAAAAAATAAATCTTTCAGCATGGATACTTGAATCATGGAAATCAGTTTGAGTACTAAAACCTCCTTCAAAAGAAGATAGAAGCAAGACAAATGTCTATTCCTTCAACAAAGAATGATTCAACAAATTTCTGTGACTCAATCTAATTATGCACAATTTAATTTTTAACACTAATTGAGCGAGAACAGGGAAAGACCCATTATAAAAGCCCATTGTAATTACCTCCGGAATTCATTGAAGTTTTGTCATTGAAATCTTTGGTTCTAAATACAGTAACTGGATTTTATCTGTTGCATGCCTATCCAAGCTGTTTAATTTCTTAATGGAATATTCCAGATTAAATACAAGTTAAGATCACTCGACAGAATTTGTGGCATAATGTTGATAAACACAAAAAAAAAAAAAATGTTTTGACTTGTCCCTTGTTTATTAAAAAGAAAAGAAAAAAAAAATCTTGTTTACTGTAAGGCACTTACAATGAAAGTGAGTTGGATCAGTCCATAAATGTTAAAATACACATTGTTTTAAAAGTATAACCAGAAGATGTAAAAAATTTTATGTGATAACATGATTTTAGTAGCCCCATTCACTTAATTCACCATTGTAAGTACCTTACTGCAAGTTTTTTTAAATAAATGAAGGACAAGTTGAAATTATTTTGTGTGATAATCAACATTTTGACACAAATGCTATTGATTCAGCTTATTGTACTGAAAATGGAAAATTATCTTAAATTTGCAAATATCATCAAACATAAATAATGTGAAATAAGAATCTTGCCTTTGCAGCAGGATTTGTTTTAGAGGTTGTTTTTAGCCTAGGTAGAAAGATCTATTAAAGTATAAATGATGAAATTTCCTTCACTTCACCCAAACATAGGGCCATGTATATCCGTCCTCATAATCCCATAAGGCTTCTTTTATCAAACACAGAAAAATGAGTCAGCCCTTTTTTTCTCACACATCATCACATTCCTTGGATTCATTTTAGTGTCACACTGTGTAACATATATCTGAGAGCAGAATGTTATTTCGATGGCAGTAAATGAGCCTCCTCTCTTCCTGTGATGATGGGACATCTCAAAGCCTGTCACAGTCACAAAGAAGTTCTTACGTCAAAATGGCCATCTCAGATTTGTCAAGTGAGTGCCATAAATCCTCTCACAGTGTCCTCTGATTTTTGCTCATATGACTTTATATTCTTTATGTAATCCACAAGGAAACAGCTTCTGCTGAAGTACATACTGATGCCGGCAGAACTGTCAGCTAGCCTTTTTATCCTTCAACATATTCTGTAAATTTACATTAGCATGTATCCCTTTAGCAGACGTATGAAACCAAGATCAAGTTTGTAGTCCCTTCAGAGGCTGAGATATTCCACAAAACATAAGGGAAGGGTGGGGCTAAAAAAGACTGGATGTCTATGGGTGGAGTCACAAAACACGTTGTGGCGCCCAATGCCTTTCAGGGCCCGTATTCACAAAAAATCTTAAGGCTCAAAGTAGCTCCTAACGAGGAAATTTAGAAGCAACTCTTAAAAATTAGGGGCATGTCATTCCTAATTTTAGGACTTGTAAAATGTTCATCTAACAGTAATTCATGAAGCATTTCAATGCTAAAAGTAGCTCCTAAACCCATGACAGTTTAGAAGTCCTCCTGAGGATTTCAAAATCCATAAGAGTGGCTCACAAACTATCCAAAGCATGGCTGCTGTTGTCAATCCACATTAAAAACAATGTATTAGAATATTATTGTGACACTGACCATTTAAAAAGGTATCGTCTGTATCACAACTGAGTTGATGTATTTTAATAATATAATAATATTATATTATAAAGTCGTCAAAATCCAACCACCTCCTCCTCGCGGCGTCGGCTGGAAACCTTAACGGCCATGTTGGTGAAGGCCGCCACAGATATGAACAAGTTATGAACAAGGAGGCCAGGGACTAGGCACACGCAATGACGAGGGAAGTCGCATTCTTGACTGCGTCGAAGCCCATGATCTCGTCGTCGTCAACACCTTCTTCAGAAAGAGGCTGAGCCACCTGGCCACCTACATCAGTGGTGGTCGTACAACTCAGATCGACTATTGGATGATCCGTCGTTGTGACCTGAAGCTGGTACTCAATTTCAAGGTGATCCCATCAGATAACATTGGCCCTTAACACAGGCCACTCATCCTCAACCTCCAATTCAACCTACAGCGGCAACCCTGAATGAGAACCACTGGCCCCGAGCATGTCAAGTGGTGGAAACTACCCGAACACAAGCAACAACTCTCGGCGACCTTTCGATCATTCAATATTAACCTCAACCAGCAAATTGAAGGGCTCTGGGGCAATATCACCTCCCACATCCATGACACTGCTTCGGGCATTCTCGGTTTGACAAAGCCAGGGTGGCGATTCATGGACAAACAAGTCTGGTGGTGAGGTGAAGAGGTCCAGACGGAAATCAAGGCCAAGAAGATGGCATACAAGACATGGCATCACACATGCCTGGACGCCAACCTCCAACATTATCGGACACTTAAGTCGGCCGCGAGACGGGCTGTGGCCAAGGCGAAGTAGGTGACTAGGCACACCCGAAGGGGAGAAGGTGAGCTATCGCATCGCTAACTCACGTCACTGATTGACCCAAGCCATCAGCTAAGTGATGCACATCAAGAACACAGATGGGCAAGTCCTGCGGGACCCTCCTGCCATACTCGCCCGTTGGAGTGAATACTTTACCGCCATCTCAAATGAAGAGTTCCAGCACCCACCTATTCCCAGCTCCGATCCCATCCCTGGACCTGTACCTCCAGTCACCGCCCCTGAAGTTGCGAAAGCTGTGAAGAGAATGGAGAATGGCAAAGCCACTGGCCCTGATGACATCCCAGCCGAAGTCTGAAAGCTGATGGGACATCACGGAGCCGAGATCCTTGCCGCTCTGTTCAACAAGATCATAGCCGAGGGCAAGGTACCACAGGCCTGGATGACCAGCACCACAGTACCGATCTGGAAGGTAAAGGGTGATGTCTCTGAGTGCAGGAACTACCGCCCGATCCGCCTCCTGTGCCACTCCATGAAGATTTTTGAACGCATCCTGGACAGCTGCCTCCGCAGCATTATTAACATCAGCCCTAACCAATGCGGCTTCGTCAAGTGGTGCGGAACTACGGACGCCATCCATGCTGCCCGTCTGCTGATGGAAAAGCATGGGGAGAAGAACAAACCCGTCCACATGACCTTTCTGGACCTGGAGATGGCATTCGATCACGTACCCCATGAACTCATCTGGGCCTCACTCCGATCCTACCACGTCCCTGAGGCCTATGTCAACTGGATGCAGCTTCTCTATTGAGGCGTTATGAGTGCCGTCCGCTGTCCAGCTGGGATATCACCACCGTTCACCATCAATATCGGAGTCCATCAAGGGTCTGCCCTTTCGCCACTGCTCTTCATCACCTGTATGGATACGGTGATGGCGGCTCTGCAGGCGCAATACCCTTGGTCCCTACTCTACGCTGATGACGTATTTCTCGCTGACAGGGAACGGAAAGACATCCAAGACCAAACACAGCACTGGAAAGATCATCTGAACGTGAATGGCCTGCGACTCAACCTCGACAAGACGGAGTACATGGAGTGTGGCCCTAAGACCGACGATACCATCAGGATCGACAGTAGAGATCTGAAGAAGGCCACCCAATTCAAGTACCTCGGTTCCACCCTCTTGGCTGATAGCGACAGTCTTCCAGACGCAAGATCCAGAGTCAACGCTGCCTGGCTGAAGTGGCACCAGGTAACTGGCATACTCTGCGATCAACGCATGTCAAACCACCTCAAGGCGAAGGTCTACATAACAGTCATCCGCCCAGTTGCCCTGTATGGCGCAGAGTGCTGGCCCACAACCACCAGGCATGAACAGACCCTTCACGTAATGGAGATGCACATGCTCAGGTGGATGTTAGAACTGACCCGATGGGACCAGGTGATGAATGAGGACGTCAGGAAAATTATGGGTGTGACACTGATCATGGACAAGATGAGGGAAGCACGCCTCCGATGGTACGGCCACGTAGTCCGCAGCGAAAAGGAGTTGGATGCAAGGAGAGCGCTGCACCTCAACCCCGAGGGAAAACGACCATGTGGATGGCCAAAGAAAAGGTGGATGGACTATATTAAGGAAAATATGAGGCACATCAACGCCGCCCCCGAAGATGCCCTCGATCGGAAAAAATGGAGAGCAACTGGTCAAAAAGCGGACCCTGCACCTACGTGGGACAAACGCTAGGAAAGAAGAAGAAGAATATAATATTATAAATATTATAAAGTTGACATTGACCTTTAAAAAAGGTATCGCCTGAATCGCAAGGGTGCTTTTATTATTGTAAACTTAGTTAGATAAGCATTTACCTCTCCCACAAACTGAAACAACCAAATTATTCTGGAGATAAAGGTTTTAAAAACTCTGTGCTCCCTGGCAACATCAAAATAAAACTGTGTAGCGAGGATGAATTGGGAATTTCTGTCATCCGTCAGAAGAATCATATATAAAACTATACTCTATATGCCCTCTCTAGACAGCACATCATCCTACTGTTCATAGCATATTTTATTTCATTAAATTTTTTTTTAGTCAAGATGGTGACGTGGATGGCAGCCTTGGTGTGGAGCTCTCCAATTCTTTTGTTGTTTTTGTATGTTTTTCCTGTGTTCAGTAATTTTTTTCCAATCAGTTTTACCAGGGATAAACTCCTGAACATTCGGCAGAACATACCAGACAATCTTTTCCCTGTTTTGGACTATTCTGACATTTTTCTGGAAATTTTAGTCAGAGCGCAGCTGTGTTGTTTAAGCGTGCTAAAGACATAAGCAAGGGAATTGAGCCGGCATGTTGGTCAAGCTTCGACAGCGCGGCTTTCGAACAGCACTGCCGAGTATTCATCAAGCGATTCTCCACTCTCTTCCTAACAAAACAGACAAACTACATCTCCTCACCTGTACAAATAAGGACTTTTCAAACTGTGCTGCCTTGTGCTTCACTGAAACCTGGCTGAGTGAAGGCATTATGGACAGCATGTTACATCTGTCCAGCTTTCAGCTGTTCAGACCGGATCACATTGAGGTGTTAATGGGGAAAACAAGAGGCAGTGGAACATGCTTTTACATCAATGAAAGTTGGTGTTCAGATGTAACAATGTTAAAGAAGATGTGCTGTCCTAATTTGGAAGTGCTCTTTATCAACTGTAAGCCTTTCTACTTGCCGCGGGAGTTTTCCTAGTTTATTCTGGTGAGTGTTTATATAACTCCACACGCGTGCGTGAGTGCAGCGCTGCAACAGCTGGCTGATCTGATCACAGACATGGAACAACAACACCAGGACTCACTTATTATTATTCTGGAAGATTTTAATAAAGCTAACCTCACCCGTGAACTGCCAAAATACAGACAGCACATTACATGCCCCACCAGAGACAGAAATACATTGGATCATTGCTACACAACAATAAAGGATGCATATCGCTCTGTCCCTAGAGTAGCTTTGGGACTCACTGATCACTGTCTGGGTCATCTTCTCCCAACCTACAGGCAGCTCTAAAATCAGCTAAACCTGTAGTAAAGACTGTAAAGAGATGGACCAATGAAGCAGAGCTGGAACTACAAGCCTGCTTTGATTGCACTGACTGGAGTGTATCTGAGGCTGCAGACACCTATCTGGACAAGCTCACAGATACTGTTACATCATATATCAGTTTCTGTGAGGATATGTGCATTCCTACTAGGACTTATTTAATGTTCAACAATGACAAACCATGGTTTACAGCAAAACTCAGACAGCTTTGTCATGCCAAAGAGGATGCTTACAGAAGTGGGGATAAAATCTTGTACAATCAGGTCAGGAACACAGTGAATAAGGAAATCAGAGTGGCTAAAAGAAGCTACTCTGATAAGCTGAAATACAAGTTTTCAGCTAATGATCCTGAATCAGTGTGGAGAGGCCTAAAAGACTTTACTAACTTCAAGACACCATCCTCCAACACTACATCAACACCTCCTGCAACCCCCCTCTTCCCCCCTCCTGGTACTCAACGTGCACTTAAGATCTGTGAAGAAGAGGTGTGCCGTGTCTTCCGGAAACAAAAGATAAGGAAAGCACAGGGCCCAGATGGTGTTTCACCCACTTTTCTAAAATCCTGTGCTGACCAGCTGGCCCCCATCTTCACACAGATCTTCAATAGATCACTGGAGCAGTGTGAAGTTCCCTGATGCTTCAAATGCTCCACCATTATTCTTATCCCAAGAAACCAAAAATCACAGGACTTTATGACTGCAGACCCGTCGCTCTGACATCTGTGGTCATGAAGTCATTTGAGAGACTGGTGTTGGCCCACCTGAGGGACATCACTGGACCCTTTCATAGATGACCTTCAATTTGCTTATCGATCAAACTGGTCTGTGGATGATTCAGTCAACATGGGATTGCATCTTATCCTGCAATATCTAGACAGACCGCAGTCAAAACAACCTGGAGCTGAATATGCTCAAAACAGTGGAGATGATAGTGGACTTTAGGAGGAACACCCCAACATTGACCCCACTCACCATTCTAAACTGCACTGTGGCAGCAGTGGAGTCATTCATGTTCCTGGGCACTACCATCTCACAGGACCTGAAGTGGGAGACCCACATTGACCCCATTGTGAAAAAGACCAAGCAGAGGTTGTACTTCCTTCACCATTTGAGGAAGTTCAACCTGCCACAGGCGCTGCTGATACAGTTCTACTCAGCAGTCATTGAGTCTGTCCTCTGCATTTCAACAACTGTCTGGTTTGTTTCAGCTATGAAATCTGACATCAGAAGACCACAAAGGACAGTTCGGACTGCTGAGAGGATTACTGGTTTCCCCCTTCCCTCCCTTCAAGAACTGTACACTTCCAGAGTGAGGAAAAGGGCTGGAAAAATCACTCTGGACCCCACTTAACCAGCTCACTACCTTTATGAACAGTTGCCTTCTGGACGGCGCTACAGAGCACTGAGCACCAGAACCGTCAGGCACAGGAACAGTTTTCTCACACAGGCTGCCCCATTGAGCAATAATTATGTGCAATACACAGCTTAGTCTATTCATATTTTTCCAACATACCCTACCTCTTCTGCCATACATTCTCTTGCACCTGTATATAACAGATTTGTGCTTGTACATACATATATATACAAAGGTGGGTAGTAACATGCTACATTTACTCCATTACATTTATTTGAGTTTAAAAAAAAAAAAAAAAAAAAAAAACTTTTAGAGTAGGTTTAAAAGTGGGTACTTTTTACTCTCAAGTAAATTTCTAATGAAATTGTTTTACTTTTACTTCTTTACAATTGGTGGCGTTCCTGTTGTTACATTACTGGGTTTAATTTTAATTAATGTGTAATTTATTTATTGAGAGATTACTGAATGGGACTTTTACGAGAGCAGAAGTTCTCACAGCTGCGGTCACAGACTGTCACTCAATCACTGCTGCAGCATCAAACTCTTCAAAGTGAAACAGTTTCTTCGCTCCGCATTGTGAAAAAAATAATAGTTTTGTCATGAAATGCCTTCATTTAACACCAAGATTAAAATCACAGCTTCAGTTTAAGGCAGCACGCTGAGGTAAGTTTTGGCTCTAATCATAACGCGGGCTTTTCTGTATAATGAGATGGTCATTTGCAGGGTGATAATGTAACTGGTCTCTTATGACATCAGTTTTTAAGTGTACATTTTTAAATCAGTGCAGCAATATATCAGTGCACTTAGTCACACGTCCCACATGTAATAAGCAGTATTTACGTATTTACCCCACGCCATCGCGGGGGTACTGGAAACTATCGGAGCTACT
The DNA here is from genome assembly GCF_019703515.2 of Myxocyprinus asiaticus. Taxonomy (NCBI): domain Eukaryota; kingdom Metazoa; phylum Chordata; class Actinopteri; order Cypriniformes; family Catostomidae; genus Myxocyprinus; species Myxocyprinus asiaticus. Next base: position 22,080,394 of record NC_059375.1, on the reverse strand, counting down.
TCAGGCGGATTAACTGTATAAATCCATGTAAACATCCAAGTTGAGTGTAAATAAATTCATTTTGCTCTGCCATTCGCGTGATCGACAACTGGAGCGCGAACAGACAGCATTTCTGCGCGTGCACAGCGAGGTGCGCGGGGCGCGCGTGTGAAAAATGTGTGGGCGCAAGGCGATCTTATGGCGAAGAGAGACAGGGTGTGTCCGAAAACGTTCACTCATTCACTATTTCCTATATTAGTGCACTATATCTCAGCAGTGAGTGATCGAAATGAGTAGGTGATTCGGACGCTGACTATACACCGAGTGTCGGAGCTCTGGGGCTGTTGCAGAAACGTCACATATGAAATTTTTAAATACTTGGGCCTTACTTGTTATTCTTATTAAATAATATATTAATACAATAAATCTTAATTCTGATTGACATTTTTAATATATACTGTGTGTTAATATAAAGAGTAAGCACATTTTATGTGTTAAAATGTATCTGTAAGTTTTGCCTTTCTGTATGTTATTATGTTATTTTAATCAAGTAATGATTTGTCAAAAAGTAATGTACTATATTCAGCATGAAATAAAACATTGCAGGAGCAAAGGAAGCAGTAAACTCCCAGCTCGTATGCCTTCCCCGTGGTGGATTATGGGCAATTAACCGTTGTCGAATGTACATCAAATGTACACTTGAAATTAGAGTGCATTGTGGGTAATAATGAGTGAACAAAAGTAGGGAATGAGTGGCTCACTCAGAATTCAGACACTCCTACAAAATGGCAGACACTTGAAATAGTGCACTATGGCAGACACTTGAAATAGTGCACTATATAGTGAATGGGGGTGGCTTCAGACACAGCGAGTGTTCTACGACCGGGGTTGGTGCCCTACACAGGCTGCGTACTCTGCATTTAGAGAGCGGCGGTACTGCTGTACAGAACTAATGATCTAAATGATTTCGACACTGAAAACTGTAACTAAACTGAAATAAGAATTCACACAGGACTTTAAAAGCTATGAAATAGCTAAAGTAGGCATTAATAAAACATGATCTTGCTTTGGTTTATATTTCAGCATTATATATAATGTCCTTGTGGGACATTTTCATGCTTTCACTGTAATAATTACTAGAAATGCTTCCAAACCTCTCTTGTTGACTAATTCGTCCAGATTTGACAAGAGCCCTTGAAGGGATAGTTCACCCAAAAATTACAATTCTCATTATTTACTCACCCTCATGCCACCCTAGATGTGTATGACTTTCATCTGCTGAACTCAAATGAAGATTTTTAGAAGAATTTCTCAGCACTTTTGGTCCATTCAATGCAAGTGAATCGGTGTCAACATTTAAAACTAAACAAACAAACATAAGTCAGCATAACAGTAATCCATAAGACTCCAGTGGTGAAATCAGTATCTTCAGAAGCGATGTGATAGGTGTGGATGAGAAACAGAGAAATAGATCACTTTCTCATTCTTCTTCTTTTGTTTTTGGTGATTCACATTCTTCTCTGCATATCGCCCCTGCTGTCTAGCAAAAAATGACAAATATTGATCTGTTTCTCAACCTCACCTATCATATCACTTCTGAAGACATGGATTAAACCACTGGAGTTTTATGGATTACTTTTATACTGCCTTTATGTGCTTTTTGGAGCATCAACATTTTGGCCTACAGAGCTAAAATATTCTTCTAAAAATCTTAATTTGTGTTCTGCGGAAGAAAGGAAGTCATACACATCTGGGATGGCATGAGTAAATGATGAGAGAATTTTCATTTTTGGGTAAACTATCTCTTTAAAGTGATAGCTCAGCCATAATTTAATATTCTGTCATAATTTCCCTACCCTCATGTTGTTCCAAACCAGTGTGACGCTTTGTATTATGTGGAACACAAAATATGTTATGGGAACACAGAATGTTAGGGACTGACAATCTCAGTCACCATTCACTTTCAAAATATGGAGAAAAAAAACATTCACTGAAAGTATATAGTGACTCATGCAAACATTCTGTCTAATATCTCCTTATTGTGTTGCATGGAAGAAAGAAAGTCATACGGGTTTGGAACAACATGATGGTGAATGATGACAGAATTTCCATTAATAATAATAATAATAATAATAATAATAATAATAATAATTTTGTAATACATGTTCAGTGTGTATTATGTAATGGAATATAGGGGAGTAAACGTCTATAATGTAATTTGTGAAAGTAACGAGTTACTCACTACTTGAGTACTCTTTTAATTGGATACTTTCTTACTCTTACTCTAGTAATTATTTATGTTAGTTACTTCTACTTGAGTAGTTATTTTTTTGTACTTGAGTACAGTTTTTGGCTACTCTACCCACCTCTGTATATATATATATATATATATATATATATATATATATATATATATATATATATATATATAGTCTTATTGTGCATGTCTATCTATACTTCTATTCACTTTTTATTTTTATCCTATTTTTTTATTATTATCTCTGTCTTGTTGTTGTATTGTTTGTGCACTGGAAGCTTCTGTCACTAAGACAAATTCACTGTATGTGTAAGCATATTTAGCAATAAATCATTCACAGGGAATCATGGCAATCGTGGGGCTACCCGGAGTTTTGATGCTGTTGACGGGATGCACGCTCATTTCATAAAATCAATCAATCTATCTATCTATCTATCTATCTATCTATCTATCTATCTATCTATCTATCATCTACTGTATGTATATATCGTTGACTGTCTTAGCTGACAAATAGCAGTTCCCTGTCTACCAATCACTGAGGGTGATTTAAAAGAGCACATTAATAAAATGTGATGTCATCCACAGCAACAAGGTCAACTCCACCTTACTCTTATCTTAAGATTTCCTTACTAAAACTTGATCTTAGCAGTTTTGTGAATAGGTTTTAATCAAAACCTCTTAGCTATGAACTCTTTGGAGAACTCCTAGTGGTAAGATAAAAATCTTTGTGAATTCAGGCCCTGATCTATTATGATAAAAGTCGATAGAGAAAAAAATATTTTTTCTCGTGTTTTCTGCCATCTAGAGGAACAATTAAAGAGTGAGCGATAGAGCAAACAGAGCCTTTATTACAAGCTTTAAAAATTGAAGATAAAAAAAATGGGTCAGTTTGACCCTGCAGGTTCAAAGTAGGGACTTGATCGTTAAGACCATCCAAGGGTTAAAACCATTACAATTTTTTTGATTGTGACATTATTTTCATGATAATAATGCCCACAATAATGCCTTCAGACATTTTACTTTTGTAATTCACATTATTCTCAATGGTTATTCTCATTAAATTCACTTTACTCTGTTATACTACTAAAACAGTACTTATTACATAGATTTTTTCTTTATTTTTTTTTTAATCAGCATTTAAAACGTTTTTTGTTGTTGTTGTTGTTGCATAAATTAAAGGCAGTAAAAGAAATATTACAATGCTTTACAATTCAAATAAAATATCTTTATTTATTTTTTTATTTATTTTTATTTATTTATTTTTTTTTGCAGAGTAATAAGAAATAAACTGTAATGATTCAAATGGTGCTAGAATAAGGGTTCATTTTCTTTATGCAAAATATGAATTCGTATTTCTATCTTGTGATTTTTGGTTCAAAAATGACCGGGACATGTTATTGTAGGTTTCTTGACATTCACCCAAAAATCCAGTTTGCCTCTGTAGGGTGTTCTTTTAAATTATTTAATGGATTTGCATGCCTCATTTGCCAAATGAATCTAATAAACCTACATACACAAGACAAATAAATATTTTCACAAAAATATTCATCTCAGTCTTAAAAAAATGGAAATCGAGCACCCTGCTGTGCCTTGTAAAACAGAAATGCTGTTTTGGCAGCACATAATACACTATGAAAATGTAACTGTGCTGATATAAAAGGGCATAAAAATCTGTTTTATCACAATGGGTGACAGCATATATGTGCTGGAGGTCTGGTATTGTTCAGCCTCTGTCTTTGCTATGACACTTTACACCACTTAAGACAACCACAATACATACACATACACATTCACTTTTCTGGTTTTGTTTGATTTTCATTAGGTTTACTCACCAGTTGGCAGTACAGATATTACAATACATGGGAGAAACTTCATTTTAAATAGCTATAATTTCAAAATACATTACTCTAGCATTAGGCAAAGGTGTCATTTCCACCTAAAATTCCCAGGACAGTCCCATATTTAAGCACTTTTTCTAGTGTTTCTACTTTTTTTTCTAGTGTTTCTAGTGAAAAAATCGTGTTTTGTCCCGTATTTCCCCTCTCCTAAATTTTCTCTATCACCTATGCAACTTTCTCAGTCACGTGAGTCACTGACAGCATAAAGTGAGGTGTGAGATTTGTGGAGCTCTCTTTCCATCGCCCATGGAGGCCGCACCGACATCGCACAGCATGTTCATACAAAAAAGCATGTGGATGCTGCTAAAAGTAAGTGTGCCACACCAAGTGTTAGCGATTTTTTTGTGAAGCAAAGTTTAGAATCTGACAAGGTGCACGTAAATGAAGGACTTTTTGCTTATCATTCTGTTGTGCACGGCCATAGCTTTGCACATTCATGACCTGAGAAAAGTCTTGCAGGCGAGGCTGGAGGAATCATTCATACCTTCTGACATTAAAAAGCAGTTGGATGCCCTGGTTGAAGGGCATCCAACTGCAGTGAGTGCAGTTGAGAAACTTTTATTCAGCATCGGTGGATTACCAAAATTGGAGCCGCTCATTGGAGAACACAGAAAAACTTGAGTGGGCCCTACTGAGACACATCCCAGAGTAGAGAGACATTCAGAGCAGCCTCGAACACTTCTACTCCAGAATCCCCGCTCTCAGTTTGATTGAAGAAACCATGCTCTTTGATGAGTGGGACTGCATGAAAAACATTGTCACTCGTTGCATTACTGAGTGGAACATGAACAAGACGGCCATGTCAGAGATGGACAGATGTTTTTCGTGAGCTGGAGAGCAAGACCATCAACTTCAGAGTCTTAGCCAAGGTCATGGAGTTTGTTTTATGCCTGCCTTGGACATCTGCATCTGTGGAGCATGTGTTCTCATAAATGAACGCAGTATGGACCCCAGATAATTCTCAACTCAGTGTAACAGTCATGAAGGCAATGCTTTTTGTACATCTTAATTTTGGACTGCTCTGCATTTTATGATAAACTCTTGAAAGAAATGTGCACACTGTGCACTGCCTCAAAACTGGAATACATGGCCATAGGCAGCATTCTGCATTTAAAAGTGTTTCTAAAAACAGTGGCATCACCACCTCCTCGCCCTGAAGTCCGTGGGGAATTTAAAAATCAAAACAGCGCCAACCTGCATCTTAGAATGCCATTCTGAGATGCTATTCTTCTCACCACAATTGTACAGATCAGTTATCTGAGTTACCGTAGACTTTGTCAGTTTGAACCAGTCTGGCCTGGTCGAACCTTCTCTGTTGATCGCTCTCATCAACAAGGCATTTCCGTTCACAGAACTGCTGCTCACTGGATGTTTTTTTGTTTTTGCCATCATTCTGAGTAAATTCTAGAGACTGTTGTGTGTGACAATCCCAGGAGATCAGCAGTTACAGAAATACACAAACCAGCCCGTCTGGTACCAACAATCATGCCACGGTCCAAATTTTTTTCCCTATTCTGATTGTTGATGTGAACATTAACTGAAGCTCCCTACCCATATCTGCATGATTTTATGCACTGCACTGCTGCCAAACGACTGGCTGATTAGATAATCGCATGGACGATTGTTGGTGCCAGACAGGCTGGTTTGAGTATTTCTGTGGATGGAAATGCCTTGTTGATGAGAGAGGTCAAGAGAATGGCCTGACTGGTTCGAACTGACAAAGTCTACGGTAATTCAGATAACCGCTCTGAACAATTGTGGTGAGAAGAATAGTATCTCAGAATGCATTCTGAGATGCAGGTTGGTGTTGTTTTGGCGGCATGAGGGGGACCTACACAATGTTAGGCAGGTGGTTTTAATGTTGTGGCTGATCAGTGTATGTTATTCATCCAGTTGAATCTTTTTAGTTACACGGTTATCCTCCATGTCTATAATAAGACACAGTATTTGAGACATCTGATGCAATGGAAGGATAACCTCACAACTTATGGGGTAATTTGTCTTTGTTAACCACTTTCCATAAAGTATAATATGACATGGTGCAATACAAAACCTTTTCAGATATAAAGTGGGGGGGAAATCACATCTAAAAGCTAAAATGGTTGAAATGTAAGGCAGTTCTCAGGATCAATTCAGGTCTTTGCTATCACAGCTGAAACAGTCTGAACATGAGGTGATGATCAATACGGCACATTTGTGGGATAGTGTTGAAGGGAAACGGCTCATGGAGGAGGGGTGGGGTTTTAAATGTATGGCTTATTCAGGAATGAAAACTCCTTTATTTGAAAATGTACTGCATGAAGAACCATCCCTTTGAGATGTATTAAGTTTTCATCAGAAATCAATGGCTATGCTGCCATTAGAAATTGCTAATAACCTTTGAAATCTGAACAATGATCTGCCGGTCAGCTGTTTTATTGTTACTTACTTTCTAAAAAAATTAGTAGATTTATTGGCTTTAACAGTTTAATCTTTATCAATGCATTAACCAACTATTATGAATTTATCTCTCTGTAGTATAAAGCAGTAAATGTGGCAGTCTGGGGAAAGTTTCAGTTCATCTGACCTGGGCCCGGTTGTCTGATAATGTCACATTAGTGGTAAAAGTTCTATTTTGCATTCATCTCTAATTTCATTAAGCGTTTTTCATTACACATCATATTATCAGCATAACAATTTAACTAAAAAGTTAACATGAACTTCAGAGTTTCTTAGTATTTGGTATGTACCCCTTTTGCTTTAATAACAGCATGCATTCAAGCTGACATGGCTTTCACAATGTTGTCCAAACCCTGATGATCCATGATACCCCTGTACAGGGTTGGGGAGTAACAGAATACATGTAACGGGATTACGTATTTAAAATACAAAATAATAGTAACTGTATTCCACTACAGTTACAATTTAAATAATTGGTCATTAGAATACAGTTACATTCAAAAAGTATTTTGATTACTGAAGAGTTTATTTTGCCATTTATTGTCATTTGTTTCATTTAATATTTAGTCCTTTCAGATGGAAAGCATTTATACATATAAATGATGTGATCTAAAATGCATTTGAACAGCAGTGAAACACTTTCTTATGAAGTGTTACATTCATACGAGCAGACAGAGAAGTAAGTTTGAAATAAGTTTGGAGCAGAAGAAATAGAAATAAACCTTGTATAGTTTGTCAGCTTTACGCTAAGCTAAAATGCTATTTCTAGCCATTTTACATGCACGTGTCCAGGCACGATCATATTTTTTTTATCAAGAAAATTCACGTTGGATCATAATTTCTTTTTTTCTAGTAAGATATTAGGGCAAAAATCGTATTCTTAATAATAATTTTTGTATTGTTTTCCTGAAAAAATATTTAAAAAAAATCCTTAAAACAAGATCAGTTTGATTGATCTTGTTTTAGAAACAACACTGCATAAGATATTTAGGTTTTTCAGAGAATGTATTTTTAACATGTGTATTTTGTCTTACTGTACTGGCAGAGTTTTTATAGTCAAAACAAGTGAAAAAATCTACCAGTGCTGAAGAAGTAATCCAAAGTATTTAGAATACGTTACTGACCTTGAGTAATCTAGCGGAATACATTACAAATGACATTTTACAACATGTATTCTGTAATCTGTAGTGGAATACACTTCAAAAGTAACCCTCCCAAACCTGCCCCTGCATGATTTGAGAATGTTCCAAAGAGCATCTTGTGTGCTTCATTAGAAGCAAGGAAATTTGACCTTTTGTACAAAGAAGTGGACATGGTTAATGTCACAAATTTGCTTATTTTATTAATGACCTAGAATTTGTGCAGAATCTTAAATATATTGATCTTAAATAAATCTTAAAACTTTGTTTATTTCCAGGTTTCCAAAATCCCAAATTTTCAGTGTAGTCTCAGACTTTTGGACCCTACTGTACTGTGTGTCATACAGTAGGTTATTTAACAAGGGAGTAACCAAAACCAACACGTAGATCATTTGTAATTAAGCAGAACTGAAGTGCATTGCTACAGGAGCTGTCAGGTGGAAAGTGCTGAACTAAATGTTTGCCAATATCTCCAGAGTTTGTCTCCTCAATACTGAACACAATACTGTGAATATACTGTTAAACATGGAAATATCAAGACGCTGAAGGTTATTAAACATTACTGAACATGGTAAAATAAATAATTTGGGGTTTTTGATTAGACAGGGTTACAGACATGTAAAAGCTCACCTACATAGAGATTAATGAATCAGAGTGACTATATGCAGTGCACCCAGGTGTAAATAGCAACTGCCACATAGTGTGAATATTTGCACCCCAATAGTCTGGATGAAACATCGAACAATACAAACTGTATTGTAAGTGTTGCTGCAGTGTTGTTGGACGTAAGACTGGTGTGAATATGCCTTTTCATGCAGGTGACCCGGGTTCGATTCCGCCTTTGTCCCACTCTTTTTCCCATTCTGTTTCTTTTCTCCATTCGTAATATTTTCTTTAATACTACTTATAATAAGAAATAAGAATAAATATAAAGGTAGTTTTACCTATAGTAATATTGTAGTGACCATTTTTTTTTGGCGGAAACCATAGTTTTGATGCAATTAACCATGGTGTTGCTAGAGAAATATGGTGTTAATATACAGTAGTAGTAACCATGTTTAATTTTGCGGTTGCTATGATTTTATTACAAAATATCATGGTGATACTATGGTTACTGTATAAAACTATGGTTAATTTTTGTAAGGGAAGGTTAGGTTCCCTATCTGTCACTCACTCGACGTTGGTGTCGATGTAGTGACACTAGGGGTCACTCTTGGGAGCCCGAGACACCTCTGGTCTTTGATAAAAGGCCAATGAAAATTGGCGAGTGGTATTTGCATGCCACTCCCCCGAACATACGGGTATAAAAGGAGCTGGTATGCAACCACTCATTCAGATTTTCTCTTCGGAGCCGAACGGTCATGCTCATTGAGCTGAATACTACTGTTCATTCACCTGCTGGATCTGACGGTGCATTTCAGCGGCTTCTCCCTCCTCTGCACTGGTGCACTGCAGAGAATGCCCCTGGGCGCTTCGGCAGAAAAACTAGAGAGTATATTTTCTGAAAGAGCATTTTTCCCCTCTAAAAGAGTATATATTTCTCTAAAAGAGCGCACACACGGAACGTCTTTTTAAAGACGCGTCTTTTTAAAGATGCTTTTCCGATTGTGTGTTATTCCTGGTTGTGCTCGTTATCTCTCGCCTTCTAACGGTCATGATCACTGTCTTTTGTGTCTGGGCACTGCTCACGCGGAGACAGCGTTCGTGGATGGTCACATTCTCATTGCGAGAATGTGTCCATGGCAACGTTGTGGTCGCGGCTCGCCTTCGTAAGGAAGCGAGCCACCCCAGAGGCTCCCGCCTCGGTCCTTTTACACACGGGTTTGAGGCCAGCGCGGCTAGCACTGGGGGCGATTTGGGGACCCCAATGGGACCGCCTCCGCCGGGTATCCCCCCGCGGACCTCCCATACCCCAGCACGCTCGTCTGCCCCGATCGGGCTTCCGGGTGAGTCCGCCGGCTCGTCTCACGGCGAGTTCGACCTCTTATTCGGAGCCCGCGAAAGTGATGAGCTCTCGAGCGCAGCATCGGAGAGCGGGCTTGTCCAGTCGGAAGCCTCAGCTGGGCTCCTCCCTTCGGGGTCGATCGCCCAGTCACAGGCTGACGCGGAGATGACGACATGCTTTCCCGGACAGCCGCGAGCGTCGGTTAGAGTGGATTTCACCGCTCTTCCCTGAACCCTCGCAGCTCTGTGATTGGTTCCTGGGCTCGCGGCGCCGCTCAAAGCCACGCCCCGCCCCGTTCCTTTCTTCCCGGAAGTGCATGAAGAGCTGACAAGGTCGCGGGAGGCACCTTTTACTGCCCGGTCCCGATCTTTTCAGCTTCCCCGCTCTCACTACCCTCGATGGTGGGGCGGCCAAGGGTTATTTGGCAATCCCCCGGTGGATAAAGGTGCTCGCGGTGCACCTATGCCCAAAGCCCCCGTCCAAGGCCTGTAGGTTTACGTCGTCTCTGACGGTCAAAGCCTACGGCGCTGCTGGACAAGCCGCCTCCGCCCTGCACGCCATGGCTCTCCTGCAAGTCCGCCAAGGCACTAAAGGAACTGCACGAGGGTAGTTCCGCCCCGGGATTGATGCAGGAACTGCGCTCGGCGACCGACCTCGCTCTCTGAGCGACGGAGGTCACGGCGAGGTCTCTCGGGCGGATGATGGCCACACTAGTGGTCCAGGAGCGCCACCTTTGGCTCAACCTGGTCGAGATGGGTGAGGCCGACAGGACACGATTCCTTGCTGCCCCCATTTCCCAGGCGGGCCTATTCGGCGACACCGTCGAGGACTTTGCCCAGCAGTTCTCGATGGTAGAGCAGTAGATGGATGCTAGCTGGCTTGTCCTGCCCCGGCGTGGCTCAAGATCCTGCACCCCATCTACTCATCGCCGAGGGCGTCCCCCTGCGGTGACTGCACCGGCTCCGCCGCAGCCCGCCTCTCCGGCCCGGCCCCGGCGTGAAGCCCACCGCAGGAAGCCGACGCCACCCGTCTCACAGCCGGCACCGAAGAACCCACGGAGGTCTTCGAAGCGCCCCTGAGATGGGCGACCCAGGGACAACGAAACCCGCTGCTCTAGAGCTGGTAAGCAGATCTTCTTTTTGTTACCTTTTGCATTTAATTGCGCTGCATGCCCAAGTGGCTGCAGTACTCAAGAGCTCCGCAAGAGTGGTTTCCTTGTTCCCTGGGTCACATATTCGGTGTGTACGGCTGGCATCACGACCACCGTCCACCACTCCATTTGGCAGGTTGGCGCTCCAGCGGCGGTCTCCCGCCCTGAGCGCCCAGCTGTGGCACAAATCCGCCCCCGATGTGACAGTCTCCACGGGTCATGAGGACAGGCCTCTTCCTCCCCCGTCCCAGGCTGTTCCGGGGGTGGTCACAAGGAGCCAGGTAAGTGCTTCGATGTCCTCGGACTCAGCATGGCCACGATGTGGTGTGGCACCTCAAGCTCCGCCCCGCCGCGAGGCCCCACCCGCCGGTACAGTACCGAAAAAAGGTGGTGGGTTGCGGCCAATCTTAGACCTGCGAGTACTGAACCGGGCCTTACACAGACTCCCGTTCAAGATGCTGACGCAAAGACACATTCTAGCGAGCGTCCGGCATCAAGATTGGTTTGCGGCGGTAGACACGAAGGATGCGTACTTTCACGTCTCGATCCTTCCTCGACACAGACCCTTCCTGTGGTTTGCGTTCGAGGGTCAGGCGTATCGGTACAAGTCCTCCCTTTCGGCCTGTCCCTGTCTCCTCGCATCTTCACGAAGATCGCAGAGGCTGCCCTTGCCCCGTTAAGGGAGGTGGGCATTCGCATTCTCAACTATCTCGACGACTGGCTAATCCTAGCTCACTCTCGAGACGGGTTATGCGCACACAGGGACCTGGTGCTCTCACACCTCAGCCGACTAGGGCTTCGGGTCAGCTGGGAAAAGAGCAAGCTCCTCCCGGTTCAGAGCATCTCTTTTCTCGGTTTGGAGTTGGACTCAGTCTCCTTGATGGCGCACCTTACGAACGAGCGCGCCCAGTCGGTGCTGGCCTGTTTGAAGGCGTTCAAACAGAAAACAGCGGTTCCACTGAAACATTTTCAGAGGCTCCTGGGGCATATGGCGTCCTCGGCGGTGGCCACCCCACTCGGGTTGATGCATATGAGGCCGCTTCAGCACTGGCTCCAGACTCGAGTCCCGAGACGGGCATGGTGCCACGGGACACACCGCGTGGCCATTACGTCGGTCTGTCACCGTCTTTTCAGCCCTTGGACCGACCTCTCGTTTCCACGAGCAGGTGTTCCGCTAGAACTGGTCTCCAGGCGCGTCGTGGTCACGACAGACACCTCCAAAATGGGCTGGGGCGCTGTTGGCAACGGGCACGCAGCCGCCGGCCTCTAGACGGGTCCGCGGCTGCGTTGGCACATCAACTGCCTCGAGTTACTGGCAATTCTACTCGCCCTGCGGAGGTTCCGGCCGTTGATCCAGGGCAAGCACGTGCTAGTTCAGACAGACAGCACTGCAGCGGTAGCATATGTCAACCACCAAGGCAGTCTGCGCTCCCGCTGTATGTCATAACTCGCCCACCATCTCCTCCAACGGAGTTAGCAGCACCAAGTCACTGCAAGCTACTCACATCCCGGGCAACCTCAACACTTCGGCGGACGCGCCGTAACAACAGGTTACCCTCAAGGGAGAGTGGAGACTCCACCTTCAGGTGGTCCAGCTGATTTGGAGTCGATTCAGTCAGGCACAGGTGCACCTGTTCGCCTCCCAAGAATCCTCCCACTGCCCGCTCTGGTACGCCCTCACCGAGGCCTTCCTCACCATAGACGCGCTGGCACACAGCTGGTCCCCTGGCATTCGCAAATATGCATTTTCCCCAGTGAGCCTGCTCGCACAGACCCTGTGCAAGGTCAGGGAGGACGAGGAGAAGGTCGTCCTGGTAAGCACCCTACTGGCCCGCCCAGACGTGGTGCTCGGACCTCACGCTCCTCGTGACAGCTCCCCCCGGGCAAATTCCCCTGAGGAAGGCCCTTCTTTCTCAGGGAAGGGGCACCATCCGGCACCCGCGCCCAGACATCTGGAATCTCCATGTCTGGCCCCTGGACGGGACGCGGAAGACCTAAGCTGTCTCCCACCTGCGGTGGTAGACACGTTCACTCAGGCTAGGGCTCCCTCTATGAGGCGCCTGTATGCCTTTAAGTGGTGTCTGTTCGCTAAGTGGTGTTCTTCCCATCAGGAAGACCCCCAGAGGTGCGCAGTCAGATCAGTGCTTTCCTTCCTGCAAGAGAGGTTGGAAGGGAGGCTGTCCCCTTCCACCTTGAAGGTGTACGTTGCTGCCATAGCAGCACACCATGATGCAGTCGACGGTAAGTCCTTAGGGAAGCATGATCTGATCATCAGGTTCCTAAGAGGTGCCAGGAGGCTGAATCCCTCCAGGACACACCTTGTTCCCTCATCGGACCTCTGTAGTTTTTCAGGGTCTACAGAGAGCCCCCTTTGAGTTTTGCAGTCAGCCGGGCTTAAGGCACTCTCCTTGAAGACTGCCCTCCTGACTGCGCTCAATTCCATCAAGAGGGTAGGTGACCTGCAAGCGTTCCCTGTCAGCAAAACGTGCCTGGAGTTCGGTCCGGGCTATTCTCACGTGATCCTGAGACCCCCGACCGGGCTATGTGCCCAAGGTTCCCACCACTCCTTTTAGGGACCAGGTGGTGAACCTGCAAGCGCTGCCCCAGGAGGAGGCAGACCCAGCCCTGTCGTTGCTGTGTCCGGTGCGCGCTTTACGCATCTATTTGGATCGCACGCAGAGCTTTAGAATCTCTGAGCAGCTCTTTGTCTGCTTTGGTGTACAGCAGAAAGGAAGCACTGTCTCCAAGCAGAGGATCACCCACTGGCTCATTGATGCCATAACTATGGCATGTCTCGCCCAAAACATGCCGCCCCCGGTAGGGCTACGAGCCCATTCTACCCGTGGTGTAGCGGCTTCTTGGGCCCTGGCCAGAGGTGCCTCTCTAACAGACATTGCAGAGCAGCGGGCTGGGCAACACCCAACACCTTTGCAAGGTTCTACAACCTCCGGGTGGAACCGGTTTCATCCCAGGTAGTGGCACGCAACACAAGCGGATAAGCCCGGGATAGCCGGCCGGGTGTATCGCTTGCACATAGCGCCTTCCACCTCCTTTTGAGCTGAAGACGTGCGCTGTTAATTCCCAGTAGTGTTCACAAAAGTTGTTCCCTGGTTGACTTCCTCCGAGCCCTGTGGCAGTCGAGTTTTCGGAGAGACTCGCTGCCGGCCCAGTACACGCGCTGACTAAGAGCCCGGTTCTGGGGTAGGTGCTCCGCATGTGGCGGTTCCCTGTAAGGCTAACCCCATGCGATCTATATCTTCCGCTAGTTCGTTTCCCTACTGGCAAACTGCGTCTTCCTTGGGCAGAGCCCCTCAGTCTCCATGTTGTAGTAACTCCTCCCCCATTGGGCAGGATCTACCTTGAAGGCTCTCCACATGGTTGGAAAGACCATGTGATGTATTCTTCCACTTAAATATCCCCCCTCTCTTGGGGCGAGGTGTGGTCTCCGCGGTGTCCTCCCCTTGGGAGGGACACCCCCCGACTAGACCTGGCGGCCCAGTCAGATAATCCCCCTTCTTTTTTAGGGAGTGGAAAAAGAGAAGGGGAAAGAGGCCACGACTGGGTTAAGCCTGTCTCTATCTCTGGGTAGTCGACTTGTCCCCAAAAAGGGCCGTTTGACACTCATAACTGTGTTGGGGGAGGTTACGTGTCGACCTGGTGCGCTGGCTATGAGGCACACAGCAAGTCTGCCCACCACACACCGCCAGTTCACGTAACACAGTTCAGCCTTGTGGCGTTTTGTATAGGGACCCCTAGTGTCACTACATCGACACCAACGTCGAGTGAGTGACAGATAGGGAACGTCATGGTTACTGGTGTAACCTCCGTTCCCTGATGGAGGGAACGAGACGTTGGTCCCTCCTGCCACAACGCTGAACTACCCGCTGAAATGGCCGGACCTTATATCGGCTCCTCAGCGTAAAACCTGAATGAGTGGTTGCATACCAGCTCCTTTTATACCCGTATGTTCGGGGGAGTGGCATGCAAATACCACTCGCCAATTTTCATTGGCCTTTTATCAAAGACCAGAGGTGTCTCGGGCTCCCAAGAGTGACCCCTAGTGTCACTACATCGACACCAACGTCTCGTTCCCTCCATCAGGGAACGGAGGTTACACCAGTAACCATGACGTTTCCAGTTAGGGGTTGTTGTAGTGTGACTGTGGGACTCTAAATAAACACAATAAACACACTGCAGTGATGCCCCAGTACTGTATGTTAGTATTTAACCTTGTGCAATCCCATGTACACATTGTATTTTGGCTTCGCTATACACAACACATCATTTACATTTATGCACTTGGCAGATGCTTTCATCCAAAGCAACTTACAGTGCATTTATTACAGGGACAATCTCCCCTGGAGCAACCTGAGTTAAGTGCCTTGCTCAAGGACACAATGGTGTTGGCTGTGGGGATTGAACCAGTTATGTGCTTTAGCCCACTATGCCACCACCACTTATCTTCATTTAAATTAACCATTTAAATTAATTTAAACTGACTTGTGTCAGTTCAGGAGACTGTGCTGTCAGTAAAGGGTTAAAGTTTCGACCCACAGAGTCATGTGACAAAACAACATGGCCAATCACAACAGAGTTTGCCTTTGGTAGAAACGCCAATAAAACTATATCTGGTAGAAACCTAATTAAGTTTTTACATTGAAACATATTTGAGTCAAAAGATTAGAGTCTCTAGTGTCATCCGATATGCCATTTCTAAAATTTGAGCAATTTATAGCGAAACACCACGCTGCTTAACACAGTGTACACTAACGTGTACTATAGCACACTTTTTCCTTAGAAATCTTATATTTGCATTATTACATTGAGAATCAATGTGTTCATCCAAAAGCTGAAAAATGTTGCTTTCAGAAGCTTTATATGAAGTTAGGAGAAAAATAAGGTGCATTTCGAACTGTTCTGAGACAGGTTCAGACAGACAGCATACTGGAGGTTATGCCATTAACTAAATAGGGAGCAAGGGAGCATACTAGCTTTCTATGCAGCTAAGTGCATTCACTCCTAAAATCTGACCAAAAGTTCAATTTCAGGCTGCAGATTATGTTTGGACAACTCAACATGTTTGAGTGATGCTGGCCATTACTTTGAATCAGAATTAATTATGCTACTTTATGATGTAATGTCTGTAACGTCTCAAAAACATGAATAACCAACACTCCTGGAAACATAATGAACAATTTGATTCGAAAAAATCGGACTTTCTTTTGCTTGGTATTATTTAAAATTTCACAACTTTGTCCTGCTGTCCACATATTTGGACATCAAACTTTAGGAAAACTATTTGCACTAGAATCATAATTTTTTATATATTTATATCATTTTGCATATTTATTAGGTGCTACTAGTTACAAATCAAAAAGGCAAATACACACAGCAGTCATGCTCAGGTCATAAGAGGTTAAGTAGGGGTGCAAATAGTATTTGCCATGATGAAAATGGCCTAACGCATGTAACATGATTACACGTGATGTGGATCATTCTAATTGGCTCTGCAGTTACAGCTTAGCACATAGTTGTGCTCCTTTGGTTGGAAACTTAACAGATGGACAAAACAAAATTACAACAAAGGCATGGCCGTAGTCGCACTGTAGTTCACTTCTCCATATCCCCAGATAGAGAGACAATTGATGCATTCATAGATCATTTTGTTTGAGGTCTAAGCACTGTGCAGTAGCTATTTGTAACTGCCATTATTCAACATGCAATATGTGACTGCCATGCAACAGACTAGGCTACTGGATTTTTAACCAGCCATTGAAGGAAGAAGAGGAAGAGGAACAGAAAACTATTGCAAGGCCACATATTAAATTCATTTCATTATCAATTTCATCATTCATCATATCTCAACTGCAATTATTTAGCTGAAGCAGCATGTGAGACTGAGCTCCACCCTGTCAGGCGTTCAGAATTTCCACAGAATCCCTCAACACTGCAGTGAATAGGCATCTAAAGTCAGATTGTCAGATTCATCAGCCAATCAGACTGATTTATTTGTTCTTGGTGGATGTGGTCTAAAGGATATGTCCCAGTCCAGGCCTTCTAGCTGGCCTTGAGCGACGCAATCATGCTTTAAGTGATGTACGTAATTTGAAAGCGAAGAGCGCAAGATCTTGATTATGCAATTGATTAATTAAACAGGAAAGGAGGGTTGATTTTCACTTCAAGCAAATTGGTAAGTGCTTTTTGCATTGTTATAGCAACATCAGGAGTTTTCTAAGTGTAAGTTAGGCTGCTCGAGCATTCAGTGTCAGATCAAGTTTTGAAAAGTAACTGTGTAAACTTCCGAAACAAAATTTATTGCAAACAACATTTAAATCGCAAATATTATTAGAGCTTTTTCTTCGTATTAAACCTCCTTGGTTCTGGCTTTCGTGCGTGGACGTGTTTTTAAAATGTCAGTTGGTATTATTAGTTGACTGCCACATAAGGTATAATAGGCATACGGTGTCTTATTCATTGTGAAACTGTGTTTTCTTAATGGCATGAATCGCACTGAAGGCCTTGACTTAAAATGCACGGGCCGCCACTGCTCATATAGTGTAGGTACATTGGCTTTGTAATAATCAACATTGGTTATTTTGTGTACTATGTCCCTAATAAAATTGGTTGAGGCTTTTGTTAATTTACGACTGTTTTTAAGCACTATACAGTAGATAATGATGCTTTTGGGAAATGTTCCGTAGAGATTAAGTATTACTTACTTGCTACTAATGCTCTACTTATTGGTACAGGAAACACCACCATGCTTTATTAAGAGGTTCTGCCTTTAACATTTAAGTCACGTTGTGTATTATGCGAACACAGAGCCTGATGCACCAATGTTCCCTAATGAAAGGATATACAGTATCCCCTCTGAAATTTAAACATGACCAGTTAACATTATTATTAATATTTTAAAAGCAGCACACTGTGGAGAGACCTATATGACAAAACTTGTGAGGTATGCAGTTTCACCGGCTCTAACTCAGCCAGGCTTGTCCACGGAGTCATTGCCTTTAAGCAGAAGACAAATGATACCACTTTCTTCTGTATGTTCAATCGCGTTAGAGCACAGAAGGGGGCATTGCAGTTAAGGTACTGTATAAGCATGGACGAGGGGTTTCCTGCTTATTCTTCCGGGCTGAAACATCCAGAGGGAGATGAACAATAATAAGATAAAGAAGTCCTCTGACCTTGGCTCACTGAGATGATCATATAGTGGACTCCCACTTGGGATTGTGACTGGTGAAATCTAAAACTGTGCGCTCCACCCTGCATTATAAAGAGTGCAATGCAGCAGCGTGGGTTGAAAACATAGTGGTACTCACGCCTCTGCTTTGTACCCATGCATCAGAAGTTAATCAATGTATTTAAATCATTTATGAATGCAAGAATCTAATGGAAAGCAAATCAAGCCCAAGTATTGCATTGCTTATTACATTTCTTGCATGATAGCTAAAAACAAGAAAAAATGTAATTAGCATGGTTACAACTTATCCTCAAAACATGACTGCACACATAGCTGACAATTTAATCGAGAAAGAGAAATCCTAAAGAAAAGCTTCAGTGTTTACAGTATTTCCCTCATTTGAAGCTTATCTTCCCAGCACCATTTTAAATCTATGGCATAAAACCTTTGTTTTGTTCATGAAAAATTTTGTTCATGAAATTCACATTAGTCATGTTGATGCACTTTTATTTGAAAGTTTTAAATTGTTTTCTGCAGTTGTGTAAGAAGAACGATCTAATATAAAACCTATAAGCTTTGCTCATGAATATTAATTATGTGTTCGCCCAGTAGTCCTAACTGATTTGAATAGAAATGGCAGACAAAGGCAAATAGGTGCTAGCCATATAGGATTATTGCTTACCACTTGTGCTTTCATTTAGTCCACTCAGGGGGGTCAGGAATTGGCTGGATATCAACTCCTTCTCCCTTGCTGAGAGGTGCTGTGACTACACCATTATGATGGCAAAAGCATGTTTCCCCATTGACGAAAGTAAACCAGTAA
The DNA here is from genome assembly GCF_019703515.2 of Myxocyprinus asiaticus. Classification (NCBI taxonomy): domain Eukaryota; kingdom Metazoa; phylum Chordata; class Actinopteri; order Cypriniformes; family Catostomidae; genus Myxocyprinus; species Myxocyprinus asiaticus. The sequence continues at coordinate 22,061,578 of NC_059375.1, read as the reverse complement.
ATAAAAGTAACCGCATATTCTGACGATATATTTAATTTTTCCAAAAGTTTAGAAACTTTAGTTTTTAGTTTTTTTGTGTGTGTGAAAGAAAATTATAATTTTATTTAATGTGTATGCCCAAAGATGTAATTAGCTTAAAGGGCACTTCTCACAGATTTTCCAACCAAGCTTTTTTAATAACAGCTCAACATTTCAAACTTAGACACACCCATCCATAATACTCATTTCTAATTATTTATCACTCAATCTTTTAAGTACTTTTGCACATTCTGCCCTTTTCTTTTTCTTTTCCAGTTTCACATGTGGCTTTGTCTTCGAAAGTCTGCCTAAAATGCCAACATCACAGTGTCTTCTCTTCACTGTGGCACACATTGGAACTCCCAGGTTAGGAGCTGTGAGGGGTCTGTTTCTCAAACTAGACTCTGATGTACTTGTCTTCTTGTTGTTGAGCATCTAGACCATCCACTTATCTCTCTATCTGGGTTAGAAGTGATTTCTTCTTTCAAGACAGTAGTGCATGGAATAGCCTTCATCTCTCAAAAGAACAATAAACAAATGAATTTCTTAAGTGAGTTGAAATGTCTATATTTGTTTCTTTTTAGCCATTTTTAAAACCATAATTTGCCTTGCAAGTGTACTCAATACTTCTGCCAAGGCCATAACCATGTCTTGAACATAGGGGGGGAACAAACCTTTTGAGGGGTCACTTATAATGAGGTTACAAATGTAATGGTGCTTTTTGATCCTTAAAATAGTAGGCGCTGAATGTAAGAACTTTTGGAGCAAAGATTTTTTTAAAAAGATTTTTTTTTTTATGTTTTCTTTTTTAAGTTCACACAGTACAAAACTACCACTGTGTATGCATTGCAATTTGCATGTTTCAGTCAGCTTACCTTTCTTTTTTGTGCTGTCTCAAAGAAAAGACAAATATCATTCAAATATAATTTGATGTATCTGTAAAATGACATGACTCTTCGCTGGCTAGCAAAAAAAAAAAAAAAAAATCTGCAAAATCATTTACTTACCCTCAAGTTGTTCACCCTTATTGCATTTTTGTTTTGTTTTTTTTTTGTTTGTTTTTTTGTTTTTAGTTTTTTTTTTTTTAATGGAATCTTAACCCAATCTTTTTTTTCTTTTTTTAAGAATCTTTACGCAGCTCTTTTCCACACAAGAACAATTCATATTGACTACGGCTGTCAAGCTCCAAACAACACAAACAAATTCATCATTAAAATACCATAAAATTTGTCCATACAACACACAAAGCTGCTGTATGGCTTCAGAAGACTTGGAATATAGTGCACATGTTGAACTACTTTGATGGTGTCTTTACCTTTAAAAGAACTTTATTGAATTTGTCCTTTTTTAAGCTTGATAGCTCCTGCTCACTACAGTATAAACCCTTATTATGTAGAGTTGCTTAAAATATCTATTTTTATGTTCCAGGACAAAATAACAGCTTATAATTTGGAACAACATTAGGGGTGAGTAAATGACAGAATTTTCAGTTTTTAAGCGAACTACTGTTAACTGGTGGCTCATTTCTTGAGCTCAGACTTGGTATACCGAAAAAAGAAAAAAAAACAAAAAATTGGTAGCAGTTCATGAAACCTGGTCTCTTTTGAAAGAAGACACTTGTCCAAAAGTCAGAATTAATTAAAGTCACAAAGAAAAGAGTTAGAAAAACTCAAATGTATTGTAAATAATATTTCAAATAATATTTCCATTGAAAATATGAATGAATTTATGAATGTTAAATTTTTTATATAGCGCTTTTCTGACATTACACATTATACAGTGAACAGGGGACACTCCTCAACCACCAACAGTGTGCAGCATCCACCTGGATGATGCGACGGCAGCCATAGTGCACCAGTACACTCACCACACACCAGCTATTGGTGGAGAGGAGAGAGTGGAGTGATAGAGCCAATTAATGGATGGGGATTATTAGGAGGCCATGACTGAGAAGGGCCAATGGGAGGAATTTGGCCAGGACACCAGGGTTATACCCCTACTCTTTTCAAGAGGTGTCCGATTTTTAATGACCACAGAAAGTCAGGACCTCAGTTTAACATCTCATCCAAAAGACAGTGCCTTTTTACAGTATAGCGTCCCCATCACTGTACTGGGGAATTAGGACCTACACAGTCCACAGGGTGTGCACCCCCTGCTGGACTCCCTAATACCTCTTCCAGCAGCAACCTTAGTTTTCCCAGGAGGTCTCCCATCCTGGTACTGACCAGGCTCAGCCCTGTTTAGCTTCAATAGGCAACCAGTCTTGAGCTACAGGGTGATATGGCTTATGACATTGTCCTTGTCACAACCTAAAAAACATAGGCTAACATTGTCAAAGCCACAGGTCTTACCGTGTTCTAGTTCATACCTGAGGGTTATAATGCTCCTACTTTGAGCTTTATGGATCATTTTCGAAGACAATGTCAAGTGAATTTTCTAAAATGCAACTTTAAAATCTAGCCAGATATCTACATTCATTCAATTAAATTACAATATGCACACATTCGCTCTTTGTCGGATGACTGATTTGCAGAAAATTTCTCCTTTAATGTTTTCACATTGACAATTACAAATGACATACAAAACACGTACTGTATATGACATATTTTCAATTCAAAATGGCAAATTTCTCCAACAGGTGAGTAGTTTGCCTTGGAATTACTGTCGGTCGGTACAACATTTCTATTGTAAAATAATGTGCAAAAATCTCATGTTTAGTTAGATTCTTGCATCTTACACAGCACTGCACTCTTAAAAATAAAGGTTCTTTATCAGCATGTATGGTTCCATGAAGAATCTTTTACCTCCATGGAACCTTCCCATTGAACAAAAGGTTTTTTGAAGTGGAAAAATGTTCTTTAGACTAGAAAAAAGGTTCTTCAAAACAGTACTTTTAAGAGCATGTTCTTCTATGGCATCGCTGCAAAAAACCCTTTTTGGGACTTTTATTTTTAAGAGTGTAATATTCATAACTTGAACTGCCGACATGCTGATGCGTGGCACTAGAAAAATCCACCAATAGGATCCTGATTAGCTTCTATGAAAATCTCAAATGACACTGAAGAGCAGTGTTAGATTTCTGAGCACAATAAAAAAATATAACTTTTTTAAACCATTATGTAATAAATTTTTTACCTGTGATGTCAGAGCCCCATTTCAGCAGTCATTACTCCAGTCTAATACTCCAGTATAAATGGAGTTTCAATTGCAAATGCAGTTTTCACATTGAACAAAACTGCAGTTCTAAAGCGCCTAAACTAGGGCTGTCAAAATGAACTCATGCGATGAATTTACAATGTTTGACACACTGCTTATTATTTTTAACATGATTAAAGTAATTACCAATTTGACATTAGATTCTGGCATTCTATTCTATTCTGTGAATAGGGCGGAACCTTTGCGATGTAACCGGGGGACCTTACACAGAGACGCACACACCACAAACACACACGCAGAATCAAAGTGATGGAGAAAGGACCTCTTAACTGTAATTTTTTTGCACAAAACAAACACAGATGCAGCAACCTAAAGACTCATTCACATGACTCAGTGGAGTGAAGCAGCCAGTGTTTCCTTTGTGCCTCGTTGTGCTTCTGTCTTACTGGACTATTCAGATGAAGTATCATTATGAGGGCAGTATTATTGCTAAAAGCAAAACAAAGCCCTATTAGGACAGTCATTGTTTCTCAGAGTGATGTCTGTGAAACAAAATTTGCATGGCTCCTCTGTGATAAAACTCATGCGTTCGGATAACAATTAATTCACGATGGAAATGTTAGTTCGGTCATCCCACGAAAACTCAATGTTGTGGAGCGGGAATGTAACTTTATTAATGTGAATATGTAACAGTAAAAGGACGGACAAGGAGGAGGCGGAAACCAGCAGAACAGTCAATGTAAACTTTAATGAGAAACTCAACTTAAAACAAACGTAAACAAACACAGACACATATGCAACACAACCACATGTGTCTCTCTCAAATCGGCGTCTCTGGCTGCCCTTTATCTCTCCTGCTGATCGGCTGATTCAGAGCTGGCTGTGCTCCATCAGAAAAGAACTTGCTTGCCAGCTCCCGGACGTGCTGTCGCCCTGTCCTCAATGGCTCCTCCGCCCTCTGGCGGAGCCAGCTCGCTCCTCCCCCGGCAGACAGCAGCGAGTTTTCCGGCCCCTGACAGACGGAACCGTTCCTCCCCTTCTCGGCAGACGGCCGCGGTTCCTCCGGCTCTCAGCGGCCGACAGCGAACCCTCCAGATGGCAGATGGCCGCGGCTGCTCCCCTGGAGGATGGCAGCAGCAAGGACTCCGCGACAGCACATCCCTCCTCCCTCCCAGGTTTCGGCACCACTGTAACAGTTAAGGACGGGCAAGGAGGAGGCAGAAACTGGCTGAACAGTAAACGTAAGTTTAATGTCAAAACTCAAACTTAAAACAACATAAAACAAACACAGACACACATGCAACGTGGCCATGTGCATCTCTCACTCTCTCGACCGGCATCTCCGGCTGCCCTTTATCTCGCTCTCCCGCTGATCAGCTGATTCAGGCCCGGCCACGCCCTCCTCCTCGTCACAGAATCATTTCCATCATTTCTGCACATGCACATTACTATACATCTTGACAAATAAGAAGTATATATATAGATTCATATTTCAGCATTTTCAAAATCTGTGATTAACTATAACAAATCATGGGATTAAATATTTTAAACAACATTTCCACATGGGTGTTCTTTATATTACAGTACTGCAGTTTAGAGGTAATGTAGTGTACTGTGTACTGCACGCACATATTCATGCCACTTGCTCTGATAATTTGTGAAAAAGAATGCCTTTTACTTTTTCGTGTTTTTAACTTTATCATGTTTAACTTTTTCAGGAAAAAAAAATTCATGTTTATTTTATACTTTTATATTTGCTAGTGAATGTTTAATTTGAAATATTGCGTTGCTGATGCTCAGGTGTCTTGATGGCCAGGCACATCTTTAAAAGCTTCTAAACCTTTTTAAACATTTGAATGTCAATAAATTGCTGATTGTTAATAACTTGCATTGTGTTTGCAGTCATTGGTCAATTTTTGAAGAATTTACAGAAGTACAGCAAATGTATCAATTGTAGAAGTGCAGAGTGCAGTTATAGAGAACAACAGTAGAACCGCAGTAAAAGTGTGGTAATCTGGACGCAGTATTCCTGCAATTTTCAGTACTGCAGTACAAGTGTGGTCACTTGGATGCAGTATTCCTGCAGTTTTCAGTACTGCAGTAAAAGTGTGGTAATTTGGACGCAGTATTCCTGCAATTTTCAGTATCGCAGTAAAAGTGTGGTAATTTGGATGCAGTATTCCTGCAGTTTCCAGTACTGCAGTAAAAGTGTGGTAATTTGGATGCAGTATTCCTGCAGTTTCCAGTGCTGCAGTACAAGTGTGGTAATTTGGACACTGCATTCCTGCAGTTTTCAGTACTGCAGTAAATGTGTGGTAATTTGGACACAGTATTCCTGCAGTTTCCATTACTGCAGTACAAGTATGGTAATTTGGACGCAGCATTCCTGCAGTCTGCAGTACTGCAGCAATACTGCGTCCAATTTACCACACTTGTACTACAGTTAAAAAACTGCAGTTATTTTTTGTAAGGGTATTGTAGTATATGTTTACTAGTGACAGATTATTTTTGGAAGACTCTTATAAGCATGAAATGGACTTATATCATGTGCCTTTGAGACATGGTCAGTCACATTACATGTTCACAGAACTGAGTTTCCAGTAAGTAAGATGCACCAGCCGAGAAACTGCCATTGAGATGAATAAGAATGCTAGCAGATAGCTCTCTCCAGGCATTATAACCTCTCAATAAACTCTTGAAATATGATGATACTTTCCAAAAAGTGGGGAGGGGTGAACTTGCAGTAACAAACCTACCTGCAGTTATAATTGTTACAATGGCCCTGGATTTCTGTTGTTGATGTGATAGCCACATGAGTAAAACTATCAACATGCTTTTTCCCTATTACTCTATCCCTTTTAACTATTATTTCTCCATTGGTGAATATATGCTGCAGTGGAAAACAGAAATGTATCCCACTAAAAGAGTATCCCATTAAACCTATTACAAAGTTGCGAAATGCAAATCATATTATTCTATAACCTAAATCAAATATAGGGAGTGATGTTCTTAGTAATATTGTATCTTTTTACCCTGCATTGAAGGAATAACTTTCTCTATTACCCTCACATGAACCTGTACTCACAGAAAAGATTAAACCCAGCAGGACTGAGGGTTTTCTCAATAAACGAACCCGGGAAGATCACAGCAAGCATCACCTGATCCTCTATCGATCCGGTATTGTAACTTTCATTTGTTTGCCATCAAAGGAACCAAAATATCCCATCTGGCCCCCTTCATTTTCCAAGCAGAATATTGATCAGGTCTAGCAGACACATGCAGGTGCTCTGAAAGATTCAAAAATTAAAAGTAAACACACAAAAAAAGTCCAGGTTCATTTTCTTTTAAAATAGCATAACTCTGCACTAAAGTAAAAAACAGTCCAAGCACAAACTTCCACAGCACTGTGCTACATTATCAGGGATGACATAAAAAATTTCCCTTGGTGACAGACTGTTTTGCTTGAATGTAGAAGTCAAAACAGGACTGCACAAAGAGAGGGTCCTCGAAATATTTAGTTTGAAGCTACTACATCTTTATTGTTGATTTTCTTAGTGTGCTGAGGACATCTACTGGTGCTACAATTTTACATGATCGCCCTCAGTTTCTCCAACTCCGCCTGGCTCTGGGCTAAAATATGCTGCTTATCATAGCTCTCAGGCAATGGCACACCACAGCAATACAATTCCTCTGCAAATCACTGAAAAACAACCACCACCTCAGATGATTTGTGTCCTCTGCCCACCTACATCGCCCATGTTCCACTGCCTAACTTTCTAAATGGTGTTATATTTCCCAGCTCTTCTTACGAATGCATGGTTGATTTGTTGCTGTCTCTCTCTTAGGTGAGTGTGTAAGGTGTAATACAGACTAATGGTTGCTGTGTCCTCTTGCCTGACATGGCTAAAAACTCTCTGCTGCTCCATTTATCAAAGCTTTCTCACTGGCACCAGCTTTCAAATGACCTTCATTAAATTGATATTTTCAAGCAACGCAGACTGAAGCATTCATTGTCTCCTACACAGTCTGACAGGCTCACAGTAATAGGCTTGAGTGTCTTGCATAACTTTTATCGCCTCTTTTAGAACATCATTCATGCAGAGTTACTCACCCACAAGCATGTATGCACACTCTGAGCCTCTCAGAAATATATATAATAGGATTTGTTGTAAAACATCAAGCAGCAAATATGGCCCAGTTTCTCTCTCAGATTGCTGAATGAAATACGGTTACCCCTGACACCACGGTGGTATTTTGCTGAGCTCTGACAGGGAAGACTGTAAGTGAGAGAGACTTGGGCAGGTTTTAACTGGAGACTATCTGTCAGGTAGGTAAGTGGTGGCTAGGTTTGGAAGAGAGGTAAGTCTCTCTTCCTCTCTTACCATAAGAGACACAGTAATCTCAATACATGGTGCTCAACTAGGCTTTAACCCATGTACACTGTTCGGTAATATTTGACTAAAATAAATTTTATTTCTTTAATAGAAATGGTATACTTCATCTAAGTGGCTCAAGGCTTGGTAACTTCTCCTACATTTGGCATCTGAACACACACAAAAACTGGATCAATGACTTAAGGATGTGTGACAAAAAACAAAATGACACTTGTGTTGTTTCGTGGCAAGACTATAACACAGAGCAATAACACACTTGTGCTGCCTCAATTTAAAGCTTAAAAATGAGCCACAAGTAGCATAAAAGTTGTCCATGTGACTCGATCATCATATAACAAGATCTTCAGAAGGCATATGATAGGTTTTGGTGAGAAACAACCAAAGTAATTTTTCAGTGATAAACTTGATGTCCATAGCACGTTCAGGAGCACTGTGAGAGAAGCTAGTTCACCATGGCTCGCGTGTTCACCCAAGAACTTGGGTTGTTTTCCACATAAAAAAAGAAAGTCATTAGGGTTTGTAATGACATGAAATGGAGTATATTACGATAGGATTTTATTTATTTTGGTGGGTTAATTATCCCTTTAAAATGTGCATTTGCTACTACTTAATGGAAAATTAGTAAAGTTGAGATTTTTTTTTTTTTTTTTGACAATCTGGCAGCCTATTTTATTTCCAAGATTTCCAATTACAAACAACCACAGCTACTTATTGTACAAAGTAGAAGGACTTCACCATTAGCGTTCTCAATCAATCACTGCAGTCCAGAAGAAATGTGGTGGACCAATGTTGCTGTTATACATATGGCTTAACTAAAACTAAAGATGGCAGAGGCAGACTGCTATTGATAGCAAAGCCAGATATATCCAAAGCATTTAGGAAACATCCTTTTAAAATCTTTATAAAATTGTGTGGTAACATACTCGGTCTTAATATGATACAATAAGTTTTTCTCAAATATACTGACTTAATTTTCTGTTCCATTTGCAAGCAATTTGTTTACATACTCAGTTGGCAGTTAATGATGTCCTATGATAATTAAAAATAAGACAATGTCACTTTTTGGCTTTATCACAAAAAAAAAAAAAAAAAAAAAAAAGCCTGGGCATTGCTATCATATTCATTACCGGCCAGCAAATTAATCATGACTTTACTAAATACTGTTTGGTTAACAAAGCGAATGGACAGCTGACAGAAGTTACAGGTTACATGTTTGTCTTTGCACTGTAATCCTGCACATTTCTTTTCTCATTTTGAGGGTTGTCATAATGTGCTGTGCAGGCTCTCCTTTGGTTGTTATTGTTTAGAAAAAGCTGTGGCAAAATCCCACACAACCACAGTCATTATGACATGGTATGCAAGCAGGAAGGAGGGCCCAAATGCAGGAATGAGTGAAGCAAATTTTATTAAACAAAAGAAAAAACAAACATGAAACAAAACTCATGTGGGAGAAAACTTGTAAGAAAACAAACAGAACAAAACAAGAAACTGAATAACTGATAATCATGATAACTAACCAGACAGAGGGGTAACACATGAACACTGGTCAACAGACATGGGAACAAAATGATATGACAAACAAGAGAAAAGGGAGCACAATATGATGACCACGGGGAACCAGACACATCAGGAGCACTGGCAGTGACTGAGAAATGGCCTCCATGGCCGGGAACGCTGGCCACGACAGGGGAACGGGCACCTTACTCTGCTTCCTTCTCCTCCTCCTGGCGGTCGGCAGCGGGAACGACCTCAGGTGTGGAGCACCGTCTCTTCCTCCTACGAGTGATGAGAAGATGGGCTGCAGCACCCACCGTTGGTGAGGGGGCACTGCTGTCCTCGGGCTGGGATGAAGAGAGAGAGCCTTCCGAGACACAGATTGAGATAAAATAATCTCACTTTAAAGCCAATTCTATGGTCTTGGTAAGACTCCCCTCTTCACCCCCATCAGGAATACAGGACTTGATAGGCTCAACCAGGCCTGCCACAAAGATGTCAAAAGGCATTCCTGGTTGAAGCCCAAACCTGAGGCCAACGCTAGAAAATCCAGCGAATACTCCCACACCGACTGGAACCAGGGAATCAGAAAAAAAATAACAACTACATTCCTGCTGGATCCATCAGTGGTCGGATCATTACATCATGGTACGCAAGCAGGAAAGAGGACCCAAATGCAGGAATGAGTGAAACAAATTATTTTATTAAACAAAATAAAAAACAAACATGAAACAAAACTCATGTGGGGGAAAACTTGTAAGAAAACAAACAGAACAAAACAAGATAAACTGAATAACTGATAATCATGATAACTAACCAGACAGCGGAGTAACACATGAACACTGGTCAACAGAGATGGGAACAAAACAATCTGACAAACACAAAAGAAAAGGGAGCACAATATTTACAGGCAAGGCACAAGAGGGAACAGGTGAAACAATCAACATAACAAGGACTAAACTAGGGGTTCCCAGAGGGAACGAGGGGTTATAATAAAAACTAAGAATGAATCATAAGCACCCAAGCATTTATTTACATAGGATTGCTTATTTGTTTGGTAACATATCTGTGGTTATATGAGGAATGAGACTAAAGCAGAACACAAAAAGGAAAATCATCAAATTGCATTCAAATGTGTAAGTGTAATTAAAATGTAAAGGATGCCACATATATATTTGTCTAAGTGTATCTAACCCAATGCAAGCTTCTTTGATCCCTTGAAACACAACAGCATGAGATGACTCTTTTCTTGTGACTGTAGAGTGGCAATTTAAATATATACAGGTGCTTCTCAATAAATTAGAATGTCGTGGAAAAGTTCATTTATTTCAGTAATTCAACTCAAATTGTGAAACTCGTGTATTAAATAAATTCAATGCACACAGACTGAAGTAGTTTAAGTCTTTGGTTCTTTTAATTATGATGATTTTGGCTCACATTTAACAAAAACCCACCAATTCACTATCTCAAAAAATTAGAATATATCATAAGACCAATAAAAAAATTTTTTTTTAGTGAATTGTTGGCCTTCTGGAAAGTATGTTCATTTACTGTATATGTATTCAATACTTGGTAGGGGCTCCTTTTGCTTTAATTACTGCCTCAGTTCAGCGTGGCATGGAGGTGATCAGTTTGTGGCACTGCTGAGGTGGTATGGAAGCCCAGGTTTCTTTGAAAGTGGCCTTCAGCTCATCTGCATTTTTTGGTCTCTTGTTTCTCATTTTCCTCTTGACTATACCCCATAGATTCTCTATGGGGTTCAGGTCTGGTGAGTTTGCTGGCCAGTCAAGCACACCAACACCATGGTCATTTAACCAACTTTTGGTGCTTTTGGCAGTGTGGGCAGGTGCCAAATCCTGCTGGAAAATGAAATCAGCATCTTTAAAAAGCTGGTCAGCAGAAGGAAGCATGAAGTGCTTCAAAATGTCTTGGTAAACGAGTGCAGTGACTTTGGTTTTCAAATAACACAATGGACCAACACCAGCAGATGACATTGCACCCCAAATCATCACAGACTGTGGAAACTTAACACTGGACTTCAAGCAACTTGGGCTATGAGCTTCTCCACCCTTCCGCCAGACTCTAGGACCTTGGTTTCCAAATGAAATACAAAACTTGCTCTCATCTGAAAAGAGGACTTTGGACCACTGGGCAACAGTCCAGTTCTTCTTCTCCTTAGCCCAGGTAAGACACCTCTGACATTGTCTGTGGTTCAGGAGTGGCTTAACAAGAGGAATACGACAACTGTAGCCAAATTCCTTGACACATCTGTGTGTGGTGGCTCTTGATGCCTTGACCCCAGCCTCAGTCCATTCCTTGTGAAGTTCACCCAAATTCTTGAATCGATTTTGCTTGACAATCCTCATAAGGCTGCGGTTCTCTCGGTTGGTTGTGCATCTTTTTCTTCCACACTTTTTCCTTCCACTCAACTTTCTGTTTACATGCTTGGATACAGCACTCTGTGAACAGCCAGCTTCTTTGGCAATGAATGTTTGTGGCTTACCCTCCTTGTGAAGGGTGTCAATGATTGTCTTCTGGACAACTGTCAGATCAGCAGTCTTCCCCATGATTGTGTAGCCTAGTGAACCAAACTGAGAGACCATTTTGAAGGCTCAGGAAACCTTTGCAGGTGTTTTGAGTTGATTAGCTGATTGGCATGTCACCATATTCTAATTTTGTGAGATAGCGAATTGGTGGGTTTTTGTTAAATGTGAGTCAAAATCATCACAATTAAAAGAACCAAAGACTTAAACTACTTCAGTCTGTGTGCACTGAATTTATTTAATACACGAGTTTCACAATTTGAGTTGAATTACTGAAATAAATGAACTTTTCCACGACATTCTAATTTATTGAGATGCACCTGTATATATATGTATATATATATATATATATATATATATATATATATATATATATATATATATATATATATAAATAGAAGAGATATACTCTATCCTTACTGACTTGTGAGTGCAATGCATTCCTACTAGCAAGCAAGTACTGTAGAATGCGATGAGAAAATTACAGAGCAACTCTCTGAGAAATGGAAGCATAAGCGGTAGTTCTAGCAGGAAGACTTTGGATCCTTACGCTTTTATTCAATCGGGCATCTCAGCCAATCACAATACAGCCTCCGCTTTATAAGCCTACACACCTGTCTCTAATGTTCGCATACTTCCATTGTTTTCAGTCACGCACATGTTAGTGAAACACACAGTTATTGCACACGCTATGCCTCGCTTTTACAAGAAAAATTTGCTTAATGTTGGATTATTAGCAGAGCATGTGAGCGGAGTGTAATGATCAGAATTTCACTGGAGCGAGGAGCGTGCTTCATGAGACTGCGCTCAGCCCCACTCCGGCCGCTCACGAGGCACTCACTTTCCACTCCAAAAAAGAAATTGCTACATTTCGCATGTGGCCACATGAATAGGCTGTGTGTGTTGGCAGCTGTATTAGGTCCAAGATTTTAAATAGTGGATTATCAGATGAGGCATCATTTAAACTCGGATTGATTCGCGTGCTGATGGTGACTGGTGCCGATTAAAACAACAAACTACAGTGAGGTGAGAGCTCAGAGGCACTTCAAAACACAGAATAGTTTCCCGGACATATGTCTGTAAAGTAAAATAATTTTATTAGGCTACCGTGGACGTCTGTAAGGTTTACCGTCTATTCGCATGGGATAAGCGATGTCTGTATAAATCACAGAGATGAGTGCTGACTGCATTTACACACTGCTGTCACTCGTAACTGACCCATCAGAAAATGTATGTATTTAGCTGTGCTGATTAATTATGAAGTATTAAACATGTTCATATGTATCTGGGATTAAGCCAGTAATCCTACAGTACACTCTTGAATTAAAAATATCTACAGTCTTTTCACATTATGTGATTTTATTTTTCCCTCCAGAAAATATGCTGCAAAACGCAGGGCTCAACACAATTTTCACTCTGCTCTAATCACAAAATTAGCACTTGTGTCCTTTTCTAATTTTCCTAATCAAAATAAATTGTGTTCATTTGTTTCTCATGCATCAGTCCAAATGCAACAGCCAGCATAAGAGGAAGTTTTGAAGCACATCTTACATTTTCTGGTGTCTTCTCAATGACTAACATTCACTTCAGACATTTGGTAAACTTTAGAAACAATGAGTTAAAGGGTTCACAGGCTGGACTGTGCAGATTCACTGGCTTTTTAACAACATGTCAATTCGCATGGGATAAGAATAACAGGGGTTATTTTTACAGAGCGTTTGATAGGTAAAAGACAATTATCTTTACCGGTGCGGGAACACATAGCCCACAAAAAGTATGGAAAAATTACTGGCATGAATGATTAGCACGGGATTAAAATGAGATGCTCTGGTAATTATGCTGTTACATTACTCCACGTCCCCATATAAAATAACCCTGTCCATATAGGGCAGAGAGAACAAGGCTATTTTTTGAAGCAGCCTACATTAAGGCATTGTTTGTGCAGTTGTTATTTGCGCTATGAAATATAAGGTCGTATGCCATTATGAAGAGGCATTTTTTGGTACCTGAAAATTATTCCTAATTTCGTTCTCATTTCATGCCGCTCCAATGCAACATCGTTCTCATACGAGCGCTCATGAGCAGCTGCGTCTCTACATTAGCAAGTACTCCACTGCAGACTGTAGCGCGATGACGTGGTGGATCTAATCCCATGCATATTGGATTTTAATGACGTAGTGGATGTTTTAATGCGCATGCGTATTCAAATTTTAATGTTTTGTTTTATTATGTAGCGTACTGAATGGACATTAATACAGTATGTATTCATATAATACACACATACACACACCCTTATATATTAGGGCTGCACAATTAATTAAATAAAAATCGCGGTATGACATTGTGCGATTATTTAACCGCAAAGGGCTATGGCGATTTAATTAAATTAATAGATAAATCAAGCTGTTCGCTTCAAAGTTTATGCACGCTGCTCTGTCCTGTCTATATTGTGTATATGCATTATTATAGTGTATTTAAAGTGGTTCTGTGCTCCACAACTCCATCTCATGCCCAGAGTAACAGATGTGCACCATTCGGTTCCGTGTGCTGAGCGCGTCATTTTTAAAGTGCTCCAGATTCATTTTAATTTCACTTTTGCATACTTCAAAGTATGTTTGACCACTATATGTTAATATACAAATACAAATAATTTACCCCATGGCATTTATGTACAGTGGAGGAGATGTTAAAATGAGGAGCACATTATAGTAAGGAGTACATTGCTTAATTTATATATTTGTTTTCTGTGGGTGAAGGAAAAACAAGTTATTTACGAAATCCATGGTTATGACCATTTTTAAAAGCTAAGCTATATTAAACAAATGTCTCAGTGTAATACTTTAATACTGAGTAATAATGTACTCTGTATAATGCATAAAAACCAACAAATCCACTATGCAGACGATTAGATCCACTACGTCATCATGCAACAGTCTGCAGCGAGGACCCTCTCACATTAGGGGCAAGTGGGGCTAAGCCCCACCAGAGGTATGGCATCATCATAAATTTATTTTAAGAAATAATATACTTTCTGCAACTTAAACATGTTTTATATCCATTATACAAGAAAAAAAGTATATATTCTTTTGAGAAATTCTATTATTACTAAGGTATGTTGCATAAAAGCCATTTAATCGTTCTCATTTGCTATGCATGGGACTAGCCCATCATGCCTGCCAAAATTCTGTACCTTGTGTGGACCTCATTATTTGATATACCAAGCACAATAATGGTGACAACCAAAGACAACATATTAAGTATAATATGAGCTATAAATATTATATAATATTATTAAGTATAAAATAGAAAACAACTGCAAGTTAGAACAAAAACAATAACAGCAGCATATATAAAATCTGCAAACAGTAAAGCTATGACCAGTACATAGTCATTTGCATAATTGATTCATACCACAGGGAGCTGAAGTGCAGCTTGCTGAATGATGCTCACACCTGATAAAAATGGTGAAAATAAGTCATGAAAAATATTACTTTGTGGCTATTTGAGTCTTTGATGCTTACTTTGTTAAAAGGATAGCAGAAACAGCGCTTGTCAAAGCATAGGGATTTTCACTTTTTCTCAAGAATAAACTGGGGAAGGAATTAAAATATATAAGATATAAAGACGCAACAAACTCACAGAGTGAAAATATAAGCAATTAATCTGCAAAGTTCTACACTTTAAGAGGTAAGTTTATTTTGTTTTACATATACAGTATTTATATTTGTTTATATTTATATATGTACATATTCTGGCCAACTTTGTTTTCATTGATTTTTATTTTTAAATAAACATTTACACAGTTATGTGAGTAATTGACATTAAATTTTAAGAATTGTCCTCAGTGTCCTGCTGTGACACTTTCTTCATCTAACTATTTTAAACAACATTTTATGAGCTTGTATAGCTATATATACATATATTATTATTATACTTGTTATTTCCACAACCTCATATTAACGAAGAAAATTGTTTATTTGCACTTCTAGAAAAAAGTTGAAAGGTGATTTAAGATCTTTAAAAACTTGTCACAGCACCCAAAATACACACTTTCCCTTGTACTTTCATGTACATTTTAACGTAACATCTGTATGTTGGAGAAAAAAATTCCAGACATGTTATTTGTCTGAGCTATGAAGTGCTTATTTTAGTGCTTTCTCTAAAAAATTCACTCATCACATTTACAGCGGTTTAATATGTTTTAAAATTATGACAATTTTTGTAAACATTGTCATGACTAGCAGTCAATAGAATTTTTTTTATTTTATTTTTATTTTTTCATTTTTTTATACAAAATTATTTAATGAGCCAGAAAATGAAATCAATGAGCCGGTGTGTTATTGTTTGGTGTGTTGCAGGCCGGGTTTGGTGGGCCTCTCTGGGCCAGAAAGTCCAGGGCCACTTTTTAGTCCCAGTCCAGCCAGCCCTGTTGGTGTCCATCAGAAAAATATTCTAAGTTCTGTTCTTCTTTTGGGGGAACAATTATCAGTGCAAATAGCTGGTGGTTGATTGGGTTTCAGGCTTTCTGCTATCAATGTTGATCTCAATTATCTGTCCTCAGGGTTGGGAGGGTTACTTTTGAAATGTATTCCACTACAGATTACAGAATACATGCTATAAAATGTAATTTGTAACGTATTCTGTTAGATTACTCAAGGTCAGTAACATATTCTAAATATTTTGGATTACTTCTTTGGCATTGGTAGATTTTGTTTCACATGTTTTGACTATAAAATACACATGTTAAAAAAAACACATTCTCTGAAAAACCAAAATATTTTATGCAGTGTTGTTTCTAAAACAAGATAAACCAAATTGATCTTGTTTTAAGGATTTGTAGAATTTTTTACAGAAAAACAATACAAAAATTATTATAAAGAATAAAATGTTTGTCCTAATATCAAAGGTCTTACTAGAAAAAAAGAAATTATCCAATGTGAATTGTCTTGATAAAATATGATCGTGCCTGGTAACGTGTATGTAAAATGGCTAGAAATAGCATTTTAGCTTAGCGTAAAGCAATTTACACAAGGCTTATTTCTATTTCTTCTGCTCTAAACTTACTTCAAACTTACTTCTCTGTCTGCTCGTATGAATGTAACACATCATAAGAAAGTGTTTCACTGCTGTTCAAATGCACTTTGGATCACATCATTTATATGTATAAATGTTTTCCATCTGAAAGGACTAAATATTAAATGAACCAAATGACAATAAAATGCAAAGTAATCTCTTCAGTAATCAAAATACTTTTTGAATGTAACTGTATTCTAAATACCAATTATTTAAATTGTAACTGTAGTGGAATACAGTTACTTATTTTGTATTTTAAATACGTATTCCAGTTACATGTATTTGTTACTCCTCAACACTGTCTGTCCTTCATATCCCTTCACTGCATCAACATCGCTTTCCAAGCGGCAATATTTCAGTTTACTGGAGTCTCGGGTTTCTCACCGATTTCTCACCGTGGCGGCCATTTCATTTCAACTGAGTTTAAGTTCACAAATATTGATCTGTTTACTCCGTGTTTGAATGCCAAAGTATACCCGACTTCGGGGAATCAAGATTCTTTATTCATGTACGTCAACATGCATAAGAACTTATTTTATGGGGTCTGATATATCCTTTAAGTTAAGATTTGCAAAACGTGATAAGCGTTCTCTCCTATCACAAGTTAGATCACAAAGTGTTTTCTTGACTTAATGGACCCTTTTCATATACCTGTCATGACGTATCTCTGCCTTCTTTTACAATTTAAATGTAGCAAACTTTTTTTATATTTCCAATTTTCAAACGTTTTTAAAAATCAGTTACCATAGCTGCGATGAGGCTTCTAACACAGCTGCTGAGGGAGTGACAGAAAACTTGGCCTGTTTCTCTCTTCTTAATACTGTTATCCAGCGCTGTATATTTTAATCTTCTTTTGCAAAGCTGTGAAAGCATAATCGTAGATTTTTTTCTTTTGCTGTTGGAGCAAATGGATAAGCAAAAATATAATTTGCTGTGGTCTGCCATTCACCGCCATTCAAGTTTAGCCAACTATGATGACTTCCGCTTTGCGGCAGGCAAATGTGTGAAAAGGGTTCATATGTCTATATATGCATTTTCCTTAAAGGGGAAGTGTCATCTGTGCGCGTGCCCACTGACACCTAGCTTTAGGCATTGCTCATTACACCAGTATTACATTAACAGCACAATGCATTTGGCTGCTCTCATACAAATAATCTTATCAAACCGGGGGTACAAATTCTTATTTCACAGTTATGTTACATGTTTCTGTCATAGTCTGACTGTGACTGTGCCTCCTCCTGTTAATTTGTCATGTCTGCTTGTTTCCCTGTTTGTTTCTCTTCCTCTTGTGTCTGCAGGTGCCATGTGCTGTATGCTAGCTCCATTGCCATGACATCGCCAATTACTCCTATCAGCTCATCAGCCATGTCACCTGTCTCTCGTTACCTCTCCCTACATTAGTTTTCCTCATGTTTTGTCCTGTGCTCGATTGTTTTGTGTGTTAGTTAGTCAGTCAGTGTTATCGTCCAGTCTTTGGTCAGTTTTATTTTTACCTGTGTTCTCGTTATATTCCTGTTCTGTTTTTGTTTGCCTTTTTCTCTCCACTGTGAGAGGTTTATGTTGCTTTTTGTAGTATTCTTAATAAAGACTTTTTGTTCCATATCTGTGTTTGGATCCTTCATCTCTGCAACACAACTGTGACATAACAATCGAGCCACAGACGGACCCAGCAGAGTTGGATTTTTTTTAAACCTGGTTCTTCTGCTCGCCAGCACGTAGAGCACGTGAAGAAGCTGCATGGGGTATGGCAGGAGGACAAGTCCGTGTAGGGGTATGCCTTATAGTCTTTGGCATTATCCTCGGGTCTGGGATACAATTAGACCTGCCTTATTGATCTTTTAAGGACAGGTCTGACTGAGCCCATTTAATCTTGCGTCCCAGATCGGGGTGAGGGTGGGAGACTTCTCGAGACGATCAGGCTGGCCATGAAATGGGATGAGTTCATCACAGTCTGTGCCTCAGAAGACTTCCAATCTTCATCCCAACCCGAGGGCAGGGACACCCCCCACATGGAAGTGGACCCCTCAGCCACTGCTTCCACACCTCAGAAGAGGAGGAGGAAGAAGCCCAGCCCATCGGCCGTGCCCTCTGCGGCTGACAACCTGGAGGCATTGGTTCCCACTGATGAGGAGCCTGCTGGTGACTGCCTGGAGGCGGAGGTGCTCGCAGCAGTGCTTCTAACCGTCCGGAAGAGGAGGACAAGGAGAAGGGTCCCTGCTTCCCTGTTGCTGCCAGCGTCCTCGGCCACAGAGGCCATTCCCCAGTCGCTGCCAGTGCTCACAGCCATGGAGGCCATTCCCCAGTTGCTGCCAGTGCTCATGACTAAGGAGGCCATTCCCTGTGGTCATTGAGTCTGTCCAGTTCCCATGGCTGTTGACAAGTCTGTCCAGTACCCTGTGTCCATCGATGATCCTGTCCAGTCCCCAGCAGCCATTGACCAGTCTTTTGCTCAGTCCAGTGGCCAGCACCTGTCAGACAGCTACCAATCTGTGGCTCAGTCCATTCAGTGCCCAGCGGCCGCCCAATTCTAGCATGATCCCAGTCCAGCGGCTGCCGCCCAGTCTGCTAACCCCATCCAATGGCTGCCGCCCAGTCTGTCCAGTTCACAGCAGCCGCTGTCCAGTCTGTCCAGTCCCAAGTGGCCACCGTCCTGCCTGATCTCCTAATGTTCCCAGTGTGACAGTTGGGAAATTCGTGACAGTTTCGTTTTATTAGAGTCTTTTTGGCATCATTACATTGTAGAGATTTTATTATCATGGGTTACTGTAAAATTTTAATTCTTTATTAGTTGTAGGACTATGAAGCTTTCTAAACAATGGGGCTTTATCAAAAAATGTCCATGCTTCATTGCTCAAGTTTCCGCATACAGTTCATTTTCTGCATCTGTTGTCAAAACATAAGCTCCCCATTAATGCTCTCTATGTAGTTTAACAACATTACATTTTATTTTAAGTTTTAAGTTAAAATGGTTATTTTGCCCCTTACACTGTTTATGTGCTCGTGGCCAGTAACATTTAGTAGCAGGTAAGTAAGGTTTTGTATGACTTTACTGGGATAACAACGGTGATGGATTAGCACTTATTTCGAAGCAGATACCGAATATTCAGTCGACTGAAGCTTCACACATAATGGACCATGCATACTTGTTGTTGGTTTGGCATGGACTTCATCAAAGCTTCTGCATCAAACATCTTATCATTATTCGCATTTACATGTTTTCCCTTTTGGTCTACATCTTGTGCCATTCACATTCCTTGCCCTTCAGTTGCTAAGATTTAAAATAGCTAATATAGCCATTTAAGATTTTAAATCTAACATGATTTGTTAGAGGACAGGTAACAAAAACCCTAAATTCGAAACTTTTTTTAACAATTTATGTCCATGCTCTCTGCAGCCGAAAGGAGCCCTAACTTTGCAACTGCAAGTCTTCCTGACCTTCAACACATTCATACTTCCTGGCAACCGTGGTGCTCCTGCTTGTGGCGCAATTCATCTCCTGAGCAGCACAAATGTGCTGTTCAGGTACTGCAACTGCTGCTTGTCTTTCTTGCCACACAACTAAGCATCCCACAACACCACAACTGTGGTGTGTTATATTGCTTTGGCTCAGTGCATCTCCTAGGCAGCGCAAATGTACTGTCTAGGTGCCGCAACTGTGGCATGTCTTTTGGGCCATGCTTCTAAGTGTCCAACAACACCGCAAATGCGATTTATAAAGAAAGCATTAATTTCCCTTTACATGGTAAAACCCCATCATGGGTCTCAAACACAAAATGTGTTTTATGTGAAAAGGTATTGCACAGACAATGTTGCCCTCATCAGGGCTCAAATGCAAACTACTTTTGTCCTCCTGCAGGGATATTACACAAACCACATAGCACCTATCGTGGTGCTTAAATGTAAACAGCGTTTGTCCTTTTGCAGGAGTATTGCTCAGAAGACATCTCTCTTATCAAGGGCTCAAGTACAAAACAATGTTTTGCATTTTTTTGCAGGGGTACTGCACAACTAAAGTATGCCCACCTTTTAGTAAGGACTCAATCACAAGCATTGTTTACCCCTCTGCAAAGCTATTTCACAACAAGGCTCACCCATCTGCAAGGGCTCTACAATTCTAATAAGCTTGCCTACCCTTCTGCAGGGTCTAGCACAATAGTAGCATGTCGCACAGTCATTCAGGCTTATGTTTGCATTATTCATTGATATTTCCTCTTCTTTCAGATTTGTCTCTCACCTTCTGAAGACCTGGGTGTTGTCCTGAGTCTAATTATTTGGTTTTGTATTTTCTTTTGGGGGCATAGGTTAAATTAGGCTCTTATTCCTTTTGGGGTAAGCTCCACTCCCCTGCGTTCAGCGCCTCTGCCAGGATCTGATAATTCAAGCAAGTATCTGAGCCAAATATCATATGTTTCTCTACATAATAAATAATTCCAATCATCCAGAGTCTTTTCTGATAGAAATGGAAGCGTAAGCGGTACAGTAGTTCTAGCAGGAAGACTCTGGAACCTTACGCTTTCATTCAGTCAGGCATCTCATCCAATCACAATACAGCCTCCACTTTATAAGCCTGCACACCTTTCACTATTGTTCGCTTCCATTGTTTTCACCCCCTCCACCCCATGTCCACCAGTTTAGGTCTCGTCTTGTGTCTCCTGTGACCACATGTGTTCAAATTTTGAGGGGAGATTCTCTCTTTCATGACACATCAATCACTATGTTAATGTGTTACTGCATGATAATAAAGTGCAACAAAGTCAAAGAATTATGTGATTAAAATTTAATCTAAGCACAAATGCAGCATGTCAAGCAGAATTAACCATTATTTTAGTGTATTACCTGTATTAAAGGAGCTTCAGGTGTTTGTGCTTGTCATCTGTGTTGATATCAGACACACTAAAGAAGATCCGTGAAGCTCTCATGATTTTGTATGTATTCACTTTTTTAAATTTTACAGATTGGCTGGTTATTTCCTTTTAAAGCCAGCAAAGTTTAAACACTTGTTTTAGTGCAGCAGTTAATTGACAGGTGAGGGGTGGCACTTCATTGCTGCTGGGACACATACAGGACAGATTAGTGTTTACACCTCAAATGCAATGTGGTCATATGCATTTTTGACCAAATTCGTATGTGGTTTTTGTGATCCGATCATAAAACGTTTTAGACCCCATTTAGACCTGTATTTAGGGCTGACCACATGTGATCTGATCACCTGAAACGTATCTTAATATCAGTTGGAAACAGGGTCTGACAGTACTGCTAAACTGTCAAATGACCAATGAGAAAATGGGGGTAGGCTGGCTTTCCCAGGAATCCAAAATGTGCAGTGGTGTGGGTCCCCATTTATGGAACTGAAAATCAATGGCCTAATGCACAGATTGATGAGAATGCAAGTTCCTTAACACAATGATCACTACCACAGTCACAGTGGTAAAAGTGCATTTGGTATATTTTATGAGTGTACAAGACCAGGAAATTTCAATATTTCCACAGCCTCCCCATCATGCTCTATCGAACAACTACTCACCACATTATGTCACAATATTTGAGAGAGAGATGCAATTGAAGGAATATTGACCAGCAGGAAGAATCTGATAAAGTGAAAATTATGCGTGAACTCTAAAAGATGGGAATTGATTTATATGTAGAGACAGCACCCTACTGTCTTGCAGCCCAAAAACCTTACGTGGAGTGCCAGCAATCTTCTGGATCACTGACGGTGAGCAGAATGAAGGATTCTGCCAAGTACAGAGAAGCAGGGAGAGTTCTCCCTCTTGCTACAAATATTGTCTGATGGCAAATAGATGACACCATTTCTATTCTGAATGTGTTCTCTCAGTTTCTTAATGAAGACTTCTGGGATAGTGGGGTGGAAGAAAGAAAAAGCATCTAAAAAATAAGAGCCTTGAACTTAATTGGTATAGATTTTAAAGTGGATTGGAGTGGGATAGAAGCAGCTTGCTTCTCTGGGCCATTTGAATCTGTGCCTGTGCTGTCAAGACTATGAAATATTAATTGGTTGTGGGTGAGCGGGAGAAAATGGCAGCACTGAAGGCGGGTACCAGCGTAAGGGAAAATCACATGCTTGAAAAGATACACCATCCTGCACTGCAGACATGATCATGGACTGGTCAGCTTCATATGGACCGTAATCCACCCAGTGATTCGAATGTACAGCGAGGTGTTACTGTGAAGCAGACAGTACATTTCCGCTCATCTGAATGGTTTGCCCATTCAGTAATTTCAATAATACTGTTCTACATTAGGCTCCTGGCATAATTTAAACAGGACAAGGGGAGTGTAACAAAACTTTATACAACTGTAAAAATATATTTCTGAATAAATGAAGTGAACTGCTTTGATTGCATACATAAAAATGTAAGTGCTTTATTTACATTGAAGGCTGGTGTTGCCCTATATAACACACAGGTCAAGAGAATAAAAGTAAATGTAAATATGACATGGCCTCACTATGGAAGAGATAAACAAGGACAATTCATATCAGTGTTTAACCTCAGCATCTGTCTGAACAATGTTAATCCACAGTGTTTGAAAAAAATCCCAAGGGTCAAAATACTGCTGTCGGCATGTTGTGGCATTATTAGGCTTATACAAACCAAGACTTCAATAACACTTCACCTTCCTAAAATCCCTTTGTGTGTTTTTATGCATGCAGAAATGAATCCTCTAATCTCAGCATACATTTTTATTCTGCCTGTCACTTCTGCCAAACCACATCAAAGACTTCTTTCCATTAGTCTAAACAGTAGCCTTTCTTCATGGTACAGAAGTTAAAAGTAATGGTTCATGCAGGGCAATGAAAGTGATGAATTCATTATTTGAAAAACTTAGGAAAACAACACAAGACATTTGTGTTATTTGCTCATTATGGTAATGAGCAAATTGAAAAATTGACTTCCTCTGTGTTTTCATTTGAAATGGCATGCAAACACACATGCGCACGTGCACACACACAATTAAACTGCAGAACAGAAAGGACTACAATGGGTTACTCTATAATTGTTTGCGCTTATCTAGAAAGCATTATATAAAGTTTGTAATTCTCGTTTTATTATTTTATTTATTCATTTTATTTTGAACATTAACAAATTACTGCAGCACCAACAACGCAATCTAAGCAGTCACATTGCTTTATTGACCCTTGCTTTGCATAAATACGTTAATACTGTACCTCAAAGGCAGTACTAAAAGCAAATCTCTCGAGAAATGTAACCACGTTATCTTCAGTACATGAAAGATGTCTGTTCTTTTGAGTATATCTGAATATAATTAATCATTAAAGTAATATTCTGTGGATTAGTGGAATTTAAGGTCAGTCGACAGCATTTGTGGCATAACATTGATTACCACAAAAAATTATTTCGACTCGTCTCTCCATTTCTTAAAAAAAAAAAAAACTAAAAAAACATCTCAATTAAAATCTCAATGGAATTGAATGGGGCCAATTTTTGGAGTGGTCTGAAAGCAGAAATGTGAAGCTTATAATTTAGTAAAAACACACATTAATTCTTGTTAAAAGTTGTGTAATATTTGAGCTATAAAGTTTAAATCGTTGTTTTACGATCATTTTAGGGTTCTTTGGTTTACAGTGTTATGACGTAATGGCAACGAAGTTGTAAAACTGGATATAACTTTACACAGAAAAGATTAGTAAGTGATTTTATCATACGGGTATAAAAGGAGCTGGCTCACAACCACTCATTCAGGTTTTGTGCTGAGGAGCCGAGACAGGGTCCCGGCCATTTCAGTGGGTAGTACAGCGTTGTGGCAGGGGGGACACAAAGTCTCGTTCCCTCCATCATGGAACGGAGGTTATGACAGTAACCGAGACGTTCCCCTTCTGTCACTCACTCGACGTTGTGTCGATGTAGTGACACTAGGGGTCCCTATACGAAACACCACAACTAGCTGAACCATGTTACGTGGACTGCCGGTGCAGGTGCAAGCAAGCTGCTGCGTGTGTAGTCCAGCCGCGGCTTTTTCTCTCTATATTTTCTCTCCACAGAGTATTCAGTTATTCGGCTGGGGCCATTTTAATGCTCAATATATGTGCCGGGGAAGGTGCTCTTTTCCTATCCTATACTTTCAGTGGGAAAAAACCCTGCAGAGACCACATACTCCCCGGAGGGTAGATAACATGTGGCAAGCATGTCATGTGGGCTCAGAGCCGCACATGGAAGAGGCGCGGTGGTAGGTCGAAGGGAGACGCAGGTCTGCCGACAGGGAGACCGTACTGCGGAAAATACATCACAGGGGGTTACCGGAGTAACCGGCACCTGTGGAGCACCTACCTCAGTAAGGGCATATTAGAACACGTACTGGTTCCGGCTGTAAATTCCTCCACTGAATTCACGAGCCACAGGGCTAGGGAGGAAGGACATCCAGGGTTCACGGGTTCGTGAACTCGCATGGGAAAAGAAGCGCATATCTTTGCCTCTTTGGAGGGGAAAGGCGCTATACGCAAGCGATACACCCAGCCAGCTGTCCATATTCCTGAACTTACCTGTTCATACCTGACAGAACACGGGACAAAACCAGCTCAACCCAGAGATTGTAAAATCTCTCAAAGGTATTGGGTGTAGCCCAGCCCGCTGCCCTGCAGATGTCTGCTAGAGAGGTGCCATGGGCCAGTGCCCACGAGGATGCCAGACTCCTTGTGGATTGTGCTCGTATTCCCGAAGGGGCGGGCACGGCCTGGGCCTGGTATGCCATAGCGATGGCATCCACGATCCAGTGGGCAAGCCTCTGTTTGGAGACAGCTTTCCCTTTCTGCTCTCCGCCAAAGCAGACAAAGAGCTGCTCAGAGCGGCTAAAGCTCTCTGTGCGATCCAAGTAGATGCACAAAGTACGCACCGGACACAGCAATGACAGGGCTGAGTCTGCCTCCTCCTGGGGCAGCTCTTGCAGGTTCACCACCTGATCCCTGAAGGGGGTTGTGGGAACTTTGGGCACATAGCCTGGCCTGGGTCTCAGGATTACGTGAGAGTCACCCAGACCGAACTCCAGGCAGGTATCACTGACAGAGAACGCTTGCAGGTCCTCGACCCTCTTGATGGAGGTGAGTGCAATCAGGAGGGCCATCTTCAAGGAGAGGGCTTTCAACTCGACTGACTCTAGTGGCTCAAAGGGGGCTCCGCAAAGGCGAAGACAGCACGTCCGCTGTGGCATTGAGGTTGCCCGGGATGTGAGTGGCCTGCAGCGACCTTAGTCGCCGCTGACTTCTTAGGAGGAGACGGCAGGCGAGTTGCGACATGCGACATGAGCGTAAGCAGCGTTGGCATTTTATATACACTACTGTCGCTGTGTTGTCCGTCCGGACCAACACACACTTGCCCCAGATCAACGGCAAAAGCCTCCTCAGGGCGAGCAATACTGCCAGCAACTCAAGGCAGTTGATGTGCCAACACAGTCGCGGTCCTGTCCAGGAGCCAGCGGCTCTGTGCCCGTTGCACACGGCGCACCAGCCTGGAGGCGTATGTCGTAATGACGACGCGCCTGGAAACTTGCTGTAGGGGAACTCCTGCCCATAGAACTGCAAGGTCTGTCCAAGGGCTGTACAAGTGGCAGCAGATCGGCATGGTGGCCACGCGATGTGTGCCGCGGCGCCATGCCCATCTCAGGACTCGAGTCTGAAGCCAGTGCTGAAACAGTCTCATATGCATCAACCTTAGTGGCGTGACCAGCGCCGAGGATGACATATGCCCCAGGAGCCTCTGAAAGTGTTTCAGTGGAACCGCTGTTCTCTGCTTGAACGACTTCAGGCAGTTCAATACCGACTGTGCGCGCTCGCTCGTGAGGCGTGCTATCATCAAGACTGAGTCTAACTCCATGCCTAGAAAAGAGATGCTCTGAACCGGGGAGAGCTTGCTCTTTTCCCAGTTGACCCGAAGCCCTAGCCGGCTGAGGTGCCTGAGCACGAGGTCCCTGTGTGCGCATAGCAACTCTCGAGAGTGAGCTAGAATCAGCCAGTCGTTGAGGTAGTTGAGTATGCGGACACCCACTTCCCTAAACAGGGCAAGAGCAGCCTCTGCGACTTTCGTGAAGACACGAGGGGACAGGGACTGGCCAAAGGGGAGGACCTTGTACTGATATGCCCGGCCATCCAAAGCAAACCGTAGGAAGGGTCTGTGTCGAGGTAAAACTGAGACGTGAAAGTACGTGTCCTTCAGGTCTACCGGCGCGAACCAATCTTGATGCCGGACACATGCCAAAATGTGCTTTGGTGTCAGCATCTTGAACGGGAGTCTGTGCAAGGCCCGGTTCAGAACTCGCAGGTCCAAGATTGGCCGCATGTGCAAATTTCACTCGCCAATTCTCATTGGCCTTTTCTCAAAGATCTGAGGTGTTTGGGGCTCCCAAGGGTGACCCCTAGTGTCACTACATCGACACAACGTCAAGTGAGTGACAGAAGGGGAA
The DNA here is from genome assembly GCF_019703515.2 of Myxocyprinus asiaticus. Classification (NCBI taxonomy): domain Eukaryota; kingdom Metazoa; phylum Chordata; class Actinopteri; order Cypriniformes; family Catostomidae; genus Myxocyprinus; species Myxocyprinus asiaticus. Next base: position 22,034,466 of record NC_059375.1, on the reverse strand, counting down.
CTGAAAGTTCATTTAGGCCTATAAGTAGTACAATGGTAAAAGTTGATTATTTCAAATTTATTTTGTTTCAAATACAGCTGTAATGGGATTTTAAAATATCCTACAGCCTACTCTGTGAGATTATGAGATATAGCCCTGTGAGCGTTCTGTTGATCTGCTACAATTAACATTAGCATACCACAGCTAACATACAATTAACGCTCCCACTCTCAGGTCATGAGTGACTGCCATCTATGAGGCTAAATGCAGGTTCTAATAAAGTCAGCAAGCTATGATATCAAGAAATCCAGCCCACACACACATAAACCTATTTGCTACATCAGTTTTGCCCATCCATAAACACATTTCTGTCTCCTACCCTTGGCACAAATCTTCATTCAGATCTATTCACGATTTTGGATTCCGATCTCAGGGCTGGCAGGATGAGGGTGAGGCCACAGCCTTTATCAATATTACATTTGGGCAGGAGATTGCACTTCATTCAGTGAGAGAATAGATCTAAAAAGTCAATATAGCGAGCAACAGCTAACCACCTCTCCAAGTGACTCACAATACAGTGCCTAGTCAAGCGCTTCACTGCATTCTGCTGATGTTATATACGCTGGCTGTTAAAATATAAACAATATGCTAGACTGAGCTCATGTTGCTCTTCTGCTATCGGTAGCTTGTGTGTCTGTGTGTATGAGGTGCATTAGCCTAAATTTCTCCAGAGCTATATGGGCCAAATATACTGTAATTTCACAATGTGGCCCTTCAATAAGCAATTAGGATCCACAGTGTTCTGATAAAATTATACCTCAGGCTCCAAAAGTTAACTGCTGTCACGTTGCTAATGCACAAATCAATGCAGCTGCTTCTGTATCGAGTCGGCAGCACTTTGAAAGTTTGAGGGTAGCCCCGTCTATCAAAATTGTCTGTTTCATCACTTGAGCAATAGTTGACCACCACATTTAAAATGGATGAGAGACTCTTGTTACCGCCAGAAAAATGTTAATCTAAAATATGGTTGCATTTTGCTGTTTTGCCAAACCCCTGCAGTTTTGATTTAGACCTGACTCACACTATAAACAAATCCTGCAAATTGAAGTACTGAAAGTGAAAAATCTCCATCTACATATGTCAAGATGCAGCCCAAAGTATACTCTGGTCAGACACGAAAGGTAGGTGTCTGCATACAGAACGCGTTATGAAAATTTTGTCATCCGCAAAGTGTTCAAGTACTGTACGTGTGGCCCTGATTTTTCTAACCACCCGTACTCTGAATGTGCAGTATACAGGGGTGGGTTTACGATTTCTGGGGCCCCAAACAAAAGACCAATCTGGGGCCCCATTCTGAACATTTTTGCTTAAAAAAAAATAACATAAAATTGATTTTAAATCATCATTTTAAATTCATCCTATCAGCCATTGTAGCAAAGTACATTAAAAATGTTTACTGAAACAAAAATCTAGTTAAAGATAATTAATGCATGTTTTCCAGTTTTCCACAATCCAGTGATAAAAAAAAAAAAAAAAACGATATTTACTTACATATCTTCTTCTTTTGGCTGCTACCGTTGGGGGTCACCACAGCAGACAATTCGTGATACACATATTTGACTCGGCACAGGTTTTACACAATATGCCCTTCCTGACGCAACACCCAGTGGCTGGGGGACTCTCAGTATTTACCTACAGTACATATATTTTTAAAAACACTCTGGAATAATGTTAAACATTGTAACAGTCACCTCTTTGCAACCTAAACTTGTTCAGAACATTAAATCTTTATGACACCTGCACTAAAAACAATCTAGATGCAGCGCAATCTAGATGCTGCGCAACGAATGAAACAGAATGCAGGTGTCTCGACATGCATTTTTGAGACCTGAAGTTCTTTTTAGCTTGACACTGTGTCTAAAAATGTGCCGGTCCGAAACAGTGAAACGCGGTGCAGCAGGTATGGACATTCGTCCAGTGCATGTTTACAAAGGAAAACAATGGAAAAATAGAGCAGACGTGGTCAAAAACTCATCCGTTCACGCTTATCTGTTTTTTTCATGAATTGCAAACCTGAACAGAACAACATGTCACCCCTCAAGCGTTTTTTGCTGAGTTTTCCTACCAGAGAGGGGCCCCCCAGACATCCAGGGTCCCACGCAATTGCGTGGTTTGCGTGATGGTTAAAACCACTACTGGCAGTATACACATTCACCTGGAATTATTTGCACTAATTAGTGGCTCTACAAAGTGGCAACACTCACAGCTGAGTGAAAAAGGGCTAGAAGAACAAATCAAATCAAAATCAAATCCCTTTATTGTCACTCAACCATATACACAAGTGCAACAGTGGGCGAAAATCTTGGGTGCGGTTCCAAGCAACATAGCAGTATGACAATAAACATCTGATTTACACATAACACAGTTAACACATCTTGTTAAACAACACAATATACAATATACACTTAATAATATACAATATACAGTATACACAATATAAGAAGACTGTATACAAAAAAATTAAATAATATACAATATACAGTATACACAAAATAAGAAGACTGTATACAATTAAAATCAGTGAAAATAAATATGAAGTGTTGTGTTGACATTCAGCTGTCTGTTGATAGTCAGTTTGGAGCTATGTGTTGCCACACAGTCATGTGTGTACAGGGAATACAGGAGTGGGCTGAGAACACAGCCCTGTGGGGCTCCAGTGTTGAGGGACAGTGATGAGGAGATGTTGCAGCCCATTCTAACCACCTGGCGTCTGCTTGACAGGAAGTCCAGGATCCAGCTGCACAGCGAGCTGTTTAAGCCCAGAGCCCGGAGTTTCACATCAAGCTTGGAGGGCACTATGGTGAGCTGTAGTCTACAAACAGCATTCTCACATATGTGTTCCTTTTTTCCAGGTGGGAGAGAGCAGTGTGTAGTGTAGATGCAATGGCATCATCAGTGGAGCGGTTGTTGTGGTATGCAAAGTGCAGTGAGTCCAGTGAGACAGGCAGCACAGAGCAGATGTAATCTCTGATTAGTCTCTCAAAGCATTTGCTGATGATGGGGTCAGAGCAACAGGATGCCAGTCATTTAAGCAAGTGATTTTGGATTTGGATTTTGATTTTAAAGCATGTGGGGACCACAGACAAGGAGAGGGAAAGGTTGAAAATATCAGTAAAATCACCAGCCAGTTGGTTCACGCACGCACTGATGCTGCGGCCCGGAATGCCGTCTGGACCAGCAGCTTTATGGATATTCACCCGTCAGAAGGATCGGGTTACATCCGCTACAGAGACGGAGAGTGAACTAACCTCTGTAGTTCTACTGTGCGCAGACGGTAAGCGTTTGCGTCAAAACCGAAGTATTCTTTGGACTTTAATCTCAACTGAGGTGTGGAAAATTGCAAATATCTGCAGTGGAGGCATCTCAGATTTCACATGCAAGGGTGAGTTATACTAACTATATTAAGAAAACACAATAAATGCAGGCTAATATGTTTGTTTGTTTTTTGCAACATATTTTGCACTGCCTATAATCTGCTTTCTGTATATTTGTGAATATGGCCTAAAATATGGGCTATATGAGTTCAATTAAATGTATTAATTACAGTTTCATGTTATGATTATTATATAACATTTATAATAATAATTTGAATACTGTACAAAACAGCAGTGAGGTGTGGTGGACTTTTGAAATGAGGAGGCAGATTGCCATCTTAGGGTTTGTTTTTATTTATTTATTTATGTATTTATTTATTTTCTTATATATATATATATATATATATATATATATATATATATATATATATATATATATATATATATATATATATTCCTTTGTTTTTCAAAAAACATATTTCAGTTCCATTTGACAATTGCATTGCTTTCACGTTAAACCCATACAGAAACCTGATATATCACAATATATGATATAAAAAGTAGGCCTAGATAACAAATTGTAAGGTTTTGCCTATACTGTTATACAGTTTAAAATAAACAGATCTTATTTTTCATTATGCTGAGAAGAAATTCAGTTGAAAATGAACCTGTATCTCATTACATATCGTATCATGGCCTCTGTGTGGTGATTTCATATCATGAAGTTTTTAGTGATACAAAGCCCTAAGCTGGACCAATTATTATTTTTTATTATTTATTTTTTTTTACCAATATTTACACTTTTATAATTAATTGGTTATTTGTTCTTCAATATCAGGGGACATTTGAGGCTCTCAGAAAAATAGCACCTAACAATTCCATTATACCACTGTGGTATGTTCAACAGACCAAAACAATATTCACAGGTAAAGTAACTAACTTATGTAATGTATTGTTTGCATAGATAACTCAACTTTGTTCGTAACATCCTCAATTTTAAATGTGAGAAAAGCTTAACAGATTTGCATAAACTTTTAAATAAAACAAATTGCATAAAATGCGTAAATGTAATATCATAAATAATATAAATCATCATCATTATTATTAATTATTATTATTGATAAAATATTAATGCATATTTTTATTGTTGGAGTCTAATTATTATTTATCCATTACTTTGTCAAAAAGCAGAAATAAAACAATAATTAAAAATCAGTTCAGCGTACTGGTTATCAGACATTTACAGATAAAAATAATCAGTATCAGCTGTAAAAAAATAAAATAAAGAAATAAAAAAATAAATACATTTTTCAGTCTCTGCCCTAAATGCCCTTATACACCCTTCCTGTGGGGAAGAGCTGTGAAAGCAGAATTCAGACCCACTAATATGGAATAACTGGGGTATATATGTTCAACACGGACTCTGCCTGCCTGAGGTAAACTTATTTTCTCAAGAGTTCTTCTGAAACTACCTTTTATAAGAAGCACTCTCTTTTAATATATGTGCAAAAAAAATACGATCCATCCACAATTACACTGATCAAAGTCAAATAGTAAATATCATCTCAAAGAGCTGTGCTATAGGTCGGTGCGCTACTCTCTTACCCAGAATATATTTTTTCATGGGACTCATTCATCATCAAACTCTTTGAAGATCAGCAGGTGAGGAGGCTGCCAGGCTATTTAAAATGCAGCACATGCCTCCGGTTTGTCTGCGTGTCTGACGTCCTGTTTTCTTTTAACTCTGGCGTCAGCCTGAGGACGAAGTGTATACCTTCACATTTAAGAGAAATAATCCAATAAGATCAGCTTCACCAACACTAAAAATAGAGCCATGAGTATATCAATTTTCACACAGCCTGTTTATCTGTGTTTTACTTTTTAATGGCCATTTTTGTAGGACCTGGGGTCATTACATCATTTATAAAAATTTTAAAAATCAATAAAACATCTCAAAACAACTATTAAAAGCTTTGGTACACTGTCTAAACCTCAGGTTGTGGCAATGTTGTTACTAGAATGCCATCCTATGGTATCACACACCTTCCCTAATCTAGCAGAATGACACACGCAGCATACTAAATTGTCAGCTAACCTAGGCATGCACAAACCTGCTAGTAAAAGATGGAGATGGATCGTATGCATTCAGAAGACTTGAAATATGAAACACAAACTACATGGACAACTTTTAGGATACTTTTGGGCTCGTTTTCAGCTTAAAAGTGAGTCAGTGTCAAATGCCATTGTATTGAAAAGATGCACTGGGTTATTAATAAAAAAATTCTCCTTTGTGTTCTACATAAAGGTGCAGTCACATTCACACAGCAAAATTTAGCGGGCGAAATACAGTCATCTCAACTTGAATCTGCACAAACAAGTGTAGTGAATTTTGACAGGGGAATTTGCCACGTTGACCAATAGGAAGTTGCTTGGTTTGGCGGTGACCTCTGTGTGGGTGGTGCTTTGTACACAGCTACACTGAATAGTCACAATGGACAAAGATATTATTTTATTAACAAGAGTACAAAGTGCAGGATTAAAAAGAGGTTGCTTGGCAATTAGTTTTTTGCTGGTTTCACACATGCTCAACATTCGCCCATGCCTTCTATTCCCGTGGATTTTCGAAGTGTAAAAGTGAATGTGACCATGCTTTAAGAAAGAAAGTCATATGGGTTTGGAGTGATATCAAGGTGAGTACATTATGACAGAAGTTTAATTATTGGGTGAGCTATTTCTTTAAGGTTGCTAATCATGTGTCTATGTGCAACTTTTTAAACAGTCAATAATTGGTTGAAAAATGCAGAAGCCAGTTTAAGCAAAAAACTTTAATTTTACTGATTTGAAAAAACAAAATAAAAAAACATTACAAGCTATTCTGTGATGGAGAGCCTGTGAGTCGGTCTCCATCACAGGGTTTTAATGTGTCTAAAGGATTTATTTCTTGTTTTACTCACCATTTTTCAATATTTATTGGGGTTTCATTTTGGAATTGTTTTTATCCATCCTATTTATTGTATTTATTGGTTTTGTTCATAACTCACTTAGAATGGGGATGTGAGGGTTAATTTTATTTAAAAGGGTCATGACATGAGGAATCAAATTTCCTTGATCTTTTGACAGATAAGAGGTCATTGTACTATAAAAACATATAGTAAGTTCCCTATCTGTCACTCACTCGACGTTGGTGTCGATGTAGTGACACTAGGGGTCACTCTTGGGAGCCCGAGACACCTCTGGTCTTTGAAAAAAGGCCAATGAAAATTGGCGAGTGGTATTTGCATGCCACTCCCCCGAACATACGGGTATAAAAGGAGCTGGTATGCAACCACTCATTCAGATTTTCTCTTCGGAGCCGAACGGTCATGCTCGCTGAGCTGAATACTACTGTTCATTCACCTGCTGGATCTGATGGCGCATTTCAGCGGCTTCTCCCTCCTCTGCACTGGTGCACTGCAGAGAACGCCCCTGGGTGCTTCGGCAGAAAAACTAGAGAGTATATTTTCTGAAAGAGCATTTTTCCCCTCTAAAAGAGTATATATTTCTCTAAAAGAGCGCACACACAGAACGTCTTTTTAAAGACGCGTCTTTTTAAAGATGCTTTTCCGATTGTGTGTTATTCCTGGTTGTGCTCGTTATCTCTCGCCTTCTAACGGTCACGATCACTGTCTTTCGTGTCTGGGCACTGCTCACGTGGAAACAGCGTTCGTGGATGGTCACGTTCTCATTGCGAGAATATGTCCATGGCAACGTTGCGGTCGCGGCTCGCCTTTGTAAGAAAGCGAGCCACCACAGAGGCTCCCGCCTCGGTCCTTTTACCCACGGGTTTGAGGCCAGCGCGGCTAGCACTGGGGGCGATTTGGGGACCCCAATGGGACCGCCTCCGCCAGGTATCCCCCCTGCGGACCTCCCATTCCCCAGCACACTCGTCTGCCCCGATCGGGCTTCCGGGTGAGTCTGCCGGCTCGTCTCACGGCGAGTTCGACCTCTTATTCGGAGCCCGCGAAAGTGATGAGCTCTCAAGCGCAGCATCGGAGAGCGGGCTCGTCCAGTCGGAAGCCTCAGCTGGGCTCCTCCCTTTGAGGTCGATCACCCAGTCACAGGCTGACGCGGAGATGACGACATGCTTTCCCGGACAGCCGCGAGCGTCGGTTAGAGTGGATTTCACCGCTCTTCCCTGCACCCTCGCGGCTCTGTGATTGGTTCCTGGGCTCGCGGCGCCGCTCAAAGCCACGCCCCGCCCCGTTCCTTTCTTCCCGGAAGTGCATGAAGAGCTGACAAGGTCGCGGGAGGCACCTTTTACTGCCTGGTCCCGATCTTTTCAGCTTCCCCGCTCTCACTACCCTCGATGGTGGGGCGGCCAAGGGTTATTCAGCAATCCCCCAGTGGATAAAGGCGCTCGCGGTGCACCTATGCCTGCAGAGCGCCGCCACCTGGAGTGGGTGCCCAAAGCCCCCGTCCAAGGCCTGTAGGTTTACGTCGTCTCTGATGGTCAAAGCCTACGGCTCTGCTGGACAAGCCGCCTCCGCCCTGCACGCCATGGCTCTCCTGCAAGTCCGCCAAGGCGCTAAAGGAACTGCATGAGGGTAGTTCAGCCCCGGGATTGATGCAGGAACTGCGCTCGGCGACCGACCTCGCTCTCCGAGCGACGGAGGTCACGGCGTGGTCTCTCGGGCGGACGATGGCCACACTAGTGGTCCAGGAGCGCCACCTTTGGCTCAACCTGGTCGAGATGGTGAGGCCGACAGGACACGATTCCTTGCTGCCCCCATTTCCCAGGCGGGCCTATTCGGCGACACCGTCGAGGACTTTGCCCAGCAGTTCTCGACGGTAGAGCAGTAGATGGATGCTAGCCGGCTTATCCTGCCCCGGCGTGGCTCAAGATCCCACACCCCATCTACTCATCGCCGAGGGCGTCCCCCTGCGGTGACTGCACCGGCTCCGCCGCAGCCCGCCTCTCCGGCCCGGCCCCAGCGTGGAGCCCACCGCAGGAAGCCGACGCCACCCGTCTCAAAGCCGGCACCGAAGAACCCACGGAGGTCTTCGAAGCGCCCCTGAGACGGGCGACCCAGGGACAACGAAACCCGCTGCTCTGGAGCTGGTAAGCAGATCTTCATCTTTTGTTACTTTTTGCATTTAATTGCGCTGCATGCCTAAGTGGCTGCAGTACTCAAGAGCTCCGCAAGAGTGGTTTCCTTGTTCCCTGGGTCACAGATCCGGTGTGTACGGCTGGCATCACGACCACCGTCCACCACTCCATTTGGCAGGTTGGCGCTCCAGCGGCGGTCACCCGCCCTGAGCGCCCAGCTGTGGCACAAATCTGCCCCGATGTGACAGTCTCCATGGGTCATGAGGACAGGCCTCTTCCTCCCCCGTCCCAGGCTGTTCCGGGGGTGGTCACAAGGACTCAGCACGGCCACGATGTGGTGTGGCCCTGTCGTTGCTGTGTCCGGTGCGCGCTTTACGCATCTATTTGGATCGCACGCAGAGCTTTAGAATCTCTGAGCAGCTCTTTGTCTGCTTTGGTGCACAGTGGAAAGGAAGCGCTGTCTCCAAGCAGAGGATCGCCCACTGGCTCATTGACGCCATAACTATGGCATGTCTCGCCCAAAACATGCCGCCCCCGGTAGGGCTACGAGCCCATTCTACCCGTGGTGTAGCGGCTTCTTGGGCCCTGGCCAGAGGTGCCTCTCTAACAGACATTTGTAGAGCAGCGGGCTGGGCAACACCCAACACCTTTGCAAGGTTCTACAACCTCCGGGTGGAACCGGTTTCGTCCCAGGTAGTGGCACGCAACACAAGCGGATAAGCCCGGGATAGCCGGCCGGGTGTATCGCATGCACCTCCTTTTGAGCTGAAGACGTGCGCTGTTAATTCCCAGTAGTGTTCACAAAAGTTGTTCCCTGGTTGACTTCCTCCGAGCCCTGTGGCAGTCGAGTTTTCAGAGAGACTCGCTGCCAGCCCAGTACACGCGCTAACTAAGAGCCCGGTTCTGGGGTAGGTGCTCCGCATGTGGCGGTTCCCTGTAAGGCTAACCCCATGCGATCTATATCTTCCGCTAGTTCGTTTCCCTACTGGCAAACTGCGTCTTCCTTGGGCAGAGCCCCTCAGTCTCCATGTTGTAGTAACTCCTCCCCCATTGGGCAGGATCTACCTTGAAGGCTCTCCACATGGTTGGAAAGACCATGTGATGTATTCTTCCACTTAAATATCCCCCCCTCTCTTGGGGCGAGGTGTGGTCTCCGCGGTGTCCTCCCCTTGGGAAGGACACCCCCCGACTAGACCTGGCGGCCCAGTCAGATAATCCCCCTTCTTTTTTAGGGAGTGGAAAAAGAGAAGGGGAAAGAGGCCACGACTGCGTTAAGCCTGTCTCTATCTCTGGGTAGTCGACTTGTCCCCAAAAAGGGCCGTTCGACACTCATAACTGTGTTGGGGGAGGTTACGTGTTGACCTGGTGCACTGGCTATGAGGCACACAGCAAGTCTGCCCACCACACACCGCCAGTTCACGTAACACAGTTCAGCCTTGTGGCGTTTTGTATAGGGACCCCTAGTGTCACTACATCGACACCAACGTCGAGTGAGTGACAGATAGGGAACGTCATGGTTACTGGTGTAACCTCCGTTCCCTGATGGAGGGAATGAGACATTGGTCCCTCCTGCCACAACGCTGAACTACCCGCTGAAATGGCCGGACCTTATATTGGCTCCTCAGCGTAAAACCTGAATGAGTGGTTGCATACCAGCTCCTTTTATACCCGTATGTTCGGGGGAGTGGCATGCAAATACCACTCGCCAATTTTCATTGGCCTTTTATCAAAGACCAGAGGTGTCTCGGGCTCCCAAGAGTGACCTCTAGTGTCACTACATCGACACCAACGTCTCGTTCCCTCCATCAGGGAACGGAGGTTACACCAGTAACCATGATGTTTCAGAACTGAAAACTTCCTCCTTAATATAAAAAGAGCATTTATTTATGCCAAGCTGCAAAACGACTCATTTGGAATTTGTGGAACTTGTGATGTCACAAGGACCAAATGCATCTGCATATGTCTGCCTCTTCAGCAAGACATCAATGCCTATTTTTTCGTCATTGCACCCTTGGCCCGGCCCACTGGTGCTCAGTAAGTCACACAGGTGAAGAGAAGAGAAATGGGCCTGTCATGGGAGATTCATCCAAAGTCAACTTACACAGGACACCTTCATGTGCCTATCTAGATTTAAATGTTATTCTACATAAACGTGCATGGCTTTGACTGTTATGTACTGTCATACATCTCACGCCGCTTTTAAAATAAGCAACGTCAAGTTATAACTCTAAAAAGGACACCCACATTGTATTTCATTAAGCTGCGCTGTTGTGCTGTTTTGAAGGCGTCCTGGACTGTTTTTACAGCCATCTGTGATATTTATAAATGTTGGTTTTTTGTAAACATGACCTACACGACGTATTTGATCGTTTTGATGCATTTCTGGCAATGTGTGCCACATTCTAAGAGCGGTACAAGCTTTGCAAAGGAACTGTTATTGAAATATGGGGCAGTTAAAATTGGACTATTGGACGAAAAACCATAAGTAACCAGTTTCAATCATGAATATTTCATATGTCATGACTGTTTGATATTTTATGCTGTGCTTGAGTGAACAGGTTGATACATTCAGATGAAATGTGTCGGGGGTACATTATGTGATAACCCTGAAATGTAGTTTTATAATATTGTGTGAAGTTTGTTCATTTTCTTCGGATTGCATTTCAAAAATAGCTGTGTTGGAAGGCATGTATGATGTTAGCCAATCACAACAGTGGGCGATTACAGTGAAGTCTTAAAGGGCCAGACAAGTCAAGTCAAGTCAAAGCAGCTTTACAGAAGATCAGGCATTAACAGAAGATAAAACTGTAATATCTATAATGTCATAGAGTCATCATTGTGTAATTTGATAAAATACGATTGTGAATTGTTTAAAAATAAGTAAATAAATAATAATTGTATTTATAACCCTTGTGAGCAAGCCGAAGGCGACTGTGGCAGTTTAAAACTGAACGTTTCAGACAAGAGGGTCAGAGGCAGGATGGAAAATTATTATTTATGACTAAATTATGACTGTTTGGTGCAACAACAAAAAAAACTTTACTAAAATTTTAAGTGGACTTCAGGGAAAAAAATCAAAGGATAAAATAAGAGCATATCATGACCCCTTATAAATAATGGTATGTTCCAATTTGCAAAGGTGGGAAAATTTTGTATAAAAGCCAGCCACCACCAGGGGATGGGGAACAAGATGGAGGACCAGTGTTTGGAGCAAATGGGCAATGTTGTTAGCACTGCTCAAGCGCGAAGGAAACTCTGGCCTCCATTGTTCAGGGAGGGGAGTGGGTACTGCTCTAGTATTATAAACAGGTCTAGATTTTAGACAGTTTTTAGATGACCTTGATTTGTTTGCTCTTAAATCACTTAATTTGCACATTTTGCACTTTTCCAACAAAATAAACATCTTTTTGGAATGCCATTCCTTCTCTCCTGTGTAATTCCATATATTCCAAAGTTAAATTATGTCCCTCATGAGGAAGAAAGCACTCAAATCTATAAACAAAGTAAAAGAGAGAAAAGGTACTGCTAGTGGTGTACAAATTATGACATGCATTTGAGGGTTGCTGGTTGAGGGTCAAATTCTTTGAGGACTCCAATCTGCCAGGTCTCAATTCAGGCGGAACCAGTGTCCCTGCTGCAGAATTACCCTCCAGACCTGGGCTGCCAGCCACAGTACACTCAATTAATTCTAAACCATATGGAACCTCATTACAGCAGTGTGTTTTGGGAAGAACCTGAAGCCCTTCAGTGTACAGTACCACAAATGTCACTTACCTTTCTAAGGGATGTCAAATGAGTAAAAGTTGCAGGTGACATCTGTAATGTCCAATAATGCTGATAATGCCTACCTCAGATTCACTCAGATAATTGTTGGTACATATTTTCAGTTCTTGAGAGTTTCTGTGAAAGCCTCAGGAATCAATATAGCTTGTCTTTGTTTATTCACCACTGCAGTAAGTAAGTGTTCATTGAACACAATCTGTTTAAATTTTTTCCTTTTGAATTCTTTTTAGTGAGCAGTCTGGTGAGCAGGATTTGCTGATTCTGTACATAAAATAATAATAATAATAATAATTTGATGAAGAGATCAAGATTCATTTACTGTTTTTCTATTTCTTTCTTTCTTACATTTTTTTCTCTTCTCTCTGTATAACATGTTTGCTACTGTCATGGCCTTCAAAACATTTTGGTCACAGACAGTTGCCATGAAAAACAAATACGAAGACTAGAATTTAGTGATTTATACATTTTTACGAACTAACTTGTAAGGGAACATAAAGTTTATTTCACAGCATTGAAAATTAGGTGTAGAAATAATCTAATGAATACAGAAAGACTATAACAGCCTACACTAAAGTTAGACTGAAAATTCATGAAGACTGTATGCAGTGAAATAGTTCAAATCTGCCCAAAAGAATGACAATTACAGTACATTTCATAAAGTAGATTGTGAAGGACACAAACAGAAGAGAAGGAGGACACAGGGAAGTGGGTTTTTCCAGACTCAGGTAAGGCTTTTAATTGGCCACTTCAATGCTTTACAGCTTCACAAATTCAACAGTCTCAGAGGCACATAGGCACTCAAACTCATTAGCTTCACGAATGTAAACCCATTAGCTTCACAAATATAAACACATCAGCTTCCGCGAGCACTGTAGGCTCCCTTGTGCCAGACTCTCTCCGCCTCTCTGCTGGTGGCGTGGCCATTTATATGCCGCTCTCCCCATGCTCACTGGAATTAGAGACAGGTGTTAGACATAATCTAGCTCAGGTGTAAGCGCCCTTACCGCTTTCTCTCTCTCCGGACGAACGCTCGACCAAGCCCCCGCTGCCACATATCCCCACCACCCCAGAAGGTAGTAGCGGAGAGTGAGGACCGCCCACTTGATGGCCAGACACTCCTTTTCCATGGTGCTGTACTTTGTTTCCCTTAAGGAGAGCTTGCTCCTCCCCCTCCACCACCTGTGAGATTACGGCCCCCAGCCCTCTGTCTGAAGCGTCCGTCTGCAATACGAAAGGGAGAGAGAAATTAGGTGCATGTAAAAGCAGCCCCCCGCAAAGTACGGCTTTAATCTGCGTAAATGCCTGTTGGCACTGCTCCGTCCACTGGACCGGGTCTGGAGCCCCCTTTTTAGTGAGATCAGTCAGCAGGCTGGTGACGTCTGAATAATTAGGAACAAACCTCCTGTAATAGCCAGCCAGCCCCCAGGAACTGTCTCACCCCCTTTTTGGTCTTGTGTTTCGGGCAGGCCACAATCACCGCAGTCTTGTCAATTTGGGGACGCACCTGGTCGTGGCCCAAGTGGAACCCCAGATACCATACCACCACCCGCCCAACCACGCACTTCTTGAGGCAGCAACCTCAGAACCACCCTCAGATGCTGCATATGCCGCTGCCAGTCATTACTATAAATGATGATGTCATCTAAATAGTCAGCGGCGTAAGCCGAATGTGGTCTGAGGATTCAGTCCAAGATGCGCTGAAGTGTGGCTGGAGCCCCAAACAAACTGAACGGAAGCGTCACGAATTGATGTAATCCAAACGGCGTGGAGAAGGCTGTTTTTTCACGGGAAATTGGTGTCAAGGGGATCTGCCAAAAACCCTTTGTCAAATCCAATATTGAATAAAATCGAGCAGTGCCTAACCGATCAAGCAACTCATCAATGCGAGGCATTGGGTATCAAATTTAGATGCTGCGTTGACTTTTCTATAATCCACACAAAACCATACAGACCTGTCGCTCTTAGGAACTAGAACAACTGGGCTGGACCAATCGCTGTGGGATTCCTCTATTACCCCCATATCGAGCACTGCATGCAATTCTTCCCGAACTATTTTCTTTTTGTGCTCAGGTAAACGGAAGGGATGGCTACATATCACCACCCCTGGCTCGGTCTCGATGTGGTGCTGGATGAGGTTCGTACGACCCGGTAGAGGGGAAAACATGTCTGCAAATTCCTGTTGCAACTTGGCAACCTCTGCGACTTGATACGGTGAGAGGTGGTCTCCGCAAGTGACCGGGGTGATATGATTAGGTTTTGCATTCACCTCCGGCCCAAGCTCAGCCCTCTCCGGAACTACCGTAGCTAACGTCACAGGGACCGCCTCCCTCCACAATTTCAGGAGGTTGAGGTGATATATTTGACGTGCACCCCCTCTATCGGTTCGCTTTACCTCATAATTGGGATCCCCCACTCGTCATGTGACCTCAAAGGGTCCTTGCCACTTAGCGAGTAATTTGGAGCTCGATGTGGGGAGTAATACGAGTACCTTATCTCCCGGTGCAAATTCCCGCAGCGAGTTCCCCTGGTATACAGTCAGCAATGTCGTTCTTGAGCTTGGAGCAAATTCTCCTGTGTTAGTTGCCCCAAGGTGTGGAGTTTTGCTCCTAGATAAAGAATGTATTGAATTTCATTCTTACCGGCTGAAGGTCCCTCCTCCCAAGCTTCACGTATGATATCAAGCATGCCACATGGGTGCCGGCCATACAGAAGCTTGAATGGGGAAAACCCAATAGAGGCTTGTGGGACCTCTCGTACTGTGAATAACAGGGGATCGAGCCATTTGTCCCAATTTCTAGCATCCTCGTGCACGAACTTACGAATCATGTTCTTGAGGGTTTTATTAAATCGCTCCACCAGGCCATCTGTTTGTGGATGGTAAACGCTGGTGCGAATTGACTTAATGCCCAATAATTCGTAAAGCTCGCTTTGTGTCCGTGACATAAAGGTTGTGCCCTGATCGGTGAGGATTTCTTTCGAAATCCCCACCCGAGAGATTATTTTGAAGAGTGCCTCCGCAACATTACATGCCGAGATGCTGCGTAGAGGCACTGCTTCTGGATATTGCTCTGCATAGTCCACACGGACTAAAACAAAGCGATGTCCGCATACTGACCGCACTAATGGCCCGACGAGGTCCATGCCAATTCTCTCGAAGGGGACCTCGATCAGTGGAAGGGGGCGCAATGGCGCTTTTGGAGTGGCCAGTGGATTCATCAGCTGACATTCACGGCATGCTGCACACCACCTGCGAACATCGCCGCCAATGCCTGGCCAATAAAAATGGGCTATTAGTTGGTTCAGTGTTTTCCTCTCCCCTAAGTGACCCGCCATCGGATTATAATGAGCCGCCTGGAACACCATTTCCCGGTAGCTCCACGGTATTAAGAGCTGGGTTGTATCTTCCTTTGTTTGAGTGTCTTGCGTCACTCTATACAACCGCTAGTTTATAACTACGAAATAGGGATATGAAAGTGCGACACCCGGCTGGAGCTTTTGAACATCGATCACTCTCACTTGGTCGAAGGTGTGCTTGAGGGTTTTGTCTCATGACTGCTCCAAAGGGAAATTCCCTTAAGGAAATCCTCTGAGGTTGGGAGGGGCCACAGCCTCTCCTCCCCTTACATCATCCTGATGTGTAGCTGACGAAGATGGCCCCGGCTCCACCTCCCCTGCCAGAGCATCGCTCATTTCACATCTCGTTGCTTTCGTGCAGGACCCATCCGTGCATATTCCCTTTAATACATTTCTAAAATCATTGGTGAGGCAGGAACTAACCGCGGCCTCAACTCTATGTTTTGTTCCCTGGAATTTAATCACAAGGGTCACCACAGGGTAGTTGTGAATATCCCCATGCACACACTTCACCCTCACCGTTTTAGCTGTGCCCAAAGCCTCGTGTTGAACCAAGCGTTGGTGGATAGTGTTTTGATTACAACCCGTGTCCACCAATGCTTGGTGAGTACCCCCCTTGACACTTACTGGTATCCGGTATGCTCCAGATCGGTCGGGGGCAGCCTGCAGAGTGTCAGGGATCCGGACCACCGTCCCCAGCTCCATCAGAGGGGCATTGATCCCAGATGTGTCCCGGATCCCCGCAACTCCAGCAGGCTGGCCCAGGCACCATGCCCGGGGAACTGGCCTCGGTAGTGGGGCTCCTCACCTCCGCAGGGCAGGAACAGGGCTCTGGAGAGAGAGTGAGAGGGAAGAGGGGAGGGGGAAGAGAATAGGGAACACACAGGGGGAGGGGAGAGAGAGGAGGAGGGCTCTTCCACCCTCAGGTATACCGCCATATGGTCCTCTGCCAGGTGTAGGTGTAGGTCGGACTGGTGTAGGCCAGCGAGGGACTGGAGGATCTCTGCCAACTGTGAGGACTCCATGGGGCATACTTTCTCCAACTTCAAACCCGGGTTTTGGCACCAGTGTGAAGGACTCCACAAACAGAAGGGAAGGAGGACACAGGGAAGTGGGTTTTTCCAGACTCAGGTAAGGCTTTTAATCGACCACTACACTACATGACTCCAACTCGTCTCCTTTGATGCTTTGAGTTGGCGACTGATCTGTGATGAGAAGTTTCAGTTGTGTGCACACTCCTGTGAAAGGCCAAGACTTGTCCCAAATGCAACGACAGTTTTCAAAACAACTTGATATCTAGACATCTTGTCGTCAGGTGTGGGCATTGTTCTGACGAGTGAGAGACCAGACAATGAGCCACAGCCAATGAAATATAGAGAGAGCGCAAGAGGAAGAGAAGTTATTTGGAAGCAGAAGACAAAAAAATAATCCGGAAAAAAATAAAACTTTACCCACATCTCCCTACCTGCTGTCTTTATTAGTTTCAGCTGTCTTTTTTTTCCCTTTGTAAATATGTGCAAAAATGGAAATAAGCGTACGATAAGAAAATGTTATAAAGCAAATGCATGAACATGCACAATAGGGAGATATGACCAGCACACACATTAGAAGCTCAGTTACATATACTGCACTAAAATAACTCAATGTAAGTATAATTAATAAAACTGTGTGCCAGTTTTTAGTAAAACACAGACGTAATGATTGATGTAAGTCCTCATGAAATTGGAGACTCTCCCCTCGAAATCCGAACAAAAGTGGTCAAAAGATACAACCAGGTGTAATGGTGTCTCGCTTGTATATTTATAATCGGATCACCCAAAATCTCATCTTAATACCCGTGTACACAAGGCCTCAGTCTGGGACGAATGGTTGTGTAGTTGATACACTATAGTCCTGTAGTGTTTGCACCAGAACGACAAAAATCAAGATTGTGAGTTGCAGGGAGCCAACTGCAAGTCATGTAATGTACACTTGCCTTTACATGAAATTTGAATCACTGCCCCACAGTGGCCGAAGCTGAAAGTGTTGTTAAACCTGTGTACATGTGTGAGGAAAGCATATTTTATTAGCTCTACTGTGAAGAGGAGGAGGGCATGGCAGGGCCGTGATGGAGCACGGCCGGCACCGAATATAAGTGCGAGATAAGTGGCAGCTGGAGATGCCGGTTGGAGAGAGAGAGACGCACGTGTGTCTGTGTCCTTATGTTTTATGTTGTTTTCAATTAATTTATGCATTAAAAATTTATCTTTATTGTTCAGCTGGTTCCGGCATCTACATACTAACCTAAACCCCATTCCTAAACCTAATCGTTTGTGGAGTAAATCTGTAATTTAAGAGAAAAACTGCAACCTCTGAAAGTTTGTGAATGTGATTACTTCCTGATTCCCATAGGACGAGAACCCATGTTTCTGAGGTTGCTCGTGCAACACACTATCACAAGCGCTAGAGGGAAAGGTAACCAGTATTGGGTTTGATTTCAGGGTTTATAAACGTTCAGTAACAACTTGTTGATTTCCTCTGTGATCACATTGCTGGTTAATGGGATCTCAATATAGTCTAGGATCATCCTTGGTTTATTCTCTCAAATTCTGTAGGGGCCACAATTTTTACTTAGTGAAAAACATTTAGTCAGGGATCTGACTTAGATCTTGGCAACAGTTATCATGGAAAATGTGTGATATTTGAGACTCTGATTATGAAAAAAACCCAAGGGTTTTCAAAAAATATTTAATAAGGTTTGTTAAAAATCAAAACCTCATCTGCCTGAGACACAATGAATCTCACCGGCTGCATTCATATGCCAGCATAAAAGCCTTTTAAGTGCATCTCACCATTACAATATCAGATTTCCTGTAGTAATTTCTTAGATGCTTCTTGTGAAGCCACTATCTTTATATATTCAATTTATGGGTAACACTTCATTATAACAGTACATGAATAATCATGAATTAATACTTGAATTAATAGTTACTTCTGCATAAATTAATGATGAGTTAAGGAATGGACTAATCAGGAACTAATGAAGAGCTAACATTAACTACAACATGACTCATATGAATTCATGCTTTAATAACATCCACCTTAATTACATGTTAGTACATGTTTGATAGTTAATGCATTAATTAACATTAGAAAATAAACTAAATCAAACAGCCTTCATAAGAAAGAATGTGAAGTACTTCAACCTTGAATTAAACATTCATATTTAATATTGTCATAATTAAAATATGTTATACTTTTAGCTGTCTGCAGTTTCGCCACAATGGTCATTGAATGATGCAGCATCTGCACGGGCCTTAAAATGAAACCCGAAACCGACCCATACCCAAGACCGTGTGGCCTGACCCTACCAGGTCCGAAAGATACCATCCGATTTTAAGCCCGAACCTGACCTGAACTGGAAATTGCTTACGATCTAATTTCTTCTTCTTGCAAGTACTGTTGCAATAGGCTATATTTTATGTAAGCATATAGGCAACATTTGTAACAGTCCTGAAACAGTAAACATACACAGTTTTAGCAAGGCACGGCAGCCACTTAGTACACTAGAGCAGAAGAGAAAAAAGCATTGCCTTACTGTTTATGTGTTGAAACTTCACTTGGTGCAGAACAATATGGAATAACATGAAACAATGCAACAGTCGCCTCTATGCAGCCTGAACTTGTTTAGAATGTTGAATCTTTGTGACAACTGGCCTGAAAACAATCTAGACGCAGCGCAAAGAATGAAACAGTGCAGGTGTCTCTTCTTTTTAACTTGACATGGTGTTTAAAATATGCCGGTCCTGCGCAAGATGCTGAAGAAAAAGCGAGACGCGGTGCAAATGTCCAAGACATTCATCCAGCATGTGTTTAAACAATGGTAAAACAGAACAGATGCACGCAAAAACACATTCGGTGTGAACGGCCCCTAACTCGTCTGTTCGCAGTATGAAATAAAAGAGAAGGAGAATAACGTAAAATGGGTTGAGATCAAATTATTGTTGATCATTATTATTTTTGTGTTTTTCTTGTTTGAAAAACTGACCCGAACCTGGCCTGAAACCTGTTGGGATCTGGGGTCCCGTTGGGCCCAGGTCGGGTTGTAGACCTCTAACGCAGCATAATTCCGGCATTTTTTAAATGGACTTAAAAAAACAAGAAAAACACAAAAATAATAATGATCAACAATAATTTGATCTCAACCCATTTTACATTATTCTCCTTATCTTTTATTTCATACTCACCCTACAGATCTGCACGGGCCTTAAAATGAAAACCGAACCCGACACTACCCGGCCTGAACAATACCGTCAGATTTTAAGCCCGAACCCGACCCTAACTCGAAATTGCTTACGATCTGATTTCTTCTCCTAGCAAGCACTGTTGCAATAGGCTATATTTTATGTTAGCATATAGGCAACATTCGTAAGAGTACTGAAACATTAAATATGTACAGTTTTAACAAGGCACAGCAGCCCGTTAGTACACTAGAGCAGAAGAGCAAAAAAGCATTGCCTTACCGTCTATGCGCTGAAATTTCACTTCTGGAACAATATGCAACAGTCCCATCTATGTAGCCTGAACTTGTTTAGAATGTTGAATCTTTGTGACAACTGCCCTGAAAACAATCTAGACTCAGCACAAAGAATGTGTTTTTTTGTTTGTTTTTTTTTTGGCCTTTTTAATGACAGAATTAGTGGAGAGGGGACAGAAAATGACAGGGGAGAAGAGTGGGAATGGGACCAGGAAAGGACCTCATGAGCCAGGACTTGAACTTGGGTCACCGCATGCATCAGCACCACATGGCATGAGTGCAGCCTGCTAGGCTATGGCTTTGACTCAACATGTGTTTTTGACAATTTTAAGTTCTTTTTAACTTGACATGGTGTTTAAAATATGCTAGTTCTGCACGAGACACTGAAGAAAAAGCGAGACGCAGTGCAAATGTCAAAGACATTCGTCCAGCATGTGTTTAAACAATAGGAAAACAGAACAGACGTGCACAAAAATACATTAGGTGTGAACTGCCCCTAACTCGTCTGTTCGCACATGTCTGTGAGTGAGAGCGCATGTGCGAAACAAGTTCGGTAAGCCTGTTTATTTTTTCATTAATTCCAAACCCGATCTGAACCCGAAGTCTTACTTGAAAAACTGACCCGAACACAGCCCGAAACCCATCAGGTTCTTGGGTCCCATTGGGCACGGGTCGGGTTGCAGACCTCTAACTCACCCTTCCACTCAATCCGCTCGTCATCCGGACCATAGAAATAGGAAAGGTTGTCTTTATGTAGCAGGATCAATATTTGTTTTTGTATGTATATTTCTCAATATTTTTCTTGGTTACTTTATGAGTTTTATCAGAACTCATAATCAAAATTCAAAATGATGATAATGATTGGATCATAATCTTCTTCATCATCATTGTTGTTAATAATAATAATTAATTTTGTTCATTTTTTTTTTTTGTGGACATTTGTACATGTAAACATTCAATCATTTCTTGTGTGAACTTCATCCATTTCAAGTGCAGATAGTTCACTACATTTCTGCCCGGAACTACAGTGTGGAGTTTGTTTCTGATGGGGCACTTATAAGTGGTGCTCTCTTGGTGTTGGCAAGCTGCTTGCATCTATTTAAATCATGGAGCTATAAATTACCTGGAGAGAGCTTTCCTTTAGCATCCCCATTCATCTCTATGACTGTGCTCAGCTAGCGCAGGATTCCCAGGAAGCTAGCGAAATGGAGGCTGCCATCTTTGCTCATGGTCGCTTAGTTCCAGGATCGAGCGTCACGTGACTGATCACTCGTCAATGTGAATCGATAGAGAAAAGAGCCAATCAAAAACAATTAGTCAACGGATGACGATGTGCTATATTATTATTTATTATTTAAATGTAAATGTTTCTTGGAAAAAAAAAATTATTTCTTCATAAAACATGGCTACTTTTGAATGGCTGTCTATGGAGATACATGCTTTTTGCCATCAGGTATGTAGTTCCAGCATCTACCAGCAGGGTCTAACAGGGACCTGCTAACCAGCAAATTCCTGACCCCCTGATTTAAATGCTGACATTTTTAATCTAAAATTATTGTTTGCTTTGTTTGACTGAATTAGGATTGAAATCAGTGTTCATAATATCAATTTTGACGATGTTATTTGCAGTATTTGAATTAATTTTGTTATTTGAATTGAATGTATTAAGTGCTAACATTAGCATTTTTAGCATCTCAGATTTGACATCAGGAGATATAGAGAGAGACGAAACAACTTATAAATCATTTAAAAGTGTCTTGTTTGTCTTAACAGATATGTTTGGAATTTCTATATATCTATATATAGAGTCTATATATGTTTCAAAAGAGATTTCATTCATTTAAAGCAACTTGGTGGAAGATTGACACTTGACTTCCAGTATTGTTTTTTTTTTTTTTGTTTTTTTTTACATTAAAGGTGTTTTCCCCTTTAAATGTTGTGTTTTTTAAAGGAATAGTTCACCCAAAAATGAAAATTTGCTGATAATTTACTCACCCTCAGGCCATCCCAGATGTATCTGAGTTTCTTTCTTCATTAAAACAGAATTTAAGACTTTTAGGATTTCATTTCAGGCCTCCTCCCCTAAACAATGCAAGTGAATGTATTCCATTTTTTGATGGTCCAAAATGCATATTTAGGGTGCATCAAAATAATCCACACGACTCCAGTCAACAAATAAATTTCTTCTGAACCCAAACGATTTATTATTTTTAGAAACAAAACAATACTTATATACTTTTTAACTACAAATGTTCGCTTCCGTACATCTCTGTGACGAATGCTCATGAGAGGGATGACATAATCTCGTGGAGAAGTCAGGAAGCGCGTCATTGTTTACAATGTTATTTTTTATTATTATTATTTGGAAATGATTTTTTTATTTTATACTGTTTTAAAATTGTTTTGGACTGTTTTGGTTTATGAATGGGGCTTGGTCTGTGCTCTGTGCAAGTTTTTTTTTTTTTTTTTTTTTTTAATGCTTTATTTAGTAACAAATCACATAATAATCAAATACAAAATAACAATAACAATAATTGCAAGAAATTCAGTAAAAATAAAATAATAAAAATAAAAAAATAAAAATAAACATAAAATAATACAAAAATTAAGAACTATATACACAGGGGTAGCTCTGTGCAAGTTTCTATTGTAAACAATGACGCGCTTCCTGCCTCCTCCTCCTCCACGTGATGCAAGACCTTACCAACGAGCTTATGTCATCCTTCTCATGAGCGCGCGTCACAGAGATGTACGGAAGCGAACATTTGTAGTTAAAAAGTATACAAGTATTGTTTGTTTCTAAAAATAATCAATCGTTTGGGTTCAGAAGTACTTTATTTGTCGACTGGAGTCTTATGGATTATTTTGATGCACCCTAAATATGCATTTTGGACCATCAAAAAATGTAGTACATTCACTTGCATTGTTTAGAGGAGGAGGCCTGAAATGAAATCCTAAAAATCTTAAATTCTGTTTTAATGAAGAAAGAAACTCAGATACATCTTGGATGGCCTGAGGGTGAGTAAATTATCAGCAAAGTTTCATTTTTGGGTGAACTATTCCTTTAATGTCATATATGCTGGTGGATTTGTATTTTCAAATAAGCAGATCTTTAAAAAAAATCTTGGTCTTTATTTCACTGGTGCAAAAGGGTAAGGATCTCCTTAGTGCATGTGTATCATTACTAACTCATTATTAACTACCCATGACCCATGACTTGTTAATACATCATCATGTCATGACTATACTTGGAGGGGCACAAAAATCATCCCAGTTAAATAACATATTGTTTAGCATCATTTGGTTTGACTTCAGGTAAAAGCTGAGATGCGGACATGGCCTGCGTATGGATGACGAGTGAACTGAGTGGTTGGACTGACAGTGGTAGGGTGAGTATGAAGGAAAAGAATGGAGAATCAGAACACAGAACAGGTTGAGGTCAATTATTATTATTAAGAATAATTATTGGTGGCAATCATTAAAGGAAACGTTAACCCAAAATTTAAAATTCTCTCATCATTTACTCACCCTCATGCCATTCCAGATGTGTATGACTCTTTTCTTCTGCAGAACACAAACAAAGATTTTTAGAAGAATATCTCAGCTCTGTAAGTCCATTGAATGGTGACCAAAAGTTTTAAGCTCCAAAAATCACATATATGCAGCATAAAAGTAATCCATATGACTTCAGTGATTTCATCCATGTCTTTAAAGTTGTCCAACTGATGTTTGGTGAGATCAGACCAAAATATAACTCCTTTTTCACAATAAATTTCCTTGGCCATCATGATTTCAAACTCGATTACACTTCCTTGCACCATCTAGCACTCTGTGCATGCATCAAGCACTATAAAGTGTAATTGAGCTTGAAATCATGATTGTGTCTAGAGATTGCAATGGCAAGATGTACAGTTAAACATTGGTTACATTTTGGTTTATTCTCAACCAAAACCGATAGCATTACTTAAAAAGACATGTATTAAACCACTTGAGTCAAACAGATTACTTTTATGCTGTTTTATGTGCTTTTTGGAACTTCAAAAATGTGGTCCCCATTCATTTGCATCATGCATTGTATGGGCCTACAGAGCTGAGATGTTCTTCTAAAAATCTTCATTTGTGTTCTGCAGACAAAACAAAGTCGTACACATCTGGAATGGTGTGAGGGTGAGTAAAAGATGAGATAACTATTCCATTAATGTGTTCAACATTGATAAGGATAATCCATGTAAATTATGCAGAATAATCCTGCGTCATTCAGTGATGTTTGTGATGAACCTGAAGACATTTTAAAAGTTATAATTTTTTTTTTAATTATGACCATATTAAATTATGTAAAGACTAAAAGACATAAAGACTCTACAAGACCCCTGAAGGTGTCCTATGGTATCTGGCACCAAGACATTAGCAGCAGATCCTTCAAGTCCTGTAAGTTGCAAGGTGTCGCCACCATGGATCGGACTTGTTGGTCCAGCACATCCCTCAGATGCTCAATTGGATTGAGATCTGGGGAATTTGGAGGCCAGGGCAACACCTTGAACTCTTCATCATGTTCCTCAAACTATTCCCGGTGTGGCAGGGTGCATTATCCTGCTGAAAGAGGCCACTGCCATCAGGGAATACCATTGCCATGAAGGGTGTGCCTGGTCTGAAACGATGTTTAATTAGGTGGCACGTGTCAAATTGACCTCCACATGCATGGCTGAACCCAGGGTTTCCCAACAGAACATTGCCCAAAGCATCAGGTAAACAGTGCACACGTACACGGCCGCCCATGTGATGTAAAAGAAAATGGGATTCATTGGACTAGGCGACCTTCTTACACTGCTCCAAGGTCCAGTTCCGACACTCATGTGCCCATTGTCAGCGCTTTTGATGGTGGACAGGGGTCATCATGGGCAATCTGATCGGTCTGCAGCTACGCAGCCTCATACACAGCAGGGTGCGATGCACTATGTGTTGTAACACATTCCTCCCATAACCATCATTAACATTTTCTGTGACTTGTGCCACAGTAGACTTTCTATTGGTTCAGACCAGATGGGATAGCATTTGTTGCCCTTGTGCATCGATGGGCATTGGGCGCCTAACACCCTGTCGCCAGTTTGTGGTTTGTCCCTCCTCAGACCACTGTCAGTAGGTAGTCACCACTGCTGACCGGGAGCACCCCTCAAGCCTTGCCATTTCAGAGATGCTCTGAGCCAGGTGTAGGTGTCTACAATATCTTGAATTACCTTGTCAAGAATAAAAATCATTCCATTAAGGCTAATTACAGTCATATTATTAATTGGCTCTTCATAATCTTTTCTCAAAGACTGTTTCATTCTGTTGGTGCTGTTCCTTTCCATAATTTATGATGCTTTTAGTCTTATAAAAAAACACTAAAGACACTACAATTCATTTTAATATAAGTGGGGAGAGATACTGAAGTAAGCCCAAGCCCTAATAGAGACAAGAAGGTGTTTTATTTAAGAAATTCAGTGATACAAGAAGCTTTCTTCTAGCTTCTCCATCTCTGACACTTGCAATAGAGAGTCAGCTGTTATACATGTTTTTGTTTGCCTCTGCCCCCATTCCAACAAGATCAGAGTCCCAAGTAATGAGACGGATATCCCGTCCTACAGAGTTGACTTCAATTCAGCAGGGTGGGAACACCCCATAAGGTCTCTACAAACAACTCACTTCAATCTCCAGCAGCCATTTCCAACTTATCAGCAGTCATTACCTTCCTGGTACATTGAAGGGTCAAGGACAAGCAAAGGAACATTGCTTGTTTATTCTATAAGGACAACCAATGAAGCAGAGTTGAGTCAAGCTGTCCTCAAAGCTTGAGAAGCGAAAACCTGATGAAAATGCTTACTTTTTTTAAAGATTTAATTGTTTTGATAAGGACAATTGCCTGAAATTCCCACTTTTTTACTTATATAAAAATTGAGGATTTGACCATGTGTCCAGTAAAATTTAGCCAATTTCATGAAATGATCAAAAGAACACTTCTGTTGTCATGTCTAAGGAATGTAACTACCATGTTAGATATGTGTGTATTTTTAGGGGTATTTCAGTAAATAAAATTCCTGTTCTTTTTTAAATGGTCTAGAAACCACTGTTTATATACATACTGTATGTCACTACCAGATATTACGTTTTAATTCCAATTATCTTTTATGTAAATTTTTATATTCAGCCGATTTATGGAAAATTCTACCACCTGTGACATTTGGCAAGACACTTGAAAACTGGTGTCTCCAACACTTCAGACATTTGCAACAAGAATGTTGACATATCATCTACTAACATGGTTCAGCAAAGTTCTCCAAAAATTACCAAAGAAACACAAAAACTTTTTGAACACCAGAACTGTTTTGATGAGCAAAATTGTCTTGCAAGACAATCTGTCAGGCTCAAGGTTGTTGAACCAAATGTGAAAAAACCTTCAGAGATTTCAGTAGCATCCGAACACCTGCAAGCTAAGCAAAATAGAGTTCTACTCCTGTCTGCATGGGTTTCAGAAAATGCACATTAAGCTTCAAACACCAACACTAATGTAGGAATTATACTATATCAAGGACTTGTAAACGGACAAGTGGGTGAACAGGCATTTTAATCACATTAACTTACATGTAATAAGGATTCTGAATTACCCAAATGCACTATAAAGTCTGTACTAACAAGGTTTTATACTGTACAATAAACATGTGACTTGTAAATATTTTATTTAAATTGCTAAAACAGGGATTATGATTTATTTGTGAGAAGATGCTGTCCTTTTATTTATTCTTACCACCATCTTCTACAGCCTGAATTTGTTGACATGCCCTTTCTCAAGTTTTGTTTGCTTTTCATTGTGCCGCAGTAGCAGTGAATTCTCCTCCCAATATCCAGAGTGGCCGAGAGAAAGAGAGAGAGCAGTAGCTTTATGAAGGAGATGCCTGAGGGCTTTTCAGAGAAGTCCTCCAAACTTCAAAGTCTCTTTGCTTCCATAAAGGCCATTGGGGAGTTGGCATCAATTTTAAATGATAAAGAGAGAGGTTAGAGAGGGTAGTGAGCGAAAGCATAGCAGAATAAAAAGCAGGACTCTTGTCAGGATTAACATTAGTTGTATTTGTACTGAGAGCAAAAGACATGGGATGTGAAGGTTGTGTTAGTTCCTCTGCTCAAGCACAGCTGACCCCTTTGACGAGTACTTCAGTGCGTCAAGTAAGAAACATTAGGAATGCAATATTTTGCACATTGGTGTACTTGCAACCAGAGGTGGGTAGAGTAGCCAAAAACTGTACTCAAATAAAAGTAAAATTACTCAAGTAGAAGTAAAAGTTCTAACATAAATAATTACTAAGAGTAAGAGTAAGAAAGTATCCAATTAAAAGAGTACTCAAGTAGTGAGTAACTCGTTACTTTCACAAATGACATAATGGATGTTAACTCCCCTATATTCCATTACATAATACACATTTAATATGTATTACATAATTATTATTAATATTATTATTAATGGAAATTCTGTTATCATTCACCATCATGTTGTTCCAAACCCGTATGACTTTCTTTCTTCCATGCAACACAATTAGGAGATATTAGACAGAATGTTTGCCTGAGTCACTATTTACTTTCAGTGAATGTGTTATATATATATATATATATATATTGAAAGTGAATGGTGACTGAGACTGTCAGTCCCTAACATTCTTTCTAACATATTTTGTGTTCCACATAATACAAAGCGTCACACTGGTTTGGAACAACATAAGGGTAGAGACATGATGACAGAATATTAAATTATGGCTGAGCTATCACTTTAAAGAGATAGTTTACCCAAAAATGAAAATTCTTTCATCATTTACTCACCCTCATGCCATCCCAGATGTGTATGACTTCCTTTCTTCTGCAGAACACAAATTAATATTTTTAAAAGAATATTTTAGCTCTGTAGGCCAAAATGTTGATGCTCCAAAAGCACATAAAGGCAGCATAAAAGTAATCCACAAGACTCCAGTGGTTAAATCCATGTATTCAGAAGTGATATGATAGGTGTGGGTGAGAAACAGATCAATATTTGTCATTTTTTTGCTAGACAGCAGGGGGCGATGTATGCAGAGAAGAATGTGAATCACCAAAAACACAAGAAGAAGAATGTGAAAGTGATTTGTTTCTCTGTTTCTCATCCACACCTATCACATCGCTTCTGAAGATACTGATTTAACCACTGGAGTCATATGGATTACTTTTATGTTGACTTATGTTTGTTTGTTTAGCTTTAAAATGTTGCCAACCATTCACTTGCATTGTATGGACCTACAGAGCTGAGAAATTCTTCTAAAAATCTTCATTTGAGTTCAGCAGATGAAAGAAAGTCATACACATCTGGGATGGCAAGAGGGTGAGTAAATAATGTGAATTGTAATTTTTGGGTGAACTATCCCTTTAACCCTCTGGGGTCTGAGGGTGTTTTGGGCCCTGGAGAAGTTTTGACATGCCTTGACATTTGTGCTTTTTTCAGTTGCTTAAAAACCTATTAATGGCTAAAGTCTGATAACACTGTATTCAGCACAAACTGGGCTACAATAATATGTGAGCAACATGTATGTTCATGTTTGTGTTTTTGAGAAAATAACGTTTATGCATGGTTTTTGAAAAAAAAAAAATTTTTTAAGTCAATGAAATAAGGCCATATATCACATACTAAACATTTGTTCACAAGACTTTTGAGAACTGGATCTTGTAGCCTAGAGTTTTTGATGTACACTCGATAATGGTTAATTGCCCACAATCCACCACGGGGAAGATGGACAAGCTGGGAGTTTACTGCTTCCTTCACTCCTGCAATATTTTATTTCATGCTGAATGCAGTAAATTACTTTTTGACAAATCATTACTTGATTAAAATAACATAATAACATAAAGAGAGGCGGCAAAACATACAGATTCGTTTTAAAATGTACTCTTTATTTGGTAAAATGTGCTTACTCTTTATATTAACACACAGTATATATTAAAAATGACAAACAGAATGAAGATTTATTGTATAAATATATTATTTAACAAGAATAACAAGTAAGGCCCAAGTATTTTAAAATTTCATGTGACGTAATCGTAAAAGTCCCATTCAATTATCTCTCAATAAATTACACATTCATTCAAATTAAATCCAGTAATGTAACGAAAGTAACGCCACCCAATGTAAAGAAGTAAAAGTAAAAAAATTTCATTAGAAATTTACTTGAGTGAGAGTAAAAAGTACCCACTTTTAAACCTACTCTAAATTTTTTCCCGAAAAGTTACTCAAGTAAATGTAAGGAGTAAATGTAGTACGTTACTACCCACCTCTGCTTGCAACCCAAATAATGCCAGACACAAAGGAACTAAGTGTAAAAATACTGATTCAGTAGACATTCACAGCAGCAGAATCTTTGATTTTTGATGGAAATAAAAATGAGACTGAGGTAAAGACTTACTGTCCCCTCAGTGAAATGCACTGTATAAATAGGATGACCAGACGTCCCTGTTTTCTGGGGACAGTCCCGGTTTTTGATGGTCTGTCCCCGACTGGAGCTGTCCCCGGAAATGTCCCTGTTTTTATTGTGCCTTCAAAACAGTCCGCTAAGTGAAAATACATGGCAAGAAAGCCCATATTGAAGCCTACCAGCAACAAGGTTAATCATGTGCCGTTTATTTTGAAACATGGGGGGCTGCTCGCTATAGCAGCTTTAAGTCATTCATCGTCCTTTACCGATTACTTGTTTGCGCCAGTTTTGCCATTAAGAACTGGACCAGGGAGCAGAATCATCATCATTTTTATCAGCTTCGAGGTGAGGCACATACTAGTTATGAAGTTATATTGTTATGTATTATATCAAATTTATGCATTTAAAAATAAGAATACAACATTAATAACATGGAAAAATAAATGACATTTATAATAAAGTATCTGCAAAGAACAACAATAAATGTAAGTCAGCACATTACAGCATAGATTACATTGTGCCTTGCTGGGAAACAAGTGACTGAAAAGAAGCATCATAATGCATAAGAGTTGATCAAAATAAAAGGTATAATTAAAAAAAAAAAACAGGTCCATAAGATACCATATGAGATAACTGATGAACTCACCACGCGCCCCACCGAGAACGAACCACATTATAGTGACCACGAGGAGGTTACCCCATGTGACTCTACCCACCCTAGCAACTGGGCCAATTTGGTTGCTTAGGAGACCTGGCTGGAGTCACTCAGCACACCCTGGGATTCAAACTAGTGAACTAGCAAACTCCAGGGGTGGTAGCCAGCGTCTTTTACCACTGAGCTACCCAGGCCCCTATATATGTTTTTTTTTTTTAGTGTCTATGAGGTGATTGGGGCGTGGTCGTGTGTCAGGAGAGGAGGAGTGGTGTGGCTCGTCAAGCTGGTTGACATGATTTCTAACAGCTGTTTTGCATTACAGTGATAGCAGAGAGAGCCCTTAAAAACAGCTGAGCACGCCAGAGAAGGGAGAGAGAGAGAACGAGTGTACAGCAGTGGCATGTGTTCTACGGAGTGTTCAGATCTAATGAGTGTTTTCTAAGTCATTTATGTTTATGTTGAAAGTGAATTATTTAAAGTGAAAAGCAACAAAAAGTACCTACGCTGTACACAAAAGAGAAAGCAAGAGAATAAAAACCTGAACTGAAGCATATCACTGCTCCCTGTCTCCTAATTTCCACACCCAAACCCTGACGTTGTGTCACAGTCATCTACTGTATACAGTTTAGAAAAGAATGAACTTATGTAAGAGAAGACAATAAAAAATTATCAACTTTACCTCCGTATCGAAATTTCATAGAGACATATTCAACAGAGTATGATATACCATAGTTCCTCACATTACTACATTCACCATTGTCAAAATCAGGGACTAAAAACTAAATGTTTTTCATTTCGGTTCATTCTGAGCAAAAACAGTATTTTTTCGTTCCGGTTCAGAAGTTTTGCAGCCTCCTTTCCTAATGGTTACCGGTTAGAACAAAATAAAATAACGGTTAGTAGCATTCTTTTTAAAGTGACAGTACTGTGCGCTAAGGGGTGGGTGAAATACCAATTGCAGTGTTGCCATATCTCGCAAGAGAAACAAGCAACATGGTCTGGAAAAACAAACCCAAAATAAGCTACTTACTTCACCAAAATAAGCTAAAGTAAGCAATTAGATTTTTGTGTGTGGTGGATTTATCGGCTTAAAAATCATAACAAGCAGCTAATTAACAGTTAAGTATAATTTTGTTTACAGATCTGTGTCTTAGTCAAAACACAACAGCATAAAATCTGTATTAATGTTTAACAATAATTCAGTGAAGACTTGGAAACAACTGAGAAATGTACTTTTACCTCTAATAATGTTTTCCTTGTATCTACATGTATATGTAGTATTTATACATAGTTGTTAAAAAGGTCTTCATTCACAGAATGCAACATCCACAACGGGCAATTAGGAAAGGAATGTGTGATGAAGCAGTTTCTTTCAGGATCAAAGCACATGTTTAATTTTTTCAGGAAACATGAAGTGGTGTAGTTCCAAAAAGTTAATTATGATAAACCCTTTGGCCTTTAGTTTCATGAAAAAATTATCGGAAACAAAATTAACTGGTTATAACCGGTTATCAGCATTTAAAATAACATTTAACTCCGGAACGACTGAAAATCACTTTGTTCCAGTTTTCGGTTACGTTCTGCTAAAAACTGAGTTTGCTTTCAGTTTTCGTTTTCGTCCCTTAAACCGTTTTTAGTCCCTGGTCAAAATACATAACATCCGAATTGTCCCCCTTTTTTAAATCATAGATAAGTAATGTGAAATTTCAATGACATATTTACCACTGAACTTGAAATGTCCCCTTTTTTCATTTCAGAAATCTGGTCACCTTATGTATAAAGCTATCAAAAAGCTCCTAGATCACATAAAATTTTTCACATTTCATGTTGTATGGAATTGTTCATCATGAAATTTCCTAGAAAGATATTTTTCAATGTTTCGTCGGCAGAACTATCTAAAAACACTTTAAACAACAGTACAACCCATTGAACAGACTGTATGTCTACCCCTCACAACCTCTTTGACATTCCTGTCAAAACTCAAAGATGCTGTTGCTGTGAAAAAGGTCTATAATACTGTCTATAGCAGACATTTTTAAGGATCATTCATTTGTTAACAGAAAAACTATGAAGAACTGACCAGAAAGCCTTAGTATTAAGAAAGTTTCAAGACAAAATCCAAGACAGTTTGCTGTAAAATAACGTTTAGTCTTTAAGGCATTGTAAACATATTGTAAATCATGACATCCTTTTATGTGCAGTATCTCGCCCCATTACACCATGTACTAATCAGCCGCATCATGATAAAATAACAAATTATAACAATCTGTGTTTTGTCTAAATTTCTACTAGCACAGGACATTTTATAGATTACTTGGTTTCTATTTCCGCGGCGTAATGCTGGATAGCCCAACACAACGTGAAAACTCATTTGTCCAAAATCCACCTCCACACAGTTTACATTAAACATCAAATATTGTCTGATTGGCTAAGATTGTGTCACATCTCACAGCATATTCACCTTCACTATTCCAGGTTCAATACAAGTTAAGCTCAATCGAAAGCATTTGTGGCATAATTTTGATTAACCCCTTCTTTCTTTAAAAAAAAAAAATAAAAAAAAATAAATAAAAAGAACAGTAAGGCACTTACAATGGAAGTGAATGGGGCCCATTTCTGAAGGTTTTAAAGGTAGAAATGTGAAGCTTATAATTTTATGAAAGCACATACATTATTTCTTCTGTTTTGGGGTTTAAGGGTTTATAGCAAGGTTGGATTGGTAATCTGGCGTACCGGGAATTTTCCCGGTATGCCGACACACTTTGGGGCTGATCAGGGGCGGACTGGCCATCGGGAGAACCGGGCGGGCCGGTGGGCTGGCCACGAAACGGGCCGAATGGTCCGCGATAAGCTGAAATGAACCGCCGCATTATGCAGAACGGGCCACAAAACAGTGCTGCAATATGCTGAAGGGGGCAGCAACATGCAGAAAAGGACATCTTTTTCCATCCTACTGGCAGAATCTAAAATCAGCTAAACCTGTAGTTAAGATTGTAAAGAGATGGACCAATGAAGCAGAGCTGGAACTACAAGCCTGTTTTGACTGCACTGATTGGAGTGTTTTTGAAGCTGCAGCCACCGACCTGGACAAGCTCACAGTGACAATATTTATCAATTTCTGTGAGGACATGTGCATTCCTACTAGGACCTATTTAACATACAGCAATGACAAACCATGGTTTACAGCAAAATTCAGGCAGCTTCGTCAGGCTAAAGAGGATGCTTACAGAATTAGGGATAATATCTTGTATAATCAGGCCAAAAACACACTGACAAAGGAGATTAGAGCGACTAAAAGAAGCTACTCTGAAAAGCTGGAAAACAAGTTTTCAGCTAACGACCCTGCATCAGTGTGGGGTGGCCTGAAAGACATTACCAACTAAAAGACATCATCCCCCAACACTGTAGGGAATCAACAACTGGCTGACGACCTGATTGTGTTTTACTGTAGATTTGAAAAGCCCAGTCTCACACCCCACACCCGACACATACATCTAGACAGACCAGGGAACTTATGCAAGGATCCTATTTGTGGACTTCAGTTTGGTTTCAACGCCATCATCCCTGCTCTCCTATGGAATAAATTAACCTATCTCTCAGTTCCCACCTCTATCTGTCAGTGGATCAACAGCTTTCCAACAGATGGGCAGCAGTTAGTGAGACTGGGGAAATTCACTTCCAGCACATGTACAATCAGTACTGGTGCCCCCCAGGGATGTGTGCTCTCCCCACTACACTTCTCGCTGTACACAAATGACTGCACTGCCAAGGATCCCTCTGTCAAGCTCCTAAAGTTTGCAGACGACACTATAGTCATCGGCCTCATCCAAGATGCTTACAGAAGGGAGTTTGAATGGCTGGCTCGCTGGTGCAGTCAAAACAACCTGGAGCTAAACACGCTCAAAACAGTGGAGATGAATGTGGACATAAGGAGGAACACCCCAACATTGACCCTGCTCACCATTCTGAACAGCAGTGGAGTCATTCAGGTTCTTGGGCACTACCATCTCACAGGACCTGAAGTGGGAGACCCACATTGACTCCAGTGTGAAAAAGGCCCAGCAGAGGCTGTACTTCCTTCACCAGCTGAGGAAGTTCAACCTGCCACAGGTGCTGCTGATCCAGTTCTACTCAGCAGTCATTGAGTCTGTCCTCTGCACTTCTATAACTGTCTGGTTTGGTTCAGTTACCAAGTCAGACATCAGAAGACTTCAAAGGATAGTCTGGACTGCTGAACGGATTATTGGTTCTCATCTTCCCACCCTCCAAGAACTGTACACCTCCAGAGTGAGGAAAAGGGCTGGAAAAATCACTTTGGAGCCCATTCACCCAGCACACTACCTTTTTGAACTATTGCCCTCTGGCCGGCATTACAGAGCACTGAGCACCAGAACAGTCAGGCACAAGAACAGTTTCTTCCCTCAGACCATTCACCTTATGAACAGTTAAAACGTCCCCCAATACTCTCAATTGTGGCAAAACAATCATGTGCATATTTACATTTACATTTAGTCATTTAGCAGATGCTTTTATCCAAAGCGACTTACAAATGAGACACATAGCAAACAATTTGTCATACAAAGTTTAAAAACATCTGCAATATAAGACTGCCAAGTTCTCACAGTGGCTGGAGTAGTAAACAAAGATGCTAGCACAGAAGAAATAGACAGACAAAAGAAATTCTGAACATTAAGTGTGATTAAGTGCAGTGGTAGGTGCAATTAGTGTGGGTTGGTTAAGTGGTCGCGGAACAGGTGTGTTTTCAGCTGGCTCTTGAATGTTGAGAAGGTAACAGCAGATCGTGTGGAGGTTGGAAGTTCATTCCACCACAGAGGAGTGGAGAAAGTGAACGATTATGAAATAGACTTTGAGCCTGTTTGTGATGGGACCACCAGGCGTCGCATGTTCATAGACCACAGAGAGCGAGTTGGAGCATAGACCTGAGGAAGTGAATTGATGTAAGAGGGTGCAGTTCCATTGGCTGTCCTGAAAGCCAGAGTCAAAGCCTTGAATTTGATGCGGGCAGCTACAGGTAGCCAGTGGAGTGAAATCAAGAGTGGGGTGACATGAACCCTTTTTTACTGATTGAAGACCAGACACGCTGCTGCATTTTGTATCATCTGCATTATCTGCATAATTGTGTTAGCTGGAAGACCAGCCAATAGAGCATTGCAGTAGTCCAGTCTTGAAATGAACAGAGCTTGGACCAGGAGCTGTGTAGCATATTCAGACAGGAAAGGTCTGATTTTCCTGATGTTGTAAAGCGCAAATCTGCAAGACCAGGCAGTTGATGTGATGTGTGCAGTGAAATTAAGCTGGTCATCTACCACCAGGAGACCTTGAACAATCTGCCAGTGAGATATGACTCAAACCATCCAAGCGCAGTTCCTGTGATGCCCAGGTCAAAGAGGGTGGACAGGAGAATCTTGTGGTTCACTGTGCCAAAGGCAGCAGAAAAGTCAAGAAGGATGAGGAAGGATGATTTGGAGTTAGCCCTCGACAGTCGCAGGGTTTCAGCTACTGACAAGAGGGCAGTCTCTGTTGAGTGTCCTTTTTTGAAGCCAGACTGATGTCTGTTGAGTAGGTTGTTCTGTGAGAGAAAAGCAGACAACTGGTTGAATACAACCCTTTCAAGAGTTTTAGACAGGAAGGGTAGGAGAGAGACTTGTCTGTAGTTGTAGTTGTCGACTACTGTGGGGTTATGTGTTGGTTTTTTAAGCAGTGGGGTTACCTGAGCCTGCTTGAATCTATTGGGAAAGTTTCCAGTTGTGAGAGATACGTTGATAATGTGTGTGAGTGTGGGTAAGATCGATGGAGAGGCAGCTTGCGTAAGGGGATAGGGTCAGGTGGACAGGTGGTTGGATGCATTTTCATATTATATTCCATTTATATTTATTTGACATATCCTACCTCTTCTGCACAATACATTAAATCACCGTGCACATAACTTTATATCTGTATATAACATATGTGAACAACATTATTGCCCTACTGTACTTTCCTCTATATATTTATCTGTTGTATCTTATTTTTATTCTTAATTCACTGTTTACGTATATATGTTTATATGTATAGTTCAAATGTTTGTATGTATATGCTGTATATGTATATTTTTTGTATTCTCTTTACACTGGAAGCTTCTGTCACCATGACAAATTCCTTGTGTGTGTAAGCATACTTGGCAATAAAGCTCATTCTGATTCTGATCTCTGGACATCATCATTTCAGAGTGGCAGTCCCAAGTAGGGTTGTCAGCTGTCCCGTAAAATATGGGATTGTCCCGTATTAAAATTGTATTTAAAGATGAAATGATGTGTCCCGTATTTAAGCTGGTCTGATGGCGTCACCACAAAATCAAATGGAACCGTATTGTAAAGTGTTACCCCATATATTTGTTTCCAAACAATCAAAGTGAATGGTGATCAAGGCTTGGAACACAGGTTTGGAACAACATGAGGGTGAGTGAATGATGACAGAATGTTCATTTTTGGGTGAACTACCCATTCAGTACGAACAACCTGAAACTATGCCCAAGGAAAACATATCCAGGATAGGTATACCTGCAGCACAAGAGATCATCTACCTCCACCTTTTAGACATGCCAGTTAATCTTTCCCTTTCTTGGCTAACACAGCTCAAGGGGAACTCAGAAAGGCAGGACGTTGAGTTGATTGCTACAGTGTAACCACTGGTCATTCAGAAAGTTCAGAGCTCATTTAAAAGAGCTGGAGACCTTTTCACCTCACACAGTGCACTGGGCTCAGGATGACAAATGAGCTCCTTAAACCATAATGTTCTGCTGCTACAACAGTCCCACCCCCACACTTCAACTTTGGCCATTTATCATTCATGTCACTGCCTCACCAACACCGCCTATAGTTCATAATTCATATTCCACCACCAGCAGAATATTTCCAATTTTGAGAAATTTTTATTGACTTATTTTAGAAATAGTCAATAAATGACATCTGGAATTGAGCACTATCCTAAACAGGTGATAATGGCACAGCTGAGTGGAATTTAACATTTATTTTGATGCTTTTTTTTTTTTTTTTTTTGAGCTGAGAATAATGATGCAATGAGCAACAAATCCATTTTTTCATGTCTTTGTTTATTTGATCAAAACTGATTGGACTGGAGAAATGAATCCGGCTGTAGCTCTGAAAACAAGGCAAAATAATTGAGCTATTCTCCAGAGTTTCATGAATGTTTTGAAATCATTTAACTCCAAGATGCATGCCCAAAGGATATTCGCTTGTTTAATCATAATGTTTGTGTAGTGTTGACAGATGAAGCCTATCAAGTGGATGAAGTATTCCAACACAATGTCAAATAATTACAAACCTGCATGTTCCTGTGATAGATGTATCTTTACCCTCAGTTGTCTCCACAGCAACAGATTACATGTCAAAACTTTAAACTCCTTCTCGGTGGTGAAAACTAATGAGGGTGATTACAGAAGAAGGTGGGCAAAAAAATGAAATGATTACTTGTCTGAAATGCACAACAGAATTCATTTACAGAAATGTAGCTTGCTTTGAAGATGTTAAATGCACCATATTTGAAAAAGCCATCTCATGCTCAGTTCCTCTCAAGTTTCATTTCTGCATCTATTTCCATTGCATGTAGTCTTTTGCAAGAGCCTGCAACCAGTTATACCAAGATAAAAGTATATGAAATTTATAAGGGTTGTCGATTCATTGTGTTAATTTAGTACAATTAAGTATATATGTTATACATTTAATCATGCCCCCTGGCCCTTACATTAATTCCATAATAAAATTTCCCATCAGAGCAATTCAGGCTTGAAGTACCATCTATATTCGTAGCACACTGAATTTTTTATTTTTTATTTTGTGTTGAAGTAAATATAGCAGAAAAGATTAAGTACTTTCTACATTGAATAAGTTAGTTTAAGCTTGAACTTGAAAATATTAAGTAAATACTACTATTTGTTTTTCATTCAAACATGTAATGCTTTACCATGTAATTATGCTTTAGCTTATAAGTATATATTATTTATGATTATTAGTTTTTTTACGTGTAAAACCTTGTCATATGCATTCGCTAATTTAAGTAAATTTCAGTGATAAATAAAATAAGTACATTTTACATAACTTTTTGAAACTGTTGTTCCCAGCATGCACTAGGCTTGAATAATTAATGGACTTGCATAATTTCACTGTTTGCAAATTTATTTACACCATTTTTATTGTTGATTTTGTTGTTTCATTTAGTAACTTCTTGTTTTGTGAAGTCTGAAGTTGATTTCCTACTCAAAATTACCCATTCCTGATCAACAAAAATTTTGAGGTCTGCGTGCGCAACTCCATATTGTGATCCCA
Source organism: Myxocyprinus asiaticus (assembly GCF_019703515.2). Lineage (NCBI taxonomy): Eukaryota > Metazoa > Chordata > Actinopteri > Cypriniformes > Catostomidae > Myxocyprinus > Myxocyprinus asiaticus. Next base: position 21,995,913 of record NC_059375.1, on the reverse strand, counting down.
TTGCCAGTAATGCAAGGTGATGTTGTCTAATAGACTGTTTAAATTAAAATGTTTGAGTTAAATTTACTCTCTCAATTCAGCCATTATTATGCCATTAAATTAAGTAGATTTTAATTAATTTTATACCATTAAAATATACTTCGAAAAACTGTGTACAAAAAAAATGCAAAACGTGTCTATTTAGAAAACTGATAATATTGTTACTGGAAAAGATGCAATCTAGTAAGTGTAAGGGAAATGGTGGGCTTGACTTGTAAAACATTATATATGTACATATAATACTTTACTTTGAGTATAAGCCATGCCTCTCTCTAGGATGTGATGTTTCATGTACTTGCTTTTTGCTTCCTTAAGTCAGTGTTTGTGGTTGTTTAGGGATGCAAAAGAATCACCTAAGCAATTTGTTGTGGGATTGGAACAGTCTAATGAATAGACCCTGAGTCAATTAGACAGAGGCTGTTTTTCTTTGTTTTGCTTATTGGCCTTGGCACTTTGAATGTAGATCTTGTCATGCAATATTATTAAGCAAAAACAACTAGGGACAAATAAAACATAAACAAGCATACAAGAAATCACTGACACCACACTCTATTATTCTTTCTCCTCAGCAGAGCTATCATTTCCTCCTGCTTAGTTGTAATTAATGTTAATCTAGCCTCTTGCTAGATATAGCACTCAGCATCTAGCTGTGGAGATCACAAAAAATCTTATAAGGAAACGTCACTCTACCGACCATTATCCATGCACCCCAAAACATCTCTCTTGTGTCACTATCAACATGTTTCGAAAACGTGACTCTTGTGACTCGTTTCAGAGGTTTGAAGAATATGTTCTCTCAAAAATAAAAACTCTGTCATCATTTACTCACCCTTATGTCATTCAAAACCCCTGAATTTCTTCAGTAGAGCACAGAATGTGATAGAAGCCATTCAACAAAAATGGCACCATAAAAGTAGTCTATGACTCATCCACTATATTCCAAGACTTATGAAGCACTAAGATCTCATATATTCAAACTTGGTGCATCACAAATAGTCACAAGACATGCAACAACTATTGTCATCAAAACTTAGTGTGACACATCTTGAGACAGCAAGTTTCAGTATATGCAAAGGCAAATGACATTTGAGAGCTATGGCGGAGGGAAATATTATCAGTGAATAATGACTTAATTATTGGTCTGTTCTTCATACAAATCTATTACATAGTTTCTTGAAGAGAAAGGCACAGTGAACAATACATGGATCTGGTACACTGAGTGTTTTTGCTCAGGTGGCCGAAGAGTCTGCCCAATAGGAACAGATTTTGCAGGTCAGGAGCTTCAGTTAATGTTCATATCAACCATCAGAATGGGGAAAAATTTGATCTCAGTGATTTCGACCATTACACGATTGTTGGAGCCAGATGGGCTGGTTTGATTATTTCTGTAACTGCTGATCTCCTGGGATTTTCACACACAACAGTCTCTAGAGTTTACTCAGAATGATGGCAAAAACAAAAAAACATCCAGTGAGCGGTCGAAAAAGCCTTGTTGATGAGGGAGATCAACAGAGAATGGCCAGACTGATTTGAGCTGACAGAAAGGCTACTGTAACTCAGATAACCACTCTGTACAACTGTAGTGAGCAGAATAGCATCTCAGAATGTACAACACGTCATACCTTGAGACGAATGTTCTACAACAGCAGAAGACCACATCAGTATATATATATATATATATATATATATATATATATATATATATATATATATATATATATATGTTTGTCTATCTATCTATCTATCTATGATTCCTAAATGACTTTGACAAGTAAAATTAAAAAATATATATATTAACAAAAGCCAAACTCAGTAATTAAGTATTAAACAGAAAAAGTTATTTTGAAGGAAAGCATTAAACAACTTGAAGTATTTTTCTGTGGATTTTGTAGTTACATCATTTTCATACTATGTTTTCTCTGAAATTCAGCATATGAGCCAAACTCATTTGTCACAGAACAAATCTCTAAGACAGCTGATTTCAGTCATAACTCAGTTTTGTGTTTTGCCGTTATTGGCCAACGTACATCTCTGTGATGTGCGCTCATGAGAGGGACGACGTAAGCTCATTGGTAAGGTTATGCGTCACGTGGAGGAGGAGTCAGGAAGTACATCAGTGTTTTGTACAGGGAAACTTGCACAGAGCAAGCGCCATTCACAAACCAAAACAGTCCAAAACAATTTCAAAACAATATAAAATAAAATAAAAAATCATTTCCAAATAATAATAATAATAATAAAAAAACAATGTAAACAATGACGGGCTTCCTGACTCCTCCTCCAGGTGACGCATGACCTTACCAACGAGCTTACGTCATCCCTCTCATGAGCGCACGTCACAGAGATGTACGGAAGCGAACAAATGTTAGTTACGAAGTATATAAGTATTGTTTTGTTTCTAAAAATAATCAATCGTTTGGGTTCAGAAGAACTTTATTTGTCAACTGGAGTCATGTGAATTATTTTGATGCACCCTAAATATGCATTTTGGACCGTCAAAAAATGGAGTACATTCACTTGCATTGTTTAGAGGAGGAGGCCTGAAATTCTGTTTTGATGAAGAAAGAAACTCAGATACATCTTGGATGGCCTGAGGGTGAGTAAATTATCAGCAAATTTTCATTTTTGGGTGAACTATTCCTTTAACCAATTAATCACAAATGTAAAAGAGAAATAATCATCTTCTTTTAATATTAGCCTATATAATTTGTTCCCATCTGTGTTAAAATTTTAGGTTCTTAATAATATATGTCCACCTACAACATCTTCCAGCCCACCCTAACATAGCTGCTAGAGCCGGGTCTGGGGTCTTTTACTCTGGGTAAAAGAGCAGGCAGATAAAACTCTACAAGCGCAGTGTCACTAATGCTAATCACCAGCCATTTAAATAGACTTTCTGAGGTGAGAACATCGCCCAAGTGATGAGCTAATTAAAGGTTATAGAACAGACTCCTGCTGGTTCTAATCACACAATATGACATTACTGCAAAGAAACTGTGTACCTCCAAATGACCTTTAGAAAGTCTTGAAATGAGTAGCAGCTGAGGTTTATTGAAGGCAATAAAAAGATGAGTGACAAGTGCCTATACTGCAAGAATATTTCTTCCTTCACTGGAATATATCTACAATTCAATAAGGCACTGCACCGTTTGGTGCAAACTAATGAATGATACTCACAATGAGTGACAATAACCCACTTGGAAATCTGTTTTGGAAACAATGAGCCAAAATGAGGGAATAATACAGGGATGAAAAAAAAACAAATAATACCGGTGACTGCTGTATTGGTGGGGCATATTGAAAATGTCAATGACGCTGTGGAGGAGAGAAAAATCATTCTCTGTTTCCCTCTGGGGTCTTTGCACATTCTCATGCATGAGTGAAAGAGAGAGAGTGGAGTGAATGGTTGATGATTACCATCAGGTAGGTCTGTGACTCTGACTGATACAACCACCTGCAAGGGAAATATTGCCCCAGTTCTACACTCAGAGATAAGCCTACACATTGTGAAGATTTGCACGTCATTTTCATTATATGATTGAGTCTCGGAAACTTCGCCAGAGGGGAGTTCTATATAATATAAATAGGTAAATTGAACTCCAACCATCAGTGTTTGGTTTGTGGAGGACTGATTGCTTCACAGTCTTTCGGAAATAAGTGTTTCAGCAACCATAGAGAGGTGAAAGGGAGATGGCAAATCTTAAAGGAATGTTCCGGGTTCTAAACAAGTTGCATTTGCAACATAATTTTGACTACAGCAAAAAATAATTTTGACTTGTCCTTCATTTATTTAAAAAAAAAACATGGTTACTGTAAGGCACTTTCAATGGAAGTGAATGATCCATAAATGATAAATACACATCTTATAGTCACAAGATGTAAACATTTACTGTACATGTTAACATGAATTTAGTGAGATATAATTACTTAATCATTACAGAAAAGTAATAATATTGGATAAAACTTTACACAGATTAGGTAAGTGTTTTTATTATATAAAAATCACATTAACACGTAAATGTTTCTTTACTTTCCGACATTGTGTATTTAGCATTTATAGACTGACACCATTCTTCCATTATAAGTGCCTTACAATAACCATATTTGTTTCTTTTGAATAAATTAAACGAGTGGCAAGTTGAAATTATTTAGTGTGGCAATCAAAATTATGCCATAAATGATGTTGATTGAGCTTAACTTGTTTAGAACCCGGAACATTTCTTTAAAGTGAATTATAGAGGATTAAGTTAAAATAAAATAAAATACATTTGACCTTCTTACACAACAAGATATTTATATTCTTATGATAATGTTTTTTATTATTTGGATCAAACTCATATGTAGGCTAAAAATGTAACAGCTATTTAATGAACTTATTCTTACACTCTGGGGTTTACTGATTCATGTAGATATATTTTAACCTTCAGTATCTTTTTAAATTCACATTGTGTTTGTAAATCATGCATTTCAGACAATAGATTGAGTTAAATGTAAAATTATTTTGATTACATCCAAAATGGATAAAATGAAATTGCAATGCACTACCTGTAATTCATATTTATAATACGTTTGCTGGATTTTGAATAATGCATGTTGACATTTATTGGCCCTCATTTAGACAGCAGAATATTGAATGCAAAAGTAAATTTTGCTTTGCTCACAATCAGTTCAGAGCGATAATGAGGATCATAGTTTTTACAGGCAATATACATTACAGACCATTTGCAGTTGGCATCACAATATGGCATGTTGATGCAGAAAATTGATCAGTATCCTTTGATAATGTATTGCAGACTTTTAAAAACAAATATGCTAGGAATTTTAATCTCCTCACAACTCCTAAACCATGTTTGTGTCTTGTTGCCATGCATTGCAAGAACAGAGCATGTTGGGACAAGGTGATATACGTCACAGCACCATCTGAAGGAAAGCTTTCAACCCCATGAGGTGCAAAATGGGCAATATCTTCAAACCGACAGATGCAATAAATCATTTAGTGCTATGGTTTGACACTATTGATGATCATTCTCTCACACAGTAATGATTAGCTGGGGTGACTGAAACAAAAATACTTACAGCATAGACTCAAGGGTCCTACAGTTAAATAAGAATGGAGCAAAAATACAGTGAGCCACAGTGCTTGCAAACCAGCTGAGCACCAGCTTAGCCAAACTGGGAGACCATCTTAAACCAGCAAACAATCTTAGACTGGTTTAAGATGTTTTTTTGTTTGTTTGTTTGTTTGTTTGTTTGTTTGTTTGTTTGTTTGTTTTTGTTTTTTGTAAACAGGGAGAATTACATTCATAATATAACCCAAATAAATGCGCACTGACTTTTGCACAGCACATATGCAAGATTCATTATTTAATGTGGCTACAGCAGTGTTTTTACACCCTAAACTGGTAATGATTTCGCAACAGATTAACACCATTACCTCACCCCTTCTTAATTAGATCAAAATGATTTCAAGCTTAATTGAATTTCAGATTATTCTTGCATGAAAGCAGCTGTTTGAGGACAGGAAGCGGAACAGGCGATGCACTTAGGAGTGATTGTCCAATCTCAGCCCTCTAGGATTAGTTTATCATATATGGAGAGGAGTGTTTTCACTGTTGTTTGCTAATGAATGGCTATGAATGCACGGTCATAGAGTGAATCTGCACTGCAGCTAATTGAAAAGTAATCTCTGTTCTTTATCTTTATACACTCACGCTCTGTTCCAAAACTTTGTGAGCTGCCTACGGAGGCAGCATTTTAAGGCAAAGGTGTCTTAATTATGCTGCCTCCTAAGATACTTCATTTTGGCAAAATTTTGAAGCTGAAGTTTGTAAATTTTGCAACATATTCTCATGACAGTTCATTCTTATTCTTACGATATAGGGAAATCGTACAACTTTTAGTCCAATCACATGCTTCCCTCATCCCTTCTCAACCCTTATATTTCCTTTCATCCATTTTACACAAAACATATTTTCAAATTAAAAACATGGTTAGGGGTTCCACTTAATGGTCTCACAATCAAGTGTCCACAACATGTATGTTTCTCTTCCTTTTGTGGTACAAAACAAGTTAGGATGTATTTAGATACTTTTAGTGTAACATGGAAGAAAGTAAATATAGGTGATTAAATGACACGGTGGAATCATATGTGATTGGTTGGTGTAAAAGTCTAAAGTTATCTTAGCAACAAGCTAACGTCAAACTCTATTGAAATCAATTTTCCATTTGTTGAGTCTCACAATTTCTTTGTCTCTTGAGGGCTGTTGAAGTTGCTACCTATGTAGAGTCAAGTCAAGTCACTTTTATGTGTATAGTGCCTTTCACAACACACATCGTTTCAAAGCAGCTTTACAAAAGATCAAGCATTAACAGAAGATAAAACTGTAATATCTATAATGTCTTAGAATCATCATTGTGTAGTTTGACAAAATACGATTGTGAATTGTGTTAAAAATAAGTAATTAAATCAATTGTGGCAAGGAGCACAAAACTCCATAAGATGTTGGTTAATGGAGAAAAATAACCTTGGGTGAAACCAGACTCAATGTGGGGGCCAGTTCACATCATGAATATAATACCAATATTACTTATGTATAGTGCAAGTCATGGTAGTGTATTCCAACTTGGTCACTAATGAGGTTCAATGCTTTAGTAGGCAGCTGGCATCAGTAGGCAATGAGGCAGCTTACCAAGTTTTGGAAGAGAGCTTCAGTCATTCAAAGGAGGATATTATTTTCAATATTCTCAGCTGGGCTGCAGCTAAAGACAGCATTCACTCTAAGAAAAAGAACAACAGTAAATGCGATTCAGGCCAGTATCCTTGACTTGACACTTTTGAGATAAAATTATAATGATTGTGTCATCTGTAGACTCTTCATCACAGCAGATGTTGGCTAATAGATGTCTGCCTTTCTAACGTATCAATTTCCTGTTGTTGTAGAGCAACTATATCAAAGTCCCCATAGGCTTAGAGTCAGTTTTGGTTCAGCTGCTTCAACAATTAGACCTCCAGTGGTTTCGTGTAGTCTCTGTCCACAGATGTCTCAGTTTTTTACCTGTCCTCTAAATCAATCCCAATCTAACCCCAATCCCAATCCAATTAGCCTGCAGCCCCACACCTCGAAATAATAATAATAATAGTAATAAAAAAAACTAAAAAAAAAAACTTTGCAGGCAGTAGGGGCCTGACCTGATTTACTGTTAATGCATTTTAATACAGGCAAGTCCCTGGTCTCCTGCTGAGTCGTCTCTGGGAGGAGGAAAAAAGGTTCTGCTGCTATGTATTATCATTTCATCATTTATTCATGCTGGTCTATAAACAGAGTAAGAGAGGCAGGCTGAAGCACTTGGCAGCTTCAACCTGAAAGAGACACCCATTAATGTGGGTGACATGCAGAGACCCAGATGATGACGCTTTACCTTGACATTAAATTGATGATTAGGATTTATTTCAAAAGTGGAGTTCAACTGTGAGACTTTATTTCAGGCTGAACAGAGGGCTGCAGTAGGCCACAATCTGGCAGAGCTAAAGAGCACTGCAGCCATATTTCTGCCCTAACATGAATAAGTACCTAGCTATAGCATGAGTCCTGGGATTCATACAGCGCATGCCCTAAAACCCTTCTCTTGATTTATAAACATCAACAAGTGGAAAGCATTTCAAATTTACAATGTGATTTTGAGCCGAGGGCTTGAGGTTTAATTCATGAAACTGCATATGATGGAATGTTTTTGCTACTTGGTTTACACCTCAGAGGTCTATAATATCTGGAGAAAGATATCCGTTAGCATCCCCATTCATCTCAATGGCGGTTGCTTGGCTGGCGCAAGACCCCCCCAGAAATACATGACCTGCTTGCTGTCATCATTGCAGATGGGCACTCAGTTCTGAGATGTTTTTTTGAGTCAATCACCTAAATCATAAATGCCATGTGACGTGTTACTCTGGAGCTGCAGTAAAATAACATCCTAACAATACTGATTGGCTGATGCACACAGTTTCAAGCCCTTGATTAGTGACCATCCTGCCATGAACGAGCTGTGTCGTCAAAAGTAGAAGAAAGGGGGGGAAACTGGCAATGGTAAAACATTTATTTGAATATAATTCAATATTTGCACTTTATGTTTTGTCAGAATGCACAGCAACTTCGGACCACTGCCCCCAGTGGCTAAAGCTGAAAGTGTTGTTGAACGCATGGGCATGTGTGAGCTCCAGTGGTACCCAAAGCAATTCTTAGTAGAGCTGTCAGAATTAACGCGTTAATGTATGGAATTAATTTAAAAAGTTGAATGCGTTAATTATTTGTAATCACGATTAACGCATTTACCATTAATACAGCAGAAACCAGCATAGACACTTGTTGGGTGGGCGGAACCTTTGTGGTGTGTCCACCCGGAGTCATTACACTGACCCACACACCACAAACACACACATCAGCACTTCCCTGTCAGGGATAAAATTATGGAGAAATGACCTCTTAGCACTATTTGATGAATAAAACAAGCCCATATGGGACCTAGGTAAGGCACATTTTAATTACCACAGAAGCGCGGCAAGTCTTAACTATCACCAAAAACGCAGAATGAGACATTATGGTCTGCAAGCATGGAGTCTGACACCGGCATAGACGCTCTGATGCGAATCATGAACACAGCTTCACGATTGCTGTAGGAAAGCAGATGGCCGGTCTACCCGCAGATTAATATTGTGAAGCATAAGTGTTTAAGAGATTTAATGCCCATTGCAATGAATATGCAACCTATGGGGAGACTAGTTCTTTCAACTAGTCAAACTCCCACTTAGACTTTGGGAAACATTTAATGTTATTTGAATTGGTGCTTTTTTAGTGCATTTCTATCTTTATACTGTGGAAAGCTTTGTTTGGGAAATGTTAATAAAGCATTATGTTGTTACATATTGTTTTGTTTTCTTTCCTAAGATGGAAAAAAATGCATTTTGACAGGAAAATAAGTATATGTGGTGTTATATTGTCAAAATCTGTGATTAATCGGGATTAACTACAAAAATGTATGCATTTAATCGCGATTAAAAAATTTATTCGACTGACAGCACTAATTTTTAGTTGTAAATGATGTATACAGTCAAAAGGAATGCATATTTTATTAACTCTATACCCTACCCAAACCCTAAACCTAACCATCAGTGCAGTAAAAAATAAATTTAAAGGAAAATGCAATCTCTCAATCACGCTCACTACAGTATGTGAACACGAGTACTTCCTGGTTTCCATGGGACCAGAACCGAGGGAATAATTATTACGTATGCTTTTACAGTACGCTAGCACTTTTGTAGTGCACCCGGGTTTGTTTGACATCAAAGTTTGGTTAGTTTGAATGATGTGAACGCTGTTTTCCGAACTTGGGTCCGCATATGCAATTGTTAATCATGCAAGTGAACTGCTGTTGATGCCATATAATTTGTGCCTTTGCATGTACCCGATCTCAATTATTATATTGGTATAATGCATTTCTCAAACCTACTTGTCTGTCAAATAAATCACCTTAATAGAACACCCCATATTCTTCAGATAGATTTGCATTCATTGCATCTGCGGCAGACAAACGCAAGTGTCTTTCTGTGCATGTAAAGTTTTGTTTGTAACTTTCAAGACACAAACTTCAATGCTTCACTTAACACAGTGAAGCTAACATCTTTTCAAGTTACCTAGTTACAGTGGTAAACAACTGCTGCTTGTACTCACGTTGATGATGCAATTGGAACGTGGTTCGAACCCAAATAATACGATGTTGCCAGCGAGGGCAGGGGAGAGAAAACAAACCCAGGTTCGGACCAAGCAATCAAACCAAGTGTGAAAGCACCCTACGTTTGAACTGATGCAAAAATGTCTTTTGATTGATGGTGCTTGTCAGTAATTTGGCAGAATGGGATTAATTACAAGAACTTTTAAGAAACAACATGTCGATTTCCCTTGTGATCATGCTGGCGGAGCAGCCAAACCTTGAAACCCTTGGTTTCAACAACAGTCTAAATGGAGAGTATGATGAAGGTGTAATGAGAGAGGAAAGTATCCATTTGTAACGATGGCTGGCACTGGCAATGACAAAGACGATGATGATGATGGAGTGAAGAACCCAAGTGCAATTTTATTAACAAAAGTGAGATCAAAACTCTAACTCTAAACATGATCAAAACATAAACTTGACTTAACTAAACTTGACATGACTTGGTAGACTATAAAACAAAATATAAACATGACTTGACTTGACTTGACTTTAGAACCAAACAACGATACATTCGCAAACAATACCTGACAATGGACAATGGCAAACATGAGGGTTAAATACTTGGACATGGGAGAACACATGACAGAGATAACCAATGACAAGACTGAACTAATAATAAGACAATGAAACATGAACCAGTGACATAATAGAACTGATAACAAGATAACTAGAAAATGAACCAATGAAAACAAGACAAATGAACATGGAGGGAAACATGAAATCACATGACCAGGGGACCACATGACATGAAACACATGAACAAACACATTAAACATTACACCTCCTTAACTCTCCTTAACAAATATAAATGCTCAATTGCTCAAGCTAAAAGTCTGCTTTAAAACCTATAATGTAAACTTAAAAGATCATTCTTTATTTAGCATCTCTCAACAACATCCACTGAACTGATGTTTTTGTTTTTTAAAATAATAGGGACTAATTATTATGCGATTTAGATGAACATTTTGTATGTAATATGTATATTACATATAAAACAAAAAGCAATTCACCACTAAATCTAAATTTACATGTTGGGTACAGGGATACTGGGTAGACCTCTCTTTATGCCTCTGAGACCCTGCAGTCCAAAAGATTTGGGCATGTAGAAATTTGAAGAAACAGGGCAACTGACTGTCAAGGTTTAGTCCAAACAAATGGTATATGACTGAAAAACCAAGGATGTCATCTTCATTACAAAAGTGGTTTCATGCAAGCAGCATTTCTTTCCTAATAAATTCAGGTCTTATCTTTCAGACCCTTAAATGGGACAAAAATGAATTACATGGTCTCAGGAGGCATAGACCACAGAAAGCCTTCAGTCACAGTGAATTAACAAAGTGATCAACAGTAGTCGCTAGCGGAATGAATCAGATAATGGATCAGTCTACAAAGTGACAATAACATGAAGACATTTAGGATGGAAGCAATTTTGTGGATTTCATGAAAACACAGTTTTCTTTTTGAAAAATGATTCATTGGTTGAATACAGTGGCAAAAGCTTTTTTTTAAATGGGTCTTGTTAAATTTTTCTATGAAATGATATAGCTGCTCTTCACTATGCATTTATAAGAGGTTGTTCAGACCAACATCTATGCAAAGAACAGCACAAATAGAAATGCCTAATAAATGAAAGACCAAATGGGCCCAACACTAACATTCTCACAGTTACCTGATGACTGAATTGAGCTTTGAATCAAACAACCTTGCACCAGATTCCACAACAAAACTGATCAAGAGGGCTGTCTGTAATAAAAAGAAGATACTGCCCTCTGCTGTTTCAAACAAGCATCTGTTTGCTGTTCACCCAAAAAAAAAAAAAGAATAAATAAATAAATAAAAAAAGTGTTGTAACCATAGAACTTTCATTATTTGATAAGGTATCTCACAAGTCTGGACTGACAGCCTTACTTTGAAGGATACACAAAAGCATGTCATGTTAAGTCACCTCTTGCATATGGCTATTTATATATTACCAGTTTTGTTCAAATAAATAAGAAGCATGCATTAAAGGGAGAGTGCACCCAAAAATGTTGTCCTCATTTACTCACCCTCATGTTGTCTTATATGACTTTTTATCTTCATTGGAACCCAAAGGAGATGTTAGGCAGAATGACAGGAACTAACAGGCTCAGACACTATTCACTTTTATTGTATGGATAAAAGTGCAAAGAAAGTAAATGGTAACTGTATCTGTCCTTTTGCCTAACATCTCCTTTTGTGTTCCATGGAAGAACGAAAATTGGGTTTGGAACAACATGAGTGTAATGCCAAGCCCTGTGGTCAAAGTCGAAATTCATTGCATCACTCACATGCTACATCAATATTACTTCATTACCTCCTTTAAACACACATAACAGATGGAGCTTCAAAATTCATTGTGTCTGTTCTGACAGCTCTGGCAATGGCAGGTACAAACAGTGTTTGCTCAGTCGAACCACTGCACTGTCACAAAATGCAACTATTGATACGCTATGGCTTGGGAATATAAACAGTTAGAGAAAAATGAATTACAAGCAGCTCATTTAGGAGTTTTTGAAGACCAGTGCTGTATTTTAAATAAGGCCAAAGTTCCACTGCCACAAGGAATGTTCAGTTCAGTGCAGTTCACACAAACATGAAAATTCTGTTATCATTTACTTACTCTCATGTTGTCCCAAACCCCTGTGGCTTTCTTTCCTCTTTGTGACACAAATTAAAGGGATAGTTCACTCAAAAAGGAAAATTCTCTCTTCATTTACTCAACCTCATGCCATCCCAGATGTGTATGACTTTCTTTTCTTCAGCAGAACACAAACAAAGATTTTTAGAAAAATATATTAGGTATATGTAGGTCCTCACAATGAGTGAATGGGTATTAATATTTTGAAGCTCCAAAAAGCATATAAAGTCAGTGTAAAAGTAATCCATACAACTCCAGTGGTTAAATCTATATCTTCAGAAGTGATATGAAAGGTGGGTGTGAGAAACAAATCAATTTTAAGACCATTTTTGTTTACCATAAATTCACCTCCTTGCCCAGTAGGTGAACAAAAGAAGAGGAATGTGAAAGTGGGGATTGATCGTAAAAAAAATACTTAAATATTGATCTGTTTTACACCCTTAATTATCATATTGCTTCTGACAAAGACAAAGATTTAACCACTGGAGTCATATGGATTACTTTTTGCTGCCTTTATGTGCTTTTTGGTGCTTCAAAATTTTGGTACCCATTCATTTGCATTGTGAGGACCTACAGAGCTGAAATATTCTTCTAAAAATCTTTGTTTGTGTACTGCAGAAGAAAGAAAGTCATACACATCTGGGATGGCATGAGTGTGAGTAAATCATGAGAGAATTAAAATTTTTGGGTGAACTATCTCTTTAAGGCAGACTGCTGGCCTCAGTCACCATTCACTTTCAAGCAATAGGGGGGAAAAAGATGCAATGGAAGTGAATGTTGATTAAGGCTTACATTCTTCCCAACATCTCCTTTTCTGTTCTTTTTATGAACGAAAGTCAAATTTTGAACAACTTGAGGGTTTGTGAAGAATTTTCATGTTTGGAACTATTCCTTTAAGCAATACTCAGGCTTTATGAAATGTAAGATTGCGCTAGATGATCTTTGTGGAGCACCTCTGAGCTCTGCCACAGACGCTGTCGATGCCATTCTAAAAGAGTCTATCTCTTCCCAATCCCCTCTCATAGTCAGCCTATTTTGCGCAATTGGTATAGGAAGAATTTGTCAATAAGCATGCCACTTTTACCATCCAAATTGCCTCACTTGCAGGTTACCAGGGGAACAAAGATTCCACAGTCTGTTTCTGTGGATAGCAAACACAAACCTCAAGGTTACCGACATTAAGAAGTCTCATTCATGTGGAGAGGCTTAGAATTTCTGACAGTTTTACTGAGCCTTCTATCTCAACCCAGTCTGCTGTCTTTTTCATCCCTGTACAATCCATACCCAGAATGACATGAGAGGTGAACAACAGTGATGGCTGAGTTCCCATTGCTCCTCTGTGATGACAAGGCACAACAAATCCCACACCTGAATATAGCAGATCTGATCCTGTGAAACTATCTGCTCAGATACAAAGTAAGGATTCAGAAAATATCTGTATTCAGCGGATTTCTCCACTTTTTCTGTTTCCAATAAAAATGTTCCCCATTTTACCAACAGAAAAAAAGGTATTTTCATAGACAGAAAGACAGAATAAGGTCTTCATGAGGAATGTGATGCTCCGGGTCTGTTAACAGGCACTCTGAGCTATTGAAAGAACACGTCATGGCATCTAATGAAGACAAAAGCGGAGGTTTGAGGAAGGAAGATGTGGGTGACAGAAGGTTAATGTTAAATTAATGGAGACCTTCACTGTCCTTGACAAATTATTTGGCCCCCATAACCCTTTCCCAGACTTTAACATTATGATAGAAAGGCTAATGCATTCTTAACGTATTTTATTTCACTCTCATGTAGTGCATTTTTAGAAAGACGTGGTGTCTGAGTGTCAGCTGGTTTTATTACTTTGTGCCTTCACACTGTATAATTCAGATATTTAGCAATTCAGCAGGGACTCTGTGCTTGAATTTGGGATTCACACCAACATGAACAGTGTTTGCAGCAAGATCCTAATACAGTCCCATGTTCAGAGTGTTTTGCAGTCAAAGTTCCAAGATAGACAGGGACTTGTGATTTTTATTGCTTTGCAGGTTAGGACAAAGCTGAGAATTAGGTTTCTATAATCAGTTTCACCTTTGGATTTCATGTTTCCAAACTGTAAAAGAAACTTCTTAAGAGAGAAAAGCTTGTAACGCAAATCCAAAGGATGTGGTGTTTATGCGAGCTCCCGAGAGCCTTTTACTGAATCCCGTCTGGCTAAGCGGGAACGTGATCGTGGTCGAGCGAAAACTAGATTGAACATCGGCAGGGCATTTGATTCCTCGAGGGACCTTTGTTCGGTTTTGGGGATCAAAACCGACCCTGAATTGCCGTTCTTCTTATTGGACAGGTAAGCTTACATAACTGCAAAGCATGTGAAATATAGTGCCATAAGGATTGATCTGTGTAATTTTAGCTAACTTGATCTTGCCTGCTAATCCTGACGAATTGCAAGGTACCTTGCTTCGTAACTTTCAAATAATTTCAACGATCTTCTCTTTATAATAAAAGTCAGGTATACAGGATAAATTTAAGCAAATACGCTGGTTTCTTGATCGTAGTACAACATATGACATACAAAACATACAATGGTGCAACATAACAGTGCAGTGCAACAGTAAACTGTCTGGTATAGTTCGGTAGTATGTAGCTGTATGTGTGTATCATTATACTATGTTAGCTAATAAGTAGTTTTAGTTTAGTCTCTAAGTTTGTAGTAAAACAGTCATAACTGTGTAATTTTAATTATGTTACCTCATCTGTCAGCATGATGCCAGTGAATCACGTTCAGTCTCTTTGTACGTTATGTCATTGTTTTGGCCGATGAGGTGTATAGTAATGAAGTTCAAATACTTTGTTACTGTACTTATGTACAGTGTTGGGGAGTAACGGGATACATGTAACGTGATTACGTATTTAAAATACAAAATATAAGTAACTGTATTCCACTACAGTTACAATTTAAATCATTGGTAATTAGAATACAGTTACATTCAAAAAGTATTTTGATTACTGAAGAGATTACTTTGCATTTTATTGTCATTTGTTTCATTTAATATTTAGTCCTTTCAGATGGAAAACATTTATACATATAAATGATGCAATCCAAAGTGCATTTGAACAGCAGTGAAACACTTTCTTATGATGTGTTACATTCATACGAGCAGACAGAGAAGTAAGTTTGAAGTAAGTTTGGAGCAGAAGAAATAGAAATAAACCTTGTGTAAATTGTCAGCTTTATGCTAAGCTAAAATGCTATTTCTATCCGTTTTACATGCTTACCAGGCACGATCATATTTTTTATCAAGAAAATTCACATTGGATCATAATTTCTTTTTTTCTAATAAGACCTTTGATATTAGAGCAAAAATCATATTCTTGATAATAATTTTTGTATTGTTTTCCTGTAAAAATATCTAAAAATCCTTAAAACAAGATCAATTTGATTTATCTTGTTTTAGAAACAACAGTAATCCAAAGTATTTAGAATACATTAATGACCTTGAGTAATCTAACGGAATACATTACAAATGACATTTTACAGCATGTATTCTGTAATCTGTAGTGGAATACATTTAAAAAGTAACCCTCCCAACCCTGCTTAAGTACAGTTTTTTAATATTTGTACTTTACTTTTTACTTTCACTTCACTACATTTTGAAGAGAAAATTTATACTTTTACTCTGATAATTTCTCCAGACACTTTCGTTACTTTTGCAACTGAACACCGAAAAAAAATAACAGCTGTATGTGCAAAAATGCATGCAGATCGGAGATAGTGATGTGTGATTCGTTGAAAGAATAATATAAGTCGAATCTTTTAAATTTGATTCATTTGAACTGAACAAAAAGATTCAAAAAGCGGTCTGAATGATTCGTTTTGTGAATCACGAATCTGAATCAAAATCACAAGCCAAGCACGTGCCAGATTACGTGTTTCGTCGTCTGTCTCCACTGGGGAAGACAAGAAACTGCTCATGTGAGTACATTTCTTTTTTTTTTTTTTTTTGAGTAATTTGACAAGTTTAGGGTTAAACATCATGAAAACTGTTAAATAATGAAGTTATATGCGATCAGTCTCCTGCCTTTCCAGGAGACCTGTTCATATGCTGCCTTCATGTGCTATCGGAATTATCTTACTTCCCAATTCTGAAGTGGTAATTACGAGTATGTCATGTTCACATGCTTTGTTGTCAGAAAGAAAGGGAAACATGGAGGTTGGCAGGTTCATTCATACATATTTCTTGAGGAACCTTTATTCTGACACTATAATATATATCACTCAGTTAGCTTGCTGACAATAATGGAATTTTGGTCAAATACAAGCTATTTTCATGGTGTAAAAATGTACAACATGCATAGAATGGTTGCTTATATACATAAATGAATTTGACCAAAACGGCAAGCGCATACAATTAGCTGTATTTAGAAAAATGAACAAAACCTGTTATTCACTTCAGAAACTGTACTCTCCTCTGCCATGTTGAAAGTTTAGAACTCCTCTCATCTCGGAAACTCAGGTATCACAATTATCTCAAGAGTTTCACAGTCGTAATTGCAACTTTAGGGGTCTTTCATGTGCAACTTCCAAGTGGGAAACTCGTATTTACAATAATTCTGATAGCACGTGAAGGCTCATGAAAATGTCCAACAATATTTATTTGTATATTTTATGAAGATGTGAATGGTCTTTGCCTAAGCAAAACTAGTTTTCTAGTGGTTGTTAAAGTGTTATATTTGCTTTATGCTACAGTATGTGGTAACTAGGGTTTTCTGGATGGTTGCTAGGGCATGCTATGCAGTCGTCAAGGTGATCTCTGCTGTGTTTTGGCGCATCGCTACAGTATGTGGTTGCCAGGTTGTTACTATACTGTTGCTAAGTTGTTTTCTGTGTTTTTTGGACATTGCTCTGCAGTTGACAGGGTGTTCTAGGTGGTTGTCAGGTTGTTGCTATGCTGTTGTTAAGTTGTTTTAACTGTTTTTCAGCACATTGCTATGCAGTTGCCAGGGTATTCTGGGTGGTTGCTGGGTGGTTGCTTATTGGCCCAAATGAAAAGAGCCCACCCCAACAAGTCTCTGTTCTGGCCACTAATATGACTCAACTCCCTCCTGCAATGTTCCAATTTATATGGGCTGTGGTGTTCATTTACACTCATCCCATAAATATGATAATTCTGATGTGAATTGAATACACCATTAAAGGGATAGTTCATTTAAAAATGAAAATTATGATTATATAATAAAAAAATAGACCAAAACCTTTTTTGACTATAAATCTTGACATTAGCAGTCTCCTTGGCGATCAGGATTTCAAGCTCGATTACACTTCCTATAGTGCCACCTAGGGCTCTGCCTATGCATCAAGCACTCGTGTAAAGGTCACCCTGTTACAGGTTGAGTAATTTCTCTTCCCGACCACTAGAGGTCACTTGTAAAGGGGAGATGCCTATATAAAGCTTCCGTGAGCATAGAGGAAGAAAAGGGAAAGCATGGGCTGTGTCTCGTTTGGAAGGATGCATCCTTCGGAGGTCGCATTTGTCGGCCGCATACGTCATCGAGGCTGTCTCATTTTAGAAATGCAAGTAGGACACTTCGAATGCAGCCTTCGAATGCGACCTTCTTTCATGGAAATTCGGAGGATGCATGAGGTGTATCCTTTGTGGGCACTCACAACCCACAGTTCTTTGCTTCAACAGAAATGCCTAAACAAAATGACGCCAATTTGCCTGTAAATATGATGTTCAAACGCAAATAATGTTAATTCCCAAGTTGAAGTACCTCAGTAGATGGGTGCAGAGTATATAATATGTATTATTATATTAATATATAATTAAAATAAAGTAGTTGACTAAAAGTACACCTGTAAAATCTATTTTCTTTTCTCTTTACATCTTTATAACTCTCCTAAAATTTACCTCATACATTCCCTTCCAGAGGGACTTTGTTACCTTCTCACTCTAAGCGCTCGTGCTTGTTAAAGAGTGACGTGCTATCATAGCAACCATGTTACGTTCCGTTTCCGTTTGTCCTTGGAAGGCCGTCTCGTTTAAATGAGATTTGTTTAAAGGAGGACGCTCAGTAAACTGCAGCCTTCAAAGGACGCGTCCTACCTAGCACGCAGCCTTCGAAACGAGACACAGCCACAGTCAGAGCGGTTTGACTGTTTTGCTAAGCTTATGCTGTAGCCTCCACACACCATCTGAGAGTGAAGTGAATGTTTTCTTCAAATGCTTAACTGTGACAGAATGTTTTTTTATGTGTCTCTGAATATGTGTTAATTTATATTTGTTTGGAGTTTGTAGACAGCCCACAAAGGACTGGGTTGTAAAAAGCAAGGACTGTTAAGCACTTTAAAGGACTGAGAGTGTGTTGAAAGGAGTTTCCCACTAGTCTTACCTGATTGGATTACTTTTTTGAATTTTCATCACATCATCACCATCTGGGACATTTCAAAGACTGCTCCTTTCCTCATCAAATGTACAGATAAGTAATTTGCTTTATGGACTGTGTATATATTGCTTTCTCTCCATACTGAACAGTTGGCCTATATTTCATTCCCTTTTTGCATACTGTTATTTATTGTGTTACAGTGTTTCATTTACCAGTTCATTGGGTGTCTCAATCAAACAAACGTTTCATGTTTCAATGCTTTATTTCATGGTTATGAGTTATGTTTATTGTGACTGTAATTTATTTAGCTGATTTATGTATTTTGCTGATTTGATTTACAAGGGTGCTTTATGCTTCATGAATGTGCTCATTGGTTTGTGTTACAATTCATGTTTTCAATACAAATAATTTATGTTTTGCACTTTCAAATGAAGACTCTTATGTGTAATACTTCAGCCTTATGCAGTTAGAATCCCCCTTTAATTTATGTAGCCTGCTGCCTGTGGAAATAGGTGAAACGGTTATCCTAGAAAGTGAAATCAAGCTTGAAATCATGATTTTGCCTAGAGATTGCATTGGCAAGATATACAGTGAAAATGAGTTACAATTTGGTTTGTTCTCACCCAAAATCAACTGAATCGCTTCAGAGGACATGGATACATGGATAATACACTGTAGTAGTATGGATAACTTTATGCTCGCTTAATGTGCTTTTTGTAGCTTAATGTCTGGCCACAATTCACTTACATTGAATTGACCTATAGAGCTGAAATATTCTTCTAAACATCTTTGTGTTCTGCAGATGAAAGAAAGTCATACACATCTGGGATGGCATGAGGGTGAGTAAATGATGTGCACCACCAGTCAAATAAGTTGCCATGGGTTTAATGAACTGTTCTGTAATTTATGCAATTTACTTGGACTTTTGATACTTAAGTAAATTTAATATCAGTTACTTCAATACTTTGAATACGTTTTCTCATGAGCTACTTTCATTTTTGCTTGAGTCAATTTCCATGAAGGTATCTTTACTTTATTCAAGTATGACAAATGGATACTTTAAACAACACTGGTATTAATGCATCATATCTAACAATAATTCAGTGAAGACTTGGAAACAACTGAGAAATTAACTTTTTACCTCTTATAATGTTTTACTTGTATCTGGATTAGATGTGCATGTATACTGTATGTAGTATTTATAAATAGTTGTTAAAAAAGTCTAAATTTACAGAATGCGACATCCACAATGTGCAATTAGGCAAAGAAATGTGTAATGCAGCAGTTTCCTTCGGGATCAAAGCAAGTTTTGACATCATGATGGTGCCGCGGATGGCCGCCTCAGTGTGGAGCGCTTCTATTGTTTTGTGGTTTTTGTTTGTTTGTCCTGTGTTTAGTAATCTTTTTCCAGTCAGTTTTACCAGAGACAAACTGCTGAACATTCTACAGCATATACCAGTCAATCTTTTCCCGGATTTTGAATATTCAGACGTTTTGTTTGACATTTTAGTCAGAGGCGCGGCTGTGTTGTTTAAACGCGCTATGAGACGCAGGCGAGGGAGATGAGCAGGCACGCTGGTCAAACTCCGTTGGCGGGGCTTTCAAACAACACTGCTGACCATTCATCTAGCAAATCTCTGCTCTCTCCCTAACAAAACGGACGTACTTCATCTCCTCACCCGCATAAACAAGGACTTTTAAACCTCTGCTGCCTTGTGCTTCACAGAAACCTGGCTGAGTGAAGCCATTCCAGACAGCGCGTTACATCTGCCAGGCTTTCAGCTCTCCCTAACAAAACGGACGGACTACATCTCCTCACCCGCACATACAAGGTCTTTTCAACCTCTGCTGCCTTGTGCTTCACAGAAACCTGGCTGAGTGAAGCCATTCCAGACAGCGCATTACATCTGCCAGGCTTTCAGCTCTCCCTAACAAAACGGACGGACTACATCTCCTCACCCGCACATACAAGGACTTTTCAACCTCTGCTGCCTTGTGCTTTACAGAAACCTGGCTGAGTGAAGCCATTCCGGACAGCGCGTAACATCTGCCGGGCTTTCAACTGTTCAGAGCGGATCGCGTTAATGGGGAAAATGAGAGGTGGTGGAACATGCTTTTACATCAATGAAAATTGGTGTACAGATGTAACAACGTTAAAGAAGATGTGCTGTCCTAATTTGGAAGCGCTCTTTATTAACTGTAAGCCTTTCTACTCGCCGCAGGAGTTTTCCTCGCTTATTCTGGTGAGTGTGTATATTGCGCCAAACGCGTGTGTGAACACAGCACTGCAACAGCTGGCTGATCAAATCACAGACACAGAACAACAATACCCAGACTCAGTTATTATTATTCTTGAGGATTTTAACAAAGCAAACCTCACACGTGAACTGCCCAAATACAAACAGCACATTAAATGCCCAACCAGAGACAGAAATATACTGGATCACTGCTACACAACAATAAAGGATGCATATCGCTCTGTCCCTTGAGCAGCTTTGGGACTATCTGATCACTGTCTGGTTCATCTTCTTCCAACCTACAGACAGAAATTAAAATCTGCTAAGCCTGTAGTAAGGACTGTAAAGATATGGACCAACGAAGCAGAGCTGGAACTACAAGCCTGCAGATTGGAGTGTTTTTGAGGCTGCAGCCACAGACCTGGACGAGCTCACAGATACTGTTACATCTATATCAGTTTCTGTTAGGATATGTGCATTCCTACTAGGACTTATTTAACATTTAACAACGACAAACCATGGTTTACAGCGGAACTCAGGCAGCTTCGTCAGGTCAAAGAGGATGCTTACAGAATTGAGGATAAAGTCTTGTACAATCAGGCCAGGAACACACTGAATAAGGGAATCAGAGTGGCTAAATGAAGATACTCTGCGAAGCTGAAAAACAAGTTTTCAGCTAACGACCCTGCATCAGTGTGGAGTGGCATGAAACAACTTACGAATTACAGGACTCCTACCCCCAACCCTGTGGTGGACCAACAACTGGCTAACGACCTGAATGTGTTCTACTGTAGATTTGAAATGCCCAATCTCACACCCCACACCCACTCTGATCTTCACATCACACAAACACCAACACCTCCTGCAATCCCCCTCCTCCCCCTCCTGCTACTCAACCTGCACTTAAGATCTGTGAAGATGATGTGAGCCACGTCTTTCAAAAACAAAGGATAAGGAAAGCACAGGGCCCAGATTGCTTTTCACCTGCATGTCTTAGGTCCTGGGCTAACCAGCTGGCCCCCATCTTCACACAGATCTTCAATAGATCAATGGAGCAGTGTGAAGTCCCATGCTGCTTCAAACATTCCACTATCATCCCCATCACAAAGAAACCAAAAATCACAGGACTTAATGACTACAGACCTGTCGCCCTGACGTTTGTGGTCATGAAGTCATTTGAGAGACTGGTGTTGGCCCACCTGAAGGACATCACTGTACCCTTTCTAGATCCCCTTCAATTTGCTTATCGAGCAAACAGGTCTGTGGATGATGCAGTCAACATGGGATTGCATCATATCCTGCAACATCTGGACAGACCAGGGACATATGCAAGGATCCTTTATGTGGACTTCAGTTCGGCTTTCAACACCATCATCCCAGCTATACTCAGGACTAAATTACACCAACTCTCTGTTCCCAAGTCTATCTGTCAGTGGATTACCAGCTTTCTGACAGACAGGCAGCAGCTTGTGAGACAGGGGAAATTCACTTCCAACACCTGTACAATCAGCACTGGTGCCCCCCACGGATGTGTGTTCTCCCCACTACTCTTCTCCCTCTACACCGTCGACTGAATCGCCAAGGACCCCTCTGTCAAGCTCCTGAAGTTTGCAGATGACACCACTGTCATCGGCCTCATCCGAGATGATGATGAGTCTGCATACAGAAGGGAGGTTAAACAGCTGGCTGTCTGGTGCAGTCAAAACAACCTTGAGCTGAACACGCTCAAAACGGTGGAAATGATTGTGGACTTTAGGAGGAACCTCCCAACACTGTCCCCCCTCACCATTCTAAACAGCACTGTGGCAGCAGTGGAGTCATTCAGGTTCCTGGGCACTACCATCTCACAGGACCTGAAGTAGGAGACCCACATTGACCCAGCTGAGAAAGTTCAACCTGCCACAGGCGCTGCTGATACAGTTCTACTCAGCGGTCATTGAGTCTGTCCTCTGCTCTTCAGTAACTGTCTGGTTTGGTTCAGCTACGAAATCAGACATCAGAAGACTACAAAGGACAGTTCGGACTGCTGAGAAGATTACTGGTTGCCCCCTGCCCCCCCTTCAAGAACTATACACTTCCAGATTGAGGAAAAAGGTTGGAAAAATCACTCTGGACTCCACTCACCCTGTCCACTACCTTTTTGAACTGTTGCCTTCTGGCGGATGCTTCAAAGCTCTGAGCACCAGAACCATCAGGCACAGGAACAATTCTTTCACCCAGGCTATCAATCTCATGAACAGTTAAAACTGCCCCTTTGAGCAATAATTAATGTGCAATACACAGCTTAGTCTTTTTATATTATCCAACACATCCTACCTCTTCTGCCATTACATTCCCTTGCACTGTACATAACCTAATTGTATTTAGATTTGCACTACATATGTGTATGTGTGTGTGTGTGTGTGTGTATGTATGTATGTATATGTATGTATATATATTTATATATGTGTATATATGTGTATATGTATGTATATGTATGTGTGTATGTATGTATGTATGTATGTATATATGTATGTGTGTGTGTGTGTATATATATATATATATATATGTATTGTCTATTGTGTATTCTATATATACTTTTTTCTTTTCAATATTTATCTTTTTTTTATTCAATTTTAATTATTTTTTTTAAAAGTCTTGTTGCTGTTTTTTTGTATAGTTGTGTACTGGAAGCTCCTGTCACAAAGACAAATTCCTTGTATGTGTAAGCATACTTGGCAATAATGCCCATTCTGATTCTGATGTTTAATTTTTACAGGCAACATGAAGTGGTGTAGTTCTAAACATTTACTGTGATAAACCCTTTGGCCTTTAGTTTCATGAAGAAATTATTGGAACAAAATTAACCGGTTAAAACCAGTTACCAGAATTTAAAATAACGTTTTCACTCTGGAACAATTGAAAATCACTTTGTTCTGGTTTTCGGTTACATTCTGCTAAAAATTCTGTTCTTTTTCATTTTCGTTCCTTGAACTGTTTTTTGTCCTTGTCCTCAACACCTGCTCTCTCTCTTTTTCTCCATCTCACTCTTTCAATCCAATTTTTGCACCACCTGACTGTGTGTGATGAAGAACCCAGTCCATTAAGCTTCATTGATAACTTTCGGCTGGCATGACAACTGTGTCACAAGTGATATCTTAGTGTTGCTGCTGTTCGGCATTTGTGCCACATCAGTCACCCTCATCTCAGCTGTGTTATACAAAAATATAATCTTGTTTCCTCCCATCAGTCCATGAGTAAAGTAGGCCACTATGATAGAAATTAAGCTGTTGACTTGGCTGCTCACCTTCTCCAATTCTAAAAATATCTGGAATACACCAGCAAATTCATATAGACACAGTTCTTATGGATTGTTTAAACAATATAAAAGTTAAAACAGCAAAACTAGTTTAATAATAATCCACAAATGCAAAGTTATTTGCACTCTGCATTAAAAAAATGTGTATACGCTTTTGATTTTGTTACATTTTTATATTGTTGTTCCATGATTCAAATACACATACTGTAAGTGGGCTTCATGGCTGTATGTGACTGGTTGTATTTTTGTAAATTTGATAATTTAATGCAACAGGATAAGTTTTGGATTTCATTCATATCTGGTTGGGACTAAGCACACAAACCTGCAAGCACCACATTATTTTTTTTTGGGATAGTCCACCCAAAAATGAAAATTCTCTCATAATTGACTCACCCTCATGCCATCCCGTAGAAATACTTATATCATTTGGCGTAAGCCCCATCCTACATTTCAGCACTCTGATACTTGCTTGAACTGTCGGATACTGCCGGAAGCAATGACGGCAGGGGAGCAGAGCTTACACCCACCCAGGACGTCACCTAAACTGTTGATGATGGGGTGGAGGGGGGTGAAAACAATGGAAGTAAGCAATAATGAGAAACACCTGAGTGGCCTTAAAGAGGAGGCTGTGTTGTGATTGGATAAGATGCCTGATAGAATTAATCCAGAGATCTTCCAGCTAGAACTACGCTTATGCTTACATTGATATGTGTGGGTGAGAAACATATCTTTTTTATATATTTAAACATATATTTAAGTCCTTTTTACTATAAATCTCCACTTTCACTTTCAAAATGTGAAACAATGTGAAAATGGAGAAGTCTTCTAAAAACCTTCATTTGTGTTGTGTGGAAGAAAGAAAGTCATACACATCTGGGATGGCAGAAGGGTGAGGAAATGATGAGAGATTTTTTATTTTGGGGGTGAACTATCCCTTTAACTTGAACCAAAGTACCGTACAGACAAGTGAACCAAAACGAGAGCCAGCAAAGCCAGCTGTGAAAGTGCGAACAGATAAGAGTTCTATCTCAATTTATATGTAAATCACATGAATTGCCCACCATATGACATTCCTCTTTTACAGTTGTACTGAATCCATAAATCCAGTAGGGCATCTGAACGAGGACCCATCATCAATCTGATTACTCTAGGCTGAAAATGGGCTTGTTGGCCTCAAGAAGCAAATGAAGCCAAGTGTGGTGCCTGTACACCGCCCTCTTGCGACCATAGTGGGGAATCATGTTTTTTTTTGTTTTGTTTTGTTTTTTTCTCTCTCTCTCTCTCTCTCTCTCTCTCTCTCTCTCTCTCTCTCTCTCTCTCTCTCTCTCTCTCTCTCTCTCTCCCATTCATGGTTACTTGTAAAACCATTGAGAAAATGACTGTTTAAAATTACAGGTTCTCTGAGACTGAAAATGTATTATTTGTTGCTTAATGGAATGCATGTTTACTGATATCAGCAAGTCTGAAAGTAAAAGTGACACTGAAGGTTTTACTGAACTGAATATTTACTGTTTTCTGTTTTCTAACTTTGAAGGAAGCCTGAGTAGCCTACTTTAATAATTTAATGTAGTCTCTAATCATTGGAAACAAACACTAAGAATACCCACTTCTTATTGCTTCTGTAGACTCTGCTTGATACAACTCTGCAATAAATGCAGCAAAGTAGATTGCAAAAAGGTGACCTGAATAAATCTGAAGTACATATGTGATTATAAGCAAATGGAATAGATAGCAAAGGGGAAAAAATAATTTTACAGTATACCTTTTACTTGCTGATATATTTCCTCCTAGAGCTGTTTGGCTGCAAAGAACATTGCATAATGCATTTGTGCTGACTGACTCACACTCTGCCACATGATTAAATTGGTGGCTGTGAATAAGCATTAATCAGATGTTGGCAAAAAAAATAAAATAATAATAATAAAATAAAAAATAAAAACATTCCTTACAAATGAAGGGGTTTGACATCATGTCTGCAAGAAATGTAAGGAACACTTATCTAGAACCAGAAAGATGTACTGAAACTGATAAGAGGCTAAACTTATGTTGAAAGAGAAAGAACAAGATCTAAAAGTCAATTTACAGTTACTATGAATGAAGCTGTACTTCACACTACACTTGGCTGCTACAGAACCTCTTTTAATCCTTACTTTAAGCCCTGGTAAAAATAGAGCATGGATTACCAAACATCTACATTGCTGTTGGGGAGTTTAGGAGAGGATTATTTACCCATTTAGTCAGATCAGTACATTTTCTGTTTGAAGGAAGGATGTGGAGATAAGTGCCCTGACTGTTATGTCCATTTATTGTTAAAATGAAAAAAAAAAAGTGTATTCCTTTCTTGTCATACACTATATTGCCAAAAGTATTCGCTCACCCATCCAAATAATTGAATTCAGGAGTTCCAATCACTTCCATGGCCACAGGTGTATAAAATGAAGCACCTAGGCATGCAGACTGCTTCTACAAACATTTGTGAAAGAATGGGCCGCTCTCAGGAGCTCAGTGAATTCCAGCGTGGTACTGTGATAGGATGCCACCTGTGCAACAAGTCCAGTCGTGAAATTTCCTCGCTACTAAATATTCCACAGTCAACTGTCAGTGGTATTATAACAAAGTGGAAGCGATTGGGAATGACAGCAACTCAGCCACGAAGTGGTAGGCCACGTAAAATGACAGAGCGGGGTCAGCGGATGCTGAGGCGCATAGTGCGCAGAGGTCGCCAACTTTCTGCAGAGTCAATCGCTACAGACCTCCAAAGTTCATGTGGCCTTCAGATTAGCTCAAGAACAGTGCAGTAGAGAGCTTCATGGAATGGGTTTCCATGGCCGAGCAGCTGCATCCAAGCCATACATCACCAAGTGCAATGCAAAGCGTCGGATGCAGTGGTGTAAAGCACGCCGCCACTGGACTCTAGAGCAGTGGAGACGCGTTCTCTGGAGTGACGAATCACGCTTCTCCATCTGGCAATCTGATGGACGAGTCTGGGTTTGGCGGTTGCCAGGAGAACGGTACTTGTCTGACTGCATTGTGCCAACTGTGAAGTTTGGTGGAGGGGGATTATGGTGTGGGGTTGTTTTTCAGGAGCTGGGCTTGGCCCCTTAGTTCCAGTGAAAGGAACTCTGAATGCTTCAGCATACCAAGAGATTTTGGACAATTCCATGCTCCCAACTTTGTGGGAACAGTTTGGGGATGGCCCCTTCCTGTTCCAACATGACTGCGCACCAGTGCACAAAGCAAGGTCCATAAAGACATGGATGAGCGAGTTTGGTATGGAAGAACTTGACTGGCCTGCACAGAGTCCTGACCTCAACCCGATAGAGCACCTTTGGGATGAATTAGAGTGAAGACTGCGAGCCAGGCCTTCTCGTCCAACATCAGTGTCTGACCTCACAAATGCACTTCTGGAAGAATGGTCAAAAATTCCCATAAACACACTCCTAAACCTTGTGGAAAGCCTTCCCAGAAGAGTTGAAGCTGTTATAGCGGCAAAGGGTGGGCCGACATCATATTAAACCCTATGGATTAAGAATGGGATGTCACTTAAGTTCATATGTGTCTAAAGGCAGATGAGCGAATACTTTTGGCAATATAGTGTATATGCTCATACAGTCACAGACTGTGTAGTACATAATCTTAGAGGTATGCATAATTATTTGATTAAATAACTATATAAATTGACAAGATCAACTATAATCCGGAATATTTAAATGTTAAAAATGTATCCATGGGAAATCGGTGATTTGATTTCTTAAAATGTCCATTTCATCATACAGTATGGTTTCAGAGGAAGTACAATGAACTGGAAGACTGCAGGTTCAAGTCCCGGTTAAAGCACTTACAATTGCACCTGTCAGGTCCTCTTGCATGTCTCCTCTAGGCAGTGCTGGGGGTAACATGATAAAAGTAACACGTGTTACGTAATCAGATTACTTTTTTCAAGTAACGAGTAAAGTAAAGCAATATTTTTAATTTTAGACCATAATATCTGAGTTACCTTTTAAATAAAGACTCTGGATCAGTGGCTTCATCGATTGTGTACGCAGAGAAAATGTCTCGGTTTCTAAAAATATTCTATTTCTTTTTTTTTTTTTTTTTTTGAATTAATTTAAGAAAGTAGTTTGATTCCTGAAACAAACTGTTTTTATGACATTTTGGTAGCATTAAAAACTATTCCATTCAAGTTATCAAAATGCACCTTTGAAGTTGTGGCATCTGTACGCACCATGGATCAACTCAAAACAAGCGTGTACTAAGATGACAAGTGAAAAATATTCATTTTCACTTATTCCTTGAATATGTTAGGCTGGCATTCCCCACTGAATTTTATCCTGACTTCTGAAAAACATCTCTGTTGACTCTGACAAGGGCACAGCACATGATGACATATATGATGCAGGTTCAAGTGTTGGACTTTGCTGCTTTAGGTGAGACAGTGGTTATTTTTCATTATTCATATTGGCTGCCATGTTGATGGAAAACCAAATCATGCATATTCATGTTATTGATTATTATAAATATGATGTGAAGACCTACTTTCTAAATATCTGTTTGTTTATTATGTTGTTTTGACATGAGTGTTGCACAGTAGCTAGCATGACCTGTAATGTCTCTTGTGTGCAATGCATGGCTTATTTGTATGGAATGCATAGCATTGCAGAAAAGAAAGTGTCTGTGAGAAAAAAGTAACGCATAAGTAAAGTAATGCTTTGCTTTCCATAAAAAATAACTTTTAATTAAGTTACTTTAAGGAGTAACACAATATTCTAACAAGTTACTTTTAAAAGTAACGTTACCCAACACTGCCTCTAGGGACATGCAGCATACAGAGGATTGAAGTTTCCGATATGTTTCATTACCAAGCAAAGGCATTCCATTTAGATGCAATCACATGGTATCAATCCCATCACTGAACTGTGGTGTTCATGTGAGTAAGAGAAAAATGCTGACTGGTGCACTGATGGAGTGCTCAGTAAACAAAATAAAAATCTATATTTCCTGTTAATTATGACACTGAAGGCACGAACACGCGCAAAATAAATGAAAAAGTTATAAAATGAAAACACAATAATCACCATCATTTTGGAATTCTCTGCATTTCAATGGTTTCTGTCATACACACATTTTATAGATCTCATCACATGTGGACCTGATCATTTACATACAAATCTCAATGATGGTGAAAACTAAAAACAATATATTAAGTATAAAATAAGCTCTGAATAATCAAGAAAAGACAAATAACTGAAAGTTACAACAAATAAAATAACAGCAGGATATCTAAAATCGGCAAAATGTGAAGTTAAGCAGTACACACTATCTGCATAATTTATTCATAACGCAAAGCATTGCTAGGAACTGGAGCACGGCTCCTTATCACTGTATTATTAGACACGGATCGCACACCTTGCTAAAAAATGCTCACGTCTGACAGAAACACAGGAAATAAGTTATGAAAAATATTGCTTTGTGGCTGTTTGAATCTTTGAGGCCTATGTTGTGCAAAGGATAGCAGAAACAGCGCTTGACACCATTAGGAATTTTCACGTTTTCTCAAGAATTATCTGCTGGGGAAGGAATTTTCATGATTTCGCCAAGGGCCCCACAAACCCACGGGCCAGCCCTGGGGTTGAACTATCCCTTTAAACACTGAACTGACTGTTTTCTGCACAAACAAGTTCAAATAGCTTAAAACATTTGATGTGTTTGTAGAAAAGGGGATGCTTGCACATTACAGTGTAATTACAGTGTAATGTGTGTAACTGACATGGCTGTTATGCAATAACTATTACTGTTATGCAATAATTCTCTAAGGATGAACTCGGTATATGCTGCAGAATATGAGCAGAGGTTTTTATGCTGTCTTTGGTGCATATCACTTAACTGTACGGCCAGGGAAATGTGTTGTACAGATGAAGATAATGGCCAGAATGTATGTAATGGTTGGCTTATCTGGAGCCAAGATCAATCCCCATTGACCTTGTGCTGTTAGGTTAGAGCCCATTGGTTAAGTTGCTTTGGGTGCACTTAACGAATTAGATGTTCTGATTGTCTAATGATGTTATCACTGCATAATGACTGTTGATATGCAGTTACATGTTAGAAGTAATTTATACTTAAAACATATACTTAAAACAGCATATAGTGTTCTGTAATAAAAAGGAGGCTGACAAGAGACAAAATGTGCACAACATTAAATTATACCAAGCAGTATACATTCATAGTATGAGTGTTGATACCACCTAATATTGAAGACACGCTTAAACGGCTTGTCATTCATTTAATGTCAAGTGAATGAGTTCTGCTGTTCAGAAATCAAGATGCATTGCAGAGACTAAGTACAACAGAGACACTCACTGGGTCACAGTTTATCCTTCAAGGAGTGTCATCCAGAGGTAAATCTCAAAGCTGAAGCCAATTCTTTGCAGTTAGGCACAAAAAACAAAAACAAAAAGTACTGGAAACAGTCTCCGCCCACCGCTATAAAACACTTAATGTGGTTGATCATGGATTAGTGAATACGCGCGCATGTGAGGAATAAACTTCAGACTCGAGGACAGTTGTCAAAGAAGGTAAGAAAGTGTACATTCATGTGTTATTATTATTATTATTATTATTTTACCATGTTTTCTTATTTTATTACTGTCGATCTAACAATCTTACATATTAAAATATGGCATTGTCGAAGTAAATTCCAAGCAGTTAATAGACGTGTGATCTTTGTAAACATTACTGAAATTTAGCGCGTGAATTGTTAAACCAACATGAACAATAATTGACCAGATAACGTTTAATCGACGAGTGTATAATAGACAAGTGTTCGTTTAAATCTACGATTTTATGGAAATTATGATGTGAAATGTGATTTAAGATTTAACTTTTTTTTTTTTTTTAATAACTATTTAAACTTGACAGTTGTAATAAGTCATGTTGTGAGAGACATTTAGCTAAATTAAGAGCGTTAAAACGTTCTAAACGTGATTAGATAACCTGCTGTTAATACGCGGAACGGATGCTACGAGGACAGTGATCAGATCATCAGTCATGGTTTAAGCAGCCGGTCTACATTTAGCTGTCAAATGCAGGTGATCTTTCACTGTCACTTAAAATGTAATTAGTGATGGGGTCAGGGCTTGTAGCACCCAGGCTCCCTTTTACACCTCAAGCCCAGTGTGCCAAATGTGTTACGGGGTAAGTTTATATATATATATATATATGCAATGTTTTTCTTGTTTATTCTTCACCGGCCTTCATTTGGGCTCTTTCCTCCAGCCCAATGTCTGCAAACGAGGAGCGCACCTTTATTGCCATCAAGCCGGATGGCGTGCAGAGGGGACTCGTCGGAGAGATCATCAAGCGTTTTGAACAGAAAGGTTTCAGATTAGTTGCTATGAAGTTAATCCAGGTAACATTTTTACATACTGTTAAAAAGATTTTATGTAGGACAATTATTTTTTTTCTTTTCTTTCTCGTTAGTACTCTAGTGCGCTTCTATGTGCGCAGGCGTGGCCCTGTGCTCAACAACATACAGTTTCTGTTAGTTTATGGCGTATGGTAGTCTTCACTACAATACAGGAATATCGCGGGTTCAATACAAGATAAGCTAAATCGACAGTATATTTGACATAATGTTGATTACCACAAAAATTAATTTCTTTAAAAAAAAAAAAAATCTGTTACAGTGAGGCACTTAATGGAAGTGAATGGGGCCAATCCCATTCCCCAAACTTTAAAATACTCACTGTTTCAAAAGTATTGGCGTAAAATGTAAACAATGTTCGTGTTAACATGATTTTAGTGTGATAAAATAACTTACTAACCTTTTCTGTGTAAAGTTATATCCAATTTTACAACTTCGTTGCCATGACATTACTCTGTAAAAACTAACCAAAAAATGACTACTTAAACAACTTTACAGCTCAAATAATAACAGAAGAATTAATGTATGTGCTTTTATAAAATTACAAGCTTCACATTTCTGCCTTTAAACTCTCCAAAAATTGGCCCCATTCACTTCCATTGTAAGTGACTCAAAGTAACAAACATGTTTGCTTTTTTAAAGAAAAAGACGAATGAGTCAAAATAATTTTTTGTGGTAGTCAATATTATGCCACAAATGCTGTCAACTGAGCTTAACTTGTACTGAACCGGGAATATTCCTTTAAGAGTTTATAAACATTAATCTGTTAAATAATATTTGATTTATGCCTCATCTATGATTGTGGAAAGCTCTATTCTTGGCCTGAGGGGACTTAAACACTTACACATGGGTCTTCTAGGGGTTAAACCAATTACTAATTTTAATTGTTGTCCTTTGTGGTCTGTCAGGTTGTGCCACGCTATACAGTATATATTCCCATGTGACCATCTAGTTATTATAAACATCTCAAAATCAAGATTTACTGTAATCACATAAAAAAAATAAAAAATAATAATGTTTTGTAACTGTATAGACATTACACTCAAAAGGGTGTGAGATTAAAGGGCAATTTATTTGTTTTTCCAAAGTTTATATCCAGCAGTCTTCTTTTGCTTATGTTTTGTATCTTTGTTTGTCTTTAATGCAGGCCAGTGAAGATCTTCTAAGGCAGCACTACAGTGACTTGATGGATCGGCCTTTCTTTCCTGGGCTTGTCAGTTACATGTCCTCTGGCCCTGTGGTTGCTATGGTAAACCTGTTATAATACTTTACTGCCCCCAGAGTCTGACTCTAGGATGCTTTGAATTCAGTAATGTTTCACCTTCATTGCTAATTAGTTGTATTCACAGATTACATGAAGGTTATTGTGATAATTCTCTTTTTTGTGATATATTTTTAGGTGTGGGAGGGTTTTAATGTTATAAAAACCGGCCGAGTGATGCTTGGCGAGACTAATCCCACTGACTCAAAGCCTGGGACTATCCGAGGCGACTTTTGCGTTCAAGTTGGTCGGTAAGATCTTATGCCATGTTCTAAAATAACTTTGACACCCTTGTGTCAGAGTCTATAAGAAAGCTTGATTAATGAAGAAATTTCTGGTGTAAATGTAAAGCGAAACCTGAAATATAAAAAAAAGTTAATTGTTTGAACATTAAATGTATTTTTAGAATTAAATCAGCATACAAATCACGTTTTCTTTTATTAGAAAAAATAGATGTCTATGCAAAAGTTGTTAAATTTCAGCAGTGTACTTTTCAATTGTACAGTGCAATTAATGTTTGGCGATGCAGCTCTTTTGCACTATATTTTTCTTTTGGAATCTATAGTGTCGCTGATCTATGTCCATTTGTCTGTCACCTTTGTCACAAGTATTTAGCTAATGTTAGATTGCTTTTTCTTCAGGAACATCATCCATGGCAGTGATTCTGTCGATAGTGCCAACACTGAGATCAGCCTATGGTTCTCACCAGAAGAGCTCTGTGATTATTTCAAATGTCAGCATAGCTGGATCTATAGCTGAACACATTCTTCTTTCCCTCTTTGGTGTTTCTGCATTGATTCATATTATTTTCCCATTGTTCTTGGTGGTTGTCTTTACAATAAATCCAAAAATCCATGTATAATATGATTGCATATGTTTAGTGTGAAAAGTAATAGAAGGTGTGTGTTTACTAAATTACAATATCTATTCTATGAGTTCGGTGGACAGTGTAGGTACCCTATAATAAAACCAAATACTAGAGACATGATGACATGAGACATCTGATCTGAAGATTGAGCTCTCGAAGATCTTGTTTTATTTAATGTTTTCAAATACTTTGTTAAATAAGAAGCCTATTTATACTGATGGTACTCATGGGTCTTCCTAGCACCACACAGCAAAGCAATTATCAATGACATTGCAATGCCACACAACGCATTGCAATACGGAATGAACTTTGGGACATAAAGTACACAGTGTGCATTTAAATGATACTGTAGCACCAACAGTGCTGTTTTTTTTTTTTTTTTTTCTGAAGTCCATCAAAATATTAATATGCTATATAATACAAAACCTATAATTTCAGATTGTTACTTAAAAAATCATGCAAGAACAGGATGCTCTGGTCTTCTTGCAGCCACAAGTTATAACATGTAAGTTTCTTTTGAACAATGTAGGTTACATCAAACAGTTAGAGAAAGGTCTCTTTCAGTCAGGTACTGGTTATCTAACCAGTGTACAGTACATGCAGAATAGACAAGAACTGGTAAACGAAAATATAAATGCATACAATAAAAGATACATATAGTGCATACACTACATAAATGTGGAAAAAGTGCACAAGAGTCACAGGAGTTGCCATTCAAGCAATTAATGCTCAATTTAAACATTTACTACACTTGTCCTGAATATCCTACCACATCATAGTAATTTACTATAATTTGGCAATGTTTTTTGTGTGTTTTAACCACATGTGCCCTAATCTATTAATATTAAAGTCAGTTACACAAGCCTCAGTTATTTTTTTGGTCAACTGTGTCTAAAAAAATTATTTCTTTCCAAAAGCATTTCTGTTGTTC
This sequence comes from Myxocyprinus asiaticus, assembly GCF_019703515.2. Lineage (NCBI taxonomy): Eukaryota > Metazoa > Chordata > Actinopteri > Cypriniformes > Catostomidae > Myxocyprinus > Myxocyprinus asiaticus. The sequence continues at coordinate 21,961,066 of NC_059375.1, read as the reverse complement.
CTGTGGTTCATACAAATCTATTTTGCCTGCAAATTTCATCCAGTTACAGCGTTCACCCAGAGGGACTGTCCCTTTCTAACCAGACAAATCGAATAAATTATCATTCTTATAAAATATATATATATATAATAGATGCGATTCATCCAATGTATTAGCATTTCCATAAAACACAATGGTTGTCAAAATAGATTACTGCTATATTCAAATGTTAAGAAAAGTTTTTTTTTCACCCAAAAATCATTTATACACCATCATGTTGTTTCAGATCTGTACAACTTTCTATTTTTCAAAGGAACACAAAAAGGAGATGTTATACAGTATGTTATACAGTATGCTAACATTTAGCCTAACATCCCCTTTTGTGTTCCACAAAAGAAAAAGTCATAAGTGTTTTGAAAAAAACATAAGGATGAGTGAATGATGATCTATCCCTTTAAAATCTAGTTAAATTATTATGCAAAGGTTCGAACATTATACAATGTACAGTGCAAATTAGGGTATACTGTACAAAACATCAAGTTCAGCAGATGATCACTGAATCTGTTGGCAAGAAATGGACCCTTCAGTACTGCCCTTGTACCTTTGTCAACTGATTAGGTTACAATAATATTACAGTCAAACATACTTGGTCCATGAGGTTTGTGTCAACAAATGATGAACTCAGCACTGACAACAGTTGTTTTGGTTGATTATCTTTTTAACTCCATTCCATTATATGGATAGGTTGTTTTCTCTTAAAGATTAACTGTATTATTACTTATGTTTGAACAGAGAATAGTGGATCGTTCAGTCTAAATACAAGAAATCTAAAAGTGATACTGCATGTCAGAGAATTTCAAACAGATTTCAGATTGTATCTCACTTAGATTTTACACTGTATACCCATTGCTAGAGGTCAACTGTGTCTTGATCGGAGCACCACAGGAAATTAAAGTGTCTCTGCTTGAAGAGCTTTACATGCAAGTGCTTATGATAGAGACACACATTGTCCCGTTGAGTGTAAAATGCAGAAAACAAAAGTTTGATATGAGATATGTGAGAGCATCATGTCTCATGTTGTGTGCCTAATCTTTGAGACTCTTCAAGTCTTCTTAAGTAAATAACGACAGAATTTCATTTTTAGGCGAACTATCCCTTTAAATGTAGATAATTTAATTCAATTGTTAAAGCCAGTACTTGTAAGCAGGCCCGCTGAATCACAGTGCATTGTAAACAAAGTGTTAGAAGTCAGATTATTTCCAAACCGAACACTGCATCTCTAAACCTTCTAGAAGTGTCCATATGAAGGCCCCATGCAAAGGTTGTAGGAATCAGGTCAATCCAACATGGCTTCCAGCTGGTCAGCAAGATCATCAAACATGTTCCCTATATCGTCAAGAATGTTCCCAGCTGACTTCACTGTGTTAATGCCACTGAGAGAAAAAAAAAGAGTAAGAACAAGGTTGAGGAGTTTAATAAGGATGTGTGGTGAGTGTATATCTGTCTCAATAAGCCACATGTGTTGCATTTAGATACACAGTGTCCATGTATGTAAAAAACTGACAGGGGTTTTTCTCTTAGATTACCATATGCTAGTATGTAATGAGCTAAATCTGTTCAAAATTCAAAGTTAGGTCCATTGGCAGACAGAATGACAGTGGATTTGTTGTTACAAAATAGGAGGGCAATCAAGGGAAAGTGCACATTGTTGAGACACCATCTGTCTCTGTCCCTGAGATAAGGACATCAACAATTTGTCTTCATCTCAGCCAAAAACTTTCAGAGTCAAAAGGAAGACACTAGTGGTCGGGAGATCAGTTTATTGCAAGATTTCCCAATGGACTTGTGATAAGCGGTCATTCAGTCATTATAGTACCATCTGCAGGTCTGTCTCATCTAAATACAGAATGTTTTTCCTCTATTGCACGTAAAACCCCCTGATAATTATTTAAATCTGTTTAATGCTCCTTTAACTATGGCTGGAGGATATAGCTAAAAATATTTAGATATTTTTCAGCATTCTGAAAATATTCAAATATATATTGATATTTATGTTATTATTTGCACTTAAATGGGTTAAAAAATGTCTTCAATCAGAAAAACCATCATTTCAACCAAACAGCCATTGCGGTCAAGTAGATTCAAAATATATAATGCAAGTGTATTACCTGTTTCTTGGATCCTCCTGAGCCAACTTCCTCTCCACTACTTTAAGTGCTGCCTCTAAAGATGTGCTCGTTTGCTCTAGTCGTTTATGTACCAGCACGTCCTGGCCTTCTGTCACATCTTGTGGCTTTCCTGACAGCACAAACTGACCTTGAGGCACTTTGTTTGGGGGACATCGAGCCAGAGGACTGCATGGTGGTGAAACAGCAAAGGCCACACTCTGAATGGCATTGACTGTCACTCCTGAAAAAATAAATATTGATGACAGCCAACAAGGTGGAGATGTAACATATCACATTGATTAGTAAAAGCATAAAACATCAGTTTACTACTTATTTTTTCCTAAAATGCACAAGATAATAATAAAACCATTTCCAAACTTTTGTGAGCATACCAAGGTTAGATTTTTTTATGATTTAATAGAAGCATTATATGAAACAAATTCAACAAAGTATTTAATTGTCACTTACTTGAAAGTAATACAAATGTTATAAGAGTGTGTTTGCTGTATGATCATTTACGAATATATTGCAGTGAATGTTAACTAAGGAAATTATTTATTAAAAATAAACACTGTTGTATTAAAGTTAACATGAAATCAAATTGAACCCCTTTTACTTTTTTAACACACATTCCTGGTCTTGTCTCCTGGTCCAATTAAAAAAAATTTGTATTCATAATCTTTTATCAAAATGCAAATGAGGTGCACGTTTTACAATTCAATCAATTTCAGGTGGATAAAATCAAGTACTGCCCTATATTTTTTCTCCTTACAGAAGTAAAATGAGTTACGCCATTTAACATTGACTTCAAACATGCAAACGAGTAATACCAGATGCTGATTCAAGGGATAGTTCACCCAAAAATGAAAATTCTGTCATCATTTACTCACACTAATATCGTTCCAAACACATATTCCTTTTTTCCTGTGGAACACAAAAGGAGATGTGAGGTAGAAGTAAGCCTCAGTCATCATACACTTTTGTTGCATCTTTTTCCATACAGTGAAAGTGAATAATGACTGTGGCTAACCTTCTACCAAGCATCTTTTGCGTTCTACAGTGGGATTATTCAACTTCATCAACATGTGGGTCAAATGGAAAAACTCTGAGGGGCATGTGGGCCAAGCCAGAATATTATATATATATATATATATAGCAGGAAATAATAATAATTTAAAAAAAATACAGTTAAAGGAATATTCCGGGTTCAATACAAGTTGAGCTCAATAGACAGCATTTGTGCCATATTGTTGAGTTCCACAAAAAAAAAAAATTCTACTCATCCCTCCTTTTCTTTAAAAAATCAGTGAGGTTACAGTGAGGCACTTACAATGGAAGTGAATTGGGGCAATTTCTTGAGGGTTTAAAGGCAAATATGTGAAGCTTTTAATTTTGTAAAAGCACATATATTAATTCTTCTGTTAAAACGTATGTATTATTTGAGCTGTAAAAAAATGTAAATAATCGTTTTTCCGGTCATTTTAGGGTTTACGCCGTTATGTCGTCATGGCAACGAAGTTGTAAAATTGGCTATAACTTTACACAGAAGAGGTAAGTAAGCAATTTATCATATCAAAATCATGTTAACATATATATTCAGGGTTCCCACTCTTTTCAATGCACAATTTTCAAGGACATTTTATATGCCCAATGGGTTTAATATTCAAGAAAAAACAGACAAGAGGTCATGATGTATAGTATATTGTGGTTATCGGATGGTTATTTTTTCTTTATTCCATATCTGACAGTTTAATTACATTTTATTATCAAAATGGTGTCTAATCAAATGAATTATTTAAAACTTCAATCAAATGAAAATAGAATTACTTAAATTTAATTTTTCAACATAACATTGCAATATTTTTAAGTGCTTTTATACAAAATCCGCACAGCACAATCCGAAACAACACTGGAGATATTATTGTCAAATGAAGTGCTGCACAACAGAACAGATATTGCTTTAATACATTATTATTTATTATTATTTTAAATTACTGTAAACATTACATTACCATACAGTAGTACTATAATTTTTGCTCTTTTTTTCTCCATTTCATGCATCCATTAAAAAAATGCTTTTATTTTAAAATTTCTGTGTGTTTTTGATGTTAGTTTTTTACCTCCAGATAAGCAGTTCGCTACATGGTCCAGTGTAATGATTATTAAAAAGCGAATTTAATTAAATAAACATATAGTCCATTTGTCCTTCAGAGCTCTCTGTCATCTACTACATAGGCACAGAGCAAGCAGATAATCATGATCCAGTGTTTTCAGGGTTTGAGTGCCCAGCTTCACACATTCATTTTGAAGGACGCAGCACATGCAGATTATAAATTATATTTATTTCATTAAATCGTAGCCTTTTGCAGTTTAATAATGACACCAGGACAAACAACTATTTTCCAGGACATTTAGGTATTTTTATAATTTTCTGTGACTTTTCCATGACTGGAAAACTGCATTGCAAAATTCCAGGTTTTCCAGGATGCGTGGAAACCCTGATATTGTTTATGTCTTGTGGCAATACTTTTGAAATAGTCAATATTTTGACGTTTATGGATTGGCCCCATTCACTTCACTAAGTACTTCACTGTAACCCAGATTTTTGCTTTCCTTTCAAGAAAAGGTTGAAATTATTTTTTATGGTAATCAACATTATGCCACAAATGTTGTCGATTGAGCTTAACTTGTATTGAACCCAGAATACTTGTTTAAATTGAGACAAAAACATACATAATCACCTAAAATACATTGACAGATAGTGCCTCTTCACATACACAATTTGGAAGAGAACTTGTTTACTGTAGCGTTTACAGTTTCCGTAACCAACATTTTCACATTTGAATTTCAAGAAGATTGATGGCTAATGCAAAATGCCTGCAATCATTTTGACCACTGGAACAATCGTGTATGTGGTCTGTTTCTTTACTTATAGGCATTTATCTACTTTTGAAACCTTCCCACTGTTAAACAATCTGGATTAGTGGAAAGAAAAGGTATGAAATACAGAATGGGAGAGAGATGTTAGTTAAGATTTGAGGAGAGAAACGAGAGATGCAAAGTGTTGTCCACTGGAATAATTAATGGAATATTATTCAATAATTGGGTGACAATTCAATTTCAAATCTGCTCTCGCAAGGTTATGAGATGATGTTGTGATCACAACATCATCACATAACTTTGCGAAAGAAGAATGAAAAGAAATAAAGGAGAACCCGCGACGCAATGCTTGGTATGCAAAAGTTCTTGCAATATATGTCACGTTAAAACACGAAGCAGTATAATAACCAAATTAATAAATAGAACTTATCTGTTTAAGTTTAAAATACAAATATCAATGTGAAGATTTGCATGCAGATATTTAACATAAAAAATTAATTAAAAAAAGTTATTGCCTACTTTTCTTACTTTTGAGAATTGTTTTAACAAGGTTAAAACATTGCAGTACCTGTGGTTGCTGCAGTAGAATGGCATGTGGACTTTGAAGGGGTGGGAGGTTTAGGTTGAGAGCCTGGTTTCAGAGAGGTTGTAGGTTTATAAGGATTTTTTGTCAATCCTCCATTCTGCATTTGTTGCGAGACCATCTCAGTCTCTGTGGCCCTTTCATTTCCTATGTGCGTGCTTGTGTCCTGATCTTTGGTCTGCAGTTCTTTTGGTTTATGTCTCCTCTTGACAGTGTCTGATTCTTTTAAGTTAAACTCTGGCTCCTCTATGGCTAATTTGATTGATTTCACCGGCTTCCGAATTTCAACATTGGCCTCAGACTCCGTCTTAGTGCTTGCTATTTTGGTCCTTTGTTTGATAGTAACTTTGCCCTCTTCAGCGAAAGGTATGCTCTCTTGTGAGCTCCCTCGTGCGGGTGAACATGCATACTGCTGATTCCTCAGAGGACTCTTGTTTTCCTCCACAGGTTTTTCTCCGCTGTGCTCTGCTGCATACATTGAAGATTCACTGGTGGTTCTCCTACGGTTTTCCATGTTTTTTGGTGGGGTGGCTGGTGAGATGGCTCTAAAACAAGGGCTGTTGCATGTCTTACTTGGGCTTCCTGCATTGCTCTCCAGTTTAGCTGCAATGCTTCTTACACTTCCTGCACTCTCTGTTTCAACCCCACTTGAATTCACTCCACTTGGGGCAGAGCTTAGCCGCTTTGGAGGGGGTGGAGGAGGACCCTTACTCTTGGCACGTATGGCAAAGGAATGACTGCGGCCCAGCTGGCGCTCACAGGGACCGTAAGATGGCTGACTGCGACCAGGCTTGCGAGTTAGCGTGGCATATGTAACCAGGTTGGCTGAAGTTGTAGGTGGCGATTTGTCGTCTTCTTCATTCTCTCCATCCGACAGAGCGTAGCGTGAAAGACTTTGAGTGCGCTTTTTGGACTGGGATGCCTTTCCATTTTCCTGCTGTGCCCTGATTGGAGCTGGACTTCCCAATCTGGAGTTACTGTTTTGATGTTGCAAGTAGCTGAAACCTCTCTGAACAGGTGATCCATGTGGTGAGCAGTATTGGGGCTGGGTGGGAGAGGCTGCTGGTCTGGGCTTGGTCTGAACAGTTGAGTATGCAAAGTGTGCTATCTTACTGGTCATTATGGGTGGTGTCCGTGCCGACATTGGACTACCAGATAAAGAGTGATGGTGCTGTGATACCATTTGGATAGGTGATATTTGGCTTCTTTCCTGAGACTCTACAACTGCATGATGCTCCTTGCTGGGGCTACTGTCCAGAATGCCCAGGCTCTCCTGTAAGCGACTGTGGGGGGTGACTGATGCCATCGGGCGTTCCTGTGACCGCCCAGATCCCCCTGATTGTGTGCCAATGCTCTCTTGACTAAGATGCATGGCTGCTCCGCTCATGCTGCCAAGACCCTCTTGGCCTCCAGTGTACCCGCTCCGAGCCATGGCATTTTGGAGCTCTGTGCTTAGCTCGCTATCCTGGAAAGTGAGCATCTTTGGTGATAGAGGAGAGGAGGGGCAGTCGGAGCTCTCGTGGTGCTCAATTGCCACCAGCTCCAGGGCAGGAGGAGCTCTCCTACGCTGTAGCAGTGCCTGGCCCTCTGCTTGGCTCTTACGAGCCTTCTGCACATCACTGAGCTTCTTCACAGCAAGCATCAACTTCTTCTGATGGCCTGGAGGTAAATATATCAATCCAAAAAATACTTAGAAAATGATCTTCCATCCCTTCCTTTGGGTGGATGGATGGATGAACCTGTACCTAAATATCTATCCAACCATATATTCATCCATCCATCCATCCATTCACCTACCCATTTATCTAAACATATAATTTTTCATCCATCCATCCATCCATCCATCCACCTACCAACCTACTTACCTAACCACATACAGTGCTGTGAAAAAGTATTCCTGATTTCTTCTGTTTTTGTGTATCTCTAATACAAAATTGTTTCAAAAATTCAAACAAAATCTAACATAAAACAAAGGCAATCTGAGTAAACACAAAATACAGCTTTTAAATGATAATGTTATTTTTTGAAGCAAAAAAGTTATCCAATAACAACTGGGCCTGTGTGAATAATTATTTGCCCCCTTAGTTACTAAATCCCCAAATCTATGAAACTGCATTCATAATGAGGTTCAGCTGGACTAGACACACCCAGGCCTGATTACTGCAAGCCCTGTTTAATCAGATCAACACCTAAATAGAAATTTTTCAGCATCATGAAGTTGGCTAAAAGTTCTCACCCAGTAGCACACTATGCCAAGGTCGAAAGAAATTCCAGAAATGATGAGGAAAAAGGTGATTGAAATATATCAGTCTGGGAAGGGTTACAAGGCTATTTCAAAGGTTTTGGGACTCCAAAGAACCACAGTGAGAGCCATTATCTCCAAATGGAGCAAACTTGGCACAGTATTGAACCTTCCCAGAAGTGGGCGACCTTCCAAAATTCCTCCAAGTGCACAGCGACGAACTCATCCAGGTATTCACAAAAAAGCCAAGGACAACATCCAAGGAACTGCAGGTGTCTCTCTCATCAATAAAGGTCACTGTTCATGACTCCACTATCAGAAAGAAAGGGCAAAAATGCCATTCACGGAAGAGTGGTGAGGTGAAAACCACTGTTAACCAAGAAGAACATTAAGGCTCGTCTGAATTTTGCCAAAACACACCTTGATGATCCTCAAACCTTTTGGGGGAATGTTCTGTGGACTGATGAGTCGAAAGTGGAACCGTTTGGAAGACAGGGGTCCCATTACATCTGGTGTAAATCAAACAGAATTCCACAAAAAGAACATCATACCTATGGTCAAGCATGGTGGTGGTAGTGTGATGGTGTGGGGATGCTTTGCTGCTTCAGGGTCAGGGCGACTTGCAATAATTGAGGGAAACATGAATTCTGCTCTCTACCAGAAAATCCTAAAGGAGAACGTCCGGTCATCAGTCCGTGAGTTGAAGTTCAGTCGCAACTGGATTATGCAACAAGACAATGATCCAAAGCATAGGAGTAAGTCCACCTCTAAATGGCTCAAAAGAAGCAAAATGAAAGTTTTGGAGTGGCCAAGTCAAAGTCCTGACTTGAACCCGATTGAGATGGCAGGACCTTAAATGGTCAGTTCATGCTCGAAAACCCTCCAATGTGGCTGAACTAAAGCAGTTCTGCAAAGAAGAGTGGGCCAAAATTCCACCACAGTGTTGTGTAAGACTGATCTCCAGTTATCAGAAGTATTTGGTTGCAGTTGTTGCTGCTAAAGGTGGCACAACCAGCTACTACATTTAAGGCAGTTCGTTTTTGACATGGGTGATATGGGTGTTGGGTAACTTTTTGGCTTAAAATGTTTTTATATATATATATATATATATATATATATATATATATTGAAATATTTTTATAATATATTTTGTGTTTACTCAGGTTCCCTTTGTTTTATGTTATATCTAATTTGAAGATCTAAAACAATTTAGTATGTAAAAAAAAAAATAAAAAAAATCAGGAAGGGGGCAAATACTTTTTCTAAGCACTGTATTTATCTATCTACCTACCTACCGAATGATATATACATCTATCAATCTACCTACAGTACCTTCCAATCTATCTAACCATCCATTCATCTATCCATCTATCCTTCCATCCATACATTCATCCACCTAGATCAATTCTCTTTCTATGTAGTAAGGATATGTCCACTTACCCAGCATAGTGATGCCAATTTCCTGCAGATCCTCCCAAGTGATGTCCTGCACTATACTGATGGAGTCATACCCATTCTCTGCTAGCTTTTTCTGGTACTGTGGCAGCCCAATAGCACTGAGCCATTTGCCAATATCAGACTGAAAAAAACAGACAAGTGCTGTGTACTTATTACATGATTTGATCATTCTTCCGTGTCTCTCTAAGAAATCATCTTTTATTTTACAGCTAAAGCCCTCCTTAAGCGTCATGGCTGTCATTGAACATGTACATGTAAGCATGTATACTGCACATGTATAATGCATATTGAAACTTTCATCTGAAAAGATAAAATAGCAATTAATTACTGGAATGTAATCTGGCAACCACTCAGGGATATTCAAGTTGCTGATCTCCATGGAGATCTTCTTGCGATGGCCAGGCTTTGTCACACCAATAGCAGTGAGATCCTGAAACCACAAAAAGAGAAAAATTAATCTAAAAAAATTGATGACTGTGTTGCCTGTCCTTCACCTCTGAATCTGTAGGATGCAGAAGTGAATGGCAATTTGTTGTATAGGAGCAGCAGGAAGAAAACGCAAGCTTTTGTATATCTGAATACTGCTATACAAAGAGATAGCTCACCTCAGGGGTCATTCTGCTGATAGTGGGCACATCATAGCCAGCCGTGAGGAAATTAGATGTGTACTGCTCAAGCTGAAACTCACTGAGCCAGTGGTAAATAGCCTCAGCATCCTTGAGAGATCATTGAGAGTTATGCCACAGAAATTTACATCAAGAACAGTTGCAGAAATAAAGAGCACAAGGGGTGAGTCATAGGGCCACAGGTCATTTGGTTCTGGTTCTTTACTATATGAAAAAGCTAATAGGCATACTACAGAAAACTGAAAACTACAGAAAACTGAAAACTGAAAAAAATATATATATATTTTTTTAATAATAATAATAAAGTGGATTTGGATGGTTGCATTTAGTTATGTTCAGAATGGAATACTAGCTTACTACTTATTGCATGCTGCACATTATACACTGTATACTGCCTAATTACTATTTAAAAAAACAGTAGGTTAAACAGTAGGCATTATTCCAAGATAAACACTTTTAACTGTAGTATGCTGCAATGTTAATGATCTCACTACATTTGCCACATGACCTCACAAGTTGCATGTTTAATTCAGTGAGTGGCGTCTTTGGGATTGTTCACCCAAAAATGTATTAAAAAAATTGTCATAATTTTATCACCCTCATATTGTTCCAAACCTGTATGACTTTATTTCCTCCATGGAACACAAAAGGAGATGTTTAGAAGAATGTTAGGGTAATAGCCTTAGACCCCATTTACTTAAACTGTATGGAAAAAAGAGCAGCGTCAACATTCTTCGAAATAAAATAAATAAATAAAAAAACATGAGGGTGAGTAAATTACTACATCGTTTTAATTTTTTGGTGAAATAACCCTTTATTATCTTTAGAAAAAAAAAAGTTTTTCATTTCTAATCCAATTTTGTGTAAAAATGTCATTTGGCAGTCTTAAAAAAAAAAAATAGAGAAAGAGATATTAAAAATTTTTGCAGCAATTATTTCTGGTTCATCCATCACAGTGGAAATGGAAAGTCAAAGTGAGCACATGCATTGTGGTATACATTCTATTCTGCACATACAGAACATTTGCATACTGTGCACAGTATACACTGCAGCAATAGTTATAGTAATATCTATAGTAATATAAGGGATGTCTTGGACTCACCCTGCCAACTAGAAGTTGCTGTGGATGGACATGTTGCTCTCCAGTTCTAGAGATGTTCAGAGGCACCCTACGTCCAAGAGCACCTACAGCACACACACACACACGCACACATTTTCTGTTGGTCAAAGCTATTGCTTTTGGCTGTGGAGAGTTGAATCTAATAGCAGTAAACAGCGCAGGGTCTCAGTGCAGTCTTTCATACATGTTATTGTACCTACATGTTTAATTGACTACATGTTTCAGCAGACTGAAAAAGAATGTTCTCTTGTTTCCCCAGGCACTGTTTTTCATCATCATCAACAAGTCATACCAGAAAAGCACAATCCCTGACATTTAGAGAAGAGGACTTCAGTCTTAAGGCAGATTTGATGAGTGATTCTGCAAGTTTCCATATACACTATATTGCCAAAAGTATTCGCTCACCCATCCAAATAATTGAATTCAGGTGTTCCAATCACTTCCATGGCCACAGGTGTATAAAATGAAGCACCTAGGCATGCAGACTGCTTCTACAAACATTTGTGAAAGAATGGGCCGCTCTCAGGAGCTCAGTGAATTCCAGCGTGGTACTGTGATAGGATGCCACCTGTGCAACAAGTCCAGTCGTGAAATTTCCTCGCTACTAAATATTCCACAGTCAACTGTCAGTGGTATTATAACAAAGTGGAAGCGATTGGGAATGACAGCAACTCAGCCACGAAGTGGTAGGCCACGTAAAATGACAGAGCGGGGTCAGCGGATGCTGAGGCGCATAGAGCGGGGTCAGCGGATGCTGAGGCGCATAGTGCGCAGAGGTCGTCAACTTTCTGCAGAGTCAATCGCTACAGACCTCCAAAGTTCATATGGCCTTCAGATTAGCTCAAGAACAGTGCGTAGAGAGCTTCATGGAATGGGTTTCCATGGCCGAGCAGCTGCATCCAAGCCATACATCACCAAGTGCAATGCAAAGCGTCGGATACAGTGGTGTAAAGCACACCGCCACTGGACTCTAGAGCAGCGGAGATGCGTTCTCTGGAGTGACGAATCACGCTTCTCCATCTGGCAATCTGATGGACGAGTCTGGGTTTGGTGGTTGCCAGGAGAACGGTACTTGTCTGACTGCATTGTGCCAACTGTGAAGTTTGGTGGAGGGGGGATTATGGTGTGGGGTTGTTTTTCAGAAGCTGGGCTTGGTCCCTTAGTTCCAGTGAAAGGAACTCTGAATGCTTCAGCATACCAAGAGATTTTGGACAATTCCATGCTCCCAACTTTGTGGGAACAGTTTGGGGATGGCCCCTTCCTGTTCCAACATGACTGCGCACCAGTGCACAAAGCAAGGTCCATAAAGACATGGATGAGCAAGTTTGGTGTGGAAGAACTTGATCGGCCAGGCCTTCTCGTCCAACATCAGTGTCTGACCTCACAAATGCGCTTCTGGAAGAATGGTCAAAAATTCCCATAAACACACTCCTAAACCTTGTGGAAAATCTTCCCAGAACAGTTGAAGCTGTTATAGCTGCAAAGGGTGGGCCGACGTCATATTAAACCCTATGGATTAAGAATGGGATGTCACTTAAGTTCATATGTGTCTAAAGGCAGATGAGCGAATACTTTTGGCAATATAGTGTATAAGAGACAGAGAGGAAAGGTATAATGTCTGATCCATGTCTGATGACAAAATGTTATTGGCACGAACAACAAATTCCAAAGTTCTAATAAGACTCTATACTGTATAAAGACAGCCATTAAACTTGTAACAAAGAATAAAGCTACACTTAGCTGTATTGGTTCTTAAGTAAAAATGAGCATATATTCAAAGCCTCTTCACTCATGTCTTAATTGCGGTGTTGGAGAGGAACTGTTTCTTAATTTTAAAACTAATATTTTTTAGATAAAATGTAATAGGCATAAATGGCTTAAAAACTTTCAGATGTTAAAAAAAAAGGAATAAATATAGAGGGCTGGAATTGACATCTTTGCATTACACCATTCTCAGAATATGTATTTTTGTGGGCAAGATACAACATTTGGCATACTTAAGAACCTCACAAATTATAAGGGTAAGCAAGAGAATAGTGTAAATGTACTTTTACATTTTGCGCATCAAATTTTCAATAAGTGTGTTCAAACTTATATTAATATTATTATCTAAATGAGCAAACGCTTTATACACTGTGGCCCAAAATAGCGGACCAATTCAGGACACTCAATTTACAGTACATTTTATAATATAGCCTACCTGCATCTACAAACAAACGATGCTCTGAGCAAACTTCACTTTTCTTTTGCCATTTTTGCAACTTCTATAAAACAACAGATCCCAAGGTGATTTATAGGGTGCTTTCACACTACCAATTTTAGTGTGCACCCAGGTTCGAATGACGTCAGCGTTCGTTCGTTTGTATTATGTGAACACTGTTTTCCAAACTCAAGTGCACATCCGCATCCGCGAACCCCACCAGAGTCCGCTTGAAAAGTTGGTCTGGGGTACGATGTGAATTCCAGTATAGTTCGCTGCTGATATGAATGCAATAGAAAAAAATTGCGGAAGTGAACCGCAATTCATGGCGTATAATTTGTGACTTTTCAGGCTCCCAATCGCAATTATAATGGCATATTGCATTTCTCATACCTGCTTGTGTCCAGATAAATCCCCTTCAGAGAGCAGCTCACATTCTTCACATCTTGCATCCAAGGGCTCGTGGCAGACATTAACATTCTTTACATCATTGCACATTCAATGCATCCATGGCAGACAAACATATGTGTCGTTCTGTGCATGGAAAGTTTTGGTGGTAAATCCAAAGGGATAAACTTTAATACTTCACTTAACACAGTGAAGCTGATGTCTTCTTGAGTTGTTACCTTGCAGTGGTAAACTGCTGCGGCTTGTACTCACGTTGATGATGCAATCGGACCGCAGTTCAGACCCAAATAATATAATGTGAACAGAGACCAGCAGGGGCCGGGGGAGGGGGGAGGAAACAAACTCGGGTTTGGTCCAAACAATCGAACCAAGTGTGAAAGCACCCTGAAGTTCACAAAGGTGTCCAAGCAGAGAAACCACAGTTTATTTACAACAAAGCACATGGTGTCCTAAAGTGTCCAAATACTTTTTGTCTAATTTTGAATAATATATTGATTCATTTATAAAATATTTCTTTTCGTGAAATATTTTGCTTTAAAAGTGTGCTTGTGCTATCTTTCTTTCGAATAAAGTCACTTGGTTTAATACTTTATTATATGCTGTAATGGAATGAGAAGTTTATGCATTTTTAAGAGTGGCTTAAGTGGCCACATCTTTTAGGGGCCTTTACATTAGTATTCTCAAATTCTTAAAACACTCTATCACTATGCCAAAAACCTTTTCAGAAGCCTTTTTTAACCTTGTTTTTTATCTTTTGATTCGTTTTGATTAAGCAGTTCGGTAGTAACAGCAGAGGTGAAGATCGTGCTAACCTGAATGAGGGTCTATCTGTTTGGTTGATTCAGGGATTTGACAGCACTGTTCCACCAATTCTCCAGCAGAGGGAGGCAGCTGCACAGAGAAAAAAAAGAAGAAAAAAAAACAGTCTCATATTCAACTCAACAGCTGTCTGGCAGAATGAGCTCACAGAGTGTGAAAGATTTCACAGAGAGGCTCTAAATCATAATAATCTGTGTGATCTTAGAAGAAAAGAAAGAAGAATAACTCTTCTTCAGAGTAAGAAAGTCTGTTGTGGTGTAATGACAATATTACAGACAGGGGGTAAATCACCTTTGAGATAAACATAAGTTATTGTATGGTAGCAGAGGTATTTGCAGAAGTTTCAAAAGTGGCACAGTCAGACAACCAAAAGATGTGGCTGGTTAGGACAAAAACTCTGATTAACATGGAAGATTATTCCTTTTGTTACTGCCTTACAATCACAGTAATAAATGCAAAGCTGCATTTAAACTGCAGTGTTTATTATGTTGTGTAATTAATGGCAATGAGACTGTAAAGGCGATGTGAGCAGGACTAACAGAAGCAGGTGACTGATGGGGTCCGTTGTGGAGAAAGTTTCCCTCAGTGCTCTGTCCACTGCCAGCACTGCGACTGCTGCCCATGCTGCCTGCACTGCCCACACTGTTCCTGTCTCCTAGTGAGACAAAGACAAACAAAGACAGAGAGAAAGAGATCATTGCGATATTTCACCTAATAATACTACAGTATATTGATATTCTAATGGCAATGATCAGTATTTGTACTTACATTTTCAAATTACTATTTTCAGAAAAAGACCAGAGCACAACTCAGATCAAGTGTGTGAGAAAATAAAATGTACTGCAGCATAAGGTCAATGAACACTCAATTGTTTATATTCAATCAAAATGAAAACTCAGAATGAACTAAGAATGTAAGTCTATAAATTGTATCACTTCTATGGATCTCTGAACAGATCCTCCATACAGACTGCAAGGTTATCTGTGTAATGATAAAGACAATGGAAACAAGATGTGCTATTCCCTCACATGTTTTTTTATTTACTGGCACTGGTCTATTTCCCTTCTATTGCTCTATAATGAAGTAAAGAATGACGTTTACCACTAGTTGCACGAAGCACAGAAGTCCAATGAAGATGAATGAAAAACAAGTGAGTAAAAACTCGCAATGTATCACAGTTTTGAGTTGCAATACACTAAGTACACTACATTATTGTGTCATAACCAAGATATCAATATAATACTGTACTGCCAGGTGCCTGCTGATTCCCACCCCTTGTAATAAATCAAGAGGGATAGATTCTAAATGGTAACAAATATGAGGAGCTAGTAGGAGCACAAAGGAACACTGAGGAGGACTAGTGTGAATTAATTAACACACAATGGCAAGCTGATGGTAGGCTGGCAAACAAACAATGGACAAATATAGCCTAAGGAAACAGGGACTGTGTGAAACAGCTCGGTGAAAACCTCAATTTCAGACTTGGTGTGCAGGATTTTGGAACAACAGACAGTCGTGGGGATGAGAAAAATGGCTGAGGAAATGCTGAGGACAAACAGGGGCCTGGGGAAACGGGCAACTCTTACCATCAAGAGAGGTCCTGAGGACCCAAATATCCTCTGGCTCTTTGGGACTAGCTGGCTTACATGGGGCACTGGGACTGTCGGGAAGTGGACCTAGCAAACACAAACACTTTAAAGGGCCAGAGGGGGAAACTGAGGTTTCTGAATCTCATACCAGAGATCACATGAGTTTGGACTGGTTAGTTTTAAAATTGGAGAATAAAAAAATAAAATAAAAAAACTGGGGTCTACAGTGGCCCTAAAAAGTATTTAGACACTTAAATTTCCTCACCTTCATTTCATCCCAGATGTGTATGACTTTCTTTCTTCTGCTGAACACAAACAAAGATGTTTAGGAGAATATCTCAGCTCTGTAGTTGGAGGACTAAGAAAGTGAATGGGTACTAACATTTTGAAGCTCCAAAATGCACAAATGCAATATGATAAATGTGGGTGTGAAACAGATCAATTTTTAAGTCTGTTTTTACCATATATTCTCCTCCCTGCCCAGTAGAGGAGTGTGAAAGTGAAAGGGGAGATTGATAGAAAAGAAGAACTTAATTATTGATCTATCACTTATAAGCATACAGATTTAACCACTGGAGTCATATGGATTACTTTTATGCTTCCTTTATGTGCATTTTGGAGCTTCAAAATGTTGGTACCCATTTGCTTTGTATGGACTTACAGAGCTGAGATATTCTTCTAAAAATCTTTGTTTGTGTTCTGCTGAAGAAAGAAAGTCATACACGTCTGGGATGGCATGAGGGTAATTAAATGATGAGAGATTTTTCATTTTTGGGTGAACTATATATTAAATGTAAGTCACACTTACAAAAGTGCCTGAATGTCATGGCATTAAATAACAAAATATCAAATCAAATGTTATCTGCTAACAAATGATACTAGAGCTTCAATATTTTGACCCATTTATCAATAACTGGCCACAAAGTGATATTATATTCGCACAGGAGTTTGAGCAGAATAACCACAAAGGAACTTCATCACATTAACAGAAGACATGTAAAATGTAACAATACTTTTGTCAGCATTTTGAACAATATAGGCCTATCTATTGTTTTATAATTTGAAGCCAGCTAACTCTGGTTTTTTAGATGTCTTGTTTGAAAAGTTTGCTTGTGCTATTTTTCTTTAAATATACATTTTTAAATATTTCTTTATCTTTCTCTAAAATAAATTTGGTTTGATATTTTGATATATAATGCAAAGACATTTATACAACTTTTAGTGTTGCTAAGGTGTCCAACACAGGGGATCACC
Source organism: Myxocyprinus asiaticus (assembly GCF_019703515.2). NCBI lineage: Eukaryota > Metazoa > Chordata > Actinopteri > Cypriniformes > Catostomidae > Myxocyprinus > Myxocyprinus asiaticus. Next base: position 21,943,740 of record NC_059375.1, on the reverse strand, counting down.
TATTATCACTTATTAACAATGGATAGTTACAATGGATAAAACTGTAGTTTCTGTTGTACAACACTAAGGGTGAATGGTCTGGGAGGCAGAAAGTCTGTAATCTCAATTTATCCTAAGCTTCACCTGACCCTTTTCCTCACAACTCCCGCAACTGATATATCATGTGTGTGTTTGTTTTTTATGCTCTAATACAGGGGTCGGCAACCTATGGCACACATGCCAGCATTGGCACGCAGAGGGGTAATCACTGGCAAGCCAGCAATGACGAGAGAGGAGTAGACTATTTTATTTATATCAATTCGAACCTGCATTCCAATCTACATCTTGATGTAATCCTTCCTCATGATCACGCAGTGTGTTTTCATGAGCTGAATGAGAGACTAAACAAAAATGTAAAATGTGGTGAGTCTGCAGTATACCCAACAGACTTGTGCAGCGCGTGCAAGCCATTCGCACATCATGAGCCAGCAGAGCTTCACTTTCGGTTAATCGCGAGAGTAAACATGCTGCTTTGCTTCAGTCAGGCTGTGCGGATAACAGCCTATATTCCGTGTTTCATTTGCTTTTTTTTTGCTTTCAGAATAACACGTGATGTAATAAGGAAAACACCACTGTTAATTCTTGAGATTTCCAACCCAGCATGCAGGTACAGCCCCCTTAAACCATGGTCACACTCAGAATTACATTAAATGATAAAAGAGAAAACATAACCCCACAACGTGGGGTTCAAAAATCTTTTCAAGTCTATTAAAAATATAAATTAATCCTGGAAAAAAAGTTTTAGGATTTTGCAGGTGCGATTCACCGAAAAGGGCTAAATAGTTGATCGGCTTGTGATGTGTGAATGGCTTGCACACACAGCGTGAGACTTATCACACTTTAATAGTATTTATCCTCCCATTCAGCTCATGAAAACACACTGCGTGATCATGAGGAAGGATTACATCAAGATTTAAATTGGAATGCAGGTGCGAAAACTTTATATAAATAAAATAGCCTGCTATTCTCTCACTGTTGCTTGTGTGAAATGATTACCCCTCTGTGTGATTTTGAAAAATATACATTCATAATATAAGAAATATTTAAGATTCCACACAATTTCATGATCAGTAATCAAATAAGAAAATTTGTGACATTACATACAGACTGCAAAGTTATCTGTGTAATGATAAAGACACTGGAAACAAGCTGTGCTAATCCCTCACATTTTTTTATTTACTGGCACTGGTCTATTTCCCTTCAATTGCTCTATAATGAAGTAAAGAATGATGTTTACCACTAGTTGCACAAAAAACAGAAGTCCAATGAAGATGAATGATAAACAAGTGAGTAAAAATTCGCAATGTATCACAGTTTTCACTTAAACTGTTATGCTGATAATATCATTTGGAATGAAAATGATTAAATTAGAAAAATGCAAAATAGACATTGCCATTGATCAGGAAAACAAAAAATGGCACTCCATGTCAAAAAGGTTGCCGACCCCTGCTCTAATAGATTTAAGTTTGAATGCCGTCTTGAGATGAGATTGTGTGTGTGTGTGTGTGTGTGTGTGTGTGTATGTGTGTGTGTATGTGTGTGTGTGTGTGTGTATGTGTGTATAATTTGATTCATGCCTATGAGTCTTTTCACGCTACCTGGGTGCTGATCCAGCCCGTTCTGTTGAGTCAGGACAGGACGGGTGGATGAGTATAGGGTGTAGGAGTCATCTGTGTGAGAGGTGGGATTAGAACTGTGTGGGGGCAGGACCCTGGATAGAATGTGATGTTTCTGGATAGGCAGTGAGGCCTGCCGGGAGAGAACACCCCCTATAGACACAACACGGAAACACAAATGAGGCACTATGGAAATACAAATTAATTATGAAAGATGATACAAGAAATGAAATGAGACTTTCTCTGAAATGCCTCAATCATGTAACATTTAAATTAGAGGTCCTCAACTAGTGGGTTGCAACCCAAAAATGGGTCAGTTCTGATAGGGTCACAATGCTGAAACAATGCTGAATGCAAATAAAATGGAACTAACCACATATTCATGCATAGTTACAGTATGATGGAAAAATAAATATGCATATCATCTTTTTAAAGGGTGGAGAAAACACTTCCCATATCTTTTGTTGTTGACGTCAAAGTTCTGATCAAACTCAGTATTACAATATTTTGGTGCACTTGATGGCAAGTAAAATGTACAGTATTTTGCCCAGTGTATTTTCCATGCATTAAAGTAAATCACACTTTTGTTTATGCATTTACAAAAATTGGAATATTAGGTCTATGCAGTCCATATATTATTAATAAATGTTATGATTTATGATTGTATGAATTTAAGGACGTTTTTGTTTACTTTTTTACAATAAACAATTTTGATACTGTGTTGGGTCGCCATTTGATGTCTAATGTAAAATCTGGGTCCTGAACCAAAACCAGTTTATAATTTCTGATCTAAATAAATAAAAAATAATAATAATAATAAATAAAAAACACTGAAAAACAATAAAAGTAACAATTAAAAAGACAAGGATGTTTACAAAAAAAATTATAAACTGGATGGAAGAATAGCTGCCCAGCACGATGATGGTTGGGTCTTGATCCGAAGGGACTGGCTGTTTTGCCTTCATCATCTCCTCTCCAGCAGTATTGAGGCTAATTTCGTGTGAGCAGCAGGATGTTAAAGCAATGACATGGCAGAGTGCTGAGTCCGCCACTGTGCTCACTCTCTCACACAGGAAAAACCCCAGTATCATTTCAGGAAAAGATTTTCTATTTAGGCACTAGCAATCTAAGGCCTGCTTCCCCTTTCATGGAGACACAGGGCTATAAAGCTGATCCGACTGCCTCCAATTTGTTCCTGTTAATCCCATTAGAGTGTGTGTCTGTGTGTGCCTTTATCAATGGACTACATGTCCACAATTCTAAAGGAATTTATGAGAACTGCACTTCTTGAGTATGCACAATTTAAATATGTGCAGTGAGGTTTAAAAGTATTGAGTCCACATTGAAAATCTTGGATTAAAAATCTGATTTCAATCTGGAAATAAACAGATTTTTCAATCCTATAACATTCTGTAAAACATGTTTTAATTGTGTAAAAATTAAGATTCTGCAGTTTGAGTAATAAAACACACATATATACAAAATACCTGATCTGCGACTAATGACCTCTATGATGGAGGGAGGGAAGTATCCCACACGATCAGTACCTCTCTGACTGTCGTGGATGTGCCCTTTCCAACGTCCATCCATGTGCTGCTCTAAGACCTGAAACAGACCAATAAGATGACAGGATTTCCAGGGCACACTGCTCTTTCAAAATAAAGTTACTTTCAGTGATTTGAGTGACCTTCTTAAACCCTTTTTAAGAACTCAATAGTTAATGGGACATCATTTATTTTTAGATAAGGGATTATAAATAATTTCACAGCCTTTAATTTAATTATAGCCTGCTTTGCACCCTATACAATTCAAAGCCAAGTGATCTGTGTGTCATCCAGTTTTAAATAAGTCTTTAAACCTTTTTCCCTAACCTCATGGCCAAGCCTGTGATCCTTTCCTTATATGACTCACCAATGTGATGAATAAAGTCAGTTGGCATTCCACACATAACAGAGAGAACATGTATAGCAATGAAAGACACATGGTCAATCTCGCTGACAGAGAATTGTATTTAGTATAAAACCTTGTGTGTGGCTCGTGCTAAGAAGAGCATAAATATGAGATAATGAACAATGTTTATCATAACGCAGTACTGACCACAAAATGTGTCAAAATGATCCCTTCCCAGATGTAAACTATAATTGCAGTAAGCTTGAATCACATTACAGAGGAAATCAGCAATCAGTGATCTATCTGAATCCTCATTGTAAACGAGCGATGAGGGTTTGTGCTTCTTCAAATAACATCTATTGTATATAATTGAATATGTAACCTCCGTAACACAGTATTAAGGTTATTTAGAGATATGATGCATCATGCATCAGATCAACGCATGGTGAATAGACCTATGCTGACTATGCCATCTGTTGTTCAAACTTTTTGTTGGTCAAAATTGAGAGAAATTGATAAATCTAACTCTATATGTTATATCGCGATTCATTTTTCAAATCCACAATAAAAAAAAGCATCACATTTTTGTATCGTGGCACGATATATCATTACACCCCTACTAGAAAACTGCCATTTCCACCAGCATAACATAACCAAAAAACTTCTCTCACCCTCATGTTAATCCAAACCCGTATGACTTTCTTTCTTATGTAAACACAAAAGGAAACGATTTAAAAAATATATCTGTCTGCTCAGTACATTGGCCGTGTATAGTTCCTTATTTTTAAGGGTGAAAAGTACCCAAAGTATCATAAAAGTAGTTCATACAACTCATATTCCAAGTCTTCTTAAGGCATATGATTGGTTTTAGTGAGGAAACAATCCAAAATTGAAGCCATTTTTTAGTTAAATTTCGACAAACGCTGCTCACGAGTGCTGTGAGAGGAGCTCATTTCACAGTGGGACATGTGTTCACACAAAAACCTGTGATGTTTTTAGCGCTAAACAATGCATGTTCTAGTGTGAGCACAAGAAAGAAAGTCATACGGGTTTGAAACAACATGATGGTATGGAATGATTTGAATAGGAGTTCATATTTATCTTCTCATGGTATTAGTCATTGAGTTTTGTGTTAATTAGGTTCTAGGAAGGGAAATAAGAAGTTGCAGAAAATATCTGCTAGCTTTTAAAAACATTTTACCCAAAAGACATCTCTCTGTAGATATAGCCTGCTGTATGTTTCTGTAATGTCCCAATGTTCACAAAAGCACAGTTGTGTTTTATGCTAGCAGAAATTGCAGCCTACAGCTATCCAGACAGACCGAGTGTGAACAATGACCTTGCATACATGTGGCACTGCACCTCAGGCTTCACACTACAGAACAGACACTGAACATAAACAAGCCTTTGAGTGGGGGTAGAAGCACACTATATTGAAAATAGAATGAATCAACACTACTACAGCACAAACAACTCAAGCTACACTTCATTCACTTGAGTGAGACATCAAAAGCTGATTGACAAGGATCTGTTGCAGCATGCTGGACTGCAGCTAAATTGTTCTCTGTGGGAACACCAAATTACCATCCTCACTAATTTACTCAACTGCTAATTTTTATGTTCAGAACATGATTGTATCAGTTAGAGATATTTTATATGAAACTGTGTTTTGTCTTCAATCTTAATGAATATTAAAAGCTCTAAAACAGCTACCTCTATCTGTACTGTTTTTCCATACGCCTACACAAGTGTTTCTAAACCTTTTTGTCTTCCGTACCCCATAGCTCCATCAATAAGGCTGAAGTACCCATTCATTGACACCAAACCATAAATGTGTTCCTTTTAACTTACACATAAAAGGATATTAATTAAAATTATTAAAATTACCATTCTTACAATGGTTCACTTTGCAGCTAGAACCTCTTTGATACATATGAAAGGCTAAGTCCATAAAATGTGGGTAAAGTTATTAAATTATTACAATATTGAAGATTTGCAATTAGTTCAGTATCTGTTTTTCCCATAGGCTGGATATGAATGACATCTGCACAAATAGACAAATTTGTTTTCTTCCCTTTAAAAGACTTTCACTGCAAAATGACTCAAATTTCAAGTTGTTTCTCACTGAAACTTATCATATGTCTCCAGAAGACTTGAAATGTGACGCATGAAATGTCCTATTTAGTTCAGTTAGGAAGCTCTAAATGGCGCAGGCCAATAGGTCCAGTTCCCGACACACCTCTCTAAGTAACCCAATAAGGTATTTACACCCATCTGTCAAAATATTAAACTAGTCATCAGCTTCAACTACAGGTCCAGCAGTGCAGTCTTGCATTGCATTCAGTGCAGTCTTGTGTAGAATTCACATGCTGACTTCCTCTGTCTTCACTGATTTCATCTCCTTTTTGCATTTCTCCTTTGAGGAGAAATGTCTCACCTCAAATTTTCAAGCCAGAAGAGGCTATGTTCTGGTCAATTCAGGGGGTTAACAAGATATCTGCAATGAGATCAAGGAATCCCTACCCGCAGACACGAAGGGAAAAGTCAATCTTTCGGATAAAACACAGCTGAGTGATCACCTCGCCCCAAAAGCGTGTTTCCATAGCGGACTGGCCAATTACCAGAATCCTGGAGGATTTATTTACCAGGAAAATATCTCCATCAACCAGTTTGTCCCACGAAGTATTGTTAGAATTATTTTTGTCCTCTCAAGAAACTCCAGCTCCGACTACAACTCAGCCAATGCATGCCCATACCAAAGCCAAGGCAAAGCGCAAACACCTCAGTGCTGGTATGTACCATGACATGTATCTATTCCTCCAGCTAAAAAGTGAAAACCTGACACACCTTCAAATCAGTGGTTCTCAAACAGTGTGCCGGTGTGCCATGGAATTTGCAGAGCTCCAGCATTTGCCAGTGAAAATTAATGCGTGCGAATTTGGACACTTATTTGGCTGCACCGGTGCGAGTAACAGCTGATCTTACACCCAAAGTTATGAACTTATTATTGCAACCTACAATCAGAATAAAAACTCCCTGATGCATCTTGCATCATATACCAAGTACATTTAAAAAAGGCACGTTAGTTAGTTATGCATTCAAAGCGCCGTTTTCTCAGTCTCACATGGCTGTGAGCGCTCTCCTCTTCTCACTTTCACGTGCACGCATCAACCGAGAAATGACGGACAGCGTTTTGAATAATTAATTATTAATGGATGATGTCTTAACCTCGCACTCAAACGCAAGTTTCTGAGAAAAATAGCGAGTCAAATAAAAATGCATGAATCCATTAAATGCGCGATACCAGTAAACAGCATGTCAGTGTCCTTGTCTAACTCAAAGTGATAAGCAAAATCGCAAACATAAAAAAATAACCATGAAATGTCACTCTAACAATAAGAACCTCTTTGCACAACTGCGAGAGGTATTCTGCTTCTAACGGAGGTGCGCATTATAACATTGTAACCATGCACTGCCAGAGAGCAAAAACCTATTAAAACTGCATATCCTGTTGAAATGTTCACACTTTATAATGAGACTACCAAGATGCTGCATGGCATTGCGCTTATGCAAATTCCAGGTCAATGCAAGTTCCAAAAAATAAACAAACATTGTTTTATAATCATCATATTATTTTTATCCATAATTATTCTTTTGCATTTTTTCCTAAATAAAAATGTTTGTGTAGAGCCCTGATTTGTCCTTACAACCTAAATAACCTTTTTCAAATATTCCATGAAATTTGTGTAGTACATTTTTTTATATATATTTTTTTTAAGTGTTTAACTGTTTAAAACAGTTTATTTATCATTTATGATGCATCATTGTATTTTGAGGAAAAAACAGTGTGCCTTGGAAATGTAATATTTACAAAGATGTGCCTTGGTACAAAAATGTTTGAGAACCACTGCTTCAAATCATGATCCAGTCATCGCAACAATAATGGCAATGAAAGAATCCATAGACAATCTGGATTGTAATGCTCGAAAATCCCCACACGCAGCCTTCCTCGGCTTGCCACGTTGCCACTCCTGCTTTCCCAATAGATCCCTCGTAATGTCAAAAATGACCTCACTCAGCGTTTTGCTTTGGCTTCAGTTATCCTGGCTTCTGTCTACAGTTAACCATTCATCCCTTCTGCACCAGCAATACTGCATACCCTTTGCCAGATATTAGCAGGAAACAACATTAATTTAATACAAAATTTACTGTACTCTTCTAGATTTATAGATAGGTGCAAAGTGGATTGTGGCGATGTCTCTGTCGCTCTGAAAGAGTGTGACCCCAGGCTTTCTAAAAGTCTCACCTTAGCAGAATGTAATGTTTCCTTTGGAGTGTACAGTATAGGGATACAATCTGTAAAATGTTTCCTGAGAGGCGTGTTGAACTGGACACCTACCATACAATCATATCAGATTATGCCCTCACATACCACAAAACACTAGAGTACCAAAAGTCCTTTTCAACTAAGCTGCCCTTTACATTCAATGTTTTAATTTGAGGCTTGACTGGGCCATGGTTGATCTGGAATTCATAAGTAGGCACTTCACAGTTCACCAAGCTATCTCCTGTCCTATCTGCGGTTCCTTCGCGAATTTTGCAAAACTGTGCCCTAGAACAGTGTTTCAAACAGCACAGGATCAACTTGCATTGTCTTCTATTCCTGAGCCCAGAACCAAGCCTTTCTCTCTTTACATTCAAGAGGGTCTTAATGTTCCTGTACAAAACCGGACCATGAAAATTAATAAATATCCTTCCAATCCAATCAATGTGCAAGAACTCTCAAAAAAATGTATCTAGGCATCCTAATCAATGTTTCATTAACTTTCAAATTTCTGGTCTCTTACAAGGTTCTCTAGCTGGTCTTTGCTTCATCCCCTCCTCCTGTCACATATAAAAAAATCAGCACTTGAGCCCAATGTAGTTTTGTAGATAGGCCTAGGCCTAGTACACAGGTAGACAGACCTAATTCAAAAGGAGGTGGAGAAGGGCTACTTAACTGGCTCCTTATTTACTAATTCTCCATTCTCTGCATTCTCCATTTAATAATCAATCCCTTAGGTCTTGCTACGAGGAAATATATCTGGTAAAAAATGCCTCATTATACATCTATCTGCTCCCCACAATAGTTCAGTTCCTAGCATTAACAGTCTCATTCCCTCTGGCATTTTCTTCTTGTCCTATGCTTCAGTAATCCATGCCATTAAATTTATTAAAACAGGTGGCAAAGGTGCTTGGATAGGGAAAGCCAACATCACAGATGCCTTGAAAACCATGCCTCTCCATCCATCCTAATGGCATTTTTTGGAGTCAAGTGTCGGTCAAAATTATACTTTGCCATCCGGCTAGCTTTTGGTTGCATAATATTCTACAGTTCTTCGGCACTCTATCAGAAGCGCTTTGCTGGATCCTCCTCAATTAACATAAATAACTCTTGTTTTACACCTGTTAGACGATTTTTTTGTGGTCGATTTTCCGAGATCCCCGCCAGACTGAGGTATTTCTACTTTAAGGTCTGTTTTCCTTATACTTGGCGTGCCCCTCTCTGAAGAAAAAACAATCGGTCCTACCACTTCATTAGAGTTCCTAAGAATTAACCTTGACAGTGGCTGTGCCTCGTTTGGAAGGCTGCATGCTAGGTAGGATGCGTCCTTTGAAGGCTGCAGTATACCCAGTGTCCTCCTTTAAAAAAGCCTCATTTAAACGAGACGGCCTTCGTAGGACAAACGAAAACGGAACGTAACATGGTTGCTATGACAGCACGCCACTCTTTAATAAGCACAAGCGCTTTGAGTGAGAAGGGAACAAAGTCCCTCTGGAAGGAAATGTATGAGGTACATTTTAGGAGAGTTATAATGATGTAAAGAGAAAAGAAAATAGATTTTACAGGTGTACTTTTAGTCTAATACTTTATTTTAATTATATATTAATATAATAATACATATTATATATTCTGCACCCATCTACAGAGGTACTTTAACATTCCTTGCGTTTGAACATCATATTTACAGGCAAATTGGCGTCATTTTTTTTAGACATTTCCATTGAAGCAAAGAATTGTGGGTTATGAGTGCCCACAAAGGATACACCTCATGCATCCTCCGAATTCCCGTGAAAGAAGGTCGCATTCGAAGGCTGAATTCGAAGTGTCGAATGAAAGTGTCTGAAACGAGACAGCCTCGATGATGTTTGCGGCCGACAAATGCAACCTCCAGAGGACGCATCCTTCCAAACGAGACACAGCCAGTGTATGGTAGCCTCTCTTCCTCTTGCCCGCATTAGTCAATGCATGTCCTCTTTTGTTTCCGCAAAATCTTTATCTAAGCACAACTTACTTTCTCTGTTACGGCACCTACATTTTGCCACGCAAATTATTCCTCACTGGCGCGCTTTTATCTACAGACTTCTCAAGCTGTTTACATCTGTTCCAAACCTTCAAGACCCCGTAATTCTTGATCAAGGCTGCCAGTCCTTTAAATGATTGAACAGTTTATCTTTTTTCTACAATGACTACTTAGAAACTTCAAACTCCCTCCAAATTTACACAGACACAGCTCCCTCAATAAGCTTCGGTGGAATATTCGAAAAGAAATAGTTTGCAGAAACTTGGCCAACCGAAATCCTTTCTCTTTCCCATGAGTCTAAATCTCAAAAGAACTCACCCCGTAATAATCGAGTGCCTTTTGTGGGGTAAGGAATGGCAAGGTAAATGGATCACTTTCTTATGAGACAAAAAAACTGTGGTCAATTTTATAAATAATGGTCGATCTTTTATTCCCTCTCTCAATCACTTAGTTTGTCTACTCAGATGAACTTGCATAATTAAAAACTTCATTCTAAATGCTGCCTACATTCCAGGTTTAAATAATAAGATTGCTGACACCCTTTCCCATTTTTAATTCTAGAAATGTCATGCTCTATGCCCAGAAGCCCTGCCTACTGGCTTAAGATGCCCACCTTTCCGTCAAGTCGTGTAAGGTTCTAGTTTAAACAAGAATTACTAGAATTACTTTCTTCATACGTGACTATCCGCGCCAAATATACAGGTCGGGATGTTTAAATCCACACTCAAATCTTACGACTCTGCCTGGGCTTATTTCCTATCTTTCTGTGCTGGGTTTTCTGTTCCCATTTTTCCAATAAACCTGTTCATCATACTGTATGTGCCTTCATAGTACATTGTTTTAACTCTCTTAAATTGCAACTCGACTCTATCAAAGCCACCCTAGCAAGCATTCAATTTCATCTGCAACTGAAGGATCCTAACATCATTAGACTTCTTGGCCATCCATCCATTCGGTTGCTCTTGAATGGACTTAAGAAAGAATCCCCCTTCAACGATTAACACTTGCCTCTCACATTATTGTTACTTCATAAGAAGCTGCAATGTTTAAGGGCTGGGTTTTGACGATTACACAGTCAGCCTTCTGGAATGTGTTTTCCTCAAAGCTTTTTATTGGTTTTTAAGGTCTGGAGAATTCACATGTAAAACTCTCATTCAATCCTTCACTAGACCTCACCATTTCAGATGTTTCTCTTGACAACCACCAATTCACTATCTTCCTTTTAGCATTCAAAAACTGACAAGCTCAGCAAAGGTACATCAATTGTCAACTGTGCTCTCTCTGCCCTGTCCCGCTACCTGCAAACCTGGAACTCCACATTCCCCTTGCATCCTCTCTTCCTTTCGGCCGATGAGAATCTTATGACGAGTTTGTGGTTCACCTCTAAGATGAAACAGCTCTGAGTACTCAGTGGACTCAATCCACACACATACACAAGCCACTAATTATGGATCGATTCCGGACCAAGTTCACAGGTTCTGCCAATTCTGCATGTTTTATTTGAACCCAGGATCTCAGCAGGGCTCTAGATTCGCTTTAGGTTAGTGGTAGCTGCATTTGCGCTATTCTGCACATAGATAGCTTGTGTTTTTCGCAATGTTGGGGGGTGGGGGTGGGGTTTAACTGATGTTATATGGTAGTAGCAGCATGTCTCTCTCATCTTAGATGCAGAACGTTTCCAAAAACAGCAGCAGCATATTGACTAATGTCAAGCAGCAGCAGCGTGCATAAAGTAAATATGGTTTGCCAAGACCAAACCTAATCCGATATCATTTACAATAAAACATTTTTATAAACTATTTTTAAGTGCTTTTTTAAGCTTTAAAGGGAGGCACTATCCACTGCTATTGTACTAAAAAGATGGATTGTGATCTTCAATAAAACATCTTTTGTGTTCCACAAAATAAAGAAAGTCATATGGGTTTAAAACAACAAGTTACATTTCTGCTTTACAGGTTTTACAAAGCAAAACCCCACTGGGTTATGTAGAATCACTGCCCTAAACAACTTTTTTGTTTTTTATGTTTCTGTGATTCATTAAAACACGGTTTAGTAATTCAGTAAGCCTGCAAGCCTGCCAATCCTCAAACACTTATATGCCTATTATCTAGGCCTAATACATAACACACACATTATACACCAGTATAATTATCATATCAGTATCAAATTAGGACACCTCTTGTGAGAAACAGAGGGGAGTTTGCATGGAAAATAATCAAGCCTACCATGATTACATCTCCTGCCCGGATGTTGAGTGCAGTGGGGTCGTGGAGATTCCAGTAGTCCTTCAATGCTCTCACTTGCAATGCTCCACTGGCATCTAATGTCACATGACACAGGGCAATATAAGGAAGAAATAGTGAGAATAAGAGAAAAAGAGAGACAGATGCCATGAAAATATTCATCAATCCTCAACAGGCTTTACCTGCAAACTCAATATCGCTCCCTGGCGGTGTAACTAATGTGATCTTAAACAATTTGTGAGGTCTTCCTTCCCAGGATACACAAAATTACTACCTGAGAACCTAAGGATTTTATACCTCAAATGAAGAGACATTGTGGGTTGAAATAAAGAAGTGTAATGAAGAGAACTTAAAGAGCAGTAATGCAGTGTTTAAATACTCTGAAGCACTGAGCACATCTCCTGAATATTTAATGGGAAGTGAAGCTCAGAACAGGGAGTCTAAACACCTCTCATCTTCAAACACAGCTCCTTATGCCATAAGTATTAGTATTAGTGCTCATATCAAAGCGCATACTTCAAATACAACAAGTTACTGGATTACAGGAGACATAGTAGAACAGTACAGTTTTAATTTCACACATACAGACAGCACGCAAGCCTGTTGAACCAGACACACACACACAATCAAAACTTTTAGTTGAATCTCCAGGTATGGTTGCTATTGTTATTCCCCGGAGCAGTAATGTTATGCAACTCTATAACATGGAAACAAACAGGTTCTATTATATCTGTACACACCCACAACAGAAATGAAAACACAAAACTGAACACACCTCAAACAATTTATTGTCTACATCTAGGCAAAAAGATAACAATGAATGAAGGCTGATAGCCTGACATAAATGAAGTATGAAGTATAGCAGAATGAGGAAAGAAAGAAAGAAAGAAACCTCTTAGAAGTTGTTTGATTTCTTTGCTGGCATGTGAAGTGGTGAACTGGTTCACAATGTCCAGGGCTGTTTGGTTGTAGGTGTTGCGGATGTTCACATCAATTCCAGCCTAAGTGGTATAGAGTGAAGCATTGGATTGAAACGGACAGAAACACACAATCATACATCACAAAAGTAATATGTCATTGTGCTCTAATATAACTGGAAAATGGTGGACAACCTTCCTAGTAGCTGCTATCACAGTTGTGTACACTGCTGTGTAACTATAGTATTCACAACACTGTTCTATGTTTTTTCTAATTCACTTACATCAAGCAACAGTTTTACTACTTCTGTTTTCCCATAGAGGGCAGCCTCGTGCAGAGCTGTACCAGCTTTAGTAGTTCTGTTGATGTCAATCCCAGCTTTCAGCAGCAGTCTAAATATGAATGATAGCACAGACACATAAGCCATCCAGTCCACAAGATACAAACAAAATAATTTATGTCTTTAATAAACTACGTAAGGGATAATGCCCAGCTGGTCACTATCACAAAATAAACCCTGAAAAGATAATCAGCATCTTGTTTCACCCTGAATGGGTTTATTTATTTTTTTTGTTTGTTTTTTTTTTTTTTTTTTGCTCTAATGACCGTTAGCTTATTACATGGTTTCTTATTAAATAAATAAATGGATATTAAATATTTATCTTGGCTGAAATCATGTTGTTTGAGAAGAAAGGAAACCCAGAGTGATACGAGAGGCATGAAACTAGCACAGCTGTGAAGAAAATGGTTTCTCTGGAACTTGCAGTTTGTAGTTATGCAGTTTCATGGTCATTAAACAAAAATATTTGACCACAGAATGCTGTTATTGACCAATCAGAATCAAGCATGGGTGACTTTTATTGAAAATCTACCTAATACAGGGAAGATCTTGTCTTCTTTCAAGATTTCAAGATTTGTGAAATTGATTGGCACTTTACACAACTTCATCTTTAAATTCACTAATACATAATTAACAGAACATTAGGCAAGCACAGCAGTATTTGCAAAACAAAGTTAAGATGAGAATTTTTGCTGTTATGCCTCCAGCAAAAGAACTACAAACCAAAATCAACACTTAAAACTGCACAGTGAGTGGGGAACCCTGAAACAACATGACAAAGTTCCATCAGCAAGGGGTCAAATGTCATGGCAATTTAAACTCCCTGAGCAACAAAAACAGCCCCTAGATCATCAATAATTTCTTATAAAGAGAGTGTCACTTCTGGGTTCAGTATCTAAAGCAGCAGTGCAGGTTCCATTTTACAAACATTATTTATAAAAAAATTAAAAAAAGAACAACTGTTATTGATTTATTAAACTAACTGAAAAGATTAAAGGCCTTCTTTTCTCTTAAAGGGCTAGTTCACCCAAAAATTAAAATTCTGCTAATTTACTAAACCCCCTCATGTCACTCCAAGCCCATATGACTTTCTTCTGTGAAACACAAATTTCAGATTCTTTCCATTTGAGAGCTTCAGCAGAGAAAAAGATTATCAATACATAACACCTTACATTTTGGTCTGTTCCTCACACAAACCTATTGTATGGCTTCAGAAGATTTGGAATATAGGGTACAAGTCATATGGACTACTTTTATGGTGCTTTTTTGTCATTTTGGAGCCTGACAGCCCCAATCCCATTTCACATTCTTTATATGGAAAAAAAAAAGCATCCAGCACATTATTCCAAATTTCTCCTTTTGTGTACCACTGAGGAAAGAAAGTAAAACAAGTTTGTACAACATGAGGGTGAGTAAATGATGATAGAATTTTTATTTTTGGGTAAACTATTCCAGTCACCATGACAATAATTACACCTCAACAAAATGCTGATAATCGAGTTAATTGATTCCTTGTTTAAACATCACAAAGTATCTACTTCCTGCTAAAATCTGTTTGTTAATTATAGTCATTATGTTTATAAGGAGACTAAGCAATTGAATGATTTATACTCCTAAGCTCAATGCGGCCTCCTGTTACCTATGTCCATCTTTTCCTTGTTTACAAGATGCATTCCAGGAAGGCTTTGGAGAGGAGAGAGCTGCAGCGTGAACTTTCATATATGGTTACTGCTAGAAGAGCATGTCAGAGCAGCTGACTGGCTGGTGTAACCCTATTTGGCCTCATTCCGATGCATGTTAACATCACAGTGCTCTCACAGGCCTCTAACTACACACACACAGAGAGGAGGGCAGCTCGGGTCAACACATGCCCACACCTCCAAATGCACGCACAATTTATCTACTACTCATCTATCTACTCTCCACTCTATCTGTCCACACGCTCATTCCACACCCCCGTCTCTTCACCTCACTTGTTCGACAAACATGTCAACAAAGCTGCCTGCCAAAGCCTGCCTGACCACCTGCTTGACACCACACTACGTCGCAAAAAAGACAGACACCCTCCCCCTGGTATTCATGCGTACAAACACACACATATTCTCTCACTCTCTTTTTGCACCTCTGCAAGCAAGTACCTAAAAAAACACAGCACCTCTCCTCTTGATCTACAACATCAGTTTGAAGAAATAAGCAGATAGGTCTAGAACACTCCTGTAACTTTTCTGGTAGAGCATGGCACTAGCAATGCCAAGGTTCGATTCCATGTAATACATAAAAGGATAAAATGTATACCTACAGTTTTTATAAGGTATCTTTAACTACTATGTACTTAAGCATTTGATACAATATACTTATTATGTACATATCATATGTGTTGTTGCATTGTACTTACATTTAAAGTACCTGCATTTAATTACATCTGTAGATTACACTGTTAACCTTACCCCCTAAACCTAACCTTACCCCAACCCTAACCCCTAACCCTTACCTCACCCATACTCCTAAACCTACCTGTATCTCAATCTCAGTAGCAGCCAATCTGAATCTTGTGAGAATTTTGCAGAACAACATGTAGTTACACAATAACACATTGTATTGTGTGTATTTTAACGTAAGTACATAGTAGTTAAAGACACGTAATATAAAGTGGGACCATACCTTGAATGCAGTATACTGTAAACTGTTTTGGATTAAAAAAAAACCTTCCAGTTTGCCAGATGCATAAATGCATTACAATTAAAACTAGTAGAGCATGGCACTAGCAATAACAAGGTTGTGGGTTTGAGTCCCAGTAAGGGAACATGTAAATGTATCAAATATATACCTTGAATGCACTGCAATTAGCATTAGATAAAAACTTGCAGAGATGCATTACAGTTATAACTGTTAGACCATGGCACTAGCAATACCAAGGTCAAGGGTTTGATTCCCAGGGAACACATAAATGGATAAAATATATACCTTGAATGCACTGTAATTCACACTGGATAAAAACATCTGCCAGATGCATAAATGTATTACAGTTACAACTGGTAGACAATGGTGCTAGCAATACCAAGGTCATGGGTTCGATTCCCAGGGAAAACATATAAACTGATAAAATATATACCATGAATGTACTGTAAGTTGCTTTGGATAAAAAATTATGCCAAATGAATAAATGCATTACAGTTACAATTGACAGAGCATGGCACTAGCTACACCAAGGTTATGGGTTCGATTCCCAGGGAGGGAACACATAAACTGATTAAATATATTCCTAGAATGCACTGTAAATCACATTGGATAGAAAAGCCTCCCAAATGTATGAATGCATTACAGTTACAACTGGTAGACCATGGCGATAACAAAACAAGGGTCAAGGGTTTGATTTCCAGACTAATAAAAAATATAATGTACTGTATATTGAATGCACTGTAATTTGCATTGGATAAAAACGTCTGCCATATGCAAAAAAGCATTAAATTTAAAACTGGTAGACCATGGCACTGAAAAAAGTTATGGGTTATATTCCCAGAAAACACTTCAACTGATAAAATATATACTTTGAAAGCACTTGACTTTAAGACGCTTTGGATAAAAGTGTCTGCTAAAAATACATAAAAGTAGATGTAAACTGAGAGGGAGATAAGATATAGGAAAACATAATAGAATTAACATTTTATTAGCCAGTGAAAAGCAAACCTGATGATGTCCTTATGGCCATTGCGAGCAGCAAGGTGTAGGGGGGTATTATCTCGCCCATTCCCCTCTAAGAGAGCTACCACCATGTTACTGCTCAACAACAGCTGGGTCACCTGAGGGAAAGTAAAATGGAAGTGTGTTTACCTGTCAGGCAGACACTACTCCAGTGTTATCTACTTTTGTTCACACCAACGTTTTACAACAGGGGTCCGCAGTGGTACTGCAGGGGGTTCGGCAATAATTATTTGATCTCAAATATTTTTTGTGAGATTTTTTTTTAAATATACGTTAAAGAAATACAATAACATGTTAACTTAAACTAAAGATGTCACATTAAAATGCTTTCACTAAAATTTATATATAATGTACAAGTGTATAACTATGTACATTTATTATCAATATGGTACTATACAAATGTTATTACAGGCTTGGCTTAAAATGTAACACTCAGTTTTATTCAATAAGTAACAGAGGTCCTTGGACTGAAAAAGGTTGTAGACTCATGTTCTAAACAAGTTGCCAGTGCCAATTTACAATGCAGGAAACTAACCAGAAAGAGTTGTCAACCCAGGCATATGACTACGTACTATCTGGCATTGAGAATGTGTCAAATGGAATTCAGTTTCCAACCGGGGCAGAATCCTCCTGCAGCCCAGCAACTGACTCGCTGGTGCGCTGCTAAATTAGACTCATTCCATCAGCCTGCCTCTCTGCAGCATTTGCATTCTATAATTCCAAATGACTTGGGCAAAAGATTAAATAGAAACAGTTCACCCTTGCAAATCTAGTTTAAGGTGAATTAAAGATCTCTCAACAGGACTTCTTCAGAAAACTGTCAGAAAAGCCATTTTCCCAAGCCTTTTATCCTGATTTCCCCAGTTTGTGCAGGGTGCCACTGTAAGCAGTTTGTATGTGCCTAGTGATATTCTTTGCCACTGAATGCATATGTAATACTGTCTTCACAAAAATAATCAAGACCTCATTCAAGCTCTGTTATGTCATAAACTCCTGCTTATAATTATCTTCGAGAATGCAGTGTGGAAATATCTTCAGTGCTATGAGCATGTTTTTAGAGTTGGATAACTCAGATAGATGTTGAAAAGGGCACAGTTATTTAAAATTAGATTAAACGCTCACTCTATTGATGCAGAAAATACCAAAATATTAGCTGAATGATTCCCCTGCACATTCACGGCACCATTTCATCTCGTGTTAATGAACTGAAAAATTTGCTGAACAATGCAGCTTTACCCTTTGGTAAAATCTAAATATTTGTACCTCAAATTGTTAAATGAAATAAAATCAAGCCTTACGGACTAGGGTTATTGACAACGGTTTGAGTACTTTCCTAAACACCCAAACTAATGGACAGTTGAGTTAATTTTAATCATCCATAACTTTCTGAAACTATTTTATTAACAAGTCAGTCTATTCAACTTTTACCTAGTCAAACACATTCAGGTGTGTCAAGATCATTTGTGACCCACAGGCTTATATACATTTTATTGTAATGAAAATGTATTTTATGCCTTGGTTTTAGAAAGGGCTAATGTATGTCAACTCCCTCTAACAGTTATCAAGAAGATGCGATAATAAGCCTATAACTCTTAAACAAATGTTAATTCTGTTTACTACTGTTTGTCACCATTGTGTGGGTAGGTTGCAAGGTTTTTATTAGCTGTATAACTTTCTATTTTTTTGTCATGTCACTTTACATTGGCACCTCTAGTCACCATTAAAGGTATAGTTCACCCAAAATGAAAATTCTGTCATCATTTACTTGTGCCATCCCAGATGTGTATGACTTTCTTTCTTCTGCTGAACACAAACAAAGATTTTTAGAAGACTATCTCTGCTCTGTAGGTCCATACAATGCAAGTGAATGGCGGCCAGAACTTTAAAGGTTAGCAAAGCACATAAAGGCAGCATAAAAGTAATCCATACAACTCCAGTGGTTAAATCCATATCTTCAGAAGCTATATGATTGGTGTAGATGAGAAACAGATCAATATTTAAGACTTTAATGTTTGTGTTCAGCAGAAGAAAGAAAGTCGTACGCTTCTGGGATGGCATGAGTGTGAGTAAATGATGAGAGAATTTTCATTTTTGGGTGAACTATCCCTTTAACATGATATTTTGTGAAATTTTAATTGAAGAGCACAAATCAAAGATATATTTATCCCCCTGAAGTGTAGGGGCAGGCCAGGTTACAACAGATGTAGTGACATCACAAAATCTCCTCTTCACTTACCTTGAGTCTGCCAAACTCACAGGCTAGGTCCAGAGGGGTCTTCTTTACTTTGTTGACAGCGCAAGGGTTGGACTGGTGTTGCAGTAGCATTTCAGACTGAGTAGACACACACAAACACAGACATATAGTGAAAGGGCAGAGGAGCCGTGTCTGGATACATAAGGCTTCTGGAATTACACAATGACACAATAGAAGGACAATGTCACAAGCCATATTGATTTTAGTCTACTCGCATATGAAAAGCTGAAATGACATCCAGGAAGGTCAAGGAATTCGAGGGAAAGGGCATAGAAATGCTTTGAATTCTTTGTTAAAATATATTATGTTATCTAGCACAAAGCATATCCTGTGACATGATTTGTGAGAAAGATATGACTTCTGGAAAGGGAATACTCTGCATTTTGAGCCAAACCATTGGCCACTCTAACCTGGTTCTGAGAGGTGTCAAATACACAGCAAGACTAACTGAAAAAACACATTGTTTTAAAACAAAGCCCTGGACCTGCAGAGTAATGCTATCTATGTTGGGGACCACTGTTTTGCCTTGAGCATGCAACGACAAGTCTTGCATTTTCCAGGGCTTCCATTTTCTTTACAAAACATTAAATGCCACATATCCTCTTCATCTAGCAGCTCTGTAAACAGCCTCAAAAGCAAATATTTTGGTTTGATCCACAGCATATTCCTGAGTCACTATCAAAGAAATCCTACATTCAGCCTTTTTGCCCATTTATTTTGAATAACGAGTGCGAAGACAGAGATGAAAGCATTTAGTGAAAACCTTTTGACAATATGGAAGATGAACATTAATATTTATGCATGTATGCATTTAGCAGACACCTTTATCCAAAGTGACTTACAGTGCATTCAGTGTACATCTTTTATCAAAATGTCTGTGCCCGTGGGGGCCTGGGTAGCTCAGCGAGTAAAGATGCTGACTACCACCCCTGGAGTCACGAGTTCAAATCCAGAGCGTGCTGAGTGACTCCAGCCAGGTCTCCTAAGCAACCAAATTGGCCGGTTGCTAGGGATGGTAGAGTCACATGGGGCAACCTCCTCTTGGTCGCTATAATGTGGTTCTCACTCTCAGTGGGGCGCGTTGTGAGTTGTGTGTGGATGCCGTGGAGAATAGCATGAAGCCTCCACACACGCTATGTCTCCACAGTAATGTGCTCAACAAGCCACATGATAAGATGCACAGAAGCTACAGCGATAAAACCTCAACACCTACTTTTACATCATCGCACCCTTGGCCCCGCCCACTGGCACTCCATTCATACTCAGAGAGAGAGAGCAGGACAAACAGGCCTAGTATGGCCTAACTATTCCTGAATATCAAAGGGGACCCATCTGGACTATTTTGAATTGATAGGGATGGATATTAGCATGGACTACACAGATGTCTTTGACTCCTATCATGTATCTCGTGCCACTTTTAAAAGTTACAACTCTGAAAAGGAGATCTCATTCTGTTTCATTACCTGCTCTGCATGTTTTGAGCACTTCTTGCACCCATCTTTGATCACTGCGGAGATTGCAGTTTTTATAAAGTCAGATCAGATAACTTGCGCCAAAAGTGGAAGGGGCTCTGTGACACATAAAACAAAGAAGCGATGCAGCGCTAAAAGTGGCAGAGAGAAAGACTTGCATTATTGGCATTACTTTCGTGGCTGGAACAGTACATTAAACACAGTGACATCACCCTCAACAAACTAATTTTAAAATGATGCCATATAACAGACAGCTTCAGTATAAATGACAGCTTCGTTCAACTAGGGTGCTTTAGTTCGTCCAAGAGAAAAAAGTTCAGCTTGTTTCATAGTATAAATTAGGCTTTAAGAGATGGTTCTTTTAAATCTACAGCATGGTCAGTGTAATGCAGCTGCCGAATGAATAACTCGGAACCGGAAACATTAAATTCCCTACAGTTTCTATCCCTGGACAGAAGGTTACCAAACCACCTGCTCTAAAAGTGTTTTTCATGAGCCACCCAAACTGAACCAGGTTTTGCTGAGTTGGTGATGGTTATACAATGTGTTTTGACACACTGTTCACTCACTCAAAGCTGCCCAGGCTATATCAGTTCATCAGTACATCAACGCCATCAGTACATATCATACCAGTCAACCACACCCACTTTAGTAAAATGGACTTTCATGCAAGTGGCAGTCTAAACCCAACGTGACTCTTGACATTGTCCTCCTTATGTAATTACAAACAGGTACAAAACTGGAGGAAAAGTGAGCTACATACCACTTCATAGTGTCCGTATTGTGCGGCCAGGTGGAGAGGGATCTGTCCATCTTGTGAAGCCCCATTCACAGAAGCTCCAGCTCTCAGCAGCATTAGTACAGAGTCAGCCTTCCCCTGCCAGGCAGCATAGTGCAACGGACGCATACCTAGAACAGTGGGTAAAAGCAGAAAATCATTATTTTTACAGCTTCAAGTCCCACTACATAGAAAAAGACTGTGCCTTCCTTGGTAGGGGCCTCTATTTTTCTATTAAAAGTTTTTCTATGCTCAGTCCATGTCCACAGTAATCCATGTATGTTTCTAGACTCCTTGGAGTCTTTTGTATTTTAGGGTTATGAAATTATGAATATGGGTTAGGAATTGTATGAAAAGTTTATAAGCTTTTTGTCTGTAGTATAGTTGAAAAAGAGGCTCTGTGAATGCAAGTGTTGTGAAAACCACTGGCAAAATAAAGTTGACTATTGGGTAGTTTTTTTTTACTAAAACTATTTTAAACAGTATTTTGATCATTCTTTGATCATTACATTTGTCACATCATAGGACCATTAAAAATGAACTAATGAAAGCAAATACAGTAGCTGATTAAAGCAACGGTCACTTTAGGGTTTGCCTTTGAGTATGCAAAATTATTGCGGACACCACATCGGACAGGAAATTATATCATGCTGAATAAATGCTGTATTAAATATAAATGGTGTGCAATTAAAGCCATATCCAGAGATAAATTATATATCAAACATACAGTATATTAAAAGTGGAAGAGCTTTATTATAAGATTATTATTCATCAAATCTGCCATGCTGTCATATTAAATATGTTAAAATACAGTGTCTACTTACTGTCTTGCAACAATAAAAACATGCAGCTTTGAAATATGTATTCTTTGTAATGAGCCAAAAGGTCAGCGAGTGACCTTTCGATCTTCTATTGGTCACATGTCTTCTTATCATACAAATTTGCAGGAGACAGTTCAACAAACTGGAAGTTTCATCTGCATCGGAATACGAAATTTCTTTGCATGAGCTTGCGTTTTGGTCTCCTGCATTTGGACGTGTTTGAATGGGAGTGAATGGAGTGCAAATTGTAATGTGAACACAGCTTAAAAATAATGACCAGTTACAGTACCCAATATATACAGTACACTTTCCCATATATATCAACTTGAAATCTTGAATGTCGACAAACACGATATACAAGTCAACTACCCTTGTATTGACTGTCTTATTCAATCTGTTTTGATGCAACATTAAACTGATACAAAGCAATGCAAAGTAAGGACATGCGCACTAAACTGACTGACTGATCTGTAGCAGTATAAGGCAAAAATGGCACAGCGTTTCACCATTACTGTCTTTTATGTCCACGGTAGCCTGTGCCTCCAACAGCAGAGACAGCAGGTCAGTAGTGCCAGTGAGAGCTGCATGGTGAAGTGCTGAAAACCTGTGAAAGAGAGGGAGAAAAATGTAAAAGTCCTGAAAAGCATGAAAAAATGCCCTGAAAAATTTCTCTAAACTTGTCTGTTTATTGGTTAAATAAGGTTCAAAGTGACATGTAATTTCTGTGCATCTAGCGGCACCGTACATAATTGCAAAAACAATGACTGCTTTCAAAAATGTTTCCCGAACACGCTCCCTGTCTGTCATTGGTCGTCCAAAGAGAAAGCCAAACTCAAATCACTGGTTGAGCAAAGTTGCTGTGTCGGGCTGGAGGAGACACTCAAAAAACAGAGCAATGTTTTGATAGAGCCAGTGTTTACACTTTAGTGTAAACAAATATTGTGAAGTTTTATGCTCTGATTAGCCAAAATATGAGAAGAAACATTCATTCACTTCAGATTTACAAATAAATCATTTTGAAGAACAATAACCCATCTGGTGTTGAAGAATGTAATACTGGCAAGTCTGGCACTGTTTCTATCAGTCTTGACAGCTAGTGTGCACTGCCCCAATTAGCAATTTTTGAAGGAAATAGATGACTGAAGTCCATTTTTTTTGTTTTTTTGTTTGTTCTTTACATCCCTTAAAATGATTGAGCACCAGCATTATAGATTAATAAATCCAGAATATCTTATCCATATGCATATGACTCATGGATTGAATAAATGCTGTATTAAATATAAATGGTGTGCCATTAAATCCATATCCAGAGATAAATTATATATCAAACATACAGTATATTAAAAGTGGAAGAGCTTAATTATAAGATTATTATTCTTCAAATCTGCCAAGCCAAGTGCACTTGGGATTTACAAATCGCTTTGTGTCAATGGAATAATAGATGTGCATGTAGCTCACTACCATTTTAACATCCTCACACTGAGTTCTAAGAATAAAATGTGTCAGTACAGCTAATAAGTGTATAATTAGCTCTCTAGATTAAGCAGACTTTGCCTTGTAGACTTGAGATTGTTTCTGGGGTTAAGGAACTGAATTTGGAGGAATAGCACTAATCCGAACAAAGCCTTCCTGACTGAGACAAATAAATATATCATTTGCATTAAAAAATGTATCACAGGAACAGAAAACCAAGATTTCTTTGGAATTACTTGTGCCCGAGTGAAAAAGATCTTTTTCACACTAGCTTTGATGTTGCATCTTCTGTAAAAGAATGTAAGTGCATACAGGTTCTATGATGAAGTTGCTCAGTTTTTATTGAAAAGATGTATTAAGGATCAGTTTAGAGACACTCCTTTCTAACCCATATGTGTAACTCAATGTCACAATAATATCAGAACGCAACAGAATGGAACAGAACAAGGTTCTTGAGAAGTGGTTTTAAAAGTGCAAACTGTCTAACAGGTAATGCACAGAATACTCTCAGCGCAGTAATGAAAGAAAAACTATATGCAACTATACATTGTTCTTATGTGGCAAAGGGTAGGGTTTCCTAAAGCCCTTTCATACATCTTCCTGTCTTCTCTCACTTTGCACTGACAGAGAGTTCCTACATGCCCTTTCATCCAGAGATGAATCACAGGTATGAGTACAACTACTCATAACTTCAGTCAAGACTTACTGTAGATAAAATCATGAGTGCACACTTATTTTTTTGAAACTAATAGATAAAAAAGGAAAAAGCACTATGCAGCCTTTGTTCTGCAGCCACAGAAGTTGAGAGCGAGTAACACTGAGACGATTAATATTACACATATCTAAAGCATGCTGTGTTTGGCTTATGGTGCGGCATTCACTATCTGATCCAGATTTCTGAGCTTTTGACTGAGAGCATTCTTAAACCCATTCACAAGGGACACTTCTTACACATCAGTATGTTGTCCGTCGATAATTACTGTACATGTTAAAAATATCCTGTCGGGTAAATTATTATGTACTATTATTATGTATAGTGTGAATAACAGAACATGACTAGAAAAAACACACAAAAAGACTGATTTAACAAATAAAAGAAACAGAAAGAAAGAAAGAAAGAAAGAAAGAAAGAGAAAGAAAGCAGGGTGCTGGAGTGAACAGCGCCAGTAGCACTGATGAATAATGAAATGTTTTCCCTCCACCTCAGCTGCGGGTCCCTCAGGAGTCTGTTTCTCAGTTCTTCTCCTGCTGCTCATGAAAGCACAAATTAGCACTCATGCTTCAACTTCATCAGGATACACTTTCAACTTTCTGCTACTTTCATCTCTCTAGGCTAATGGGACACCCAGATACAACATCCGCCATGTTTTTATGTATACACTGCGTGCCCAGTTATTAGGCAAATTGTATTCCTCAGGATTAATTTTATTGTTGAACAAACACAATGCTCTCAGTCAATCCAAAATGTTATTGAACCTAAAACCTGAATGTTTAACAAAGAAAAGGTGAGTTTTGTCTTTCTCAAGGGAATGTATAAGTGTGCACAATTATTAGGCAACTATTAGTGTGCACAATTATTAGGCAACTAAATTACAAAAATAATTTCTCCTAACTCAATTTCTCTTATTCTCAATTTTTAGAGTAGGTGCAACAAATAAGTAACACAAAATGACAATTAAATAACATTTTTGGCCTTTAAAAAATATTCAGTGACCACTATAGCCACCCTTCATTTCAATAACTGCCATGAGCCTTCCATCCATGGAGTCTGTCAGTTTCTTGATCTGTTCACGATCAACTTTCGCTGAAGCAGCAACCACAGCCTCCCAAATGCTGTTCAAAGAGGTGTATTGTCTTCCCTCACAGTAAATCTCACATTTGAGAAGGGCCCACAAGTTCTCAGTTGGATTTAAATCAGGTGAGGAAAAGGGCCATGTCATTATTTGGGCATCTTTGAGGCCCTTGCTGGTTAGCCAAGCAGTGGAGTACTTGGATGCATGTGATGGAGCATTGACCTGC
Organism: Myxocyprinus asiaticus; assembly: GCF_019703515.2. Lineage (NCBI taxonomy): Eukaryota > Metazoa > Chordata > Actinopteri > Cypriniformes > Catostomidae > Myxocyprinus > Myxocyprinus asiaticus. The sequence goes on along the minus strand of NC_059375.1, from coordinate 21,917,831 downwards.
ATAAAGATCACGGCCTTTTTGAACCACTGCTTGAAGAAAGTACTTTCCAGAAACTGGCAGTAGGTTTGATAGTTGAGTTTCAGTCCATCTTCAACTCGAAAAGGTCCAACTACCTCATTCTTAATGATAGCAACCCATACCAGTACCCCTCCGCCACCTTGCTGGCACCTGACTTGAAGTGGTGCCCTGTGTCCATTAGTGATCCAGCCACGGGCCCATCCATCTGGTCCATCAAGAGTCACTCTCATTTCATCTGTCCATAAAACCTTTGAAAAATCTGTCTTCATGCATTTCTTTGCCCAATCTTGACACTTCAACTTGTGAATCTTATTCAGTGGTGGTCGTGTTTCAGCCTTCTTGACCTTGGCCATGTCTCTGAGCACTTCGCACCTTGTACTTCTGGACACTCCAGGTAGGTTGCCGTTCTGGAATATGGTAGCATTGGAGGATAATGGGTTCCTGGTATCTTCACGTTTAATTCTTCTCAAGTCTTTTGCAGTTAATTTGCGCCTTTTCTTCTCCATGCGTTTTTTGCGCACCCCAGTTGACTATTCGCAACAAAACGTTTGATTGTCCGGTGGTCACGCCTCAATAGTTTAGCTATTTCAAGAGTGTTGCATCTGTCTGAAAGGCATTTTACAATATTTGACTTTTCAGTGTCAGTTAAATCTCTTTTTTTGGCCCATTTTACCTGAGGTAATGAAGCTGCCTAATAATTATGCACAACTTGATGTAAGGTGTTAGTCACTTTTGCCACACCCTCCCTCATTACACAAATACATACCACCTGAAAATGATTAAATCCAATAAGCATTCAAGTTTATATGGTTTGGAGTTGGAAAATGTGCATGAAAATAATGATAAGATCAGAATACTCACTTGCCAAATAATTGGGCACGCAGTGTATGCCTACACAATGTCACATCATTTTTGAGCTACTTACAAAAAGGCATCTAGCTGCACAGATACCAGATGACCATTTTACTCTGACTGAACTGGCATATAACTTTAGTCAACAAAATAACATTTTAGTTGACAATAATGTGCAAAATGACAAAAATGCGTGTCACACTGTAACAACCCAAAACTTTCACGAAATTGAAAATTGTATAAACATTTTATTTAATTATTCTAATAGACATTCTATTAAATTAAAAATGTAAGGGACAACAGGGCTAAAGACCATCTGGGGTAAAAGAAACTATTGATTTTTTTTTTTTTCTCTGAAAACACTAAACACCAACCAAAACTTACTACAGTACTTTCCTAAACACCTGTTTCTAACTATTCACTACAAAATATTCCTGATCCATGAGATCATTGCATGCCATGTCTAAAGTTAGATTTTGAGGTAATTTGATCTAATATTTAATAATTTTCAAAATGTTGCTAATTTATTTAGTTAGTAAAAATCCCTGAAATTATCACATTTATTTTTAGACAAAATACTTATTTATTATTTTCAGTTTTGTTCAAGTGATTAAATCAAACTTTTTTTTATACCTGTCCAATAAGTGAAAGGATTGTATTTGGGGTAAAAAGCCCCCCTGTTGCAGGGGCTAAAGACCCCCATAAAACACATTGTTTTTCTCAAGGAGGACGACTACATTTGATATTAAAAATTTGCCTAAGTTGACCAATTTTGCCCTATAAATATTGTCTCTATATTTACACTATATCACTATAAACAAACACAAGCCATGGCATGGAGGAGTACTAGTCTTCAATATGTAGCTGCATGGCATATAGTGTAAAGTAAAATAGGCATTTACTGCATTCACTGGGACATCCAATATAATCCATGTAATGGAAGTCCTGGAAATTCTACACAATTCACTTTTAGTTTTGGTTCATGTATGAAATCTCCTGTTAAATTATTAATTAGAATGGTCATTATTACTTTCCCTCTTAATAAAGAATATAGTTTGTTGTTTAGTGGACAGATTTGTTTTATCAAGTACAAAATCATGACTGATGCAACCAGGGTATGAAATTCACTTTTTTGCCCACCAGCCACAGTGGCTGTTGAATGCCCAATTTTACCAGCTACTTACATTTTTTTAGACATATACTATGTGTGTGTGTGTGTGTTTGCGTGTGTGTGTGTATATCTTATATATATATATATATATATATATCAAAAGTTTGGAATAATGTACAGATTTTGCTCTTATGGAAAGAAATTGGTACTTTTATTCACCAAAGTGGCATTCAACTGATCACAATGTATAGTCAGGACATTAATAACATGAAAAATTACTATTACAATTTGAAAAAAAAAAATCAGAACTTCTTAAACTACTTCAAAGTGTTCTCATCAAAAAATCCTCGATGTGCAGCAATGACAGCTTTGCAGATCCTTGGCATTCTAGCTGTCAGTTTGTCCAGATACTCAGGTGACATTTCACCCCACACTTCCTGTAGCACTTGTCTTGTCGGGTACTTCTCACACACCTTACAGTCTAGCTGATCCCACAAAAGCTCAATGGGGTTAAGATCCATAACACTCTTTTCTAATTATCTGTTGTCCAATGTCTGTGTTTCTTTGCCCACTCTAAACTTTTCTTTTTGTTTTTCTGTTTCAAAAGTGGCTTTTTCTTTGCAATTCATCCCATAAGACCTGCACCTCTGAGTCTCCTCTTTACTGTTGTACATGAAACCTGTGTTGAGCGGGTAGAATTCAATGAAACTGTCAGCTGAGGACATGTGAGGCGTCTATTTCTCAAACTAGAGACTCTGATGTACTTATCCTCTTGTTTAGTTGTACATCTGGCCTTCCACATCTCTTTCTGTCCTTGTTAGAGCCAGTTGTCCTTTCTCTTTGAAGACTGTAGTGTACACCTTTGTATGAAATCTTCTGTTTTTTGGCAATTTCAAGCATTGTATAGCCTTCATTCCTCAAAACAATGACAGACTGACGAGTTTCTAGAGAAAGCTGTTTCTTTTTTTGCCATTTTTGACCTAATATTGACCTTAAGACATGCCAGGCTATTGCATACTGTGGCAACTCAAAAACAAACACAAAGACAATGTTAAGCTTCATTTAATGAACCAAATAGCTTTCAGCAGTGTTTGATATAACGACAAGTGATTTTCTAGTACCAAATTAGAAATTTAGCATGATTACTCAAGGATAAGATGTTGGAGTGATGGCTGCTGGAAATGGGGCCTGTCTAGATTAGATCAAAAATTACTTTTTTCAAATAGTGATGGTGCTGTTTTTTTCATCAGTAATGTCCTGACTATACTTTGTGATCAGCTGAATGCCACTTTGGTGAATTAAAGCACCAATTTCCTTCCATAACAGCAAAATCTGTACATTATTCAAACTTTTGGCTGCCAGTGTGTATATATATATATATATATATATATATATATATATATATATATATATATATATATATAATTTTTAATGTTATTTTATTTTATAAAATATAATTGGGCCTACAATTTTATTATTATTACCATAATGATAATTTTGTGACATAAAAATGGAAGCTAAAAAGTAGACAAGCACAGAATAAATAAACTTCTTGTTCAAGCACCATTTCTGAGGCTGTACTGAATTATGAATACTACAGATGACAATTCACCTAATGTCGTTGCATGTCATTTGCTATGTATGGTAACGTATACAGCCACAAAGATTTGGAATAAAGCAATATCAAAATAAAGTAAACCTGCAGAGTTTCGTTCCATGGAAAGTGAGCCAAACTCAGAGCACCTCCTGAGATGGTCTGAGGTCATTTGCAGCATTCTCATAGATGACACTATTCTTGCAAACTGTTAGCAGATGACTGAAACAGAGAAGAACGAGTGGGAACTTTTTGCATGCATGTGTTCCATCAGATGCGCTTGTGCTGTGCTCATGGGCGGCAGAGCACCACTAAACACACGGCGAATCAGACACACTTCAACGGCTTTTCTTTCGTCTGTTCTTCAAAATATAATCAAGTGTGTTTATTAAAATGCACTTCTTTGTGTCTAATGGCATTTCTGAAATATGTCACTCTGAGACGTCTTACCCGCCACAGTGCCAGGTAGATAAGCAGAAGTACCCACCACTGTGTATGTGGCGAGTTGGTGGGTGTTAATTTCAAACCCTGGCTGTAACAAGTTAAATGTCTTATTTTCAATTCTTTAGATTTGTGAATTGTGAGAAAATGATAAAAGTGAGTGGAGTCTTCCAGTAAGGAAATGGGACAGGAATGGTCACCACAAATTTCTAAAGAATTCTAATGAAAGTGTTGTTCAACCAAACAAAAAGATATCCAGTTCACCATGTTTTTGTGACAATTCCGTTTCAACAAGATTGTTAATGGATTTGAATTGAATAAAGGTACTTCATGGTATCAGAAAGCATAGCCTTCTAGTGAAGATGATGGATGCCAACATGACTGAAAAGCACATTTTCATAGTGTATTTAAACAGGTGAAAAACACATGATCACATGATCAATCAAAGTTGCGTATAATCATGTACAAGGGTGTTTTAAACCGAGCAGTCAATGTTTGGTATAGTTACAGTATTTCTGAAGTGCTCTGTTTGATTCCAATCTGCTCCTTAGCAGTTATAAACAGGGCAACTTCACAACTGAGAATTTGAATTTGAAGTTTACAGAGATTACTATGTGGATATCCAACTGTCATGGGGGTAGGCTTGGAAAACTGCACAAAACATCAGCTAATCACCAAAAAACAGAACTGTGAACAATTAGGGAAAACTTCTCCATAACATGTGAGAACTAAAATTAGAGAACTTACCCATCTTGGTCTTGGTAGTTCACATTCAGCCTCTTTGCGGAGCCCAGTAACTCTGGAAAAACAGATAGAAATAAAAGTCAAGACATGATGTAATATTTTCAACATATCAGTCAGCTGCTGATCCCTCCATTAGAGAGGTATGAGGCATGATGCTCTTATGGCAAGAGAGCGCTTTTTCAAACTTTCAGCAGGCAGTTTGTGCTCACAAACACAGAAAAGACTGATGGCTGTGTGATATTTTGTACCAGACTTAAAAAGCATTTTTATGTCTACATTGTCATTTGAATTACTAACCATATTTATACTACCGGTCAAAAGTTTTGAAACACTTACTCATTCTTTATTATAATTTTTTTCACATTTTAGAATAATAGTAAAGTCATCAAAACCATGGAATAACATAAATGGAGCTATGGGAATATAATGGAATTATGTTGTGACTAAACAAAATCCAAAATAAATCAAAACTGTGTTATATTTTAGCATCTTCAAAGTAGTCACCCTTTGCCTAGAATTTGCAGACATGTACTCTTGACATTTTCTCAACCAACTTCTTGAAATATCACCCTGGGATGCTTTTTAAACAGTATTGAAGGAGTTCCCATCTATGTTGGGCACTTACTGGTTGCTTTTCTTTATTATTTGGTCCAAGTCATCAATTTAAAAACTTTTTTTTTTTAATTACATTTTAGTTTTATAATAAAATAAATTAATATGATGGCACAATAATAATTTTGTCTACAAAACTAAATTTCAAACATTTAAGCATATGCCTTCAGATCAAAAGATTTTTAAGATCATGAGAAACATTTGAATCAAGTGTTTCAAAACTTTTGACCGGTAGTGTATATGTAAATACACAATGTTTGACTGTAACAAGGATTACTTTTTCAGCATGTGAACTGATCAAAAAGTCAGTTACTTATTGCTCTGTTTAAATTTGTCTTAAAGGAATAGTTTACCCAAAAATATAGTTTTTTAGTATAGTCATTATTTACTCACTTGCATGCCATTCAAACATGTATGCTGTTTTTTGTTTTGTTTTGTTTTTTCAAAAAAAGAAGAATTTTTTAATCTTCACGCAGGTCTTTTCAACACAACACAAATTTATGGTAGCATGGCCATCAAACTCCAAAAAAATAACATAAAAGAACCTTTTTGTTCTTAAAGTTTGATATGGTCACTATGAACTCTTTTATGGAAAAGAGCTTCATAAATATTCTGCAATAATGGAAAAACTAAGAGCATGCCAGTTTGAAACATCCTGTGGTTTAATAGTGATAGAATTTTCATTTTGGAGTGAACTGTTCCTTTAACTGAAGCTCCTTCAAAGAGATCAGCCAGTGCCTACAGATGGTTTCATTATTAAATCCTTCAAAATATCACTGCCTTAGCAGCCAAGCAAACTCCTAACAATCCAAATTAGGAATGTCTTCTTTGGATAAATTTCTCTATGTATATGGCTTGTGTCCTGAGTTTTATGTAGTCATCTTGGGACAGACATGTGTACAGTATTCATACCCAGACAGTGACCACCAAACATTTCAAGAAGGTAATATCAGAATTTGCAAGTCAGCAAAAGAATAGTGTTAAAAGTTTAGGTAAAATGATAATAAAGTTGTCAACCCAAATATATATAAGAAAAAGAGAGATATAGTTATATGCAAAATAAATGGATAAAAAGATGTAAGATAGATTAACACAAATCAATATGCACCTAAATGCAGGAAAGAAGATTTGCAGGAGTGTGCATAAGTATCAGTATCAAAATATTACAATGTTGCCATTACTGTTGGTTAGATTTTGTATGGTTAACATCCAAGCAACATCCAAGTTAGAATGTTCTAACAATGTGGAGAAGAAAATAAATACAAAATGTTTGAGAAATATCAGTTCAGAACTGTCTTGCAAGCACTGCAAATGTCAAAATATATGAGACTCTGAAATACTGTATGCTCCACCTGTCACTAAAGGGAAAATGTGATCTAGGTCACTATGTGAAGAATGATGAACGCAGAACAAGGCTGTGTCCAAACTGTCAGTGACTGAAGACAAGTCTGTCCCCTAAACAACACAGAGCTGTGTCATCATTAAAAAGGCATTCTGAGCTACACAGCCTCCCCTGACCTCTCTCCTCCTCTTTTAAGAATAAAACAAAGGATGCAGAAAAGAATCATCAATGGAAAAACCATAAATGTAAACAGTTTTAACTTACCTGTCAGTACACACATCGCCACCTGTCCCATGTTGTCTATAATAATGTCACCCACCTAAATGTCTATCTGTATCCTCATATTCCCAACTACCCAATCATTCACTTGCTCACAGACCTTCATATTCAACCCATATCAAAGCTAAGCACCATCACCCGCACTAAAAGATCCTCTCTCCTGCTTGATTTCAAATCAGAGGAACACTGCATGAAACTGGATCTATAACTATTTGTTCCCTCCAGTATGGTGGGAATGCAATGAATTCCTTCACCCACGTATTTTGGATTAAAACCAATCAGGAAAAAAAAATGCAATTCATTGTTTCCTGCAAACTGTGATCTGTTACTTTTTGATTGCAGACAGTGACCTCCTTTACTTGGAGACCAGAAAGCTGCTTAAGACTTGAAAACGGCGTATGCGTTTACATGCAATGTGTTTTATGCTTTCTCTTTACTCCCGTATACATGCGGTTCGGTCAGCAAGCAGCTTTTTCCACACCAAAGTAATTTCTCCGCAACACTTGAATAAATAACAAACAAGGTATGCGGTGAAGGCTTTGCTATTTTATTATCTGTTGCTTCGCTTTATTTCCAAATATTTGTCCATCACGACCTGCAGCGGAATTACGCTGCAATAGTGGGGTTTCCCTTTTACATCGGATTTACTTGAATGCATATATGCGGACAGTAGTCGATATTATAAAAACTGGTGTGTAAAAATGGGTATATTTTATAATGTATGTGCTTCTACCACTGTACTCCCAGAAATGTTTAATTCAGTGAATTATTGAGTCATAATGCGTTTTTATGCCATGTTGTTCATAAGACTATTTTGCAGCTTTTGTTTTTAACAACTATTTCTGCACGATGTCGGTCTCAATAAAGCGCATTTTGGTATCTTTGGAGTTCGGGGTTTTGGAAAGAGAGGGCGTGGCTAATCCAACGGCTCTGTCTCGTGGAAGTAGAACGGCTGAAATTGCTTACAGCACCTTTAAGTCCATGTAAACATGGTCAGTGAAGGTGATTATCAATGCCATCTAAAATTTGGCAGCACTTAAACTATAAAATTTCACTCATCATGTTGAAATAAAGCACTTTATGCTTGCTTTCCATGGTCATGGTCAACTTTAAAATAAATCAAATATAAAAAGCGCAACTGAATGTCTTAAGGCACTACAAAAAAATATGTTTTTAATGGAAATCAATCATTTTTACTGGTAATCAAGTATTTTTGTCTTGATTTCCAGTAAAAGATAAACATCTTAAAGTTAGCTAAATTCACCACAAGCAAAACTACATAAGAAACTAAATTAAATGTATAATTCACCCAAAAATTAGAATTCTCTCATCATTTACTCACCCTCATGCCATCCCAGATGTGTATGACTTTCTTTCTTCTGCTGAACACAAACAAAGATTTTTAGAAGAATATCTCTGTAGGTCCTTTTAATGCAAGTGAATGGTGGCCAGAAATCTGAAGGTTCAAAAAACAGATAAAAGCAGCAAAAAAGTATTCCATAAAAATCTAGTGGTTAAATCCATATCTTCAAAAGTGATATGATAAGTGTGGGTGAGAACCAGATCAATATTTAAGTCCTTTTTTACTATAAATCTCCACTTTCACTTTTATTTACCGATGTGAAAGTGAAACTACACAGGCGCCACGTGTGACTTTTAGATGTGAAAGTGGAAATTTATGGTAAAAAAAGACTTAAATATTGATCTGTTTCTCACCGCCCAATCATATCTCTTCTGAAGATATGGATTTAACAACTGAGTCTTATGGATTACTTTCATGTTGCCTTTATGTGCTTTTTGGACCTACAGATTTCTGGTCACCATTCACTTGCACTGTATGGACCAACAGAGCTAAGATATTCTTCTAAAAATCTTTGTTTGTGTTCAGTAGAAGAAACAAAGTCATACACATCTGGGATGTTATAAAGGTGACTAAATGATGTTCTTTTTGGATGAACTATCCCTTTAAGACTTGCTTTCAGATAATATTTTGTATTGTATGTGTACTTAGATAAAATGGCAGATTTTCCTCATTGGCAAATTAAGCATAAACAAGTGTAAACAAGTAAAACAAAATATGCCAGAGCCATAAGTTATATATTCAGTCGTGTTTATTATGTATATTTATCTTGTCTTAAGGATTCTTAGGTATGGAAAACAAGACAAAGGTAGTAGTTGAGAATAAAATTTTTGCAGCATAGCCATTTCAAACATAATTTTATAAAAACAAATTGTGTGAAATAAGTAGGGGCGTTTGCTTGTAGAGCAGTAGCAACACTGGCACTGCAAGAAGGGGTACACAAATCAATGTGGATTCTATCTGTCAACATTTACTATGGTCAATCCAAGTAGTTTTACAGTGTATACTTATCACATTGCAGCTACTGATTTCCTGTGGATCTAAGAGGAATTAAGTCATGCCTTTAGCTCAATCCTGATCATTTAGGCATAATCATATGCGCTGTTGTGCTCCAACAGAGCCACTGCATAGAGGACTACATTCCATGGCTAGCGGGCAGAGGGAACGATGCCAGTAAAGCTATATGAACTTTACATATTGCTGCAAGGGAGGGAAAAAGACAGCTAAATTAATGTTATGGGCCTTTCAAGAGGAGTTCAAGTTTCAACATGAGACAACATTCCAGACATGGCTTACCCACCCAATCTCTCTATTTCTATCTATGCCCCTCTCTCCTGCCCTCGCTCCCAGTATCCACACAAAAGTGTGCATGCAAACACAAACACTCTTTGTGTCTGTCAACAGTGGTCTTTTCACACTGAATGGAAGCGCTGCTTCTAATGTGGGCATCTCTCAAATGAAATGAGCCACAGTAACCACACATGGTTCAACCACTCCCAAAACCCACACACAATACACATAATGAACCAATGTAAAGGACACCTAGTATCAAACAATTAATTGTCAATGGGCCTGTTAATTTTTAACACTTGAAAGCATATTTCCATATATTTTTATGAACAGAAAATGCCCCTCAAAAACATTTGAAAATACAACAGCAAACAGGTTAAGTGTGAAATCAAAGAAAGTGAGCATGTAAGTGAGAGAGAGAGAGAGAGAGAGAGAGAGAGAGAGAGAGAGAGAGAGAGAGAGAGAGACAGAGATAACAAAAGCCTTATACTGTTTTTTCACAGAGTTGTTCGAGGAATTTGACATGCTCAAGTTAATGATAAAATCAGTGAAAATGCATCTGTGAAAACGCCAACAAGTCCTTAACCTTTTGAATCCAGCTCTTTGATTATTTTTATTATTGCAAAGTCATTACCAATTATAACTTCTGAGATATACTGTAGGTATATTATATTTGCTAATTTGTTACAAAATCTCTTATTAATGTACATATCTAAATAGGCCTATAATGGTAAGTTATGGCAGCACTGAGGTAAACACAGTTAATATAAATAACCAGAAGCTATGTTTTCATTCTGACGCTGTCATGCTTGCTCTTCTTGACTTACTGTAGCACCAAAGTATTGAAATTTTGAAACAATTCCCACCTGCAAATTTGTTGCAACGTGTTTTGCATTCATGGTTACAAATCCTTCTTTTCCATCTAAATACATGTTTCCAAAGTGGAACATGCCACAGTTTCATTAATGTCTGAAGACCAGACTGGTGTAACATGTACGCAATGCTTCAAGATATCACTCTACAAAAGCAGTTATATTTGTTTGGTTAAAATGACTGTAATGGTGTTAGTTAGTGAATTCCTAATAAATCTACCTAGTATAGGGAACAAACCTACCGTTACCTAATAGCATTAATTATTTTTCAGTTTCTCTTCTTTTTCTACTCAAGTTCTGTACTTCACAATTGGACTTATTAATTTTCTCAACATTAGCTAGCTCTTTTCCTGAACATACAAGTCAACACGTTTAAAAAATACTTTTAAGGAATTTTCAGGAATACAAGCAGGTGTTGGAGGTTAAGCTCTCAATCAATTAGTTAATTACATTAAATTAGATGGACCACAATTGAATTGGTTGTGCTTACCTCAGTCAATTTGTGGTAATAGAGTTCAATGACCTTCCTATGTGTTTCAATGCTTAGAACCTCTCTTATTCAAGCTATTAAGGAATTAAAGGGATAGTTCAACCAAGAATAAAAATTCAGTCATAATTTACTAACGCTCACGTTGTTCTGAACCCATTTGACTTACTTTCTTCCTGTATTACTTTCTATGTTCCACAAAAAAAAAAGAGAAACTCTTATGGGACAGAATTTTTGGGTGAACTATCACTTTAATGCCTTAAGCTGTAAAACAGTATGTAAAATGTGCATACCATTTTATTTTTAGGACTGTAAATGAAGACTTTAAATAGGAGAATACTGCCAATTCTAGCATAAACTGACAACAAAAGAGGACCAACCAATAAATTCCTTGGAGAACGTGTGATGAAGGGAGGGTGCACTGAATGGTGAGGGAATGAGCATTTAGACAACTTTACTATACCCTTTAACCCACATGAATTTCAACTACTTCTGTGTGGCGCACTAGACCTAGCAGTCACAATACTGCTAACCCATGAGCCTTATGACAGTGTGCTCAAAAGGAATTACCATAACAAAAATAGGAAAAGAGATTTACTTTAATACCCTTCCAAAACATTGCATCTCAGCTCATTTTCCACACAGTGTTCTTCCACATGATGAAAGCTTCCCAGAACAAAACAAATGGAAAATTGTCAAGGTGTCTAAGCTCACTGTCTGTGGATGAGCTGAGATAAATGAGACACACAGTTACATAACATAGGCTACATCATGTGACTGCACACAAGTCTGACTTATATTGGCTGAACATACAGGTATATTTAAATTAACCTGAACACAATCTACCAGAAGAAGCAAACCTAGGAAATGCAATGAAAAAGACTTTTGACACAAATAGTTTCACAAATAAATTCTAATATCACAAAATAGCACGATTATGACAAAACTTATAATTGTCAATAATTCTTCTTGATATGATAATCATGATTTTTAATCAGAATTTACATTAAAATACATGTTTTGCATGGGCATATGCAAGCCAAATTCTTTGCTACACTCCAAAGACAAGCTGAGAATTATGTTCTTCAATTTCATACTTGCTGATATATTAAAGGGATAGTTCACCCAAAACTGAAAATTCTTTCATCATTTACTCACTCTCATGCCATCCTAGATGTGTATGACTTTCTATCTTCTACAGAACACAAACAAAGATTTTTAGATGAATACATCAGCTCTGTAGGTCCATACAATGCAAGTGAATGGTGGCCAGAATTCTGAAGGTCCAAAAATCACATAAAGCATAAAAAATAATCAATAAGACTCCAGTGGTTAAATCCATATCTCCTGAAGCAATATGATAGGTGTTGGTGAGAAACAGATCAATATTTAAGTCCTTTTTTTTACTTTAAATCTTCACATTTACCCGTCCCAACCAGTAGGTGGCGATATGCAAGAAGAATGAGAATCACCAAAATAAAAGAAGAATGTGAAAGTGAAAGTGGAGATTGATAGTAAAAATGACTTAAATATTGATCTGATTCTCACCCACACATATCATATCGCTTCTGAAGACTTGGATTTAACCAATGGACTTAAAAATGTTGGTACCTATTCACTTGCAAAAGTTAATTATTTCATATTGTGGGCACCTGTACAAAATAACTAAAATAACATGTCCTGTAATCATTTTTATTTTATTTTTAAACTTACATTGACACGTGTTTTTATTTTTTCTTGAACCCATCTTTTTCTTTTGCCAAAAATTATGAAAGAAGCGAGGAAGAAGCTATTTAATACGTACTGAAGAAAGATAAAATCATTAAAATGAAAGCAGATATGGGCCTTTGAGTTCAGACAGGGTTCATATCTCGTGCATAGTTTGGTTTCGTCGTCTGCCTTTGTATGATCGTTTTGGCGCTGATGACTGTAAACAATTCTAGTGTGAACCAGTCCGATCAAATAAACCTTAAATTCACCTGGTAAGCCTGCAGAGATGTAAGAAGACTTTTCTAGAAGCAAGACATTTCTATAATGAATGCTAAATTTCAAACATTTGTGTGCCAGTAATTTTTCCTTAAACAAATATGTTCTGAATGAGCTGAAGCTTAGTGATTAAAGACCACCAACAGCCAATACCAAAGATTATGGCAAGTGTCTCTATGTAGTCAATGTTCAGCTTTAAAATATAAACTCCTAAGGTGGCTGAGGTAAAAAATGTATCCGGGGTATTGTACAATTATTTTAGAAAACTGGCTTCCAAAAAAAGGGCATGTCTATTTAAGCACAATATAATTATTTTTTTTAAATGCTGGATATCACTTTTTGCACAGAAATAATGACTGACTATTGTCTCTATTTATTATTCAAAGTGCTGTTTGCTCATTGCTAAATCTCTTCTTGCAATATTAACACTGTAGTAGGAAATTACACATGCACTATATACAGTGTAACAAGTCAGTAAAAATGTGAAGCGTGTTATGTTTTTTTGAAACCCGTACAGGTTCACTATCAATTGCATCAACAATGAAACCAGAAATGAGGCAGAGAAGATAAGAAAGTACAAAGCTGAAAAGTAGAGTAAATGAAAAAGAAACCATGCTCATATTTATTAGTTACAACCACTTTTTCCTCTGAACCTATTTTTTACATTATAAAACCAAGGTAGTAGAAAGCTGATTTACATGCAGTCATATCCAGTGAGAGTAATAAGTGTTCTTGCAGCCTGCTGCACTCTATTTGTATATTCTACAGTAGCCCTGTATTTTGTACGCTAATTAAGCCAAAAATAGCAAATGTATGCATGCTCTCAGATATTGCTATACTGTCCATCCTTTAATTATCTCTAGTTTTGATGAATATTTAAAAGCTGATGTTTAGACGCAGGGCCTGTCTGCTCAGTTCAAGGAAATGCATGCTTAGTTTGTACTAGATCTAGCGATGACTGACAACATCGCTCATGGATTAACCCATTGAGCAGATTCCAAAACAGGCCTGAGTAGCCTGACCCATCTGTCATGAACAAGACTATTAAAACCTGTGTATGCTTGTGTCAAACATACAGTCATAAGACAATACTTTACACACTAAACTAACTGGCTTTGAGCCAACTCATGTGTTGCAGAGTTGATCTTTTTATTGTAGTAAATTGTACAATACATTTATGGGGAATCAAGAGACAAAGAAGCAATAACAAAGTAAAAAGGATTAACTACAATGGCTTAGTGACATTGTTAAAGTACAGTGAAGTGTGTGTTGAAATCCAGCTCTCTGTTAAGTGAATCTGTCAGTTTGCCATATCGGTTATCCCTGATTTGTAACAGGACATGTGTGGGCAGGGATGAGCACATACCAGATTTTGGCAAATTGGAAGGAGGTTGTTAAATGTCAGTGCACCAATACAATTAATATATCAGAAACATACAGAGAGAGGATTTCATCAATTATCTGGGCACCAAAATTAAGTGCCATCCAACTAAAATGTGAATACGATGAATTTGTCATAAAGAGTTATTGATAAATTCTTGGTTTTGCCTCGTTTTGTAAAGCCAAAGCCAGCAGACACTAAGAGAGCAAAGGTCTTTGCATCATCATAGACAATGATAAGCTTAAAATGACAGTAGTATTAAGAGTATTTAGAACATAAAAGCAATGGAACATGGAAATAAACCATGGGACAAATGTCTATAATGGTGAATGGGAGACCACAGCAAATATTATTTTTGAGTTCCTATTTGCTCCAACAGCAAAGGAAAAAGTCCACTATTACGTTTTCGCAACTTTCCAAAAAGGGGTAAAACAGAGAGCAGTGGACTACTCCCTCAGCAGCAGTATTAGAAACACTATCATGGCAGTTATCTTTTTTTTTTCATTAATGCCAGAGTAAAAAGGATATACATTATTATCAAATAATTAAAAAGATAAACCCTGCTAAATTAAGGTGGAAAAAATCAGTTGGTCAAACACAAAGATCATTAAAGGAATATTCCAGGTGCAATACAAGTTAAGCTCAATCGACAGCATTTGCTAAATAATATTGAGTACCACAAAAATTAATTTTATCTTGCTCCTCCTTTTCTTTAAAAAAAGCAAAAATCGAAGTTCCAGTAAGGCTCTTACAATGAAAGTGAATGGGGGCCAATCCATTAACGTTAAAATACTCACTATTTCAAAAGTATAGCCACAAGACATTAACAACATGCATGTTAACATGATTTTAGTGTGATTTAATCAATTACTAACCTTTTCTGTGTAAAGTTATAGATAATTTTACAACTTCGTTGTCATGACGATGTAACGTCAACAAACTCTAAAACCCTAAAATGACTGTAAAAATTACGATTTAAACAACATTACAGCTCAAATAATGCATGCATCTTAACAGCAGAATTAAAGTGCTTTATTAAATTATAAGCTTCTCATTTCGGTCTTTAAACCCTCCAAAAATTGGCCCCATTCACTTCCATTGTAAGGGCCTCACTGTAACCTCAATTTTTGCTTTTTTTTTTTAAAGAAAAAGACAGACTAATTATTTTTTATGGTAATCAACATTATGCCACAAATGCTGTCGATTGACCTTAACTTGTATTGAACCCTGAATGTTCCTTTAAGATCAATATGACATTTTGACTAACCAGGAACACATTCAATATTAATTAATAACATGATGTTTACAAGCTGTAAACAAGATTTCACACAAGGATTGATGTCCTGAAGCAGAATATGACCATAAACAGGACTTACTATCACAGGGGAGTTCATTGACTGTCTGCCCCTCATAGAGCTCACCCAGTTTGGCCTCCAGTCAGTGCAGTTTCCATCTGCTTAGGGAAGACTTACCAACCATCCTGAGAGCATCCTCTGGAGGTGCACTGCACAAACGTGGTCTGTAACTGACCTGTGAACTATTTGTTCTGTCCAGTAAGAAATAGACTACTAATTTAAACAGAGTTTATGTCTCAGATACACTATTTATATCCAGTGTTTAAAGTAGTTTAGTGTACACATGACTGGAATGGTCATGAAATGTGGATTTAATTTTAAGTTTGGATGCGGCTGTCGCTTGGTGTCACACAGGGAGTCTTGGCACTGTTAATTAGCCTAGTGCAATTACCACTGTTGATATATATATAGCTCATATGTTCAAAATGTTGAGTCAGCAAGGGTAAAAATTGTTTTTGAAATGACTATTCTAACATCTTGGGAAAATTAAATCAATTCCTTGTGCGCTCAAAAACTAATTATCTTATTAATTTGATGATGAGTTTGATTGCCACATTTGAGTGTCTAAAAATGCACATTTGCAAACTACTCACCAATGCACAATTACCAGCTTGTATATAAAGAACTATTATAAAACAGCCCCAAGGCTACTTACTACTTCGGTTGGTCTTGGTCTTGGCCAGAAGTTTATGAGCTAAGGGAAGGTCTCCATTCTTCACAGCCAGAAGAAGGTCCTGCTCCTTGCCCATGACTCTTGTCCAGCTCCCGGGAAAAGTTCAAGGCTCACAATGTCATGATCCTCTCTGTTCACAAAACCGTGGATGTGGCTTTTGGCTTACCACATCATTCTCTCAAATGTAGTTCATGTTAAGCTTTTTATTCCTCTTTGACAGAACAGGGGGATTGTATAGATGGAAAAACCTTTGAGATTAAGGTTTTATTCTATAGAAAGTAGATATTTGTTCTTGAAGAGTGAGTATGCACTGAGTGTAAGCCATCCTTTGAGCCAGAAACATCACAGAGGAAACCTAGGGGAAGAACAGATATGCTGTATTATCACAATAACTCTGTTGACTAATATTGTGCACTGTACATTGTATATGCTCTCTATACTGATAATGCACTTTAAGGTAAAAGTTGTACATGAAAAAAAAAAAAAAACTTTGACAAGTTATTGAAGAACATTGTACATATATACACACCTTGGTCATCTGTGGTCAATGGCATTCAATTCCTTCCAGAATTTCCTTGCTAGATTTACTATATATTTGCTATAAATCATTCTCTGCGTGAACTTAAACATCATTCTTAAATTCAACTAGTCAAACACAAATGACATAATCTGCTGTACAGCCAGATCTTGAACTACTTAACTATTATAGACATTCATAATAATAATAATAATAATAATAATGAAAAGTTTTTTGTGATCAATAGCCAGGAAACCTTTCATGAGGGTGTTAAGACAACAAATCACTTCATAAATCTAAATTACGAGAGCTTGCGTTATCATTTGCGGTATAAATGTTGTCCAAGACAACGTAGGACGTTAAAGTAACGTAAGACGGATAATAAGTCGTTAAAAAATAATATTACACATTCCTGAAAACTTTCCTGTCCGGTAGCCTGTCTGGATATTTTAACCTATAGTGCTAGGAGATTCACATGCGTCTTTAATCTTAAAATGCATCATTTGCATTTTTGCAGCACGTCTCATCAGTCGGAAAAGGTACTCACCGATACAAACATAGGTCGATAAACGGCAATATTCACAGATTCCATGAATTTCAACAAGTACAATCCTCTCTGAAGTTTCTATTCGTGGAAGCGCAAAAGCGCATTGCCATACTTGTGAACGTGTTTAACACAAGCGAGCCCTGCGTGAACGCGCGCGCGTCTCTCACGCGCATCCCCGTGTTATTCTCTTCCTGAAAAGTGCGCTATAAATTCTTCCAACATATTCCTGATGAAGATTCTACAAATGCAGGATATTTCCAGTAAGTCATCTTTACGTTCAGATGTTTACATTGCTGTATCTAATGTCCCACATTCTTCTATATAATTGCATTTTATAATTTACGCCAGTATTAATAGGTATTAATCGTGACTAGCCTAAACAATATTCTACATATGTTATGATGGTGATTTAGGTAATATTGTAAATCGTTCATCTTTATTTGAAATCACTGTCCAGGGTTTCTAAAGGTTAGAGCGACATCTACTGGCCGAACGCTACAATGTCCCCGAGAGTCACTGGAGTTCACCTGTAGTTGCACTTCAAGCACGCATCAGTCCTTTAAAAAGACTGGATCCTCTCAAGTTGGATGACAGGATGTAAGAAAACCACAGACCTGACCTAATGTGGTATTTTTACAGTTTATTAATTTATATATTTCAGAATACAAAATACACTCAATAGAAAAACAATGCAAAAAGCTGTAAACAGATTTCAAACCCCACGCTGGCAGCAAATTTTCACATTGTGAAATAGCACAGACTCAGACTCTACTTTTTTTTCTTTGTTTAGTTATTATTTGGGTCAATTTAAGGAAGCTTAGGTTCTTGCAAGAAACTGCAATTCCCACTTAGACCTCAGATTTTCTTAAATACAACCAGATCAATATGTCATCATGAAATTCCTTCCAGGTCTGTATTTCCAAACGGTAATCATGATTATGAAAAAAAAAAAACCCCACTACTTCACTTTGTTTGGTGTCATAATAGTAGTTTGGATATTTCCAAATAGTCAGCTGTGCTGTAACTATAGACTCTCACCTACAGTAGGAGCAAAAAAAACAGATAATTATTAAATGGAAAGCTCATGGGTTAGTTCAGCTGATTAAAAAAAAAAATAAAAATTCAATGTGGATAACTGAGTAGATGGACTTTATTTTAAAGGGAAACTGTTGCATTTGTACAAGAAGCTAGCAAAAATGGAACACTACTATTTTGCCTTCCAGAAGTATGTAGACCCTTAAAGGGATAGTTCAAACAAAAATGAAAATTCTTTCATCATTTACTCACCCTCATGCCATCCCAGATGCATATGTCTTTATTTATTCTGCTGAACCCAAAAAAAGATTTTTAGAAGAATATTTCAGCTCTGTAGGTCCATACAATGCAAGTGAAAGGATACCAACAAGCATATGAAGGCAGTATAAAAATAATCCATAAGTCTCCAGTGGTTAAATCCATATCTGCAGAACTGCTATGATAGGTGTGGGTGAGAAACAGATATATATTTAAGTCTTTTTTTTTTTTTTTTGCTATCCTCCCTGCCCAGTAGGTGGCGATATGCATGAAGAATGTGAATTGCCAAAAGTCAAGTCATTTTTATTTGTATAGCGCTTTTCACAACACACATTATTTCAAAGCAGCTTTACAGAAAAGTATGCTTTAAAAGAAAAAGAAGCTCTAATATAGTAATGTCTTCGAGTCATAATAGTGCCATTAAAAAAATAAAAAAAAAACATGATTGTAAATTGTCCCTTAAAATAAAAAGTTAATTATATTTGTATTTAGACCACTAGTGAGCAAGCTAATGGCAACTGTGCAAGGAACACAAAACTCCATAAGATATTGGTTAATGGATAAAAATAACCTTGGGGGAAACCAGGCTCACTGTGGGGCCAGTTCCCTTCTGGCTAAACAGCATGAATATAATACCAAAATTAGTTATTTATGTGTAGTACAAGTCATGATTTGAAATTAGTAAACTATGTAAGTGGTAGGTGCCAATGTTTAAACAAAAAGATTTTGTATGAACTAAAATTAATGACTAAAATCTTATAAGTCCATCCTGAATTAACTGTGGAAGCGAACACAGATGCATTGTCCTTTGTTATTTGGCTGATGAGTGCTTAAGTTGGTAATTAATTTATTATCTATGTATTTCATTTTAAGAGAGTAGTCCATCCTTTGACCAAGGTGATGCCGGCAGAGGTCAATGAGGTGCATTGCATTTCCACTGGCTTGTGGCAGATTCATTTCCGATGGAGTCCATCTTAAGTCCAATGTTCAGGCAGTGTCCAGTGAAGTGTCCCATGTCTGACGGTTGGTGCTGGCATCAGTTCATCCTCTGTGAAGTCCATCATAGTAGACTGAAGTGATATTAGGCTGGCACAAGCTGCAGTTAGTCTTCATCACTCAGCAACACGTAGTAGTGGGAGTCGGACATCAGGCAGGCATAAAATCAAGAAGAAGAATGTGAAAGTGAAAGTAAAAGTGGAGTCAGAGGGTAAAAAAGAACTTAAACATTGTTTCATAAATTTTTTCTCACACCCGCCTATCAAATCGCTTCTGAAGAAATTGATTTAACCACTGGAGTCCATAAAGATTGTCTGTGGCAGAAATCTTTATTCACCCGTCACCACCGGCTGCCTCAGATCATGCTCACAGGGAAGGTCAAGCACAAAGAAAAAGTGCTGTGTAATGATAATAAAAACAAATTAATTGCATCAACAACAGTTCAGTTAACGTTTGCCAATGATGTCTGATCTATGTAGAACAGTCAGTGGTTTTTTTCATAGTCTAATATAGATTACAGCTATGTCTATGTTTTTGTATCTATGAAAAAACTTTTGAAAGAAAACAGCGAGAGGCGGAGCAACGGTCAAAGACGTCTGTCCACGGATATATATATCAGTGTGTTCATCTAGCATGGTTACATAGGAAAACAATTTAAAACAGTGCGGATGGTCACAGACTATAAAAGGTGTGGTGTAAAAATGTAACAAGTTAAAAATAAGATGTATAATTTGTGACCATCTTTGCTTTTAAAGCACAACTTTCACTGTAAAATGCTTCAAAAATAAGCATTAGACTAAAAGTTTAAATGAAAATGGCAGAGAAAATCTAATTTGGCCATTATTGACTGAGTACATAAACAACCAGTGTTCAAAACAATGTCCTTACTTTACCCCAATTCTCTATGGTAAGCCTATAAAAATTATTTGTATTTTGAGCTGTCGGGTTCGATTTGGCGGGAAATCGCTGGCTTATGACGCACATCCTTGCATCATTACATGTTGTGAAAATATAAAAGAAGAGCTGGCTGTAAAAATAAAAAATAAAAAATAAATAAAAATAAAAAGAAGAACTGGCTATCTTGATCCTACGTAAACAGTAGATGCCGGCAATGCACTGGTTGTGTCTCGTTTCGAAGGCTGCGTCTTCTTTTTTTAAAATTTATTTTATTTTTTATTTTTTATTGGGAATGCAAAAAAGGTTAATAATTGTATAAATGTTAAAAACAAATATGTTCTTATATTATAGGTTAATCATGGTTTAAACTAAAATATGCAATTTGTAACTAAATTAATTTATCTTGGCAATTAAAAAAAAAAAAAAAATGACATACACTTTTAACTGATCTTTTTCCACCCCTTTAAAATATAAAAATGTATGTGCTTCATCTCTTTATTATATAGTAAAATAAAAATAAAAATACTACCTAAAATATGACCAAAAACACAAAAGATAATGAATGGTAGTACAACCTGCTTTCACATGCAGTGTGAAGCTTTTCCTTTGTTCATGTTTTGAATAGGAAATGTTGTCCATCTTCACAGTGAAACATTTACCTTGATACAATGTCTATCAGAGATATGGCTTTGGAGATATCTTTTAAAATGGTAAAGCACACAGAGTATGTGCAAACACACAGAATAGAGGGAGTCCTCATGTCTTTGTTGTGTTCAACTTCTCTTGTCTTTGGTAAAGTCTAATGATTCCAGAGTCATGAAGTTTCTTCCAAGTCTTTATCTCCAGGCCATAGTCATGGTTAATATAGAAAATCACATTAGTTTTTTTGAACCTTTCAAAGTAATAGTTGGAGTACTTATGGTGGTCTTCTGTGATGAATCCATAAGCATCCACCTGATTTGGGGCATAAAAGAAAGAGCATTTTTAAGTAATAGGCAAATCTTAAAGTATGATTAATAATTGAAATGTATGAAACAATTATTAAAGACATGTGATAGGATGGTATCAAGAATCCCCTTGAGTGTGGTTATTGATTGGAGATGTTGCAGAGCAACAAACAGCCTGATATTTCAGAACAAACTGCACTTTTAAGTCCCAGTACAGTAATGCAAGGGTATGCTGCATATGTAGTGCACATAACTAATTAAGATCATAGCTGTGACATCTCAAATGCACAAACAAACAAAAAACTAACAAAGTTTATAAATGTTGTATAATTGAATTTACCATTGTCAAATAATACATTTTACTTACAATATCACATGTGTGAATAGCCAAAAACAAAGCATATGCTCCATTGGTTGGTCTGTACATTGCCCAGGTTTTGTACTGCAGCTGGTTGGATGGCATGAATCTGGTTAAAAACAAATATTGGAAATAATAAAATATAATCTGGGAGTCATTCAAAATAGAGAGGTTACACTGAAATGTTCCCAAAAGGGGGGATACATGCTATTTATTTATTATTATTTTTTATAATGTTTTTTATTCTCTGACTACAAGCAAAATGTAAAAAATTATTACATAGTGGTGTAAATGGGTAAAAAAAAAACAAAAAAAAACAAGTTAAGCAGTTCTAAGTGTTTCTAAAATGAAGGTACCTGTTGCGAATGTATCGAAGAAAATCTGGATGAAGAACATAGAATCTACTTTCATTAAAATGCCCATTGAAGAATTTCAGTGGCCTAGTGAAGAAATGGTGTGCAGAATTTTACTTTTTTTTTTTTTTTTTTTTAAATCAATTAGCCTCACTTAAAACAGTTGGGTTAAGAATAACCCAACAGGTAACCCAATTTGATATAGCACCAACCCTCTAGTTGGGTTATTTTAACCCATTTTATTGGACAGCATGTTTTACCCAATAAGTTGGGTTTTTAAATAACTAATTTGTTGGGTTATTCTTTTTTCCAAAATGTTGCTTTAATCATGCTCATTCTATTATTATTATTATTACTACTACTACTGTTATTACTGACATTGCTTACAATATACAAAGTACCAAATGTTTATTTGAATATTAAAACATTTAACATAAAATGTAGGGGAAAATTGTGAAACATACAGTAGGTATGTATATAACTAGATCTACAGAAATGTTGATGAGGAAAAAATAACTTATATAAAGAACATACAGTAACATGTCCTTAATATTTACAAAACACTTGTTAACTAACATTCAGAAATGAACAAAACATAAATCGCTACTTGACCTGATTATCAGTCACACTAAATGCAACATTTTTAAATATTCCAGGTTTAATACAAGTTAAGCTCAATCGACAGCATTTGTGGCATAATGTTGATTACCACAAAAATTATTTTGACTTGTCCCTCCATTTCTTTAAAAAAAGCACAAATCTGGGTTCCAGTGAGGCACACTATGGAAGTCAATGGGGCCAATCAGTGAACGATAAAATACTCTCTGTTTCAAAAGTATAGCCACAAAATGTAAACAATATGTGTGTTAACATGATTTTTGTGTGATAAAATTGCTTACTAACCTTTTCTGTATAAAGTTATATCCAATTTTACAACTTTGTTGCCAAGACCTAACGTTGTAAACCCTAAAAGCCTAAAACGATGATAAAAACAACAATTTAAACAACTTTACAGTTAAAACAAAACACCAGTTTTAACAGAAGAATTAATGTAAGTGCTTTCATAAAACTATAAACTTCACATTTCTGCCTTTAAACCCTCCAAAAATCGTCCCCATTCACTTCCATTGTAAGTGTCTCGCTGTAACCATGATTTTTGCTCTTTTTAAAGAAAAGCAGGGACGAGTCGAAATTCTTTTTTTGATAATCAACATTATGCCACAAATGCTGTTGATTGAGCTTAACTTGTATTGAACCCATAATATGCTTTTAAGGAGACAGGAGTGTGTTGAAGGTCAGTTAAGGCTAGAGCACCGAACTCATCAAGGCAGTTGCCCACCTTGTATGATATCCTTAAATTACTCCTTCTCAACCACATTCTCCTCTATGGTCTCTACCAACCACTCCTCCTCACCTGATGTAAATCACATACACTCTAACATATGTTTAGTCAACAACAGTGAGTCAGTCAGTGAGTGAGCAGCACCTGGTGGGACCATTGCAGCTACAAAGTAGCTTACCCGAACTTTCTTACTCACTGTTACTAAATGAGCTTCCACTAAATCAAGTTTTTTTTTTTTTTTTTTTTTTTTTTTTTTTTTTATGAAGACAGAGCTCTTCCATGAGGACTTGACTAATTCATAAACATATAAAAAGTGCCTTCATATACCTTTATTCAAAAAATGTACTACTTTTCTTATACGTTTTGTACTTACACTTTAAAAAGTTTATCACTTATGTTGTTTATTTTTTGTCCTGTCCAATAAAAATTTTCATAAGCTTAAATTTGTTTTTACTTTTTAATGCATTTTAAAATATTTAATTTTTAAGAAATTTAAGTCTTTCTACTCTCAAGATTTGTTGCTATCTATATAATCATTTTGTGTTTGCAAATGCTGACTGGAAGTACTAGAGCTTGATACTGTACCTCACACCCTTAAAGTACCCTGTAGCTTCTTTTCTCTGTAATAGACCTTGGAGCCACTGGAAGTCCCTCAGGCCTTCAGGGATCATGACGTATTTGATGTCCTATTTAATAACTCCAGAGAGTCCATTATTAATTGAAGTCTGTCAGCAAAATACTTTCACCAAGTAATTATGTACAATTTCACAACAATACAAATGTTGTTGTTGTATAATCACCCTTATGTTGTTCCAAAACCATATGACTTTCTTTCATCCATGAAACACAAAAGGAGATTTTCCATACAACAAAAGTGGATGGGAAATGTCAAGCCTGCCTCATAAGCACCATAAAGATTTCATAAATGTAGTCCATACAACTTGAATCACTATACAAGTCTTCTGATGTGAAACAGTAGCTTTGTATCAGGAAAAAAATAGGCATTTATTTCATTTTTGCTATAAATCTACCCTCTCCTGTAGCTCTCAAACCTTATGGCATTTTTGTTTGTTTTATTTTTATTTAAAAAAAAAAATTTTTCCTTTTCAAAACCAGCCCCAGGCCACTGTCTACTGTCCCTTTATTGTATTGAAAAGAGCAGTAGGAACATATTGCTAAATATCTCTCTTTTGTGTTCCATGCACAAAAAAAGAAAATATGAGCATAGAACGATACTCATTTTTGGGTGAACTAGTCTTTACAAAATTACTGACCTCATCTTGTGGTATCCTGTCATAGCCATATTGTCTAAATCTCTCAAGGCTGGAATATAAGGAATAAGCTGTATGCACGTAGACAGATGTTTTACTTCCAACATCCTTCTCATATCCATTTGTAAGTGCCCCATTCACTCTATTTAGGATTAAATAGCATCAGAGGAAAAACTGGCATGATTTCAGAATGATAAAAATGTTGGAATGAATAATAATACATGTTGGCTTGCTGGCATGCATTATGATCAGTGTTGGGTAAGTTACTTAAAAATAGTAATCCACTAGAAATTATTTATCTTACTTTAATTACTTCATTGAAAAAATTATCACATTACTAATTACTTTACTTTTAAGATACTTTCTAAAACACTTTTCTGCTCAACAAATTCAAATTAATGTCTATTTATTTCTTGTTCATTGTTACATACAAGTCATACACTCAGCACCTCACATTTCTCCTTCACAATGACTCACTACAGGGCCATAATTCATGTATTCTACATAAATAAGATATTACAAATAAGCATAATCCTATAATGTACTTAAAAGTAATTAAATTAATTGAAAGCCAGTAACTATAATCTGATTACAAGAATTTAAAATGAAAATGGATATGTTAATAAAACTCAGCAAAAAAAGAAACATCCCTTTTTCAGGATACTGTATTTTAAAGATAATTATGTAAAAATCCAAATAACTTTACAGATCTTTATTGTAACAGGTTTAAACAATGTTTTCCATGCTTGTTCAATGAACCATAAACAATTAATGAACATGCACCTGTGGAACGGTCGTTAAGACACTAACAGCTTACAGACGGTAGACAATTAAGGTCACAGTTATAAAAACTTAGGACACTAAAGAGACCTTTCTGCTGACTCTGAAAAACACCAAAAGAAAGATGCCCAGGGTCCCTGCTCATCTGCGAGAATATGCCTTAGGCATGCTGAATGGAGGCATGAAGACTGCAGATGTGGCCAGGGCAATAAATTGCAATGTCTGTACCGTGAGACGCCTAAGACAGTGCTACAGGGAGACAGGAAATACAGCTGATCGTCCTCGCAGTGGCAGACCACGTGTAACAACACCTGCACAGGATCAGTACATCCGAATATCATCTGCAGGACAGGTACAGGATGGCAACAACAACTGCCCAAGTTACACCAGGAACGCACAATCCCTCCATCAGTGCTCAGACTGTCCGCAATAGGCTGAGAGAGGCTGAACTGTGGGCTTGTAGGCCTGTTGTAAGGCGGGTCTTTACCAGACATCACCGGCAACAATGTCGCCTATGGGCACAAACCCACCTTCACTGGACCAGACAGGACTGGAAAAAAGTGCTCTTCACTGACGAGTCATGGTTTTGTCTCACCAGGGGTGATGGTCGGACTCGCGTATATCATCGAAGTAATGAGCGTTACACTGAGGCCTGTACTTTGGAGCAGAATCGATTTGGAGGTAGAGGGTGCGTCATGGTCTGGGGCGGTGTGTCACAGCATCATCGGACTGAGCTTGTCATTGTAGGCAATCTCAATGCTGTGCATTACAGGGAAGATATCCTCCTCCCTCATATGGTACCCTTCCTGCAGGCCCATCCTGACATGATCCTCCAGCATGACAGTGCCACCAGCCTTACTGCTCCTTCTGTGCATGATTTCCTGCAAGACAGGAATGTCTGTGTTCTGCCATGGCCAGCAAACAGCTTGTATCTCAATCCCATTGAGCACGTCTGGTACCTGTTGGATCGGAGGGTGAGGGCTAGGGCCATTCCCCCCAGAAATGTCCATGAACTTGCAAGTGCCTTGGTGGAAGAGTGGGGTAACATCTCACAGCAAGAGCTTTCAAATTTGGTGCAGTCCATGAGGAGGAGATGCACTGCAGTACTTAATGCAGCTGGTGGCCATACCAGATACTGACCCCCCCCCCCCACACCTTTGTTCAGGAACACATTATTCCATTTCTGTTAGTCACATGTCTGTGAAACTTGTTCAGTTTATGTCTTAGTTATTGAATCTTTTTATGTTCATACAAATATTTACACATGTTAATTTTGCTGAAAATAAAAGCAGTTGAAAGTGAGAGGACGTTTTTGCTGAGTTTATTATCATAATCACTGTTGGGTGTAATCCAATTACAAAGTAATTAGTTACTATAATCTATTTTTTTTGCGAAAAAAAAATAGTATAATTACTTTTTTGACTAAAATCTAATGAGATTACAGTAACACCATGAGCATTAACTTTGCTCTACCTGATTATCTGTTTACCTGATGTTATTAATTACATCTTAGAATGTTTTTCTCATTCTTTCAAGAAACTAAGGCTCTTGAATAAGCATAGCTGCAAAAATTATTCACAAGAATTTGTAAAACTAGCTATGATTGAGAACTTTCATGCTTACCGAAAAACATAATCATGGGAGTCGATCTCTTTTCCCATCCTTGAGTTATTGAGAATGCCACCAGAACCCACAACAGCACAGCGGATACAGTCATCCTTTGCACTTTCAGGCACAGGCAGTAATACTGAAGACTTAGGCTTAGGTATCAAATCCACTGCTACTTTTACCTCTTTCAAGGGGGAAAAATACATGCATGAAAAGGAATTGAAAGTGCATGAATGCACATAGGGGCATTTTGGCAACTTTGAATTTCATGTAACTTTTTTAAGTGTGAAATCATGATGAATTTGTTTTAATATTTTTTTTTTTTCTTCATTTTCAAGAAATAATATGTTTATCTTTGGCCTCCAACAATTTGCCTTTGGTGTTTACCATTGTAGTTGTACTCCATGAAGCCAAAAGGATTATTGAAGTGTGCCAGTCGATTCCATTCTGATAAGTTGAGTTGACCTCTGTACAGCCATAACTGAATGTTGGAAAGCACAGCTTCCCGGAACTTGGGATCCTTAGTGTTGTGTAGGGATTTTGGACAGGTCTGTGGAACAGTGATCTTTCAAAGTAACAAAACAAACAACTGCACTATGATGTTAGGGGTAAAAAAATGTACTTACTGTAATTCTTGTTTGATCTTGCAAATATACATCTTCAAAATCCCAGTCAGGAAGTTTCATAAAGTTCTTCTTATATAGAACTGGAATAGGTGTTATGGTGGATTCACGCTCAACAGAGTAAGAGGGGTTTTCATCTTTGTAGAGACTTGTAGTTCCAAGCGATGATAATGAAAAATAGCAAAATGTAACTAAATAAAACCAACACATTTTTTTTTTCTTTGTAGTACAGACAGTTCAAATATTAAATAAACACGACAGCACTAATACCTGTGCATACAAGTGATTAGAATATCATAACATGATGTCTACAAGTGTTGTGATGAGTCTTCGTCCCCATTCTCTGCTATTTCTGTGTATTCTTTAAACTTACCCAGGTTGCTGATCAAAGAGATTAATCCAGAGTATAACATAGAGCAGCACGCAACAAGTCAAAATGAGACTAACAAGACCCAAAATTTTCTGCATGTTTAATGACTAACTCTCTCCCATCTTATGAGCTGGCACTTTTTTACAACAATATTCTCGAGTTGTAATTTGCCAATACAAATATATTGCGTCATCAAACCATGTGATTATTTAGGACAGAATGGACTAGCATTTCTCAGGGTGCGGTTATTGTTAAAAGTCAGTTTCTTTACAGACACATACTGTACCTTGAATTCTTCCTTTGTCTTCATATGAACAACATTGTCTCACCAAAACCTGTTCTTTTTTCTCATGCTTTTTTTGGTCAATCAGATTATGAAAATCTGGACAAAACAAACTGTCTATTTTCAAAGAGGACTTCAATGTTTATTTACAGAATTTTTCAAATAAATAACTGATACAAAATGTCCACCCTGTTATGGATAAATACAAAATAGCCTAAAATATTTAAACATGCATCCCTTTTTGATATCATATTAGTGATAACTTATTAACCTCTTCAACTCTGGAGCATTTGTGGGCTGCTGCCTGCAATTTTTCACACTCAAATTTAAAAGCTCATTATTTACACATACTGTGGACTAATTGCCAGAAATTGGTCTAATTTTTTCAGAAATTCACCCAAATAAAAAAGACTCTAATTATTCATAAATAATATTATATATGTTTACAATCTTATGATGAGTATAAATTTTTTTTTATCTTTTTTGAACTTTTTTTTATCTTAACTTTGAAAGCATTTAATTCTGGTTTTGTTCGCTCCATCTTTTTTCCTCTATCATTTTCCGCCACAAAATGCAGATCTGAAATATACTGTAGGTAGGGCATTTTAGCTCTTGCAGATGTGCTCCTCCATAGACATTCAGTCTAATGTTCAGTTCATGCCCCACCCCCATTGTTTCATCGAATATCTCGGCCTCTGAGTGGACTAGAAGCTCAATTTATTAGAAAGTGTTATTAGAAAGTTGAAATCCTCCACTTTGCAGTGATATATTACATTTTATGATCAATAGTCTATAATATATATTTTCAGTGCATTATTTAGCATGCTTTTCCTGCTGGACTGCATACTTTGTAAGATATCTAAGATATCTAAGATATAACACTGGATTATTCACACAAGCAAAGTAAAAGTAAAAATTGCTTATTTTTTTTCGAAAACTGCCTAAGGTAAAAGCAGATATAAAGTTTTTAGCTATATGGTGGCTTACAGCAGCAGTGATCGGCGCATAAAAGAGACATTTGTTTTTTATGTCTTACAAATATCATATTTCACTTTGTGATTCTTCTGAAAATCTTAGGGCAACAACATAAACTGCACAGTCAGATTCAAGAGCATGAGAGATTTCATTTTGTATGTGATTTTAGTGCTAATTAAAAGACTTTCATATTCGTATTAATATTTCGACCACATGACCTCTAGGTGGTGCTGATTTGCAACACAAATGTTTTCAGGCCTTATTTTATTATTTTATGTAACATAAATGCAGAAGTGATGTTTATATATGAAAAGTTCCAATTCTAAGCTTTCAAACAATACTCAATATGCCTGACTTATGTTTTCAGAGACTTGAACATTTTAATGTGTCTACTTCATAAAAAATACTCATGATTTACTGTTGACTTTTAAGATAAAATTGCATTTGAGTAGAAATTAGAGTTTATCCTCATTTATTTATAATATACACCTAGTGTTGCCAACTACTTTCACTGAAAAGTAGCTAAAACCTGCTCAAAAAGTCACTAAATGTCGCTAGATGACGTCATGCTTAATTAATATATTCATGGCGTCATCGCGTCGCATTTGCATTCTACCATGTGTCAGCCCTTTACATCTGTTTGCTGCTCTCCTACTCTCTGTGCTCACATACTGTCAAATTCCCAATAAAGCTTTTCTCATGTACATATTTGTTCTTTTTCTGTTGTCAGACAACGGAACGAGTATGAAATAGTCACTGAAACGCCACCCATTAAGACTACATGTTAAACAGTAGTCACTTCCAAGCAATTTCCAAGCAGCTGCTCTGCACTGCTAAAATCCTGATTTTATAACATAAGTTAAAGACAATGGCTGTGCTGTGATTTCGGCTATATTTACATGTAAAATGATCATTCAGAGAGAAAGGTAGAAGCGACAGACTCTTATTTTTTCTCTCACACAGCTCGCGCGGCAGTACTGGTGACTCTTCTGCGGAAAGTAGCTAGGGTTTGTCCAAAAAGTCACTAGATTTGTCACTGTGGAGAGGGAAAGGGCGAGCGGAGACACACAAAGAGAGAGAGAGAAGAGAGAGAGAGATGAACTTGCTCGCCAGCTCCCGGACGCACTGTCGCCCAGTCCTCAACCGCTCCTCCGCCCTCTGGTGGACGGCAGCTCTCTCCTCCCCCGGCGGACGGCAGCAAGTCCTCCGGCCCCTGGCGGACGTAGCAGCTAGTCCTCCGGCCCCTGGCAGACAGAACCGCTCCTCCCCTTCTCGGCAGATGGCCGTGGTTCCTCCGGCTCTCAGCGGCTGGCAGCGGCCCCACCGTCCCCAGGCAGACGGCTGCGGCTGCTCCCCTGGCGGATGGCAGTGGTGAGGACTCCAGAACAAAGCATCTCTCTTCCCTCCCAGGTTTCGGAACCACTGTAACAGTTCAAGGATGGGCAAGGAGGAGGCGGGAACCAGCTGAACAATAAACATAAAGTTTAATGTGAAACTCAACATAATACAAACATAAACAAACACAGACACACATGTAACGCAGCCGTGTGCATCTGACTCTCTTTCGAACTGGCGCCTCTGGCTCATCTTTATCTCACTCTCCCACTGATCAGCCGATTCAGCACCGGCTGTGCATCATCACGGCCCGGTCACGCCCTCCTCCTTGTCACAGTGTATTTTGCTATCAATTTTGCATTGACCTGATGATGCATATTAATTCTTTTTGTTTAAGTCTACCTGTTCTGTTATTTACAGTCAGATATATTCAAACACAGCAAGGATGTGGTAAAGAAACCGCTCAACCCAAACACGTTTGCTGAACAACCACTGTTCTTAAAGAGACAGTACCATGTTAATCTTTTTTAAACATAACGTAAACTCAATGTAAATACTACAAATTATGCATACAAAAAAACAAGCATGTAACAAAATGTGTGATAAATGTGTAAATTTGCATATATTTAAAGGGGCAAGGGTTTGTTGAAACTTGGCAAAGAGTTCAGGCAGTTCTGTCTCACGTTGCTATATCTTTTCTAACTCATCTGAACGATGGAGTGTTCCATTCAGAAGTGGTCATCCCTATACCCTCTATTGTGAGAGCTTCAATGGGTTGAAATGTGTGGGGCTCAAAAATAGTGGTCATTTTATTGGAAATTTTGTTTGAAACAACCCTACAGCTTGGCTACCATTATTATTCTCCCATCAAAAAAGCCCTGTGAAGGCATTGTTTAAGGCAAAATCCCCTAGACTACATAACATTGACAGAATATATAAATTAGCTATGAGTCTGTTATGGAATGTTTGTGATTTCAAACTTCAGCTGTCAAAACTTACACACAAGCCATTTAATCTGCTTTAAGATGCTCTCTTCTTTCTTTCTTTCTTTCTTACTGTAAGACCTGTACAATTTTTAACTTCAAGCATTTAAGACTATTTTAGACTTTCAGACAAGGTTTTGTCAGACCAACATTATAGTTTGTCTCAACAAACTTTACGTATCCTGTTTAATCAGTACTTCCGTAGCACAAAAAAAAAAAAAAATCAATATCTTCTTTTTCCCAACCACCTAAGCCAAGTTATTTTTTGTAATTTAGGGCAAACATGCAGTTATAGCAATGAATGGTATAATAAAAGTTTTTGTTCAACAGCCTTTTTATACAAAGAATAAAGCTTAACTATATAGCTTAAATTATTAAATAATAGTCAGAAAATTATATTTTTTAAACCTGTTTAAACCAAATTTTCTTTAAAATAATGACATTTTAAGCACATGTTGCTTGAACTCGATAAATGCTAATTTTGAAATATCAGTAACAATATAAACGCTATTGTTAATTTTACTTTATCAAAATCAGCAAAGATTTCACATTAAAAAGATGAGTACGGGGGCCTGGGTAGCTCAGCAAGTACTGACACTGACTACCACCCCTGGAGTTTGCGTGTTTGAAACTCATCATAAACATATGTTTTCAAAGTTGATGGGGCATGAGACCTTGCAGCCCAGGGCCCCCACAGGCTCCAGGTAGTCGAGGGCCCCTGGGCACTGGCCCCATTGGCCCGGTCCATAATTCACCTATGGATCATCCTAAACTCATATCATTTGTTAAGTCATTATTGCTGTCAGTGTCAGGTGGTTGGGACTCGGGACGTTCAAACAAATGCAATATTTTATACCGCCACAGAGACACAGTGTTTATTGATTATGAGGACATCAACCAATAAACAGCTTACTTACAGTATGTTTGTACCTTTATTTTAAGCTGGGATAGGAGAAAGTATTTAACACTGGAAAAGTTATGCACTACAGATTTAAAGAATCACATTTATAAGTAATTGGTATATTTTTGTAAGCTCTCTCGAAAGTGAACCAGACTGTGAGCAATCTACTAAGAGCAATATTACTGTAGATTGAACAGCTGAAATTGTTGTTAATTTTCAAATAGTTTGCAATTTACTGCAATTCATATTGTATATATTTGAAAAGGATTTGGTTTGTCTTTGCATGTTGTCAGAAACAAATGGTACAGTCAGGGTCCATTTGTGATCACACAGGGTACAGCCTATGTGGTTGTACCCTCACTGGGTCAAAGTTACACCTTAGGAGGTCACGTGACACCATGCAAAGGGCAGACGTGTGAGCGACGAGCTCTGTGCACTTTGCTAAATTTTTTATTATTTTCATGTTATAACCTGGTGAATTTTGATACACCCAGTTACACATTTGCTCTTTGATGCAAAACATGGCAAAGAAGTCAAAACCCTCGGGCACTGGAGACATTAAAAGACACTTACGTGTTCAGGATGAAAGCCCTGACAGGCCTACAGACCGGGGACTCGATTTAGATGGCGTGGCGGGAGAGGTGATCCAGTGTCAGTTGTCCAACATGTCGGTGATGTTGACGAAGATTCTTGCTGACTTGGAGGATCTCGCTGTAATACGTCAATTGATTACGGCGATGGAAAAAAATTCTCTGAGCTAGTTACAAGAGTGACTGATGTTGAGAGACGAATCGATTTTTGGGAATCTTCGGAGAGGGAATTAACCGCTAATCCGCCCACGACCAAAGTTGATTTGGAACATCTCCTTGAAAAGCTTGAAGA
Source organism: Myxocyprinus asiaticus (assembly GCF_019703515.2). Classification (NCBI taxonomy): domain Eukaryota; kingdom Metazoa; phylum Chordata; class Actinopteri; order Cypriniformes; family Catostomidae; genus Myxocyprinus; species Myxocyprinus asiaticus. The sequence continues at coordinate 21,884,173 of NC_059375.1, read as the reverse complement.
TCTTGAGAATAGAAGCCGCAGGAATAACGTTCAAATTGTTGGAATTCCTGAGCATAAGGAGATACGGTGAAATTCCTAGACGAGCTTTTCCCGAGTCTGCTCGACATAACAGGCCACAAGCTGGAAATCGAGCTCACAGAGTCCCAGCTCACAGATTTGCTGAGGGAGATAGGCCCCGACTGATTCTGGCCAGATTTCTGAGATCATCCGATAAAGATCTTGTGCTGCACCAGGCGAGGAGCAAAGGGAAGATTTCTTGGAAGAACCATAATATTTTCTTGTTTCCGGACTTTGCGAACTTGACAAGAGAGAAACGCGATCGGTTCAAGGTATGTAAGAAACTCTTACATCGGCGAAAGATTACTTTTGCTCTAATGTTACCGGCCAAACTTAGAATAGAAATGAAGGTCGGTCGCAAAGTATTTACATGTTTTTTATAGAATCAATGACTGAGTAAACTGCGTTGGCTCCGCCGAGCGGCTGGAGCTTGTTTTGTGAATAACACTTTCCTTAAAGAAACTTTTGCATTGATGAAAGATTACTTTCGCATTGAAGTTTTTTCTATTTGTCTTGTTCGGGGGGGAAGTTCGGGGTTTGATAGTTTCACTAATGGGGACTGTGGTCTGTATAACTTTGTTTTTGACACACAATCTATTTTTTCTAATATGTCAAAATGTCAAATGTTATTATGAATAAGTTGTCTCTCTCCACGTGGAATGTGAATGGGTTGGGGTACCCCATAAAAAGAAGGAAGGTTATTACTTTTCTTAAACGTAAGAAATATGATATAGTGTTTCTTCAAAAACACATCTCTCCCCGCAGGAAGCTGAAAAATTTGGGAAGATATGGGGTGGACATGTTTTTTTTAGTGCTGGCTCAAGGATGAGCAAAGGAGTCATTATATTGATTAATAAACATCTACAATTCAAATGTCTCAAACAGACTAAAGATAAATTAGGTAGAGTCATTATTGTTTTAGCTGAAATTCAAGGGCAAAGGTTGATTTTGGCTAATATTTACGCACCTAACGCTGATGATCAGGGCTTTTTTATAGATCTTGAAGGGATGTTGCAAGGCGCTGGCATCCCTCATGATATAATATTGGGAGGAGACTTTAATCTTTTGATGGACTCAGTCCTTGATCATAGTGAAGCAAAAGTGTGTAAACCCCCTAGAGCAACATTGATGCTTCACAGGATGTGTAAAAATGTGTATCTAAAATATATATATATATATATATGTTTACATTTCATTGCTAGTGTATGATTTAATAAAAAAAATTTAATTACAAAAAAGTTACACCTTAAGGTACTAATATGTACCATTTAGGGATTGATAAGGTACAAATACATTTCTGTCCATCATTGGGTCCATGTATGTACCATTTCTCCCAAAAGAGGAACAAAATACTGTGATCAAATTATTTGCCTGATGGGGTATGGTGTGGTTCAAAGCTGCAAAAGCCAAACCCTTCAAGTGCATGAAATTCACTTCATTGTCCCAAACGTGATCTCAACAATTCAATAAGCACACAATTGAAAATCACCCAACACCAGTGTTGGGGGTAACGTGATAAAAGTAACGTGTGTTACGTAATCAGATTACTTTTTCGAGAAACAAGTAAAGTAACACAATATTTTTTATTTTAGACCATAATATCGGAGTTGCTTTTTAAATAAAGTAACACGTTGCTTTTGTACACCTCTACTTTCCCTGTATTGTGAGAAATCAGGATTAAAAGTGTGCAAACTTCGGAGAGGAGACATAGTGAATGACTGCCATTGTATTTCCACAGAGTGTGAGGCCAGAGACTATTTAGCAGAGCGAGTCACTTCTATTTAAATGAATGGGAGATATTGGAACACCCAACCAAGGAGCTCTAGCACCCAACAGTCAGTGGATGTAGAAAGGAAGTCTCACCATGCAGGTAAAAGAGCTAATCACCTTTTAGATACAGACATCGCCTGTCAATCAACTCACTAACGCGCATGCGCATTTCGTGTTTTAGAGTAATATGAGGTCAACATTCGGTTGAGTATAACGCGGTTGATTCATGTGTTAATACACACTGCATTAAAAAATCAGTAAACATATTTGGGCAGAGGAATTATAAAACTAGTCTTCCACTGGCCACGACATGATACACAGCATGAAATACTTGCTCAATTCACTGACTTGTGCAGCCGAACTGTTCCGTGTTACAGCTCCCCGTAACTGGGAGAATAGGATGAGAATATCTGTCTCTGGATCAGTGGCTCCAAGCAACGTCCTAATGAAGACTTCAAATATACTTGGCTAGTCAAATATACTAAGCTGCTTTAGGTAAGACAGTGGTTATTCTTCATTTTTCATGTTGGCTGCCATGTTGATGGAAAAACAAATCATACATATTCATGTTATTGATTCTTTATTGTAAATAAGATGTGAAGACCAACTTTCAAAATATCTGTTTGTTTACTATGTTTTGACATGAGTGTTGTGCAGTAGCTAGCATGACCTGAAATGTCTCCTGTATGCAATGCATGGCTTATTTGTATGAAATGCATAGCATAGCAGAAAAGAAAGTGTCTGTGAAGAAAAAGTAGCACTTTCCATAAAAAATTACTTTTTAATTAATTAAGTTACTTTTTTTAAGGAGTAACACAATATTCTAACGAGTTACTTTTGTTGGGCCTCATGTATTCAGATAGAAGACTAAGTAAAACCTGACTGAGGCCCACAAAAAGTCATAAATCTTACTGATAAAAACCACGCCAAAATCAAACAAAGGGAGTCCAAAACAGACTATAAATCCCATGAAACCTTGCTCACTAAAGGATCGAACTCTCAACTCCTATTGGAAGAGGCACACAACAGAACGGCCCTCAACCATGACGTCATCGGGAGTAGAAATAACTCTGAGATCCGTCCGGGCTTTGCTTTTAGCAACTTTGCTCACCGGGTGTAGACACAGCTCATCGCTGCTCTCAGGTGTAGCCTCGTGGCACAGACTTGAAACTGTGGCCATACAATCTCCATCTCGCTGGACGAGTTGAGATTACTCTGTGTTCCACCGAACACTCTAACGGATCCGAAGGAGACCGCCGAGCAATCCACATCTTCATCCGTTTGCCTGCAGAAGTGAAGAGAAAAGATTTCTCTTCCCTCTTCAATCAAGTCGACGTCGCTAATTTCTCCGCCAGCCCGCCGAGAACCAGCAGCCGTACAGAGCGAGGAAACGGCCTCCTGTCATCACCCGAGCCTCGAGGAACCGAGTCGGAGTTAAAGGACAGATGAACACATATTCTACCTGCGTCCTCATACGATTCAAGTAAGAGGTTTACGTCTGGGCAGAGATAAAATATTATAGTGTGTTATTCTTGTATATCAAGGTTATTGCTTGTACAGTTTACGGATCGCCGAGTCCGCTCATTGCTGCTAATAATACTCAAGGTATTACTGTAATGTACTGTTATCACGAATGAGATCTGCTGTGTTGTAGTCCAACCATGTTGGACTGTTGTGTATTTCCACCATTGCGGGTGAGACCGGCACACTGAGTTTATCCATTAAAGAACCAAAGACCACGGGATGGTTTACAAGCCGTTCACCGCATCTCTGAGTGATAAACTAACAGCTGATTTCTCTCCCACGATCGCGAAACCGGCTTTGGTGCCACCACTTTATTCTCTCTCTCTATCTCTCGTACTAACCACAAACACACAAGCGACCCCTCACAAACATTCTCGCACACACTTTTGGCTAGTAGATAACTTCGTGATAAAGCTCAGCTTTGTCCCTATGTTATCGTACAAGCGGAGACACACGGTAAACTGGCAGACGCCATTGACCGGTTTCTCTCCGCCCACATTCGCGGCCATATTCTCTGGCCGGAAATCTCGCATGACATACTCTCCACGAGAGTCACGTCCGCCATTTTGTGCATGTCACACCTTACACACACGCACATTCACACACAAATTCACACACACACACACACACTCACCTACCTTCCTCTCATGTGTTATAGGCTTATTTTGGTTAACATATGTAATCATGTCACTGTTTAGTTTGTAGTTGTAAGTCAGAAATTTATTGACTGCATTATATTGATTATTAATTGATATTACTGCATAAATAAAATTTGTTATATTTCAAAGAGAAGTGTTTTGGTTTGTTTTGCATACACCTGTGTCAAACGCTGACAGCGGATGTCAGTGCTCGGATTCAAGCCTTCATTGTTTCTTTTCGAAGGTCGATATTCTTCGGATGTTGATTTTCCAAAGACAACAGTCTAATATTGAGACTGTTATACTATCTATTTATTAGTCCCTGATTCCAGGGTGATGACCCGGTGATATTAATCCTTATTAATATTCTATTGATTTTGATAATTGATAATTATCTTTGATGATTGTTGAATTTGAAGGATCAATAACTAGTGTTAATTCTAATCAATGTTCCACTAATTTTAATAATTAATGATTATCTTTGATAATAATTAATATTCTATTGAATTTGATGGTTATCTTTGATTGTTGATGTGAAGGATTAAAAGAGCTAACATTGATTCAAATCAATGTTCTATTGATTTTAATAATTGATAATTATCTTTGTTAATTATTAATTATTGTTAATAACCAAACCCGCTCCTAAACGTAGCGCACTACATTTACTGGAGCCCCGTATGAGGTTTTAATGAGTTAGATTCTATTATTTAATTTAAATATTAATTAATAACTAAAGTAATAAAATTTAATTTCTGATAGTAACACTGATCTAAACAACCAGTAGAACCTACTCTTTTGAAAGTAACATTACCCAACACTGCCCAACAAAAACTTAAATAATAAATGATAAAAAAAAAAAAAAAAAAAAAACATTTATAGAGTAAAATAGTTCAAAAATAGTTCACTGGTCACATCCAATAGGTGAAAAAAATAATAATCCATATCTGACCTCTGGATTTTAGTGTTTATATTTAGAGCATCAAGATTATGTTTTTTATTATTATTTTTTATTTATTTTTATTTTTTTACATATAAAACAAATTCATTAAATTAAATTACAAATAGGTTTAGAAACAATGCCATTTTATCCCATTTAAAATAAACTAGCTGTTTCTTTAAATACAATCATTAAACTTTGGATCAACTGGATATTTAATTTATTCAATGGAAGAGCCCAAACTCTTATGCAAAATACAAACTTTTTTAAACAAGAAAAACTGAAGAGCTGCAAGTGCAACAGGTAATTTCACAGTGTAGGGCTCTATTCAAATTCGTCCAACGGGATTGACTCACTGTGCGATTTGACCTTAAAAGAGCTATCATGATTGAACACCTGTCTGGTGAGGTGTGTAAAGTTATACTGGAATTGTTCAGCAAAGTGTGGATAACAGGCATACTTCCCTCTAGCTGGAAACATTCAATTGTCATTCCTATTAAAAAAAAACTGGTAAAGACCATTCTGAAGCCACTAGCTCTAACAGTGTTGGGGAGTAACGGAATACATGTAACGGGATTACATATTTAAAATACAAAATATAAATAACTGTATTCCACTACAGTTACAATTTAAATCATTGGTAATTAGAATACAGTTACATTCAAAAAGTATTTTGATTACTGAAGAGATTACTTTGCATTTTTTTGTCATTTGTTTCATTTAATATTTAGTCCTTTCAGATGGAAAACATTTATACATATAAATGATGTGATCCAAAGTGCATTTGAACAGCAGTGAAACGTCATGGTTACTGGTGTAACCTCCGTTCCCTGATGGAGGGAACGAGACGTTGGTGTCGATGTAGTGACACTAGGGGTCACTCTTGGGAGCCCAAGACACCTCTGGTCTTTGATAAAAGGCCAATGAAAATTGGCGAGTGGTATTTGCATGCCACTCCCCCGAACATACGGGTATAAAAGGAGCTGGTATGCAACCACTCATTCAGGTTTTACACTGAGGAGCCGATATAAGGTCCGGCCATTTCAGCGGGTAGTTCAGCGTTGTGGCAGGAGGGACCAACGTCTCATTCCCTCCATCAGGGAACGGAGGTTACACCAGTAACCATGACATTCCCTATCTGTCACTCACTCGACGTTGGTGTCGATGTAGTGACACTAGGGGTCCCTATACAAAACGCCACAAGGCTGAACTGTGTTACGTGAACTGGCGGTGTGTGGTGGGCAGACTTGCTGTGTGCCTCATAGCCAGCGCACCAGGTCGACACGTAACCTCCCCCAACACAGTTATGAGTGTCAAACGGCCATTTTTGGGGACAAGTCGACTACCCAGAGATAGAGACAGGCTTAACGCAGTCATGGCCTCTTTCCCCTTCTCTTTTTCCACTCCCTAAAAAAGAAGGGGGATTATCTGACTGGGCCGCCAGGTCTAGTCGAGGGGTGTCCCTCCCAAGGGGAGGACACCGCAGAGACCACACCTCGCCCCAAGAGAGGGGGGGATATTTAAGTGGAAGAATACATCACATGGTCTTTCCAACCATGTGGAGAGCCTTCAAGGTAGATCCTGCCCAATGGGGGAGGAGTTACTACAACATGGAGATTGAGGGGCTCTGCCCAAGGAAGACGCAGTTTGCCAGTAGGGAAACGAACTAGCGGAAGCTATAGATCGCATGGGGTTAGCCTTACAGGGAACCGCCACATGCGGAGCACCTACCCCAGAACCGGGCTCTTAGTTAGCGCGTGTACTGGGCTGGCAGCGAGTCTCTCTGAAAACTCGACTGCCACAGGGCTCGGAGGAAGTCAACCAGGGAACAACTTCTGTGAACACTACTGGGAATTAACAGCGCATGTCTTCAGCTCAAAAGGAGGTGGAAGGCGCTATGTGCAAGCGATACACCCGGCCGGCTATCCCGGGCTTATCCGCTTATGTTGCGTGCCACTACCTGGGACGAAACCGGTTCCACCCGGAGGTTGTAGAACCTTGCAAAGGTGTTGGGTGTTGCCCAGCCCGCTGCTCTGCAAATGTCTGTTAGAGAGGCACCTCTGGCCAGGGCCCAAGAAGCCGCTACACCACGGGTAGAATGGGCTCGTAGCCCTACCGGGGGTGGCATGTTTTGGGCGAGACATGCCATAGTTATGGCGTCAATGAGCAAGTGGGCGATCCTCTGCTTGGAGACAGCACTTCCTTTCCGCTGTGCACCAAAGCAGACAAAGAGCTGCTCAGAGATTCTAAAGCTCTGCGTGCGATCCAAATAGATGCGTAAAGCGCGCACCGGACACAGCAATGACAGGGCTGGGTCTGCCTCCTCCTGGGGCAGCACTTGCAGGTTCACCACCTGGTCCCTAAAAGGAGTGGTGGGAACCTTGGGCACATAGCCCGGTCGGGGGTCTCAGGATCACGTGAGAATAGCCCGGACCGAACTCCAGGCACGTTTCGCTGACAGAGAACGCTTGCAGGTCACCTACCCTCTTGATGGAAGTGAGCGCAGTCAGGAGGGCAGTCTTCAAGGAGAGTGCCTTAAGCCCGGCTGACTGCAAAACTCAAAGGGGGCTCTCTGTAGACCCTGAAAAACTACAGAGGTCCGATGAGGGAACAAGGCGTGGCCTGGAGGGATTCAGCCTCCTGGCGCCTCTTAGGAACCTGATGATCAGATCATGCTTCCCTAAGGACTTACCGTCGACTGCGTCATGGTGTGCTGCTATGGCAGCAACATACACCTTCAAGGTGGAAGGGGACAGCCTCCCTTCCAACCTCTCTTGCAGGAAGGAAAGCACTGATCTGACTGCGCACCTCTGGGGGTCTTCCTGATGGGAAGAACACCACTTAGCGAACAGACGCCACTTAAAGGCATACAGGCGCCTCGTAGAGGGAGCCCTAGCCTGAGTGAACGTGTCTACCACCGCAGGTGGGAGACAGCTTATGTCTTCCGCGTCCGTCCAGGGGCCAGACATGGAGATTCCAGAGGTCTGGGCGCGGGTGCCGGATGGTGCCCCTTCCCTGAGAAAGAAGGGCCTACCTGAATCGACTCCAAATCAGCTGGACCACCTGAAGGTGGAGTCTCCACTCTCCCTTGAGGGTAACCTGTTGTTACGGCGCGTCCGCCGGAGTGTTGAGGTTGCCCGGGATGTGAGTGGCTTGCAGCGACTTGGTGCTGCTAACTCCGTTGGAGGAGACGGCGGGCGAGTTATGACATACAGCGGGAGCGCAGACCGCCTTGGCGGTTGACATATGCTACCGCTGCCGTGCTGTCTGTCCGAACTAGCACGTGCTTGCCCTGGATCAACGGCCGGAACCTCCGCAGGGCGAGCAGAATTGCCAGTAACTCGAGGCAGTTGATGTGCCAACGCAGCTGCGGACCCGTCTAGAGGCCGGCGGCTGCATGCCCGTAGCCAACAGTGCCCCAGCCCATTTTGGAGGCATCTGTCGTGACCACGACGTGCCTAGAGACCAGTTCTAGCGGAACACCTGCTCGTGGAAATGAGAGGTCGGTCCAAGGGCTGAAAAGACGGTGACAGACCGACGTAATGGCCACGCGGTGTGTCCCGTGGCGCAATGCCCGTCTTGGGACTCGAGTCTGGAGCCAGTGCTGAAGCGGCCTCATATGCATCAACCCGAGCAGGGTGGCCACCGCCGAGGATGCCATATGCCCCAGAAGCCTCTGAAAATGTTTCAGTGGAACCGCTGTTTTCTGTTTGAACGCCTTCAAACAGGCCAGCACCGACTGGGCGTGCTCGTGAGTCCAACTCCAAACCGAGAAAAGAGATGCTCTGAACCGGGAGGAGCTTGCTCTTTTCCCAGCTGACCCGAAGCCCTAGTCGGCTGAGGTGTGAGAGCACCAGGTCCCTGTGTGCGCATAACCCGTCTCGAGAGTGAGCTAGGATTAGCCAGTCGTCGAGATAGTTGAGAATGCGAATGCCCACCTCCCTTAACGGGGCAAGGGCAGCCTCTACGATCTTCGTAAAGATGCGAGGAGACAGGGACAGGCCGAAAGGGAGGACTTTGTACCGATACGCCTGACCCTCGAACCGCAGGAAGGGTCTGTGTCGAGGAAGGATCGAGACATGAAAGTACACATCCTTCGGGTCTACCGCCGCGAACCAATCTTGATGCCGGACGCTCACTAGAATGCATCTTTGCGTCAGCATCTTGAATGGGAGTCTGTGTAAGGCCCGGTTCAGTACTCGCAGGTCCAAGATTGGCCGCAACCCACCGCCTTTTTTCGGTACAATGAAGTAGGGGCTGTAAAACCCCTTCTTCATCTCGGCTGGAGGGACAGGTTCTATCGCGTCCTTCCGTAGGAGGGTAGCGATCTCCGCACAAGGTAGCAGCGTTTCCGTCTTTCACCAAGGTGAAGTGGACACTGCTGGACCTGAGCGGATGCCCGGCAAAGTGAATCGTGCAGCCAAGTCGGACGGTCCGGACCAGCCCTCGTGTCCGGACCGCCCTTGAGTACTGCAGCCACTTGGGCATGCAGCGCAATTAAATGCAAAAGGTAACAAAAAGATGAAGATCTGCTTACCAGCTCCAGAGCAGCGGGTTTCATTGTCCCTGGGTCGCCCGTCTCAGGGGCGCTTCGAAGACCTCCGTGGGTTCTTCGGTGCCGGCTGTGAGACGGGTGGCGTTGGCTTCCTGCGGTGGGCTCCACGCCGGGGCCGGGCCGGAGGGGCGGGCTGCGGCGGAGCCGGTGCAGTCACCGCAGGGGGACGCCCTCGGCGATGAGTAGATGGGGTGCAGGATCTTGAGCCACGCCGGGGCAGGATAAGCCGGCTAGCATCCATCTACTGCTCTACCATCAAGAACTGCTGGGCAAAGTCCTCGACGGTGTCGCCGAATAGGCCCGCCTGGGAAATGGGGGCAGCAAGGAATCATGTCCTGTCGGCCTCACCCATCTCGACCAGGTTGAGCCAAAGGTGGCGCTCCTGGACCACTAGTGTGGCCATCGTCCGCCCGAGAGACCGCGCCGTGACCTCCGTCACTCGGAGAGCGAGGTCGGTCGCCGAGCGCAGTTCCTGCATCAATCCCGGGGTGGAACTACCCTCGTGCAGTTCCTTTAGCGCCTTGGCGGACTTGCAGGAGAGCCATGGCGTGCAGGGCGGAGGCGGCTTGTCCAGCAGCGCCGTAGGCTTTGACCGTCAGAGACGACGTAAACCTACAGGCCTTGGACGGGGGCTTTGGGCACCCGTACCAGGTGGCGGCGCTCTGCGGGCATAGGTGCACCGCGAGCGCCTTTATCCACCGGGGGATTGCCGAATAACCCTTGGCCGCCCCACCATCGAGGGTAGTGAGAGCTGGGAAGCTGAAAAGATCAGGACCGGGCAGTAAAAGGTGCCTCCCACGACCTTGTCAGCTCTTCATGCACTTCCGGGAAGAAAGGAACAGGGCGGGGCGTGGCTTTGAACGGCGCCACGAGCCCAGGAACCAATCACAGAGCCGCGAGGGTTCAGGGAAGAACAGTGAAATCCACTCTAACCGACGCTTGCGGCTGTCCGGGAAAGCATGTCGTCATCTCCGCGTCAGCCTGTGACTGGGCGATCGACCCCAAAGGGAGGAGCCCAGCTGAGGCTTCCGACTGGACGAGCCCGCTCTCCGATGCTGCGCTAGAGAGCTCATCACTTTCGCGGGCTCCGAATAAGAGGTCGAACTCGCCGTGAGACGAGCCGGCGGCCTCACCCGGAAGCCCGATCGGGGCAGACGAGCGTGCTGGGGAATGGGAGGTCCGCGGGGGGATACCCGGTGGAGGCGGTCCCATTGGGGTCCCCAAATCGCCCCCAGTGCGAGCCGCGCTGGCCTCAAACCCGTGGGTAAAAGGACCGAGGCGGGAGCCTCTGGGGTGGCTCGCTTTCTTACGAAGGCGAGCCGCGACCGCAACGTTGCCATGGACATATTCTCGCAATGAGAACGTGACCATCCACGAACGCTGTCTCCACGTGAGCAGTGCCCAGACACGAAAGACAGTGATCGTGACCGTTAGAAGGCGAGAGATAACGAGCACAACCAGGAATAACACACAATCGGAAAAGCATCTTTAAAAAGACGCGTCTTTAAAAAGACGTTCCGTGTGTGCGCTCTTTTAGAGAAATATATACTCTTTTAGAGGGGAAAAATGCTCTTTCAGAAAATATACTCTCTAGTTTTTCTGCCGAAGCGCCCAGGGGCATTCTCTGCAGTGCACCAGTGCAGAGGAGGGAGAAGCCGCTGAAATGCGCCGTCAGATCCAGCAGGTGAATGAACAGTAGTATTCAGCTCAGCGAGCATGACCGTTCGGCTCCGAAGAGAAAATTGAATGAGTGGTTGCATACCAGCTCCTTTTATACCCGTATGTTCGGGGGAGTGGCATGCAAATACCACTCACCAATTTTCATTGGCCTTTTATCAAAGACCAGAGGTGTCTCGGGCTCCCAAGAGTGACCCCTAGTGTCACTACATCGACACCAACGTCGAGTGAGTGACAGATAGGGAACACTTTCTTATGATGTGTTACATTCATACGAGCAGACAGAGAAGTAAGTTTGAAGTAAGTTTAGAGCAGAAGAAATAGAAATAAAATTTGTGTTTATTGTCAGCTTTACGCTAAGCTAAAATGCTATTTCTAGCCATTTTACATGCACATGTTACCAGGCACGATCATATTTTTTTATCAAGAAAATTTACGTTGGATCATAATTTCTTTTTTTCTAGTAAGACCTTTGATATTAGGGCAAAAATCGTATTCTTGATAATAATTTTTGTATTGTTTTCCTGTAAAAATATCTAAAAATCCTTAAAACAAGATTAATTTGATTTATCTTGTTTTGGAAACAACACTGCATAAGATATTTAGGTTTTTCAGAAAATGTATTTTTAACATGTGTATTTTGTCTTACTGTACTGGCAGAGTTTTTATAGTCAAAACAAGTGAAAAAATCTACCAGTGCTGAAGAAGTAATCCAAAGTATTTAGAATACGTTACTGACCTTGTGTAATCTAACGAAATACATTACAAATTACATTTTACAGCATGTATTCTGTAATCTGTTGTGGAATACACTTCAAAAGTAACCCTTCCAACCCTGGCTATAGACCAATAGCACTAACTTCAAATATGTGTAAGCTTATGGAAAGAATGATAACTGACAGACTAATGCATTTTATTGAAAGCAGAAACCTTTTTTCTCCATATCAAAGTGGTTTTCGGCAAGGTCGAAACACGATGGCCTGGAATGAGATGTAAGAAAGGCTCAAGTAGGCAAAGAATCTGTTGTAGCTGTATTCTTTGATGTGGAGAATGCTTATGACAAGTTATGGAAAGAGGGGCTTCTGATTAAATTGAATTAATTGGGTATTGGTGGTAGAGTATGTAATTGGGTGATGGATTTTTTGTATAACCGAACAATACAGGTCAGGGTGGGAACATCGTATTCTAACAGCTATCCAACTGAAAATGGAACAACCCAAGGAAGTGTATGCAGCCCTCTTTTATTTAACATAATGATCAATGATATCTTTAAGCAGGTTGAACTGAGTATGGGACGATCGCTTGATGCTGATGATGGGGCAGTGTGGAAGAGAGGATGGAATATCTTGTACACTGCTAAAAAGTTCCAGTTAGCGATACACCAGGTTGAGGAGTGTGCAATGAAATGGGGATTTCACCTGTCAACAGCTAAAACCCAAATAATGTGTTTTAAAAAAAAGAAAAATATAGCAGTAAAACAGACATTATATGGTCATCCACTTGAGTAGGTATGTGGTGAGATTTTTGGAAGTGTGGCTAGACAAACAGTTGACCTTTACCATACATATTGGAAAACTGATTACAAAGTGTAAAAGAGTACTAAATGTTATGAGATGCCTGGTAGGATGTGAGTGGGGAGCAAGCCGCAATACACTCATGAACATTTATTGTGCGCTTATAAGATCAGCAATCGATTATTATTGCGTGGAATATGGAACAGCAAGTGATTCAGATGTGGTGAAATAGATGTGGTGCAGACGCAGGCTCTTAGAATATGTTGTGGGGCTATTAATACATCTCCTGTAAATGTCCTGCAAGTGGAGAAGGGTGAAATGCAACTGACAGTGAGGCATCATCCACTATCAATGGCTTATTGGGTATCATTAAAAGGACACAATGATGTGCATCTCACAAAATCTGTGTTTGATGGTATTCCTATATTTTCCACATAATGTTTTTACCCTGGAAAAACAGCACGGGCACAGCCGATAAATTCAGATATCGACCTTTTGTTTCTTTCGATGGTCTGAAATCCTCAGGGGTAAAATGTTCACTGCACACCCTCCAATATTTGAGAGAATGTAGGGGTGTACTGATATCCAGGTTCAACGCGATAAGCCAGAGCTTCAGTCGCTCATGATCATGTATGGGCAATCGATGAAAAGTCAATATTTTTCCGGCCGTGCATTTTCTTTGCGGTTTCTGAAGGATGAAGCATCCCGGATACAAACACCAAACGACCATTTTGAACAATACACTTATACAAATACAAATAAACAGCAAATCTACAGCAAAGACAATTAACCTTTGTACAGCGCTCCTTTTGTAAACAATGACGCTTCCTGCCTCCTCCTCCACACGTGACATTTCCAACGAGCTTATGTCATCCCTCTCATGAGCGCGCATCACAGAGATGTATGGAAGCGAATATTTGTAGTTAAAAAGTATATAAGTTTTGTTTTGTTTCTAAAAATAATCAATTGTTTGGGTTAAGAAGAACTTTATTTGTCAACTGGAGTCATGTGGATTATTTTGATGCACCCTAAATATGCATTTTGGACCATCAAAAAATGTTGTACATTCACTTGCATTGTTTAAAGGAGGAGGCCTGAAATGAAATCCTAAAAATCTTAAATTCTGTTTTAATAAAGAAAGAAACTCCTGATGGATGGACTGAGGGTGAGTAAATTATCATCAAATTTTAATTTTGTTTTTGTCGTTTGCTGATCACATGCCTGATTATGGCCAACAAACACTATGAAGATTTCAAACATTCACCTTTTGTGTTCCACAGAAGAAAAGATATACAGGGTTGGAGTGACATAAATTAGGACATAATCTTCATTTTTGGGGGAACTATTTCTTTAAGGCTGGTGTGACCACTTTAATATCAAGTTAACATGAATGATTAACTTACCATTACTATAAAAAAAATTCAGTTATGTGATGAAATTGACCAAATCCATTCATCAACTGTGCAGTGCTTCAAGTAGGGCTCCACTAGTATTGTGCATGAGCTTGCACCAAAAAAATAATTTTGGCAAAAATATACATTGAAGCAAGGAAGAAGATGCTTGCAGAAGATCTTCTAGGTATTTACTGTGGCATTACTGCAGATTATATGAGTAGTAAAGAAGGTCCTTCCTCAGAGGAATTCGCCAGGGAGGGGCTGTCGCGAAGAGCGTGAGGTCCGAGAACCATGTCTGGGTGGGCCAGTAGGGTGCTACCAGGATGACCTGCTCCTCGTCCTCCCTGACCTTGCACAGGATCTGTGCAAGTAGGTTCACTGGGGGAAACGCATATTTGCATAGTCCAGGGGGTCAGCTGTGTGCCAGCACGTCTATACCGAGAGGTGCCTCGGTCAGGGCGTACCAGAGCAGGCAGTGGGAGGAATCTTGGGAAGCTAACAGGTCTACCTGTGCCTGCCCGAATCGACTACAAATCAGCTGGACCACCTGAGAGTGGAGTCTCCACTCTCCCCTGAGGGTAACCTGTCTTGACAGTACGTACACTGCAGTGTTGAGGTTGCCCGGGATGTGAGTGGCTTGCCAACGGGAGTGTAAACCGCCTTGACGGTTGATGTATGCCACCATTGCTGTGTTGTCTGTCTGAACTAACACATGCTTGCCGTGGATCAACAGCCAAAACCTCTGCAGGGTGAGCAGAATTGCCAACAACTCGAGGCAGTTGATGTGCCAATGTAGCCGTGGGCCCGTCCAGGAGCCGGAGGCTGCGTGCCCATTGCATACAGCACCCCAGCCCGTTTTGGAAGCATCTGTCGTAACCATGATGCGCCTGGAGACCTGCTCTAGGGAAACGCCTGCCCGTAGAAATGTGAGGTCGGTCCAAGGGCTGAAGAGGTGGTGACAGACCGGCGTGATGGCCACGCGATGTGTCCCGCGGTGCCATGCCCATCTCGGGACTCAAGTCAGGAGCCAGTGCTGAAGCGGTCTCATATGCATCAACCTGAGTGGAGTGGCCACCGCTGAGGATGCCATATGCCCCAGGAGCCTCTGAAACAGTTTCAGTGGGAGCGCTGTCTTCTGTCTGAACACCTTCAAACAGGTCAGCACCGACTGTGCGTGCTCGTTCATGAGGCGCGCTGTCATTGAGACTGAGTCCAACTCCAAGCTGAGAAAAGTGATGCTTGAAGTTGACCCGAAGCCCTAGTCGGCTGAGGTACGAGAGCACCAGGTCCCTGTGTGCACACGACACATCCCGAGAGTGAGCTAGGATTAGCCAATCATTGAGATAGTTGAGGATGCGAATGCCCACTTCCCTTAACGGGGCAAGGGCTGCCTCTGCGACCTTCGTGAAGACACGAGGGGACAAGGACAGGCTGAAAGGGAGGACCTTGTACTGATCCGCACAACCCTCAAATACAAACCGCAGGAAGGGTCTGTGTCAAGGTAGAATTGAGATGTGGAAGTACGCGTCCATTAGGTCTACAGCCGCGAATCAATCTTGATGCCTAACATTTGCTAGAATGCGTTTTTGAATCAGCATCTTGAACGGGAGTCTGTGTAAAGCCCGGTTCAGTACTCACAGGTCCAAGATTGGATGCAACCCAACGCCTTTCTTCGGTACAATGAAGTAGGGGTTGTAAAACCCCTTCTTCATCTCGGCTGGAGGGACAGGCTCTATCGAACCCATCCGTAGGAGGGTAGCGATTTCCGCGTGCAAGGTAGCGGCGTTCTAGCCCTTCACCGAGGTAAAGTGGATGCCGCTGAACCTGAGCAGATGCCTGGTGAACTGAATTGCGTAGCCAAGTCGGACGGTCCGGACCAGCCATCGCAACAGGTTGGAAAGCGCAAGCCATGCGTCCAAGCTCCGTGCAAGTGGGACCAAGGGGACAATCTCATCGGACTTACCGGCGGGTGGGGCCTCGCGGCGGGGCGGAGCCTGAGGTCCCACGCCGTATCATGGGCGTGCTGAGTTCAGGGACATCGAAGCACTTACCTGGCTCCTTGTGACCACCCCCGGAACAGCCTGGGACGGGGTAGGAAGAGGTCTGTCCTCATGACCCATGGAGACCGTCACATCAGGGGCAGATTTGTGCCACAGCTGGGCGCGCAGGGGCAGGGAGACTGCCGCTGGAGCGCCAAACCTGCCAAAATGGAATGGTGGATGGTGGTCGTGATGACAGCCGTGCACACCGGGTATGTGACCCAGGGAACAAGGAAACCACTCTTTTGCTGAACTCTTGGGTACCGCAGCCACTTGGGCATGCGGCAAAATTAAATGAAAAGGTAACAAAAGATTCTCCTCCAGGCCCACTGGGGGACGACATAAACCGACAGGCCTTGGACGGGAGCTTTGGGTGCCCACTCCAGGTGGTGGCGCTCTGCTGGCATAGGTGCACCGCGAGTGCCTTATCCACCAGGGGGATCACCGAATAGCCACTGGCCACCCCACCATCAAGGGTAGTGAGGGCGGGGGAGCTGAAAGATCAGGGCTGGGCAGTAAAAGGTGCCTCCACGACCTTGTCAGCTCCTCGTGCATTTTCGGGAAGAAAGGAACTGGGGCGGGGCATGGCTGTGAGCGGCGCTGTGAGCCCAGGAACCAATCATCAGTGGAGAGCGGAGGGTTCCACTCTAGCCCGATACTCGCGGCTGCCCGGGAAAGCATGTCCGTCATCTCCGCGTCAGCCTGTGACTGGGCGACCACACTCAAGGGAAGGAGCCCAGCTGAGGCTTCCGCGTCCGATTGGATGACCCCGCTCTCCGATGCTGCGCTCGAAAGCTAATCACCTTCACGGGCTCCAAATAAGAGGTCGAACTCGCCGTGAGACGAGCCGGCAGACTCATCCAGAAGCCCGATCGGGGCAGACGAGCGTGCTAGGGAATGGGAGGTCCGTGGGGGGATACCCGGCGGAGGTGGTCCCATTGGGGTCCCCAAATCGCCCCCAGTGCTAGCCGCGCTGGCCACATACCCGTGGGTAGAAGGACCGGGGCGGGGACCCGCTGGGGTGGCTTGCTTTCTTACAAAGGCAAGCAGCGACCGCATCGTTGCCATGGACATGTTCTCGCAATGAGTACATGACCCATCCACGAACGCTGTCTCCGTGTGGGCAGCGCCCAGACATGAGATAACAACCGCAACCAGGAATAACATACAAACGGAAAGGCATCTTTAAAAGGATGCGTCTTTAAAAAGATGTTCCGTGTGTGCCGCTCTTTTAGAGAAATATACTCTTTTTTAGAATATACTTTTTATTTCTGCCAAAGCACCCAGGGGCATTCTCTGCAGTGCACCAGTGCAGAGGGGGGAGAAGCCGCTGAAATGCACTGTCAGATTCAGCAGAGGTGAATGAAGAGCCGTGGGAATTCAGCTCAGTGAGCATCGACCGTTCGGCTACGAAGAGAAAATCTGAATGAGTAGTTGCATACCAGCTCCTTTTATACCTTTTTGTTCGGGGTATGCAATTTTCATTGCCTTTTTTCAAAGACCAGAGGTGTTTCGGGCTCCCAAGAGTGACCCCTAGTGTCACTACATTGACACAACGTTGAGTGAGTGACAGATAGGGAACTCAATCTACTGAACTTTCTCAGATCAATAAATTACTCTTACTTGTGGCTGTTTCAGAGACAATGTTTGATTCCTTATGGGATATTATATTGTATTAGTGACCAATACATACAGCTCTGGGAAAAAAAAGAGATCACTGTAAAATTATTTGTTTCTCTGGATTGACTATTTATAGGTATGTCTTTGAGTAAAATGAACATTTTTGATTTATTCTATAAAGTACTGACAAAATTTCTCCCAAATTCCAAATAAATATATTGTCATTTAAAGAATTTATTTGCAGAAAATGACAACTGTTCAAAAAATAATAATAATAATAATACCAAAAATAAATAAATAACGAAAAATAAATGCAGTGTTTTCAGACCTCGAATAATGCAAAGAAAACAAGTTCATATTCATTTTTAAACAACACAATACTAATGTTTTAACTTAGGAAGAGTTCAGAAATCAATATTTGGTGGAATAACCCTGATTTTCAATCACAGCTTTCATGCGTCTTGGAATGCTCTGTACCAGTCTTTCACATTGCTGTTGGGTGACTTTATGCCACTCCTGACGCAAAAATGATAGCAGCTCGGCTTTGTTTGTTGGCTTGTGACCATCCATCTCCCTCTTGATCTTTCTTGATCTTGAAAGAGTGTACATGGAAAGACGATGCACAAAAGGGCACTCAACACACGTTTGTATGTGTGTTTGTGTTGTGTGTGCACATGTCTGAGGACTTTGTGTGTGCAAACACACTTCCACATATGTGCTCAGTTCATCTAAAGGATTGGGATGCTCCTGAACACTATTTCTGTATTTTGTAGTCTAATCCATTAATTTCCAATGGTCAACATCAGGTGCAACAAAGTGAAAAAAAATAAATAAATATGAAAATGATCTATAAAAAAATTGTGTTTTCAGATGCCCTGTGTGATCAGTGTCATGGAATTATATTCCAACTGGGTGAAATAAACTGCAGTTTTCATAAAGAAAAGAAAAAAGTGAATCAGTCAGTTTTGACCAGAACACAATATACTGTACATTTGAAGTCAGAAGTTTACATACACCTTAGCCAAATACATTTAAACTAGTTTTTTTTCACAATCTCTGACATTTAATCGTAGAAAACATTCCCTTTCTTACGTCAGTTAGGATCACTACTTTATTTTAAGAATCGAAATGTCAGAATGATAGTAGAGAGAATGATTTATTTCAGCTTTTATTTCTTTCACATTCCCAGTGGGTCAGAAGTTTACATACACTTTGTTAGTATTTGGTAGCATTGCCTTTAAATTGTTTAACTTGGGTCAAACATTTTGGGTAGCCTTCCACAAGCTTCTCACAATAAGTTGCTGGAATTTTGGCCCATTCCTCCAGACAGAACTGGTGTAACCATGTCAGGTTTGTAGGCCTCCTTGCTCGTACACACTTTTTCAGTTCTGCCCACAAATTTTCTATCAGATTGAGGTCAGGGCTTTGTGATGGCCACTCCAATACCTCGACTTTGCTGTCCAGAAGCCATTTTCCCACAACTTTGGAGGTATGCTTGGGGTCATTGCCCATTTGGAAGACCCATTCGTGACCGAGCTTTAACTTCCTGGCTGATGTCTTGAGATGTTGCTTCAATATATCCACATAATTTTCCTTCCTCATGATGTCATCTATTTTGTGAAGTGCACCAGTCCCTCCTGCAGCAAAGCACCCCCACAACATGATGCTGCCATCCCCCATGCTTCACGGTTGGAATGGTGTTCTTCGGCTTACAAGCCTCACTCTTTTTCCTTCGAACATAACAATGGTCATTATGGCCAAACAGTTCAATTTTTGTTTCACTGGACCAGAGGACATTTCTCCAAAAAATAAGATCTTTGTCCCCATGTGCATTTGCAAACTGTAGGCTGGCTTTTTTATGCCAGTTTTGGAGCAGTGGCTTCTTCCTTGCTGAGCAGCCTTCAGGTTATGTCGATATAGGAATCGTTTTACTATGGATATAGATACTTGTCTACCATCTTCACAAGGTTGTTGTTCAGGGATTGATTTGCACTTTTCGCACCAAACTAATTTCATCTCTAGGAGACAGAATGTGTCTTCTTACTGAGCGGTATGATGGCTGTGTGGTCCAATGGTGTTTATACTTGTTTGTACAGATGAACGTGGTACCTTGAGGCTTTTGGAAATTGCTCCAAAGGACGACCCAGACTTGTGGATGTCCACAATTTTTTTTTCTGAGGTCTTGGCTGATTTCTTTTGATTTTCCCATGATGTCAAGCAAAGAGGCACTGAGTTTGAAGGTAGGCCTTAAAATACATTCACAGGTACACCTCCAATTCAGTACACCTCCTATCAGAAGCTAACTGGCTAATTGTCTAAAGGATTGACATAATTTTCTGGAATTTTCCAAGCTGCTTAAAGGCACAGTTAACTTAGTGTATGTAAACTTCTGACTCACTGGAATTATAATATAGTCAATTAAAAGTGAAACAATCTGTCTGTAAACAATTGTTGGAAAAATTACTTGTGTCATGCACAAAGTAGATGTCCTAAATGACTTGCCAAAACTATAGTTTGCTAATATGAAATCTGTGGAGTGGTTAAAAAATTTGTTTTAATGACTTCAACCTAAGTGTATGTAAACTTCTGACTTCAACTGTAAGGGTTAAGTCACTGACAAATATGGTTAAATATGATGTGAAAAATCATTATTTATGACAGAAATTTACTTGAACTCTTGATTAACAAGATATTTAAATCTATGAAGGTGACAAGTACTAATCCAAGTCCACATAAACTACAGATGTCCCTGTGCCTTGGTATTGTCAGTACAGTCTCTTGAGGTGATGTCATGTGTATTTTGTTGATTCATGTCTTTTATTTTGAAATGTTTAGTTCCTGTTTCCCTTGTCATGTGATTTCTGTTTTCCCTCCATGTTCATGTGTCATGTTTTCATTGGTTTATTGTTTAATTATCTTGTTATCAGTTCTGTTTGTTCATTGGTTTATGTTCCCCCATGTCCATGTATTTAAGCCTCATGTTTTCCATTGTGTCTTGGTCAAGTATTGAATGTGTATGTGCATAGTCAAGTCATGTTTATAGTCAAGTCATGTTATGTTATAGTCAAGTTCATGTTCATGTTCATGTTTTATGTTTCACGTTTGTAGTTAGGGTTACTGGTTATCACGTTTGTAAATAAACTGCACTTGGGTTCTTCATCTTCACGTCTTCGTCATTGCCAGTGCCAGCACACGTTACAGAATACTTGACCGAACCATGAACCCAGCAGTTCGGCTTCTGCGCCTACGTCAGGGGAATCGTCCCCTGGAGGACTATGTGGAGGACTTTTGCGACCTGGCCATCCAGGTGGACTTTAATGAGGTTGCTCTCAAGTACTGTTTCCGGTTTGGACTGAGTGAGCCAATCTCCATTCTGATGCCAGGTGGTAAGTGTACCCTTACCCTCACTCAGTATATCGACCTCGCCCTGCAGATCATTGGTTCCACGTTCACTGTGGGGGAGGCGGATGCTGAGCCAGAGGTCCACGACATGGCCTCCGCCGAGCCAGAGGTCCACGACATGGCTGCCAATCCAGAGTTCCTAGTCATGGTCGCTGAGCTAGCACCATCTTTTGCTCCATGCCACGTCACAGCAACGCCTCAGCCTGCTCCATGCCACGTCACAGCAACGCCTCAGCCTGCTCCATGCCACGTCACAGCAACGCCTCAGCCTGCTCCATGCCACGTCACAGCAACGCCTCAGCCTGCTCCATGCCACGTCACAGCCACACCTGAGCAGTTGGACCTGGAGATGGTTCCCACCCTTATACCCACCCTTCGTTCTCCTGAGCAGGCAAGGGGAACTTTCGGCCCTCCAACCCCGCCTGGACCCTCCGAACCCTGGACTTCGCCTTGGCCTGTCAGTCCCTCGACATTGCCTCAGCTCTGCGTTCCCTCGGCTCCACTGCGGTCCTTCAGCCTGTCGGCTTTGCCGGGGTCCCTCGTCCCTCTGGCTCCTCCTTGGTCTGTTGGTCACCTGGCCCCGCTTTGGCTCTCCGATCCTCTGGCTGTGCCTCATCCCTCCGATCTGTCAGCTTCACGAGGGACCTCCTTCCCTATGGCTCCACCTTGGTCCTCAGTCCCACCGGCTCCACCTCAGTCTTCCAATCCCCCAGCTCCACCTTGCTCCTCCGAGCCTCTAGCACCGCCTTGGTCCTCCCTGCCATCAGCTCCACCCTGGCCTTTCGAGTCTTCGGCTACTCTCCGGGCACCAAGTTCCATGGCTCCGCCCCTCGAGCCTCTCACAGCTCTGCCTTCCATGGCTCCGCCCCTCGAGCCTCTCATGGCTCCACCCTCCATGGACTCTGCCATGCCCCACGCCTCAAGACAACCCCCCCCCCCCCCCCGCTCCCTACAGAACTTTGAATTTTATGTTATGTTTTACGTGTTTTGTTTATGTGTTGGGGTGGCGGGAGCCACCTCTTAGTGGGGGGGATATGTCATGTGTGTTTCCATTGTGTCTTGGTCAAGTATTGAATGTGTATGTTTATAGTCAAGTCATGTTATAGTCAAGTTTATGTTTCACGTTTGTAGTTAGGGTTACTGGTTATCACGTTTGTAAATAAACTGCACTTGGGTTCTTCATCTTCATGTCTTCGTCATTGCCAGTGCCAGCACATGTTACAGGTGATTTGTTAAACAGAGTAAAGTTTTAGCTAAATCAGTTTCAGTCACCTCACCAAACATGTCTTGTTTGTCTCTGAGTAGCTGGAAGATGGCAGCTAACTGCTCCCGCTGAACCCTAGAGCAAAAACACATTGTTTCTAAAATATGCAGTACATCACATTGTATTTAATCTGTACATTAATTCCTATACAAATTATGTTAGATCTGTTTTTTTTTTTTTTTTTTTAGAGAAGATAAAAGCAGACAAACATGTGAAAGCATCTTCCACCCAGTTTAAAGCTGGAAAGCTGGTGAGGCTTTTTCTTAAGTTATTTTACACAGCATTTACTCAGTGTAGTTAAGATGTAATAACATAGTCTAATAAAATCTAACAATAAATGATTCATTTGAAGTTCTCACTGTCAATCTCAGTGGGTTTCAAAACAGACATGATGTGCGACACTTATCCGGGTTTCACAACAGTGTCTTTCTATATAATCACATGCAAGCCTTTGTCAATATTTGCTCCCTCAAAAGAGTTGAACTATGTGGGTCATATGAATACCTTTTAAAGTTATATGGACTGGATTTAGGGAGTAGTGTTACAGTGTATTTCAATAATTAGTGTGGAACTATTTTCAGCTGCGTACAATGTACAGGACTAATTCCTGTGCCATATTTAAATAAAAAGCGGAGAAGAGCCAGAAATTGTCAGTCTGAATAAAGGTACATTTATCAAATATGACCACTTCTGTGTAACTAAGGTGTGACTTGGAGAGTCACCCAAGTGTGAACTACTTATTTAATAAATGTCTGTTGTTTACTTTGTCGAGTACTCAGTTAAATGTGTCATAACTAGATCAACCAAAAACCCAATGCAATGTTTAATTTAAACAAGAACACATTTGAAAATACATATGGAATTAAACATTAAAGTGTATGGGTGCATTGTTTACTGAAAAGTTTTTTTTTTTTTTCTCCTCAATTTCCAATGCACTCTAAGTCCTTGTGGTCACTCAGCATGCCCTGGATTCAAACTCAGTACTCCAGGGGTGGTGGTGAATGTCTTTACTCGCTGAGCTACCCAGGACCCCTGAAAAGATTTATTTAAGAAATGTACATCTAAAATATGAACCCGATATATGATATTAAAGGGATAGTTCACCCAAAAATGAAAATTCTTTCATCATTTACTCACCCTCATGCCATCCCAGATGTTTATGACTTTCTTCTGTTGAACACAAAGATTTTTAGAATATTTCAGCTCTGTAGGTCCATACAATGCAAGTGAATTATGGCCAGACCTTTCAAGATCCAAAAATCTCATAAAGGCAGCACAAAATTAATCCATAAGACTCCAGTGGCTTAATCCGTGTCTTCAGAAGCGATTTGATAGGTGTGGGTGAGAAACAGATAAATATTTAAGTCCTTTTTTACTTTAAATCTCAACATTCACATTCTGAAAGTTAATAAAGTCGTATTATTTACTTTTATGCTGCCCTTACGTGATTTTTGAGGCTTCAAAGGTCTGGTCACCATTCACATGCATTGTATGGACCTACAGAGCTGAGATATTCTTCTAAAAATCTTCGTTTGTGTTCTGAAGAAAGAAAGTCATACACATCTGTGTTTGCATGAGGGTGAGTAAATGATGAGGGAATTTTCTTTTTTGGGTAAACTATCCCTTTAAGATGTCCACACTGGAGGTTATGAGTGGAGTGGAACAGTAAATTATGTGCCTAATCTACTGTCCTGCAAAGCTAAATTATTTATAATTTCTTATTTGAAAATATTATTAAGTGATTAGATCACTTCTATTCGAAACAAAAATTAACACTGATCAGACGACTAGTCAGTGTGTTAACTGGCTGGTTACAAGAATATACCTATCCAACAAGACAGACAAGATTAGGAAACATGCAAAGGTTTAAGAGGGCTGTGTCATATTTAAATAAGATATTACACATCCTGTAGGTCTCTGAGAACAAACAGTAAATGTTAAATTCAATACTTAAGTAAACCAGGTGACTGCTCACAGTCACATTTGGGGCATATCAACAATAGTCCATGATGGTTTATGCCCCATCTATATTTTAATATCAAACTGATCAAATTACAGTGTTCGTTAAGTTTGTAGTCTTCATTTGGAGTTTCAAAGGTGAAATTGTTTTCTTCGATTTTTATTATTAAGTTGACAACAGAAACACAACTATCTTCTACCTTTTCCTGAATCTGGTATTGTGCCTTGAGTGACAGGAATCGACATACACTGACAAACACTGTGGACAAGTGTTAAAGGTGCACTCAGTAATTGTTTCCTCATTAAAAAAGTAATGAATCTCCTAAAGACATGAACTGTAATTTTGCAGTATATGTAGGAAATCATGACCACTCACATTAAAATGAAGACTCCAGTTATATCAGTGACCTTATAAAGCTGTTTTATTCTATATGGAGAGCGTCCGTACATGGGGCTGCCATGTTAGAATCAGATGACCAGTCGAATACTACTCGCTTAATCTCAGTAACTGTCCTGTTATTTGACACTTTTACTCATTGATTAAAGCAATCATGACTGACTGTGAATACTACATTTCTGCAATGGCATCTGAAACTGAAAACTATTGATTTTAAATTATGCTGCATCCAAGCCGCTAGGTGTCAGTGTAAGTCCAAGATGACACAAAGAAAAAGTTACCGAGTGCACCTTTAAAGCCGATGTGTGTAATTGTTTCGATGTTTATATTGTTTTTAAAGGGATAGTTCACCCAAAAATTCTCTCATTATTTATTTGCCCTCATGCAGATGTGTATGACTTTCTTTTTTCTGCTAAACACAAACAAAGGTTTTTAGAGGAATATTTCAGCTCAGTGCCTTCAGTTAAGTGCCTTGCTCAAGGACACAATGATGGTGGCTGTGGGGACTGAATCTGCTTACCAGTTCTGTGTTTTAGCTCACTACTCCATATTTCAGCTTGGTAGGTCCATAAAATGCAAGAGAATGGTGACCAGACTTTCGAAGCTCCAAAAATCACATAACGGCAGCATAAAAGTAATTAATATGACTCCAGTGGTTTAATATACAGTATGTCTTCTTAAGCGATTTAATAGGTTTGTGTGAGAAACAGATCAGTATTTAAGTTTTTTACTATAAATCTCCTCTTCACATTGTGAAAGTGGAGATTTATTGTAAAAAAGGATTGAAATATTGATCTGTATCTCACACAAACATATTGCATTGATTCAGAATACATATATTAAACCACTGGAGTTATATGGATTACTATTATGCTGCCTTTATGTGATTTTTGGAGCTTAGACGAGAGTAGACGACTGCTGTATGGAGTTAGAATTGTTTCTAATTCAGAGACAAATTTAAAGAGACTCACAAATAGAAATTTGGTCCACAAATAAATTGAATGAGATCCACAAATAAATGTAAGTTTTGCAAAAATGAAATGAATTCACAAATAAAAAGAATGAGATTTACAAATATATGTTAGGAGTTTCACAAAAATAAAGTAAATTCACAAATAAATA
This sequence comes from Myxocyprinus asiaticus, assembly GCF_019703515.2. NCBI lineage: Eukaryota > Metazoa > Chordata > Actinopteri > Cypriniformes > Catostomidae > Myxocyprinus > Myxocyprinus asiaticus. Next base: position 21,858,304 of record NC_059375.1, on the reverse strand, counting down.
AAATGAAATTTGCAAATAAAAAAATTGTTTACAAATATATTTTTTTAACTCACAAACACAACTCTGTCCAGCATTCATTTGTGGATCGCTTGCTGTGTATTTGTGAATGGAAGCTTACATTTGTGAAGATTTCTTGTGTGAGAGCTGCAGGCAATCCATGAAAAGGTGGACTCAACCCATCGTCTACTCAAGCCAATCAGATAACGGCCACGTTACTCTGTCCAATCTTAGCACGTTCTATCTTCAACCAATCACGCTTCATTTTACATCAGGGCGGGACCAGAATCACAGCACTCTCATGAGCATGGAATCAAGCACATAAAGATAAGCTCCAAGGCCACAAACTTTTAAAGAAACGGACGTCATCAGAGGAATACTGTGACTTAAGGTTTGTATCATTTTCTCTCAGTTATAAACATGTGTAGTGTCTTGTTAAATGTCGACAGCTGAAAATGTCCCATTTGTAGAGTCCTGATCATTAGCTTTATAGCTAACCTGGCTGACTGTATGAGTCTGCTAGTTTAATTTTAACCAAGTTTCTCGACTAAAACTCCTAGCTACATAATGGAAATGTATGTATGTGTTGTCAAAACCTTTACTCTTAATGTTACATGGCAGATCCAAAAAGACATACTACTAGACACTACAAAAGATAAGTAGTACAGATAATGTCTTTATAAAACATGGATCATATTAGATGATCTTAGGAGCACAAACCATAAATTAATACCCTATATTACACAGTGTACAAGATCTGCTATGGCAATAATTTGGTTTCACATTATGTTAATGTATTAAATAAAAGCAGTTGTAAGGTAATATTTATTAGAATTAGCTTTTTAGCCAATTTGTGTGAGTGTTATAGGAGGTACTATTATGGGGTCCCTTTATAAAATACAGCTTCATGTTCTGACAGTAATAATTGACTCATTAGATATTGCCATCTTTTTTTAGATGTTTCCTCTGTGTACTGCCCATCAACTTTGACTCACCTGTTCCAAAACTCCAATACAGGACACCTTTTAAAATGTGTAATATGACATTCTTTATTTTTCTGTTATGTCAGATTTCTTTTAAGTTACAATGTCATGTCTTGAAATGAAAGTGAAATACAACATTTTAATAAACTGTAACATTGTCTTTGGGTTGACTTATTTAAAAATGAAAATTCTGTCATTTACCCACCCTCATGTTTTTTTAAAACCTGTACTATTTAGTTTCTTCTGTGGAATATGAGAATACATTGTAAAATGTAGATGCTGCTAATGAGGCTGAAATGAAAGCGAGGCTGTCAGTCCCTATCATAATTCCTGACATCTCCTTTTGAGTTCCTCCCACAGAAGGAAGTCAGTCGTTTGGGTTTGGAACAACATGAATATGAGTACAAATGATGACTCATCTCATTTGACAAAATAGTTTTTTGAGTTCTGAAGTCTGTTGGCTAAAAGGTATGATTTTTGGCACAAATTACAGGTTGTCATGCATGTACTAATACAAAAGACATTAAATTTGAGTACATTGTATTTATACACACACTGGAACTGAACATTACAACTGGAGTGCTTGCATTTTGCTCAGTTTTGTTGTACATGAACATCCTCATTGCCATGTCATGGTGTTGTATCAGTTGTCTGTAACAGATACTCCTAGTAAGAGCCTTCTGCACAAATGATTGGAAAAAATAATAGTTTCACGTTAAAAACAAGTCCATTACTGTATAGAAAAGAACATGTTACACAAACAAGATTGGGCCATGGAGCTTTGTGATGTCTTACCACCAGTAGCACAAAAGTCCCACAACTGTTTCCATTTTTTGTGATGTGGAGCAGAGAGCACCAGTTCTCCAGTATCCTCGCAACTCTTTTATTATTATTATTATTATTATTATTATTATTATTATTATTATTACTGTTCTCCTGTATCTCACAGCCCATATACTTCCTGAGTAAATAAGTGAAACACGCATTGTTTTACAGGGTTAACAATTATTTCTTGTGAGTAACATTGGACTGGTCTGCCATAACACTAAGTATTAAAAATAGAAATCCTTTGAAATATTACTTAAATGATTTATTTTTTTAAATACATTAACATAATGTGAAACCAAATTATTGCCATAGCAGATCTTGTACACTGTGTAATATAGCATATTAATTTATGGTTTGTGCTCCTTGTCAGATTTTACTGCAGATTTGTTCTTTGATCATAATCTTGACCAACAGTTTTGGAGATTTCGGCCTTTCCCAACTTAATTAGATGGGAGTTTGTTTACTTGTTTACATAGAAAATAGCTGCCAGACCTCCCGGAGAGATTTCCAAAGATGGCCGCAGAGTGGACTGACTTGATAAAAAGACTTTGATAATACTTGATTTTTGCATTAACATGATACACTAGCACTCAAAAGTTTGAACACAACTCATTCTTTATTACTACTATTTTTTTAAATAAGAGTAAAGTGATCAAAACTATCAAATAATACAAATGGAAATATCTATCTATCTATCTATCTATCTATCTATCTCTATCTAATTTTTATTGTATTTAGTTATTTATTTATTTGACTATTTCAACATTTAAAAAGTGATTTGGTCCGAAGTGTTGAATGAAGAAAGTTCCATGTCTGTGCCAATAACATGTTTGCATTTTTAACGCAGAATATGTATCACTGTGCAAATGCAAGTTCAGTCACAATGTCGTATAAACAAATAATGTGCTGAAATAATATGTTTTTATATGTCATTATGTCTGCAAATACATTTCCACCAACTTTTCCATAAATAATTGTATTGAGGAAGCTCACACACCAAGGAATCTGGTCAGAATGTCTGGTAAGAGGCCTATTCCTCTGAACACCTCCTTGTTTTCTATAACCCAGTCTCTATGTGTAGCTCTCCTATTTCCACCGGTCATCTTACCACATGACTGGTTACTAGCTCTGTCCTGTTATATTACATTACCCTCTAGTGGTGTCAACAGTATGCATAAGCACATATCAATACAATAATTATATATTAATTGTCACTAATATTATTGCAAAAAAGCAGCCTACATCTGAACCTTTTTGGAACATACAATATAATGTGTTTATTTTTCCAAAACTAGCTGAAAATTGTGCCTCTTGAGTCATTAGCTAGGTACATTTCCATACAACAGCAAATATTGCTCAGATTTTGCACAATGAAAACATATGCCTTTAAAAACTGTCTAATGGTTTAATGAGATCATTTCTATATTGCAATTCCATAAGCAAGTCATTTTTCCATTTCAAACCGCAAAGAGTGCAAACAGATTTGAAACCTATGATTGTATGAGAAAGCAGCCTTATCAGTATTTATGTCTGTGTATCACCCTCATTAATAATTGTTTTAATGATGTGGAAGTAAGTTGTTGCTTGGGTGGTAATGTAATCTGCATTGTATAAAAGACCTGTGCGGTTTGCTGTAGAGTTGTACATCAGTTTAAGACATTCAGCACAGGACAAGAATCAGAAAAGGTAGGCATAAAAACATTTTCATTCAGCTATTTTGATTACAATACTGTTGGTCAGTAGACTGACATTGGTCAGGTATCCCCCTTCTCATATGATTTATAGGATTTAAGGAAGTCGTGCAGAAAAATGAAGGCTGCAGTATGTGCTCTGGTTTGCATATGTCTGGGCAGTATATGGACAGGTGCAGAATCCCAGCATGTTGATAGCAGGTAAGAGTCATTTATAGCAGTGGTTCTCAACTGGTTTTGCTTCGGGACCCAGATTTTACATAGGAAATCAAGTGGTGACCCACCATAGTAAAAACATAACTTGTTTTTAATGTATCCTGTGTTGCATTTCCTTTTATCTTGCATAGTTTTGTTCATGGTTTTCAAGTATAAGGGCATGCATCAAGTGACATTATTTTTGCTATTTGATGTCAACAACAAAAGCCACAGGAAGTTTTCTCTCCCCACTTATAAAAATTTAAGAGCATATTTATTTATATGCTATGAGCCCATTATTATCCCTTTTGTTTCCTAATTTCAAACATCATTCAAACAGAATTACACAGGTGGAAAGGCTTCTCATTACCATGGTTAAGTCAGTGTAGCTAGTTTTAAATAATAGTAGGCTAATAATAATAATAAATTATATATTGATAATATATATATATATATATATATATATATATATATATATATATATATATATACTAGCCGAAACACATTTTGAAACTTCTACAACTGCCACTGTTGATATAAAATGAGGTCTAATAGATTCTACCTATAGATTATTTCATGTGAAACTATAACATTTTGTCAAAATATAAAAGTTACTTTCACTCAGGTAAAATCGTGAAACAATTATGTAAAGGTGATGAGGTGTAATAATATTTATTTATTTATTTTTATTTTTTTGCACATAGCACAGTGTTGCTCTTTTCCTCCTCAGTGCTGTTTGGCTTGTCAGGGCTGCCTACTGTTTGAGAGGTTTGACTTGACTTCCTCCGTAACGATTTAAACTAGAAAAGTCTCACTAAAATTGAAATGGGTCACATCAGTTTTGAGGTCAGCGCGCCGCAATATATCGAGGGAAGCCCGGTAGTTGCGCGTGTGCGTCTGAGAGTAGAGCAGAGCAGATCATTAGCGCGAGCTGGATCCGTTACACTCGCGTGAATGCTTTAATCGCACCGCGAAAATATCGCAGTGCAGATTAGAAACCTTTATCTGAATGCAAGATTATCATTAAATAATCTCTTTATTAAATATTATATTATCATTAAATAATCTCTATCACTTGGGTGGCCCCTGAAAAGTATTCGATGGGAGAGACATTGCATTGTTCTTTCGCTGCTGTCCGCGACCCAGTCAGAATAGACCTGCGACCCACTTTTGGGTGGCGACCCACCAGTTGAGAAACACTGATTTATAGCATCAATAAATAATTTGTAAGTAAGGTGAATTATGTTTTTATGTTTTTTTCCGCATAAATTTGAGTTTATGCAGCAGAATATATATATATATAATATGTGTGTCACAAGACAATTTAAGGAGAACACACTAATGTTTGTTTGTATAATTTGTGTTGTGTTCAAATTTCATTAATAGCTCAACAAATGACATCCAAAAGTTGAGTCGCCGGTATGCTGAGTCAACCATTGCAAGTGACATCAGTAAGATTATGGACTCCATGGTTCAGAAAAACTTTGTGAGCTTTCTGCTTAATCAGAAAGACAAGAAAAGAGAGTAAGTTTGGGGAAATGGAAGCAGCAGCTTGTTGTAAGAGGAGTCTGGGGCTAGTTGTCACACTTTTTACTACCGTGAATATTTCTCACGCCCAAGAATACAAAAAAAAAAAAAAAAAAAAAAGTTTAATGAACATGTTGTCACAATGGAACCTGCATTGTATGACAGTGTGCTTAAATTGTTTTCACTGTTTACCCAAGAGCTAGCAAAAATATGATGGTATTGAAATTTTCGTTTGGAGGACACAGTTAATACAAATGATTCTATTTTCAGAGGGTTTTGAACTAGGTGTAAAAACTAACATACAAAACCATGGCTGGAATAAAACAAAACAAGCACTTGTGTAATTTGACTCAACTCAAACCTTTATACTTACTGAGATAAAGCCCTTGTGACAAGTTGTGACATTTGACAACTGGCCCTGGTCTCCCCTGTATATTAATATGTGTGTCACAAGACAATTGAAAAAGAAGACACAAATTATTATGGGTTTTTTTTTTCATTATTTATTTATTTAATAAATGGTTGTATTTTCTAATGTTGTTACAGCTCAACAAATGACATCCAAAAGTTGAGCCGCCGTTATGCCGAATCAACAATTGCAAGTGACATCAGTAAGATTATGGACTCCATGGTTCAGAAGAACTTTGTGAAATTTCTCCTTAATCAGAGAGAGAAGAAGAGTGTGTAAGTTTGGGGAAATGGAGGCTGCAGCTTATTTTTAAGCTACAGAATGTATATGATAGATTCAGAATACCTAAAAGTAACAGGCAGCATCTGGTGCTCATTTCTACAGACCAACTATGGCTGGTGATCCAGACTACAGCATCTTCAATGACCTCCTGAAAAAGGAGTTCATGATGTGGGTTCACAGTAAAGGGGATGCATTCAAGTAAGTCGCCTTCTGCAAATAAAATTAATTAAGTTTCACCACGATGAATTTTACTATGTTTTTCTTCCTTTACCCACAGGAATCAATAAAGCTAAGCAGGACGTGCCACTAAGTTGCCTTGGAGAACAGACTGAATACTACCTACCAGATCAGTCAATGTTTTGAATATCTTGTCATGTCTGTTCATTACAATTAAATTGTTGAAATCAAATAATCTAGTTTCTACTTGTTTTGCATTATACACTGAACAAAAATCAAATAAAATAAAAATAGTTGGTTTAACTTAATTCAATTATGGACATTTTTTCCACACAATGAAAATTAGTTCCTTTGATAAGAAATTAACATGTAGGCTCTACTCAAATACTTTGTGTAGTGATCACCTAAATTAATTGAGTTAACCTAACATACAGTAAATGTGATCTGTTTAAATAACTCTTTTGCACCTTGCAGCTAGCTAGCAACAAAAACATTAGCATTTTATATGTTATTTTTGTACTGTATGACAAGTATGGTGCTGCAGAGAGTTTACATATCGTCAGTCACTGATGTTCACTCAGTGTTTACTTCATGAGAAAAGCAATATGCACTGATTTAAAAATAGCACATAATTTTAAAATGTACTCTCTCAATCAAGTCCGATGCAAAGCATGCTGGGAACTGGAAATCCCCTGCCCAGTTTCAGCAATACATTGATGCAACAAATATTATTCACATAGTCCTAACATGATTGGATTAATCCTTTTAGCTCTTACAGTGTTTTTAAAGATTTCCTGTTTCAGTGTGCTGCAGAAAATGTCTTTCTGGGCCTTTAATAATACTTGCAAGTAGTCTCAGTCATCATACAGAAATCAAAGGTTTCTACAGGTAAAGAGCAAAGTGCTCTTTGTGTCCTCTTGCCTTTTACTCTGTCGGGCGTGGTTTCTGTGATACCCTGTACCAGGAGCAGACTAGCTCCTCTCTGCACTGACCACTCAGTGTCCATGCTTCAGGCGCATGAACATCTCATGTCTTACTCTACTAATGCTGTTTCTGGGCAAAATAAGGAAGGAGAGGTCAACTAAAGGACATACACACACACACACACATTTTACGGTATGCAGGAGAGAAAACAGACTGAGAGAACACAAAGTACCCAGAAGAGAAACAACAGAATACAAAGTCTTAATAATTTTCCATTACAATTCCCTCCTTTGAGCATTCTATGCTCACAAATCTTGATCATGAAAATTATTCATTGGTTCAAAGTAAATTTCAATCAAAATTTCAAAGTGCACAATTAGAATTATTCATCCATCATTATATGAATATCTAAATTCTTTGAATTTTTGTCTACTAATTCTTTGAAACCCATATTGCTGTTTTTTATTTATTTATTTATTTATTTTTGCTAAATATATCGAGCAAGCTATTAAACCTTACAGACATGTTTAAGTCATCATCATAATCTTGATAAGGAGGTACCCAGTCTGGGATAGGGAAAAGATCAGGTTGCTTCTTTGGATTGTAGTGGTCATAGTCATCATTTACAGACCTGATAAGTTATCCACTGATTTCAATGACATCGGTCGATATTCTGGAGGAATATTTACTCGCACTCCAGCTCAATTTACCCATACTCCCCCTTTATTGTCGAATGCTCCTAATTGCCATTTCTTCCTCATCATGTTTTTATACTCATCCAGTGGAATCACTGTTAAGGAACCAGTCAGCAGCATTATACTGCAGCACCCTCTCCAGCCTTGCGGCAAAGTTTGCATAAATTTGTTGCCACCACAGAATCAGAATATGTCCGCTACTGGCTCCGTTCCATTGTGTAGGCCTGGTATGATCAGACAGGGCTTTTTGCTCGATCGCAGACATGGTATTATTGGATGTGGGTAGGTAACACTTCTTTTACATCTTAACATTCCTACATCTCGTGTGCCATTCATATTACAGATACAAGAATCATGTGTAGTTTCTTGTTAGTGGACATAAACAACAGGTGGTGGTTTACTCCCTTCTGATCTCAGGAATGCCACACAGTATTCACCTCTGGCCCTCAGCCATTGTTGTCCATAGTCTGGATGGGCTGCATACAGGACACGTTCAGGGGCGCACAGATCTTTATTTCCTACTTTGCAATCAGAGACTAGCACTGGGATCACAGTTGGGATATATATTTTATTATGACAAACTAGGCAGCTGCTACCACTCAAACTATGGATGGTGTAGCAAATTAGCTTAAAAAGGGAATTATTTATAATTAATTATAACTGGTTATAATTAATAATAAATATTTAGATTACATCTTAGAATTAACTGTAGCAGAATCGATATTACAATTATTTGATCTGTCCGTCCAATATAAATATGTAGCAAATTAGCTTAAAAAGGGAATTATTTATAATTAATTATAACTGGTTATAATTAATAATAAATATTTAGATTAGATCTTAGAATTAACTGTAGCAGAATCGATATTACAATTACTTGATCTGTCCGTCCACCGAGCAGACAATATAATTATTTATCAATTCTAGGAAGATTACTTTCCTGGCCAAGGAACAATAGCCCTCCTACTTATACAGTGCTAGCAGTAGTTTAGCATGTAGCAAGGAGCAACATTCAGTGACTTTGAATTGTGAGCGGAACACAGATACAATCAATTGTGAATATAAGGGATTTAATAAATGAAACTATAACTAACATACAAACAAACTAAGCAAAACATACATATATAGAATGAAGGAAAGTAAGGAAAGGAGAGAGAAGAGCAAAGAATGGCAATATTTCACATCAATTAACCACAACCTAAATGAGAATCATCAGAGGCACAATTCACCTTAAAAGGGGTTCAAACTTAAATGCGCATCTAATCAGTTGTAAATGGTTACTTGCATTGGTTTGTTGCTGAATAAGAGTCTTGATGCGGTAGACGAGGTTCTCGACGATTTCTTTAGGAGTGAGTTGAAGAAGTCCACAGCAAATCCACAAAGTTACTTGAAGGTAAACACTGCCAGAAGGTTAAACTCAAGAGGAGAGTTTTGGAGTGTGTTGGTCTCAAGAAGAAGAGTTTTGAGCGATGATTAGTCTGCGTTCTGGAGTTTTAATAGTTCATTGCCACACCCATTTTGTGGGTGGAGTGGCCAATCAGAGGCATGCATTTTGAGCGGGAGAGACATCTTTTGTCTCCGTTTATGGCCCATTCGCATTTTATTGCTGATCTGGACCGCTAGTGCAGCTTTTAATTCAAAACATAGTAAGAATTGTTCGATGCATTTCACGATCACATGGTGTACATTATTGTGTGAGAAATAAAGAGAAGATCATTTTGATACCAAGAAGGTAACCTCCAGACGATATTAAAGCAGAGATACACGCATACACTTGAATATAGGCATTTAACGTCTAACTAATACAAGTAAAGGGTTTTAACTAAGTTAATAGGGGAATATACAAACAACACATGCATATAGCAGATACATTTATAACTGCTTACTATGGCCTAAATAGAGAAAATGTCTTTAGGTGTGTGTGTGACGTGTATTGGAATTACTGGAGACAGACAACTGCTCTGGTGCCTGGCACGGGGGTCACCCCCCTTTCTGTGGAATGTGTTTGAAGCTTGATGGAGACACTCCAGAGGCAACCTGTTTTAGCATCCTTTTGATAGTGATAAAGACCATCTGCAATTTAGCACCCATATAAATGTAAACGCGGAGGCCAGGTCAGTAATTTATATGCAAATGTCAAAAGGCTAAAAGGGTTTTTTTTAAACAAAGTGTAATTAGCCATCACTGATCTTACACAGATGTTACAATGGTGTAGTTCATCCATAGCCATAATAGATTGTCCTTTAGCGCCGTGGTTGCCTGCAGTATCACATTGTGAAAAGTGTCACGTTTCACCCTCTTTTGTGTCTTTCCTGTTTTGTTCATTGTCCCTTCTGCCACACTGCTGTTAGTTCCCACGTTGTTACTAGCCGTCGTCCCATGTCGCTGGTGGGTTATTAGAATGGGGATTACTATCACCAATGCTAATAGGGTTAATATTACTGTTCCACATGTTAGACCACATCCCAAGCATCTATACAGGTTCCACAGTTTCCTCGTTGGCATCATCGTTGCCTTCCTTCCCCCTCCGAGCTTACATTACATTTATGCGTTTGGCAGACGCTTTTATACAAAGCAACTTTTACAAAGGTTTGCACAATAATACAACATTTCATCTTCACATTGGTCTGTGCTGGGCATTTGCCTCAGTTTCGGTCCTATTCCTGTGTGTAGCGGTCTTCCAAACAAAATTTTGAATGGGCTCAGGTTGTCTCTTTTCCGCATCCGTGCCCTCATGTGCATTAATACCAAAGGCAGAGCTTTAGTTCAACTGAGCCCTATTTCTGCACAACATTTAACCAATTTATTTTTCAATGTCCCATTTTCCCTTTCCACTGCACCTCCACTGGAGGGGTGGTAAGCACAGTGTTTTTTCATGTCAATACCAAGGTACTCGCCAACAGTTTTTAAGGCACTGTTCACAAAGTGTGTTGCATTATCGCTGTTAATTTTACACGGAATTCCCCATTGAGGTATAATTTCTCTTACGAGTGCCTTCACAACCTCCTCTGCATCAGCCTTTGCGGTTGGAAAAGCCTCAACCCATTTTGAGAACAAATCCACCACCAGACAATATTTTTCCCTTGCTGGTTGTTAATTCAATGAAGTCCATTTCCAAATGGTCAAATGGTCTCTCTGGTGGGGGATGTGCCAATATAATTTTGCACACAGATCACACAACTTTGGCAATATTTTTGAGCGTAATTAGAAAACATTTTGTGAACCAGTGTCTTTTTATTTCTGCCATCATGCCTCCTTTTGACACATGGTCTTTACATTTACCCATTTGGCAGATGCTTTTATCCAAAGCGACTTATAGTGTACTTATTACAGGGACAATACCCCCAGAGCAACCTGGAGTTAAGTGCCTTGCTCAAGGACACAATGGTGGTGGCTGTGGGGATCTGATTACCAGTTACGTGCTTTAGCCCACTATGCCACCACCACTCCTTTACCATGAGTCAATTTGGAATAATATGGAAATAAATACTGTGGTATACATGGTATATTTTTTGGACCGTACCACACCCCATTTTTGAACACTACACCATTCTATTCCCATTTTTTTTTCTCCTCCAGCATAGCTCTCTTCTGGAGCTCAGACAAATCTGCATGAGGTGTGTGTGTTTGTGTTTGTGAAACAGAAACCGGGACTAGAAGGTTAATTGTTTCCTCTTGAGCAGCTCTCTTGGCAGCTGAATTCCCCTGTGCAATCGGGTCAGAGGAGTTGGTGTGAGCTTCACATTTACAAACAGACACTTTGGTGGAAACAAAACAGCATTCAACAGCTCAGCCACTAGGGTGATGTGTGAGATAGGTTTGCCAGTCGATGTTAGAAAGTCTCTTTGTTTCCAAATTGCCCCAAAATCATACATATCTGCTGTCAGTGTAAATGTTAACCGTCTTATACTTTGCATATCTGCATGCAGCTATCAGAGCTATTAATTCTGCAGCTTGCGCAGACATGTGAGATGGCAATGGTTGTGCTGCAATTGTGTCATGTATAGTCACTATGGCTAATCCTGCTCTAGTTTTACCAGTGGCTGGCTCTCTGGTTTGTTGATGGGTCTGCACCATCAACAAACAATTCCAGGTCCGTGTTTTGCAGTGGCGTGTCCTTCAAGTCTGGCCTGGGAGAACAAACAGTAGTTATTGTGGCTACACAGTCATGTTGTTCTCCGTCATCAGCCAAAACTTTTGAACGGTAGTGTATAATGTTACAAAAGCTTTCAATTTCAGACAAATCCTGTTATTTTGAATTTTCTATTCAAAGAATCCTGAAAAAAATTGTACACAACTGTTTTCAACATTGATAATAATAAATGTTTCTTGAGCAAATCAGCATATTAGAATGATTTCTGAAGGATCATGTGACACTGAAGACTGGAGTAATGATGCTGAATATTCAGCTTTACACCACAGGAATAAACTGCATTTTAAAATATATTTTTTATATATACAGTTGTGTTCAAAAGTTTGCATACCCTTCGAGAATTGGTAATATATGTACCATTTTTAAAGAAAACATGAGTGAGCAGGCAAAACACATTTCTTTTATTTCTTATGGGATTCATATTCAACTGTAGGTTATAACAGAATGGCACAATCATAAAATAAAACATGGCAACAAAGAAAAAAATGAAATGACCCGTTCAAAAGTCTGCATACCCTTAGTTCTTAATACTGAGTATTGCCCCCTTTAGCATCAATTACAGCTTGCAGTCTTTTGTAATAGTTGTCTATGAGGCCCCAAATTCTTGCAGGTGGTATAGCTGCTCATTTGTCTTGGCAAAATGCTTCCAGGTCATGCAAAGTCTTTGGTCGTCTTGCATGAACTGCACATTTGAGATCTCCCCTGAGTGGCTCGATGATATTAAGGTCAGGAGACTGTAATGGCCACTCCAGAACCTTCAACTTTTTCTGTTGTAACCATTGGAGGGTCAACTTGGCCTTGTGCTTAGGTCATTGTCGTGCTGGAAAGTCCAAGAGCATCCCATGCGCAGCTTTCGTGCAGAAGAATGCAAATTGTCTGCCAGTATTTTCTGATAACATGCTGCATTCATCTTGCCATCAATTGTCACAAGAATCCCCATGCCTTTAGAGCTCACACACCCCCAAAACATCAGTGAGCCACCACCATACTTCACAGTGGGGATGATATTCTTTTCACTATAGGCCTTGTTGACACCTCTCCAAACAAAGTTCTATTTTGGTCTTGTCACTCCAAATTACAGTGTGCCAGAAGTTGTGAGGCATGTCAAGGTGTTGTCGGGCATATTGTAACCGGGCTTTTTTGTGGCATTGGCGCAGTAAAGGCTTCTTTCTGGCAACTCTGCAGCTCATTTTTGTTCAAGTATCATCGTATTGTGCTCCTTGAAATGACCACACCGTCTTTTTCCAGAGCAGCCTGTATTTCTCCTGAGGTTACCTGTGGGTTTTTCTTTGTATCCCAAACAATTCTTCTGGCGGTTGTGGCTGAAATCTTTCTTGGTCTACTTGATCTTGGCTTGGTATCAAAAGATCCATGAATTTTCCACTTCTTAATAAGTGATTGAACAGTACTGACTGGCATTTTCAAGGCTTTGGATATCTTTTTATATCCTTTTCCATTTTTATAAAGTTCCATTACCTTGTTACACAGGTCTTTTGACAGTTCTTTTCTGCTCCCCATGGCTCAGTATCTATCCTGCTCAGTGCATCCACGTGAGAGCTTTATTTGCCATTTAAACCTGTGTGTGTCAGCTTGTGCGTCTTTAACAAGGCCAAACATTCAAGGGTATGTAAACTTTTGATCAGGGCCATTTGGGCGATTTCTGTTATCATTATGATTTAAAAAGGAGCCAAACAACTATGTGATAATAAATGGCTTCATATGATCACTATCCTTAAATAAAAGACAGGTTTTTTGCATGATCAGTCATATTTTCAAAATCAATGCCAAAATTTCACAATTTCTGCCAGGGTATGCAAACTTTTGAGCACAACTGTATAATATATATATATATATATATATATATATATATATATATATATATATATATATATATATAACTTGCCTCGGGGGCGTTTACCATTTGCACTGATCGCCTCAGCACATTACCATATGAACAGCGCCCTCTGCGCGTGGGTGTGATCACATTAGGGATAATTAGCTGAGCCAGGAGAAACTGTACATCGCTTTGTTTCATACAGATTACATTGCAGGAGAATATTTGTTTTAAATTTAAATTGTTTTATTTAAAAGTAGACATTTTAAGGTTTCTTTAGACATATGTTTCATGTTTGTTTTCATGTGAGTTTCAGTTCATTGTGACGTGTTTCAGAAAGACGCTCGCGAAGACAGAGACGGCTAAAAGCGTACCCTGTTTATTATCTTTATTTTACAAAAGCACAAGGTTTTGTTGTTGTTGTGAGTGTACACAAATAAAAGTAGACCCTTCATAGTTTCTAATGATGTCTTACACTTATCTGTATGCCCAAAAAATACCAAAAAAGTATTTTAAGTTGTTTCCCCTGCTATGAGGAAAAAATCAAGCAGGACGCGCTGGTGACCCCTGAGGGTTAACCACCTAGCTGTAGACAGATGAGCTGATTTTTGCTCTAATAGTATCGAAGACACAGAATGTGGTACTAACAGAGTCAAATCCTGGTAACCAACTATGTCCCTCGAAGCCAGTACTGCTTTTTCTGCTTCCTCTGTCCAGCTATCCCTAGCCTTACCCTATCATTTGCAGCCAGGCCCTTACCATGTATGATACTAGACAATGGGGCCTCTTTCTCTGTATAATTTTGAATCCACTGTCTACAGCATGAAGTCATCTCTAAAAGCTCATCACTTGTTTCTTTGTCAGTGGTTTTGGCTTAAAGTTGTGTTGCTTCAATGTGCTTGGGTGTGAGGGATTTGCCCTCAGCTGTGATCACATGACCCAAAAATTTTACTTTGCTTTTCTCTGATTAACAATTTTTTATTGATTCACATATTGAACACAGAAAAACAAAACATATATACACAGAATCAAATCTCCCAGGCCCCAAACAACATCCCAGTGGTCGTACATGATTATAGACACACACAAAAAAAAAATAATAATAATATAATAATATATATTTATATATATAATAATAATAATAATCACACATCCAGCAACATCAGATATCCGCCCCATTTCTCCATAAACAAATTCAATTTCCCTAGTTCCTAAATGACCCTTCTTCAAAGGCCGCCACCCTCCCCATCTCCGAGCACCACTCCTGAAATGAGGGCACTCCAGCTGACCTCCAACCCCTTAAAAGTATCTGTCTGGCGATCATGACACTGGTTAGGACCCAACTCTTTTTTGTGTCTATTCTCAACATCGATGACCGCCCCATCACCCAAAATACAGAGTCTGGGGCAAAATGAAACCCGAGTGCCCAATACATCACACACAATACTCTGAACCTTCAACCAAAACTCCTGGATCTTAACACACCCCCAAAAGACATGGGTTATGTCTCCATCCTCTGACTGGCATCGCCAGCAGGTGGGTGTGTCTTTAAGACCAAGCCTATAAAAATACTATTTTGTCACAGAAGGTGGAGTTTTGGCTATTCAGGGCAAGACAGTCATACTTTGATTCGGGGTACAAGGCAGGAAAACGGCTGGCTAGACATATAAAACGGAGAGAGTCTTTTTCTACCATTCCCTCAGTGAAATCTGCTGGTGGTGAAATATTTACCTCAGTCATTGATATTAATAATGCTTTTAAAGAATTCTATCTTGATCTCTATAGTTCCACATCTTCGTCTAATGATGAGGATATTAGAAACTTTGTGGAACCATTAGAACTTCCTAAACTGATGGCTGAGCAAAAAAATTCTCTTGATTCTGAGATAACCTTGGAGGAGCTGGGCGAGGTAATTAAGGCCTTGTCTACAGGCAAGGCTACATGGCCAGATGGCTTTCCCGCTGAGTTTTTTAGATCTTATGCTACAGAATTGGCTCCACATTTGTTAGAAGTTTATACGGAATCATTAAAGAATGGAAAGCTTCCGCCAAACATGACGCAAGCCAGGATCAGTCTGATTCTTAAAAAGGACAAGGATCCAAGCTAGTGTAAGAGTTACAGTCCAATTTCCCTGAGTCAGCTAGATGTTAAATTATTGTCAAAAATTTTGGCCAACCGATTAAGTAAAGTTACAACATCTCTTATACATATAGATCAGGTGAGGTTTATTCAGAGCCGTAGCTCTTCTGATAACATTAGACGTTTCATCAATATCATGTGGTCAGTGGCGAATGATAAGACTCCGGTCACTGCCATCTCACTTGATGCCGAAAAGGCATTTGATATGGTAGAATGGGATTATCTTTTTAAGATTTGGAAATGTACGGGTTTGGGAATACTTTTATTGGTTGGATTAAGCTACTTTATAGACACCCGGTACAAACGTATAGATTAATTTAAGATTATTTTACTCTGGATAGGGGCACCCGGCAGGGTTGCCCTCTTTCCCCATTATTGTTCTGTCTTGCCCTGGAACCATTAGTAGCCACTTGATAACATAGCAAAGTCCTTCATTAGGAATGGCAAACATCCCAGATTACACTTCAATAATTTACATAGGCCAATTGACAAAGGTGGGCTAGGCCTATCCAAGATTTAGTTTTATTATTATGCATTCAGTCTCAGACATTTGGCTTATTGGTCGCTCCCACCGGAGAGAGCCCCTCCCTGGTTTTGTATTGAACAGGAAGTTCTTGCCCCTATTTCGCCATTACAAAGACTTTCTATCAAACTAACTGGAGAAGTTAAGTTAAACCCAGTTATCTCGCATTTGCACTCGGTATGGACAAAAGTGTCCAGAGTGTTTAATTTGGACAATTATTTAAATGTAGCCTCGAGCATATAGTGGAACCCAAAATTATGTATTAATAAATCCTCTTTCTGCTGGACAGAGTGGATTGTGAGGGACCTATTTGAGAGTGGAGTGTTGAGATCCTTTGAAAATATGCTTTAACATTTTGGGATTCCCAGGTCTCAGTCCTTTATGTATTTACAGCTGTGCCACCTGCTGTTCTATTTCTGGGAGTAACATACACCCCCCTAAAGCGGCAGATACACTGGGAGTGGTGATTAATGCTTTTGGAAAAGGTCATGAGGTATCAGTGTATTACTCTCTGATAATTTAGAGTCTGAGGTACGGAGCTTCAGCTTCTCTCAAGAGATTATGGGAGAAAGATTTAAACTTGGTATTGGAGGAGGGAGTGCGGGCTAGGATTCTAAAAAACGTCAAGTCTACATCTAGAGATGCAAAGGGGCGCCTTATGCAATTTAAGATTTTACATCGATTCTATTGGACCCCTTCTAGATTGTATAGGCTCGGTCTTAAAGACACACCCACCTGCTGGCAATGCCAATCAGAAGATGGAGACACAACCCATATGTTTTGGTGGCATGTTAAGATCCAAGAATTTTGGTTGAGGGTTCAGAGTTTTATGTGTGACGTATTGGGCACTCAAATTTCATTCTTCCCCAGACTCTGTATTTTAGGCGATGGGGCGGTCATTAATATAGGGAATAAGTACATAAAGAATTGGGCCTGGCCAGCGTTATGATCGGGGGGAAGGGTTTAATTTTATATAATTTGATTCCACATTTTCTGTTATGTTTATTTAATTTGTTGAAGGGAATTAATAAAAATGGTTAATAACAAAACAAACAGAACAAACTGACAAACTCACTGGAACTGTGACAATATATCTCTGGATGTAAATAAGGTGGCTCCAAAAAACTGCTTTTTTTTTTGTTCCCAATCATGTTAACAGTATCTGAGAGTGTTGATATGACAAAGCAATCAGAAGTTATAGTATTATAAAAATAATCTATCCTAGTGTACAAAAATGTCTCCATGTGTCCAAAAGCCTCTACAAACAAATAAAACATAATAATTGTACATAAGAATTAATTACACATACAAACACAACAATAATTAAAGGTTTGCATAGCATGCAGACTTTAGTAATGAGATTTCACAGAATGAGTGCCTTTTGACTCAATGAGTCTGCATCGAGTCTGTGTCATTTACTTGGCGCCATCTCCTGGTGGACATATGTAAAATTGTGCTTCATGTGGATTATCTA
Source organism: Myxocyprinus asiaticus (assembly GCF_019703515.2). Lineage (NCBI taxonomy): Eukaryota > Metazoa > Chordata > Actinopteri > Cypriniformes > Catostomidae > Myxocyprinus > Myxocyprinus asiaticus. Next base: position 21,840,473 of record NC_059375.1, on the reverse strand, counting down.
ATGATTTATGCATCTGATTATCTTGTGTGTGGGCTCATTTAAAAAAGATAATCACAGTGGTACAGTATGTGACATGTTATGTTCTGTTTATTTTTCATTAAGTTTCATGAAGTTATAAGTAAAAACGCAGCATATAAGCAACACCAACTTAATTGTCAAAGACATATACTTAGCTATTACTCGCAATATTGTCACAATATTGCGAGTAACAGATGACAGATGGCTATTTGGTGAGATTGATGTTTTTACTGACTGCAATAATATGTACAGTGCAAATGTTTTTCATAAATTATCAAAACGAAACACCTCTGATTTGTCTGCAAATTTTAAAGTACTTGTTCAGTTTTGGACATAATGCCTGCATGCATTGGAAAGTACAACTATACCTATTTTGGTCAAGACTGTAGTTAATTATATTTTGACACTTTTTTTTTCTCGTGGGCCCATCCAAACTTAAAGGGTTAAGTAAACATAGATGGATTGTACACAATGAAATTAAGTTGACACCAAATGCTAAAGAATTGTGTTGCACTAGCTCTTTTTAAATAAGTTAATTGAGTAAGCAGTAAAAATCACATAAAAGGACGGTTCCGGTTTCAATAAAAATGTTAAGCTTAATCAACAGCATTTGTGGCATCATGTTGATTACCACAGAAAATATTTTTGCCCCTCCTTTTCTTTAAAAAAAAAGCAGAAAGAAGTTATAGTGAGGCACTTACAATGGAAGTGAATGGGGCCAATCCGTAAACGTTAACATACTAATTTCAAAAGTATAGACACAAAATGTAACCACTATGTGTGTTAACATGATTTTAGTGTGATAAAATTGTTTACTAACCTTTTCTGTGTAAAGTTATAGCCAGTTTTACACTATGACGATGTAATGTCAACAAACCCTAAAATGACTGTAAAAATTACAATTTAAACAACTTTACAGCTCAAATAATACAAGTGTTTTAACAGAAGAATTAATGTAAGCACTTTTATAAAATTATAATCTTCACATTTCTGCCTTTAAACCCTCCATAAATCAGCCCCATTCACTTCCATTGTAAGTTCCTCACTGTTACCTCGAGTTCTACCTTTTTTTTTTTAAGAAAAGGAGAGGCAAGTTGAAATTATTTATGTGGTAATCAACATTATGCCACAAATGCTGTTGATTAACCTTAACTTGTATTGAACCTGGGGTATTCTTTTAAATGAACAACATCCTTTTAAGTAGGAATCCATTTGAACATTTCATGGTAATGCGATCATCACTTTCTGACTGTGTAAAATATCACTTGGACTTTACGCATTATAATTATGTTCTCATCTCAAACATAAATTAATTAAATTGATTTCAAGTGTACTGGTTTAGTATTTTCAATTGAGTATTTTTTTCAGTGTAGCAAAGTTAAGCTTCAATGTCAGTGTGTAAACCTTTCTGTGTGGGCTACTTGTATTCATTTGACATTCAGGCTGCAGGAGAGCAAAATACTAAACAGTATAAGTTGTCTCTTATTTATATTTAATTGTATCTATGAAAAGAACAAGACTAGGGGGAAGAAAAGAGAATGTTCGCAATTAAAGTGTTTGTTCACCCAAAAATTAAAATACTCTCATCATTCACTCACCCTTATGCCATCTCAGATGTGTATGACTTTTTTTCTTCTGCTGAACACAAACAAAGATTTTTAGAAGAATGGCTCAGCTCTGCAGGTCCATACAATGCACGTGAATGGGTTCCAAAACTTTGGAGCTCTTAAAGCACATAGAGGCAGCATAAAAAATTATCCATCTGACTCCAGTGATTAAATCCATGTCTTCAGAACATAGGTGTGGGTGAGAAACAAATAAATATTTAAGTCCTTTTTACTATCAATCTCCATTTTTACTATCACGTTAACATTATTCTTCTTTTGTTTTTGGCGATTTCGTATTCTTTGTGTATATCGCCACGTACTGGGTAGTGAGGAGGATTTATAGTAAAAAAGGACTGAAAAATGTATCTGTTTCTCACTAACACATATCATATCACTTCTGAAGATATGGATTTAAACACTGGAGACATAGATTGCTTTTGTGCTGTCTTTATTTGCTTTTTGAAGCTTCAAAGTTCTGGTCACCATTCACTTGCATTGTGAGGACCAACAAAGTTGAAATAATCTTCTAAAAATCTTCATTTGTGTTCAGCAGGGGGAAAAAGCCATACACATCTGGGATTGCCTATTGAGGGCGAGTAAATTATGAGAGAATTTTCATATTAGGGTGAAGTATCCATGGAGCTATAAATTACCTGGAGAGAGCTACCCATTAGCATCCTCATTCATCTCTATGACTGTGCTCAGCTAGCGGAGGATTCCCAGGAATCTAGCGAAATGGAGGCTGCCATCTTTGATAATGCGCGCTCAGTTCCGGGATCGGGTGTCACGTGACTGATCACTCGTCAATGGGAATAGATAGGAAAAAATATAAATCAATTTCACGCTTTTAAGAGCCCTTCAAAAACAATCCGTCACCGGATGACGATGTGCTATAACGCAATTAAATAATTTAGATTGAAATGGTTATTGGAAATGTTTTTATTTCGTCATAAAACACGGCTAATTTCTAATGGCTGTCTATGGAGAAATATGCTTTTTGCCATCGGGTGGTGTAGTTCCAGCATCTACCAGCAGGGGCTGACAGGGACCTGCTAACCAGCCAATTTCTGACGCCTTGGAACTCCCTTTAACTTGGCAGTGACTAGTTGTTGGTTGATCTCCAGTCCGATAGGTGGCGGTATGGAACATATTTACCAAAGCAGCGACAAGCTTGCACTCATTCACAGAAGAAATAAAACACTTCTGTGGGGTTGTTTCTTTCTGGACTGTTAAAAACATTGTTGATAAAGAGAGCTATTGAAACAGAATAACCGTATACATTAGTTGTATTGCAGTAGATCTAGTTACTGGTTGTGTCCGTTTTTTGTTTCGATATGTTTCAATGTAGTTCGTGAGCTGTTCAGGTGACTAGGAAGTCAACAGTTGTCAGAGAAGGTAAATAATATAATTACCATTGGTTAAAAAATATTTTAGACATTTTTGTGACAGTCCTTATTTAGGCACCATGCACAGAAGAGGAGTCGGAGCTGGAGCGATCGCCAAAAAGAAACTCGCAGAGGTATGATCACACCACCACCCTTATGCGAGGAGGTGAATTAACTAGGAAATAATTTTGCATTTTCATTAGACTTATTTGTTTTTTGTGACAGGCTAAGTATAAAGAGAGAGGTACTGTCCTTGCTGAGGATCAGATTGTACAGGTGTGTATAACCTGATTTTGTTCCAAAAGATAGGCAAGACATGGATTATTCTTGATTGTTAGCAAACTTCAGAGGTGCTCATAAATGTTGACCCCATAATAAAAAGATCATATGTGTTGTCTTTGTAGATGTCAAAACAGTTGGAAACCTTTAAGACCCATTTGGAGCAGTTTGCCAGCAAGCATAAACAAGAAATCCGTAAGAGCTCTCAGTTCAGAGTGCAGTTTCAAGAGATGTGTGCCACCATTGGAGTTGACCCACTTGCATGTAAGTATTTATAATAAAATGTTTCACTTTAAGCCTAGATGTAAGTAGATATATCATTGTTTGACTGATATTGGGGTGTACAGTAAGCTCATATCAAAGTATTGTGGACAAGTAAAAGTGCATGATTGCTTAATTGGAAACTGGTAACATATCTAGTGATATTACATTATGATCATAAGTCTAATTTTCTTTCTTTTTTTGTATGTGTGCAGCTGGAAAAGGATTTTGGTCTGAGATGCTTGGTGTTGGAGATTTCTACTATGAGCTTGGCGTGCAGATTATTGAAGTCTGTTTAGCTCTAAAACACAGAAATGGTGGTAAGTTGTGTAAATTCATAGTTTTAAAGGAATATTCCAGGTTCAATACAAGTTAAGCTCAATCAACAGCATTTATGGCATAATACTGATTATCACAAAGAATAATTTTGACTTGCCCCTCCTTTTATTGTGATAAAATCGCTTACTAACCTTTTCTGTGTAAAGTTATAGCCCATTTTACAACTTCATTGCCATGATGATGTAATGTCAACAAACCCTAAAACAACTGTAAAAATTACGATTTAAACAACTTTACAGCTCAAATAACACATGAGTTTTAGCAGAAGATTAAATGTAAGTGCTTTTATAAAATTAAAAGCTTCACATTTCTGCCTATAAACTCTCCAAAAATTGGGCCCATTCACTTCCATTGTAAGTGCCTCACTGTGACTTTGTTTTTTGCTTCTTTTCTCCTTCTTTTTTTTTTTTAAAGGAGGGATGAGTAAAAAAAAAAAATGTTTCCGTAATAATCAATATTATGCCACAAATGCTGTCGATTGAGCTTAACTTGTATTGAACCCAGAATATTCCTTTAAAGTGGTATTTCAGATATAATGTTGCTTATTATCGTTAAAATAGGCCTTAAACATGATCATGTTGAGACAGCCTTTTAACCTTTGTGCACTGTTCATTTGTGAGTCAAACTTATGATGTTCACGGGTCAAAAATGTCCAGAACGTACATTTTCCTTTTTTTTTTTCTTTTTCTTAAAGATATGTAATAGCACTCATTGTACTAAAGTAAAAACACTAAAGTTGTGCATTTTTGGGGTAGATTTTATTGTATTAAGTCCTTACTTAGCTCTAAATTACACCATTAATTTTCAATAAAACAAGCACATTTTGGGGCTGATTTATTGAGAGTTTAAAGGCAGAAATGTGAAGGTTATAATTTTATAAAAGCACTTACATTAATTATTCTGCTAAAACTTGTGTATTATTTGAGCTATAAAGTTGATTAAATCGTCATAGCAATGAAGTTGTAAAATTGTCTATAACTTTACACAGAAAAGGTTAGCAAGCAAATGTTTTTTTTTTTTTAACACTAAAAGGAGAAAAGTGTCAAAACATCACATTTTGTCATGCATTTGGGGTCTCTGATGACATCTGCTGGAATAAAAAATTGTAAATAATTACATGAAATAACAACTGTGGCCAGCAGATGATTTCAGTGCTCCATGCAATGGCTGATTTCTGTAATTTATGTACTAACAAACTTAATTTCTAGATATTATCACAAGGTATATATTGGATATATACGTATTTAGACATAAAAACTATTATTTGTCAAATTGTAGCATTTTTTCTAAATCACTTGTTTTGAAGTGTCAGATTTTGCAATGATGCTCCAATATGCTGTCAGACCTGATATAATAGAAAATACAGAGTTATTTAGTTACCTGTCATTTATTTCAAACATTAAACAAAACATTTCTAGCATAAACTTTGTCACACAGGGGTCACACTCAAACTTCGACCTGTGTTGTATGTTTGGTATACTGTATATAGAGACAGGTTTGTCTACACATATGAAAAAAAAAACTCTTAAATGGGTCAGATGATGTTGATCTTCACATCTGGTGATGTGCACATTCGTGTGATGGTTAGAGTTAGGTTTAGGGGTAGAGTTTGGAAATAGAAAATATTGTTATCCTGATAAGAAATTAATGGAAGTCAATGAGAAATTACTAATATAGTGAAACAAACCTGTATGTGTGTGGGTGTTTTCTGCATTGTGGATGTTTTATAGTCTCACCCCAATAGTCTCATTTATGTGTGGTTTGAAAATGACCCAGAACATAAGTGTTGCATTTTTTTTTTTTTTTACAACCCCTTAGACTTATCGAATCAAGTCCAGATTTTGTGTGTGTTTTCAGATAGCTAGTGGAGGAAAAGTCACCAAGTCTTGTACCACTCAGATAAAGGATACCATTTTTTTATTAAAGAAAATCAAAACGGTCCAAAAAGACCCAAACAGCACACAAGGGTTAAAGTCTCTTTAAAAACCCTTTAACCTGAACATGTTACATGTCAGCACAACAAACAAATGTCACACTTTTTTTTGTACCATATCTTAATATTCCAAAAATGTAAACCTATGTAAATTTAAATATGAACCAAAAGTGCTTTCCTTGATTTCAAATTCCTTTATTTTTACAGGCTTAATCACACTGGATGAACTTCATCACCGTGTTTTAAAAGGAAGAGGGAAGTTTGCACAAGATGTTAGCCAGTGAGTGTCGTTGATATTCTAGTCTTGTGAATTCTGCTCTTTAGCAGTTCTGTACAAATGTATTCCATCACCATCTATATTTGTTATGACTCAGAGATGACCTGGTGCGGGCCATAAAGAAGCTCAAGGCAATGGGAAATGGCTTTGGGATGATTCCAGTTGGAGGCTCTTATCTAGTCCAGTCGGTACCAGCAGAGCTGAACATGGATCACACCGTTGTCCTTCAGCTAGCAGAGGTAATTGATATGTAAGATAATCTTAATACCTTTGAAGTTTTATGATGTCAGATCTGATTATTGTCCATTTATTACAGAAAAATGGCTATGTGACAGTGAGTGAGATCAGAGACAGTCTCAAGTGGGAGAGAGAACGGGCCTGTCATGTGCTTGTAAGTTTGCAGGGAAACAATAAAACTCCATAGGAACAAATCTAAGTGGTAATTTCTTATAATAATATCTTTGTACTGTTTTTTCAGGATCACCTGCTGAAAGAGGGCTTAGCATGGCTGGACTCCCAAGCTGCGGGGGAGCCACAATACTGGCTGCCTGCTCTGTTCTCTGAGCTCATATCACAAGACGTAATGCCTGAAGAGGCCAGCCAGATGACAACTTGAGAATAAGAAGTTATTTTGTAAACACAGGGTCATGGTGAAGGGAAAGTACAGAACTAGGGTCAAAGAATGTTAGTAAATGTGCTGAATTCACATTGTGTGAGCTGGGCTTGCTTAAAGTGAAAATGGAGAATAAAAGCATCAGCTTCGTCAAATTTCTCACAACACTGTCTTAATATGTTTTTGATGTTCATTATTAATATCCAATTAACCAATGTGGAAAAAATACACTGTGTACACATAATTACAATGTAGTTTTGTTTATTTTAATGTACATCTGTATTACATCTTATATTTCTTTATTTTTATGTTTTGTTTTTTTAAATGGATATAAGAAAAACTCCTTGACATGAATTGAAGGGCCCATCAATCCATTAATAAATGTACTTAAAATAGTGACTTAAGTTTAAGCTGTTATTATGTGATAAGGCCTAAGAATAGTCTGACTGAGGGACAGTCTGTGTTGGTGCATCAACTTCACTGCACTTTTACTTCAAAAGGTAAATACAGTTTAGCAGACATTATAAAAAAAAATATTTGACCACATGTCCCAAACTGACCAATCAGAATCATGTACTCCAGAGAGCTGTCCAATAATTAAGAAATATCACATTATCAAGAGTGCTGATGCATCAAATATCTATGGTGGCCTAGAGGTGCACAACACAACCAAAGTAGCAAAGAGAAAAAAAAAAACTGAAAACACAATGGAAATTAACCATAACACAACAACACTAAGCAACAACACAAAATTATCAGAAAATATTTTTTTACAAAATGCTGGACTTATTTGTTGTGGCTTAATTTCATTTTGCTTTTGATTTATTTCTGTTATTTTCAGCTTTTATTTGCTTTGCTAATTAGACTTTGTTGCGCACTACTAGGAAACCGTAAATGTCAGTACAACAGCATGACTATGAGTGTGATATTGCTTTTATACAACAGTTATGTAAACAAGAGGTTAAATATTGAGTAACTTTCTTTTCAGATAAAATTTCACCAGTTTGCATAGTTTTTTCTCTGCCAACGAAAATAGTTCTATAAGACGACAAAGCATCAATCTTTACGTGTCGCCAAGTAACACAGAGAGCTGTCTGGAATGCGGTGAACACAGACTAGTAAGATGATACAAAAAGTGAAAAGTCCCAATGCTGTTATTTGAAATAACAAGCACCTTTGTATCACTGCTTGTACAATTAAATAACTAGCTCTTGTATAAATGAATAGTGATAAAAGACAAGCATATACCATACTTTCCTAAAGACAGTATTTCAGATTCAGAAAAATGACTTTACTCCTCATGACTATAAACGTGGTCTTCAAACTCTTGCTGTTCCCAATCATCACAGATAAGGGTGCAGAATGGACACATTTTGTGAGACTGCTCGTGCAGTGCCAGTTCATCCTCGCTGATACCAGGAAAGCTCTCCTGACAATGTTGGCACACCCTCAACTACACATAGTGAAATGCATACAATTCAATCATTTTGAACTCTTTGTTTGAACAATCAATCTTTGAACATTGCTGACTTCACATTATAGTCATTACCTTGTTCTCAGTTCCAGCTTGATCTCCTGTAATGTAGAAATAAAATAAAGCATGAGGTTAACACATTCCTTAAAGTATATTTGAGATGTAGGACAACAATTTAGAGAAATTCTGAGAGATTTTGTCACTAATGCCAGAGACTATCCTCATTTACTAAATGGGTAATATTTCACAATAAGGTTCCATTCGTAAACATTAGTTAATGAATTAGGTATCATGAACAAACAATGAACAATATATTTTTTTACAGTGTTTATTAATCTTTATGTTAGTTAATAAAACTTAATTGTTAGCTCATAGTGCATTGACTAAAGTTAACATTTACAACTTATGATTTTACAAATGTATATGTTGAAATTAACATTAAGATTAATAAATGCAGTAAAAGTGTTGTTCATTGTTAGTTCATGTAAACAAATGGAACCTTATTGTAAAGTGTTACCACTAAATGTAATTTTATTATACCAACCAGTCAAGTCATCAGTGCTCTCAAAGTAGTGAGAGTCAGGCGGGTAAGTTTGTTCCTGGGTGTTGGCCGATGCAGGTGGGCTTTGAGGGTTCGGTATATGCTCGGACTTGGCGGCAACAGAAGCGACCTGGTAGTCAAACAATGCCTTGCGTAGTTTATCTTCTTCTGCTTGCAGTTCCTGGGATAAAAGATTAAATCAACATTGAATAAAAATATTTCAAGCTAAAGGTGGGCATGATTCAGTGAACTCAATCAGTTTTGGCACCAATTTACTGACAGAGAAGTGAAAGAATCAGGAGATGTTTAATCTGTGGCACTACAAAACAGATCACCTCATTCTTTTTTATGAGCTTCTCTCTGTCTAATCTTGATGTCTCAGCCATTTCATACATTTTGTCCTGTGCCTGATGAAGCTGTGCCTGTAATGACAGAAATGTAGCAACAACAATAAGGACTGACATATTATTTACTCTGGTTTCTCAGACACATTTTGATAAACAGGTAAAGTACTGGAAAAAAGACCTGGATTTTCTCGCCCTCAGCTACATTCACAACCATCTCTGCCAGCTTCTTCTTTGCTTCCTTCAATTCCTGCTCAGCCTCTTCTGCACATTTGTTGGCTTCTTTGCAATTCTGCATCTCTCTACGTAGTAGCCCTCTGGCTTCTGTCAGCTGAGTGAGCATGTCCTGAATCTGTACCGAGTAACAAAGAGATTACAATCCAAAACATGTGTAACATTTGTAACAATGACTGTAAATGCTTTAGATTTCCTCACTTTTTTATCGTTTTCTTCTTGCTCTGATATGGACGCTTGTAATGCTTTGTTTTCATCATTCAGATTTTCTAGGGTCTTTTTTGCTATAATGAGCTCCTGGATTTCTGCATGCAATTTTTCATTGTCTTTCCTGCTGCTTTGCATATCCACCTAGTAAAATAAGTGCCATATTTACATTTGATGTCAGATGCTTTTATCCAACAGTGCATTCAAGGTATACATTTGATCAGTTTATATGTTCCCTGAGAATTAAAGCCATGACTGTGGTGTTGTCCGCACCACTCTCTACCCGCTGAGCTACACGAACAATGTACAAAAAATTTGAAAAACCTACACGTTTTTCCCAATAAATAAATGCAATTCTGCATGTGCACGGGGCATTGTTAAGATACTATTTACTAACTGACATGCACCAAAAAGTAAGAACACTTAAATGCTAACCTGTAGCAACTGAAAACGATCCTGTAGTTTGTTGTAATTTTGCTCTGTCCCTTTCAGCACGGTATATAGCCTGGAAAAAAAGAAACAGGTGAACATCCCCACATAATCTTTGAGCACATAAAATATATGTTGGCGCAGAGAGGTCCATGATGAGGAGAAACTCACTTAAGGGCTTCTGCTTCCTGGAGTTCAACCTTTTGCTGTAACTCAGCCTTTTCCTGCTTCAGCATGATTATCTTTTGAACAGCTTTCTCATACTTTTCATGAAAAGGGGTCAGTGACTGAATATAAAAAGCATTGGGAGAGAAGGTTTCCGTTAAAGGGATAGTTTACTCAAAAATGAAAATTTACTCATCAAATTTCATCTAATCATTTACTCACACTCACACCATCCCAAATGTTTATGACTTTCTTTGTTCTGCTAAACACAAACAAAGGTTTTAGAAAAATATTTTAAAGCTGAGCTCTGTAGGTCCATACAGTGCAAGTGAATTTCAAAGGTCCAAAAAGACAGCATAAAAGTAATCCATAAAGGGGGTTGCACACTGGACATGTCTGGTGGATGACATGGCGCATTTAAAAATTTGAAACAATAGTTTTCTATGAATGTAGCACACTGCCGCCGCCACTCTGGTGTCTGTCAGCGGTGCCCTCCTACGACTCAAATTTCTGCCATGCCACGGAGCACAACTTGCATATTTTCCATTAAATTTTCTCAAATAATTATCAATGGACATAAATTATTTACTCTAGCCTTGTTCATTCTTGAAGAAGGGAAAAACCTTGGTAACTTTTGTGTGTACTCTCTGCCACCTGAACCGCATCGACGTGCCCTGTGTTTGATACCTGTGCCGTGTCCTAGCGGCGCAGCGATTCTCGTCCAGTGTGCGACCGCCTTAAGACTCCAGTGTTTAAATCCATATCTTAAGAAGCGATATGATAGGTGTGGGTGAGAAACAGATCAATATTTAAGTCCTTTCACTTTAAATCTCCACTTTCACTATCACATTCTTCTACTTTTGTTTTTGGTCATTCATATTCTTTGTGCTTATCACCACCTACTGGGCAGGGAGGAGTATTTATAGTAATAAAAGACTTAAATATTGATCTGTTTCTCACCCACACCTATCACATCGCTTCTGAAGACATAGACCCCTTTTCCACCTGGTACTAAGATGCATCTCTGGTGATCTGATCACATGTGGTCAGGTGAGGCACATCGCTGTTTACACCTGGTCACTTAAATGCGTCTCCTGTGACCACTTGTGTTCGGATTTGGAGGGGAGAGACTCTGTTTCATGACGACATACATCACAATGTCAGTGTATTACTGCATACAGTGCACGCCACGCTGTTTCTCCCAGATGCTGATGAAATTTAATCCAAGCACAAACGCAACATGTCAAGCAGAATTATTTGTTATTTTAGTTTATTACCTGTATTAAAGGAGCTTCAGGTGTTCGTACTTTTCATCTTTGTTGATATCAGACACACTAAAGAAAATCTGTGAAGCTCTTATAATTTGTTTTTGTATCCGCTTTCTAAATTTTTCGAATTAGACGGTTATTTCCTTTTAAAGACATTCATAAATGGCTAATTTTAAACTCTTGTTTTAAAATTGACAGGTTGATTGACAGGTGAGGGACATTGCTTCTCTGCTGCCGGGACGCATACAGGATGGATTAGCATTTACACCTCAAATGTGATGTGGACACTTGCATTTTTGACCACATTCTTATGTGGTTTTTGTGATCTGATCACAAAAATGTTAGACCTAGGGCTGAGCACATGTGATCGGATCACCTGAAATGCATCTTAATACCAGGTGGAAATGGGGTCATAGATTTAACCACTGGAGTCGTATGGATTCATTTTATGCTGCCTTTAATGTTCTTTTTGGACCTTCATTCGCTTGCATTGCATGGACAGTGCTGAGATATTCTTCTAAAAATCTTTGTTTGTGTTCAGAAAAAGAAAGTCAGTCATACACATCTGGGATGGCACGAGGGTGAGTAAATGATGAGAATTTGCATTTTTGGATGAACTATCCCTTTAAAGTCATATACATATATTGTACAATTCTTAATTCGACAGATACAATTATTGATAAAATATTTAGATGTCAGAGTTTCCACTATTCAAAGCAATTTCTTACTGGTATATTTGACAAAGGCTGCTCTTTGGTGACCTCTTCAGTGGCATTATAATTCTGTACACCTTGCAGTGGTGTATCCAGTTTATCTTTTGGCTTCAAATCATCCAGGCAGTTCTGCAATTTATGGAACAGCACAAAGGCACATGATGCCATGTTTAGAACCAGAATCACTGTATATTCACCACTAAAGAGTTATACTGAATGGAATTTGCCTTGACAGTCATCACAGTATAGCACAACAATGGCAGGTAGACCAATTAGTAGTACAACATTTCTCAGACAGACACATATAAACATAGTTTGTGTATAAAGAGAGAGAGGCTGACTAACCCTGAGAAAGCAGATCTCATGCAGTCTTTCGGCCAGCTCATTTCTCAGGATCTCATTTGTCTCTTTTAAGGAATAGATCTCTTTCACAAAGTTCTCCTTTTCCTTTTCCATCTTTTCTGCCTGCTCCTACACACAAGAATGTTCATTATAATGTTAAGTGGCTTGTATTAGATTCTACTTTACAGACATTGATATGCAAATTGACGTTCAACATCTGAAATGGCAGTTTCTTCGTGATAAAGCAACAACAAAATACATTTACTGATAAACACATAGTTTTTGATTGTGCACTAAGAACACCACCTTAGCTGAAAGTAAATCTAAAAAAATAGAAACTGTGCAGAATAATGTCCAAATTGTACCTGTGTTGTTATAACTAAAATGTCCTTCTCCAAACTGCAATCAAGGCTGGTTTCTGCTGGGTTTTGAAAGCAGAATGGGGTGCTGGCTCCTTTGACATGACCGCTGCTATCCACATAGCAGAACTGGTAAAACTCCCCATTATCCTTGGGTAGGTAACTCTCTGAGACAAAAGTCATACTGTGTATTTAGTAGGGGTAAAAGTATTTTGTCACCTGTTTGTTTCCTCTGTCACTCAAGGGCATGGGAAATATTTAAATGCTTTCATATGAAAAAACTGCCTTGCTTTGCCCAGGTACTCCTTTGCCCTCTGGCTCCACATGCATTTTTAATTGCCAAGAAAGAGCTCATCTTGGCAGCAAACCAAATTCTTGTTGAGACACTTGAGGTCTCATGATTTAGGATTCATGAGTAACGTGATAAGTAGAAGTGGACCACCAAGTTAGTGGTTCTGCCTTCACGAAATAACAGCACAACATCACATGCATGCTGTTTGATGCAATCACAGTAACCACCATAAACATTGCAGGGGACACACGTATAGTGTGTATATATTATATATGTTATATATATATTATTTTCATCACCCAATATACAGATTTGGGGTCTAACAATATGGGTTTCTCAGTGACCAATTCTTACTTTGGTCAATTCTACTGTTGTTCTCCCAAAATATTGGATATGACTGTTTGCAGCAGCATCGAAAGTGGGGCTAAGCCTTGCCAGAGTTGGCACTGTTGTGCAAATTGCATGGCACTGTCTCAATTTTTTCTCAACTTTTATTTTAAGAAATAATATATTTTTGTAACTTAAACGTGTTTTATGTCCATTATAAAAGAAAAAAATTATATATTCTTTTGATTAAATTCTATTATTATTAAGGTATGTTGCATAAAAGCCATTTAATCGTTTTCATTTGCTATGGGTGGGGCTAGCCCTTCATCCTCAATGTTAATCAACAGAGATCTGAAGAACGTCATGTGCATGTGCAACAAGCGTTCAAAGATGGCATGAGGGGCTAGTTTGCCTTTTCCCCAGAGCCAATCAAAAGCTTTGATCATATTTATGTCAAGCTGTTGACATGAGCCTCGGAAGTTACCGGGTGCATTGGTTTGTATTAGATTACAATGACTGCCAAATTTTGGGAGTCGGTCATTTTGATTAGTTTTGTTATGATGTTCATTCGAGTTAGTCAGATAAAATGCACACCCTTTGACGATCTGCCTATTTGTGATTTACTTTCACAGTTTACTTTAGCTTTTTGACGTGAATGTGCACATCTTAGTTGTGTTTAGGCTGAGATTAAATTAAGAGGGATGTTTGTGTGGAATCAAGTTCAGAAGTTGTTAGAAAAAAAGTCTTTAAAATTTCTGTCATAGTCTATTATTATCAGTCATACTTGTTTTTATTTTATAAGTACTAGGGCATTGAGGGATGTAGCATCCATTATAGTAGCACATACATGACAGTAGATAGACTTTTATGATAGATTTTTCGACTCCCCTTGTTTGAGTCTGGTGAAACCAATGAGTTCCAGTGTGAAACTTCTACCCGATTAACAGTTGCGATAAAACATCCCGGTTACGTATGTAACCAAGATGTTCCCTTATGACTCAGTACACTTGATATGCATTCTTAAATGGAGGGGCATAGGTATATGTTTGGCAAAGAAATAGCAAGCGCTCTAAACAGAGGGGACTTCTGAAGGGAGAGACGTTACGTCTAGGTTGTAAAACCTTGCAAATGTGTTTTGAGAAGACCGTCCTGCTACAAAACATATGTCTCGTCCAGACACACCATTTGTCCATGCCCATGAGGAGGCCATGCCTCTAGTTGAGTGTGCTTTAACACCAATTGGGCAAATCTTAACCTGCGACTCGTAAGCCAGGGCAATCGCATCAACAATCCAGTGAGAAAGTCTTTGCTTGGAGATGGACATTCCTTTTGTGCGTTCTCCATAGCACCCAAAGAGCTGATCAGTAAATCTGAACTAGTGGGTGCTCTCAACGTATGCATGTAGCGCCCACACAGGGCACAACAAATGCAAGGTTTGTTCCTCATTCGAATTAAATGGAGGAGGGAAGAAGGCTTGAAGGTGAACCACCTGCGATCTGAAGGGTGTGGTTAGGACTTTAGGTACATAGTCTTTTCTGGATTTGACAGTGGCTTATGAAAGACTGGGACCAAACTCCAGACATAAATTGTCAATTGATAGTGCATGTAAGTCACCGACCCATTTTACTGAGGCCAGAGCCAGCAGTAATGTGGTCTTAATAGAGAGCATGCATAAATCAACAAAATCCAAAGGCTCGAAGGGGGGCCCTGCGAGCGCTTTTAGGACCAAAGTTAGGTCCCAAATCGGGACTGTAGCCGGTCGAGGTGGATTTAATCGTCTTGCTCCTCTAAGGAACTTTATGATTAAATCATGTTTGCCTATAGTGGTGCCGGCTTCGTGATACAAAGATATTGTCGCCACATAAACTTTGAGTGTTGACGAAGTGAGTCCTGCATCTAATCGCTCTTGAAGAAACATGAGAATGTCATGTATGGGGCAGTTTACTGGGTCTTTGCCATGTGAAAGACACCAATCAGTGAACATGTTCCATTTTAGCACATAGAGGCATCTCGTGGATGGCGCTCTGGCCTGTAAAATGGTGTTCATGACTGAATGCATCTGGCTCATTTAGCATGCTCCGTTCAGAGGCCACACATGCAGGTTCCACAGCTTGGGCTGGGGATGCCAGATTGTGCCTTGCACCTGAGAAAGAAGATCTTCTCAGCGGTATTTCCCATGGCGAGCCTTACAACATCTCTATCATTTCCGGAAACCATGGCTGATTGGGCCATTTTGGCGCAACCAATAGAATCGTTTCCTTGTCCTCTCGGACTTTGCATATGACAGAGTGAAGGAGGCACACAGGGGGAAACCCATATTTGCGTTTCGGCAGCCATTTGTAGGCCATTACCTCCACTACCAGCGGGGCTTGGGACTTCAAGTACCAGAGGGAACAGTGGGCGTTCTCCACTGAGGCAAAAAGATAGATTTCCGCTTTGCCAAATATTTCCCAAATCCTCAGGACAGTCTGAGGATTAAGACTCACGCCGCCATAAACCCCAATGCTTTTATAAACAGCCTCAGTGGAAGTGTTCTCCCCAGTTTCAACTGAGACAGACACTATAGAATGGCCTAAGCATGCTCGTGAGGTGCGTGTGCCCACTCACGGAGTCGAAGCGGACTCCCAAAAAAGAGATCTGTTGGCTGAGGGAGAGCGTGCTCTTCGCCCAGTTGACATTGAGGCCCAAGCTGTTTAGATGCTGAAGCAGTAAGTCTCTGTGCTGGCATAACTGATTGGGCCAGTAACAACGCTGCTGCGTTGTGAGCTCCGACACAACATTGTAGTGTTTTGTTTGTTTTGTTTACAATTCTTATGTTTTTTGTCTTGGATGCTGTCTGCCTTATTGTCTACGACAGACAAACACTTTTGGACATTAGTTCTGCAATTACACACCGTAACCGGACTTCAAATTCCTCAATGCCAACCCGCTGTTTACAAACACGCCAGCAGAGCCCTTTGTCTGGGCAGCCTGGCCGCGAAAACGCAAAAGGAAAAGGGGAAACACAGCCGGCGTCCTCATCAGAGTAAGACGTCGTGCAAATTGACCCCCGCTACCCAGTATTCTACTGGCAAATGTTCAGTCTCTGGACAACAAGCTCTGTGAGCTGAGAGCGCAGATCTCTTTCCAATGAGAGACGAGGGACTGCTGCATTATCTGCCTTACGGAAACTTGGATGTCTGCGGAGATTCCAGACTCAGCCATTGAACCCGCGGGGTTCTCCATGCACCGAGCGGCCAGAGCGAAAGACCTCTCAGGTAAAAGCAGAGGTGGTGGTGTATGTTTTACACAAATCCTAGTGTGATCAGAGGAATGTACATTCTATCAAGTCTTTCTGCTCTCCTGATCTGGAATTTCTCATGCTTCTGTGTCGACCATTCTGGCTACCGAGGGAATTCACAGCGGTCATTATCACTTCTGTGTACATCCCGCCACAAGCCGACACAGACCGGGCACTCAAGGAACTGTATGGGATTATAAGCAAGCAGGAAACCGCGCACCCTGAGGCCGCGTTCAATATGACCGGGGACTTTAATAAAGCCAGTTTCAAATCAGTCGCACCAAAATACCAACAACACGTTAGTTTTAACACACGAGGGGACCGGGTTTTGGATCATTGCTACTCTCCCTTCCGGGATGGCTACAAATCCCTCCCCCGCCCACCATTTGGCAAATCAGACCACTCTTCCATTCTGCTTCTGCCTGCTTACAGGCAGAAACTGAAACAGGAAGCATCCACCCTCAGAACGATCCAGTGCTGGTCGGACCAATCAGACTCTACACTACAAGACTGTTTTGATCACCGGAGATGTTCCGGTCCGCCTCTGATGACAACGTCGAGCTTTACGCTGATAGCGTAAAGTGTTTCATCAGAAAGTGCGTAGAGGACGTCATTCCGACCAGAACCAGAAACCTTGGATTAATAGCGATGTTCGCGCGGCACTTGATGCGCGGACCTCCGCTTTTAATTTCGGGAACGCGGAGGAGCATAAACAAGCCAGTTATGTCCTGAAAAACTATCAGAACAGCAAAACGTCAGTACAGGAACAAGATTGAAGGACAGTTCAACACCACCAACTCTAGAAGCATGTGGCAGGGAATTAACATCATCACGGACTTTAAAGGGAATAAAAACTCCGCCGTGAACACCGCTGCCTCTCCCCCGGATGAGCTAAATAATTTTTATGCTCATTTCAAGGGAAATAACACCGCCCTCATGGAGAGAGCTCTTGCGGCCAAAGCTACAGAGGTTAGTTCACTCTCCGTCTCTGTAGCGGATGTAACCAGATCCTTCCGACAGGTGAATATCCGCAAAGCCGTGGGTCCAGACGGCATTCCGGGCCGTGTCATCAGAGCGTGCGCGAACCAACTGGCTGGTGATTTTATGGACATTTTCAACCTTTCCCTCTCTTTGTCTGTAGTCCCCACATGCTTTAAAATGTCCACCATTGTGCCTGTTCCAAAGCAATCCAAAATCACTTGCTTAAATGACTGGCGTCCTGTTGCTCTGACCCCCATCATCAGCAAATGCTTTGAGAGACTAATCAGAGATTACATCTGCTCTGTGCTGCCTCCATCACTAGACCCATTGCAGTTTGCTTACCGCAACAACCGCTCCACTGATGATGACATTGCATCTACAATACACACTGCTCTCTCCCACCAAGAAAAAAGAACACTTATGTGAGAATGTTGTTTGTAGACTACAGCTCAGCATTCAACACCATAGTGCCCTCCAAGCTTGATGAGAAACTCTGGGCTCTGGGCTTAAACACTGTGCAGCTGGATCCTGGACTTCCTCTCAAGCAGATGCCAGGTGGTTAGAATGGGCAGCAACATCTCATTACTGAACCTCAACACTGGAGCCCTGCAGGGCTGTGTTCTCAGCCCACTCCTGTATTCCCTGTACACACATGACTGTGTGGCAACACAAAGCTCCAATGCCATCATCAAGTTTACTGATGATACGACGGTGGTAGGTCTGATCACTGACAATGATGAAACAGCCTACAGAGAGGTGGTGCACACTCTGACACACTGGTATTAGGAGCACAACCTCTCCCTCAACGTCAGTAAGACAAATGAGCTTGTGGTGGACTACAGGAGAAGAGATAGAGAACAGTCCCATCACCATCAATGGAGCACCAGTGGAGAGAGTCAGCAGCTTCAAGTTCCTGGGTGCCCACATCACTGAGGAACTCACATGGTCCATCCACACTGAAGCCGTTGTGAAGAAGGCTCATCAGCGCCTCTTCTTCCCGAGACGGCTGAGGAAGTTTGGAATGAACCGCCACATCCTCACACGGTTCTACACCTGCACTGTAGAGAGCATCCTGACTGGCTGCATCTCCGCCTGGTACGGCAATAGCACCGCCCACAACCGCAAAGCACTGCAAAGGGTGGTGCGAACTGCCAGACACATCATCGGAGGTGAGCTTCCCTCCCTCCAGGACATATATACCAGGCGGTGTGTGAAAAAAGCTCGGAGGATCATCAGAGACTCCAGCCACCCAGGCCATGTGCTGTACTCACTGCTACCATCAGGCAGGCGGTATCGCAGCATCAGGACCCGCACCAGCCGACTTCATGATAGCTTCTTCCCCCAAGCAATCAGAATTTTGAACTCTTGATCTCCCACGATCAGAATACATCAGCACTGCACTTTATTACTCTTATATCTCACACCGGACTGTCATAAATTATATTATTATTATATTACATTCTCTCTTAACAACACACTGGCAACTTACTATCAACTGACAGTCTGAATGTCAATACAGTGCAATACAACCTACTGTACATTTTATATATACTATATATACTTTTTTTTTTATTGTATAATGTGTATTCTATATTGTGTGAATTGTATACTGTACATTGTATGTTATTATTTGTATACTGTGTTATGTGTAATTAGGTGTGTATTAGATTTTAAATTGTGTTGTGTAAATCTGATGTTTATTGTAAATTGGTATTATGTCACAACTACTATGTTGCTCGGAACTGCACCCAAGAATTTCACACACTATTGCACTTGTGTATATGGTTGTGTGACAATAAAAGTGATTTGATTTTGATTTGAAATCAAATACCCTCTACTCAAAATCTAAACACAAAAGAGACACACAATATCAGGTGTAAATGATGATGGTGTCAGTTAATACGCATCTAATACGCATATTAATACCAGGGAACAAACAGAGCACATGCACAGCGGAAATGTGAGGGACAAAGAGTCAAAACTGATGCACTAGGTTAAAATGTTATTCTTGTTTCTTTTTTATCTGTCAAAATGACAGAGAGAATTTGGAATTATTCATCAATGTTTCAAAGATCGGTCAAAAAATTGATTAAGTGATTGTTTGTGTCCCACACTAAATAATGATCCTGAGATGCCACTGACTGTTTTTCACATCCATTAGTGTCTCACAATTAGTAAAGCTGTCTAAAAACACTATTATGACACCCCCATTTCAGGTTGCAAACTACTAAAGAGCTAAATCGTGGAGATGAATCAGGTGTGTAAGATACAGTAAATGAGACATTCACAATGTGCAGTGTTGTGGGGGTCAGTGGTTCCTACCTCTGAAAACCACTTGTTGCAAGACTGGTTCAATTCCGACATGGTCCAGGCAAGGTTCCACCCATACATAGTTGAAATACATCTGTGTTGAACTCCAACCAACCTGAGTATGCCCCATTCCACATAAGATTGATGTAGAAGAGAAAGTGACATGGTCTTCTTTAAAGGGATAGTTCACCCATAAATTAAAATTCTCATCATTTACCCACCCTCATGCCATCCCAAATGTGAATGACTTTATTTCCTCTGCAGAATACAAATGAAGATTTTAGAAGAATATTTTAGCTCTGTAGGTTCAAGTGAATGGTGGCCAAAACGTTAATCTTTTTTTAAACATTTATTTCTCCCCTTTTCTCCCCAATTTGGAATGCCCAATACCCAATGCGCTCTAAGTCCTCGTGGTGGTGTAGTGACTCGCCTCAATCCGGGTGGCGGAGGACGAATCTCAGTTGCCTCTGCATCTGAGAAAGTCAATCCGTGCATCTTATCACCTGGCTTGTTGAGCGTGTTACCGCGGAGATGTAGCGCGTGTGGAGGCCCACGCTATTCTCCACGGCATCCATGCACAACTCACCATGAACCCCACCGAGAGCGAGAACCACACATTATAGCGACCACGAGGAGGTTACCCCATGTGACTCTACCCTCCCTAGCAACCGGGCCAATTTGGTTGCTTAGGAGACCTGGCTGGAGTCACTCAGCACGCCCTGGATTTGAACTCGCGACTCCAGAGGTGGTAGTCAGTGTCAATACTCGCTGAGCAACCCAGGCCCCCCAAAATATTTAATCTTTTTTTTGTTTTTTTTTACCCAATTTGGAATGCCCAATTCCCAGTGCGCTTTTAAGTCCTCGTGGTGGAGAAGTGATTCGCCTCAATCCGGGTGGCAGAGGATGAATCCCAGTTGCCTCCACGTCTGAGACCATCAACCCGTGCATCTTATCACGTGGTTTGTTGAGCGCGTTGCAACGGAGACATAGCGCGTGTGGAGGCTTCACGCCATCCACCGCGGCATCTGCGCTCAACTCACCACGCACTCCACCGAGAACGAACCACATTATAGCGACCACGAGGAGGTTACCCCCTGTAACTCTACCCACCCTAGCAACCGGGCCAAATTGGTTGCTTAGGAGACCGGGCTGGAGTCACTCAGCACACCCTGGGATTCGAACTAGCGAATTCCAGTGGTGGTAGCCAGCATCTTTTACCAATGAGCTACTCAGGCCCCCCAAAACGTTTAATCTTAAAAAAAATCACATAAAGGTAGAATAAAAGTAATCCTCACGACCCCAGTGGTTTAATATATGTCTTCTGAAGCAATGACGACAGGTCTGGATGAGAAACAGATAAATATTTAAGTCCTTTTTTACTATAAATCTCCAGCTTTGACCAGCCCCGACCAGTAGGTGGCAATATGCATGAAAAATGCAAATCGCCAAAAAACAAAAGAATGTGAAAGTGGAGATTTATGGTAAAAAAAAGACTTAAATACTTATCTGTTTCTCATTCACACCTATCATATAGCTTCTGAAGATATGGATTTAACCACTGGAGTTATATGGATTACGTTTGTGCTGATTTGTGTGATTTTTGGACCTTCAAAGGACCTACAGAGCTGAGATATTCTTCTTATAATCTTCATTCAGCAGAAGAAAGAAAGTCATACACATCTGGGATGGCATGACGGTGATTAAATGGTAAGAAAATGTTCATTTTGGGGTGAACTATCCCTTTAAAAACAATATAAAATTTAACTTTACAGGGCTCCAGACTACGACTAAAATGGTCGCAAAAACAAACCCAGTGCGACAGAGTCATGAACAAATGACTCTTTTGAACCGGATCTTTTTCATGAATCACTCAAAGAACTGAGGGTTTGAACTCAGGAGCTCAGGTTAGCAGTTTGAATCAGATTCACTTTCACAGCGAATCACCTGTCAGTCAGCTCACAATTGGGAGCACAGACATTTCAAAATAACTGTCCCATGTGTATTTGAGGCTTCTTTATAATTAAAAGTCCCGTATTGTGTACCAGTTTCTTTTCCTGGTAATTATTGTTTGGTATTGGAGTAGCACAATAAACTGCATTTGGGATTTTATTCAATTTGCACTCTTGTAGTCTCTGTGTCTGTGTCCATCTGGTAACAGTAAAGAAAGACTAAGAAAGACTTATATAATTATCATTATTATTATTAATAATAATGATAATAATAATATATATATATATATATATATATATATATATATATATATATATATATATATATATATATATATATATACACACAGGTGCATCTCAATAAATTAGAATGTCGTGGAAAAGTTAATTTATTTCAGTAATTCAACTCAAATTGTGAAACTGTGAATTAAATAAATTCAATGCACACAGACTGAAGTAGTTTAAGTCTTTGGTTCTTTTAATTGTGATGATTTTGGCTCACATTTAACAAAAACCCACCAATTCACTATCTCTTAATAATAATAATGATGATAATAATATTATATATATATATATATATATATATATATATATATATATATATATATAAAGCTTTTGACACTTCATTGATGTTCAAGCAGCAACACACTACTATATGTATACTATATGTAAATATCTGTAATGTAGATTCTGAAGAGCAGTATTAAATCAAAAAATCTTATCTCTTATATTTGTATAAATCATGAAAGGGGTGTGAACATTTATGAGACAAAATTGAAAGCAAACTTATCATCTCAGCTATAAATACGGTTTATTAAACCTTTAATGAATGGGTTATCAGCTGCCAATGGCTCCTAAATCATTTATTTTAGTCTGGAGCACTGTTTCGGTCGATGTCAAATGCAAGAGATGTCAGACACATATCGGAAACTCAAACTATAATAATTAGCAACAAAAGATAATCTGATTTATGATCACTGAACTCTTGATGAGTTGGTTACTCACCTTGAAGATGCCGATCCAGTCACTCGGGTTCGGCTGCAGGCCACCGGTGAGAGTATATCGGCACGTCACTGCGGTGTTTGGAGGATAAGATGGAGGGACATCATTGAAAACTACCTGCGAGAATGATGTCGTCTCCATCACAGCAGTGATCGTCTCTTCTTCCGTTCTGTCATTCATCCCGGGGATTTATGAGCAACACAGTCACCTATAATGCAGAAAATACTATTTACTTAAATGCAAATAGTAATTCCACTTTCCGGGATAATGACATCAACTGACTCAATGCCTCTTTCACTTTCATTTATCTGAGAGCGTAGCTATCGCATTCACAATATCGGCTTAACATACGGATTTTATCTCGGTATGTAGATAAACCAGTGTAAGTAAATATATTTAAATATATGCACACATAAAAAAAACTCAGGAGTTTAATCATGTAACCATTGCTTTTCAGAAAATAAAAACTAACTTTTTACAGTTAATGTCAGCATGAACGACTGCGTAAACAAAACTCTGACGTGTTTGCTCATGTAATTTGCTACTATTTTCACAATAAACAACTTCCATAAATAAAATGTTACCCGAAACTTCCTTCTGTCGCAACCCAGACCGTGTTGAACGGGCACTCGAGTACACTGCTGTTGCTATAAATAGGAGCGGAACACAAACACGATGGGATGTGTAGTTGTCTATGCGCGAGCCAAAGGCCACCTAGCAGTATTGGTTTCAGACAACTGGATTTCCCCGTGGATTATGTCATCAACCGAACACATTTAAAACCACATAACAATAATTAAAAAATAAAGAGAAACAATATATGAAATAAGACAAAAAACAATCTTGTAAATAATATGTACTTTATTTAAAAATGATAACTTTACATTAGAATGCATGAAACATGAGGCAGTAAGTCCATACACTACCTAATGAAATCAGGACCACAGCACTTTTGGTGATCTTGCCATTCACTCTCTCACACAGTGGGCACTCCCTAATTTATTTCCTTAATTAATAAGGCACCGTGGCTGAGGCACTAGACAAGTAACCGTACATATTAGTAATTTCTTAAAAAGTGCACATCTTAACTGGGACAGAGCACAAATGAGTAAAAATATACATACATACATACATATACATACATACATACATATACATATATATGCAACATGTTACTCAGTGACCAGTAGCCAATGTATTTTGAAAGACAGATACTAAAATGCAAAAGCAGAGTATAAAATGAGGGGTTTTCCCCATATGTACAGGTGGCCTGATGCTAGTCTAATCGAATTTCAAGTTTGAAATGACATCTGTCACAAACTAACAAATCAGAACAGATAACACATACAAAAAAAAAAAAAAAAAAAATCTAAACACATTAGGACATAGACAAGCAGCCCATCATTTAGTTTTTTGAGCATGTTGCCAAATTGAACTAAGTGTTATATATTAGGAATCTCATTTGACTTTTTCACTGCATTCTGACCACATTTTAGTGTTGGTTTTCGCAAGCGATGTCCATCATATTGGAAATCCAGTCTGTACAGTATTCAGTTAATTCAAATAAAGTTAAAACTATCATGTAATCTGTCCAAAATATCCAGGTGAAGCAGATGAAATTTTTTCGGGAATTCTAAATCATGTTCTTTTTGGACAAAGCAGCTAAAACAAGATCAACGCTTTAAAATTCAAGCACCTGTAGCCACCAAAAGAGTTGAAATCCCAACAATGGTCATGTGTTTACATAGCCATGTTGGTTTGAAAAAGGTTTGGATCTTCAGGAAGACAGAACTAAATGCTTGGTGGGCTGAAAAGACTAATAGATGAACACACTGTAAAAAAAAAACAAAGAAACAAGTATGAAAATATGTAAATTTTCTTAAATTATTTGAATCCAGAACTAATAGCTAAAATATACTGTAGATAACAACTATAACTCAAAATGTGGCCTGAATTTTCTTTTCAAATATGTTCAGGTGTCTTATCAGGTGTGGAATAGCACAGATTATGTTAATCAGATCTTTCTTCTAATGGTACTTTAATACATTTCAATAATGCCAAACAGTACAGATATTCAAATTTAATATATCGTGTGGGACTCACCTCAACCGAAGGTGGTAGCCAAAATAATGGCTATGATAACTAGTAAAATAGCAAGGCATACTGCAATCCATAACTTTTTCTGAGGAAAGGAAAATGTGATGTGGTCACTTGCACTGTAGGTGGTCAGTGATTTAATGTACACAGATATGACACTCACACATTATCATTGACTCACCTTGCACACTTTTTTTGAAGATTCTACAGCAGCAGCTGTTTCTACAACAGCCTTTTCTACATAGTTCTGGGAACTCTTAATGTTCTCCTCAATCCGGTCCACCATCTCACCCTAAAAACCCAAGACATTGCATTGAATAAAATGTTAATTTTTGCTTAAAACCCTGAAGTTAAATATGGAAAAACCCACTGCAGGGACTAAAGCCTGTTTTAGGTACTGTTCCCCGGGACTAGTACTTTTCGGCGTGTTTGCGCCTGAGGAACTATTGTTCCTCGTAGCGGATTTAAGGGATATTTTTAGCTCCTACTCCAGGGTAGGTACTTTTGGGGGCGTAGAGGGATTGTGGGAGGTGCTGCAACCTGTGATTGGTCCAAAACCTATGATGCACAAAGCAAATTGAGAAACACAAGGAGTCGGCAGCCGCCATTTGTAAACAAACTTGTAGTTGCTAGCCTGCTACTCATAGCATTGCCCTAATTTTACAATTCCCTTAACAGAAACACCATAAAACCAACAAAGTATCCCAATAAAATCACTGTTTCACGTGTGTGTGTGTGTGTGTGTGTGTGTGTGTGTGTGTGTGTGTGTGTGTGTGTGTGTTCGAGGGGTGAGAGCTGCTGCATGACTTCTTCAGGAGACACGCTTTGAGAGTTCAAAGCATCTGTACTCTTTGTACTGTGTGACTACAGAAAATAAAGTGATTGCTGGATAACTACATAACATTTTTCCTGGGATAATGGATATAAATAATCAGATGTTTATCGAGAGTGGGTAATTGAACCATTATACACTAAACCGTCAAGAAATGTAGTTTACATGAAAGTATTGCGTGCCTGTTACTGCGTGGTTAACTTGCATCAAGACGTCTCAAGTCAATGAGTATTTCAGTACAGTAATTTATGTTGAGTCATAAAAGCCTGTATTGTAAAAGTTTGTGTTGATAAATAGGTTTATAGTGCATTTTCAACATGTCAGCTGAGTTCCACGTGTGCTGCATGGTTAAAGACAGTGTTCAAATTGAGTTAGAGCACTTGGGGTGTCCCCTTACACCAACTAAAGGAATTTTACAGGGCATGTTTAGAATTTTCTGACATAAAAAATCTAATTTGGATTATTTATGAAAACAGGGACACATAATTGTCAGTCACATTGTGTCACCGCAAGCATTTGAAAAAAAAATCTAATTTTATGTTTCTAGTATTCTAGTTTTGAAGAAACACCAAGGTTGCAAATAGGGGTGTAACGGTATGACATTTTCACGGTATGATAATCATCACAAAAAATACCACGGTATTGAGGTGCATTGACAATATTTTTTCAGTTTAATATTTGGTTACGAAATCTGTCTAAATAAACACAGAGAAATATTTCAGTTATATCCAATTCTTGAACTTTATTTTGGATGTCTTAAACTTTAATCCTTTTACTCTTGATCTTGAACATCAGGACATTCTCTTAATCTGACATGGTAAAACAAATAAAAGAAAACAAAATCACATGTAAAACAATAATAACAAAATAATTTGCAACATGTACAGTAGTCAGATGAATAAAACTAAAAAAAAAATATTTTGTTAGTTATTTTATGATACATGAAATTTAACTGTAAAAATGTGTAATTATTATGGCTTAGGTTAACACTTCAGATATGCATTTGTATGCATTCAGTAATTTGTTGCATTTGTGATTGTTTAATTCTAAACAATACCTACTTAAAAAATGATTTAATTGCAGTTTATTGTCATTTTGTCCAATACTATCTATTTTCTGCAACAGTTTCACTGTCAATTTCCTGCATGCATACTGTCAATGTCAATTTCCTGCTCACCAAAAGCCATGCACTTTGTAAACCCTATTTAGCACTATGTTTTACAAATAAAAATATTAGTAGTAGTATCAAACACATTGTTGGCCTACTGTTGCTCTGCACTTCGTAATGTAGAAGGAGCGATTAAATACATTTGCTGCATTTGTGAATGTGACAAACATAACTTTAGCCTACCTAGTCATTACAAATCATGTAAAACTACATTGAATCTGGTGTTTTTATGAAAAAGGGGCTATAATTTATTATCCTGTATACTGTATTTCCACTTACATTCATCTCCGCAAATGCCCACGGATGGTGCTCACGGAGAAGGTGCAAGTGTTTCCCGCTTGAGCCGATACTTTATTGCGACAAACAGACTGGGTAACCATCAGTATTGATGGCACCTCGTGGGTCTTTAACATGAAGTAATCCCAGACAGCGGACTTCAACCGATTTGTCGCTGGAAATAAAGGTTCAGGCTCGGACATGTCTGTGTGATACGCTCGTGCTGCACTTCACTCATGCCGCACTTTTATGTGCTCGTGCTGCACTGCGCTTACGACACCTGCATGTCACCTATAAAACTGAGTGACAGTCACATGTAAAATGAGGAAGGCGCAATTTAAAGATTTATTTTATCTCACCCAGTTTATATGATGCTGTGTAAATGTCTCTTAATTAATCTGAAAAAAAAAAAAATCTCGTTATATTTATGCGATACAATACAATACGTATGATAACTGTTCGTTTTAAAACCAAGGTTTATTGTGAAACCTTGAAACTGTTACATCCCTTATTGCAACCCCAAGTTACATTTTTTGGGCCTTATGGGGGGGTCCCTTAACTATTATGGGGGTCCCGGAACCCCCAAACCCACCCTCAATTTGAACACAGGTTAAAGACCACCTCATCTCATCTCTCATTCCGGCTGCTGCACGGAGCACCGTACACACCGCTCACATGCCAAACTGTAACCTGAAGACACTGGCTGCATCCAAAAACTGGAAAATGCTGCCTTCTGAGGCTGTATAAGGGGGTAGGATGAAACAAGATGCTTTTTAAACTGTTAAGAGTGCCTTCTATGCTGCATTTATGTGATTTTTGGAGCTTGAACGTTCTGGTCATCGTTAGCTTGCATTGCGTGGACCTTCAGAGCAGAGATATTCTTCTAAAAATCTTTGTGTTCTGCATAAGTATGAAAGTCATACACATCTGGGATGGCATGTGGGTGAGTAAATGATGAGAGAATTTTCATTTTTGGGTGAACTATCCCTTTAAATGACTGGAGATTTGGTGAATGACTTACTAAATATCCTCTCTGTTTACTTACCTGTGCTTCTACTTCCATTGCAAGGTACTGAAACATTTCATGCAGCTCTTTGATGCTTCTCTCCAGTTTGATGATCTCGTCATGTCGTGACTCAATCTCATTCAGAGCCTGCCTGGTTGCTTGAGTATCATTCAAAATCTGCATGAATGTTACAGTTGAGAAAACTGATATGAGACGTGTGGCTGACCAATTATGAACATTGTTTTTGTGATGAAACATGATAAGACATGGTGGTGAAATGGTAATGATACTTTATTTGCTACCGTCATAATTCTCAAGCAAGGGAGAGGAGGGGTTCTATTTAAAAAAAAATTTAAAAAATGAATGATGTGATCTAAATATGTAAGTCTGGAATAATGACTAATCAAAAAGGTAAGAGGAAATCTATGAAGGAGGTACTGAAAATGAGAGCAATTAACTTCTAACAATGGTTTTAATGATGTTCACAACAGATTTCCTTCTACTGTAATTATAAAATTAAAAGCACTAAAACCCATAGGAAACAATGTGCTTATAACCAACTGTTACCTTTAATGTTCCCCCCAGAATTTGTATTTCAAATTTTTGGTATTATATGTCATTTTTACAGCAACAAAATAATTACTTTCTAACAAAGAAATAAAAGGGTCATGGAACAGGGCATCCTGTTAACAAACAGCATCTGAGAGCTCTACTAAATGAAAGCAGACAATAGCAGAGGTCAAAATGAAGTGCCCTGAATGAATCTGAATTCCAACTGAAATGTTCCTACTCCATATTTGTGATCTTATCCCTAAGCAACCAGTGCCCAATAGATTAATCAACTTAATCAAAATCCAGGAATAATTTAAGATGGATCTGTTCCTTACCGAGGCTCTTACCAACCAAAATTACATGCATTCCAAAGAAAGCAAAAGAAAAGACTTGAAATGTGACACTTAAGTAATTCAGAAGACTATAGTAATATTACTCTGTTGATGACTGTTTTCTTCAGATGGCTGTAGAAAAAGCAGCAATGAATACAACTATAGACAAAATGTTTGAATATCTACATTTAAAACAGAGAGCTTTAAATAATCTTATAAAAAGGCATTCACACTACACAAAGCAACTCACTTACATTTTGTGTGAAAACATCTGTTTGCCCACTCTCAAGCATCGATTCCAGCTTCTCGTCTGTCACATTGTTACCGGCTGTAATGAAAACCAGACTGACATTAGTTTCATGCACATATTTGCATGAGCTCATTGCAGGAATAACACAAATGAAAGCTCTTCACATCACTGTAAAACTATTTAAAAAAAAATCATTTCTATTACAAAAAGCACATACTGATTTTGAGTTGTCTTTGTATCCTCTCCACATTTCTGTCTCTGTATTGGGCTTGAATTTTGTTACAGTGACCCATCAACTCAAAAAAGTCTCGAGACAAAACACCATGCTTTCAAAAGACATTAAGAGAATTGAAAGAGACGATTATTTTCTGGCCAAAACAAAACCGTGTTGCTTTCATAATGTGAATTATATACATTAAAAAAAGAGACTTACCTGGGCTCTCTGCATTCTTATGTTTATTGGAATATATGTTTCATCATCTTCAGCTTTCTTAACTTCAATGCCTGCAACGTAAATGTATTGTTTGATTTTTTGAAATTCTAGCAGAAACACTTCAATAGCAACACTGGTTTATTTATTTATAAAGTCATATTTCTTTTAAAATATGTTCAGGTGTCTTATCAGGTGTGGAATAGCACAGATTATGTGAGAGAAAAGTCTCACTTTTTAACTTCCTTTGGATCTGGTAGGCCATGCCTTTGATGTCTTCCCTAAGGGACTGAAGTTCCTTTTTCATGCCTATAGTAAAGGAGGATACATACATTTATTATTAAAAGGGTTATAAATAACATGTCAACACACAATATATAAGAGTAGTATTTTGTCCTAAAAAAAGTGTGGGGGGGGGGGGGGTCAATGCTAATTATTAAGACTCATAAAGTCACACACTGTATTGGATTATTTAAAAGTTTATTACTTTGAAAAAGCACCATGGAGATAATTTCTATTCTATGGAAATACGTTTGACAAAAATACATAGCAGAGATACTCACTGTCCTCTGGGAGTGCGACTCCTAACACTGTTTTCTGCTTGTTCTCCAATTCAGACACCTTCTTCTTAAGAGTTTGAAGACCCTCTCGAATTTCCTGAACCTATGTAGAGAAAAAGATTATATTATTGTGACAACTTAAGAGTTTCAGTCTAAAAACTATGAAGGCCCAAACTACTGACACTGTGAATTACATTAATCTAAATTTTATGTGTGATGAACAATGTATGTTAGATATATAACTTTCATCAAGCCTCACACATAACAATCTTGGTAGCGAACTTAGTTCTGCAGAAAATAAACTAATGATAAATAAACTTCTTTACAGTTTCCCATTAAATCTAACACATGCACATATTCTTCATGCCTAGAAACTAAAAGTTGAACTGGTATAAGGAAATAGTGAAAAGGTTTTCTTAACCCTCCTATTGTCGTAGGGTCATTTTTGACCCGGGAGAGGTAAAGAATACAGTTGTGCTCAAATGTTTGCATACCCTTGGAGAATTGGTAATATATGTACCATTTTTAAAGAAAACATGAGTGAGCAGGCAAAACACATTTCTTTTATTTCTTATGGGATTCATATTCAACTGTAGGTTATAACAGAATGGCACAATCATAAAACAAAACATGGCAACAAAGAAAAAAATTAAATGACCCCTGTTCAAAAGTCTGCATAACCTTAGTTCTTAATACTGTGCATTGCCCCCTTTAGCATCAATGACAGCATGCAGTCTTTTGTAATAGTTGTCTATGAGGCCCCAAATTCTTGCAGGTGGTATAGCTGCCCATTCGTCTTGGCAAAATGCTTCCAGGTCATGCAAAGTCTTTGGTCATCTTGCATGAACCGCACATTTGAGATCTCCCCAGAGTGGCTCGATGATATTAAGGTCAGGAGACTGTGATGGCCATTCAAGAACCTTCACCTTTTTCTGCTGTAACCACTGGAGGGTCAACTTGGCCTTGTGCTTAGGGTCATTGTCGTGCTGGAAAGTCCAAGAGCGTCCCATGCGCAGCTTTCGTGCAAAAGAATGCAAATTGTCTACCAGTATTTTCTGACAACATGCTGCATTCATCTTGCAATAAATTTTCAAAAGATTCCCCGTGCCTTTAGAGCTCACACACCCCCAAAACATCAGTGAGCCACCACCATGCTTCACAGTGGGGATGGTATTCTTTTCACTATAGGCCTTGTTGACCCCTCTCCAAACATAGCGCTTATGGTTGTGACCATAAAGCTCTATTTTGGTGTCGTCACTCCAAATTACAGTGTGCCAGAAGCTGTGAGGCGTGTCAAGGTGTTGTCTGGCATATTGTAACCGGGCTTTTTTGTGGCACTGGCGCAGTAAAGGCTTCTTTCTGGCAACTCGACCATGCAGCTCATTTTTGTTCAAGTATCGTCGTATTGTGCTCCTTGAAACAACCACACCATCTTTTTCCAGAGCAGCCTGTATTTCTCCTGAGGTTACCTGTGGGTTTTTCTTTGTATCCCGAACAATTCTTCAGGCAGTTGTGGCTGAAATCTTTCTTGGTCTACCTGACCTTGGCTTGATATCAAGAGATCCCTGAATATTCCACTTCTTAATAAGTGATTGAACAGTACTGACTGGCATTTTCAAGGCTTTGGATATCTTTTTATATCCTTTTCCATTTTTATAAAGTTCCATTACCTTGTTACGCAGGTCTTTTGACAGTTCTTTTCTGCTCCCCATGGCTCAGTATCTATCCTGCTCAGTGCATCCATGTGAGAGCTAACAAACTCACTGACTATTTATACACAGACACTAACTGCAATTTAAAAAGCCACAGGTGTGGGAAATTAACCTTTAATTGCCATTTAAACCTGTGTGTGTCACAGTGTGTCTGTAACAAGGCCAAACATTCAAGGGTATGTAAACTTTTGATCAGGGCCATTCGGGTGATGTCTGTTATCATTATGATTTAAAAAGGAGCCAAACAACTATGTGATAATATGATCACTATCCTTAAATAAAAGACAGTTCTTTTGCATGATCAGTCATATTTTCAAAATCAATTCCAAAATTTCACAATTTCTGCCAGGGTATGAGCACAACTGTAGGTTATAAATATCGCATAGTTTTTGGTACTGGAATCAAATGTTGTGACTTTGTCAAGACCATCAAAACAAACAAAATAATAATAAAAATATATATATATAATTGTTTAAGAGAAATAACCATTCAAAACAAATGGTTCCTTCCATTGTTTTACAGGGTACATTTTGACCCATATGGGAAGAACCAGTTGTGACCTTTCACCTTCAGACTTTCTGGATGATTTACAGCTTTAAATAGTTTTTTGTACATCTATGAATCAAATTTGACCAAACAATATTTCAAATTTGCCCACAAATCTTAACCACAAATTGCATAATTACCTCCTTAAATGGGATTACCACACAAAAACACAAGAGAGTTTTTATTTTATATATAGTTTTGAGCAGGTAATATTTTTGTAAATAAGTTTTCTTACATGATTTTAGATTATCTAAACCCCTATAACACTGCAACAAATTGTTTGACAATTAGTGGGAAGTAGTTTTGTCATGGTACCAAAATTTCAGTAGTCGGTACCGATACCAGTGAAATTTCACGGTTCTCGATACCAATTTCGATACCACAGCAAAAATATGTTATGTGCTACTGAACACACCAGTTTAGTTATTTTTAATTATTAAATAATTATTTTAACAATTATTATTTTCCAGAACTCCATGTTTTAAAGTTTAATTTAATTTCATCATCAAAATTGTGTCTAATCAATTAATTTGTAAAACTTTTAACAAGTGAAAATGGAACTTTTCAACATGTCATTGCATTTTTTTTTCAAACATTTATTCAACAGCAGTCTTGCTTGTGATATATTGCTTAATTCTTCTTATTATTATTACAGTGTATATTACAGTTTACTATACAGTTGATATATATATCACAATTTCTTCAATTTCAGGCATCAAACTTTTATTTTGAATTGTGCTTTTATTATGGCGAGTGTTTTTTGCCGGAAGCTTCACTTTTCCAAAACAGTTCGTAAAACACGGCCCAGTGTATTCATTGAAGACTTAAGTCATGTCTGAAATCTCATCTCTTTACAATGGCCTTTGAGTCTGACAAATGAAATGTAGGACACGGTTTTGGAGTGTTTGGATTTTAGATTACTGGTGATTATGTATGTGGTAATTTTGAAATGTTATGTTTTAAATGTTATTACTTTGAAGCATTTTGGTCAACTCTGCTGTTTTAAATGCTATATAAATAAAGTTTGAGTTGAGATTAAAGCACAAATGCTGTGATTTAATTATATAAATATGTACTTTACATGTGCTGCATGATTCACAGTATGAGTGCTCTGCTCTGTCATCTGGTACAACGCAAATTATTCTCAATTCTGTTGCGTTTCCAGTGTTTGAGCAGTCGGATTTATACAAAGTATAAGATCGCAGCCGTCATCGGTTTACTAAATCACACTAGGACATGTCACGATTTTAATTTGATAAGTTTTCCATTTCAGTGTAAAAGGACTAACAGAGCACGCGTTCAAAGTAAGTATGCGAGCATGTCACGGTTCAGGTGAGTTCGTCGGTCTGTTCTGTTGTTTTGTTATTTCTTTCTCTCATGTATCTCTGGCGCTGTCAGCATGCATGATCAGTGTTTCCATGGGCTCTAGAGATGATGGCCTCGCAGCTCGCTGAGCTCACCTCTATCGTTCAACAACTCCGCCAGCCTCCCGATTCCGGTTCCACCCAGGAAGCGCCCTCACCGGCTTTGGCGGTTCCCCACGTTTCTGAACGCTCAGAGGCACGCATCAACCCTCCAGCCCTGATCTCATGTGAGGCAAGGTCCTACAGCACTTTCACAATGTTCCTTGTTCTTCATGTTGCAGCCCTCTGCTTTCCCGTTGGAGACAATGAAGGTAGTATGCATTATCACGCTCCTCACTGGAAGGGCTGGTGAATGGGGAACTGCCATGTGGGACAACAGACATCCCTGTTGCTCTTCATTTCAAGCATTCACCACGAAGCTCCGCCGGGTGTTCGATCACTCGGCTCAAGGTCGTGAGGCGGCGAGGGTTTAATCCAGAATGTCTCAGGGAAATCGGCGGGTCGTGGACTATGCCATTGAGTTCCGTAGCATTGCTGCATCTTGTGAGTGTAATAATCACGCCAAGTGGGATCGGTTCCTGCATGGGCTTTCCGACGACATCCAGGATGAAGTCTATCCCTTGGACCTGCCTTCCTGCTTTGACGACTTGGTGGATCTGGCCATCCGAGTGGACAAACATCTGGCCCTACGCCGCCTCCGCTCTCCACCTACCCGGGTGGCTGACCACCATACCCAGTCCACAGTTTCGGCCAGGTCACCGGAATCATGGTCCGAAGCAGAGCCCATGCGGGTCAGTAGGGCTCAGATTTCTCATAAGGAGAAGCAGCGATGCCTTATTCAAGGACTCTGTTTTCACTGTGCCCGTCCTGGTCATTTCTCAGTTTCTTGTCCAATAAAAGACACTGCTCGTCAGTAGGCAGGAGATTACTGGCGAACACAACACCCCATGACAAATCCCCTGGATTGCGCACACTTCTCCCGGCCCGGCTGCAGTACGGATCAACCAGTCACACTGTCTCCGCATTGGTGGATTCCGGAGCCGAAGAGGCTTCCAAGTGGTGAGTTCTGATGTTCCAGTTGGACGAACCTGTCACAGCCCACACCCTCAGCAGCACGCCCTTGAACGTCATCACCCATTCCACCAAGCCAGTCACCTTCGTCTCTGGAAATAATACTGAGCAGTTTTCCTTTTACCTGATCCAATATCTATCAGCATCGATAGTATTGGGGCATTTTTGGTTGGTAACGCACAACCCACACATAGACTGGTCAACCAATACTGTTCTTGCTTGGAGTTTTTACTGTGTGTAACTCTGTGAAGCTGTCTCCCCTGTCCAGTCTTGTGTTTCATTGCAGGATGAGCCGGCCGATTTATCCGGAGTACCACTGGCATACCATGACTTGAGGGTGGTGTTCAGCCGGTCCCACTCCACGACCCTTCCTCCTCATCGTCCGTACGACTGTGCCACTGAACTGCTCCCTGGCACTTCTCCTCCTCACGAACTGCTGTATTCGCTCTCGGCTCCTGAGAGGGAGGCCATGAACAAGTATATCAATGATTCTCTGGCAGCCGGTCTCACCCACCCTTCCTCTTTTCGCCAGCAGGGGCAGGGTTCTTCTTCGTGGAGAAGGAAGGCTCACTTCGACCTTGAAGGAAGGCTCACTTAGACCTTGCATAGATTATCGGGGGCTGAATGACATCACAGTGAAGAATCATTATCCTTTTCCATTGATGTCCTCAGCCTTCAAACTCTTGCAGGGAGCCTCCGTCTTTACAAAGTTGGAATTACACAATGCTTATCATCTTGTCCTGATTAGGGTGGGGGATGAGTGGAAGATGGCTTTTAACAACCATAGGGGGCACTTCGAATATTTGGTTATGCTTTTCGGATTGGTCAACACTTCAGCTGTCTTCCAAGGCTTGGAAATGACGTGCTTAGAGACATGGTTGACCGTTTTGTGTTTGTCTATTTAGATGATATTCTGATCTTCTCCCAGAATATCCAGGACCATGTTCAGCACATCTGGTAGGCGCTCAGCGTCTGCTAGAAAATCAGCTGTTCGTCAAGGTGGAGAAGTGCATTTTTCATGCGCAGTCGTTTCCGTTCCTGGGGTTCATCATTTCGTCCGAGGGAGTGCGCATGGACCCAGCCAAGGTCAGAGCCATCTCCGATTGGCCAACCTCAGATTCTCACAAGGCTTTGCAGAGGTTTCTGGGGTTCGCTCATTTCTATCGTAGGTTTATTTGTAATTACAGCCTACTCGTTGCGCTTATGACAGATCTCACCTCCACCCGCACTGACTTTTGTTGGTCCTGCGGGCCGGGGCCACGTTTTCTAAATTAAAGAAGTGATTTTCTACCATGCCAATTTTGATAAATTCCGACCCTGCATGTCAGTTTGTGGTGGAGGTGGATGCATCAGAGGTTGGTGTCGGAGCGGTCCTGTCGCAGCACTCTTCCTCGGATGGAAAGATGCATCCATGTGCTTTTTTCGCACCGCTTAACACCAGCTGAACGGAACTACAATGTCGTAACAGAGAATTGCTGGCTGTCCGGCTGGCTTTGGGTGAGTGGCATCACTGGTTAAAGGGTTCGGGGTTACCTTTCATGGTCTAGACTGATCATAAGAATCTAGAGTACATTCATAGAGCTAAACGTCTTAACTTTAGACAGGCTCGCTGGAGACTATTTTTCACCCATTTCAACTTCGTCCTTTCGTATTGCCTGGGCTCTAAGAACATCAAGCCCGATTCATTGTCTCGATGTTTCGAAATTGAGACCTCTACCATCCCACCGGATGCCATTCTACCCGCCACTCGGGTGGTGGGCATGGTATCCTGGGATGTGGAGGCCAAAATCCGTAATGCGCTACAAAACACTGCGTCTCCCACTATGTGTCCAGTGAATCGGTTGTTTGTTCCGCAATCAGTTCGGACGCACATCCTACAGTGGGGCAACTTATCCAATGTCGATTGTCATCCAGGGGTGGCTTGCACCCAGACACTCATTAGACAGCAATTCTGGTGGCCATCACTAGTGCAGGACGTACGCTGATTCATAGCTGCTTGTCCCGTTTGTAATAAGACTAATAAGACCTCCAGTAACCCCCCGGCCGGGCTCCTCCAACCGTTGTCAGTCCCTGATGTGGTTTCTGACAGAGGCCTCACGTTTTTGGGCAGAATTCTGCCGACAGCTGGGGGCTACTGTGAGTTTGTCCTATGGGTTCCACCCCCAGACAAATGGCCAAGCGAATCAGGAACATGAGAAAACCCTGCGTCGTCTGGCCTCCTGTAACCCTTCTTCTTGGAGCAATCATTTAGTCTGGGTCGAGTATGCCCACATCTCCTTGCAGTCGTCGTCTACAAGGTTATCACCCTTCCGGTATTGCCAGTTACCAGCCCCCTCTGTTCCCCACTCAAGAGCCCGATGTTCAGGACCCATCCGTTCTCACCTTTATGCAAAGGTGCCGGCACACCTGGAAAGCCGCCAGAGACGCCCTCATACGGACTGGTGTTCGTGTTAAGAGGTCTGTGTCTGGCACCGTTCTAAGCCCCCAGCTTACATGTGTGGTCAAAAGGTCCGGTTGTCCTCTAAGGACATTTATTTTACTCACGTAAGATGGGCCCCAAAATTTACCTCAAATGCATCCATCCCGTTTTTCATGTTTCCAAGATCAAAACGATCTTACGTTCCAATCTGCATCCCACCACACCCATCTCGCAGCCTCCACATCTAGTTGAGGACTGTCCGGTGTTTACGGTCAAGAGGTTGATTGACATCAAGTGGGGGGCAAGGTCATTCTTCTGCTGGGGATGCCAGGAGGCTAGCAGCACCTGTCTCTCCACTAATTCACTGCCCATTTAAGCTCTTCATTGTGTCATGTTCTTTGCTAGATTGTGTTGAAGTAACTCTCCTCGCTCTCTCTACCTAGTTGGTCCTGTCTCATGTATCTGTTTTGGTTGCTCGTCTCTGCCTGCATGTCGGGAGTGTGGCTGCATTCCAGTTTGCTGTACACCTGTTCTCTTCATCCACATCTCTTCAATGAAGGATTTCTCATGAATCTGCTCCTGACTAACACAACGCATACACTCGCCTATGTACACACTCTTCACGAAGGATTCCTTATGGATCTGTCAGCGCAAACTCATCGACAACACACCCATCACCTTCTACTGCATTCGTTGCTTGGTACTACCAGTATTGTAGAAACACTAGTATAGTGTTTTTTTTTATTTTAGTATCGACTTGGTACCAAAGTACCAGTACTTTTGACAACACTAGTGGAAAGGAATGGATTTGTTGCAATGGATGTGCAAAGTGGGCCAGTTTTGAGCACTGGAAAAGGCAATAGAGTTTAATTTGTGAAATGTAGGCATGTACTAAAATTGTAACTCTAAAATGTACAATGTTGATTTTCTACAAGCAGAATAAATCAGAAATTGTCATTATATAGATATTATAAAACACCAAAAGTCATCAAAATAATCGTAAATTGAGACATCCTTGGCACATTTTTTGCCAAGTTTTGACTTTTTTCTTTTATATTTTTAAAAAAATCTATAAGGGGTCATGAAACGCCATTTTATTAATTATTTTATTTTCTGCGCTGAGGTCCACTGATTGTTAGTAGTTTTTTTTTTTTTTTTTGACACCAAAACAGTCATAATTTAGTAATATATGACAATTTTCCACCTTGTCTCTGGCCCTCTGTCTGAAACACTCAATTTTGGCCCAAGCACCTCCTTAAAACTTCAACGTAAATGCCCGCTGTTATAACATTGTGCAGCCCTTGGAATGCAACCATATTTTAAAATCAATCAGAAGTGAATGAACAAGCTCCACAACATAATATAAAACTACATTTCAGGGTTTACACAACGCACATCCAACACATTGCATCTGAATATATTAAACTGTTCACTTACTGTAAGTTCAGCAGCGTTATAAACTATCAAACAGTCATGATATTTGAAACATTCATGAATAAAACTGTTTACTCATGGTTTTGCGATCAGGTCCAATAGTGTTAACTGCCCCATCCTTCAATAACAGTTCCTTTGCAAAGCTTGAATCATATGATTTATTCACAAGCAATCCACGCTGATATGAGCTGAAAAAACGCACATACATAGTTCAAAGTACAGTTATATGACACACACACGCATTAAAACGGTCCAAGACGTCCATCTAGTGCGTGTTTACATACAACAATTAAAAATAGTGCAGATGGGCGCAAGAACGTGTCCAGGACGAGTTTGTGCTCAAAACAGCAAGAGGCAGAGCAGCTGAATAAATCTCCTGTTCTGAGTTGTAACTTGACACTGCATCTTTTAAAAGTGGCGAGATACATGACAACAGTAAAAGAGAATCTGTACAGTGCATGTTTATATACAAAAATAATTCAAAATATAGCTGCAAGCAGCGATGACAGGCCCAAGCACCATGGGTCCATTTCCACCCAGTGGCTTTCGGAAAACAAAACAATGCATGATGGACACATGCATTTGGTTGAGTAAACAAGTAAGACACCATGTCTTACCTTCTGCTCAGACATAATGGTTAACAATTATCTTTAAGATATAAAGAAGAGTTTCAGATAAAAGTAACAGGACAATTTCAAAGTCTGTTGTAGGTGCCACACTTCCTGCTGCCAGTTGGTGGCGCTATGACCGTGACCCACAATAGCCACATCCATGTGATCAGCCCCCTTTACCAAACATACAGCTCAATTTTGATCTAAATTACACAATGCATGCAGAAGATATGAGACACTTTCTTTATACCTTTTTTTGCCTCGCCACGGCAACACTGTTCAATATATAAAAAATCTGTTCGCAATTTAGCATCTTCAATGTCTTGGCATAATGTTGCCTAAACTTGATGACAGTCAAATGAATCCCCTAGGAGTATTTAAGTTCAGAGCCTGCCACTTTCAAAAAATAAAAAATGGCGACTTCCTGTAGGGCGAAGCTAATGACTGCGAGTATGAAAGTTGTTCAGTTTGACGAGAACTATATATGTACCAATTTTGGTGACTTTAGGTGAAAATGGGGGTGCTACAGAGCCCCCCTTACATGCCCATTTTCAGGGGGCGCTACAGACCACCACCCCCCCTGCAACTTTGCCCAGCCCTAATGGCCAACGACTCTGATGTGTGTGCAAAATTTCAAGAGTTTTCATGCATGTTAAGTACCCCATAAGTACAGAAAACCTTGAAAAGAAGAATATATATAGCTGCAGCGATGACGGGCCCAAGCACAACTGGTCCATTTCCACCCAGTGGCTTTCGAAAAACAATGCAAGGTGGACACATGCATTTGGCATATGACATTATTCTAAACAATTTTGAAGCAATTTGGGTAAATATAAGAGGACTATTTTAAATTCTGTTGTAAAAGTCACATTTCCTGCTGCCAGGTGGTGATGCAATGCCCGTGACCCAAAATAGATAAATCCATGTGATTAGCCCCAAGACTACACATACATCTAAATTTTGATCTAAATCACATATTGCACACAGAAAATATGAGACACATCCTGTTTCACATTTTTCGCCATTAATTTAATGCCTCGCCATGGCAACACTGTTCGATATATCAAAATCTGTTTGCAATTTAGCATCTTCAATGTCTTGGCATAATATTGTCTAAATGTGGAGACAGTCTCATGAATCACCTAGGAGGAGTATTTAAAAGTTCAGAGACTTCAATATTCAAATAATCCATAATGGCCGACTTCCTGTTGGACGGACCTAATGACTATAATTATGAAAGTTGTCCGGCTTGGGGCCTGGGTAGCTCAGTGAGTAAAGACGCTGACTACCACCCCTGGAATTTGCAAGTTCGAATCCCAGGGCATGCTGAGTGACTCCAGCCAGGTCTCTTAAGCAAACCAAATTGGCCCAGTTGCTAGGGAGGGTAGAGTCACATGGGGTAACCTCCTCATGGTCACTATAATGTGGTTCACTCATGGTGGGGCGCATGGTGAGTTGTGAGTGGATGCCGCGGTGGATGGCATGAAGCTTCCACACGTGCTATGTCTCCGCGGTAATGTGCTCAAAAAGCCACGTGATAAGACGTGAGGGTTGACGGTCTCAGATGCAGAGGCAACTGAGATTCGTTCTCCGCCACCCGGATCGAGGTGAGTCACTATGCCACCACGAGGACTTAAGAGTGTGTTGCGAATTCCAAATTGGGGAGAAAAAAAATAAAAAAAATGAAAGTTGTCCGGCATGATGAGAACTATATATGCACTAATTTTGGTGACTGTAGGTGAAAATGGGGGTGCTACAGAGGCCATCTTACACACCCATTTTAAAGGGGGCACTATAGAGCCCCCCCCCCCTCCACACACACAAGTCCATGTGTTAACTTTTGCCCAAAACTAATGGCCAACGACTCTGATGTGTTTGCTAAATTTCATGAAATTTGAAGCATGCCAAGTGCCTCAAAAACACCTAAATATAGGAAGAAAGGAATAACAATTAATGCATTGCCATGGCAACAGTATTTAAGACATAAAATATCCCTTTACAAATTTACATCAGCAGTGTCTTGACATTATTCTAAAGAATTTTGAAGCAATTCATGTAAACATATGAGGGCTATTTCAAAGTCTGTTAAAAGTGCCATTCCTGTGCCATGGCGACACCATTGAAAATATCAAAACTCCATTCGTAATTTAGCATCTACAATGTCTTGGCATGATGTTGCACAAATTTGGTGCCATTCACATGGATCCCCTATGAGGGGTATTTAAAAGTTCAGAGCCTGCAATTTTCAGAAAATCCAAAATGGCCCAGCCCTAATGGCCGACGACTCTGAAGCGTGTGCAAAATTTCAAGAGTTTTCACGCATGTTAAGTACCCCAAAAGTCCCGAAAACCTATAATATAATAATAACTATAATAATAATAATCCTTAAAAGAACAATAGGGCCTCCGCACTTTCAGTGCTTGGGCCCTAAATAGTTCAGATAGGTCCCGTTTGGTGTTCAGGAACATTTAGCTACACTAGGCCTGTCTGTCCTGCTCTCTCGAACTGAGCGCCAGTGGGCGGGCCAAGGGTGCATTGGCACATGTTGTGGGATGTGTAAATACAAATGAGCATTGTCTTGTGATGTCACCGACACAGATTTCAAAATGAGATGTTTCAGAAGGGTGGCAACTATAAATGCTGAGGAGGAAGTTTTGAGTTCTGAAATTTACAGTATGTTTTTAAAGTACAGTTACCTCTTATTTGTCTAAATATCAAGCAAAATGTGATTCTCAATTTCATGACCCCTTTACAAAATTATGTTTCCCCTATCATTATACACTTTGGGACCACAATAAAACATATTTTCATTAAGAGGGGTCTTAAGTGTCTTTGTACACTAACCAAGAATTTATGCATTTTGAATGGTTTTCAATACAGGTCGAAAATGACCCGAAGGACAAAAGGAGGGATCAGTTTCGTTAGGACAATAGCAGGGTTAAGTTGTGCTAGAATGATTGAAGATGACCCAAGACTTACCTTTTTAAAGAAGCTCTCATTTTCTTTCTCTTCTTTTGCAGAGTTCCCAGAACCAGGCTTTATCATGAGAGCTGTGGTTTCTACATCATCATCTGACACATCAGCAGGCTAGTAAAAGTACAGGAGTATAAATTAAGAAATTTAAAAATGAATTATTAATTATTAAAAACTAAAATGCATGATTACATCGTCAGACAAATGTCAGACAAAGTTTAAAGCACATAGTTTGGTGTTTTGATAAGAAACACGGCTTTTGCAAGTCTGTATAAACACTAAATAAAGTTACCTGACACCACGTACACACTGCACGCGGCAGAACTAGAGCACTCCCATTAAAATCAATTAAGCTGTTTTACACTATAGGCGCGCGATAGTTTGTCGCGGCAGTGGTAGTGTAGATGGGGTGTTAGCATCGCAAAGTTTCTCTTATTTGACTACTAAAATCAACCAACTATTGACCCAAAGACACATAACAATGTGAAACACTGTGTTTCTGGGTACTAAGTGTTATTTTCTAATTGCTTATGCCTCAAAAGTATAGAAAATGGCTATTATTCCCCACAAACTTTACTTTTGTGACCAGGACAGTGATATTTTGCAATGTACCTATTTCCAATGAGAAAACGGGCAAATCTGTGTCTTTTCGTTCAAATAAATCCAGAAAAAAACAACATATGAATCCAAATTAACATGTATATATACTAAAGTAATATTCAAAGCCGTGCTGGTCCAAAATGGTAACAAGTACCAATCTCTTCCCCTGGCTCACTCGGTGCACCTCAAAGAGGATTACAACAGCATCAAGACCTTGCTGGACGCCTTGAAGTATGATGAGTACGGCAGGGAGGTCATAGGAGACTTCGAAATGGTGGCATTCCTGATGGGTCTCCAAGGCAGTTTTACCAAGTTTCCCTGCTATCTTTGCCTTTGGGACAGCAGGGACACCAAGGCGCACTACCACAGGCGGGACTGGCCACAGCGGACAGAGTTCTCTGTGGGGAGGAACAACGTCAAGTGGGAGCCACTGGTAGACCCCAGGAAGGTGCTGATGCCACCACTGCACATCAAATTGGGCCTTATGAAACAATTTGTCAGAGCTCTAGATAAGGAGTCGGCAGCATTCAAGTACCTTCAAGACTTCTTCCCTAATATGTCTGAGGCAAAGGTGAAAGCCAGTGTCTTAGTAGGACCACAGATAAAGAAGGATTTTGGATTCAAATGTTGTTTTTTTCTGACTTTATGCAAACGAACAGACACAAATTCGCCCGTTTTCTCATTGGAAATAGGTACATTTCAAAATATCACTGTCCTGGTCACAAAAGCAAAGTTTGTGGGTAATAATAGCCATTTTCTATACTTTTGAGGCATAAGCAATTAGGAAATAGCACTTACTACCCAGGAACAAAAATTGTGTTACATAGTGTCAGTCACATAGGAGCAGACAGCGACCCAGTGAATATATAGCAAGTGTTACAAGTGCGTTACTTCGTATCAGTCCTAGGGATGGGCGGATCAATCCTAAAGTATCTGATATATTTTTGATACTGATGTTAAAACATAGATTCTAAAAAAAAATAATAATAATTAAAAAAAAAGTTAACTAGGGATATTATTATTTGGTTAGCATGAACATTAATCATAAGCTTCAAAGTGAAATAAAAAGGATTAGGCTATATTAGCAAATACTTGCTAGGATGGGAACTATTTCTTATTCCGCTCATTTTAACATGCATGCTGAAAAACACAAGCAGACAAGCAGTTGTGCCGTCACAAGGCTCGTTCAAACAAGAGGGATCAGTGTCTTGTAGAGGCAATGATAGAAAATCAGTGTAAATTCACACTAAAATAACAACATATCTAAAGGTGACATTTCTTAAAATGAGTTTGTGTGTAATTGCTGT
This sequence comes from Myxocyprinus asiaticus, assembly GCF_019703515.2. Lineage (NCBI taxonomy): Eukaryota > Metazoa > Chordata > Actinopteri > Cypriniformes > Catostomidae > Myxocyprinus > Myxocyprinus asiaticus. The sequence continues at coordinate 21,796,004 of NC_059375.1, read as the reverse complement.
TAATAAGTCATTAAAAATAGTTAATCATGGATTTACTAAAGTAATATTGTAGTAGTAACCATGTTTTTATATTTTGGGCTGAAACTATGGTTTAAATAAATACTACAGTTAATATTGTACTGTAGTGAAACCATGGTTAATTGTGTGGTAACTATAGTTTAACTAAATACTACAATTAAACTATAATTACTGTAGTGAAACCATGGTTAATTTGTGTAAGGGTAAAGAAAACAGAAGTCTAATAATTTTCTGTTTAGGCTCACAAATGTAAAAAAAAAAAAAAAAAGAAAAGAAAACTTGAATTACGACTGAAAATAATATTTTAAATTACCCATTTTATCCCAAGAAAATCGCAAAAAAAAAAAAAAAAGAAATGTATTAGAAGTATCGGTATTAGTATCGACGATATTGGACTTGAAATTATTGGACTTCGGATCGAAAAGAAAATAAGTTGTTGTATCGCCCGTCCCTAATCAGTACTTCATATCCGTGGGTTAGCCCATTAGCGGTTAGCCGGTTTCCTGACTGCCCTACTTTGCCCATTTACTCACTTTGCCCAGTTCTTTGGTCCGGTCCCGCATTCTCGATGTATATCTTATATCCAACTCAGACGAAAAGTTCTTGTCTCTGAAGGCTTAGTTCATCTACCTGTAAACTGAAACAATCAAACTCGAAACCGAAATGTGCCAGTTCTCATTCAAAGTCACATTTCACACCAGCTAACTTCTACAAGTAATTTTCGGAGCAGATTGTTGATGAGTGCTCTAATGGCAACGTGTAGAAAATATGGATAAACTTTAGTTACGCTAAGAGCTCAAAATCGTACAATATACTTGCATGTCAATTTGTCCCTTTCTTCTTCTATTTTAGTTTGCCGTGTATGTAAAAGCGTTCAAGGCTTTTACTGACACCTGGTGGAAAGAGATACTCCCTGTTTGCATTACATTTACTACGGTGAAATATAATGTACCCCATATATGACATCCGTCAAAAAGAAGGCAGTTTAACTAGATGAAGAGTATTTATGATATCAATAATTTGTCCTTATATAAGGTCAATCACTTTTTATTCAAACAAGACTGTCAAGCTTTCTTTTTTATGTAAACAAATAAAAAGGAAAAAAATATATATCTAACACAAATTATTTACTTAAAATATCTGACTTTTAACAACAGACGAAGACACTTAAAATAGCAATTAAAGATAAAGATACAAATATTAATAGCAAAACTTCATACATCTCTTTCTACTAAATATACATTCATGAATAATTAGTAAAAACAGATCAGTTATCTATTGTACTTTATCATTTGCATAATACAAAAACGTCTGAAGATGTCATTCATGAAATTTATTACTGCGAGAACATTTCTTAAAAATCCTAATATATAGCCAAGTTTTCCCTTTTTATAAGAAAATACAGAGAAAGATGAATCAATCTTATTCACAGGCCAATTTGCCATCAAAGGAGGACAGAGTGATGGCAAATGATTGAAGAGCACACATAGCTGTAATCCATGGAAAACACATCTTCTGTAATCCGCCCAAATTGCATCACAATATAGTCCACTGCAGGAAGAGATTAATTACAAGCATTGAAATTGGGATTGTAATATTTTCATATATTATACATCTTCTTGATTGTAACTCTAGAATTCAGATTGTTTATTCTGTTATAAAAAAGACTAAGAAGGATAACTCCTCACTTACCATTATCTGGATGGACCATCTGAAAGTTTTCACAGATGTCTGTGTAACTCGCCCATGGAAATTGAGCACAAATGACTGAATCTGCTCATTCCAGCAAGGTGACTTATTGACAAGGGTGACAAGATTCTCTTTGTTGCCATTCTCAAATCTGGTGAGTAAAGATTCTAGCTCCTGGGACATGGAAAAGAGAATTCATCCATCAGTTAATCAAATACAGTGCGGATGATGTATTTTATATTTCTTATTTGACAGAAGTGGGGCAAATACTTCCAAATTACACATCCAACAGAAATTTTGCACAGCATCTCACATCCATTCAGATATATCTGGGGTTGGCCAGTGATCAGCTAGAATCCACAACAAAATACTCACACTTTTTGGTTGAATAACAACTCTCTCATCATTTTCATGCATACCAGGGATGATTACTGTCATTTTCCTGGGATCTCTAAAACCCAGGACATTTTTCTCCTGTTTGAAGGTGCAAAACAAATAATAAAAAGCTTTTTTTTTTTTTTTTTTTTTGCAATTAAAAGAACCAGACTAGATAAAAACACATTTACTATACTAGACATCTAATGCACAATCTTCATAACAAGCATATATGACATATTGCCGCTAGCTCTTGTCTCAGGGTATCCGTTTCATTGATGGTTTCCTTTCTGGATTCTCGCCATTATCATACACACTGAATTTAGTCCCCAAGACATTTGATCTGAAAGGATAAATCATATATTTTTACATGGATAGATTTCTAAACAATAAAATAATTTGGTTGAGAGAGAGAGTTTGATAAACATTTGGCATGAGGTTGTGCAAAGGCACTGACCTTAGTTTGCCTATGTAGCTGTCTGTATCTCTGGATAAATAGATATCAAATAATTACAAGTTTTGCATTTCTTCCTATTTCTGCCAGCCATCAGAAAGACCTGTCCATCCAAAAAAATGCAGAAGAGAATAAAAATGTATTGATATATTAAGCAAGGTGTTTTAAACTTTATAAGCAGACACAATCCTCTTCCCATCCTCCTTTTCCATGTGGAGGTAATATGTGGGATAGGTTCCTTTCTCAACTCCTCTCCTGTCTCTGGTGATCCGGCACTGAATTGTCACATCTCTTGGAGCAGCATGCATGGCAAACTGTTCCAAATCCTCCAAAGACATTGGAGAGGACTGGCCAAGAAAGACATAAGAAGGGAAATAAATAGAAATTAAAGAGAAAAACAGTTTAATAAATTAATACTATTAAACTCATTTGATGCATTCATAACATTAAAGGGATAGTTCACCCAAAACTGAAAATTCTCTCATAATTTACTCACCCTCATGCCATCCCAGATGTGTATGACCTTCTTCCTTCAGCAGAACACACATTAAGATTTTAGAAGAATATCTCAGCTCTGTCCATACAATGCAAGAAGGGTGGGCAGAACTTTGAAGATCCAAAAAGCATATAAAGGCAGCATAAAAGTAATCTATATGACTCCAGTGTTTATATCCATATCTTCAGAAGTGATACACTATATTGCCAAAAGTATTCGCTCACCCATCCAAATAATTGAATTCAGGTGTTCCAATCACTTCCATGGCCACAGGTGTATAAAATGAAGCACCTAGGCATGCAGACTGCTTCTACAAACATTTGTGAAAGAATGGGCCGCTCTCAGGAGCTCAGTGAATTTCAGCGTGGTACTGTGATAGGATGCCACCTGTGCAACAAGTCCAGTCGTGAAATTTCCTCGCTACTAAATATTCCACAGTCAACTGTCAGTGGTATTATAACAAAGTGGATGCGATTGGGAATGACAGCAACTCAGCCACAAAGTGGTAGGCCATGTAAAATGACAGAGTGGGGTCAGCGGATGCTGAGGCGCATAGTGCGCAGAGGTCGCCAACTTTCTGCAGAGTCAATCGCTACAGACCTCCAAAGTTCATGTGGCCTTCAGATTAGCTCAAGAACAGTGCGTAGAGAGCTTCATGGAATGGGTTTCCATGGCCGAGCAGCTGCATCCAAGCCATACATCACCAAGTGCAATGCAAAGCGTCGGATGCAGTGGTGTAAAGCACGCTGCCACTGGACTCTAGAGCAGTGGAGACGCGTTCTCTGGAGTGACAAATCACGCTTCTCCATCTGGCAATCTGATGGACGAGTCAGGGTTTGGCGGTTGCCAGGAGAACGGTACTTGTCTGACTGCATTGTGCCAACTGTGAAGTTTGGTGGAGGGGGGATTATGGTGTGGGGTTGTTTTTCAGGAGCTGGGCTTGGCCCCTTAGTTCCAGTGAAAGGAACTCTGAATGCTTCAGCATACCAAGAGATTTTGGACAATTCCATGCTCCCAACTTTGTGGGAACAGTTTGGGGATGGCCCCTTCCTGTTCCAACATGACTGCGCACCAGTGAACAAAGCAAGGTCCATAAAGACATGGATGAGCGAGTTTGGTGTGGAAGAACTTGACTGGCCTGCACAGAGTCCTGACCTCAACCCGATAGAGCACCTTTGGGATGAATTAGAGTGAAGACTGCGAGCCAGGCCTTCTCGTCCAACATCAGTGTCTGACCTCACAAATGCGCTTCTGGAAGAATGGTCAAAAGTTCCCATAAACACACTCCTAAACCTTGTGGAAAGCCTTCCCAGAAGAGTTGAAGCTGTTATAGCTGCAAAGGGTGGGCCGACGTCATATTAAACCCTATGGATTAAGAATGGGATGTCACTTAAGTTCATATGCGTCTAAAGGCAGATGAGCGAATACTTTTGGCAATATAGTGTATGATAGGTGTGGGTGAGAAACAGATCAATATTTAAGTCCTTTTTTACAATAAATATCCACTTTCACCTTCACATTCTTCCTCTTTTGTTTTTGGCGGTTCGCATTCTTTGTGAATTTCGCCATCTACTAGGCAATTTATAGTAAAAAAAAAGTACCTAAATTTTGATCCATTTCTCACCCACACGTATCATATCGCTTTTGAATATATGGATTGTTTGGATTACTTTTATGCTGCCTTTATATGCTTTCTGGGCCTTCAAAGTTCTGCTCACCAAATTGATAATGCAGCCAAGGAAAAATTATGAGAAACAGAAATGATTAGTTCACTTCTTGACCCAGTTGTTGTTCTTTTGTCACGTGACAGCCGTATGTGCATAGTGTATACGGCTGTCACGTGACAAAAGAAGAACAACTGGGACAAGAAGATTCCAGAGGTGAACTAATCATTTCTGTTTCCTGTGTGAGCAATGCATTGAGTATACGGCTGTCACATGACAAAAGAACAAACGGCTCAGACCAAAAGAGTTGAAAGGTGTCATGTAACAAACGAACGGAGGTTGCGCAATGCACATGCGGCCATCACAAAATGAACGAATCACTCTCTGAGACTACTCGTTCTTCTGAGTCACATAAAAGATTCGTTAAAAATTAACGAATCGTTCATGAATGAAAACAGTTGGAAGAAAACGCAGGGGAAAGACGGACAAAACAGTTAAATCTCTTTGTTGTTCATTTAATAATTTTTAGCTCTATACAGAAAAAGTAGCCACCTTCAAGATAAGTCATTAGGGTGATTCTATTACTTAGGACACTTTGCCGTTGCGACAGTAGAAAAACTTTGTGTTTTTCTTTTTCTTAATAGTAAATGTCTGATAAATGTACTGGAAAGAAAATAATTAGTTATATGTGACATCACTTTGTCCTGAACAATAATGAGTGAGACTACATGTATGGAAATTTATTTTGTTTTTGTATTTTTACTGAAAAACATAATATACAGTGTGTACATATATACACGTCTATTAATGTCTTAAATATATATATATATATATATTAAGTTGAAGCACTCTACCTATAGTTAAACGTTAAATTAATTAATGAATGACGTTATAGAAAAGAAGTGACCATTTATGTTACATATCATATATTAAGCTGTATGAAATATACTTATATACTATTTAATAGTAAATAGGTCTATCAGCTGTATAGGACAGGAAAAAAAGGGGAAAATCGCATTGAACTTCTAACTTAGTGGCTGTTTGTTTTTCTGCAACTTATACGATATGATGTCCCTCTGTTTACTATGGTTATTAAGGCTATATGAACGACTTCTCAACTGGCCAATCGCAGACCGCTTGAAAGAAACTCTTAGCCAATCCGAACGCAGGAGGCGGGACCTGCCTGAATACGGTTGGGAAAAATCGCGCCCGCAGGAAACCCCGCTTACGGTGGAAATAAGCAGCGCTGCAGTTTTAATAATCTTTATAGAATGTAATAATGTCTGCTAATGTTAATAAAAGTTATTATAAAGGAATATCTATGGTTTACAGTGAAGAATGTAAGTGGTTTTCTTTTCTGAATTATCGGCACAACAAGTTTAAACTTGGTTCAATGAGCCTGTATGATTATATCGGACATGTAACAGGTTGATGAATACACATCCTCACATGTTTAACACACTTCTAAAGCCTAAGAATTTGTGTACTTAGAAATAAAAACTACCATCAGGCATACAGTATGTGTCTTAAACTGCTTAAATGATTAACCCACACACAATAAATAATAATATATTCCATATGCTAAATATCAGCTGTTTTCGATTGAACAATATGATTTTCTCCATTCAATATAAATGCAAAAACATAATTTTCACAGTATGACATTATTTTTATTCACTTATCCTTTCACAAAGACTACGGTGGTGGCGACGACGGGTCCCGTTCCTCCCATTATATTATATGGTGATCTTGATCATATAAGATCATCGTTAGATCATATTTGTCCTCATAACTGTTACAGCGACAGCAACACTTTGGATATTAAAAACAGCCGTTTACGATCAGAGTTTCCGCGATCTCTTCGTTAAAATAAAGTTAATATTCTCCAACAGCTGCGGGTCAATTGTGTCTAATAGAGCAGACGCGATATCAATGACGGTGTCCCGTGAAATATCATCATTTGTGTAAAATCCTGCGTTTTCCCTTATGTAACTATTTACTGGAAATTTCCACCTGTGGAAAACAGGGTGTTTCAAACCCAGCACTTTTTGGGCAGCTTCAGCGCAATTTGAGCGAAGCGCCTCTTGACAGCGGCTAAGTGCGAAATGACGTACTACCATACTACTGTTTCTGCTATAGACAGACATGGCATAAGTAGTAAGAGTAGTATTGGTAGTATGCACTAATATATAGTATGCCATTACGAACTCAGTTAGCAGTTCTTTTCTGGGCTACCAAAAGAACCCGGAAGTGTCTGTGCAGAGCGTTTGTTTGGAAACAGTGGCTGTGTCTCGTTTGGAAGGCTGCGTCCTCCGGAGGTCGCATTTGTCTGCCGCATACGTCATCAAGGCTGTCTCGTTTCAGAAAAGCGAGTAGGACACTTTGAATGCGACCTTTTTTCATGGGAATTCGGAGGATGCATGAGGTGTATGCTTCGTGAGCACTCACAACCCACAATTCTTTGCTTCAACGAAAATTAACATCATTTGTCTAAATAAAATGACGCCAATTTGCCCGAAATATGATATTCAAACGGAAGTAAAGTTAATTCCCAAGTTAAAGTACCTCAGTAGAAGGGTGTAGAGTATATAATATAGTAATATTGATTAAAATAAAGTATTATAGATTAAAAGTACACCTGTAAAATCTATTTTCTTTTCTCTCTACATCATTATAACTCTCCTAAGATTTACCTCATACATTCCCTTCCAAAAATGTGTTCCCTTCTCACTAAAAGTGCTCACTAAAGAGTGACGACTGTAAGCAACCATTATAAGTTCTGTTTCTGTTTGTCCTACGAAGGCCATCTCGTTTAAACGAGGCTTGTTTAAAGGAGGACACTCGGTATACTGCAGCCTTCAAAGGATGCGTCCTACCTAGCATGCACCCTTCGAAACGAGACACAGCCCGTTACTTCATCTATCCACCTTATTTTGCAACACGGAAGTAAGCAGCGGCTGCATTTCCGGCGAATGTGTGAAAGTTCTGCTGTTATTGACCGCAATGTAAACAAATAGAAGAATAATAATACCAGAATTTAGTGATATAAGTTTATAAACTATCACACAACCACAGGATGTACAGCAGAATGATAGCCTAATGTCTGATAATTTCTAACTTCAGCATTTATAGTAAAAGAGTAAGTAAATCATTCACTTGTTGCTGTGTGTTGTTGTATTGAAGAGACGGTAATAAAATCTGCTTCTTTCTTTACTAAGATCGTGACGATGCAGTGTTTCTTGTCTCCATGTAAACCTCCATTTATATGTACCTGCATAACCTCCGATGATGCCTTCATTTATTTCCAAAGGCGATGTTTCATAAGCCATGCTGAATGCTGATCTGCGTGTCTGTTTACTATACACCGCTAAGAAAGAGAGAATGCTATCTGACAAGAATGGAGAGTAAAATGTGTTTATTGATTTGCCAAGATGAAACAAGTTGCAGTTTTGGTGCAAAGAAAGTTGAAACAGCATTTGCCCAGCAGATTTCTTGTCTCTACTGGTTGCGTAAAGTTTATGGAGGCGTGTCAGGTGGCGCGGAGGACTGTCCTGTCAGCGTCTGATTTTATTAATTCTGCCTGTGCAACAGTGTGATAAAACGATGGCAAAATGCAATATACGGTAAAACTATATGCGTTCAAAACCAATGAGTTTATAAAAATCATAATTAATGCTAATAATATGACGACATATATTGCCAGCCTGTAATATAAAGCAGCATAATGTAGTATTTTTGTATGGCTAAAATAGCTGGAACCACCGGAAGTGGTCCACATTCAAGGTTGATAATGGCGGCGCCCTAGTTACGCTGAAAAATAAAGTAGATAGGGAGCCCCTTACCTAACGAAGTGACGCCCCCTTAAGGAGTTGGTGCAACCATCTTTTGGGGTAACCCCGCCCCCCAGGGCAGGAGTGAGATTCATATTCAGCCCGGGATGTCATGTCCAAGTCAGCCCACACCCAAAAGGGGGGTTGGAGGTGAAGATGATAACAATAAAACAAGATCACAGCAAAAATATGCAATATATGTAATTACTTGAAAATTATTTAAGCTCTCCATGTCATTATACCACATACGGCATTCAATAAGATTTTCATTTTGTCATAAGACATCATTGTATGTGTTATAAAAATAAGTGAATGTTAAAGGGATATTTGATCATTTCCTCACCCTCATGCCATCCCAGATGTGTATGACGTTCTTTTGCAGAACATGAATGAAGATGTTTAGAAGAACTGTTGGTCCATTCAATGCAAGTAAATGAGAAGCGGTGAGAAACAGATCAATAATTAAGTCATTTTTTACTATAAATCTCCACTTTCACTTTCATAAGCACTCTTCTCTCTTAAGAGTTCTTCTTCTGTTGGTGATTTACATAAGCATATCGCCCCATACTGGGCAGGGAGGAGAATTTATAGTAAAAAAAAAAAAAAAACTTAAATATTGATTTGTTTCTCACCCACACCTATCATATCGCTTCTGAAGACATAGATTAAACCACTGGAGTTGTATGGATTACTTTTATGCTGCATTTATGTGATTTTTGTACCTTCTGATTTCTGATCACCATTCACTTGCATTGAAAGGACCAACAGAACTGAAAAATTCTTCTAAAAAGCTTAATTTGTGTTCAGCAGAAGACAGAAAGTCATACACATCTGGGACGGCATGAGGGTGAGTAAATGATGAGAGAATTTCATTTTTGGGTAAACTGAGTTTATTTTAAAGACTATCTAGGCACATAATAACACTGTAGAACTGTAAATGTTTATAACTCTTTCAAGATGTGCAGGCTCACACTTTAAATGGTCAGTGCTTTGTATTTTAGATAATTAAAATAGCAACAGATCCAGTGAAACAATTAAGGTTGAGTGATTGTTTTTACATTTTTACATGCCATTCAAAAACGTGCCATTTTACAATGATAAGAGTGAAATAAAAGACTAAAAATAACACAATTGTACTTTTCTTTTACTTGGAATGTAAATGTTCAGAACAAAGGCAAAATTGTTACTGTCTCTTTAAGAGGGTTTTATCGCAACATTGAAGGCACTCTGTGCAGTTTGTTTCGTTGAGTTTAATCTTTTGCGAGCTGTAAAGTCCCATTATTTTCGTACCGTGTCGTGCAGTTGCATCTGTATTCATTTACTTTGAGTATTCTGTTATTTTGTGACAAAAAAATAATTTTGCAATTATCATTCTGCACTGCTAGGGAAGAGGATTTCAGAGATTAATTGATTGAGATTGTGAGACTGCAGTCAGTATTAAACTTGTGATGATCTTGTACCTGAAGCACGTTCATCCATTCATCTATTAGTAGCCTATCTGTTCTCGATGGATCTTCCGTGACCCTTCCCGCGCTGTCAAGTGAAGCGGCGCAACATCAGTTTCGTCTCTCACAGGATACTCTCTCATTTGTTTGGGTGTGAGATGATAAAATACAGACTGCGTCCTCTATAAAATGGAACGCAATTGTGATCCTTTAAATACCGGATGTTACGGACTGTTGGCAATTGTTATGCGACATATGATGAAAGTTTGTCAATCAACATGCGGACCTAACCTGCCCAATTTTTGACCGGCCCAGCTGGAATTCTCCTGATCTTCCCTAGTGCCACTCCGGCCCTCCCGCCCCCTTCCGAAGTAATCCAAACCTGTTTTAGAGATTTCGCCTCCATTTGCCCAATTTGCTCTCAATATACTTGAGTACGACGGACGCGATGAGACCCTCCCGTACACTAGATGGCAGTATTTCATCTAATCTTATTTACACTCGCAGCCGAAGAGACAGGAAGCTGATCAGTGTTGTCGCTCGCTTAATTTAAATCGTGTTTTTGGACTGTTTTTAATATTTCTGAACGGTTTTAACTGTATGTCTAATCCTGTCTTATTTCGGCGACCGGATCTAATAAAGGCCTTGGTGTTACTTTACTGCTGTTACTTTGTTCTGTGTTGACGATTGGATCTGTTTGCTCATTGACTTGCGTTGACTGAAATACAACCTGGAAATTAAAAATACATAAAGTAAGTGACAAACCAAACATATACATTTGCTCTCTTATTTGTGTAAGAAGTGCTGGTGACAGCTAACAAGACAATAATTCCTATTCAAATCCAAGTAGAGAGTTAGAGCTTACTACACTAAAGCAAGAGTGGTTCTTTATGTAGGGTTGTTCATATTAATGTGTTCAGTTTGAGTCTATTTTTGTTGCTATGTCTTTTTTTTGTACCCTGTTATCACGGGTAATTCTTGGTAAACACAGTATTGGTCACAAAGTTGACCATTAATCATGATTAATCGCCTCTTAGAGGAAGAGGAGGGGCAGATGAGTCATGATGACTGAGGTTAAAGAGCAAGTCAGGAGATGTTGGGTTCCTTTTTTCACCTCGTTACGCAAATAAACAATTTGAGATGTTTTGGAAAGTAGACAGGAGCAACAGTGCTGAGGAATCTGCTGGTTTCTCCTTGTATGGATTTGTGAAATTATTTGCCTTCCTCAAGTTATGGACAACCAAAAACAGAAAAGAAAATATCATGTGAGATAGAATGCCTTGATAGGGGATGTTTGTTGTTGTTGGTGGATGCATTTTTCTGGTTGATGACTCCTGTTGTTGTCTCTGTTTTTCTACAGATGTCCATCGTGCCGTGTTACCTCTGGCAGGATGATCAGAATTCAAGAACAAGATGTAAGATATCCCTCTCTACTACTTTTTCTCTGTCTCTCTTCTATTTGTCTGTGTGATATGTAATAACAGTCTTGAGCATTGTGCTAAAGTCCCTAGGCAATGCAGACCTATGGACAGACATCGAGACCTTGTTTTTTTTAAACATGTAAACTCTATTTCTTGTGACCATAGTACTGTCAGTCCCGTAATGATCATAGGCTGATGATTATGTTCAGGTCTTATCTTCACTTAATGCAAAGACAGCCAAAAAAACTAAAACATTGTGAGACATTAAAATGTCAGTGTTTAGTATGACTTCGTCTGACTTTTTTGTTTTTGGTATGAAGCACTTCATTTAAAGGAATAGTCCGTGTTCAATAAAAGTTCCACAGCATTTGTGGCATAATATCGATTACCACAAAAAATGTATTTTGACTCATCTCTCCTTTTCTTTAAAAAACACAAATCTGTTACAGTGAGACACTTAAATGGAAGTGAATGGGGCCAATTTCTTTTACTTTAAAATACTCACTGTTTCAAAAGTATAGACACAAGGCATAAAGGATGTGTATAAAATGATTTTAGTGTGATAAAATCACGTACTTAGCTTTTCTGTGTAAAATTATAGACAATTTTACAACTTCGTTACCATGATGATGTAATGTCAACAAACCCTAAAATGACTGTAAATATTACAATTTAAACAACTTTACAGCTCAAATAACACATGAGTTTTAACAGATGAATTACTGCAAGTCCTTTTATAAAATTATAAACTTCACATTTCTGTGTTTAACCCCCTCCAAAAATTTGTCACATTCATTTCCATTGTAAGTGCCTCACTGTAGCACAGATTTTTGCTTTTTTAAAGAAAAGGAGGTACGAGTCGAAATTAATTTTTGTGCTAATCAATATTATGCCACAAATGCTGTTGATTGAGCTTAACTTGTATTGAACCCGGAATATCCCTTTAACAGACAAGAGAAAAAATAAAGAGTTTGTCCTGCTGGATAACAAGTGATTTTATTTTGAACATTATAATGTAATGTTTGATAGCTTGCTTCATTGTATACATTGGTCTTAAATGTTTCTGTTTTTGAAATAGGAATTCATTGCTGTGAGGGTTCAGGATCCTCGCGTTCAGAACGAAGGTTCCTGGAACTCATATGTGGACTTCAAAATTTTCCTTCATGTGAGTATTTTTGCCACAAAGATCTCAAATAATAATTGACCATTGTAAAAAAGTTCCAATAATTCATAAATAAATCTTTCTAGTTGGCTGATTTTAGAGGGTGATTAGATGTTGGTGGTTTGTTATAAGAACCTAAAAAAACGCTTTGCTTTTTTTGTTTTGTGTATGTATAAATCCATTTTACATCTCACTAGTAATCACTGCAACTGTATTGGTGTTGATTGGATCACTTAATGGAGTGCAGTGTCCTCGTTTCATTATTATGGCTTGACTGAACTGCTTGAAGGGGATTTGCATATCACTTGAGTGGTTTAAAGGGGTCATGACATCTCTTATCTATTTATCTATCTATCTATATATCTATCTATGTTTATACGTATATATATGTGTGTGTGTGTATGTATATATTTACACACACACACACACACACATATTATATATATATATATATACTGAACAAAAATATAAACGCAACATGCAACAATTTCAAAGATTTTACTGAGTTACAGTTCATTTAAGGAAAAGAGTCAATTGAAATAAATTCATTAGGCCCTAATCTAATCAATGCGTATGGAAAATTTCTGGGATCTTTTATTTCAGCTCATGAAACATGGGACCAACACCTTACATGTTGCGTTTATATTTTTGTTCAGTGTGTATATATATTACACGTATAAACATAGATAGATAGATACAGAGCAGGATAACCGATAAACTGTATATATAATTCAATTTATTGCACTGCAAATGAGATGCTAAAATGAAATTGCCACAAGATTAAATTTACTGAAAACAAATTGAAAACAGAACTGTTTAATGTCCAATGACATGGCTGTTAGTAGAGTTTGGAACTCACACAAGTGGGATGGGTGTTGGGGGGCACCATTTCTGTTAATTCAAATCCAAATCAAATCACTTTTATTGTGATTTGGCCAAGTGGACATGGTTATTGGCAATGGAATTAATCTCAGAATGGACAAATATCCACAGTAGTTTTTTCTGGCATTGTGTTGCCTGTGGTCTGAATTTGGTTTCTTTTTCACCAGACAAACAGCAAAGCGTTCACTGCGAAAACATCCTGTGTGAGGCGGCGATACAGTGAGTTTGTGTGGTTGAAGAAAAAACTGCAAAAGAATGCTGGTCTTGTGTAAGTTTACTTGCATACAATTTTTCGAATTACTGTGTAGCTTCATATCTGTGTAGATGCATGTGTAAACTGCTCATGATTTTTTGTCTAAAATGTTCATCAATGGTATATTGATATTTACAGAAATATACTACTGAGAGGTTGAAATTGTTTCTTCATTTCAAGAAAAAAATAAATAAAAAAATATATATATATATATATATATATATATATATATAGTGGTGTGAAAAAGTGTTTGCCCCCTTCCTGATTTCTTATTTTTTTGCATGTTTGTCACACTTAAATGTTTCAGATCATCAAACAAGTTTAAATATTAGTCAAAGATAACACAAGTAAACACAAAATGCAGTTTTTAAATGAAGGTTGTTATTATTAAGGGAAAACAAAATCCAAACCTACATGGCCCTGTGTGAAAAGGTGATTGCCCCCTAAACCTAATAACTGGTTGGGCCACCCTTAGCAGCAACAACTGCAATCAAGCCTTTGCGATAACTTGCAATGAGTCTTTTACAGCGCTGTGGAGGAATTTTGGCCCAATCATCTTTGCAGAATTGTTGTAATTCAGCTACATTGGAGGGTTTTCGAGCATGAACTGCCTTTTTAAGGTCATGCCACAGCATCTCAATAGGATTCAGGTCAGGACTTTGACTAGGCCACTCCAAAGTCTTCATTTTGTTTTTCTTCAGCCATTCAGAGGTGGACTTGCTGGTGTGTTTTGGATCATTGTCCTGCTGCAGAACCCAAGTTCGCTTCAGCTTGAGGTCACGAACAGATGGCCGGACATTCTCCTCCAGGATTTTTGGTAGACAGCAGAATTCATGGTTCCATTTATCACAGCAAGTCTTCCAGGTCCTGAAGCAGCAAAACAGCCCCAGACCATCACACTACCACCACCATATTTTACTGTTGGTATGATGTTCTTTTTCTGAAATGCGATGTTACTTTTACGCCAGATGTAATGGGACACACACCTTCCAAAAAGTTCAACTTTTGTCTCGTCAGTCCACAGAGTATTTTCCCAAAAGTCTTGGGGATCATCAAGATGTTTTCTGGCAAAAATGAGACGAGCCTCAATGTTCTTTTTGCTCAGCAGTGGTTTTCGTCTTGGAACTCTGCCATGCAGGCCATTTTTGCCCAGTCTCTTTCTTACGGTGGAGTCATGAACACTGACCTTAACTGAGGCAAGTGAGGCCTGCAGTTCTTTGGATGTTGTTGTGGGGTCTTTTGTGACCTCTTGGATGAGTCGTCGCTGCGCTCTTGGGGTAATTTTGGTCGGCCGGCCACTCCTGGGAAGGTTCACCAGTGTTCCATGTTTTCGCCATTTGTGGATAATGGCTCTCACTGTGGTTCTCTGGAGTCCCAAAGCTTTAGAAATGGCTTTATAACCTTTTCCAGACTGATAGATCTCAATTACTTTCGTTCTCATTTGTTCCTGAATTTCTTTGGATCTCGGCATGATGTCTAGCTTTTGAAGATCTTTTGGTCTACTTCACTTTGTCAGGCAGGTCCTATTTAAGTGATTTCTTGATTGAGAACAGGTGTGGCAGTAATCAGGCCTGGGTGTGGCTAGAGAAACTGAACTCAGGTGTGATAAACCACAGTTAAGTTATGTTTTAACAGGTGGGGCAAACACTTTCACACCACTGTATATATATATATATATATATATATATATATATATATATATATATATATATTTTATACACACTTATTAGGAAATTATATGTCAAATATGCCAATTCGATATGGAAATAATTCTGTTTAAAGGTGCAGTGCCTCAAAACCTTCCGTTTGGCAAAACTCATGGTCTAAACATTTGCAGCACATTAAATAACTAATAATTTAAAAAAAACAATTCCAGTTGGTCATAACGCATTGCTATATTTCCACAGGCCTGTTCCTGATCTGCCCAAAAAGTCATTATTCTCATTTATTAATGATGACTTCATTGAAAGAAGGAGAATGGGTCTACAGAGCTTCTTGGACAAGTATGTTTTAGCTGTTTATTCAGAATTTTCAAGTGCTTTTGCCAGTGTTTTATTCCAGAAAATAGTTCTTAATATTTCAAATGACAAACATTGCAACATGCTAATAAACAACACATACTTTTCCTTCAGATGAAGCCTAGCATTAATTGATATTGTCTTCATCTATAGGGTGTTGCACATGACGGTATGTCTGTCCGATAGCCAACTCCATCTTTTCCTGCAAACTCAGCTTCCTGTAAAGCACATTGAGGACTGCGTGCAGGGCCACACCCCCTACACTGTGACAGAGGCCATTCTTACCTATGCTTCCTCCAAACTTGGTTGGGTGCAAGAGGAGGGGGGCGGATCCCAAGAATTATGGCCAGCCCCTGTTCCATATGAATCCGTAGAGAGGTAGAAAATTATTGCCAGTCTGATCTTTATGAATAAGTAGTGAATAAGCAGGCTATGATTTTAACATACGTAGCTAATATTTTACTGTCTTGATTTAGAAGACTAATTGGCCTATAATTCTCACAGTGTTGAGGGTCCTTCCCTTTCTTACAAATAAGTGTTATTATAGAATCTCTAAAAGAAATAGGGTGAGATTAACATTTTTATATATCATTATATATTTCTAATAATATAGGTGCAATAATTTTATATCTATGTTTGAATAAATTCAGTTGTGTAGCCATCATGATTGCAATTACATAAAGGACATGATGGTTAAACATTAAAAGGACTATTCCAGGTTCAGTACAAGTTAAGTTCAATCAACAGCATTTGTGACATAATGTTGATTTACCAAAGAAATTAATTTTGGCTTTCCCCTTTTAAAAAAAAGCTAAACTCTGTTACAGTGAGGCGCTTACAATAGAAGTGAAGGGGGCCAATCTGTAAATGTTCAAATACTCACTGTTTCAAAAGTGTAGCCATAAGAAATAAACAATATGCATGTTAACATGATTTTAGTGTGATAAAATTGCTTAACCTTTTCTGTGTAAAGTTATAGCCAATTTTACAACTTTGTTGCCATGATTTAAACAAGTTTAAAGCTCAAGTAATAAGTTTTAACAGAAGAATGAATATAAGTGCTTTTATAAAATTATAAGCTTCACATTTCTGCCTTTAAACCCTCCTTTAAGACCACTTATCCTAATGTCATACTGTTATATTTCTCTTCACAGCCCTGCTCCTCACCTCCCTTCTTTTCAGTGTGTAGGAACTACATCAAGTGGAATAGGAACTCCAAATGAACTTACAGATGTTTCAGACCTAGAAACAGAGTCAATACTGAGTGATGCAGAGCAGACTGCACCTGTACTGAAGTACGGAAATTGTCATGAACGGATAGTTAAAGAGAGAGAAAGTTCCATTAATCTAGTGGTTGAAGTCCATCCAACCACTCTTCTTAGTTTTATAGAGACCGAGTTTGAGGTTGAAAACTGTGGATCAGATGAAACCCAATGGCTTTATAAGAAAAGCAAAGATCTACAAGGGTATGGATGTGAATATCCTGTTTCGCATATAGACGGGCTGCTTGAAGACAAATCTTGGCACAGAGATTCAGATAGCAAAGGGGAAGGTCTAGATAAAGTGCCTGATCAAGAAACATCTGTTAAGATCTCTTCAGTAGATAGAGTCATTGAGAAAAGAACTCTTGGTGATATTAATGAAGGGGAGAGGGACAGTCAAGACGCTGCCCTTAAGCAGGAATGCACTGTGAGACAAACCCCTGACAAGGATCTTCATGAAGAAGATCCAAGTCCAATGGTCCATTATAACAAAGTAACTCTGAATCTCAGTGTTGCCCAAGAAGACACTGCTGAGCAGAGTGACCTCAGAGGGCAGGAACTTGTAGAAACTGCAGCTAAAACTGGGGAAGATCATGAACTGCATGATTTAGACAGCATTATAGAGGATATCACACCATATAATGAAGACCAAGAACAAGGTAAAGCAGAGATAACAGTGGACAAAGCTGTCCAGGAGAATGGAGTCCGTGATGAAAACTCCAACATAGATGCTGCTGTCCAGGAAGATGCCACAGTGAGCCAAAACCTTGACAAGGATTTTTACGAAGAAGGTTCAAGTATTTATTATAATGAAGTAACTCTGGATCTCAGTGCTAAGCACAGCGACCAAATGCGTGTAGAAAACACAACTAAAACTGGAGAAGATGTTGCATTTCTGGATTGCTATGTAGCCGGCATCCTTGAGGAGATCTTGCCAGATACTGAAGACCCAGAACTAGGTAAAGATAAATGAGGATGATGCAATCCAGGAGAATGGAGTCAGCAATAAAGACTCCAGCATAGATGCTGCTGTCCAGGAAGAGTCCATGAATAAAACCATCTGTAAGCATTCAGAGATCAGTGAAACAAGCATTCCCTGCTCAGAATGCAATGAGGATCATGTTGGTGAGGTAAACATGCTCAATGCAAAATATGTCCAAACCAGCAGTGACATTTTGATACTTGGAGAAGTTGAGGAAGCAGCAATCATGCAAAATGACCCAGTGACCGAGAATGTGCAAAATGACAGCACTGAGGTTTTTTATCAAGACAGCAACCTTGTTTTACAAGCCATAGAGATTGATTCAATGCAATGCCAGGAGAAAGATAATTAATTCCCTTTGGCATGGCTTGTGAACGGAATCTACTATAGACTGTTGTCAACACATACAGTCACAGACTGGACCCATAGTATGCTATGCCATAGTCTTCTACTGTGATCTCAAAATAGTGGGTGCATGCAACTGTAAAGGGATGAACACATCTAATTTTTCCTGCATTGGTCCATTGTTCGCATGTTCTGTTACAGACTGCTTGCAGAAGATACACTGAATCATTAGACGGGCTGTAGTTTTCTCTTACAAACAATGTGAAAGATAATGCACTGACTAGGATGGTGAACAAATTGCATATGCAACAAATACTTCAAACACATGATAGGGTGTGAGATACAGAACTGTACAAAAAGCAATGCGCATCACAGTGGCAACTTGATCCTTATATTCACCATTCTTATCCCTAAATATTGTTTGTTTCATGTGATTTTAGCAACAAGAATTACTCCATGAAATGTGCTGACATATCTATTTTAGCATTTTTAAATACGAATTTTGGCTGACCCTTTTTTTCTGACGGTAAAATGTTGGTCACACGTATGCTTTGTTGGAACTATGGGTGATTAATATCATATTACTAAATTTGTAATATCTACTCAGAACCAGTGTGGTTGTTTGAAGTGTTTCTTAATTTATGTCAGCAAGATCCTAGTATTCTTTAGAACTGAATTGTCTTGTTTGATTTTTGGCCAAAACACTAATTTTCATACAATAATTTAATGAGCTAAGATTTTTTTTTTTTTTTTTTTTTACATATACATACAAAAGAAATTACAGCACACTTTGTTTGTAATGGTAATATTTTTTCTTCATCCATCCTAACTTAATGTTGCACTAGGTCTGAGAGTTGGTAGCTCATTGACCATCTGTCTATTTATATTCTGCTGTGATATTGTGTTACAGTGGCTGCTTATAATACTCATGAGAATGAAAACATTTACTCAAAAGGGACTTGCTGATGTAACAATGACATTACCGGAAAAGGAACCGCTTTATGTCCATTGACTACTTATCTTTATATTTCCTTTAGTTGTAAACTGTAAATGAGTCTTCTCACCACATAGTTTTTTTTTTTTTTGTTTTTTTTTAATCAGCAAAGAAATTATTAATGCACAATAATATTTCAAATGTAAAGCACCCTACATTATTACTTAAGTTACTGAACTCAAATTTCACAAATTCAAATGTTTAAATATTTGAAGCATTTTATTTTATAATTTGTTGTGAAGAGGACATCTTAATTCATGATGTGTTTTTTCAGTTTCACACATTCATTTGAAAAGGCAACACTGGTCTACCTAGACTGCATTCTTCATGAGAGGTTGGATTCACCATTGTGCTTACTAACAAGAAAAAAATAAAGAAAGAGGCTGAAAAGTGAGAAAGCTTGTTTTAGATACAGCATGAAATGTGTACAGTGATGTGTGTTTTATTTGAAAAACAGATTTACATTCTTCCCTGCCTTCGGCCCAAGCCAGCTGGGATAGGCTCCAGCACTACCCGCGACCCTATATAGGTCAAGCGGCTTTGTTAGATGGGTGGATGAATTTATATTCTTTTGTCAGTAATCCTGTGAATGTAATTAATGATTGTGTTCATATATATTCTATTTATCATGTAAGTTAATTTTATTTCTCAAAATAATCAGCTGTACAAATACAAAACACTTAATTTCCTTGATCTAAATACAAAGTTAATGGGTAAAGTCAGTTATAGCAATGGTATTACCACAAGATGGAGACATAACAAAACTATGATTAATCGGTAAAGTCAGTAATAGCAATGGTATTACCACAAGATGGATATATAACAAAACTATGAAAGAAAGTCCTTTAGTATGACATTTCTCTATAAATATAGATGCTGTGTTTTAAAAGAAAAAAATATTTTAAACAAATTAGATAATAATAATAACTTTATTTGATATAGCACCTTTTCGCAATATAGCACAAAGTGCTTCACAAAATATAAAATCAAAACACACTCAGTAAACACACTCATCTTGCACTGATTGTAGCCGTGCTAAAGTGCGTTGATTTAAAGTTGAAAACAGTGCATTACAATAAACAAGGCGAGATAAAATAAAATCATGAATAAGCTTCTCTGTATCCCTAAAACTCAGAACCTGTCTTACCGTGGAAATGTTCCTTAACTGATAAAAAAAAGATGGAACTAACTTCCTGACGTGATATTCAAAATGTAAATTTGTGTCAAAATAGATGTCCAAATTTCTCACCACCTGCTGAATATTTGGGACCACATAATTATGTGCTGACTCAATTTGAATCTTTTTAAAACCATGACCAATAATAACAACCACTGTTTAATCTTAATTTAACTGCAGAAAATTACATGTCATCCAATTTTTTATATTTACTATACACTCTTGAAGAACATTTAAATTAGTCAGATCATTGGGATTCAACATCAAATATAACTGTAGGTCATCTGCATTGCAATGGAAATTAATGTTGTGTTTTCGAATTACTGAACCAAGAGGTAACATATATAGAGAAAACAAAATTGGCCCTGACAGGGATCCTTGCGGAACACCACAATTAACTTTTGAAGAGGAGGACATCTCATCTCCAACAGACAATACAAATTTCCTATTTGACAAATAGGACACAAACCAGTCTAAAGCCACCCCAGATATTCCCACCCATCTCTTTAATGTATAAATTAAAACTGAATGATCAACTGCATCAAACGTTGCAGTTAAATCAAGCAACACTAAAATGGAGCACTCTGTCATCAATAAGTCATTTTAGGATAACAATAGGACCAACCAAACAATAGGATAAATGATTATGGTCTATTTATGGTATGTTTTTTTTAAAAGAAATTATCTTTCTCATAATGAAACATCAATATAAATACATATTGCAACATCTTGCACATGTTCAGTTTTTCTGTTACACAGAGTTATTACACATCAACGCAACTTATTAAACTAGAGCGGTTTTCTGGGATGGTTTTACCAGTGTGCGAAAATACAGTGCTTTCAATATGTTGATGTGATCTAACACATTTGACAAACAGCTCTGAGTTCAAGGCTGAGCCCACTGACCTCATTTCAGACTATGACATCGACAGGCGGGGTTGTGTGGCCGACAGCAGGGGATTGCAGCTGGAATCACAGTGTAATCGGCTGTCGATACCTTATCTGTGGCAATGTCCCATAGAAGGGCCTCCCTCTCTCTCTCCACTTCCTTTAGGACAGACCTGTACTCCTCACTCTCAGGGTTCAAAGGTGTTTCTTCTGCCTCATCCCGTGAGAGGTCAAATATCAGAGGGGGGTCATGATACTGCTGTTTTCCACGTCCTCCACCACACGCCACTGATCCACCTGACAGAGCACATCAGAACTATGAGTGCATTCACTGGAACAAACAGTACCAGTAATTTTTTGTTTATGTTGTGCTGACCGAAAAAGCAGTCATCTTGGACTCATACTAACAACTAGCGGTAATATTACAGGTAATAACACACCTGTGATGTAGAATGCCTTGTGATTTCTCAGCCTTATGGTTTGAAAGTCCCCAAACTGTCCCGCAGCACCACTATTTGGATGCATGAGGCTCTGGTGATAGGAACAATAATTTATGGGAAACTAAGTCCTTTGTTTAACCTCTTCAACTCAAAATATTTGTACCACATGACCTCTAGGTGGCACTGATTTGCGACGCGGATGTTTTCAGGCCTTATTTTGTTATTTTATGTAGCATAAATGCATGGTTATCTATGAAAATTTCAGATTCTAAGCTTTTGAAACAATACCACATATGCCTGACTTATGTATTCGGAAACATTTTAAGCGTAAACTTTTTTCAATACTTAGAGTCCCTTTTGGACCCACCGGCGGGTCCGCAGAGTTGAAGAGGTTAACAAATAATCCAGACAAAAAAATAAAAAAACTACACTGTTTTTATATTGAGGTCAGTACAGTGGTGTGCTTTCCAAACAGAATGTACCTTATGTCCCGTGTCAGAGTTGTTGAGCAGAATGTCTGTTATATCAATGCCATCATAACGTCGACCTGATGGTGGTTTTACACCAGCCAAAGAGAGGATAGTTGGAAAGATATCCAGACCACTAAGGAGTGTAAGAAAGTGGTCATATGGTGAAAACAATAATAATTTCACAAAATGTTCCTAATCCTCTAGTACCTCAGCAGGGCGCTGCTGGTGCTGTTGGGTTTGATCTTCTTAGGCCATGCGACCACTGTGGGAACTCTATGACCTCCTTCCCATGTGGTTCTCTTCGCTGAGCCACCACCTGCCCAAAAGAACAATAGACTCTAACAAGCTAAATGTATGATAGTTTATAAAAACAAAAAAAGGACAGTTTGTTCTTTATGAATAAATAGGGAGGAACACTGGTAAAACTTTTATATGGCTGTGTCTGCTTTACCTCTGCTTGTCTGCCATTTTCCAACAAAAGGCCCAACATTTCCTGAAAATTGGCATTTCTGTTCCCACGGGCCATTGTCTCCTGTCAAGTTTGGAAATGTTTAATCCATTGGCATTTCTAAGTAAGCAGAGGAAATTCACATTTGCATATACATTACATGACTAAAAGATGCTTTGATCCAGGTTAATGTCAAATCACTAAATAACATTTAATATTTGATTGATCTCCACAAAAACTACTTTTAATATTCACCAGTTGCCATGGAAAACTACTGCTAGCCTCCCGAAATGCATTGAGGAAAATAATGCACATCTAGGGCCCCGTTTTAAGAGCACTAGCGCTAAGCCTAGCGCTATGCCATAAGTCAAACATGCAAAGTCCATAGACATGGCCAGGAAGTTCTGGTATTTTTGTGCAAGTCTAGGTGGAAGTGGGTTTGGCGAAATTGCATGTGCAAAGCGCTAATGGGCTGGGTCAAGTACAATTTAATTCTGAGATTTTCCCCCGGACCGTCTGCATCCAATTATATAGTCCATTCCCTGTCAAGCATCAGCGATATAAACAAAGACAGCACCTTCATAAGAAGTTGGTAGTGTAAATAGGCTGTATGCAATAAATTAAAAGAATAGAAATACGGAATTACATTCTTTTGTGTATTAACTGTTGAATGTCTATGACATTTCTATGACAGTGACACTTTTATGGAAAATGTGATTCTCTTTAGGATTTGGATTTATGCTCCATTAAATTATAGAGAATGTAAGTATTAATAATAATTTTCATCTACTGACACACAAATCATGGCTAGTTTTAACAGCAATTGTATCGGAAGGCACTTCACTTCTACTGGACAATTTTGATTGATTTATTAAAACGAAAAAATTAAACCAAAAATATTTCAAAATTCAAATTACACTTCAAACGAAAAGAAAATATTATCAAAATAACGAAGTGGTCAAAAAAATCATACCAAATCCAAACATTTTACTCTCGCCAACTTCCACCAGCCCCTTTTGCAGTGACTTAAAAATCACTATGACAACAGGTGGAAAAATACCAATATAAATTATATCATAACTTCAATAATAATTGAAAAATAAACCATGACCTATAGATATTTTAACACAAATCTCATAAATATTTTTTTCATTAAATGGCTACAACAGTGATTGTCAGGGACATAATTTAATGTTCCACTTTTCAGAGTTTGGACATTAACTTTATTACCATCTGCTGGTGGAATCCCCAAACTGCAAATGCAGGAACTGAGTTTAGACAAACAGACCTGATTTTGAAACGTCTTAGCGCAATTACCTATTTCTTAGGAAAATACCAAATTGTGCTTTGCGCCACTTCATTTACATACAAAACACCCACAGTTTGCACGCATACACCCACAGAAAGCGCAAACACTCCCACCCACACCCACTTGCGCTTTGCGCTAGTACAAAAATTGTGCTTAGAATTAGCGCTCTCATGGAAATTGGATAAGACAGCGCACAGTGTAGCGCTGCACTTTGCGCACTCTCGAAAATAGAGCACCTAATATGTTTCAAATAACTCACCAGTGAACCATATCAATGTATTTTCCAACTGCTCATTGCTGACCGCCTGCATGATTGTGCCCACCAGAGAGTCCATGTCGCTGAGGCTGGCTGTGTAGGGGTCCTGTGTCGTAACGTTTAGGAAGGTATTATGGAACAGTGGGACGTGCATGTGAGCGAGAGACACATACAGTAGGAAAGGTTGCTTCCTGGAAACACTACACAGCACAGACACATGAACAAAAATCATATTAAATATATAAATTACACATTAGGATAAGTTTAAGCAAGAGTCACTGATGAAGCACTGCTTTTACATCACATTATAGATCTTTTCCCCAGTACTTAGCAAAAATCTGTTTAAATGTGTTTTCATTATCTCAAGATAATTATCCAGCTGCTTTGGAATGTAAATGAAAGATTTTTTTGGTTAAAAATGAATAAATTGCCATTATTGATTGAGTACATATACAATCAGTGTTCAAAACTATGTCTTTGTCTTACCCCGATCCTCTACGGTAAGCCTATAAAAGTTATTTGTACTTTGAGCTGTCGGGTTCAATTTGGTGCATCACTACATCATATCCGCACACACAAGAAAGAAGCAGCGGCTGTCTCATGTTCCGGCTGGAGAAACTAACTACGCTGTTTAACTCAATTCAGTAACACTCACACAGTTCAGGACAGCATCGCTGCAGTCTAGATGGATGTTTATCTGTTATCCATTTGGCGAAGTTGTTTACCTGCTATAAAGCTTGGATATGTTTTCTAGTAGGGTTGTTGAAGCTTATATTGATTGTCATGCTTGTATGAATCGAACATTACTCGTGTGTTAACCGATCACGATGTATCTACGTTGTCCGCTGAAGTTTCTAAGACATGTTTAATATGTATGACTTCTGAAATTGACTTCTTGTAATTGTTATATTGCATATTCAAGCTTATTATATTTACGTTTAATAAAGTATATTTTATCCCCATCATTACTGAATCCTCATTTTATGTTTTTAGTTTAGTGTTATTGTGTGCATTGCACAGACATGCTATAGTAGTAACTGAGGCTGGACAATATAGTATAAAAATAATAAAGTCTTCTATTGAACTCATATCAGCCATATCACGAGTTTAACCTTTTAAATTGAAAACTGTAGTACAATTCAAACATTAATAGTAGATAAAACACTTGAATAATCATATTAAGATCTACTGGTGATGGCTGAGGAGAGTCCTCTGTTCTCTATTTAAAAGTGCTTTGAGTGTAGTGTCAGAAAGGCGATTTAAGTGTAAAATTAATTCAAATGTGTAAATAAGAGTGTTGATTATCTTCATCAAAGCAAGTAATATTTCCATTTCAAATGTTTAATTGTATAACATAATATCAACATGAAAATAGCACATTATGACTCCGGCTCCAGTCATGATCTCACACAGTCGATGTCCAGTTAAGAGCAAATTGGGAGACTGCCAGAAAAGCAGTGCCAGAACACGACTGACGTGATGTATTCTTACGCAAATTGCTTGCAATTTTAATTTTCAACCACAGATGTCGCTAGAGAGCACAAAGTTATGTAGTGCAGCTTTAAGACATAATTGGTTCTTAACAATCAAATAACTTATATTTCAAACTGCCCTATGTGGGGGACTAAGTCTAGTGATAATGTTTTTGAAGCCATCACAGGCCAAAATTCTCTGTGCACAGCTGAAGACATATAAGAGAAATGGTTGTGCACAGCCCATCTGATCATGATCTTTCCTTTAACTGGGACAGGGGTTAACACAGCAACTTTGCCTACACAGTAAACTTGTTTACCAACTGGTAGAAACCTTATATTGACTGATCAAAGTTCCTAAAACAGTTGCCCCTGTGAGCAACAAAACTGTTAATCCATTTTTAATAAAGAATATTTTGGCCTCACAACCAGTACTGAGCTGAGTAGAGTCGGAGCCTAAAACCTGTATAATACCTTTTTTATTTAACATTTATATTAGCAGGAAATGCAAGTGAGGTTTAATAACCTCTCTTTCAAAAGTTGACTCTGAAAACTGGTTCTGCACAAATGGCATACAGACATCTAATTACATCAAAAAAACAAGCAACAGCAACAACAGGGGTCTTTAAAATTACACAAAAGAGTGATCAAATCACACACTGGTATTTGATACATATCATGTTTATGGACTTTTTTAATCAACATTAAGATTTTTGATTTAAATATTAGAGAAAGTATATATCTTAGGTTTTGTAAGTGGTCAACATTTACATTTCTTGCCTTTTTGCCTTCAATAGTTTAGTTTAAATGGTTGTGCGGTGTGACAAATACATTTTTAAAAGTACAAATATTCCATGTAGTCTCTCAATTAATATGAGGTCATAAATACAGCATATTAATTATAAAATAATGAGCAAAATTCTTAGCATGCCATACAGAAGAAGAATATATAATTTCATAGAAAGATTCGAAATTTTTTGCATATTTATATGCAATATAAAGTGCCTGGTCTCTTTTACATTATTACAACATGTAACTAAAATGTTTTGTCAGAAAGAGAGAACACTGTAGAAATTAGCTCAGGTTAGCATCCAAATCAGATTTAATACAACATATGTGACTTTCTTTTCAGTCAGTCTATGTATAATTATAAATAAATAATAATCATTCATGAAAGAGGTGAACATACCTGGCTGTCAATATCTGTGTGACCGCCGCTGTGGCATACCGTTCCTTAAGGCTCCATGTGTCCAAGGGTTGTTCAACTATTGTCTCATTTTCAAAAAGAGGTAATGCCACTTTGGTGTAGCATCCTTCATGCTTCCTTGCGAGGAAAACATTTACACATTTCAGTAAAGGTCGAGATGCATACATAACTTTATGTGGCATCTGATAGTTTTCTTTTTAACCTAATAATGACCTGGACAATAACACACCTAATAGTATACTGACTTTGGATGCAGGGAGGGCAGCTGGGAAGGTCAAGGCCTGGTTTGTCAGTGCAGCCCATGTCATTACTATAAGGGATACCGAAGTAATAGTCAAAACCTGTAGTGTACACACACAAAAGTAAGCATATTTTGATAAAATAACTTACTGGAACTGAATATCAACCATTATTGTGAGAATATTTTTATATATATATATATATATATATATATGTGTGTATAGTTTTAAGTAATTGTATTACTTCAATTTAATTTTTAAATGTATTTTTTATTATTTAATTATTTTTAATCAGGAAAAAATATGAATTGCATATCAAGAAAATCTACTTGTAAACACCACAGTTTTCCTTTTTTTCACTCAAGAGTTCGATAATAACAGTCTCAGATTTAAAGATATCAGGCATAATTAAAACAGATTACCATGGGCACAGAAGAAGCATAAAAAATAAATATACCAATGTTCCAGGGTATTTCTCCCTTCTGTCCACTAACCTCTATGAACTGGATTGTAGGAACTATTGTGTCCAAGGTGCCATTTTCCTGTTGTAAAATCAAGACAAGCATTATAAATAATTGCAATAGAAACATTGCAACACATAATCCATTCAGCTTGAGAGGCTTATTAGTTTCTGTGGTGACAATGTGGCATGCATTAATCAGGAGCTAATCTCAGCACAGTTTTGAGTTCATTGCCCTCAGAATGATAATCGGTTCTCTGCATGTTCATAGAATTTTGCTGTGCTCACCGATCATGGCTGTATAATAGCCTGCATCATGCAGGAGCTGAGCAAACGTTGTCTCATTCAATGGCAGTCCTCCAACTGACCCCTCTGCAAAATTGTGGGTGACCCCGTTGCGTAGCCCGTGTCTGCCAGTCAGGAGGGCAGCTCGTGAGGGTGAGCATGTGGAGGCAGGAGAGTGGAAGTCTGTGAATCTGCAAATTACCAGACACAAGCTCCCATAATTAGACATAATCAGGCACACATGCATACATGTCCAAATTATAATGAACTATAAGGACCTTTTGCCCTTCAGCATTAATGAGTCCAACCAGGGTGTTGGTGTGGAGTTGTCAGGTCTTTTCACCCACAGGTCACCCCATCCAATATCGTCTGCTAAGATAATGATGAAATTGGGTCGGTCCTTCTTATACATTTTGCCTTCCTTACAAATATGGCATGTGATGAGATGAATCAATCCAGAGAATAGAGAATGAAACATAAGTAGTGCACAGAATCCAACCTGTGCCATTTTTAATGCCAAATCTAAAAAAGAAGAACGAAAGTCATTCAAATTACCATCGTATTTAACAGAGATAGTAAGACTCAATTCACCACTTTTACTCAACCAGAAGTGATACAAAAAAGTTTTGAAACATAGTGTGACCAGAAAAATAACCTTAAAGGGATAGTAGTAGTTATGCTACACCTGTTTGTTTGAACCAGACTAACCATAACTACTTCTGTGTCCTCTATCTCTCTCAGTTTGATTTCAGAGTACTCCGGTTCAAACAAATAAGGCTGGGCATAGAAATGCATCTATTCTTTGACTACAAACTCTTCAGACATGTTTAGTAAGTTCTGTTCTCTGGTTTGTGTGCTGCTGTGTTGTGTTTTCTGTTGTTAATACTGCTGTGACAGAACTGTTTTTAGATCAACAAAACAAGTTTTCGCCTGAACGCCTCATCTCGCGAGCAGGTCAAGCGTAGCTTCTGCTCTCGTGCACTCTCAACCGTAACAGTCGGTCAAGAGTTTCACTAAATAATACATTAGATTTTGGTTGGTTTCTCACTAAATCTTATCATATTCCTTCAGAACAAGGCATGAGGCACATACAATAATTTATTTGACTTGTGAATTATACTTTTGTGTCCTTTTAAAGCTTGAAGAGGTGGTCACCATAAACTGCCATTGTATGACATCTCTGAGCACAATTTTTTTTTTCACAGTTTCTCCCTTTGTGTTAAGAAAAAGAAAGTCATAACAACACAGGGTTGAGTAGCAATGACTGAATTTAAATTTTTGGGTGAACTATCCCTTTAATACATTAAATCAGGGTTTCCAAACAAGAGGTTCGCAGACCACTAGGGGTTTGTGAGATTGTGATAGATGCCAATGCAGAACTGAATTGAATAAACAATTATCATTTTAATACATAGGTTAAATGTATCAAATTTAAAAATCTAAATAGAAGACTATGATTAAACAAGTTAGCATTAATTAAAGGAATATTCCAGGTTAAATAAAAGTTCAGCACAACTGACAGTATTTGTGGCATAATATTGATTAACAGAAAAATAAATTTTGACTTGCCCTTCCTTTTCTTTAAAAAAAGTAAAAATCTGGGTTACAATGAGGCACTTACAATGGAAGTAAATGGGGTCAATCTGTTAACGTTAAAAGACACATTGTTTCAAAAGTATAGCAAAAAGGCATAAACAATATGCATGTTAACATGATTTTAATGTGATAAAATCGCTTACTAACCTTTTCTGTGTAAAGTTATTGCCAATTTTACAACTCGGTTGCCATGACGATGCATTTGTGCCACAAATGCTGTCGATTGAGCTTAACTTGTATTGAACACGTAACATTCCTTTAAAATCACAAGTGATACTTAAGTAGTTACAGTGTTTACTGCATTTAGGTGATGATACTGTACTTCATATTTAATGGTCTAACTAATAAAATCACTTTGGATTATGAGGAGCCAAAATCAAGTTGATGTTGCCTTTCATGGTGTAAGGGCCTCTATAAATGTTCACTGTTTTGTTTGAGCAGATCTTGCTGCCTTTTTTGTAACAAACTTTACTTAAGGCACCAGTCCCTTTAAAACATTCAGTACAGTCACTTCTGCAGCCTGCTACCATTTTACACTATGATGGGGCACTCTGCTTATTTAATTTGACATTTCAGTTGAAGGGAAAAGGGGTTGCTACTGCTAGTGTGGCCTTTCATTCAACATGAACTGTAAACCAATCCTCAACTACTTAACAGCTGTAACCTCCCACTATAGAGGCACTCAGTATTTGTAAAAGAGGCACCAGCACCACATGGCAGTAAAGTTGCAACATTCCTCTTAGACTGACAGGAACAGGTAAGCACTCCATGTTATGATCATTTAATGTTACAAACTACTACTAAAAGAAACTTAAACTATTGACAGGTCAGGCAGTGCAGCATACTGCAGGCATACACAGCCATACAAAATATACAGGGACACACATAGATATATGTAGCCTATATTATATACATGTATCTTTTAAATAAATCAGATCAGCCAAAGTCAGATGGTAAAGGGTGATGGAAAAAAATCTACTTATTTATTTACCTCACTTTGGATAGCGCGCACAGTGATTTAGGAAGACTTTTTGAACAAATTTGATAAAATATGAAATTATTTATGGTGACAAGACTGCGCGTGTCAAATGAATAAAGACCACTCTGAAGCCAGAACTTTCCGAATGAACTTAATCTTGTTTGATAAATATTTGTGACTTCATGTCACATATTAACTGTTGTTAACTTATTGATGTTGTGTGTGTTATGGAAGTTATTAAAGTGAGGAATTACAGCAGTAATATGAAGGAAGTATTAAATATTACAGTCTGAATAAGGGAATAGAGCTGCTGTCCTAGAACTACCCTATCTATCAAGGCGGAAAACAGCGAAAATCAGCAGAAATCCGCATTCAAACTGTATTGAAACCTCTATTGTGGTTAGATAGAGATTAATTACTTCTCACCAAATACTGAACGAAGACCTCGATGAAAATATTTCAATCGTTTTTCAACTCGCAGTTGTTGAACATTAGTTGTTGTTGACGCTCGTGTTTGTGCTGCAGCCCCTCTCGTGACGTTAACATTGCGTAACTTTTATGGTAACGCCCCTTATACGGTTAAGCTAGCATTTTAGTTGTTAGCTATTTCTGATCAATCTGACCCTTAAAACTAGGTTTATTTATCACAGCGTAATTATATAATCATTTCTTTCAACAAAAACAGTTAATTTAGATGTTAACACGTACTTCTGGTTAGTGTGATTTTAACTCTGGTGTAAGACAAGAGGAGCTAAAAGCTTGATACATTTAAATAATGCCATTCACACAATTTAGTTAGTGTCAAAAAAGACTACATTCAGACCACTGACTGGGTGCAACGAACAAAGATATAATATGTAAAGCAAAACCAAGAAGTACACCAGCTTTTCAAGTGAATACCCCATAACACTTGTTTGTGCAATGGCCTACTCTTTGTTTTTGTCATTTCCACAGTCACTGTATTCAATATGGCACAGTGGATTTTCAGACTGAAAGGTTGCCTTGGCTCAAAAGTGTACTCGGAGGTTCCAGATGGTGGTTGGGGTTGGATTGTTGCTGTGGCCTTTTTCCTAGTAGAGATGTTCACTTATGGGGTCATCAAAAGTTTTGGGATTTTCCTCAAAGACCTAATGAGTGACTTTGAGGAGAGCAACAGTCGAGTATCATGGATCATTTCAATATGTGTCTTTGTTATGACTTTCACAGGTAGGAAATGTACAGGGTTTTGGAGTTAAGACTTTGGTACAGTACAGTAACAGCATGCATTCTAACTTTAAATCAAAACTTGATTCCTCATAGCTGCATGCTGATTGTACTTTATTTGGGTATGTATTCTTTCTTTGACCTTGACATCCATTTCCACGTTCTTGTGACCCTTCAGCACCTTTGTCATCAGTGCTGAGTAATCGATTTGGCTTCCAGCCAGTTGTGATGTTTGGAGGATTCCTTATATCCTTGGGCACAATCTCAACTGCATTCACCAGCTCTATCAATCAGATGTACCTCACTATTGGGGTAGTGACTGGTAATTAAAGCGTTGCACTTTATGAACAACATAAATGAGATATTAACTGTTATAAGGCATGACAGAGTTTTGTAGAACAGATGTGCTTCAGTTTAGTAGTAATTTTGTATATTTCTTACCTTTTATAGGGGTGAAACATTGGTTCATCTTTCAATAAAGTGTTAAAGGTAAATTTTGGGTTCAATAAAAGTTAAAGGGATAGTTCACCCATAAATGAAAATTGTCTCATTATTTTCTTGCCCTCATGCCATCCCAGATGTATATGACTTACTTTCGTCTGCTGAACTCAAACAAAGATTTTTAGAAGAATATCTCAGCTCTGTTGGTCCATACAATGCAACTGAATGGAGGCCAGAACTTTGAATCTCCAAAAAGCACATAAAGGCAGCATAAAAGTAATCCATAAGACTCCAGTGGTTAAATCCATATCTTCAGAAGCAATATGATAGGTGTGGGTGAGAAACAGATCAATATTTATATCCTTTTTACAATAAATTCTTCTGCCTGCCCAGTAGGATTCGATATGCACAAAGAATGCAAATCGGCAAAAACAAAAGAAGAATGTGGAAGCGAAAGTAAAAGTGGAGATTTGTAGTAAAAAAAAAATAAAAAAGTTAAAAAAAAGGACTTAAATATTGATCAGTTTCTCACCTACACCTAACATATAGCTTCTGAAGTTTGTGTTCAGCAGAAGAAAGTCATACACATCTGGGATGGCATAAGGGTGAGTAAATGTTGAGAGAATTTTCATTTTTAGGCGAACTATCCCTTTAAGCTCAATCGACAGCATTTGTGGCATAATGTTGATTACCACAAAATGTATTTAAATTTGTCCCTGCTTTTCTTTAAAAAAGCAAAAATAGGGGTTCCAGTGAGACACTTACAATGGAAGTGAATGGGGCAAATTTGTAAATGTTAAAATACTCACTGTTTCAAAAGTAAAGCCACCAGGCGTAAACAATATGCGTGTTAACATGATTTTAGTGTGATAAAAATGCTTACTAACGTTTTCTGTTATATGCAATTTTAAAGATTTGTTGCCATGACAACGTAACACAATAAAGCCTAAACCCCTAAACCGTAAAAATAACAATTTTAACAACTTTACAGCTCAATTAATACACACGTTTAAATGGAAGAATTAATGTAAGTGCTTTTTATAAAATTATGAGCTTCACATTTCTGCATTTAAACCCTCAAAAAATTAACCCCATTAACTTCTATTGTAAGTGCCTCACTGTTACCTCGATTTGTTTTTTGTTTTTTTTAAGAAAAGGAGGGACAAGTGAAAAATATTTTTATTGGTAATCAATATTCTGC
Organism: Myxocyprinus asiaticus; assembly: GCF_019703515.2. Classification (NCBI taxonomy): domain Eukaryota; kingdom Metazoa; phylum Chordata; class Actinopteri; order Cypriniformes; family Catostomidae; genus Myxocyprinus; species Myxocyprinus asiaticus. The sequence continues at coordinate 21,762,643 of NC_059375.1, read as the reverse complement.
AACAAATGCTGTTGATTGAACCCGGAATATTACTTTAATGTGGTATAATACACAACTGCATCATAAGTACATGTTTGTATCTGTTATGCTGTCATATACAACAAAAACTGCTCTAACAATGATAAATATTAAAATTTTACATTGAAACATTCACCATGTACAAGTGTGATTAAAACATTGATTTACTAACCAACAGCAAATACAAAGAGCATCTTATGATTTTCAGATGTCCTTTCCACTCTTTAGGCCTGGGTTACTGTTTGACATTTCTGCCAACTGTTACAATCTTGTCCCAGTACTTCAGCAGGCGTCGCTCTGTGGTTACTGCCATGGCCTCCACAGGAGAATCATTTGCTATATTTGCTTTTGCTCCAGGTGAGGGCAGTCTTGCTTGATTGCATTATAATGTCATCTACTGTAGATTTACATTGTGTTAAAATATACAGTACTGTGCAAAAGTTTTAGGCATTTCTGAAAAATTTTGCATAGTGAGGATGTCTTCAAAAATTATGACATAAATAGTTTTCATTTATCACTTAATTTCATACAAAGTCCAGTAAACATAAATACAAATTCAGAAATCGATATTCGGTGTGACCACCTTTGCCTTTAAAACAGCACCAGTTCTCCTAGGTACATCTGGACACAGTTTTTCTTGGTTGTTGGCAGATAGGATGTTCCAAGCTTCTTGGAGAATTCACCACAGTTCTTCTCTATTTAGGCTGTCTCCATTGCTTCTGTCTCTTTATGTAATCTCAGACTCACAGATGTTCAGTGAGGGGTTTTGTGGGGGCCATGACATCTGTTGCAGGACTCCCTGTACTTCTATTCTAATCTTTTCTATTTGCAAAAGTAATGTTTGTGAGTCTAACATTTATATTTCCTACTGACACTAAAGCTGAAGATATAATAAACCATCTTAAGACAGATGCTTTTGTGAAACATCTTATGTGCCTAAGACTTTTGCACAGTACTGTAATTAATAATTTTAAGGTCGAATTGAAAAAGTGCAATGGTGATATGCAACCCTTTCTTTCTTTTTTAGCATTCACAGCTCTTAAAAACTGTATTGGCTGGAGGTACACTTTGGTAATGATTGGAACATTACAGGGGATCATTATTGTCTGTGGGGCTCTGCTCCGGCCCATAGTCATCAAACCAAAGACTTCCCAGACTAGAACTGAGCAGAAGACCACATACTCTCTCCCTGAAGAACAACTGAGAAGCTCTGTGAGCTCTGGAGATTCTGGTGTACAGTCACTTGATGAGCTGGAGCAGGGCCTCAAATCTGTGAGGGATAAGGGAGAGGCGGAACCACTACAAGTCCTCCCCAAAAAACAGGAAACTAAAATCCAGAGTACAAATAAGCTCCTGGACTTGACTGTATTAAAGGAAGGCAGTTTTTTGTGCTATTCGGCTTTCGGCCTCTTTGCAACACTGGGCTTCTTTGCCCCTCAGCTGTATGTGGTGGAGCTCAGTGCCAGTATGGGCACTGAGAGGGACAAGGCCGCTTATATGCTTTCAACAATGGCTATCGCTGAGATCTTTGGACGTCTCTCCATTGGATGGGTCCTGAGCTGGGGGCGAATCAGAAAGATCTTTGTACTGCTTGGATGTGTGTCACTAATGTGTCTGGTTTTGGTGTTGTTCACTATGATCCATGACTTCTGGGGACTGGCAGTGTGTTGTGTGCTTTATGGCTTCTTGCTCGGCAACATTGCATCAACACACATCCCCATGTTGGCGGAGGACGATGTTGTAGGGATCAAGAGGTTGCCCTTAGCTGTAGGCGTCTACGTCTGTATTCAGAGCTTTGCAGGACTTGCTGGCCCACCTTTAGGAGGTAAGAACATTTATTTTATGTAGAATGCAAAACTCCCTAAACAAGCAACTTATTACAGTCATATTTCCCCTCAAAATGTTTTAGGTGTCCTTGTGGATATTACACAAAATTACAGCTCTGCTTTCTACTCGTGCGCTGTGGGAATGGGACTAGGTGCGGTCTTCCTTGGGCTTGTGCGTCCAGCGAAGACAGGTCAACTGTGCATGAGGAGGGTCGATGGACAGAATAGCTCGGCAGTGGAGCAAGTGTCCAAAGACCAAGACATTCCTGAGGAAATCCTGAAAGAATTGGACATACTTACAAACCCAGAAATAAAGTCTTGAAACAAAGACATCCTTTCTGAATTAAGTGGGATGAACTGATCCTGAGGACCTATCAGAGCTGCTGATATCATTGGAAAACTTAGAATTTAGTCTGAATGTATCTAAAGGAATCACTATGTCATGATTCACAATAATTGCTTAAGAAATGCAATTGTTAGTTACACACTAAATTCACGAATGTAATGATTACAATAGCTGTCATCAAAAACAATAAGCTAAAGTTGAGCTCATACCTCATCTTATTACCAAGTCTGAACTGAAACTGAACTGATACTGGGACTTTTGTTGATGAAAAGTTCTGGGTGCAAAAGAACAAACATAATCTGTGACAGGAGACCACATGTTGTGGTTTTAGTGATTATAGGTGATGGCTCTATGATTACTAGGCAGGCACTGGTCGGTAACGCAATGACCAAAGTTATTGTTGAATTCAATGTCTAAAGTTAGATAGCTAAAATGGTATAAAAATAGAAATGGTACAGATAAGTGATAATGTATAGGATTTGATGTTTCATTTAAAAAATATTCCTAAAGTACCCATGGATTAAGGAAAAACGCTTTAATACTCTCATTCTTTTCCTAATAGAGTGATGGATAGCTCTTCAACAGGATGTGAAGTGGGACAAAAGGCGAATTCGAACCCGGGTCATCCGCACGAAAAAAAAGCACATCCACACTGTCGTTATACCCCACACCGCTGCAGCGACACTAGGGAGCAGTTTGTCTTCAGTTTCTGTTTCCACCAGACTATTGGAGTGCATAAAGCAACGCTGTGTGTAAATAGCAAATGGTCATTTTGAAAATATTTTAATGAATATTCTGGATAAATTCTTCTCAATAAAATGTCAGTTGATTGGGACTCACTTTAAGGCTTAAAAAAGGATGTTAAAGTAATCCATGTTACTCATGCGTCATAGTCTGCTAAAGGCATGCGATAGGTCTTGATGAGAACCTGAAATTTAAGTCATTATTCAGTGAAAATGTTGCCGTCCATTGAGCGTTTATGAGTGCTATGAGAGAAGTTTGTTCACAGTGGCACACATGTTCATGCGAGAATCTTGCCAGTCACCCATTTTCACTATAAAATAACGTACATTTCGGGAACGACATGAATAAATTATGAAAGAGTTTTTTTGTGTGTGGGGGGGAGCTATTCCTTTAACTCTGAATGCAAAACCCAGGTAATGCCAGAAGTGTCAGTTGTAAGTTGTTTACTATCATGGCGCTTCCAAAGCTTATGACAGGGTTCTCAACTGTGAATAACATTTGCATCTCTATTATAGAGATGATTGTGAATGCAAAACTTCACAGAGTTCAGCCTGATGCAACGGTGAAATCAACACAAGGATAGCCAGTGTAATTATGTGTGTCAGTATTAACTAGTATTAAGCCACAACTTCAAATGTGAAAGTGTCTGATATGACCTGTTACAGTATAACCAAATATTTTGTTATCAAAAACTGTCATATGACTTGAATTTTATCTACGTATTTAGAAAGCAGTTGTATTTGCTGCATGTTCTATGGAATGTAAATGTTTTTGCAAGATGTACAATGAGGTTTTCTGTTTCAATGCACAATAGATATAATAGTTATAATCATTTTTAAATCAGATTTAAAAAAATAAAGACATCCTTTTTTGCTGCAAATGGTTTCCTGATTTAACAGATACACTGAAAAGTATGAACAAAGGAAAGAGTAACATAAAGCTGATTTTACGTAGACATAACAGCATTCTAACCAAAGCTACTTCCAAATTGTACATACCTTATAGCATACAGCTTAACTATTAGTTGTCAGCAGTTATCAAAAGACCATACATTTATGCATTTGGCAGGCCCTTTTATCCAAAGCAACTTGCAATGTCTTCAAGGCATACAGTAAAAAAAATTATCAGTACGTGTGACCCTCGGATGTGAACCCATGACCTTGGTGTTGCAAATGCCATGCAACCAGTTGAGCTACACAAACAGATCATACTGGTTGATGAAAGCAATTGCTCACACTCTCACAATGTTTCATCCTCCAGTATACTTAAGCACTTATACAACCAATGTCTAGACTCTTGGAAAGCTTGCGTGGGTTGGCTGAGTGTTGCCCAGTGCTGTCAGCACCATCTTCAATCCAGTGCAGTAATGCTTGTTGAATACATTCTACATTAACATTCTATAACACACTCTCCTGCACATTCTGATTGATTTAAAGGACAGCATTTGTGGCATAATATTATTTACCACAAAAATTTATTTTGACCTGCCCCTCCTTTTCTTAAAAAAAAAAAAAAAAAGCAAAAATCTGGGTCTCAGTGAGGCACTTACAGTGGAAGTGTATGGGGCCAATCCGTAAATGTTAAAATATTCACTGTTTCAAAAGTATAGCGAGAAGACATAAACAATATGCCTGTTAACACAATTTTAGTGTGTTAAAATCACTTACTAACCTTTTCTGTGTAAAGTTATAGCCATGACGATGTAATGTCAACAAACCCTAAAACAACTGTAAAAATGACTATTTTAACAACTTTACAGCTCAAATAATACATGAGTTTTAACAGAAGAATTAATGTAAGTGCTTTTATAAAATTATAAACTTTACATTGCTGCCTTTAAACCCCCCAAAAATGTACCCCATTCACTTCCATTGTAAGTGCCTCACTATAACCTAAATTTTTGCTTTTTTTAAAGAAAAGGACGGAAACATCAAAATTATTTTATGTGGTAATCAACATTATGTAACAAATGCTGTCGATTGAGCTTAACTTGTATTGATCCTGGACTATTCCTTTAACTAGTAGGACAGTACACTAGAGACTTATGGTGACAGAAAGCTTATTTCAAGTAGATACATTCATTGCAGTGAGGCACAGTCAGTTGTTAGACAGAACACCATCCCATTACAAACATGTTAAAAATGGTAAAGAATACCTTGTATCTATCATCTATTTTGAATCCAATGGCAGACTGTAGTTTTCACAAACAGATGGGGCAGAGGTCAAACGGCTGACAGTCAGACTCCTCTAAGTGATTGGAGCCCTGCATAACACACTGTAACCACTGGCAGTGCTCCACACCAAATAAATGTCCTATCTATCTCATGAAGTCAAGGTTTATAACGGGTTCACAAATAACAGTTGTCAGTGAAAGAGCACAATGCAAATAAATAGTGCATTTACAGGCATAAAGACATAATCTAGGTCTTTCTGTAAAATTTCACATGAAGTGAACATTTGTTCATTGATTTTGTACTTTATAAAAATAGTAAATAGAGAGAAGAAGAACAAATAAATATCAATAAACAAACTTGTAAGAGGAACTTTGAAGTCTCTTTTTACAAAGTTCCTCAAAAACAACAACAGGCCCATTAATTATTTTATTTTCAGTGCTGCCTCACCATGCAGGAACAGAGGAGGAGAATACTGGTGACTGGGGGTGTGTAGTAATTCTGGAACACAGAATAATCTCCTTGCATCTGCTTTACTATCTTCAACCATCCCACAAAGCTTCTCTCATAAAAGTGATCATCGTATCAGGCAAAGCTGAACACTCCCATTCCAACAGCAACAAAACACTTTCAACTTCATCATAGCAGTGCAAAGATTTATAAGATCAGCCAAGAACACTATACTACAATGATAACTAACTTTCCTCTCAAGTGAAATTAAAAGGCTAAACAACATTTGCAGTGCGATCTGTCAGAGTAACTGCAACCTAATCAAGTATCACCTTTAGTGAAGGAAGCTTTGCCAAATACAAAATTCCATGAGACTTCTGGGTACAAGTCAATCATGGTGATCCCCACTATGCAAAAAGCATCTTTAGGTTTCCTCTTTTCCAAGAAGTGCATCAGCTCTTTTGTAAAGAAAGATGTAGGTTTGCTTTGCCCTTTCACATAAATGTCCAAAAAAGATGACTTCTAATACAGACTGCTATCAATGGTTCTGGTTCTGTTCTTTTACAGTAGTTTGGTATTATTCAGAATGAAGCTGAAGGTTGTGTGTATTGCTGTACATGCAAAATGTACAGGCAGTTGAAGCAACTGTTATGGGTGGTAAAAGATTGACCACTAGTCCATAATAGAATGCCTGGCAGTAGCCATTCAATACACTGTTCTGCCACAACATCTCCTTCCCCAAAAGAGCTTGTGCATTGATCAAAATTTATAAAATTACGAACGTGAATGTGATAAGAAATAACATGCTTTTCTGTTATTAAAATGTTTTATTGATTCCAAGACAGACAAAAATAAATTTAACCACAAAATTATACATTAGGAATCAACTTATAACCCTTTATAAACAGAAACACAAATAGAAATACATAAGTACATAAAAAAAGACAAGTTCAACATATAGGGGGTAAAAAAATGACAAAAATAAATAAATAAAAATTGTCTCCCTCCACTGCCCCACACTAGGACCTCTCCAAATGGGACAAATAACTGCCCCATTTTCTGCCGTAACTCGACAGGTTCCCCAGCCATCTGGAAGTCATCTCCTCGAAAGCTGCCACTTTACCCAACTCGGTGCACCACTCACGAAATGAGGGTGCATCAGCTGACTTCCATCCCCTAAGGATTAGCTGTCTGCCAATCATCACGCTGGTTAGGACCCAGCTTTTCATGTATTTATCTCCTATACTCCCATCACCGAAAATACAAAGTCTGGGGCAAAATGAAAACTGAGTGTCCAGTACGTCACACACAAAACGCTGGATCCTCAACCAAAATTCCTGAATCTTAATACAACCCCAAAAAACATGGGCTGTGTCCCCGTCTTCTGACTGGCATTGCCAGCAGGTGGGTGTGTCTTTAAGACCAAGCCTATACAATCTAGAGGGGGTCCAGTAGAACCGATGCAAAATCTTAAACTGTATCAGACGGATCCTCGCATCTCTAGATGCAGACCTGATGCTTTTTAGGATCCTAGCCCACTCTCCCTCCTCCAATACCAAGTTTAAATCTTTCTCCCATAATCTCTTGAGAGAAGATGAAGCTCCATCCCCCAGACTCTGAACTAATAGGGAGTAATACACAGAAGCTTCATGATCTTTCCCATAAGCAGTTATCACCATTTCCAAAGTATCTGCTGCTTTAGGTGGGTGTACACCACTCCCAAAACAGTACAGAGCAGGTGGTGCAGCTGTAAAAACCTAAAGAACTGGGATCTAGGAATTTTAAAATATTGAACCAAATTATCAAAAGATCTCAGTATTCCACTCTCATATAGGTCACCGAGTGTAGTAACCCCCCTCCCAATCCACTCTGACCAACAGAAAGGGGACTTATTAATATGTAATTTAGGGTTCAGCCATATGCTTGAGGCAACATTTAAATAAATGTCCGAATTAAACACTCTGGACACTTTAGTCCAAACCACATGCAAATGCGAAATAACGGGTGTGACTTAACTTCTCCGGTTAGTTTGATCGAAAGGCTTTGCAATGGCGAAATAGGGGCAAGAAATTCTTGTTCAATAAGAAACCAGGGAGGGGCTTTCTCAGGTGGAAACGACTAATGAGCCAAATGTCTAAGACTGAATGCATAATAATAAAACAAAATCTTGGGTAGGCCTAGCCCACCCTTGTCAATTGGCCTATGTAACTTATTGAAATGTAACCTGGGACGTTTTCCATTCCAAATAAAGGACTTCGCTATGCTATCTAATTGTTTGAAATAAGAGAGGGTTTAGAAATAACATGATTTTTTTGCTTTTGTACATATAATGTGCGCTAACCAATAGTTTGAATATAGATGGTCTTATGTCCACTGTTTGGGTAATTGTGGTATGGGTTGCTGTAAAAACTCTGAAAGTCTTGAGGATCCTCTGGTTGGAAGGGAATCCAGTCAGAGAAAGAGTGAATGGTGATGGGACTGAAAAGTGAAATGTCAAGTAGGAGTACTTCTTCTAAAAGCTTCTTCTCCGCTCTGCTGAATTGCTGGTATATCTTTATGTGTGGACAGGAGAGCAGTCCGCAGTCTCTCAACTGGATGCTCAATAACCTGCATCTGTGCACATATACAAATACACGTAACACACACACGGAAGATCAAGGGTCTCACTGACATCCAAATGTTGGTCGTCTGTCTACTTTGCATTCAAATAGCCTTCATACTGTAGCCTACAATCACATAGCCTACCTAAATTACAAGTAGACTACACTCACCGACCACTTTATTAGGTACACCTGTACACCTACTGTACATATTCATGGTATTAAAAATAAAGGAAATACATTTAGTTCACATGACGTACTGTAAAATAAAATTAGCATGAACAGATCATGGCAAATACCAATAAAACTAATCTTAAAATAAAATATATAGTAAACCTAAAGCCTATTATCATAATATTAATATAATATGAATGTTAATACTTATAATTAAGTTCAGTGCAAACAAATAGCATAACGGTCGACCTATTAAAGGTCTAATATGAATGTTGAATTAAGCTTTTACATGTATGGTAAAACTTTATAGTTTATTATTTAAAAAATTCACGCAATGATTCAGGATAGTTTCTGTCAAGCAAACTCTCAGTCCTAAACCAGTGCAGCTCTTATCGCTATTACGAGTGAAGATGAAATAATGCTCGTTTGCAGTCATTAAAACGTCATGTTCTGCGTCACTGAAATATGGCGCGCATTTCTTCTCAGCGTCTGTTTCCATGGTGACTCGAGAATTCGGCGATCGGCTGAGAATGCCTTTCTGAGTTCACCGTGACGCGCACAAACTAGGTTTCAAACTCACGGTTAAGTGAAGCCACGCGCTGGTGTTCTGGAACCAACATACCGCGAGTAAGCAAGATTTGGGTTAATCAACCGAGAGTTCAGGGTTTATGTCACGGTAAGTTAACCTTGCTTTCTGGAATACCCCTCAGTATTCATATTGATAATTATACATCTCAAATTGATGCCTATCAGTCCATCATTCTTTATAGTCAGTCTCTGCATCCCTCTTTCCAGGAAATCACCAGATGGTGTCATGTGCAGCTTTAAGAGAGCCTTTAGAGTCTGCTTTCACAGTTTCTTGGCCAGACAACCTTTCCTTCTCCTGGATCTCTTTCTTCTGAGTTTTGTCTATTAAACATATTCATATATACCCCCATTTTCTGATGAATGTTTCTGTTTTTTCCCCAATAATAAACATGTTTCTATCATTGTTTACATTTGCAGTGCTGTGCAAAAGTTTCAGGCACATTAGATGGTTCACAAAAACATTTGTCTTAAGATGGTTATTTTCTATCTTTTGCTTTAGTGTCAGTAGGAAATATCAGTTTTAGATTTTAACATATTTAGCACATAGAATTGAATAGAAGAAGAACAATAAACCATACTACTAAGTCTGGGATTATATGAAGAGAATGAAGCAGTCAAGGCAACCTTAATCCATAAAAGAACTGTGTCAAGTTCTTCATGAATCTTGGAACAGCCTACTTGCCAACACTGTTGAAAAACTTTGTGCAAGTGTACCTAGGAGAATTTGTGTGGTTTTAAAGGCAAAGGATGGTCACACCAAATATTTATTTAGATTTTTTAAGTTAATTGATAAATAAAAGCTATTTATGACATTATTTTTGAAAACTCCACACTTTACAGCATTTTTCAGAAATGCCTAAAACTTTTGCAAAGTACTGTATATTAAACTTTTCATAAACAGTTTAAAGCAGTTCAGAAACTTTTCAGGATTCATATCAAAGCTAATACATTGACACCATCTTCTGGACAATAAAGGCAGTACATTATACAATTGTACAATAATGTAATTCTTAACTACAGTATATCAAACTTATAAGGTAAAATGGTAATATCTTTACATCCTCCTAATGTCCCAAGCTAAGAATGGTCCAGTTATGTAATGTATTTGTAATATTTTGGTAATTCTGTGACTTATTGGCAATGCAACTGCAACATCATAGGTCTGTAATATAATTACCACTTCACCTTCCAATTCAACTCTTTTATGTTTTCCTGTGATCCAAAAAAAACCAAACAACACAACAAAAATCAAACCCAAATAAAAACAAAGGCTGAGTCCAGTTTCAAAACAGGAAAATTGCATTTCTGTGACAGATTTGTGTTGTAGCCACTGGTGTAGAATTGGGGGAGATGGGGGTCACACGTCCCCCCCAATGCTGTGAAGGGGGTGATTTGTCCCTCTAATCATGCATCTGTCATTGTTTATATATTTTTATCAATGCTGAAAATAATGTTGTTTGAGATGCCTTGCAATTGCATGGCTGTGAGTCTGTCATAACAACAAAACTGTCTGACAAAAACACTGAAGTCCCCCCTCCGTTGAACGAGTTGGTATCATCCAACTAGACGCCGGTGTCACATGGTACCTTTTCTTAGCACTGTCCAGGATGCATGAACTCACATTTGTTTAATATAACTGGATGAGGATTTTTAAAAATTATTTTATAAATAATGCTGAGGCGGATTTTCATTCACAGGTATGAATCCTTGGAATTATCAGTTTTTATTAACATAACTATACAGTGTAAAATGTCTCCAAATGGATATAAAGCATTCTTAGATTTAAATGCAGATGAATGGAGTATTCAGTTTTGAAGCGTCAAGCGCCCCCTGCAGGAATAAAACTCATAAGACAGTCAGTGGCTGACAACATGTGTAATTTTGGTCTGTAGGTCTGTTACCCACACAAAACTTTCATATGAATTTAGAAAACATGAAATACATCACATGAGTCATATGTGGAGTCAATGAAGATGTTAAAAGCATTCATAGAAATGATCAGTTGTTTTTCATGGTAAGGAAAGCAGACAGCCAGTTCAGATGAGCAGGTAAGAATTGTAATTTTTTGAAAGGGTAAATTTATTTCGGAAACATTAACCCTAATGTTTTTTCTGAATGTTTGATACGATACAGTGTAAAAATATTTAAGAGTATGCATTGAATTAGGGATGACGTGATTATACGGTTAATTTATCTGTAAGAATTTAGAATCCACGGTTAAAAACCTTGAAATGCCTAAAATTCCAAAATATAACAGAGGAATTCGATCTACTTAAATCGACTATTAGGGAGCAGTTACATGACTGACTGAAGACGACGGATGTAAAGACAGAAGTCAAAGAAAGAAACACCTCCTTGGGACAGGATGCTCCACTAGCCATCCAACAACAAACTAGAAAGTTTAATATTTTTAGCTGTGTTGATTTTAAAGTGATGAATTTAAAGATGCTACTTTTTGTGATGTTTAAGTGTGCTGACTTTTCGTGTCTTTTCGTCCTCATTATTTAAAGCATTGCTTCTGTACAAATTCACTGCATTCAACAATAAATGTGAAAAAAAAAATTGCCTGCTGTAAGCAATGTTCCCGTTATTATTCATAGTCCAAAGATTTATTTGTGAGGTGTTGTGGACAGTAATTTTATAGAGTCTGTTGCCGATTCTTTATGTTGGGGTGTCTGACAGACAACGGATTGCTTTAATAAACTGATGCAGAAGAAAAAACTGTTTAATGTCATGTTGCACCCACAATAATCTCACATTTACACACTTTTGAAGCACATCACTGAGCTCGGGATGCACATAAGCGGTGTCGTGCCCTAGATTGGAGCGTCTCTTATTACCTCTTGTGTGTGTGTGGGTGGGTGTGGGTGTGTGTGTGTGTGTTTACCAGTTTACTTATTATAGGGCTTCCCTTAGCGTCCACATAACCCCCAGAAATACGTCTACTTAGACGTTTGGACAATTGTAATGTGATATGCATCATGATGTTTTTTTTTTTTTTTTTTTTTTTTGTTTTGTTTTTTGTTTTTTGTTTTTTGCTAACTGATTAATTTGACGTTTTTTTGCTATTATAATTTAATAGCATTATTTATTGAAAAAAAAAATATGTAGATCGTCTGAAGATTAGATTGTAACCATTTTTTATGTATCCTTAAAATTACTTTAAATTAAATTAACACATGTATTTCAAGGCATTAGTTGTTAAGCTTGTCTGAGTATCCTACTATTTAATATGAGCACTCATCAAGTCATTTAGGCTTGTAATTTCGTAGACACTCTGTGGCAATAAGTCTTCATTTCTTTTATTGTTGCATTTTTATCTTTTCTCTGTCAAAATAAACGAAGTACATTAATTTCGAGTCTGCATTCGTTATTCACACGCACAGCTGTTTATAGCCTTTAAATTAATCTTGGGCAAATTAGGACATAAATTAGGTTAGAATACTGCATGTCCGCCCATAGAATAATCATTAAAAGCGAAAATTACCCAACCAACAAGCTGGGATAGTATGTATTTACACGTTTGTGTGTGTGTGTGTGTGTGTGAGAGAGAGAGAGAGAGAGAGAGAGAGAGTGTGTGTGTGTGTGTGTGTGTGTGAGAGAGAGAGAGAGAGAGAGAGAGAGAGAGAGAGTTTAATGGCAGGAGAGGAGATTGCAGTTTCTATAGTGAATGACGCTTGTACACCAGCTACCATGAAATATAGAGGAATACCCCCGCTTGGACGGCTATTTTTCCACAGAGAAAATAGGATGAATTTGACCAAAATTACATTATCTTCAGAAAGTTAACAAACTACAGCATCTCTGCTTGGGAGTGGCAACAGGTGATGGTACACGCTCCATCTCTCTCTCTCTCTCTCTCTCTCTCTCTCTCTCTCTCTCTCACATACACACACACACACACACGCACACCCTTGTCTCTCCAATAACTTGTTAGAAACAGCCCTGATACTAGTTCTAAAGTGACATTTCTAAATCACTAACGAAGGCTTGGACGCATAATTTGGTTTGAACTAGCAACGGCAGATTCTGATTCGTCTCGTAAGAAAGTTGTTCCATGCACTAATGCGTTTTTTATGACCGTACTCAGTTTTTGCTAATTTTTTTAAATGTACTTGTTCATTGAACTGTTGTATATAAGCAATATCACACTCGCAATTGTGCTATATGGCCCTAAATCAGCACTGCTGTGATTACCTACAGCACTTGGGCTGCAGCCTCGTGCTTGCGGTCGAATCACACCAGTGGGTAAAACGCAGCACTGGTCACCGTCACTTTTTACCCAGCCGTCCAATCACAGTGGAGGAGGGGCGGGACAAATACCAACCCGACCAACCTTCACATCCTACTTGTACAACGACTGAACAACAATGGAGAAGTTTACTGGTCTGTGAGTATTCATGTCTGTACCAGATGACATCCCCGGACTACCACAATATTAATATGAAAAATAATGCTTCAGCCTTCCCTTCATCCAGAGCAAGTACTCTTATTTGTTGATAACACAAACTATCTGCGAAATTAGCTACACATTACTTCCGTGGATATTCAGTATCATAGCAACCAAAGAGTCTCAGCTGAAAAAACACTGCGCCTCCAAAGCGCTCTCAAGTTCCCAGCTGGGCGAGTATTGTTTAAAATATCAACATCTAGTGCCTGTATTGTCCATTTATAGTCTTTAAAGAACAGCTAATTTCAAGATGTTGACATAAAGTCAGGTCCTCACGTGGGTCACCCGCTGTGTACAGGCTCAAAGCACAAGACATTCTGTCGGACGCTTGGTTTAGGCACGGAGTTCCCTCCATATAGTGTCTCCTCATGTGCTTTGTTTACTGACACACTGTACTGTACTGTTGGTGGCTTGTACTGTATTACCGGTATGTCCCTTGTGTTCTGTGCATATTGGGATGCCACACGGTCAATTTTACTTAACTTGCTTGTTAATTTGGCAAAACCATTTCGTTCCCGTATCTATACCAATAACTGAATGACAATAAAGTTTGACTTAAAATTCGTCGAGATCTCATACAGTAAATTAATTTGCGCAGAAAGATAGCTTTAATCGTGTCAACATATTCACCCAGGTTCTCGGTCCACTGATTAAAGTCAGGTGTGTGTTCCCTTCATGAATTTACACCTAATGATTCACATTAAATGTATTTTACCCAACATAATGCAATAAAAGGATCCTGTAAACAGGGTCATTGGGAGGGTTACTTTTGAAATGTATTTCACTACAGATTACATGCTGTAAAATGTAATTTGTAATGTATTCTGTTAGATTACTGAAGGTCAGTAACGTATTATACATACTTTGGATTACTTCTTCAGCACTGGTAGATTTTTTTCACTTGTTTTGACTACAAAAACAATGCCAGTACAGTAAGACGAAATACACATGTTAAAAATACATTCTCTGAAAAACATAAATATCTTATGCAGTGTTGTTTCTAAAACAAGATCAATCAAATTGATCTTGTTTTAAGGATTTTTAGATATTTTTACAGGAAAACAATAAAAAAATGATCAAGAATATGATTTTTGCCCTAATATCAAAGGTCTTACCAGAAAAAAAGAAATTATGATCCAACTTGAATTTTCTTGATAAAAAAATATGATCGTGCCTGGTAACATGTGCATGTAAAATGGCTAGAAAAAGCATTTTAGCTTAGGGTAAAGCTGACAATTTACACAAGGTTTATTTCTATTTCTTCTGCTCCAAACTTACTTCAAACTTACTTCTCTGTCTGCTCGTATGAATGTAACACATCATAAGAAAGTGTTTCACCGCTGTTCAAATGCACTTTGGATCACATCATTTATATGTATAAATGTTTTCCATCTGAAAGGACTAAATATTAAATGAAACAAATGACAATAAATTGCAAAGTAATCTCTTCAATTATCAAAATACTTTTTGAATGTAACTGTATTCTAATTACCAATGATTAAAACTGTAACTGTAGTGGAATACAATTACTTATATTTTGTATTTTAAATACGTAATCACGTTACATGTATTCCGTTACTCCCCAACCCTGCCTGTAACAAACAAATGTGCTACAAAATAATCCTTGCAAGAACATCATACACACAAGCCCAGAAATGTATCATGATTTTTAAATGAAGTAAAATCTGGTACAGTGTTCCATAGTGGTGAAACACCATAATATATATTTTTAAAAACATCAGCCACATTGGTTCAATATCTTTGTCACTTTTCACTGGAAAAGAATAGTAATAAAAAAGGCATTCTGGTAAAATAATCAGATTTAATAGACAGAATTACACAAAGTGATCAACAAAAAATAAAACAAACCAATGAAAACATACTATACAAAAAGCAAGTGATTATAGCCATGACAAAAGATACACAGCATTATATGAGCAAATGTTTTTTTTTTTTTTTTTTTTACAGATTTTATACACGAAGACCTTAACGCAAGCAATCAGCTAAATTCAATTAACTATACAACAGTCAGATTACAGTGCTTCTTTTAATTAAGATTACATTAAGACTTGGTCTCCTCCCCATCAACATATTTCAATTTGCCTAAAATCAAACCAGTTGTGCTAGATCTCAAATGAAAGTGTCCTGTATAAAGATATTTAAGACAAACAAAGGCGACTTATTTGGCCTATAAAGTGAAATGGACAACTTTAACAGTAAATGTATAAAACCCTGAGCTAAAGCAGTCCACTTCAACCTATACAGGAGCAAAGACACACGACCAAAAATACAAAAATAAGAGAATTTAGGAGAGAAAAAAACTGCTCAATATTTACAGTTAGTCAAATGGTTTTGGAAAAACTCTACATCTTTACTTGACATCCAGCAATGCATATTTAAAACACCTTAGAACAGTTTTCGTGGTGTAAGATAAAAATGGATTTAAAAAAAAAAAAACTGTCTTTGAACAGAAGCATGATTTTAAAAATGTTGGAAAACTAGATATACAGGCTCAAAAGGCAAACATCAAAATCTACTTTCCCTTTTCATATAAATGACAAATATACGTACTTCATGCAAAAGTACCTTATAACGAAAAGGGCATTTTGACTGTGGGGAAGACAAAAAAAATAAAAAATAAAACAAAATACTGGGGTCTTAAATAAACAACTAATTAACCCCATACAAAACTGCTCGCTGGTGCAGAAGAGCTGTTTGAATTAAATATTTAAAGCCCTGAGTGTTCTCGGTTTCTTTCTGAAAAGCTTCACCAAAACAGGGTGCCAAGCCTATGCGTTACAGGAGTGTTGACTGTTCTATACAAAATATGCACTCACAAACAGTAAATCACCACGATTACAGCATTTTGGTGAATAACTGAGGACCATTCTTTAACATACAGTATTTGATATGGCTACAACAAGCTTAAAACAGTTGCCCCCTGGCATATATATGAAGGTAATATTATGCAATAATTTTGAAGACTGCATAATTCTCCTATCCATTTTACTTCAACCACAACATGTATTGAACCACTTTGTATTAAATAACGTAAAAACCTAATTAAAATGGAATGTTCTTAAAAGGTCATCTGGGGCCTTTCATTGTAACATAAGCTGTTTAAGGTTGTCGTGTAAGATGGTGTCTTTGACATCACGGAAGACAAGGCGAATGTTCTCTGTGTTAATGGCAGTGGTGAAGTGATAGTAAAGGGGCTTTTGCTGCTGTTCCCGGCGCTTGTTACGGAAGCAGTCCACCAGGAACTTTTGCACATCCTGCAGATTGTTGGGCTCCCCTGTGAACTCAGGGAAGTAGTCCTTGATGTTCACAACCTGAACTTTTTCTTCCAGCAAGTCTGTCTTATTCAGAAAGAGAATGATGGAGACGTTGGCGAAAACGCAGTTGTTGGCGATCGTCTCGAAGATGTTAAGCGACTCCGTGAGCCTGTTCGTTTGCCGATCTTCCATGAGAACCTGATCGAACTCACTGGAGGAGACTAGGAAGAGGATGGAGGTCACAGAATCAAAGCACTCAAACCATCGCTTGCGCTCCGACCGCTGCCCTCCCACATCCACCATCTTGAAAGGGACATTTTTTATCTCAAAGTCGTACTCATGGATACCCTTGGTTGGTTTCCGTGCCAGAAGTATATCCTTTTGGCTAGGCAAGTAGTCCTTCAGTTTAAATGGACACAAAAATTAGACCACAATCACCTCATTGAATGAAAAAAAAAACATTTCATTTTGGCATTTTTGGGTACATCTCTTTTGCTGTCATTAAAATGCACTGTAAATCCTAATGCTTAAAATAATTAATTGTTTTGAATAGGGAAAAATTTAATCATACAAATTGGTTCAAATAAATTAACCTTAATGAGTATTAGAACTTCTTTCGAGTTCACGAAACTGACACATTTTAAGTAACCTGAATTGTTTTACTGTTTTGAGTTTAATGAACTTGTCTCTTTAAATTTACAGGACTTAAATTTAACCGAAACTGGGCAGGGGATTTCTATTTCCCAGCGAGCTTTGCATGGCACTCCACAGGGAGAGTAAATGTTATAATTAAGTGTTATATAATGTGTCTTTGTGCAAGATGAATGTAAAGGGGGATACTTGTTAGTGTTTAATGTTTTGTTATGTTATTTAGAAGAGTTTCTGTTATGTTAAAGTTTTTGGGAGTTATCATTATGGTGAAGGTGGAGCTTGAGCTTAAGTTGAGGACAGGTACTATTAAAGATTGTTCAACAGTATATTGCTATACGTTGAGCAATCGCTTTCCTAATCAAAGCACAGTATTTCCAATTAGCATGCATTCAGCATGCTAGCATTCTCTGTAATAGCTAAATCTAGCTAGTACTAGCTTGTTAGATTCCCTCTACTTGAAGTATTTAAGTTGAGCTTGCATGGTAATTTTAAGTTCAGCCAAGGGGTTAAAATGTAAAGTTCAGTGCTATTACAATGTATGAGTTGGCTTACTCTATTTAAATTAAAAGCAATTAACATGCATGTGTAGTACAGAATACAAATCTGTAAGTTCTATTAACTTAAAAAATTGATGTAACTGATTGCCTCAATTTTTTTATTTCTGCTAACTTATTAGTGTTCACAGTGTGTATTATGTATTTACTGGCATTTTATCAGCCTCCCTGCTCTCTAGATTTGGTATCGGTCAATCACCAGCAAGTACACAGTTATTTTATAATGAAAGGATCCTAAACATTCATTTTAGTTACCGGTTGTCCAAGTTTGTCCACATTGTCCAGGAAATATTTCACAGATTCACCCTATAGAGAAAAAAAGATAAAACACAATCAGAATTAGGTGTCTAGTGTCTGAGTTGTTGAGCAGGGCTTGTTCATGTTCACCTAATTCCCTTATTTCTCCCTCCACTTTCCTCATGCTTTATACAATCCTGTCCATTTAGGGTAAAAAAACATAAAAATAAATAACACATTAGATATATAGTTACCAAAGTTACCATACACAAAAAAATACCTTGCACAAAAAAGAAAAAATGTCCTTATGGTTATGACCACAAAAGATTTGCCAGACCCAGGCAGACATTGTAATGATAAACTAAATGGCTAGTTTACTCTAGCCCTTGTTCGTGAGTAGGCCTGTACAATTAATCGTATTTTAACCGCAGTAACAGTTTCTGCCTCTAAGGGTTAATTAAGCAAAACTGTCTGCCATTTTAGAGCTAGAACGTCAAAATTAGCAGCCAGGTAAAATTGCAAATTGTTGTTCATTCTAATTATGGGCTGTGTCTATGGATGACAGACCAAATCACAAGCGTTTAGAAGTCCATTTTCACCTCAACTGACCTATCAGGCCCTCTTCAGAAGTTTGCTACTGACCAATCTGTTTCACTTTCAAGCACACTCCGAAATACGTAGTCACATGTCGTACAGCTGAAGTCAGAAGTTTACATACACATTAGCCAAATACATTTAAACTCAGTTTTTCACAATTCCTGATATTAAATTGTAGAAAACATTCTGTCTTAGGTCAGTTAGGATCACTATTTCAGCTTTTATTTCTTTCATCACATTCCCAGTGGGTCAGAAGTTTACATACACTTTGTTAGTATTTGGTAGCATTGCCTTTAAATTGTTTAACTTGGGTCAAACTTTTTGGGTAGCCTTCCACAAGCTTCTCACAATAAGTTTCTGGAATTTTGGCCCATTCCTCCAGACAGAACTGGTGTAACTGAGTCAGGTTTGTAGGCCTCCTTGCTCGCACATGCTTTTTCAGATCTGCCCCTTTTTTCAGATCACCATGCTTTGTGATGTAACTCCAATACCTTGACTTTGTTGTCTTTAAGCCATTTTGCCACAATTTTGGACGTATGCTTGGGGTCACTGTCCATTTGGAAGACCCATTTGCGACCAAGCTTTAACTTCCTGGCTGATGTCTTGAGATGTTGCTTCAATATATCCGCATAATTTTCCTTCCCCATGATGCCATCTATTTTGTGAAGTGCACTAGTCCCTCTTGCAGCAAAGCACCCCCACAACATGATGCTGCCACTTCCATGCTTCATGGTTGGGAGGGTGTTCTTCAGCTTACAAGCCTCACCCTTTTTTCTCCAAACATAACGATGGTCATTATGGTCAAACAGTTCAATTTTAGTTTCATCAGACCAGAGGACCTTTCTCCAAAAAGTACGATCTTTGTCCCCGTGTACACTTGCAAACTGTAGTCTGGCTTTTTTATGGCAGTTCTGGAGCATTGGCCTCTTCCTTGCTGAGCAGCCTTTAAGGTTGATATAGGACTAATTTTCCGTGGATATAGATACCGGTCTACCTGTTTCCTCCAGCATCTTCATAAGGTCCTTTGCTGTTGTTCTGGGATTGATTTACACTTTTCGCACCAAGCTACGTTCATCTCTTGGAGACAGAATGTGTCTCCTTCCTGAGCGGTATGATGGCTGCATGGTCCCATGGTGTTTATACTTGTGCACTATTGTTTGTACAGATGAACGTGGTACCTTCATTCATTTGGAAATTGCTCCCAAGGATGAGCTAGACTTGTGGAGGTCCACAATTTTTTTTTTCTGAGGTCTTGGCTGATTTCTTTTGTTTTTTCCATGATGTTAAGCAAAGAGGCACCGAGTTTGAAGGTAGGTCTTAAAATACATCCACAGGTACACCTCCAATTGACTCCAATTAGCCTAATTGGCTAATTACCTAAATGCTTGACATCATTTTCTGGAATTTTCCAATCTGCTTAAAGGCACAGTTCACTTAGCATATGTGAACTTCTGACCCACTGGAATTGTGTCAATTAAAAGTGAAGATCTTTGAATAAAGGGAGTGCTGAGTGACTACAGTCAGGCTTCCTAAGCAGCCATTTGGCCAGATAGCTAGGGTGGGTAGAGTCACGTTGGGTTAACCTCCTTGTGGTCACTATAATGTGGTTCTCGCTCTCGGTGGAGAGCGTGGTGAGATGCGCATGTATGCCGCAGAGAATAGTGTGAAGCCTCCACACGCGCTAGGTGTCCACGGTAACGCACTCAACAAGCCACGTAATAAGATACGCAAATTGACTGTCTCAGACGTGGAGGCAACTGAGATTCGTCCTTCGCCACCCGGACTGAGGCGAGTCACTACACCACCACGAGGATTTAGAGCGCATTGGTAATTTGGCATGCCAGATTGGGGAGAAAAGGGGAGAAAAAAAAAAAAGTGAAACAATATGTCTGTAAACAATTGTTGGAAAAATTACTTGTGTCATGCACAAAGTAGATGTCCTCAATGACTTGCCAAAACTATAGTTTGCTAATTTGACATCTGTGGAGTGGTTAAAAAATTAGTTTTAATGCCTACAACCTAAGTGTATGTAAACTTCTGACTTTAACTGTATGTTCTCTTCTCTTTTCTGTTTGTAGTGTATCACGCATGAGGCTCATGATATGGTGTTTTCAGCTGTCTCAGAGGGTTTTTTAAACAGATGTGCTCAGAGTCCGCTTAGGTTTGTGCGGATCGCTAACGTACACTGACCGTGTTATATTTAAATCACTCCAGATTTACTCTAATTGCACATTTGTGTAATTCCAAATATATCTCGCCACCACGTTACTAAACAAATCTAAAGTAACTACATGACACGGGGCTCTTTTGGACTAAAGAGGAGATGAGGACACTTAAGCATGTTTGGAATGAGGAGCACATAGCTGTTTGTCAACTATGTACAGAAACTTAAAAGTCTTCCTGCAATTTTCCACCAAAATAAAAGCTTGAGAATGCATAGCAATGCAAGGTTAAGAAACTACTGGGCAATTAAAAGAAATGTCAACCATGGAAAAGATATTAAGCAAAGGAACAAAACCCTTTTAAATTGTTTACTTAATGGATAATAGATTTTTTAGGAAATTGCATTGTTTATCCACTTCTTATGAGGGATGCACCATTTCTAAAACAAAATTTTCAAACAGCCATATTTTATGTTTACACAAGAGGTGTCAAAGGACTCTATTTTCACTTTATATTAACAATAATTACTTTCCAGAAAGAAATTATCTGAAGATATACACACTTTATCCTAACAGCACTTCTTTTTTACTTTATAAGAGCCACATTTATGATGTTCCTGCGTTTCAGTACTGCGTCATGCCGTTATGTTTTAAAGGTCAATTTTATATCACTTACAAAAATATTGATTAAAATAAGTTGATACTTTTTGTACAAAGCTAACTTATGTTGACTTAAAATGAACAAATGCATTAGGGACATGACAGTTACAGACATTATTATGGAATTAATCACAAACCTCCACTGTTCTTTATCATGATAATTCAGATAGATTGCTGAATATTGCTTTGATCTGTGACTTGTTTCATACTAGTGCATTTATAGCCTGCATTTGGAAAGGGATCATTTTGACAAACTTTGCAATTTGAGTTGTATTATGATAAACGTTGGATCATCTGATCTTGCTGCGCTGCTCAGTGTGTTCCACACATACCCACTAGAGGGCTCCACTGGCACGCGTAGTGTTGTCTGAAGTGGTGAATGCTATATATTTTAAAATGAAGCCTTTTGCAGCTTAGTATTTGTGCAAGGCCATATCTTGTTTTATTAAAATCAATCATGCAGCCTTGATATCACAGTCTGGAGGTTTTAAAGCCTTTCTGGGTGGTCTTCCCTCATCATGTAAGTGTAGCTTTCACAACCGTATCGTCCGTAACAAAGAGATGTCACATCCGTAATGACATTTTGTTCCCCTATTTATGTGAAAAATGAAATATATTACATGTTCTCCGGAGTTCCAACCCTTCTACATTATGTACCTAGTGTTATTTCTGGATTGCATTTGAATACACAGAATTTTTACTAAGTGTGTGGTCACGCAAAAACTTTAAAGTCCATAATGCAAGTTCATTTCCCAATATAAACAGGATGAAAACTTGTTTAGACTGAACATTTTCTGATGTTTGGACTCTATCTGCAGGTGTCTTATGATTATACATACAAATAGTTCGATAAACTGATGAGTACTTTATATGTAAAATTTCACATTCTCACTATAAATGTCACAACACTGTAATTGCCTTTTTACAGAAATATATTAATATTCTGTATACACTGATGAGCCAATACATTTACCACTCACAGGTTAAGTGAATAATGTTGATCATCTCCTAACAAGGCCAACAAGTCCGATCCACGGTGGCTCCACCACGCAACTTACAGGACTTGAAGGATCTGCTGCTAATGTTTTGGGGCCAGATACCACAGGACACCTTCAGAGGTCTCGTAGAGTCCATGCCTCCACGGGTCGACGCTGTTTTGGCATTGAGCTAATTTGAGCTAAACCCTAATCTCAGTCATGTGTGTTCTACCCCGAATATGGATGATCTCATCTTCATAACTGAAATGCAAACTAAGCTCATGCACAGACAAACACCTCATTGTCATGACTTACAGGTCACTTTTTTAACTGTGCTCAATTTTAATCTCAGACCATTGTTCATGCTACATTCAAAATATTCACAGACGTGATCCCTGAGAAAGAAAGCACAAATTCTTAAAGCCTGCAGACTGAATGAGCATTATTCCAATAAGATCAAAAATGGCAACTAAATTTCATTCAAATGTATGAAAAATACATAAGTAGGCATTTCACCATGATTGCTACCGGTACTTATCTTAGTGTATGGAATGTAGTGTAGGTGGCATTGCACCTGATTGGAGACCTACTTTGAGTATGTAAGTACAGAACATAATCTGCTGTTCTGGCTTTACTGAAAACGATTCATGGCTGTTCCCTACTTATCTGCTATGCTTCACAATACCAAGTTGTTTAACAACAGATCAACATTCCTTCAAGATCACTGCCCCCACAATCACACAAATCCTGTGAAAAAAGCTGAAAAGGTTCTATAGCCACACTTCAGAACAATCAGGCTAACTGAAATTCAAAGCATACAAAATAATTATCAGGTTTGATATTAAATGTGAAAACAGAATGAGTGCAAAATATTTTACCAGTTGAAACTCTCTTCGTCTGTCGTAAGCAGTCTGAATACCACTGTCTTGCCACAAGGCACTGATGGAGGGCTGGTAGTTCAGGAAGACTTTGGTCTCCACCATCCCTTTGGCCATCAGGGATGAGCGGGTGTCAAAGGCCATCACAGTCTCCCCATGAACCTGATTTTCAGGGTCTCCCCAAGGGATGTGCAGTTTCTCACGTGCATCCACCAACACCCGGATACCTAAACAGACCATAAGATATCATTCAATTCTAACAAGGAATTCAAGCTTTAATTCTCTGATAAGATTACTACATAAATGTAGACCCTGTCAAGCAGCAATCTAGTTAAATTCATTTTAGGCTACTGAAATGATCATGAAACATATCAGAACACGTATCAGAAAAATTTCATAAAACGAATAATACGTCCAGATGGCTGAACCCACCACAACATTAAAACACCTGCCTAATATTGTGTAGGTCCCCCTCGTGCCGCCAAAAGAGCGCCAACCTGCATTTCAGAATAGCATTCTGAGATGATATTCTTCTCACCACAATTGTACAGAGTGATTATCTGAGTTACCGTAGACTCTGTCAATTCAAACCAGTTTAGCCATTTTCTGTTGACATCTCTCATCAACAAGGTATTTCCATCTGCAGAACTGTTGCTCACAGGATGTTTTTTTGTTGTTGTTGTTTGTTTTTGTTTTTTTGGCACCATTCAGAGTAAACTCTAGAGACTGTTGTGCGTGAAAAGCCCAGACGTTTAAGCAGTTACAGAAATACTCAAACCAGCCCGTCTGAACCTACACAGTATTAGGCAGGTGGTTTTAATGTTGTGGCTGGTCGGTGTAAGTGGGCGCTGTACTTTCTCATGTACTTTCTCTATCGGTGTCAGTTTTATTGAAATGATTTTTTTGTGTGGGTTGAATACAGGCTACATATATAATGGCTTTCAAAGCAGTCATGTCCATTTATTTAGCACCAATATCTTATATAAACATTAATAAGTGTTACTCGATAAATCTCAACATTAAAAACACTGGCCTCCGCGTCGTTTATGCGCTTGGCAGAGGAATCGAAAGTTGACGAAAGTTACTTTTCACGCAAGAACATCGGTAAACACTTCCACCTGCCGCTAAAATAGTCGATCATTCGCTTTAAACAATTAACCTGTCAGTTTCGTGTGGTACCTTTGATAACATTGCTGTAGATTGTACACCGGAACTCTTCTTTGGCCTGCTGGTCGAAGTCCTGCCCATGAATTATGCGCATTTGTTTGAGGAAAGTTGACTTGCCACTTTCGCCCGCTCCTAACAACAATATCTTCACCAGTTTCTTCGCATACGTCTTCTCCCGAGACAGGCTTTTGTCGATCTCCTTAGACTTTCTGATTTGGTCAATTTCGCTGCTCGAGAGGAGACAGTTGGGAATACAAACTATAGCAGTCCGGGAGGGCAGGAAATCCGCCATCTTTGTAGTAACGACTTCATGGATACATCAGTCGCGCTGTGCACGCGCGGCACGTTCACGTGTTCTTTTCACACATGGGCGGATACAGCAGGGTGTGGTTTTATGTTTGCCCATCCAGTTTGACTGTTTTAGAGCTCCTAGCTTTTGAAATTTAAGCATGTGCAGGATATGAATTATAGATAACCACAATATAATTCTCTTTAGTTAAATGCTAATTCTTGTTATCAGCAAAATTAAGGTTGCACAAGTAAAAACGTTATAGTTCACCCAAAACTGAAAATTCTCTCATCATTTACTTGCACTCATGCCATCCTAGAAGTGTATGACTTTCTATCAATTGCAGAACACAAACGAAGATTTTTAGAATATCTCAGCTCTGTTGGTCCATACAATGCAAGTGAATGGTGGCCAAAACTTTGAAACTCTAAAAAGCACATAAAGGCAGCATAAAAGTAATCTATATGACTCCAGTGGTTTAATCGATTGCTGCATCGGAAAATGCGTACTGTCACAGTATGTACTGTATTTGATGAATGACATAATTATCTGCAGCAAAACTACGTTCTTTTGGGTATGCTTGCGAGTAGTATGAATAGATTTCGGACATACTTCATCAGGGGTACTTTAAGGTACCTCTGGGCCCATTGGGGGGGGACGACTGCTGTGCATTGAACAAGCACTACACAGACGCCTTTAATAGTTGTGCACTATCACCATGTCAACAACCGTGTCTCCCGCTGAAAGTGGTTAAACATGCTACTCCCGCAAACATGTATAGGGGAATATGGGTCCCATAGCCACGAGCTGGGCCCCGTGAGACTTTGTAGGCCCCTGAGCTTCAGCCCATAAAAGCCTGTGCGTTAATGCGCCCCTGCCGGGGATGTTGGCATCGTCTCGTGACCCGAATATATGATGTAATAAAAACAACCACAAAAACTATCTGCTTTGATTTTGTTAAACAATGACCATTTAAGCACAAGGAACCCCTTCCGAGGGATTATGGGATAGTTAAGTGTCCAGTCGATCTGCACTTCAAAATCTCGCCAGAAATAGTAGGTAATCCAGGTATTTCTCGCTTACTGCTTCATGAATACTGTGGATTTGGACATACTACTCCATTGACATACTGTTTTTGGCATACTATACAGTAGAGAAGTATGGATAATCAGACGCAGCAAATGTCTTCTGAAGCAATCCAATCGGTTTTGGGTGAGAACAGACCAAAAATATCTTGTTTTTCACTGTAAATCTTGCCATTGCAGTCTCTAGGTATGATCATGATTTCAGGCTCGATTACACTTCCTAGTGCTTGACGCATGCGCAGAGCGCTAGATGGCGCTAGGATGTGTAATCAAGCTTGAAATCATGATCGCCAAGGAGACTGTTGAAAAGTAATCTTATGGATTACTTTTTGTTACCTTTATTTGCTTTTTGGAGTTTCAAAATTTTGTTCACCATTTACTTGCATTGTATGGACCTACAGAGCTGAAATATTCTTCTAAAAATCTTCATTTGTGTTCTGCAGAATAGAAAGTCATACAAATCTGGGATGACATGAGGGTCTAAATGATGAGAAAATTTTCATTTTTAGGGAGAACTATTCATTTAAATTTTGATATTGAAAATGACGTCATTACTCATGGCAATACCCATTCTTGATATTAAACTAGTTATTACTAATAACTAGTAAACAATATCATTCTCTCCTGTTCAAAACACAATTACAGACATGATTACATTCTCACTAGTTTCCAGTTTCACATATCAACAATGTACTACTGTCTAGTAAAAATGATCATTTTTATGTCGATAATTACATTGTTACTAGTTCAAATGTCCATTCTTAATATCAACAATTGAATTACAACTACAATTTACAACTCAACCAAAAATGCACATTTTTGAAATGGGTAATTTGTTTTTCACTACTGGTAATGCTTATTTCAGACATCTATAATGTTATTGTAACCAGTAAGAAAGCCTTTTAAGATATTTTTAATAACTCTTCAGTCTATTTATATCTGAAATCCATTTCCAGATATCTGAAATACCAAATCTAACATGTTGAAATACATTTACATATAGCAAAAATCAGCATTTTCAGCTGTAATTCAATTGCTGATATCAGAAATAGACATTTGCACTAGTAACTATGTTATTATTGATATCAAACATGGTCATTTTTACTAGTAAGTATTGCTGATATGCGAAATGGGAATTTCAACTAGTGAGAAAGAAACCATAGACATCTGTAATTGCGTTTGAACAGGAATGAATGACAGATCATTGTGAAATTCTACTTGTGAAAATACAGTTAGAGATATCAAAAATAAAAAATTTAATAGTTGAAATACAATTTTTGATATCAAAAATGGGTATTTGACTAATGTCATAAGTTTTTATATCAATAATTAAAAACATTTACTAGTGCAAACCTAATTACTGATATCAAGTAATAGGCCTAGTTCTATTGCTGATATCAAAAATTAGCATTTTAACTAGTAAAAATTATATTGTACATTGGGTACAATGGGGCTAAAGGCACATTTTAAGGAAATTTATTTATTATTATTATTATTTTTTATTTTTTTTATCCTGGTCACAATGTGTATCAAGACTGAAAAAATATATTTCTTTTTATTAAATATTGATGAAACAACATAATCTGTGTATAAACAAAAAATTAAGATAAAAGGCTCCCTCACCTAAAATAATTGTAAAATAAAACCCCAAAACACACTTGGGGTAAAAGGCCCACAGAGGGGTTATAGTGATATCATTTAAAATATATTGACAATAGTAATTGGGCAAAAGTTTTCAAATTATACTTTTGAGACAGCAAGATGCTTTTTTGAGTAACAAATTAAGATAATGCTCATTCAAAATAGCCACTTCAGAAAAGGGTTAATCATTTTCTGTTAATTTCAATTACTGGTACATTTGGCATTTCATAACATCTCAATGTATCTCAAATGTAATTTGTATTCTAAAAACAAATTAATCTCAGTTGTAATTGGATCAGTCAATATGAGCAGACTTTGAACATTTTTCATAACAAATCTATTTGCCCAAAAACAATGTGTTTTATGGGGGCCTTTAGCCCCTGCATCAGGGGGGCTTTTTACCCCAAATACAATCCTTTCACTTATTGGACAGGTATAAAATTTAATCACCTTGAACAAAACTGAAAATAATAAATAAGTATTTTGTCTAAAAATAAATGTGATCATTTCAGGGATTCTCATTAGCTACATACTGTAAATTTGCAACTTTTAAAAAATGATTAAATATTAGATCAAATTACCTTAAAATCAAACTTTAGACATTGCATGCAATGATCTCACGGATCAGGAATATTTTGCCATGTATAGTGACAAAAAAGGGTTAAGGAACGTACTGTGGTAGTTTTTGTTGCTGTGTAGTGTTCTTCCCCTGGGGGGCCTTTAGCCCTGTTTTATCAATGCAACACCACCTTTTATTATTAGTTTAAAAAGTGTGTTAGTCAAACGGTTAATGCTGTTTCAAGGGGTACAAATGTGATTTTGTTCTTCTGTGTAAAACCTTTTCATGGACGTTAAGCACAATAATAAATGGTTTATGGACTTTAGCTATAGTAGACTAGTATAGCCTGTTGTGTGTATGTGCTCAGTAGCCCACACAGGTGCACAAATCTGAAGAAGACAGCCAGCTGAGTCAACGAATGTCGCCATCTACTGGACACAAGATGTTTTAGAATTATCATTGCGTTCTATTTATCCACAACATACACAGGTTTACCTACATGAGCGGAGGGGTTACCTGATTGGAGCACACAGACATCATCTTTGTGTGCATCAGTGATGATTATAGATTAGACATAGACAACTATAGTGCGATTACCTATAGAGTATTTCCCCCTTTCATTCTCTTACCACGACTGTCGACAGACTGTGCGGTGTGAAGAAGCAAAATGACTATTAGGAATGTAAGGGACCATGGCCAGCGTTACAGACCGCGTATGGCATGCCTGAAGAAGGTGGGTTGAGAGGACCATCCATCCATAGCTCATCATCACCGTCTGTGTTGTTTACATTCTCACAACATTCTCGATTTTAGATAGGAATAATTGTACATTTGATGAACGCTTCAAGACTTTAGATCTGATGATATTTTTTGCTATAAGCAGTCATAACAATCAGTCATAATAACTATCAAAGTCATACTTTGAGTATATTGACCCTGTCTTTGTTTTGGTTACAGAGGAACTTTTCAATTAGATTAATTAATAACCATAATGACCGTTTCTGATGCCTTCATCCAGTTTGTTTGGATTTTATTTAATTTATATTATTTTGGGAGGGCAGAAGTCTACTACATTGCTTACAATTCTCTTTTTTCTTTTTTTTTAAAATATATTTTATTGATATGACCCTTGGTTAGTTTTTCTGTGAGTTGTTGGTTTTGATTTGTGGTTGATTTTGTGAGTTGATTGCCTTTTTACAAAATATATTCCTATTGTTAGTTACTGTTTGTAGGCATTAAAGAAATATTCTGGGTTAAATACAAGTTAAGCTCAATCGACAGAATAAATGGAATAATGTTGATTACCACAAACAATTATTTCATCTTGTCCGTTCTTTTCATTTAAAAAAGCAGAAATCAAAGTTACAGAGAGGCACTTACAATGGAAGTGAATGGGGCCAGTTTTTGGAGAGTTTAAAGGCAGAAATGTGAAGCATATAATTTTATAAAAGCACTTACATTAATTCTTCTGTTAAAACTCATGTATTATTTGAGCTGTGAAGTTGTTTAAATCATTGTTTTTACAGATTTAGGGTTTTAGAGTTTGTTGACATTACAACATCATAATGAAGTTGTAAAATTGGATGTATCTTTACACAGAAAAGGTTAGTTAGTGATTTTATCACACTAAAATCATGTTAACATGCTTGTTATTTACGTCTTGTGGCTATACTTTTGAAACAGTGAATATTTTAATGTTTACAGATTGGCCCCCATTCACTTCCATTATAAGTTCCTCACTGGACCTCACTTTATATATATTTTTTTTTTTATTGAAAAGGAGGGGCAAATGAATTTTTTTTTTTTTTTTTTTTTTTGTGGTAATCAATATTATGCCACAAATGCTGTTGATTGAGCTTAACTTGTATTGAACTTGGAATATTCCTTTAATTGTTTATTAGCAGCTTACACTCAGATAAGGTCACTTTGTGCTTATGGTATTAGTCTAGCTTTGCTATGAGCCTCTGGTATAAAGCAGTCCTTCTTGTATCACTATGATACATGAAACTGTGTATGTCTGAAGTGATCTGCCAACAGTGTGACATACTAGACCACATTTTCTCAAAGCCAATACACGAGAATAGTAATGACCCAATCTCTTAGCCAAGAGCTTTCTGTGATCCAGACGAGGGTACAAGCAAGAGTTCACAAACAGTCTTCAAGGAAAACTTCAAACAGCTAAGTCACAAATCAATCACTGAATATATTTCAAAGCGGCCAGATACGGCCCCTTCAGACCGTGAACCAGCAGGGATGAACCAGACTTCACGGTAGAAGTGTGATAAAGCTCTGTGTAAAGCACAAACTCACCTCTGGTAGAGTTTGAAACTCCTGTCATTATTTACTCACCCTGAGGTTGTTCTAAACCGTATGACTTTCTTCAGTGGAACACAAAAGGAGATATTAGGCAGAATGAAAGGCTCAGTCACCATTCACTTTCATTGCATTTTTTTGTCTCCATACAGTGAAAGTGAATGGTGACTGAGACTAACATTGTGCCTAAAATCTCCTTTCTGTGTGCCACAGAAGAAAGGATGTCATACGGGTTTAGAACAACATGAGGGTGAGCAAATGATAACAGAATTATAATTTCTCTGAGAACTATCCCTTTAAACTAACCATTTTCTTTGTAGATCTTTAGTATTCACAAGATGTTTCATGTTATCATGTTGTGCATCCTTTTTCTATGGCATTCTGTGCATGGTAGATCGAGGCAGTGGTGTTGGAGATGCAGGACCCCAAGACAGGAGTGAAATCTCAGACCCAGAGACTTGTTATCACCACCATCCCACATGCCATAACAGGTAAGACCATCAGAAATGGCTGCCTATTTTCACATCATGTGGTACTATTACTAAGTCAAGCTCTGTGCAAGGGAGAATCTTTTCAAGAAGTTTCACGCTGATGGAAAACATGAGCTGTAAAATACTGTAACCACAAATAGTGGGCTCACCTACTAATTTGTATTGATTTCTGCAGTTGGATTACTCATTGGGAGTGCTAGTTATCTGTGTGGTCCATGCATTTAGAATCTGTTTATGAAGGTCTAAGACCGAAGAATCTATTGCCATGACAACCCCTGAGCAGCTGCCTCCAATGACTCTCTCCTCTAGGCTGCGTGGTCTCAGGGAGAAAGCTCTTGTTATTGTCATTCCCAGTCTTAAAGCTGTTCAGCACCTAGAAGCTTGAAATATCTCTGTTTTTTGCATATGAATACAAAGAATAAAGAGTATGTACAGGTTGGTAGTTAACACTGCACATGTTAAAGAGGCGTAATTGATTATTCAAGGCATTTTTATATAATTGAGATAATAGAAAGACACTTTTTTCAATATAAATTTATTGAAATGATAAGGTATACTCTTCAGGCTAGCAGGCCCACCCACCCTCCTCACCAATGAAGCCACTCAAATTCACTCCTGCAGAGTTCTACTCATTAGTGTCCTCTCAAGAAAGCCTCAGTGGGAGACACAGTGGTATACGCCGCCATAGTGCGATACCTATTTTGAGAACACACCTATGTTTCTGTTGAATACCCAGTGTGGTTAATAAATGTGCCTTTTTCATGAATCTCTCATTTGGAAGTGTCTAGTGTTTAGCTGTTTATCTATATTTAATGGAATAATTAACCTATGAATGAATATTCTGTCATCATTTACTCAATCTAATGTTGATCCAAACACATGTATGTTTCTTATTCTTACACAAAACACAAAAGGAAACGTTAGGCAGAACGACAGCCTCGGTCACCATTGACTTTCATTGCATCTTTTTTTTCCAGTCAATACAAGTGAATGGTGACCGAGGCTAACATTCTGCTTAACGTTTCCTTTTATATTCCACAAAAAAAGAGAAAGTTATACGGCTTTGGAATGACATGAGGGTGAGTAAATGATGACAGAATTTTCATCTATGGGTGAACTATTCCTTTAATAGTTTTTCATTCCAATTCTGCTTCTATATTTCTTTTTTTACTCTTCTCTGCCACTGAATTTCTCACAGTGTTTCATATATCTGGATATTAGTACTGATTGTCAGTCAGGAGACCTCTCTCTCCGTATTGTAGCCAACTTTCCCACCCACTAATACAGCCTTTTATTGCACTGAAATGTTATGCGTTGACTCACTGAAATTCAGAGCCGTTTCTGAGCATATGTGGGCCCTAAGCAAAGTCCTACATGGTCCACAAAGCCCACCAGATCCAACCCCCCCACCCCCCATGAATTGCAGTTATATTTTCCTTTCCCTCTCATGTCACAAGGGGGCCCCTAACTGTCTAATTGAGCAGTAACAGCTGCCTAAGTCATACTGGCAGCTTTTAATATATTTAAGAATAAAAAAAATTTAAAAAACCTTGCTTTGTGGGGCCCCCTGGTGGTTCGGGGGCCGTAAGTGGCCGATAATACCACTTATAGCTAGAAACGGCCCTGCTGAAATGTTCATGGTATATCTTTTTCTTTCAGGGGAAGACATTGTTGGATGGATCGCTAACCGATTCAAAATAAATGCCTTGGGTAAGTTAAGAACATGGTCTGTTTTCTATTAATATAATACATATAAAATATCTCTGTTACTGGCTGGCTAATATAAAATATTGTGCTCTGTATAAGTGCTGTGGTGTGTTCATGTACATTTTTAGATTTGATAACTTTTTAGAATAAATAACTTTCTCATACTTCATGCTAGAGGCCCGAGCTATGGGTACCATGATGGTGGCTTTTGGGTACATCTATCCACTACAGGATCATAAAAGACTTATCATTAAACCTGACACATCTCTGTATCGCTTTCAGGTAACAGGCACAGGCAACCTCTTCACATACTACACTAAAAAAGCGGTAGCCTAAGGATCTACAGTATTTCTACTTGATCTAACCCTTAACAGTTACTTTCGTTGCTGTAACCTAATTTGCCAGGTTGATTAAGTAAAGTAAAACAGCAATTTTGTCTTGAATAAAATCAGTAATTTTATAAAAGTACATCTTAAGGTTATACCTGATATATATATTAAAAAAATGTGCTTCATGTTGTAACATCTAAATTAGCTTGTTTGATTCAAGTAAGTATATTTTTTAATATAATTGAATCCACCAGAAAACCAATTTTAAAGGTTAGATTAGGTAGAAATATCTCTTTAAGGTTAAATCTCTTTTAACAGTCGCAGCCTACCACTTTTTACAATGTGTATGCTTTGCACTAATCTTCCACATTTTTTCCAGACACCATATTTTTGGCCTGCACAGCAGTGGCCAGTTGAGGACACAGACTATGGTGTGTGACTATTTTTCAATTTCCACACATGCTGATTCATTGTTATAGCAATAATTCAGGCTGATATTTTTAGATTATTCATTGCTTAAAGGAATATTCAGAGTTCAATACAAGTTAAACTCAATCGACAGCATTCGTGGCATAATGTTTATTACCACAATTAGTCTGTAAACATTAAAATATTCACTGTTTCAAAAGTATAGACACAAGACATAAACTATATGTGTGTTAACATGATTTTAGTGCGATAAAATTGCTTACAAACCTTTTCTGTGTAAAGTTATATCCAATTTTACAACTTCGTTGCCATGACGACATAACCCCATTCACTTCCATTGTAAGTGCCTCACTGGAACCTCGATTTGTGCTTTAAAAAAAAAAAAAAAAAAAGGAGTTATGAGTCAAAATTAATTTTTTAGGTAATCAATATTATGCCACAAATGCTGCTGATTGAGCTTAACTTGTATTGAACCTGGAATATTCCTTTAAGCTTTCAGGCAGATGTCTGTGATAAAGAATGTGATATATAATAGTCATTTTGTGTGATTTCAAGCTCTCAGTTGGCACTTTACTGGCAAGGTCAGATGTTTTGTGTATTTGTGTGTGTATTTCCAGCTATTTATTTGGCAAAGAGAAATATACGCAAGAAAGGGATGTTGGAGCTATATGAACAGGTAATTTTGTTATGATGCAGACGAAGGTTTTTAACTATGTAATATAATTATACGGCAGATGGTGAGTTCAGAAAAACGTAATACTTCTGTGGTTGTCTACCCAGGAACAGTACAACAACCTTTACAAATGGATGAATCACAAATGGGATTTTATTGTAATGCAGGCCAAAGAGCAGTACAGGTGGGTCACAGGTGGCTTATATAAAATATTCTGCGAAGATTATTAATATTTCCCCCAATATTTGGGAGATGTTTTCAAAAATAAAATGCCACATCATTTCTGCAAGGGTTTTTGGGGAGTTGTTGCTGCATTATAATGTGCTTATTTGTGTAGGGCAGGAAAGGAGAGGAAGAAGCCAGATCGAGTGGTTTTTGACTGTCAGGAACGGGCCTACTGGGTTGTACATCGACCACCGGTGAGTTACCTTAATTGGATTTAGCAGACAAGAGCATTAAAGTTGTGAAAGATTGAGTGATAAATATAAAAATTATTATCCTATAAGTCTATAAGTCAATTCAAAGTTAAATAAACCTCAGAAATGCAGCAAGACATTGCAGTTGAGTAAAACATGTATTTAAATTCAACAGCCAGGTACAGTTAGTGCCATGGACTATGGACATGACAGGATGGTCGACCCCAATATGGAGGAGGTAAAGGTAGGTGTTACAACTAGCTATAACTTATAAGGAAAAACTTTTGAAATTAAGAAATCTGAATTTTATTTAGGACTAAGAATGTAAAATGTTACAAACTAGTTTTGTACTATATAGAAAGAGATATGTATCTGATAAAAAATATAGCAGGTTTGATGAAGAATCTTTATAAGACAAAGAGGTTTATAACCGACATTAATAGACATTACCTTCTGAGATTAGTGCAGTGGGAGGCTCTTGTGCTTTGCTAATCAAGTACAGATATATTCCCAGTATGTCAGCTTCTTTCCAATAGGATTTAAATGATCATAATCTCACTACTTGCAACTTCAAAGCCCTCATTCAATTTCCCCACAAGTCATGGCAATATGCTTGTCTTACAATTTTTTACAAGATCTACAGTTTTTATTCCTAAACTTATGTGAGTAACAAGCAAGAATCCACTTGACAGGAAACAGCAGATGATTTCAAAATGAAAGCACATGCTCAATGGATCATACAAATTGGATTCTGTGTAATATAATTACCATTGCAAGTCCACAAAGCAATCATACTCAATCTATTTTCACCATGACTCATAACCTGCACATAAGAGCCTCTTCACATCTTTTGCTTTAAACACCATATTCTAGCATGACTCACCGTTTCCTTTCTTTGCACTTAAACTGCATCTTTTTCAGAAAAAAACATCTGACTACTACAGAAGAATTGTAAGTATTAACCTTATAAATCTTAACTAGCACACATATTTTCCTGTAAGTGGATTTTATAATTTCTTGACCAATGAATCATTTTGTTTTCTTGTAGATTATGTTCACTCAGCAGTGTATTATGAGGCCAAGGGTGAAGTCATCTGTATCAATTGGAGCGTATGTTATTGTAATATAACTATTCCAGTTATTATTAGCACTATAGCTAGAATTGTATTCTGGATTGAAAATAATACACAGTTAACAGTAATTTTATTGCAGACTTGTTAAGTACACAACAACATACAAAGAGCACGACCCCTTCCTCCAGGCCTGCCTCCCAAGCAACCCCTGGTTAACAGATGATGTAACATATTGGACCCTCAACATGCCAAAGTGAGTCTTAATATCTAAAATAGTATTTAATTTATATGAAATTTCAATGACAGACACAAACCTGTTTATTTGAAATAAAAGCACTATTTTATGTGTAGCATGATTTGGGAACACCTTACAATAAGGTTGTATTTGTTAACATTAGTTAATTGCATTAGTTAACAGGAACTAACAATCAACAGTACTTTTACAGCACTTATTAATCATTGTTAATTTCAACATAATCAAATACATTTGTAAAATTAAAAGTTGTATTAAGTATATATAATATAATATATAAAACATTGTTCATAGCAGTGTTATTGTAAAGGGTTACCAATTATTATTTGTTGAAATGTAAGGCCTACAGTGTTCTGTGTATTTTTGGTTTGAACAGTGTTGAGATGCCAACTAGAATGAGGGTGGAACGCTGGACTTTCAGTTTTGGAGAATTGCTTTCCGATTCTCGAGGGAGGGCTGATTTCCGTCTCTTCCTTAAGAAGGAGTTTAGTGGTATGCATTGTACTTAACTCACACCACTTTCATTTTGACTTTCATTTTGAATCCATTTTGGCTTATTTAAGAATGTAACTAAAAAGGGCAGATGGATAATGTTTAAAACTAATTGTCATTCATTTGGGGAGAATGTGACCATTCTGTAATCTGATTTGTGAATAGGTGAGAATCTTGCCTTTTGGGAAGCATGTGAGGATCTGAAATGGGGTGCTGCAGAGACAATGAAAGAAAAAGCTCAGCAAATTTATAAGTAAGAATCACATTTTTGGCCTGTTTTACAGTGCACGTGAAAATTACAATATATTTTCCTGTAAAGCATATATGTATCTGGCACTATCAACACCAATGTCATGGGTATGATTTCTATGGGTATGATTCTAGGGAACTATTGACTGCACTGTAAGTTGATTTGGATAGCATCTACCAAAACAAATGTACACTCACTGAGCACTTTATTAGGTACACCTGTACATCTACTTATTCATGCGATTATCTAGTCAGCCAATCGTGTGGCAGCAGTGCAGTGCATAAAATCTTGCAGATACGGGTCAGAAGGTTCAGTTAATGTTCACATCATCCATCAGAATGGGAAAAATATGTGATCTCAGATCTCAAAAACAAAAAACATCAAGCGAGCGGCAGTTCTGCGGATGGTCAACAGTGAATGGCCAGACTGGTTCGAGCTGACAGAAATGCTACTGTAACTCAGATAACCGCTCTGTACAATTGTAGTGAGCAGAATAGCATCTTAGAATGCACAACATGTCGAACCTTGAGGCAGATGGGCTACAAGAGCAGAAGACCATGTCGGGCACTTTATCAGGACCATAGTGTTCCTTATAAAGTGCTCAGTGAGTGTATATATTATATTATAAAAAAGTTTTCTAAATGTTTTCAAACATTTTGCTCTACTTGCTCCAATTATTAAAGGGATAGTTCACCACAAAATGAAAATTCTCTCATCATATACTCACCTTCATTCCATCCCAGATGTGTATGACATTCTTTCTTCTGTAAAACACAAAAGAAGATTTTTATAAGAATATCTCAGCTCTGTAGGGCCACACAATGCAAGTGAATGGTGAAAAAAAAATGTAACTCCAAAAAGCACATAAAGGCAACGTAAATGTTATCAATTTGACTCCAGTTGTTTAATCTATGTCTTCTGAAGTGATCCAATTGGTTTTGGGTGAGAACAGACCAAAATATAACTTTTACACTATAAGTCTTGACATCAACTGTCTCCTTGGCAATCATGATTTCATGTTCGATTTCACTTCCTAGCACTCCCTAGTAGTGCTAAATGCCACTAGACAGTGTAATCAAGCTTGAAATCAAGATTGTGCCTAGAGAGTTTAATGACAAAATTTATGGTGAAAGTTGTTTGGCTGTTCTCACCGAAAATCAATTAGATCACTTCAAAGGACATGGGTTAACCCACTGGAGTCTTATGAATTACACTTATGCTGTATTTATGTGCTTTTTGGAGCTTAAAAATTTTGGTCACCATTCACTTGCATTGTATGGACCTACTGAGATATTCTTCTAAAAATCTTTGTTTGTGTTCTGCAGAAGAACGAAAATCGTACACATCTGGGATGGCATGAGGGTGAGTAAATGATGACAGAATTTTCATTTTTGGGTGAACTATTCCTTTAATTACACTGTTAAGTTCAGAAATCAAACCAGACATTTTTTAACCATCTTATTCTATTAGGACCTTTTTGGCTCGTGGAGCTCCTCGGTGGATCAACATTGATGGCAAAACTATGGACATAACAGTCAAGGGTTTGGCACACCCTCATCGCTATGTACTGGATGCTGCCCAGACTCACATTTACATGCTAATGAAAAAGGTCTCTGATCTAATATGAAAATATGCAAGTCAATTGCTAATAACCTGTAGAAGCATGAAATAAATGTTAGCTATGATTTGTCTCACAGGACTCGTATGGGCGATATCTTAAGTCCCCAGTGTTCAAGGAAACTCAGAGGAGGGCTATTGATCCTGAGGCACACAGATTCAGGTCAGATGTTTCCTTCCATTTAGTTTCTATGACATTAATCCTCAGGCTTTGTTGAGATTGACATTACTGTCATTGTGTGTGGGGTCCCAGAGACCCCAAAGATGTACATGTAAAAATAATAATAGTAATTTTGTAATACCTCAAATTATTTTTATATAAGTTATAATTTCTTTTCAAATTCTTTTTATATTTTCACCTGTCCTCTTTTGTCAGGTAAATATTAATATGGCTAAATTAACCTGACAGCATTAGGTTGCACTAAGGAAAGTATTTTTTAGGGTTAGATCAAGTAGAAATAGATACTTAAGGTAACAATTGCATGTCACCACTTTTTCAGTGTAGTAGGCAGATACACCTCTGTCTACTTCACAAAAGTTTTTCATTTCTGGTTGTCCTGAGCAGAAACTGTATTCTTTCGTTTCAGTTCCAGAGTTCCACAGCCACCTTTCCAAATGGTAACCGATTAGAACAAAATAAAAGAATGGTTAAAAACATTCTTTTTAAAATGACAGTACTCTGTGCTAAGAGTGGATAATATACCAGTTGCAGTGTTACCAGACCTTGCAAAAGAAACAAACGGCCTTGTATGGAAAAAACAAGCCCAAAGTAAGGGACTTGCCTCACTAAAAATAAGCAAAAAGAAGATCTTAAATTTTCAGTTGCTTAAGTCCCGGTAAGCCTGTGCGCTAATACGGCCCTGGCTGGCCTAGAATTCTAGGATTTCAATCTTAGGGGGGCTCAGCTGCCAATAACACTATAAGATTATATGTGCTTGTTTAATGTATTCCACTCTGTGTTGCATAGATGGTGTTTTGTTGTTTAAACTGTGTTTTTACATCATTCAAGCTAACCAACTAATGTTTATTCTGAATAATATTTTCTATAATAAACATTTATAAAGTTATAAAAAATAATTGAAATCTCTTTTAGAATATAGACAAACCATGTATTGTTGTAAGTGTCTATTTATTGGCAGTATGTTTCATCTGTCATAATTATTCCATTTTGTTTTCCTTTTATTAACAAAATTTATAGAACATGAATCAATCATTTCACAGCTTCTGTAGTTTAAAGTTATATCATACACCACAAAACCCATAACTTCGATAAATGTCATCTTTATTTAGTGGAGTGAATTTACTCTAGATGATGTTTCTCTGTCTGTCATTCAGATTTGTTGACTGATTCGTTCAGTGACAATTTTTGTAAATGACACCTTTTATCCAGTAGGTGGCAACAATTGAACTGTGTTTTAAGTGAGTCATTAAACCATTGATAAAGCACAGAGTCGTTCACAATCAAAACAAGTCTAATTATTAAGAGGGTGTTTAAGAATAATATGCATTTCCCTACAAATGACAACAAAGCATAGCTATCATTTTGTAAACTGCTGTGCATGACTATACAAAAAGACAAAATCAGCCTAAAAATAACTATAAGTGATTAAATTATGTACTAATGTCATTGAAATGTCATCAGTCACTTTTACTCATAATTTATCCAGCCACTTTCTCTCCTTGTTGAACGAGATTACCGAAGTAAACAAACGAATTACCACCTCCTCTCCTTCAGTCGGTCAACAGATCCTGATCCTCGCTCGTTCATTGAAGGGTGTATATGTCTTTGGTATCATGAAAAAATGATCAGAATGAAATTAGCCAGTTTTTAACAGGTTACCACCATTAAAAAAATAACGTTCCCATTCCATAACAATTGAAAGGGACATCCGTTCATTTTTGGTTTTCGTTTTCGTTCCTTGAACCATTTTTAGTCCCTGAGTGGTATACCTTCTAGTAATGTTTTTTTTTTTTTAAGCTATTACTTAAATTACTTAGCTATTAGACATAAACAGATCATGAGGGTTAAACTTGCTCTTTGTAAATGTCTTCTAGTGAGGCCCAGTTGGAGCAGAATGCCAAGAGACGGCGGCCCAGCCTGAGTCCCATCATTCTGAGACAGCAGGAGGAGGAACAGAAGACAAAACTTGCAGCAAGTGGCCCGGTGGACATTACACAGGTCATGAGCAAACTGGAAAAGAAACAGAAACAATGAGGGGATACCTTGTGCACAGGAAATAGATCATGAGCAGCTACTTCATAAACAAAGACCTATAAGAGTCATGAATATTTATACATTTATATAGGGTGCATTAGAAATTATTTTGCTATTCATTTTAAAACTAATGGCGCTTTGTGTCTGCAACAGAAATTTCTATTTATTTATTTTTTTAAGTTTGCTTGATGTATCTTTAAAATGCCTCAAGTAATCATTTGCGTTAAATACCCAATTCATGCAGTAAGCATCCATTTATGCATTGTTTATTTGGTCATTATGTGTACTTCCTTACCCAAACTGGTTAACTCATGCACAATAATTTTGAACCCTTATGCCATATTTATGTTTTGTCAAATTGTATATCTGTTTTTCATCATGTAAAACCAAACATTATCAAATGCATTAAATGTTATCCTGCACATTACTCAAGTTTGTTTTTGTCTCATGTCTGTTTAAGTTGTGTACCTGTTTCCTTGTAAATCATCATAATCATATATTAAAATATGTAGTAAAACCATTTCTGCCATCTGTGGTCACATCATGTGTCTTTGTCATTCGTGATTGTTTTTGATTGAAAGGTTGAGTAAAATGTCAGTATATATACAGTATATGTACAGTACTCTGCAAAAGTTTTAGGCACTTGTGAAAAATGTTGCATAGTGAGGATGTCTTCAAAAATAATGACATAAATAATTTTAATTTATCACTTAATGTCATAATTCAATATTCAGTGTGACCACCTTTGCCTTTAAAACAGCCCCAATTCCCCTAGGTACACCTGGACACAGTTTTTCTTGGTTGTTGCCAGATAGGATGTTCCAAGCTTCTTGGAGAATTCTATATATTTAGGCTGTCTCAATTGCTTCTGTCTCTTTATGTAATCTCAGACTGACCCGATGTTCAGTGGGGGACTCTGTGGGGGCCATGCCATCTGTTGCAGGGCTCCCTGTTCTTCTATTCTAATCTTTTCTATTTGCAAAAGTAATGTTTGGGAGTCTAAAATTTATATTTCCTATTGACACACTAAAGCTGAAGATATAAATAACCATCTTAAGACAAATGCTTTTGTGAAACATCTTATGCGCCTAAGACTTTTGCACAGTACTGTATCTCATTGTGTAACTCATCAAATTTTGTGTATAGTTGTCATTACCCATGTGTCTTGACCTCATGCCATTAACAGAGGTAATGAACATACATTTTTTTGTGGTTTTGTAAACTGAACAAATTAGAAAAAACATAGAACAATACTTTTCCTGAAAGTAGGTATTTAAAAAAAAAAAGAAAAAAAAAATGAAAGTAAACCAGGAGAACAAAATTTTCAGAAGATTCTATATATATAAAAAAATGTGTGACGATGAAGAAAAGTACAAGTTAAATGCAAAGAACAGCAATTAGAGTGAGATATGCAAAAAGCAAATATTCAAAATGATTGAAACTGAAAATTAA
Organism: Myxocyprinus asiaticus; assembly: GCF_019703515.2. Classification (NCBI taxonomy): domain Eukaryota; kingdom Metazoa; phylum Chordata; class Actinopteri; order Cypriniformes; family Catostomidae; genus Myxocyprinus; species Myxocyprinus asiaticus. The sequence goes on along the minus strand of NC_059375.1, from coordinate 21,720,834 downwards.
ATTAATATCTTTTTTAAAAATAACGCCACTTTTCTTAAATATAGGCATTGTAAATTTGGTGTTATAACTAATGCTTATAGAACTGGTTAAAAGTAAAAATACACCTTTGACCTAAAAAAAAATGCAAACCTCAGTGTTGGTTAACACTGTTAAGGGTGTACTTTGTATTGCCATCACTAGGTGTCCTGCTTGTGTTGCCCTTATACTAATGCAATTGCAGTAGATGGCAAAATGCAGGAATATCAAAAACAAAAATTAGAAAAAATCTTTGTTATAAAAAGAGTTGTCAGTTCTTTTTACATTGCATAAGGAAAATAACACACAGAAGCAATGTTTCATGACACCTCTTGTACCTATCCTGCGTTGATAACTCACACAAAGAGGAGCCCAAGAGGGGAATCTCCCAGAGATGCACTATTTTGCATGATCTATATTTTCTTCCTTAAATTTGGTTGTTCAGTACAAACAGTTATGTAATACTAATAAATACTTTGCATGAACTGTGCCCTACAGCTCTGCCGGTTCACAGCCCCTGTGCCTCACCTAGCAGTATATGCAGGCATTTGTGAAGCCCAGTCCACTACCTCTCCTGGACTCATGACTCTGCCCAACAGTGCTGCCTGCCCCTCTCCCATCAGTGTGGCAATCGACAGCACTCCAGCCTCGGAAAGGAGGTTTGATGGCAATGGAGGGCCTTCGTCCTCCCATTTCCCATCCATTGCAGAGGCATCAGTATCAGAGGAAGATAACCAGCCACCTGCCCCTAAGTCTCGAATGGCTCTTTCACTGAGCAGACTTCTCCGCAGAGGATGCAATGCCCCATCTGTCTTTGCTAGCCTTTCCCCAAAATGTGCAGTGACTTCAGGGGGAGGGAAAGTACAGCCACTTGGAGTGGAGCCACTTGCACAACCTCAACCAAGAAGAATTGCAAAGTTAGTGAGCACTTTTGTCTTATTTCTTGTGAACAAACACACATATTGGACACAGAATAGAATGCATAACAATCTATACATGCATGAAACCATAAGAAAGAAAAATCACAAATACGATCTCTTAAATATCTATTTTCTTCTCCTAGTCAATGATGCAACTGAATCGCTTAGGTCTCCTGCTTCACCTGAGAAAAAGACCCCTGCAATGTCTTAAAATGTGACAAGTTACCAAAGACTTTCAACAAAAGTCAGAAATTTCAATATGAACTTATCAAACATTTCTCACCTTATTTTAGCTACGCTATCCACATTCATTTTATAGCTCTACTCTTGTCAACAATGGACTAATTTCGGTTATTTTTGACTTCTTCGAACAAATTTTAGGATACACATCTGAAAAAAAGCTGATACTTCAATGAAACATAACTAAGAATCTCATAAAGCAAATACAGTAAATATCTTGGAAATCAAATTCTTGAAAAAATTTAACAAAACATTATTATTTTCACAGCTTTTTTCAAATCAAAGTTGACATCCCACCTGAATGCCGGATCTACCCCATTGATTCAGAAGATGAGGAGGACGACAGTACTGATACAGCACGAGGAGGTGTCAAAGAAATCATATGTCCATGGGAAACAGTCACCAAACAAGATGGGGCTGAGTAGAAAATTCTTAGGAGAGTCAATGGAGAGGAAGGAAATACAGTGAACCGTCATAAATATTTAATCCTACAATCCCGAGAAGGCTGTGGTTAGTTTGAAGCAACCTCATCTCTAATAGACTTGTCTTTTATTTCTGATAGCTTTTAGGTAGTGCCTACATGTTATTGTTGCCAATGGAATGACTTGGTTATAACATGTTTAATGTTGGTTTTATGTTTATTCTTATTCTGATGTCAGTTCTACTGTCAATGTTGTTTTATGACAAGAAGGGGCCTTATTTTGAGAGATTTTTTTTGTCATCAATTTATTTAGTGGTGCAAATGACAATTTTGTAATTTTGTCTGTTTTATACAGCTACAAAACACACATAAATGTGAACTGCTTTGAGAAATGTTATTTTCATAGAAGTAAATCTAGTAAGGCAGTAAAACAGAATGCGGATACACATCTGAATGTATTACACATGCAGATACACGTCTGAATGTATTACCTTTAAAATGTTTACATTCACTTTAGAATGTGAATTTGTGTGTCATGGTTAACTTGTGTAAGTGCCTCAATAAATCATTTAAAAGTTAGCTGTTTGGATGTCTAATTGGTACTGTGTACTGCATACAAAAATAGCATATTCCAGATTCAATAAAAGTTAAGCTCAATCGACAGCATTTGTGGCAGGGCCATAGCTAGTGGGGTGGTAACGATTCTATGGACCCAAAGATCCAGGAGGCTTCTGACAGCTATGCTAGGGTGGGCTGGGGGATATCATAGGTGGGCTTTTGGGATGGGGGAGGGGTTACTCAGACTACTAATTTAATGTCTTCAATTGGCGTAACCTGGCTTAATTTTCAAGATCATAAGACCCAATAAAAGTACATTTTACACTTTTTCCCCATATTAAAAAAATATATTGAAATAAATAAACCGATAAACATTGTATATAATCATACGCTCTTACTTAGTTTACTCATTTTAAAACTAATAATTCTAAACAAATAATATTAGCATTATATTCATTCATTTTCTGTTAGCATAATTTCATGTACAGCTGCTTTGAAACAACGGCTGTTGTGAAAAGCGCTGTACAAATAAATTTGACTTGACTCATAGGATTGAAGTAATGGAGGTAGTATACTACCTCCATTACTAAGAAACAAAATAAAGCAAAACGCTTTTAGATCAATTAGAATTACAGCCTTAAAGCAAATTACGAAGACATATTAGAGTCCCCACGAATGCAAGGATGGAGTGTAGAGAAATAATATCAAGGAGGAAAATAAGGATGGAGTGAAAGGAAATATATTAAATGGAGAGATCAAGATTAAGAACCTAAAATTTCACACAGATGGGAACTGCTTAAATAAGTAATTATATAATATTAAATGGTGACAATTCTTTCTGTTTGACAGAAATGTAATAAGCAATGATACTGCCCTACAAAGGCAAAACGCAAAATTGAGTTCTGACTGAAACAGGTCTCTTATGACCTGTCCAGTGACAGACGAGTTTTTCTCATGTGCTGAAATTCAGAGAAACCACTGTGTGAAAATGCAGTAACAACAAAATCCACATCAAAATAATTCAAGTCATTTTTCTCAGTTTCAATGTTAGTTATTGAGTATGGCCTTTGTAGGATAGCAAAGGGTATTGCTATTTTTACCAGTGAAACTATATGTGTAAAGTAATTTAGGGAACACAGGAATTTGGATGGATGGATGGAAAGTAATGCACCAAAAGTTATTTTCATGGCAAAAATAAAGTCGTTTTTAAAAGCAATGACAAACAATAAACAAAATACTATCACAGTACTGTAAAAAGATGTATAAGAGATGTAAGATGCGTGGAGACAGAATCTCTCATCGACACCGAATTAACAACAGGGAAAACAGATGCACACGTCCCGCAACAGTGCGGTGAGGGACAAGTTTTGATTGCTGAGAGCAGGTGCGGGCGGGATGATGTGTGCGCGGGAACGGGAGAAAGAAATTACTTTAACTGGCGGGAGCGGGACAAAACGTGAAAGTTGCAGGTGGGAGGGGGACAAAATATGTTTTTTTTTTTTTTTTTTTTTTTTGCAGGAGCGGGACAGAATCTCTCGGGAGTGGGTCTGAAAAATCCATATCGCGCAGACCTCTACTTTATAATTCATGTCCAGTACTTCACGAGGATAGCTGATGTGGAGGAAGATATTTGATCAGAGTGAGCCTGTGACACATTAACAGCAGCCACATGGTCACCGCACACTGACACAGCACCAGGCTTCTATAGCTTCTGGGAACGTGACGTCAGCAACGCAATGCATGTTGGGACTTTAGGACGCGGAAGCTGTGGTGGATACTGTGTTGTATTGGAAATAGACGGTATAGTTTGTATTATACAGATACAAATACGTAACAATGGTGAATGTTTGTTGTGTAATTAACTGCCATAATTGCACTCACGACCGGCGTGGAAACCGTATTTCAAATGGAGTGCGATTGGTCTTCGTTCGGTCCATTATTGTTTTTTTGTTTTTTTTTTTTCTGTTTGTTATCACTGTGTACTAATATCTAATAACTGATGAGCGTGTCCTAGAACATGGCGGCAACTACCCAGAATGCAATGCGTAGGGGCATAGTTTCCCAAGCTCTATATGGCCACTAAACACCTATACATTACACAAAAATATCTCTTATTTCCATTCTCGCTCACGTGACGTCTCTGACTCTCTGGTTTGCAGCAGCCGCTTCTTGAGTGTGTCGTTGCTTTTGGCCAGTGAAAAAAATAGAAAAACCCTAAACATTTCTGGTGCTGTTTTGTGATTGGTTGGGCAGTCTACAGCCCACCCTCAATGTTTGCGACACAAAGCCCGCCCCCATATTGCTTTTAACCAATGCACAAACTGGAAAAAATTATATATTTTATTTAAAACCATGTTTCCCAAATGTTTGATTGGGTGGGCAAGACTCACGTTTGGGTGGGCTCAGCTCACCCCTGCCCATGCCTACATCCGGCCCCGCTACAGAACAGGGTAAGTCTAATTTAAGTTTGTGTAAAGACAAGTCAAATATATAGGTCTCAATACTCACCCCATTTTACAAAGACTTTAGCTGTGTCTGAAACTGCCCCCTGTCTATATAGTGCACTATTTCGAGTGTCGGCCATTAGTAGGAGTGTGAATTCTAAGTGAGCTACTCTTTCCCTACTTTTGTTCAGTCATTCTTACCCACAATGCACTCTAATTTCGAGTGTACATTTGATGTACACTCGACGATTGCCCATATTCCACCACGGGGAAGACGTAGGCTACAGCTGGGAGTTTACTGCTTCTTCACTCCTGCAATGTTTTATTTCATGCTGAATGTAGGCCTATTAAATTACTTTTTGACAAATCATTACTTTTCTCCCCAATTTGGCCTGCCCAATTCACAATGCACTCTAGGTGCTCGTGGTGGCGTAGTGACTCGCCTCAAACCGGGTGGCGAAGGACGAATCTCAGTTGCCTCCACGTCTGAGACAGTCAATCCGCGCATCTTATCACGTGGCTTGTTGAGCATGTTACCGCGGAGACCTAGCACGTGTGGAGGCTTCATGCTATTCTCTGTGGCATCCACGCGCCCCACCAAGAGCGAGAACCACATTATATTGACCATGAGGAGGTTAACCCAACGTGACTCTACCCACCCTAGCAACCGGGCCAATTGGTTGCTTAGCAAGCCTGACTGGATTCACTCAGCACGCCCTGGATTTGACAAATCATTACTTGATTAAAATAACATAATAAAATATAGAGAGGCAAAACATACAGATACATTTTAAAATGTACTCTTTATTTATATTCATACAGAATTTTGCCATTAAGCTGAAAAATTCTTTATTTACTAAATAATTCACTGAGGTGATATTATTTTAACTCAGGAGACTGCACACAGCAGAAATGATAATTCTGTGGATGATTTAAATATTTGGTTATATCATGTACGTTATGATAACTTTGGTGCTGTTAACGGTCGAAAGAGAAACACTACCCAGCTTGTATTGGAATTTAAAGATACTAAAGTATAACAAATAAATACAAAAATGTACATTTGATAAAATGTGTTTACTCTTTATATTAACATATATATTAAAAATGACAAACAGAATGAAGATTTATTGTATTAATATATTATTTAATAGGAATAGCAAGTAAGGCCCAAGTATTTTAAAAGTTCATATGTGACATTGTTTCTGCAACAGTCCCAGAGCTCTGACGCACGGTGTATACGTCAGCGTCCGAATTCACTCACTCATTTCGTTCACTCACTGCTGAGATATAATGCACTCACTGCCATTCACTATATAGGAAATAGTGAATGAGTGAATGAATGAATGAGTGAACAATTTCGGACACAGCTTTTATGGAAAAAAATGTAGGGACATCTGGAAGGCGAAAGGTACACAATTAGCGATATACACACATTTCTGTATGGAAACGGCTTAAGGGCAGACTTCTTTTGCGATAAACCAAAACTTATGTGACAAAGTGTTTTTTTTTTTTTAACCCTTATGCACTGTTCATCATTAAATCACATTCCAGTTGTTCCCGGTCAGAAGTGACCGGAAACAATAAGCGTGTAATTCTTTTAATTGTAATGAAAGAAATGTAACAACTCTAAATTAAATAATGTAAAAGCACTAAAGTTGTGCATTTTGGGTGTTTGTTTTTTTGGGGGGTATTTAGACCTTTTTTATTTTATTTACTAATTTATTTACCTATATGACCTTGATCTTGAAAATTGACTTTTTTTTATTTTTTTTATTTTCTTATTAATATTTTCTCAAATACTGAACCAATACTCATTAATTATATACCGTTTGAAAGCTTAAAGTCTCAAGAATCAAACTGTGCTGTCCATTTAAAAAACAAAAAAACAAAATTAAATTACAAGTATAAACACTAGATGGCTGCAGAGAGCTACTTATTCATCCCTGTTTGAAGAGATGATTTCTAGATTTTGTCACAAGTTCTGCATTTAGATTTAGATTTAAACATTATCAAAGACTACTTTGTCAAAATTTAGCATTTTTATTGATTTGTTTGAGGTTATTTTTGTCAGTTTTTGCATACCTGAAATGAGTAGAATAACAAGTAATAACCTAATTTATCCCTGGCTGTAACAAGATGAATGTGTGTGTGTGTGTGTGTGTGTGTGTGTGTGTGTTCAGCATTGTATATGTGTTATGGTCTCACCAATTCATTTTGGTGTGTGTGTGTTTTGCATTAAGGCTGATTGTTTTCTTTAAAAAAAAAAAAAAAAACAAAACAGTTTTATAGTCTGACCAGTTCATTTGTGTGTGTGTGTGTGTATATTTGTGTGTGTGTGTGTGTGTGTGTGTGTGTGTGTGTGTGTTATGCACACTTGATGTTTGGTAGTCTACCCCACTTCATGTCTGTGTGTGCATTGTGGCTGTTTTTAAGATTTTATATAATGAATAATGAAAAAAAAAAAAAATCTGTGATTTTTAGTGTTTCTTATTCATTTCCCATGGCACTTTTGACTGGGAACAGTACAAGTGTAACTTTTTTTTTTCCTACCACTTGACTGATCGAATCATCTCCAATTTCTTTGTGTGTGTTCAGATACAAACTGTACGAAATGTCACCCAGTCACGTACCCATCAGATAAAGGAAACCAGATTTGTTGAAGAAACAAAATTGATTGTGGTCAAAAATGACCGAACAGTGCTTGAGGGTTAAGCATGATGTCATCAAGCACACTTTTTATCAATAAAAGGCCATTTGAATGGAAACATGCAGAAGATGGCAAATTTAGCAAACATTTTTATATGCATTTTCACTTTGTCAATAACAAAACTGTACTGTTACTATAACCCAGATTTTTGCTTTTTTAAAGAAAAGGCGGGGCAAGCCTAAATTAATTTTTGTGGTAATCAATATTATGCCACAAATGCTGTCGATTGAGCTTAACTTGTATTGAACCCAGAATATTGCTTTATGTTCTCTTAACTAAAAGAAAACTAATCTTCTCATTTTCAAAGCAATCATGCAACATATTTAAATAAATTAGCGAACGATTAGTGAGTGAACGACTAAGTATTTAATTTAATTTAATTTAATTTAATTTAATTTAATTTAATTTAATTTAATTTTATTTTATTTTATTTTATTTTATTTTATTTTATTTATCCGAGGAGTATAATTTTCATATTATAAAGAGACTTTTATTTTCAGGAAATGCTGTGACCCCATTGACTGATTTCACACTGCTCTGCGGTAGAGTAGCCGGATGCCATAGCACAGTTTTTTAAAAACTATATGAACACATTTATAAAGCCTATTGGTTGTTATATTTCACTTTGCAACTCGGTAAGTTGTTCAGATCAGACAGGAACGCATGCAAGTACCCATTTAAACGCTGAAAGGCTTTAATTTGTAGAAACAATCTATAGTCTGGCATAATTCATCCGTTTCTGATGTATTGTTGCTCAGCGCTCATTGCACTTGATCCACTGCTAGTGTCTTATTACATACACATGGAACTGCGGCGAGGATCTGGCCTATTTATTCTTATTTAAGATATCTAATGATGTTTTCTCAAATGTATGAGCTTCTTAGCGGCACGAGATTCTCACTTCCTGCCATGTCGCATCATTGATGCCAGTTTGGCAGCAAGCAATTATGAAAAGTGTTATCAAGAAATGCTTTTGAATGTCTTTTCATTATTAAGGCCACATTAAAGCCATAACTCTGTAACTATGCGATTATACCATGATTATACTATTTTTGTTGGAATATTTTGAGTATTTGGTGAGCTAGTGCTGGGACACACCTACTTACTCATGCGAATCTTTCCCGATTGATTGATACAAACAAGCCAACAAGGAACCACTTATATTACTTATATTTTAATGAAATATGTATGGCAGGAAATATTGGTTGACTTTCAAATTGTTTAATTGCAGGCTTATTAACTGCTATTACAGATGTATTACAGCTTATTACATAACCATTTGTTTTCACTGCTCTACTAACATGTGTCTATAAATCCAAGCCATAGTTTGGCTGTGAGGCTTTGAGATATTATACATTTATTATTTTTTGTTTTTTTGTAAGGCTTTTACATAGGCTATCTTTCACTATCAATACTGAATTTTTCAACAGGCCATCAAGATGCAAATACAACTGAAATCTGTTACATTGGATCTCATAATTAAGGTACTGTGCTCTTTAATGTTTATGTGGTGATCATGTAGATTACATTAATTAACACAATATCAAAGCTAATTTCGAAATACTAATTTGATCAATCCCTGAAGGGCATGTCTGTCCATAATTATGTAATTCCTGCTGGTAAATGGGATCAGGGGTTACCTGCATTCTTTTGTGCATTACTCAGGTGAAGGTTTATGTGTCTTTAGGAGTATGACTGTGACTGATGATTAAATGCAGGTGAGGACCTGCACAATGAGGAATGTCAGAGAGCTCTGTTTTCTTCTTCTTTCCAGTGTAGTAATCCTGCACATGTCTGAACACTGTTTCTCAAATAAAGTAGGAATGTTCTTCCACGATAGCCCTACTATCATAGTGGTGGTGGTGTAGTGGGCTAGAGCACATAACTGGTAATCAGAAGGTTGCTGGTTCAATCCCCACAGCCATCACCATTGTGTCCTTGAGCAAGGCACTTAACTCCAGGTTGCTCCAGGGGGATTGTCCCTGTAATAAGTGCAAATAAGTGCACTGTAAGTCGCTTTGGATAAAACGTCTGCCAAATGCATAAATGTAAATATATGCCAGGTTAGCTATAGTGGTAACGTGTTATTTTTTATTTTTTTTTCATGGCTGGCAAGAGAAAGATGTGATCTAATAGCAATTCTCAAAGAAAAGTACACAACTAGCTGTGGGTCTTGCAAATCTGCTTTTAATGGTCAGGCTTACAGCAAGTGGAAAAACATTTTAATGTGCTCAAAAGGCTTGTCAAATATTGTGTAACCGCTCGACAGAAAATTATTTCTTCTTTCTACTCCACCTCTCTTCTCATGGGACCTCCGGGCGGGATTGGCGTATTGATAGACTCTAGATGCTGATGAGCTCATAATGAGGAATGCATTAGCTAACAAGATGGACAAAGCTTACACAAAGAAAAAATGCAATCATTCAATTAGACACTGATTTTGTTAAATTATGCCTTTTAAGAACAGCAGCCAGCAACACTTCTGAAATGTTCAGATCTGACACAGTAAAAAGCATGGTGTTTTGCTGTGTTGTTCCAGTGTTGTTTTCATTCTTAAAGAGATAGTTCACCAAAATAAAATGAAAATTCAGTCATCATTTACTCACCCTCCTTTTGTTCCAAAACCGACTTTCTTCTGTAAAACACAAAGGAGTTGGGCAAACTGTGAAGGACTGACAGCTTCAGTTACTATTCGGCTTGGGATCGATGCTTTTTTCATGCAACGGTAATCAGAAAATTTTCCCAGTGATTTGATATATATCTGCATTTATTCCAGATATAAATAAGGCTGCTCGCTGCACAATAGTCTTTGTTTCTTCAGACATTTTTCTTAACACAACTTTGGTAAAGTGTGAGTGGCAGGGTAAATTAAAGGGGGTCGCACACCGGACGTGTCTGGAGGATGACATGCTGCTTTCTAAAATTAGGAACAGTTATTTTCTACAAAGGTCCGTACACACCGTCGCCGTCTCTGGAGGCTACTCAGAATTCTGTAGCACCAAAGAGAGAAACTCACATAGTTTTCCATTAAATTTGACCTGAATCATTATCAAATGACAAAGATTATTTACTTTAGCTATCACTGGATGACATATTGTGTATATGAATTTTTCATATACCCTACACAATGTATTTTCAGTTACAAGTATGTGTTTTTGTGGTTTGACCGCTTGATTGAAAGCTATTCAATGCGACATACAGATAAATTGCATAATAACTTCTAATCGTTCAGTTTCCTCAGTTACACCAGTTTCATACACTTACCTGCAAACTCATCAATGTCACTTTGTTCATTCTTGAAGAAGTACAAAAACCTTTGTAACGTTTGTGTGTATGGTGGCTAGATCCACAACTTAGTTTGGACTGTGCCTTGTCCTAATGCGACCGGCTTCATTAAATGTTGTATCACCCTCTTGTGGTCTCCCAACGCTATTACGCCAAACTACATTAAACAGAAGGCCAACTGGCAGTGAATTGGAAAGCACCCAAATTAGAGGTCTGCAACCCAACACTGGCCGTACGTGACCCGAGAACCCAATGGGTTTCGGGCCAGGTTTGGGCAATTTTTCTGCTTGTTGCCCGCATCTCGCTGTTTCTTCAACGTCTCAAGCAGGACCGGCACATTTTAAAGACACCTGCGTTGTGTTTCATTCTTTGCGCTGTGTCTAGATTGTTTTTAGCGCAGGTGTCACAAAGATTCAACAACCAAGCAGTTCAGGCTGCATAGAGGGACTGTTGCATTGTTTCATATTTTTACAGATTGTTCTGCACCAAGCAAAGTTTCAATGCATAAACAGTAAGGCAATGTTTTTTCCCCTTCTGGTCTAGTGTAATGAGGGGCTTGCTTTGTTAAAACAGTATATGTTTACTGTTTCAATACTGTTACAAATGTTGCCTATATGTTTGCCTAAAATACAGCCTATTGCAACAGTACTTGCTAGGAGAAGAAATTATAAAGACAATGAGTGATTTTGGGGCAGGTTCTGGTTTAAAATCTGATGGCATCATTCTGACCGGGTAGAGTCAGGCCACTCAGTCTCAGGTACAGGTCGGGTTTGGATTTCATTTTAAGGCCTGTGCAGACCTCTAACCCAAATTAGGCTTCTAAATGAAATGCTGGCTGATGTTAATATATCGATGCCTCAAAAATGTATCAATAAAATAACTTGCAGATCAAAAATTAGTATATTGATATTTTATGACACGCCTAGTCACCGTTCACTTTCATTGCATGGAAAAATGATGCTGACTGAGGTTAATATTGTGCCTAACATCCCCTTACGTGTTCCGCAGAAGAAAGTCATATGGGTTTGGAACAATATGAGGGTGAATAGTTATTGACAGAATGTTTATTTTTGGGATAACTATCCCTTTAAATTGGGCCATGAATTCAGTTATCGCCACAAAGTTAATGCCCTTACAAATGTCAGTAGATGTGCTACATTACCTCACAAATGGAGAGTGGCGCCTAATATGCATTTGAGAATTGGGCTGCCAGTGCCAGCATCTCTGCATTTTAAATTCTCGGATTGAACATTGCCTTCAGCATGGTCCCAGTCAGATGATACTTTAAGTTGTTTTTAATGTCTCAATGGCAACTGCCTTTACTGCTCCTTGTGGAGCCTTTACAGCTACAGAGACTGTCTTTTGTTCCAGCTCTCTCTGTTTAATGTATTCTTCCCAATTGTTAGGGTGAAGAATGAAAAGGACAGTGAAAGCCATAAAATAAAGAAGGCTTTGGACAATAAAACCTTACAGCAACATGGAGATGTGAACAAAATTAGAAGTGGATAGATGATGGATGAATGATTAATAATAATCAAAAGAAGTTCAGTGTGCGTGAGCAATCCCACAGACTCTGGTTGCTGAGTGCATTAAATTAGCAAAAATATTTAAAAAGCAAACATGCAAAGGGCAGAGGATGTGTAAAACTTTGTGACGCGTGGGTGTTTGAATTCTGAGGAAATCCAGAAATCTATCTGCAGAATTTTGCAAGTGCAAATTCTGTGCAGGCCTGTTGATAACGTAAAGATAAGATGGCTGTACAGTCATTCTTTGTTCTGTTCTGCTGGAGGCTTTAAGTACTCCCCCTGATGTTATTGTATATGTTTGTGAAAATTGCTGTCTCCAGACATATTGAAAGACACTGAGAATGTTTGAGTTCCGATTTTGCTCAATGGTTCACGCACAGGTTTAAACTTGCAGTGGGACGGTCGCTTTAACTATGCACCTTCTGCAGCGTTCGGTTCGGCGAGTGTGCTTTGTGTTTTATAGACCATGTTACCTTCCCTGGTTTGAATTAAGCAAGTGAAAACAAGGCACAGTTTTTCTTTTCTCAAGGACTCAATGGCTGCATGGAAAATGAGCTGTGAATTTCAAAATCTGCTCAGCATGGTCATGTGTTGGGGGTGTGATATCTTTATCTGTGTTCTTGCAAAATATATACAGTAGATGTTGCACTGTTAGGACAGGATCTATAAAGACCCCATGAAATCAAAATTAGAGATTAGATTAGTAGTGTGTGTTTGCTTTGAGGTCATCTGTATGCTAGTGTACACCTATTAGGGCTGGGCGATATATCGAATATTCCCGAGAAGGAATTCAAATTTTGGCAAATTCTTTTAACTGGTTAACTGCCAGCATTAACTGGTTATTTACCGGTTAACTGATAAGCCATGAATCAAACAAGTGACAAAACAGGCATGACAAAGGTCTATACTGGTTGAAACTAGGGATGGGCATTCATCAATAATTTGGTATTCAAGTGTTTAAGCTCATAAACAATGAATACTTGAATATTCTATTATTTAAATGAAGGTAATTAATGAGAAAGAGACGTTGTAAAATTTGTCATAAAGGTTGCATCACCATGTATAAAAAACAAGCTTCTAATTATATCCAAAACAAGCTTATATTATATCCTGTGTTTTTTTGTTGAAAACATTAAACAGGCAATGCGTGAAAACAAAATTATAGAATGTAAGCATTTAAGCTCATGCAAAGCAAAGAAAAAGAAACCGCTAATAAAATAGACTAACGTACAGGACGACTATAAATACTCGGCATATAATAGTTATGTTTATATTGTATCTCATGTTTTTGTTGAGAAAAACAAGCATATCCACATGCGCTCAGTAAACTATACTCATTTGTAAACCCCAGTTTAATTGATGGAATGTCCCTCCGCTAGCAAAGTCTTTCTTGGATGCCATGTTTGTTGTTTACAGAAGTGTTGTGGGGATTAGGTTGTTACGGGGACGCTGCTTTCCGTCGAGCTGCACATTTACGGGAGTAAAGAGTACACCGCTTATACAGTACATTTAAACAGGAACCCAGCTTTCCTCGCAGTAAGCCACATCGCAATAACCCGCTTTTTGGTGTCCATCCAGTGTTTCCCACAGGATTTACTTCCATCTGGTGCAAATAATTGGGTTCAAAACAGTGTTACTATGAATGCAAACTTTAATACAGTGAAAAAGACACTCTATTAGCATAACATAAATATATATATTTATATATATATATATATATATATATATATATATATATATATATATATATATATAATAAATAAAAATTTCCAACATTCTTTTGAATGTCCATGTGCTAAAATAAAATATTTGATGCCACGAGTGTACCTTCATTTACTATTACTATTATTTTGAATGGCCATGGAAAATGAAGCAATGTGATAACAATTTTACCTGGTCGCAAAAAGTAGTCTGTTAATTTACCTGATGAACTTTCACCTTTTACTGACCCTTTATTCTTCGCATAGTGAAGTGTGTGCTTCTAAATCACTTGCACCTTTATTAGCAACTGACACAAAAGTGCCAGCTTTACATGTCATACATTCTGCTTCCCACGGATCTCGACCTGGACGAAAGCATGGGAATGTTTTGTGCAAATATTCTGTAAATTTGCACTTTTGTTTGGGCATTTTTTCCACTCAGCTTTCATTTGCTGCTACTGTCAAGCAACTGTTTGATGCCGAACACAACAGTGCTTCGCGCGTTCGCGGATAGATTGACAGGCAGGAATTTGGCCAATAGTTGCTGCAAGCCTCTTATAATTGACCAATTGGTGTGCGAGAAGGCGGGACTTACAAAGAGGGGTTAAAGCAATGCAAATATGCGCGCGCACACACAATGAATTATTAGACCAGATGCACATGCAACTAAAACCAAATCCCGGACATTTTCGCAAATTTAGAAATCCTGGCTGGATGCTTTTTTAAGGTCCTAAAAGAGGACATGTCCAGGAAAAAGAGGACGTATGGTCACCCTAATCATGATTCTAACTTCGGCAGTGATATTATCTGTTTGCTCTTGAACACTGATGATAAATTGTGTGTGGAGTAGTGTATAAATGGAGTGGATACATTTAATGTTAATTAACGTTACTTACCTCAAAGATTTGTCATCCTCCTCAACAAAATAATGTTAGACGGATCCAGGAATACTCCAGTGCATATATCTGCGAGTGTGTGTGAGCGCGTGAGTTTACAGCAGCGGGTGAGGAGCTGACTGGTGCGCGCGAGAGAGAGCGCAAAACACAGCCTTTTATTTTATGTTATTGTGAGACTGAGAAGTGCAAAAATATTTTAGATGAGAAGTGTAAAAAAATTTTCGGTTCATTATGAGACGGTGGCGGGGCAAATTAGACTGTGGCGGGCTGCCAGAGTCTAGTCAATTAATGGGAAACACTGCCAACTAAACGTACTGACAGAACGGTTTGCTCATCAAATGTGATCAACTTGTGTCCACACTCAACAGCGCCACCCAGCGCATTCTGTTATAACTGCCAGTTTTAATTCGTGTGTTCAGGATTTAACATGCATCTCACTGTATATATGGCCGGCAAAGCAAAACTTTGCGAAATTCTAATAGTATTTTTACGAATAATTATTGCAGAACGAATACTCGAGTATTCGACTATTCGTGCACATCCCTAGTTGAAACAAAACAGGCTCACATGACAGATGTGCATATTTAGCAATATTTATTACATGAACTTTTGAATGATCAACCATATATTTCCTTCCTATATTTCGTAACAAACATATTTTTGAATGGGTTGCTTGCACGCCAAATTAACCTACGAGGTGATAACTTTTGGCAATTTAACAATGGAAGAATAAAAACATAGCCTACCACAAATTGTGCTACTGGGTAATCCTAATAATTTTTTTTCAGATGAATCAACATTTTTATACATGGGCAGGGGTCAGTATGGTATGCAGCCGGTTGACAGCAAACCCGGAAACCCGCTCCAAAGGCACTAACATCTCGCCACACATCGCATTCCCATCTCCCGTACCATAAAAGTGAAATGCAGGGCTGTAAACATATGCTCTTAGTTGTCGAGGCTTGCAGATGTTTTTTTCATATGGTGCCGCATTGTAAGTCCTATTTTACAATGTGCATTTGAACTTCACGGACTAAATGGTCCCACAGCACACACTTCATATTTCCTTGTTCAGGCTGAAAGACTGGTTTATGTGTTAACAGGACCCACGTGTGTACATAACACATGCTGCATGTTAAACCCGTCAAATTACCTCTCTGTTGTTTCTTTAATTAACTTTTCGGTTAGTTTTTAACTATACATATATAAATGTAAATGTGCATATTAATGAAAATGATAAAATTCTCTCATTCTCCCTTGTGTTCATTTAGTAAAAAACTGTCAGAAACATGCCTTTATTATTTTTAAATAGATTTTTATTCAATGCCTTTAGAAAATTGAATCTACTTTGGATGAAATTATGGTTCCTCAGATTTTAAAAAAAAATCACTTTTGAGCCATTTCAGAGCAAATACATAATTATCGAGATATATAACGAATATCGTCAATAGACTGAAAAATATCAAGCTATAATTTTTGAAGCTATATTGCCCAGCCCTAGTGTACACCTAGGCCTATACATTGACAAAATTAAATTTTAGCAGATATACACATTTAAAACAAGGTATCTCAAACATAAAATTAAGGCCTGTCTTAAGGCCTGTGACAGGTTTGTGTGTAGTTGTTACTGGATTTTGGACATCACGCATGATCCTAATTGATCATTGTTTTTCTGATCGATCATTGCTGTCATTTCTGAGTACTTAAGCAGTCGTGCCCACCTTTAGTCAGCACAGGACAGAAAATTGCGCTTGTCAAGCTGTTTTATGGGGTCTTTAAGTACCATCAGAGAGGATGCCAGTAATACTCTCTGTTCTCACTCTGCATAGCATGACATTCTTTGTATCTTTGTTTTATGCCTGTCTGGGGTGTGTTCCAGTATCTAATGTATCTAATTCAGTCTTGTCTCTGTGATTAACCTATCACAGGTCTAACGGCTTCACCCACCTGTCACCCTGGCTGCGCAGGAGGCCAAGAGTGGGGAGGAGCTAAGCCCTGGCAGCATGGTGTCTGCTGTAGGGAACGGCTCTGTGCCCAGTCCTCAAAGTGAAGCAGTGACCAGTGAGATGCAGGAGCTTTCCCTGCAGTCTTTACCGAGTCTGCTGCCTCTGAAAGAGAGGAAGAATGGTAAGTTAACAGTTTATTAGCCAAAAAACCCATTGCATCTCAACCATGCAATTTTAAACTGTCCATTGCCCTTAAAAAAGTAATGTTGCGGTACAATGATGGTGTCAGATATATGTCTCAGTTTATTTACACATTTACATTTACCATTTATTCTAAAATGTGGAAAATGGTAATAATAAAAAATGACTAGGTGTGTCCAAATGTTTGACTGGAAGTATATAAGTGTATATATACAGTATATACACACACCTTGGTATTTGCATGGTATTGCAAGGTACTTCAAAGAATAACACCAAAGTACTTTTTGGACTTTTTTTGTTAGTGTGCCCTTTTTTCAACCCTCCTCTTTTCTGTGCCATTTTCAGTGCTGATTTACGAGTCAAAATTATTTTTATTTTTGCTAAATGTGGCAGTCTGTATTTCAGAGCAAATAAATTCTGAACAAGTCTGTGTCAAAAGCATCTTGCAGATCTCTCTGATTCATTATGTTAAGTAATGCCCAATTTTTTATTTTATTAACTGAATGAATACCCATGCCCTAAGGAAGTATGGTGTCCGGAAAGAGTTATTGGCCTACTTAAAAAATCAGAATGACCTTTTAGCTGATTCTTTGTGACACACAGTAGGACACTTCAAAGGCATGTCTGATACACAGCAGACACTCCGTTTGACTTCTAGGAAGCTTAGAGAAGTAAAGATTAAATACAGCTAGCAGGCATATAGATGCTGCAGCATGCTGTGACTTTACTCCAGATGGAAGAAAAAAAAAGGCTTTGCTGCTAAATTTTCATCCAGAAATATCTGGGGGATATTATATAATGTTTACTGTGAGATATCATGGCAAATGTAGGCGGTTGGCTGGTGGTTGGCCTTGTGTTTGGCTGGAGCTGTTTGTTTTTTTAACTCTGCCATTCCAGAATTGTAGGAATGCTAATAAAGAGTTAGCTAATAGCAAGAGTTAGCATAAAAGTCCCATCTGCCTGTAAACAGCACCTCAGAAGCTCATGGCCTCCAGACACCACTCCCTTCTTACACCATTCAGCCCCCCCAAGCTACAGTTCATTGAGGGTTAGGTGGGTAGTAACAGACATGTTAATGCAGAACCTTTCTCTCCTCTCCTGCAGAAGTGCTCTCAGTTAAGTTTTAGGAAATCAGTGCATATTTTCTAACTACTTTCACTGCAAAAAATCATCAGTATTTACCTTTTTTTTTGTTTTTTGTTTTTTGTAAAAATGTCTAAACATTCTTTAAACAAGATAAATTAAACTGATAAGCAGAACTTTGATATTAACACTTGTTTTCAGAAAATCTATCTTGACTGTAAATAAATCTTGTGATACTGGCAGATCCCATTTGTTTTTCAGTTGTTTATGCCTTAAACAATTGAAAAACATCTATTGGTGCACCAAGACAAAACACACTTTCAAGACACATTCTTTGAAATTAATATCTGGTCAGGTAAAATCAGCTAAATTGATCTTGTTTTAATTTTTTTTTTTTTTTTTTGACTGGAAAACTAGTCTAATATCCTCATTGAAAATACTGGTCCAGTTGCAAGAAACTCCTTAAAGCTGTAGAGTCTAATTTCTGCGACACTAACGTCACCAAATGGAATTGCAAAAATAAACATTGTTTTTAAACATATTTCCGAGCCATTGGTTGAACAAACAGATAGTCCCGCCCCAAACTCACACCACTGGTTTAACCATTGTTGCTGTGTCGGGCTGGATGGGTCGTTTAAAACAAATAGAGGAATGTTGGAAAGCA
Source organism: Myxocyprinus asiaticus (assembly GCF_019703515.2). Classification (NCBI taxonomy): domain Eukaryota; kingdom Metazoa; phylum Chordata; class Actinopteri; order Cypriniformes; family Catostomidae; genus Myxocyprinus; species Myxocyprinus asiaticus. The sequence continues at coordinate 21,702,225 of NC_059375.1, read as the reverse complement.
CCAAAGAGCCACAATGTTACACTTTTTGGGGAAATCAACCTACGAATGGCTTACTTAAAGCTGTCTCTGCATATTAAGCTGGGATAGGAGACTTAGTTATAATTGTAAGGCTATTGTCACCAAGGGTTTTCATTTAGACAGGAAAAGCCATCTATCTGACATGTTAAGCGACCAGTCACAGTCGGGTTTGTCATTATGGGGTGTTTAGGGGCGGCAGACATGGGGAAAAAAGAATATGGTAATAATAATGGCGCGACAGTCTCCGCGAGTGATTGCACTGAAAACACACAGGAGAATAGCTCAATATAGAGAATTTCACTGACATAAGTATAAAAAGCAGAAAATGCAGCTCTGCTCGTGGATATCCTCTTCACTATCTATTATTTGCTTCAAACAAAACTCTGAATATCTTCAAAGATTTGATGTCATTAACCTGGTAAACTTGAGCAAATTCTGTGATTATTTCATCCCCAAAAGCGCTCACTGTATCAATGCAGAACCTTTTGAACGCAACTTGGCTTCCAGGCAGACTGATGAAACATCCTGTGTGCGTCTACTCGCGGAAGTTCCATTGAACCAGCAAATCAGATTTGCACCGAGATGATCGAGAAAGCGTTTTTCAGTGTTGTGTGCTATATGCATTACAAGGTTAGAGAACGGACTGTGGGCAATCCGTGGCGTGTTGTTTGAGGCTGAGACTAGGGTTTTCTTAACTTAAGGGGTTACTTTCAACAGACAGATGATTTTTGCAGTGTTCTGACAGTATTTTTCTGTTACAACCTTGTGCACTTGTAATACATTGATTGCAGAACTGTAATTAAATATTTAAACATGTGTTTGCCATTAGCAAGCCACATATAGCTGGATAGTAAATAAAAGCATAACTGCTGTCAGTCTGAGGACAGTTTCTCTACTTTTTAGTCTTGGAATTTCAAGCAACAGTTCACATAACAATGTGCAAACAGAGTAAATGTTAATCGCTAAGAGCTGTTTGAAGTACAAGAGTTTTGGGGAGGGAATGGAGGCCAGAGGGGGAACAGTGTAGGACAGTCTTCCTGAAGACATGATTGCATAACTTTGTGTGTAGAGCAGAAATCCTGCCTCTCAGAAAGCAGGCACTGAAGAGAATGACAGTGCAGGGTTTTGGTTGGGCCAAAGGTTATCTGAAATGTGTTTGGGCTTTGGTGTTGGCCGGTAGTCTGCAGACATTTACTTCTGTAGTAAACGAATGACCTCAAGTCAGGACACAAAGTTCCTGATTTCTCCTCCCCTCTCCTCTGGAATGAAAAAAATAAATGCTTCAAGGAGCGGAAAAACGAGGAGTTGCTTAATACAGCTGAAAGCGGAGCCTTAGAGCAGCACTTAACCAGTAATAAGGAAGAAACTGGCTCACGTAGAGACAAACACTTGTACTATCACACCCACTTCTTTATGGTGTGCACACACACGCCAACGCTGAAGAGACTAAGTTCAGTCAGAGCACGGGAAGGTGAGGGGCATACAGACACACCCTGCAGTTTTTGGAATTGTCTTACAGACCAGTCAAACTTCATGCACAGGACTGTCTAAATGTTGTCCGATTTGGAAATGGATTAGTAAAGTGTGGAGGTCGTGACTGTACACGTATCCTTCTGCAGTGGAAGGATATGGCTATTCATCCAGGTACAGTACTGAATGTTTTTTTTTTTTTTTAAGAGTTTGAAAATTGTTGTTGTGAATGAAGTCAGGCCACAAGTGGACGTGAGTGGAAGGTGTGGTAACTGTGGTTGTGGTTTAACAACTTTTTGTTTCAGTAGCTAAGCCTGATTTTTATGAAGTCTTGTACTGGATGTATTGGAGCTTGAGCTGAGGTCTCACTAGACCAACATTTACTTTCTCATTGAGCAAAAGCAGTGCATGTTTGCCAGTAACAGGTTTTGACCAATTGAAGCTGTGAAACAATGTTGTGGATATGGGGAAATCACAGCGGGCTAAGGTTTCCCATATGGAAATGCTGGAATAATCATACAGATGTTAACTGGTCAGGAATGCATCTGTACAATTAATGTACGTTTAAATGAACTTTTGGTCTCTATTTTTTCAAGATGCTCTGTTGTGCATTGAACTTGCGAACAGCTGATATACATTACCTAAAGATCTGCTAAAAATACATTAATTCTAATGTGACACACCCCCTTAAGGCTTCAGAGAGCCAAAGCACACCTCCTTTGACTGATTGGTTTTAGATTCTTTTCCATTGCTGCCTGACTTTTAAGTGAAATTCTCCAGAATAATGCTACACCATAGAAACGGATATGTGTGGAGAGCCCACCTTGGAATTGCTCCAGCTGGAAGGGGCGGGGTGTGTAAATGATGGATAGGTGTTCTCCGTCTTTCTGTTGTTAAAACAGCTGTCTTCTTCCATGGATTCAGGCACTGAAGTTCAGAACAGATGCCTTTTGGGGACAGAAAGTCTATGTCAACCAGACACGGAAACATTCAGTTACAGTCCCATGTTTGATACTGTACTGTAAATCAGACCTTGGACAAAGAGGTTTAGACAGATGTCTGGGCAAAATTCTGTGTAAAGAGGGATTGATTATCTGTGAGGGCCCCCTCCTCCAGATGGAGGTGCCTTGAAGAATCTTAGATCTTACAATGCTCCACATTAATTAATTAACAATTAACTCTTAATTTTCAGGTTTTAGCATATGTGCTCTCATGTGGACTATTTGATAGAGATATCTCCACCGGTAGTCTCTGTACAAGTCACCATAAGATTCTAACATTGATTTTTAAATGCAACCAATGGGTAGTTGAAGTTCTCAGGTCATCATCAGTCCCACTGCAATTAGGGAACAAACTTTACAATGTATTAAATGTCTTTGCAATATTTAACAAAATATCAAACCAAATGGCACTATAGCATAAATCCTTTCCAGACAAAACAGTTTACAAATAAATGTTGTAAGTTTCAAATCATAAAATAAAAGATATATAGTTCAAAAGGAAGACAAAAGTATTTGGATTAATGAAACATGTCCCTAGTTAATGTAATGAAATACACCTGTGGTTACTTTGGTTGGGCTTACTTCATACATCCACTAAAAATAACCTTGAGACCAATTATTTAAAAATAATTAACAAATAGCAAAGAAAAATGTAATTAGTTCTGAGAAATGGTCTTGCATCAAGTGCTTGCAGATTCCATTTGGTTTGATTTTGTACAGAATTTAATGCAATGACATTCAGACATTTTTAGGTGTGACAAAAGTCTCCAGATACATTTTTGGGCCACTACTCCTTGAAGGTTTAGACAGTTAGTAATACCTGTAATTATGCATGATTTACATGTCAAAGTGCATTTTGCATTATTATTGTTATACAGTATAACTAGAGCATGAGGTCATTACTCAGACCTAAATGTGCTAGTCTATATTATAATTGTTAGCCTCTGCAGGGGTGCTGGTTGGTTTTCTATGTTATGTAACATTTAGGGATGTGTGCCAAGTTCTACTCCAGCATGCTTACACAGGCCCAGAACATAACAGGATAGAGGGAGGGAGCAAAAGAGGAAAGAGATCCATAGCTCTGCATTAACTAGACAAGACCCACAGCTGGGCTTAATCCATCAGTAGTTTATTAAGGCATCTTCCCCCTCACATACTAATAAGTCAGGCAAATCATAAGACTGGAAAAAAAATACACCATGCTTATTGTGATGACAGTGATAGCATGGCAAATTAGTCTAACCTGACAACAGGATGAATACGAATTCTAGGAAAAGGGAAGGTTCCTAGAATTGTCGGGCTTTGTTGTCGAGAAAGAAGTATGCACTTACAGGCATGCACTGACAAAACCTCCAGTAATAAAGCACCCTTTATAAGATTATATCAGTGCAGCTTTGATTTATTTGATTTGTTCTAGTACTGTATGCCAGAACCAATAATGCACTCATATCCCTGAGCTATGAAAAGTGCTTTGTCAGCTAGACATCCTTTCAGCCCCTCTTTGCCGTTTGGGGCTTTGTCTTTTGTGTTTGCTTACTACAGTGCACCATATATTGGTGTTTCTTGAACATCTTTTAAAATGATCTACTAACTATGACCAACAGTGTATGTACTTGGAGATTTATGTAATTTTTATTTAGAAAATTATCACCACAGTATCTTTTTCACCACATGTCAAATTCTGTATTGTAGAATTCTGTGGTGGAAATGACATTTTTGTACATTTTTTTAAATAAAATGGCCAACACCTTTGTATCAATAAGGAAAATTTCATAGCTAACATTTTAAATATCCTAAATGCACTCAATTAAATAATGTTTTCACACTTTGTTTTTGCATAATTCTAGCAAAATTACAGCTTGATAGAAATTAAGCCCAGTAAAAATATTCTGCTCACAAGTGGTATTTTGCTTGATTTTTCTTTGTTTTCTTCAAACATCACTTGTCTAATATTTCATCTCAAGCATGCTCTTCACTGACACTTTTTTCTACTTAATTAACAAGTACACTAACTTTTGAAAAAAGTTCTTAGGGGCAAAACTTTGATACTCTGGGTCAGTCGTCATTTTTTAAAAGTAAATGTTGAAATATTTTATGTTTATTTTACTGTTTGTTTGAATAATCATACTTTTAAACATGTAATATATATATATAATGGATTTTCATAGTTCAATATTGAAAGTCTGGGTTTGGGGAAAAGGCAAAAACAATCAAATAAATTAATAAAAGGCATTTGAAAAGTACCTAAACATAAATGATAAAGGCATGGTAAAAAGTTTCCTTGTCGGTTTTAATGTGACCTTTATATAATAGAAAGAATTAAAAGCTGAAATATGTTAGTTGTAATATAAATGAACAGCTGGGACATGAAAGGGAAGAAACATACATATACATGTGAATATACTGTATATAGGCAGATGGATCTTACGAACATGTTTCATTTAGTTTTATTGTTTTAATTATTACATTTTTTTTTTTTTACTTCTGAACTATATAAACACAGAAACATGACGGAACCACTCCTATCCACTGCTTTGCTTTGTCTGTCCTTTCAATTCCAGCTCTATGGCTAAATTGATATCATCCAGTGACTCATTCACGTACCAACGGTTGTTAACTGTTAGTTGAATTTTTTACTAAATCATTACATACAAGAGAATGCCTTTCAACGCTAAATTATTACCCAGCTAAACCCTGTGTTTACATTTTCCTCATTCCATCTCTAAAGCTAACATTTTAGGAATTTAGTAGATATTTGCACTTAGTTCTCTTTAAATCCTGTGGAAGCAGTGAAGTCGCATTCCACTTTTGTTTAAACAAAGGGACAGAGATTTTGAAAAGGACACTTTATCAGTGTTAACCAAACGAGAGGTAAAAGTTATAGAAGATAATGATCAGTGTGACATAAAGAATGTGTATTGTTTCAAGGTGTCTACCTAAATGTTGTCTGTAATGTCTTTACAGATGAAGAAAATATGTTAAGCTCTGGAGTGGTGGAACATTGTACACACAAAATGCTGTTTGTTTTGCTATAATAACAGGATGCAACCATGTGTAGAAATACAGAATAAAACTCCCAAGAGTCATGGTTAATGGTGATGCTAGAAAGTAGGGCAGGAGGTAGAGAGGTTCGGATGAAATTAGTTCAGATGGAAGTTATGTAACATGCTCGCAAAAACAGGAGAGCTTAGTCCTGAACCGCTTTTTCACTTGTTTCTCTCTCTTCTTCCATAACCTCATTTGTTGAGCTCAATCTAACTTCCCTTTTGCACTTTGGCAGCTTATATTACTAGAGTCAGACAGCTTGCCTGATCTTCCATGTACTCTTTTTCTCATTCCTTCTGTTTTTCACTCTTGTAAACACTTGTTAGCGAGGCCTAATTTGGATCAAATTGAGGAGACTTGCTGTATAATCCTGTTTTTGTTTGACTCTTATGTGCTCAGCATAGGAGTTTGATGACTTTATGCCACAGGGGCCCCTTACGTCAGTGTAGAAATGAAGACTGCATAAATATTGATCCTCTAGGACCTGTTTTCTGGCTAGAGCTGAAGATTAAGCAATGGTGACTAATGTGGTTGTTTTCAAGTAAGTGATTGAAAGCAGAGAGGAAAAAATGTGGTACAAACTTCTAGTTGTAAAAACACCTTGGTGTGCTAAATTTCTTAGTATATAGAAATTTCCAAAGGAACAACTGTGGAAAGAGGAAGGTAAAAACTGATTTTGGGATATTATATTGAGCAAAGGCTTTCTTTGTCATCAGCCCATAGAATAGAACAGGGTGAATGTAATAGAAAATGAACCTCTCAATTTTGTGACTGTGAAAATGTTTTGATTATTTAAAAATCTCAATTAGGTCTGTCAATTGAACATGTTAATTTAGTACAATTGACATGTTACAGTAACTTCAAAGGAAAACAGGGCCTATTAAACACTTCGCAATCAGTAAACACAATATCTCCTGACTAAATATTTGATTCATTAAAGCATGGCAACCAATATAAGCTTTAATAATCCTACCAGAAAACATGTTTTTGAACCACTTTTTGTAAAGTCTATTGAATGCTTTACTCATCTGCCACAACAATAAAATGTATATAAACAACCTTCATTGGGGGGCTGTTCTCAGCAGATATTGATATATGTGATTAATTGCAGTTATTTCCATTAATAAATCAGTGTATTGCATAATAAACTTGATTATATTTTTTTTAATGGATAACAGACCTAATTTTAATACAATTAGTGATTATGAATGGAGCTCATGTGAAAAATGACAATTTAATCTCAAAATATTAGAGCTGTCAAAGTTAACACACTTTGTGTTAACTTTGTGTAATTTTAATACACAAAATTAATTGCGATTGAACATTTTAATCGACTGACAGCACTACAAAATATTAAAACCTATAAATGCCCATTTTATAAATACAAAAACGAATACGGCTGCCACAAGTAATGTCACCATGATGTCAGTCCGTTGCCACACCCAGGTTAATCTGAGCATTTCCAATAATCATCAACCAGTAATGACTCTCACATTCATAACAGATTGTTTGCATTGCTTCTGATAAAAAACTAAATGACATTACTCATTTAGCTCTGTCTATAGGTGTCTAATAAACTTTGACTTCATTTTCTTCGTGTTTTGATTGATCAAGGTGGTGTTTTGTAATTTGTGAAGTGTTATGGGCTTAGCAAAGGCTGCACTTGGCTTCCTCTGTGGTCAGTCTACACTTCACAGTGCTGAGCGCTTATGGTCAATGAACTTCCTCTGCTGTGAATTCTCACTGAGTTATGATTAAAACAGTGAGCTCGTGGGCTAAAAACAGATCATGGTAATGTTTTTGTCTCTATGGAGTTTGTACATGAACTGAAATGCCTTGTGTATTTATGCACAGACATCTTCATTTCCCTAAAGTTAAGAAAGTTTCTTTGATAGTGTTTATCTTTAGCTTTTGTATTTGCGTATTGAAATTGAGAAGTACATTGACCAAAAAATGCATTCACTAAGTGCAGAGTGTTTTGGACTTTATAAACAGGGTTAGTTAATCCAAAAATGACAATTATTTCTTCATTTACTCACACTCATGTTCTTCCAAACCTGTATGACTACCTTTCTTTTGTGGAACACAAAAGGTGATGTTAGGCAGAATGTTAGGGACCGACTTTTTCACTTTTATTGTATGCATAAAAGATCCAGTGATGGTGACCGAGGCTACTATTCTACAATTTTATTTTGTGTTCCACTGAAGAAAAGTGAGTCTTATGTGTTTGGAACAACATGAGGGTGAGTAAATGATGACAGATATTTCCATATTTACAATTGCCATTATTTAGATTGTGTGTTGTTTTTTGCGATATTGTTTTTGTGTGGGTTTGTAAGACAGAAAATGTGTGTGTGTTTGTCATGTTTGCAAGCGCCTTTGCAGAGGGATAGCAGTGAGTAACCCAATCCAGTGCTTGCACAGGTGATACTGAGCTCAATATAGAGCCTTTTGGCCAGCTGGTCTTACTATTTAAAACTGAGAGAGGACCCAGGCCTGGGAATGGCAGGGGGAGGGAGGGGATCGCCAACAATCTGAAGGAACAGAGAATTGTTGGTGTATGTGTGCTTGTCAAGACCTGACAAGCAAACTCCTGTACTTTATATCCCAGTAAGAAAGAAAAGGTCAAAGGAAACCTTAATTCTTTCTGTGACCCCTTTTCTTCCAATTTCTCTACTCATGACTGCCAAGATCCCTGTATGACACAATTTCAGAGAGCAACGTGAGAGTATGTTGGCCGTTAACATATCCAATTAGAGGGTGCACTCGAAAAATAAAAACGATCAATGAACTTGATTACATTGAGGAAAAAATTATCCATGCAATTAACAAAAAAATTATTCATTTGGATATAGTCTTGTTATCATGTCTACTAGATAAAATTGTGTCAGGGGGCTGGGTATCAATACAGATTTCCTGATTCAGTTCCAATTTACAAGCTTTCGATTTGATTCCGATTTTGATTTGATCTGATTCCGATACATTTAGCAATATGATGATTCTCAGAACCAAATTTAATACCACAAAAATATACGAACTAATTTGTAATTAAGTAATTATTCAGAACAAGTAAACAAATTACATGCAATAGAACAAATAATAACAACAAAACAAAGCAATTAAAAGCAATTAATAAATGCAATGTAGTAATGAAATGTAACATAAAACTACTTAAATTACTGATATTCACTGTATATAATACATTAATACTTTTTAAAGCTACTAAAGTTATCCAGCCAACAGCAGTGAGTGGTTTTCTTGTTATTGTTGTTTGTTTAATAGTAAGGACATACTAGGCAGTGGCAGGTCTAATAGTCTGCATTTACACCTCAAGTCCTATATTTTGATAGAAATCTTCTTTTTGTCTGGCTTTTTACATTCACTTTAGACGTAACTGACTGTATTTACATTAATACCTCACAAAGATGGGCAATTTCACAGAGTTTTGAAATGTTTTTTACTCTTTGGGCACGTAACCGCATTACCGCAACTCTGCAATAAAACATGTACACATAATCTGCTTGTCAGTCTGTCAAACAGCATGGATACCAAAATGAGGAAATAAAAAGTGATCTTTAAGATTCTTTTTATTTGTGTAGTTTCTCTATCTCTTTCATTTTGACTTGTTAAGGAGATCAACCGGTTGCGATTGACTGGTCAATTGCGATCAACGGAAAGAGGAAAGATCAAGGAAAGATCTTGTGATTTTAAGAATCGATATCGGGATCATTTAAATGAAGATCGTAAATAATACGATTTTTTTTTTTTTTTTTTTTCCTCGCCCTCATTCCATCTAATTGCAAAAATTCAGTCCTTACTAACCAAAAAACTGCACTTCCACCCAGCTCTCCTATGCACATTCAAAAGAGAAGCTTTTTCATGCATGCGGCCGTTTGACGCATGCGTGTTTGCATTTTTTCTTGAAAACTTCTGGTTGTGTCAGACGTGCATCAAGTCCCACGTGAACATGCATGCGTGCATGCGTCAAACGCAAGTACATGTGAACAAAGCTTTTTTTTTTGAGTGTTGTTGGTTCTTCGATTTTATATTTATTTGTTTTGTCTCTTGAAAAGATGCATTTGAGGAAACGGAGCTAAAATCTCATGGCCTGTGAACGTTTTATAAAACCATTGTTGTGTTTTCTGTATTCTGTATGAGTGGCTGGGTCAGGTTTTGAACCAGTGAAATGTAGATGAGGGGGTGAATGGGGGTCTGTCCAGATTGTAGAGTGTAAACGAGAGACAACAGCTGAGCTGAAGTGAGCAGTCATTGGCACTAAGTGGACCCTCCTCTATGTCTGAGAGCGAGAGGCGTGCTGCTCTCTGTCAGTGTGTTCTGAGTGCAGAGCAGGCTCTGCCATCCTTACATTTATGCATTTGCTTTACTGTCTTCCATTGTGTGACAATATCATGCAGCAGCGGAGCCACTATATCCATGCATGAGAACGAAAGAGGACAAAACAGAGGATCAGACCTTTAGATGAGGAAGAAACCAAGTGGAAGCCGTCTGTTCTTCATTTCTGTGATTTGAAACGCTGTAATTATAGCAATGTTGTTTTGGACAATTACTTCTGTTACAGAAGTCTTGCATCTGTAATTCTCACAATTTTCAACCACAGATGGAATATCAGTTTTGACTTGGTGCTTTTGATTGAGACATACACAGACACTTTTCAACACTGGATTCAAACATGCTGGACACAAACCATTGCCTTCAAATTGACACTTCCTCTTTTGAGGATCAGCCAATCAGAAATGGTCAAGATAAGCAGGTTGTGCTGCTGGACTGTGACAGACATGCATATCATAGCCTTAAAGAAGGTGGGCCTTGATGTTATTATACTTGCTAGAGTGTAGATAAGGGTATGGAATTACAAAGACATCCCAACTACTACAATGTTATCGATTTCAGTTAAGATCTCATTTAGAACATTTTGAACTTGTCAGATCTTAACTTTTTTTGTAATACGGCCCCAGGTGTGTTTAAAAATAAAATTGGATTCTCATCGAATTTAGCTACATTGGATTTTATCTCAAGTCTTAGCATGTCAGACCTGATAATTCTAGTGTCAGTGGTAAGATCACCCCTCTGCTGCTACAGAGCCAAGATCGAGCACTGGTTGACCTGTAATCTGTGCCAGGCCTGGGAGCTTTGGGGACAGGCAGCAAGAGGCATGTTTAATTAAGACTCCAGACACACAGGCTCTCGGATTAACCCAGTTGTTCACATTGACTTGGGGACACTTGATTTGTTTTGATCTTTCATTTTGTTTAAAAAAGACATCAGTGCCACACTCTCCAGGTCTCCCACTGAATTTTCTTGGCTCTTGTTACAGGCTGAAAGAAGAAGGAGAGAGTGTTGGCTTTAAAAGTGTCTGATTGATTTACAAAATCAGGCCAGGTTCTCAGAGAGGTGCGAGAGGGCTTGTGTTTCTTCTTCCTTGGGGACAAAAATAGTGCAGAGCAGCGCTGAGGAGTGGGTGGTCAAAAACAGCTGTTAAAATGAAGTGGGAATGGGAAGAATTTACTAAGAAATAGTGGAACTGAATTGAGTACTCAATTTACAAGTGAGAACAGGATTGGATGTTTGGTGATTTTATGGGAACTAGCGACAACGGGGGCAAAGTAGAAGGTTCACATCCTAAGATCTGATCTCCAAGCAACGTCAGCCATTGTATATGTTAGGGATGTCAGAAATACAGTTCTTTGGTACCAGGTTGATATTAAATTTAAAAATATGATACAGGTCTTTCTGCAGTATCAGTAGTACCGATTCCGTATCTGAGTGCTTTCTGACTGCTTTGGAATGCTAATGCATATTTGAGCGCAATGTTAGCGATTACTACGAACAAGGGTAGGAAAATCAGGATTGTGTCGAAGTAATAGGCCTGCCACTATCTACACTCACTGCACTTTATTAGGAACACCCGTACACCTACTTATTATCAGTCAGTTGTGTGGCAGTAGTGCAAAGCATAAAATCATCCAGATATGGGTCAGGACCTTCAATTAATGTTCACATCAACCATCAGAATGGGGACAAAATGGGATCTCAGTGATTTCGATCATGGCATGATTGTTGGTGCCAGACGGGCTGGTTTGAATATTTCTGTAACAGCTGATCTCCTGGGATTTTCACACACAACAGTCTCTAGAGTTTACTCAGAATGGTGCTAAAAACAAAAAACATCCAGTGAGCGGCAGTTCAGCGGATGGAAACGCCTTGTTGATGAGCAGATAGGCTACAACAGCAGAAGACCATGTCGGGCACTTTATTAGGATCACAGTGTTCCTTATAAAGTGCTCAGTGAGTGGTAGATGTCATTAATATTAAACTAACAACAATATTGACAAGAAAAAGAGAAAACCATTTCTCTTAACTTATTTCTTTATTCTATTAGGCTGGGTGCACATGGTGCGAGTTCTGACACTTTGGAGGTCGTGAGCCCCTGCACCCATTACGAGTTAGTTTACCTGCTTATCGTACAGACGCATAGGTACACAACTTTACGTCTTGCTGAATTCCGACGCAATTGCATCAATTTTTGCGCTATTCTAGTTATGACATAATTTACTATTAATGACATTATCCACTGTATAAGCAGTTACCAGAAAACAAATAGCAACATTAAATTCTACCACTGTACCAATAAACATGATCTACCTAGCTAGGCTGTGTCTGAATGAATTAAAAATCCTGTAGAAATTGCAAACAGCATAGCTAGCTAGCTAAAACACACTGCAACTAACCAGACAGCTGTAGCTCTTGATTGGTCCTCTGACAATCCTGTCATGGTAAACAGTGTCAAAGTTCGTTCTTCTGTGGTTTTTGTTGCCTCCTGATTGGTGAACTTCAGGTAGATTGCCTAATCAGTTCAACTGCACATACCTCACGAATTCAAGCTGACGGCACCCGAATTGTTTAAAAATGATCGGGAGGCTGTAAACTGCTCGTAAGCCGCTAGGCTACGCTTGTAATACCACTCACCTGATGCAAGCCACGAGCACCAGCGATTCCACGCAATTTCTCCTGACAGGAAGCTCACACAACAGGCAAAAAACGTACCATGTTGGCCTTACTGGCTGTTTACTTGAATAATTACTTGAAAAATGTGCAGCAATATTTACTTAATTGAGAAATACTTTATTGCTACATTCCAGTGTTTTAATTTAATTTGTTAATACTTATATTAATATTTAACTTTTCAAATAAAGAAGTGTGTAAAATGGAATATACATTTTTGCTGTGATATCAACAATTGGTATCAAGAATTGTGAAATTTCACTAGTAATGGTGTTGACATATTGGTATTGTGATAACCCTAGTATACACTCACTGAGCACTTTATTAGAAACACTATGGTCCTAATAAATTGGCCGACGACGTGGTTTTCTGCTGTTGTAGTGTTGTGATGTGTTGTGCATTCTGAGATACAGAGTGGTTATCTGAGTTACAGTAGCCTTTCTGTCAGCTCAAACAAGTCTGGCCATTCTCCGTTGACCTCTCTCATCAACAAGGTGTTTCTGTCTGCAGAACTGCCCGTCTTCACTGGATGTTTTTTGTTCTTGGCACCATTCTGAGTAAACTCTGGAGACTGTTGTGCATAAGGCTGGGTGACAAAACTATATTGATATTTATCGAAAAACTAATTTTTTTGACATTGACGATAAACTTTTGAGTAATTTTTATATTTAGCCTATGTTCTACATCTTGGTGATCAAATCAGGTACCTCTCGTTAAAAACGCAAGCAGTTTGGCAAAGTTATACACAAAACTAGCTAACTGAATCACTGTGATGAAATCAGCCGGTTAGGAAGTATTATCAGGCAGCCCTGCTGTCATGGAAACCGGCAATGAGGCTTGGTAGCCACTAGCTAGCAGCTGGCTATCCTGCTAATTTAATATCATTGTGTAATGGGGTTCAGGATGGGCAAGGATGAGGTGGGAACATAACTTCAATGACATAAATTAACTCAAACAAACATAAACACACCGACACACACACACACACAGCGGCCACGTGTGTCTCTCTCTCTCTCTCAAACTGGCACCTCCGGCTCATCTTTATCCCCTTCCCAGCTGATTAGGACAATTCAGCGCCGGGCGTGCGTCCTCACGACCCGGCCACTCCCTCCTCCTCGTCACACTCCTCCACCGCCCAATTCAGGCCATACTCATTCATTGACGTACTCCCCTCCTCTCCCTTCCTGGAGGGGAGGTGTTGCCCTTCCGGCTGTCCTTCTGCCGGCAGGTCTTCCCTGCCTCTCTGGAGCCCTGGGAGAGATGAGGGGAGGGAGAGGGGAGAGGGAAAGAGCGAGGGGGAGAGACAGAGAGAGAGAGATGAGGGGAGGGAGAGGGTAGAGGGAAAGAGCGAGGGGGAGAGACAGAGAGAGAGAGGAGAGAGATAGAAAATCTCACTCGCCAGTCCCCGGACATGGCGTCGCCTTGTCCTCAGCCACTCCTCCGACCCATGGCAGACGGCAGCGAGTCCTCCGACCCCTGGCAGACGGTAATGGCTCCTCCGCTTCCTGGTGGACGGCAGCGGTTCCTCTGGCTCCCGGCGGACGGCAGTGACTCCTCCATCTCCTGGCGGATGGCAGCGGCTCCTCTGCTTCCCGGTGGACAGCAGCGGTGAAGACTCCACGACAGCGCATCCCTCCTCCTTCCCGGGTTTTGACACCAATGTAATGGGATTCAGGATGGGCAAGGAGGAGGCGGAAACCAGCAGAACAGTTAACTTTAATGACATAAATGAACTTAAACAAACATAAACACACCGACACACACACAGTGGCCACTTGTGTCTCTCTCGAACTGGCACCTCCGGCTGGTCTTTATCCCCCTTCAGGCTAATTAGGACAGTTCAGTGCCAGATATGCGTCCTCACAGCCCGGCCACGCCCTCCTCCTTGTCACATATTGTGTACCGAACAAGACAGCACTGACAATGCAATACAGCTATCGACTAAACACAACAACAACTCCGACATCAATACCATTGCTGTTTATTTATGCACTATTTAGTCAAACGTTTTTTCATGATCCATATCGCTGTCACAGGCAAGAAAGTGTTTCTTCTTCTTGTGATGTTTATTGCCAGTTGGCATTCCAACATTTGGTGCATTACTGCCACCTACTGAGCTGGAGTGTGGAGCGTCACAAGAAAGTCTTTCAGTGTAGTCAATCATAAGCTGAAGATGATGAAATTGGCTAAATTAAATCAAAAAGAGGTCACACAACTTATGTTAGATTAAATCCTAAACTGAATATACTTTAAAGTTATCTTACCCTCTGGAGTATACTTGTAAACAAACAAGTTCTATTTAATTCATTCTTGAGGTCAAACAAACATGTGGAATGCGGTTTCGCCCAATTAATGGTATGAAATATATATCATGATAAATATCGATATCGAACAATTTGAAAAAAATATTGTGATAATGTTTTTGGCCATATCGACCAGCCCTAGTGTGAAAATCCAATTTTTCCCCATTCTGTTGGTTGATATGAACATTAACTGAAGCTCCTGATCAGTATCTGCATGATTTTATGCATTGCACTGCTGCCACATGATTGGCTGATTAGATAATCGCATGAATAAGTAGGTGTGCAGGTGTTCCTAATAAAGTGCTCAGTGAGTGTATCTCTTATACTTTATGGTAGATCTTGTCAAACTGTATTCTTGGCACCAGTTTCTCAACTAAAGTTAATCTGATCCTCAGACATTGTCACTGTGAAGGTCAGAACAGCTGACTGGTGAACACAAAGCAATGCCAGGTGTGCAGTGATGTCACTGTGTTTGGACTGACAGGTGCACACTTGCCTCAGATGTCTGAAAAGCTCATCTGACTCGTGTGTCAGGAGACCATCAATATTCATAAGCCACATCCCTCCCAACACAACAATCCTTATCATAATGGTGCTTTAACGGCTTGTTGTAATAAAACAAAACAAACAGGCACAACTGCAACACTAACAAATCTCAATTACTTCCTACACTCCACCCTCTTCAAAGTTATTTAGCAACTCATTAAGTACCTGATTTTGAGCATGGCCCTCCTCTGCCTCTCCTTGAAGAAAGCAGTTGAGCGTGGTGAAACAGGAAGTATGAAAAACCACCCAAACAACCTCAAGATTGACAGTCCCTCCTCTCTGCTTTTACCCTTTAGTAAGGCAGAACAGAAAGAGGGCCCTGTCCAGCCCCCGTCCTGACCAGCTTCACTTCAGCTTATAGTCATCTACACACAGAATGGCTGCAGTGGCTAGGACGGAGCCATAACGCAGCCATCCTGATGTGAATATTGAGTCTGTCTCTTTCATTCTCTGTATTTGAACACTTTCCCTCTGTCCTCATGCAGTTCTTCAGCTCAAACTACAACAGAGAAGGACACGAGAGGAGCTGGTCAGCCAAGGAATCATGCCCCGTAAGTCAATTATTCACTCTGTACTTATGTCAAGCATTCACGCTGCTGCATTACGCATACTTTGCATATGTGCAACCTCCTGCAGATAAAATTCAGAGTGTGGTGTATTAGCTATGACAGTCATTTTGAGTTAGGATTAAAGGGATGGTTTACCAAAAAATGAAAATTCTGTCATCTTTTACTGACCCTTTTGTTTTCCAAATCAATATGGCTTTCTCTTTTTCATCTGTGGAACACAAAAGAAGATGTAACTTGAATGGTGACTGAGGCTGTCATTCCCTAACATTCTGCATAACATCTATCTTTGTGTTCGCAGTAGAAAAGAAAGTTATTTGGTTTTGGAACGATGAGGGCGAGTTAATGTCAGAATTTTCATTTTACATCATCTGTTTAAGAAATGTTTGTGCCAGCTACATCTTGAATACAAGGTATAATGCAAATGTTCAGATATTCAGTAGAACAGTGACTGCTGTTATTTTTAGATGTAATATAGCTGCATAAAATGTGTAAATTGCCAGTCGCTTTATCGTTTGATTAAGTGTTTTCAGTAACAACAGAATACCAGTGGCCCTTAAAAATCATGCACACTCTTTCCATGCACACTGTTGATTCTTGCATGAACTGGTCATAAAGTTTGATCTGATCTTTAAGTTACAACTATAGAATCTGCTTAACCAAATAACACAAACAGTGATACATTTTTATGTTTTTATTGAACACACAAAGTAAACATTGACAGTGCAGGGTGGAAAAAGTAAGTGAACCCCTAGATTAATGATTTTTCCAAACGCTAGTCACAAACGTTTTCATGCAACTGTATTTGTTGGTGTGGTACTGTTTTGGTGCATCTGTGACTACATGTATTTTCTGATTTTCTGAAGGATATTGAAACATTCACAGTAACTCATTCTGCATGAAATTGACACAGAATTCAGTCCTGCCACAATGTGTTAACATCTGGTCCCTATCAGGTTATGCATTATTATTCACATTGCAGCTTAAAAGTGCATGTTGCTAATAGGCTGCAACATGCATTTATTGATGTGACTCTTTTGCAACTAGTTGCACCTGGTCTAGTTCAGCCCCCGTCCTGAATCCCGTGCTAGCATGATCTTTGTAAGCAGTCTTGGCTCGATTGCCGAAGCTCAGTCATTGTGAAAGGGCCTGTTGTTATCAGGTGGATTGACTTCCCCTATTGTTTCTACTTCCTTATTCTGTGTTCTGCTCATCAGGCAAGAGGATTTGTAGTCTTCACACTGTGCTGTCTGTATGGCGTCTCTGTAGGAGGAGGAAGTGCCACAGCAGCTCTAGCTCTGCTCTTTGATATTAATGGACAAAAATGAACTATTTGGTTAGCTTTATAAAGTACTGAACTCTAGACATTGCAATATTCATTGATAGTTTCGGCATTTAGTTGACATGTTTTTCCAGAGCCTACTGCTTTGATCATTAGCATCTATTAACATAATATGAAGGGATATGAAGGTTAGTAATTGAAAACAGGTGAGAGGTCAGTCTCTGTTGTCACATAATGGTTTTTCCTCTACCTTTTCTTGCTATTTAAATAGAGTCAAGTGCAAACTTTCATATAAAATACGTTTATGCATTTGGAAAACGCTTTTACTCAAAGTTCTTTTACTTTTCGTTTGTGTTCCCTGGGATTCAAACCCATGACTTTGGTATAGTTAGTGTCAAGCTCTACCAATTAATTAAAGGCCCTTTTCAAGGAAGCATAGCATACACTAAAATCTTAAATCTTGTTTTGTTCCGGTGAGATTTTAAGTGTCCCCCAGCTTTATTATTGTGAAACTGGGCGGATGATCATGACCAAACCCTACCTTTAGGCTTTGGAAATTTCATCATATGTTACCCAATCTCAGCTGTTACATGACAAACATTCTTACTCTGTGGTATCCCTTATTTATATACAGTAGAACAATCACATGCATTTTTTGTTTCAGTGTTTTAATTTCCAGCTATATATAGAGTATATACAGTATACAGCCAGATAATCAATATACTAGTACTAGTCATGTAAGGTAGACAACAAAAATAATAAAGTGGTCACTATAAAGTTCTTCTCAAGTACAGGACATTCTAACCATCTATATGCATAGAAGAGATCAGGAATATCAGTCTTGATGTTTTAACTCACCATAATCTATCCAAGATTCAGGTAACAGGGTCTGGTTTTACTGTGGAGCATAAAGCAACAAGACAAGATGGTTGCAGCATTGTGGTTTGAAAGAGACAACAGATCATCTATTTTCAACTCTTTTTAACACCTTTGTAAACACCACAAATTATGGCCTGAATTTTTAACAAAAGTGAGTCAAAGTAATAATAAATAACACTTCAACATTGGAACTGTTGAGCACAACATTGAGTTTGATGTCTCAGTGTTTGATGGATTCACACTTCTGTCATTACACTGAGCTCCATTTCTTTTAGCAGGTCATTCTCAGTTTATTTTTTTAGCTAATCTGATTTTCAAGGGATGTTCTCTTTTTTTATTTATTTTTTAAGCTGGACCTTTAATGACTAATTTGACACTCTCTAAATAGTTCCTCAATGTTAAATATGACTAACCATCAGCAAGTGAGACCATCTCTTTTTCTATATGCAGCGCTAAAGAGTCCGGCTGCCTTTCACGAACAAAGGAGAAGTCTGGAGAGAGCGCGCGTGAGTGAATTTCTCTCTTCACCTCTCGAAGGCACTTAGTTGAAAATTTGTATTGTTCTCACCTTTCATTGACACAAACTTTTCTTTTACTGTTGCAGACGGAGGATTACCTGAAAAGGAAGATCAGGAGTCGGCCAGAGAGGTCTGAATTGGTGAGGATGCACATTTTAGAAGGTGAGTGCCATGTTGTGCCCTTTTATAGGTGAAGTGTGTAATTTTATTTTGTTAAAATACATTCTTATCCCAGCTTAATGTGCAGAGATAACTTATAAGCAAGCCATTTGTAGGTTGACTTCCCCTAAAAGTGTGAACAATGTGGCTCTGTGGCACTATCAATACATGGCTCTGTTTGTTTGAGTATCTTGACCAGCCCAACACAACAACATTGGTTCAACCAATGGCATGAGTTGAGGGCGGGACCATATGTTTGTATGGCCAATTGAAGATGGGGGGAGTGTTTGGGAAACATATTTGAAAATAATCCTTATTTTGGCACAGAAAAGTACACACTTCAGCTTTAAATATGAAAATGGAACTATAAAGTATGACAAAACAATTCTGTTCTGTTTAATTTACATTTACATTTATTCATTTAGCAGACGCTTTTATCCAAAGCGACTTACAAATGAGGAACACAGCTAAATCATTTTCAAGTCATGTTCCTCTTATGCAATTTCCTTCACGTGCCTTAGTCACTATCTTACCTGAACTGACCTGTTTCTGTATCTTTTTATCAACCCAAAGTGCTGCTATTACGAACAATTTTCTGTAACTTTATCAGTTAACCATTTGAAAAATTACATTACATTTTTGGTTAAGGCAGAAACAGGCAGTTGAATTGATAAATGTCCAAAAACAGCTAAAATAGTCAATACTAGACTCTCTGAGGAGAATTTTGGTGTTATTAACGGAGAAGGAAGTGTTTAATTTTTTAATTGATTTCTGCCACAGAGACTTCAGCCGAGCCCTCACTGCAGGCCAAGCAGATGAAGCTGAAGAGAGCTCGATTGGCTGATGACCTCAATGATAAGATCTCCCACCGTCCTGGACCCATCGAGCTTATCCACAAGAACATTCTGCCTGTGCACACGCTCATTGGTTAGCCCTTAACCATTGTCAAAAACAGCACTTATGTCTCACACTTTTTACACCAATGTCAGCAATATTGTAATGTCACAATAGCTATGCAGATGCATGTTATGCAAATATGCGAAAATTAGTCATTACCACGAAGCTCACATCATACCGAAAATGAAAATTGTCATATTTTACTCACCCTCATGTTGTTCCAAACCTGTATGACTTTTCTTTTCCTGTGGAACACAGCTCTTCTGTACAATGAATGTGGATGGGGACCAGGGGCTTTAAAGCTCCAAAAGGAGAAAAAAGCATCATAAAAGTAGTCGGTACACCTCATGCACCTTATTACAAGTCTTCTGAAGCCATATGATAGCTTTGTGTAAAGAACAGACTGAAATTTAAGTTAAAACCCTGCTTGACAGCCCTGGTGACCATTCACTTTCATTGAATAGAAAAGAGCAGCTTGGACATTTTGCTATAAATATGAAATGAATGACATGAGGCCATGAATGATAACAGGGCAAATAAATGATGACAGTATTTTCACTGAGCCATTCCCTTGAAGTCTTAAAAGACAAAGTCTTTAGTGACAGTAAGAAAGCATAGCATGAATCATTTATAGATATAGAAGTATCTGTCCTAATTTGATACTTAAATGTATGCATGCACAGATCAGACATTATTTCTTGTCTGGACTCTTAGTTACAGAGTCTCCGAAGGGTGAGAGCTCCTCATTGGATGAGGACAGTAGTGATGCCCTGTCACCAGATCCACAGGGTAGTCAGGACTCTCCTTTGGGTCTTGCCCCGCAACACTCCCCTTCTGATTTGCTGAATATGAATGGACAAGCCTCGCCCACTCAGGTACACTCCTGAAATGGCTTTTCAGCTGAAGTCACCATTTTTTTGAAGCCAATTTGTCCAAATTGTTTGGTAAAATGATTTTTACTTTTACTTATTAAAAATACTTGAAATGGGTACATTAGGCTTAAACACTTAAAAAAGCTTTAAATACATCAAACAAATCCCTGGAACACCTGCTATGACTTTTTTCATCTCTCATGAGTTTGCATCCCTGCAGTTAGCTAGAGGGCAGCACTGCTCTACACTTCAATTAGCTCGTACACCTTCATCGTGTGCAGTGTTCTGATCTAAATCACCTAATTTTCCCTCCAGGATTTAACAAAATATTCAAGATTGGGATTCAAAATGTAAAAATTTAAGAACTGTGATACTTTTATATTGATCGTCCACTATTCTGAATATTGGTGGTATTTCTATATACCTCCAATATTCAATATACTTTGAATGATGGTTACATAAGAAATGCATTATAAATCACATGCCGTATTTAACAAGTGAATATATTGTAGTTCCTCAGTCAGGCCCCACCTCCTCTGCTCCGTGCATCTGACAGCTCTCCGCCACAGAATCTAGCCAATGAAACCACTATGGCGAACTCTTCCCGTCCACCTACGGGACAGACAAAGGTAAAGTGATATGCATCATAGATTTCAATTGACATAATACACATACATAATTGGAAATATTTAACTGATGGCATAACCTGTGATTACATTTATCAATTAGAACCAATCTCCTTTCGTCCTTTTATCTTTCTTTGCTTTGACGCATCATAAGCAGCAGTCCAAATCCAGCACAGATCGGACTTCTCAGCGACTCAAGAAACCCAAAGATAACAAGCCCAAAGTGAAGAAAC
The DNA here is from genome assembly GCF_019703515.2 of Myxocyprinus asiaticus. Lineage (NCBI taxonomy): Eukaryota > Metazoa > Chordata > Actinopteri > Cypriniformes > Catostomidae > Myxocyprinus > Myxocyprinus asiaticus. The sequence continues at coordinate 21,680,787 of NC_059375.1, read as the reverse complement.
TTAAATATCACCAGTACATCCCCCCTGACCAGAAGAACGACCGTGAGCCCCCTCCCCAGCTGGACTCCTCGTACGCCAAGATCCTCCATCAGCAGCAGCTTTTCCTTCAGCTTCAGATCATCAACCAGCAACAGCAGCACTACAACTACCACACTATCCTACCTGCTCCTCCCAAGTGAGTGCAACCGCACAGGACATGGATTCATGTAGTATAATTATGCATATGCGTATCTGTGTATATGTCTACCAGAGCTCTCAATTGGTGGGTCATGACCAGGGGCCTCATGTATAAACGTTGTATATGCACAAAAATGTTGCGTATGGCACTTCTCACGCTCAGGATGGGATTTATAAAAAGTATTTTTGGCGTAAAAATGTGCGCACCTCAACCACATACCCCTTGCATACGCACTCTTTTACTGCTGTGTGTTAATTTGCGAACTGAAGTAATGAACTGAACAGACTGATTCTAAACTCTGCTTTTCATTTAATACACCTCATTTAGAATAAAAAAGTATGTAGTTAAGCACTTGAATCAAAATGAATCATGATCCAGCCAATATTTGGCTATATTTATTTTATGTAACTAATTAAAAAGGCATTCAAATATAAGCTGTAATAAGGAAATATTGGTAGTGGATGTGCTGCGTTTAAAGGACTTTCCAGTGGCATCATATACAGGGAACGTACTTAAAATGAAAGCGAGGATTTCTTGGCTTGTGATGTTTTCGGTTCCCAATGGCTGTGCACTCGGAATTGTGTTCTATTACATAAATCATGTCTTAAGGGTAAAACAGCATTTGAATGAAGATGATCTGTGATGTGGATTTGTCTCTGACTGACTTAAAATGGCTTGGTGAAACAGATGGTATAATAATAGACACTGCTGGACACATTTAGTTACTGAACGGACCATTGTAAAGACTGGTGGTGGAGGTGGGCTGTCTGGACGGGTCCTATCAGAAACTCGGTACTGTACAGCTGCAAACAGATAAAGCACTGCACATAAAATGTGCTGCCTGCTTCACTTCATTTCGACCCTAATTGCCATGAAAATCCCATTGTTCCTTATAAAAACATTATGAAAAATACCCTTGAAGTTCAGCTGTTTTTCAAAATGTTAAATATCAGTCAAATACAAAAAACTCTTTTAGTATGCAGATGATGTCAGACAACAATTTAACACTGCACACATAATTTTATAATCTTTGTTTTGTTTCCAGTATTAAATATTTAACATCTCTATAAAACAGCCTTAAAACGATTTAAAACATTGTCTGAGAATCAAAATTGCATAGATTTATGCTTGCAACAACAAAAAAGAATTGCCAAGGGATAAGATATATTCTCTAAAAACAAGTTAATATCTTATAAAATAATGTTTCTCAATTCAACAAATCTTGTTTAAAAGATGTCAAGATATATTACTCTAAAACAAGACAAAGATTAAGAAATTATTTTAGCACCATTATCTAACATATGGGCACTTGAGGCATTAACAGTCTGTATTATCTTCCGTGTTTATGGTTCTCATACCGTTAAACGCGGTAGTCACGTGTCTGGATGGCAATATGCATTTGGTAATTGTAAGTAAATGAGGTTATACATAGTATAAACAGGCGCTGTACGCTCCAGGTTCACTTGCAGTGAGGATAAACATGGTTTGTACTGGCCACACAATGTGTTATGTGCAGTGAATTATCAGCTAGAGAGATTAATGTGAACTCTGTGTGCATGTCCAGACTTCCTACTGAAAAGCAGCAACCATCCACCAATTCTGGCCCCTCCCCATCCCAGACAACTTCCACCTGCTCTACAGCTTCCTCCAATAAGAATGGGCCTACTCGTCAGAGCCAGCCTACAGTGGGAGGAGCTAAGCCCAACACTTTGCCTGCAAACCTGGAGGAATTCAAAGTGGGTACCAGTTGCAATTTATTCACTCATACAGGGTTCCCACAGTCATGGAAAACCTGGACATATTTTAAAATGGTGATTTCCAGACCTCATGGAAATGTCTTGGAAACCTCAAGAGTGAATATTACTTTTTTTCTAGTTTGCTCAACCCTAAAACATTTCCTTGGCTAGAAATTACTCTTTTTTTTTTTTTTTTTTTTTTAGTTCTATCTATATGAAATCGTTTTTTTAAATACTTCAGTTATCACGTGTGATGGAAATTCATTGGTCAAAATGTGTGGGAACCCTGCTCATACAAAAGCAATAGTTCATATAGTGGAACTAGTTTTTTCTTTATTTCCCTTCTAGGTTGCTGAGCTTAAACATGAGCTCAAACTGAGGGGTCTGACAGTATCAGGCACTAAGAACGATCTCATCGAACGACTGAAAAACTACCAGGAACAAAACTGTGGTTCCTCAGCATCAGGAGCTGGAGCTGTGAAAACTGTGTCTGCTCAGTCATCTGGTGCTGTCCCACATCAAAGGAAAGACGTGACTGTTAAAATGTCCGCCTTTCCCATGGCAGCTTCCACCAGGGTCCACACCACAACTCCACCTCAAATCATGCGGTTTAGCAGTACTAGCTCCTCTCCTCCTGTATCTCCTACCCCCTCTGACCGTTCTGTGGCTGGATTGAGTCCAGATGAGACCAGCTGCAATGGGGATGTGTATGGAGAAATGGTAGGTCTGAGTCACCTGTATGTGTTAAAGCTTCTTTATCACACTAAGAAAATGATGTGTGTGGCAGTATTGCTGAATATCTTACAAACGTTTCTTTTTCCTTTAACAGGTTAGCTCACCTCTGACCCAGCTTACCCTGCACCCCTCTCCAGATCATCCCTCCTCAATTAAAGAGGAGCCTCTTGGGCAGATGCAGGCCTCTTGTAGCTTTTCTCGCCCAGGTCCACTGTCAGCTGCGCAGCCTCAAGTTCCAGGTCTGGTGACAACAGCAGGATCAGCAGTGCCTCCTCTGAACAAAGACCAAATGCTTCAGGAGAAAGACAAGCAGATAGAGGAGCTGACACGTATGCTCAGGCAGAAGCAGAGGCTGGTGGAGACTCTGCGCTCTCAGCTGGAGCAGGGTAAGCATGGAGCAGCCACAGATGGCATGGACAACACCACAACCTCTGATATACCATCCCTCCCCAATGGAGTGGAGGTGAGGGTAAAGGAAGAGATCAAGGAGGAAATGGATACATCAGAGTACTTGCAGAAGCAGGTCCAGCCTCTGAAAAAGATGCAGACACCGTGTTCACAGCAGACACTGCTCAGGCTGCAGCAGATTCACCGGGTACAGCTGCAGCAGCAACAGCAACAACTGCAGCATCAGCAAATGCTGGTGGACCTACCAAACATACAGCAACAGAAGACACAGTTACTGCAACAGCAAAATCAGCAAATGCAAGTGGACCCAACAAAACTCCAGCAAGAGCAAGGGAAGATACAGGTATTGCAAAAACAGCAGCAGAAGACACAGTTACTACAACAGCAGCAGAAAACACAGCTACTGCAACAGCAGCAGAAGGCACAGTTACTACAACAACAGCAGCTGCAGAAGAATCAGTTACAGCAGCAGCAGAAGACACAATTACTACAACAAGAGCAGCTGCAGAAGAATCAGTTACAGCAGCAGCAGAAGACACAGTTACTGCAACAGAAGACACAGTTGCTGCTGCAACAGCAGCAACAACAAAAGCTGCAGCAGCTCATCATCCAGCAGAGTCAGCAAAAGCAACTACAAACCAATCAGAAGAAGCAGCAGAAATCACAAAATCAGCCACAGCAGCAGTCACAGACACAGCAGGTATGCAGCATTTCCCTCTCTTTTGATAGCTCAGATGTATTTGTTTGAATGTCATTGTGAAGACTGTTTGCAAATGCACAGATTTTTTTTCTTGCAATCCTTGCCCTCTTTTTCACTTAATTTGTTTCTTATACAGATTTCACAAGTGTTCGTCAACCAACAGTCTGGTACTCAAATTACCACATCTTTTCCACTGGATCTCCTGAAGGCTCACGCCACACCCACACTGGTCACCGATAGCAACGGCAACCGTTATCTGATTGCAATAACCAGTAACGGTGTGGATAGCCTGTCAGGAAAGTCTCCTCAGAACAAATCCAATGGACGCATTACTCTTCAGGTGACTGAAAATATATAGATATATCTGGCCTTATTTGTGCAATAAATGCAAAGTCAATGGGCATGGCCATGAATTTTGGGGTATTTTCTTGCAAGCATGCACCAACTCTAGGCACAAGTGGGTTTGGCGAAATTGTGCGTGCAAAGCGCTAATGGGCTGGGTCAAGTGCAATTTAATTCTGAGGTTCCTCTCCATCACCGTCTGCATCCAATCATATAGTCCATTCCCCGTCAAAGACGGCATGTTCATAAGAAGTTAGTAGTGTATGTGGGCTGCATGTAATAAATTAGAAGAATAGAAATATTAACTTGCGTTCTTTTGTGCATCAAATGTTGAATGTCAGGCATATTTCTATGACAGTGACATGCTCCTTTTATACGCATGGAAAATGTGGTTCTCGTCAGGATTTGGATGTTGTCTCCGTTAAATAATAGAGAATGCAAGTATTATTATCATATTGTTCAAGTGACACAAATTATGGCTAATATTAACAGTGATAACATTTAGTGAAACACCAAAAAATTTAACCAAAAATATTGAAAAAAAAATCCAATTACAATTGAAACAAAACAAAAATATAATCAAAATAATTAATTGGTCAAAACTCCTATATAACCACCACCTGTAAAATTCTAACATTTTACCCTATCCAACTTCCACCAGCCTCTTTTGCAGTGACTTAAAATCACTCAACAACAACACGTGGAAAAATATTAATACAAATTACATTATAAATACAATTGTAAATATAAACATTATAATAATAGTAATAATTGAAAAATAATCCATGACCTCTAGAAAGCTGAACACAAATCTCATAAATTTATATTTTATAAAATGGCTACAACACTAAATGTCAGGGACATCATTTAATCTTTCCATTTTATTTTCAGAGTTTGGACATTAACTTTATTACCACCTGCTGGTGGAGTCTCCAAACTGCAAATGCAGTAACTGATTTTAGACTTTGCGCTGAAAACAGACGTGCTTTTGAAACGTCTACTCAGAAAATTAGCAAACTGCACTTTGCGGCACTTCATAGAGATACAATACACCCACAGTTTGCGTGCATACACCCACAGATATCGCAAACACTCCCACCCACGCCCACTTGCGCTATACGCTGGTACAACAATTGCACTTAGAATAAGTTCTCTCAAGAAAATTAGATAAGACATTGCACACGGCCATTCATCTTTATTTCTTCTTGACTAAAAATCATTCATAAACCTCTGTTTTGGTTATGGGTTTCAGAGATTACAATCTACCCCTACCAAGCTCCCTAGCCAATCATCTACTGAAATCGCTGGTTCTGCCAACCAATCACAAGCTGTCAGAGAGCCCATCACCAAAGTAAGTGCATGTTCTCAAATCTGTTAATGTTCTGAAAAGGAGCATTTATATTTATAAAGAGATATCTTTACAGCTCTTTGACACTCTTTTAATTTAACAAATTCTGGAGTTTTTAAAGCAAACATTGCACTCCTTCTTTCAGGTGCAGAAATCAGGGCTCCACTTGAACACCACAACAGTTCAAGAGTCTAGCCCGCCAGTATCTGCCCCACCCAGCTTTGAGCCCTTCTTCTGTGAGGAATCTAACCCACTGAGCAAACCCTCCTCACCCCCTTCATTTAAGGTATACAGTAGCATTGTTAGATAAACTCACATATCATGTATACCCATGCATTTCCATTTTCTTTTTTTCCCTCATCTTTTTTGAGCTTTCCGTTTTCCCTCCACCCATCATCTCCTTCTCTTTTTAGGAGGTGGTTTGCCCAACCTTTGATCGGCACACATTGTTCACCCCTTCCTCCCCAAAGCTGAACCCTCACCCCCCTCAACATTTCAAAGTATGACTTTCTTTCTTTCTTTCTTTCTTTCTTTCTTTCATTGCTTCCACTGTTTTGTCTTCTAGTAATTTTGTAAAATTTTTGTAAAAAGAGTAAAATGCTCTTTGCTTACAGGAAAATCTCTCTAACAACCAGCAAATAGATGACCTGTTTGAAATCCTAATCAAGAGTGGAGGTAAAAAAAAAAAAAAAGAGCTCTTTTGAAATCATGTGAGCATTAGAAATTTGTAGTGCTCTTACACAGGAAATATAATTTAATTCACTGTGTGCATGGCAGTTGTAGCTTGAAAACTTAAATTGTTTGTGGTTGGTCTCTCTTGTTTGAACCAGAAATTTCATCAGGATTCAAAGCTAATCAGGACCCCTCCCTGTCAGACCTCCATTCCAGCCCTCCCACCTCCTCCCCACATTCTTCTCTGCTGCACCTCTCACCACCCATACATCACATTGACCCTTCCCCTTCCCAGAAGCTCCCAGACACACAGGACAGTCCCTGCTCGGAAACTGGCCGCCTTGAGGACTTCCTGGAGAGCACCACTGGGACGCCTCTTCTCGGTGCGGAGCCAGATGGTCCATTGACATTGATTGATGACCTCCACAACCAAATGCTGAGCACTTCCAGTATTCTGGACCATCCCCCATCTCCAATGGACACCAGTGACCTGAGCTTCTCACCCCATCCAACTAGCCTAGACTTTGAAGACCCCACCCTTGATGGCATGGATTGGTTGGACATACCTGTGGGAGGATTGAGCAATAATTGTAATGGTGGGGGTATGGTTCTAGCCCCTCTGAGTTCACACACCCCACCCAGTGTATTCTCTGCAGACTTTTTGGACAGTTCAGATCTTCAGCTCCATTGGGACTCCTGTTTGTAGCATTTGTTCTTAATTGCTTAACAACACACAATTTAGCACCTTCAACCTTACTGTGTTTAGACTGTACACAAAACACTCCAGACACACATGCTGTTTCGTAAGATGCAAAGCTTTATTTTTCTTTATATTCCACAAGATTGCCGGATGGTATTTAAACAGTTCCTGCGTCTGATAGGTCATCTTAAGCACTGAATTTTAAGCTCTCATGTACTTAATCAAACATGTACAATCTACAATTTTACATTACATGGCACTGTTGCTTTTGCCAACAGAGAGACCAATCTGGATCCCTCACCAAAAGCTTTCCACTCCTCTAAGAAACCAACTTATGCAGGCCTGACCATTTTATCTCCATTAAATCCATTCATTGGTTCAACTATTAAACCAGTTGTCTGTATCCATTAGATGAGGTCATTCAATCCTTTTGATAGCTTTTAACTCTAAGCACACCAGGCAGCACAGTCTCCACTGGGAAAGATGATTATCTGCCCATCTTAAGTATGATATGACCTCCGAACAACTATATATGGCTACAGTGGTGCTGTCGTTCAGGCAGTGCTGGGGATTTCAATGTATTTATTTTCTCTTATAAGTTCATGACACCTCTCCTGTCGTCACAATTTCACACAGTAAATTTACTCAAATCAACAAACTCAAAGGATGAAAAATATAAGATATAAAACCACTCCTTATTTGGCATGTTAGCTCGTCCTACTTGGCACTTAAGCTGACCCAACTGGTGCTCTGGTCTAAAGAAACAACCCAATGTAATGACCTCTGCAGGGAACCAGGTTTGGTGACGTTCACCAGATCTCTATGCATTGCTGTATTTTAGGATCATAATATTGACAAAACCTTTGTTTTTTTTTCCTCTGAATGTAACAATTAGCTGGTGGAGGTCAGTGTTGGGGTTCAGGTTTCAGAGTATTTGAAACTTCTTATTTTTTTTAAAAAGAAAATTAATTAAAAGCGGAAAAAAATGCCTTGTGGGGTGTTTTATTTTTGCACCTGGACTCACACATACACAGCATTGTTGAAAGTATTCTTTACATATGATTACTACTTAATCTGCAATTTTGAAAAATCAAATAAAAGCAAATGGGATTTTTTTCCCCCTAATGTTAAATTATTTAGATGTTTGCAGGATTGTTTTAAAATAAAAAAAAAAATGAATACTTTCGGAATGCACTTTACGAGAACTCTCACTCTTTACTCTGAAAAACAATGCTTCTCTTTTAATAGAATGTAATTTTAAAGGTGCAGTATGTAAGATTCAGAAACCCTTGTTATTAATGACATCTGTGACCGTTAAGTGAACTGCAGCCAGCTACCTGTTGCTCGTGCTCGTGCACACACTCCACAGGGACGCGAGCGAGCATCGACCAAAACAATGACATAACGTACAAAGAGGCTGAACTTGATTCACCGGCATCATGCTGACAGATGAGGTAGCATAATTAAAATACACAGTTATGATTGTTTTACTACAAACTTTGAGACTAAACTAAAACTACTTATTAGCTAACATAGTATAATGATACACACATACAGCTACATACAACCGAACTATACCAGACAGTTTGCTGTTGCACTGCACTGTTATGTTGCACCATTGTATGTTTTGTATGTCATATGTTGTACTACGATCAAGAAACCAGCGTATTTGCTTAAATTTATCCAGTATACCTGACTTTTATTATAAAGAGAAGATCGTTGAAATTATTTGAAAGTTACGAAGCAAGGTACCTTGCAATTCGTCAGCGTTAGCAGGCAAGATCAAGTTAGCTAAAATTACACAGATCAATCCTTATGGCACTATATTTCACATGCTTTTCAGTTATATAAGCTTACCTGTACAATAAGAAGAACACCAATTCAGGGTCCGTTTTGAACCCCAAAACCGAATGAATGTCCCTCGAGGAATCAAATGCCCTGCCGATGTTCACTCTAGTTTAGACTACGATCACGTTCCCGTTTAGCCAGACGGGATTTAGTAGATAAATAAATAAATATATATATATATATATATAATATTATTATTATTATTATTATTATTATATATATATATTTATTTTATTTATTTTTTAATTTTTTTGGCTTACTCAGAGTTTTTTGTAGGAGTCGGTGTTGTGCTGGGAGCCGGACGTTTGCTGGACTCCATCTCTAAGATAAGTTACCTAGTGTTGTTGTCGCTGATGAATAGCAGAAAAGAAGCTATTACTGAGGCAAGGGTCTCGAGAGCGCGCATAAACGTCACATCCTTTGGATTTTCCTGGCAAAACCGACCCGCTCCCTTCGCATGAAAATCAGTCTACAGGCTTTAATAGGCAACCTAGGAAGTCCAGGAAGGACTCATTTTTTAAGTTGCGTTACAAGCCGTTCACACATAGTCAAAAAAAAAAAAAAAAAAGCCGACTATTACAAGAAAATTGTTACATACTGCACCTTTAACTGCTATCAATTTAGGAAACTCATGCTTTACAATTGGCAATAGGTAATTTGATGTCAAGTCCTTTTATTGTGATCCTTGTACCTGAGAATTTTCCACAACACTGTGCTATCATCAGTGGCCAAAGGAGGGTGAGAGAGGTTTACAGGCCAGACTATCTTCACAAATCGAAAAAATGAGTCTCGTGCTGTTTCTTGTGGCAGCTTCGACGACTACCACCAAAATCTTTTGAATTTTACCTTCCCATGAGGTATGATGTCACAACAGCACTGAGTTTGAGAAAGAAAGCCATGACTTAATGTATTTATAACATGTGAGTAGGCCTACAAAATAATCACACACACTATACTAACACTGCTAAAATTTTAATAAAAAACAAACAGTTTGAGTTCTTTTATTTCAAAAAGAGACACTGCAAATCCAAATTTGAAAACTATTGAAACTTGCTTGAAACATTAGGGTCCGTTCACACAAAACACGCTTTGTTTTTTCATCCGTTTGTGCTGTTTTCTTTGTAAACATACGCTACATTGATGTCTTTGACTGTCACGCCGTGTCCGCTGTTTTGGGTTAGTTCACACAAAAATGAAAATTCTCTCATCATTTGCACACCCTCATACCATCCCAGATGTGTATAAATGTATTTCTTCTGCTGAACACAAATTAAGATTTTTAGAAGAATATCTCAGCTCTGTAGGCCTGTATAATACAAGTGAATGGTGACCAAAACTCCAAAAGTAATCCATAAGACTCCAGTGGTTTAATCATTGTCTTATGGGGCTTTTCCACTGCACGGTACGGCTCGACTCGACTCTGCCCACTTTTTGGGGGTTTCCACTGTGGATAGTACCTGGTACTTTTTTTAGTACCACCTCGTTCGAGGTTCCAAGCGAGCCGAGCTGATACTTAATGTGATGTCAAAACGCTGCAGATCACTGATTGGTCAGAGAGAATCGTCACTACCAGCGTCACTGGATTTGCGACACGGGATATCAACCCGCTAGTTTTAAAGTTAGCAACAGCGATAGCAGTATCACTTGTTCACGTGACTTTCGAATTGTAAAAAGAAATGACTGTGCTCAATAAACGAGGTGCAGACGTTCCTCTCGTTAGTAGCCGAGGAGAGAATCCAACGAGAGCTGGATGGGGCGATGCAACTATGACGATCAGCCTATAATCCCACTCACGTTGAGGCTGCACTAAACTGCAGTGGAAAAGCAAGCTCAGAAAAGTAAAGCGAGCAGAGTAGAGTCAAACCGTAACGTGCAGTGGAAAAGTGCCGTTAATGTCTTCTAAAATGATCCAGTTGGTTTTGGGTGAGAACAGACCTATAACTACTTTTTCAATGTACATTTTGACAATCTTTATTTCAAGCTTGAGTATACTTCCTATAGTGCCATCTAGTGCTCTGCACATGTGTCAAGCACTAGGAAGTGTAATCGAGCTTGGAATCATGATCGTGCCTAGAGACTGCAATGTCAAGATGTACAGTGAAAAGGGAGTTATATTTTGGTCTGTTCTCACCCAAAACCAACTGGATCGCTTCAGAAGACATTGATTAAATCATTGGAGTCATATGGATTATTTTTATGCTGACTTTATCTCCTTTTTGGAGCTTTTGGAGTTCTGGTCACCATTCACTTGCATTGCATGAGCCTACAGAGCTGAGATATTCTTCTAAAAAATTAGTTTATGTTCAGCAGAAGAAAGTCATACACATCTGGGATGGCATGAGGCTGAGTACATGAGAGAATTTTCATTTTTGGGTGAACTATCCCTTTAACTCAAGACACCTGTGGCTCCTCGTAATGCTTATTTGAAATTTTATTTATTTATTTTGTCATTGATTCTTTACATTTATTTACCGAAAATGTGAATACAAAACCTTTAATATTCTTGCAAAATATATTTTAGTTATATTAATTTGTCCGATTTTGGTTTCTGCTTTAAACGTTTAAATTCCAATCTCCAAACTCTAATTGATGTTAAAAGCCCTTATACAAACAGTTAATTAACATCTCACAATTTATACACAATACATAAGTGACATTTACAACATAACAAATAGTAGCCTATATACACACATATTTCTTAAAGCCTATCTTCTAAAAGTTTCAGAACAAATTTGCAGACATAATGGTCTGTGTAGTAATTAAATATAATTTAAGTGCAGGAATAAAGAAAAGTATTTAAAATACATAATGTAAATGTAAAAACAAAAAACAAAACAGAAGTATCCAGTTCACAGGAACATCTGGATTGAAGATAAGCATGACTCAGTTCTTGAAAAGATGGGAAGCACTTGTAAGTACATACATTTTTGACTACAAACATTTATAAATATTCAGAAATAAAACTGTAATAAGTAGCCACTTTTACAAATGACAGAAAATTTTACATGCCAAAGGAATTTTTAGCTTTCATATCTGAGTCTCTATTTGGCTGCAGAAGGTTATCTTTCCTATCAGGTGTCCTATATGGTATTGAAGTAGATCTTGTTTTTGTGTTTTGATTTCGTTGTCTCTGAGGTAAAAGTTTTGTTAACCCACTTCTCAGAGCTAGTGCCTGCAAGATCTTGATTTCAATCATGGTTAATTCACAAGAGCTGAAATTTTTGCCATTTGAATAGCTTGATCTAAAAGAATGATGTGTGTCATTCCAAGATTATTGCCCTGAGCTGCTAGCTACATGACTGTTCATCATTTCTTGAGCCTCGCACCATGAGGCAACCAGCCAAGGACAACAATGTGAGCTGCTCAACTTGGCATGACAGGGAAGATTCACACATTTAGTCAAGCTGTTTTGAGAATATCTGTAAATTAAAAAGAGATAAAACAGGAAGATGAGATGAATTTGGATTGTCTCAAATAATTTAATGATGGCTCCACTCCATGGCTGAGGTGGTTTGGATGTAAAACTATGAGGCATCAAAAACCAATATATCCTCTTGTATCTTTTCACAGAAAATGCATCCAGGTTCTAGAAACAGTATGAAGCTTTTTTGAAATGTCTGTTTCTTTGCAATACTGGACTGTTTGAACACTTTGTGTGGTTCTTGATTAGTTTTGTGTTGGCTTTGGAAGTGTGTAATTCTTCATTTTATGTGAGTCATGTTCACTGACAGCTCAACATGGTACTTTATTACAAAGGTGATAATAGCCCAAGGGGACTGGATTATTATGTTTTGTGCCAGTTTTTTTTTTTTTTCTCAACTTCATTCCCTTAAAACAAATTAGTGATTAAATGAGATGTTGACCTTGTCACAGAGTTACTGCCCAGACCATAGAGAAAGCCTGTGAAATCTGAAGTTGAACTTTCTTTATCAACACAAAATCCTCAACACATCCATGGAAGCTCATATACAAATTCTGGTATGAGAGCAGACATCTGGCTCTTGTAGACTTCCTTTGCTGTTTGACCTTGTTCTTGGACAAGAGAACAAGTTTGCATCGTGTCTTTTTTACCACATAATTTATCCTGAGGTTGTGTTTTTATAAAGATGACTAGGATAATGTCCCATTCTCACTCTCCTTAATGACTTATTTAGCCTGACGTGATGATGGCATTGTCCCCATTGAGTTAATGTGGCCTGAGGGGCCATTCCTGTGTTCAGGACTGAACACTCACCTCATTCTTGAGGGGGGAGCATGCTGCTGTAGTGACACAAAGACCAAGGCTGAACCCTGTAAACTAGGACAGAGAAGAAACCATATAAGAAACCAGGAGTTCCAAAGTAGGGATAAATACACAATCGTGACGTTGTAGTCTTTATGCATACGGTCCGCTGACAAACATGATAAAAGTCAGGGGTGTTGTTTTTTTCTTTCCCCTTTCTTCAGACAGTAACCTCTGTCTTGCTGTTGGTCTGGTAGGCCTTAAGTTTGGGATAGGGCTGATACAATGGGTGTCCTCCATAGCCTGTGGGCTGGGAGAGTAACTCGGGTAGTGTTTCTATGCTGTGCATCCTCCTGTTGCTGTAACTCTGTCGACGATTGGAGTGCCCTGGATGTGAGGTCTGCCTGTGGATGTGTCTTTGCCCAGAATCCCAAGCTTTGAATGCAGAGTTGGAAATTTGAGGATGAGTGGTGGTCTTTGGGATGCATGTCCTCTCCAGCTGGTTGGTTGGGATTGAGATGGAGAGGGGGGAATGGATGTCATGGGAGGGGATGACCTGGTGAAGGTAGGACTTGTCTTTTAGGTGCATGGGCATCGGTTGGAAGGGTACAGGTGGGGGATCATGCATGGAGAAATCCATTAGTGGATAACTCTTGTAGTAGCCTCGGCTTGCGGTATCTGCTGTAAGGGAGAAAAAACAAGCAGGAGTTAGAGAGGCAGACTATCCTACAACAGTGAGAAATCATATCAAAGAACAGCATGAAACAATTTTATATCCAACATAAATGTCCATTAATAATCTTGTGTATCTTTAAAATAGTGTTGTTGGTACATGGAGAACAATCTGCTGCAAACTGGAAGACAAAGTCCTTCACCAGCTACCTGTACCTATTGTCATTGCAGCATGTATTGCAAACAAGTGCTTTTACATTATGTCCTGGGTTGTACCATCTCTCATTCACAAACACAGAAAGCGTCCTCCTTTTTGCTCATTGATTGCACGCCATGTGAAATCCATCTAGTGCAACCACATTATTGGGAGTATCAGCTTTCAGTGAAGTTCTTAAAGCACATGAAACTGCAACATTTGAATTCATTTGGCTCCTGTTGAGAGCTCTACTGAGAGCTTGTCCATTTTGTTAAGCAGTGACTTTATGTTCCCTGAAATGTGTAAAGGTCATTCCTCGGACATGACTTATCTCTCTCTTCTCACGGTATTTATCTGCGAGCTGCTCACTCTGTCTCGCTGCATTAATGTCTGCTTGCTGCTCTTGTGCTGTTTGTTCTTATATTGGATGAGTAATTCAAGAGGTTTTAGAAGGTGTGTACATGTGAGTGTATGTCAGGGGACACATTCAGTTTACATGTGCAGTTATAATCGAGCTACAGGGTTTGTTAGTATAGTCGAGATACGGGGCGAATTCACTAGATGATGATGCACTCCAAGTGCATCATCATCACAGTGCGCTGACTGGCGTCAGATCTTTGTTCAGTAATTTAAGTAATTTTATTTCAAAGAGATGCTTGTGTCCCGGCAGAGTGTGCCAGATCACGGTGGTCTGCTGCAATCTCCGCTAAGAACCGACCCACAAAATTGGAATTGACAAGTAAATACTCCCAAAGTTTTTATCTGTCTGTCCAAGTATACATGTCACAATGCATAATTGATTATTGAAAGGCAGGATGTCAGCTGAGGAAGCACCAGTAATACATTTCACTCATCACCTCTTTATTTCCAAACCTGTGCACAACACATAGCGAAGTTATGGTTTGGTTCACATGTACACATGCTGGACGAAGCTATGCTACAATCGCATCGCATTATCTGGGTCTGTTAGTCTGACTTCGCAAAAGCCAGACTGGTACAATTTCAGTCAGACTACAGCATTTACATGATGTTTTAAAGACAAATTATTACTTAAGTTCGTCTGAAATTGAACTTTTGTAGTGCATGTAAACATACTGATTGCGCGTAGGCCTACATGCCCAAAAACACTATGAAATAAAAGGATTGAGCACAATTCATGTGGATGTTTTTTTGGTCACAGCCTCATCAAATCCAGTTTGGGACCTTTTATCAAATTTGTAAACTGATGTCAGCTGGCATTCATTCAAGTAACATAGTCATCAAATTGTATTTTTAGCCTTATTTCTCTCATTAATTACTATCTTCTTGCCACAAGGTGATTCGTATAAATGATGGCTGAAAAACCTTACTCCAAAGGCTATATTGTCAGAGTGCATCATCATCATCAACATCACGGTGTGGTGATTGCCATCAGATCTTTGTTCATTAACTTAAGACACAGATTTAAGTAAACAGTTATGTTTATGCACATATGTGTCACTACCTAATAATGTGTATACATTATGTATGCATCATTATGTCACTGAATCGTTGTGATTTTGCAACAATTGGCTTAACAAGTTCTCAGAATCTAGAGCAGGCTAATGTTCCTGCTTGAAAGTAAATAAACAGTGTACAACAGCAAACCCATTTTATGCCCACAAGCTCCCTTTTGCTGTCATAAAAATTAGTTATTCTTTGGCAAAATGTAAGAAGAGCTGTATTTATTTTTTAACAAATTCAAGAGACTAAGAACAGTAACAGATTGTCTCTTAACAGATTATCCCTCATGGGTAATTCCTTTAAAAAGCATCACTCTGAATGAAGCTGTAAAAGACAAGGGAATACTTTATAAGAAATGTCTCTTTAAACTGAAAGAACAAGATAGGTCATTACCCTCATTACATGTCTTTTGCCATTATAAAAATCCAGTGTCACTGTGAATGTGAAGTGAGGATTCTGTTAGTACATCTGACAAAAACAACTGCAGAAAATGTGTCTGTGTGAACGTCTTGCCATAGGCATTGGGACCCTAGTATGAGGACATGTTACTCAGAGTAACCTTGTAGTACCCCAAATGTGGTCCTCTTTTACTAGAGGGCTTCCCTAATTCTGTCAGTCAAACTCAGGGACTGTTGTTTATGGCAATTATGAAATAATTCAACTTCTGTGAATGTAGTGTGTTTGCGCACATAGTGGC
Organism: Myxocyprinus asiaticus; assembly: GCF_019703515.2. Classification (NCBI taxonomy): domain Eukaryota; kingdom Metazoa; phylum Chordata; class Actinopteri; order Cypriniformes; family Catostomidae; genus Myxocyprinus; species Myxocyprinus asiaticus. Next base: position 21,664,851 of record NC_059375.1, on the reverse strand, counting down.
ACATCAGATTTCTTACCAACTGCTTTTAGAGAGTTGTACTTATTTAGAGCAAGGCCTGGTATGCTGAGGTTGCTCTGAGGATGAGGAAGTCCGACTGGTGAACCGAAAGAGAAGCCAGTGTTGTTCAGATGGTACTGCTCTGGAACAGAAAGAAGGGAAGAAGAAAATTAAAAAGGAACTCCACTACATACAGATCCATTAATATATTTACAATTCACCTTGACAGAAGTGTTCCCCACAAGATTTTAACTCTGAATAATTTTTCATAAATTTCACGTAACTTTAAATAGTTAGGTGGGTAGATGATGTTTTGAAGGACATAAAGGCTTAAAGCTTTCCCACCGTGTAAGATGGGTGTTGCTGACATAGCAGCATGCTGATTCCTAAAGTGATGAGGGAGAAGACTTTCTGGAGTGGAATTGTATAATTCATTATGTGCATTTCCACATCTAATCAGCTTAAAACATCCTGGCCAAAACCTGCCCAATGATAAAGCATTTTCAGAGATGTTTAGTCAACATTTCAAGAGAGGCATGAACTTGTCTTGTTTGAAGCAAAGATTCAATATCTTCCACACTTGGGATTAAATGTTTCCTAAGAGCACATCTCTCTCACTTTTGATTTTTTTGACTTCCATATTTTTCTTTCTCTCGTGTCTACAGTTCGTGTTTTTTTGTGCTTTGTTAACAATAATTTTTCTCCTAGACCTTCTTCCTCTGGCCCCTATTTGCTGCCCTCTCTTTCTGACCTGGTTGACCCCCTGGTCTGGCTGTATTAATGTATTTATATGCTTTATTCATATGTCAATCACACCAGGATTTCGCCACACTTTGTCTGATTATTGCTACCCAAAATAACTGAATTTACAGCATCTTTCCTCAAAAATTGCAATTAAATGTGAAAAGTCACAAAAAATCATAGAATATTTAAAAAAAGTAGTACTTGTGTAGTTTGTGTCAATGACTGTTTGAGTGCAATAACCTGTAAATATTTTAGTGCATAATAATGGAATATGCAGTTAGCAAGGAAAAATAATAAATACACACAAAAATACAAAACCCTTGATATGGCTAACAATTCAACGGAAGACCCTTAATTTTATTTATTTTTTTATATTAAAATGTTCTGCTTCAGACAACGCAAATAACCAAATTGACCTACAATAAAGCTGAACTAAAAACACAGATACAGTATATTAATAATTAGACCTGTTGCGATTATTACATCGCCTGATAGCGATCATTTGATCTAACAGTGATTATTTGAGATAACTGCCATTGTTGACCACTTTAAATTCTAATCACATTTTAGTCATTTTAAGCAAATATATGAAATAAACCCCATGTTTTTGTGTCCCTTTTTTCAGTGCATTAGTGCATTATGTGAGCACTCAAAATGAACTTTGACCGTCATCGACTGTGCACTGCACTCAGAGCAGCTCCTGAAGAGCATGTGAAGATTAAATGCTAGGTGTGATGTACGCATGCAGTCTGTGTTCCTGTGAAAGATTAGACAAGGATTTTGATAGTGAACTACAATACGGAACAATAGTCATCCCTTAATACGGGACATCTCAGCTAATATGGGACAAGTGGCAACCCTTTGTGGAGATGATAGAATGGCAGCTGTGCAGCTGGAGATGCCTTGACTGTGTCAGACTTTTCAAGCATTTGTTTTGCTGCTGTCAGAAATGGAGAAAAGTTATCTGATTACCTCAGATTCAAGGTTTATGCAGAAAAATTTAGCAAATTATACAAAATTGCAAGCTGCGGCAAAGAATGAAGAAAGTGGTTCAATTTGCATTAAAGGTGCTGTAAGAGATTTTAGCCGTTCTGGAACTTCCACAAGACTAAAGGCCAAAGTATACTTTGGTTGTCCTCGTTGCTGATCGCACAGTATGCGCGACACAGATTTCGTTATCAGAACAGTCTGCACGGACTGTCCGCATGCAGCCCAGATTTTCTCGACATGCATTGTTGATGCATGCTCCTGCTGTTGACAGTACTAAAAGAGTATCACAAAGCAGTCATAATGCGCATCTGTTGAACACGTTCGAATTCACTCGCAGACAAAAGAGTATATTTTGAAAGGCAACGCGAAGATAGCATTGAGACACAGTAGCAAAATAGCGCCCTCACTTGACAACTGTTTTGAGTCTGACGATGGCATTACACAGTTTACACAGACCAGTGCTGTCAAAGAGACCGGTGAGATATCTCAGGACACTTATTTCAGTGATATATTTCAGGGAGAAGGAATATTTTCTGCATACCATTCCATAAAAAATGTGTAAGATTGCAAAATCCTGGAGGGACTGATAATGTATGACCTTTTACTTCAAGGCCTGATGAAACACTTAGTTTCAAAATGAGACTACAGCAAGCTTAAATACCTTACTTCTTCCTGAAGCTAACTTGAAACAACATTATAAAGAGTTCTTGAATAAACTGGCATGTTAAACGGAACTTATAGATAACAGCTTAATACGCCAGTAGCTCATGATTGTACTAAACCAAACTTTGTAATTTTCATATGTTTCTCCTGTTTAGCCAATCAGGTGAAAGTACTCAGTAGCATTTTCTCTGTTAGGTTGTGATGTCAATATGTAATGCTGCGTTCCAATCAAAGTCTGATGTAGGAAATTCTGACTCGATAACTCCGATCTCTGACAATAAAGACATTCCATTGCCTGATGCTCTGAAGATGACGTATAAGCAAACAAAACTGCTATGCTCCCGTTACCTTAGCGGGTGTTCAATTGTCACGAGAGACGTCTCCTAGCAAACAAATTGATTAACGATGCTGCAATACTACTTTAGCATTTGTTGAAGAGGTGTAAGATTATTAAAAGTGTAATTTACCATATTTTAACACCCGTCTCTGCAAACATTTGCTAAACTGAAAAGACCAGGAAACAAGTCCAGAAGAGCATGCATAGAAGCACCACAAAATGACTTGTCTGCTTCAGCAACTGTTTCTCATCTCACATTTGCTTTTATGACACTGTTAGTTATGTTTAGGTTCAAGGTTTAGGGTAGGGTGGTACATTTTGTGGTTTTAAAACTTGCTAGAGCATTAACCTTAAAAACCTCAATCTCATCTGTTTGGGAAAACTTTTTTGCTTTTAGCACCAAAAAAGTTGATATTTCAACTCAGAACTGCCGTGATACTTTTAAGAAGCCAAGTTATATCATTTTGCAAATATTGTGCTGAATTCTTATGTAGCAAGTTGGACCACCAAAGCACACAGTGGTTTCAAAATTCACAGTGCTGTCTGTGAGAGCGTATGGCTTTGTTTAGTTTTTGTATTGCCATGTGTCTCTCAGTCTTGCATTACACCCCGCCTCATTGTCTTCTCATTATTAGTTTATTGGTTTCACCTATACCTCGTTTACCTGTTTGATTTCTCTCCGTTTATTAGCTCATCGTGTTTGCTGTCCTGTGCTGGGTTGTTTCACTCGTTGGTTGGTTTTCTTCCCAGTCTGTTCAGATTGTTGTATGTATTTCAGTTGATTTTGTTGGTGTTCTTTTTCTTCCTCATGAGAGTTTTGTTTTGTTTGTTTTCTATTTTAAATAAAAGCTCATTGATGTCATCTGCGCTTGAGTCCTTCCTTAAAACACCCCATTCTGTGACACTTGAGACCTATTTAAATTCGCTCTGTATGCATCACCTCATCAGCTACCCTATATTGACAGTAGAGATGTGGTTCAGGGCACTCAGATGCCCCAGCCTGGATGACCTATTTTTTACTCGTAAGCTGTGGGTGACAGCACAGGAAGGACATTGATGCAATTAATGTTGTTTTTTTTTTCTCTTTCCTGTTTGTTCCATTACTCATTAGTCATGTTTCATTTAACATGGGCACTGTGAGATGCGGACAGACGGTTTTTCAAGGTAAACCTGTGTTACGCGTGCTAAAATTACCCTGGCATTTCCTAGTAGTGGTAAATTGTGTTTATATATATATATATATATATATATTAAATGAATGTTGCGTGAAAGCCAAGAGCATAAATTTGGACAAGTACGCTTAGACCTACTGTACTAAAAAAGAGCTGACTGTTCTGACATCACAGTGCAAGGGCACTGGGTAATTCTGAGGTTTAACTGCATGCAGTTTACTTTCATTGAACCAAGCTTGCTGCCTAAGGGCACTTTTACCAAATTACTTGGCAAAGCATATTACCATTTGAGGTATGTTACAGGTCTAAAGTGCACTACTCTGTATGGCTCTCTATTTTGTCTCTGCAGGTGTACAGTAGGAGTTTCAGATTAGCGTTTACTATGGATGTGTATAATTTCACTCTGTAGTTCCTTAGGCCTTTCAAAAGTTAACCAGAAAATGGCAGAAAACTGTTGGGTGTATATTTTCAGGTGTGATTGCTTGCCAAAAAGTTGCCAAGTTGTTCTTTGTGGAAAACAAATTTGGATGCAGCTCAGGTCTCTTTTTCTAATTCTTGATCCTCTGAGAATGTGATGCCTCCAGGACATTAACTTTAATACAATGGCACAGTACAGCTCAAAATCAGACATTCCACTAACCCACCATTAAGCATCTATTTGCACTCTTGACACTCTCTGCTGTGTTTGATAATAATGGAGAGTAAAGGGAGAAACTAATGAAATGTGGTTTGTCAGGCAAATCGTCTCTCAGGAAGCAAGACTTTAGCATCAGAATGAGAAATCAGACCAGTGTGTTCACAAGATTAATTATGTGTGATCTAATTGAATGAGAGAGATAGAAAAAAAAAGAGGGAAATGTCCTCTGTGCACGTTATCGTCTTCATTAGGCATTTCTGACTAGACCTTTGAAGTCAAAGCCATCGTAAGGAAGTCCAGAGGGTTTGATGCATTATGTAATTATTTTTTAAGGTTGTGAGTGTTGCAGGCTGAACAGGAGTGGTTTAGTATGTACTGGGGCGTGTGCTATTTATTTATAAAGTCATGCATACTTCTAAAAACAGTTTCCCAACAGTTTTCCAATTCATGACATTCTCCTGAAAGACATAGATATGCTGTTGTCCATATTTAATGAATGTTAAATATTTAGTTGCTGTGGAAAATATCAGAAAAATAAGAGACCCAATATTGGGGTTTACCAACATGGAGCCATTTTCCCTCACATTTTTCCAAATGTTGGGACCGTTGTTTTCTGTTAGATTAACTTTATTTTGGGGGGTTTTAGAGACCCTAGTGATGCATATGTAAAACAATAAAACAAATTTAAATCCAGGTTTTCCAGGTTCAATACAAATTAAGCTGAATCGACAGCATTTGCGGCATAATATTGATTGCCAAAAAATATAATTCCATAAACATTAAAATATGCACTGTTGGGGGCCTGGGTAGCTCAGCGAATATTGACGCTGACTACCACCCCTGGAGTCACGAGTTCGAATCCAGAGTGTGCTGAGTGACTCCAGCCAGGTCTCCTAAGCAACCAAATTGGCCTGGTTGCTAGGGAGGGTAAAGTCACAAGGGGTAACCTCCTCATGGTCGCTATAATGTGGTTTGCTCTTGGGGGGGGCACGTGGTGAGTTGTGCGTGGATGCCGCGGAGAATAGCGTGAAGCCTCCACACGTGCTATGTCTCCGCGGTAATGCGCTCAACAAGCAATGTGATAAGATGTGTGGATTGACGGTCTCAGACGAGGAGGCAACTGAGATTCGTCCTCCGCCACCCAGATTGAGACGAGTCACTACGCCACCATGAGGACTTAGAGTGCATTGGGATTTGGGCATTCCAAAGTGGGGAGAAAAATAAAAAAAATAAGATGCACTGTTAAAAAAGAATAGCCACAAGCGAATTAGCCAAATGTATAAAAGTCGTACGAATCCTGACGATTTCACCTTGAGAGTGTGTTGGCCACAAGATATAAACATTATACTGTTTAACATGATTTTAGTGTATTAAAATAAGGGATATGCCAGTGTTACAAGTCTTACCAGATTACAGGGTTTACGGCATTAAGTCATCATGACAACAAAGTTGTAATATTGGATAAAACATTACATAGATAAGGTTATTAAAAGGATAGTTCACCCAAAAATGAAAATTCTCTCATTATTTACTCACCCTCAATGCCATCCCAGATGTGTATAACTTTCAATCTTCTGCTGAACACAGATGAAGATTTTTAGAAGATAATTTCAGCTTTGTAGGTTTTCACAATGCAAGTGAACGGGTACCAAAATTTTGAAGCTCCAAAAGGACATAAAGGCAACATAAAAGCAATCCATTAGACTCCAGTGGTTAAATCCATAAACAATATAAGTGTGGGTGAGAAACAGATTAATATTTTAGTCCTTTTTACTATTAATCCCCACTTTCACATTCATCTTTTGTTTTTTGCAGATTCTTCGTGCATATCACCACCTACTGGACAGGGAGGAGAATTTATAGTAAAAAAGGACTTAAATATTGATCTCTTTCTCACCCACATGTATCATATCCTTTCAGAAGATATGGATTTAACTACAGGAGTCATATGGATAACTTTTATGCTGCCTTTATGTGCTTTTTGGACCTTCAAAAGTTCTGGCCACCATTTACTTGCATTGTATGGACCTACAGAGCTGATGTATTCATCTAAAAATCTTTGTTTGTATTCAGCAGAAGAAAGAAAGTCATACACATCTAGGATGGAATGAGGGTGAGAAAATGATGAGAGAATTTTCTTTTTTGGGTGAACTATCCCTTTAAGCGATTTTATCAGACTAAAATCAACTCGTATTTAACCTAGAATATTCCTTTAATGCCTTCAAATCCTTTTTTAAATGTTCCTCTGACCTAATCAAAACAGTACATAAGCTTTAACCCTCAGTTGTATCACGAAGTAGGCACGCACACATTGTAAAATAAATACAATAAAAGAAATTATATATATGAAAATATTATATAATTTATAAGACTTATATTTATAAACAATGTATAAACAACTAAATATAAACATCTGAAGACTGGAGTATAATGCTTTACAGTGTGTACTCTACTCTTGTGAATATTAAATGCATTTATATCTAAGGTCTCTGAGACCCCAAACAGATGTCATGTAACAGTATTCATAGAGGATAGTTGAAGCATGTGATCAAGTTGATGTTTTGTTTACAATCAATTCTTCTAAAATTAGGAAAATACATGAAGCATCAACCTAATACTTCAATGTTATTTATTTTATTTATTTATTTATTTTCAGCAATCAACATGGCCTTGGGGCCATTCAAGACTCCAAACAGAATATTAGGATTAAGTGGATGCTGATGGGTGTAACGTGAATTATTATTTAGCTTTTTTAGTGGCTTTAGGGATAGACAAACAATTTTAACTAAAAAAAAGTAAAAGTGAATCCTCAGACCCATATAAGCTCAAAGGTAAACATCCTGCCAGTCATATTTCAGGATGAGGATGTGAATTGAATGGGGGATTGAGAATGTGCAGCAGAGATGCACTAATATGGGACGGGGTGGCATCTGTGTATTTGTGCGTCATTGTTAACAGTCTTCAGTGTGCCACCATTTTCCACTATGAGGGACTATTGTGCTCTAGCGCTGTTAGCCCTGAGGCACTGAAGACCTCTGTTATGCTGTAGTGTAAGGTATGTGTGCGTATATGCTTGTAATGGCATATAAAACACGGCTAAAAATGCCTAAGGGAGAGAATTAAAGAGAGGACTGCATAACAAGAGGTCTAAAATTGGACACTGCTGAATCTTTGTGTAGGACACTGTCATGCCATGGTACATGTGCTCACATAAATGCATATTCACGCTTACAAGATCTGACACCTGTTATTAAACTCTGCTCACACTGAAGGTTGCATAAAAGTTTTGACTTTAACACATCAAACCTAAACATGATCATATTTACTCAAGAACAATATCTATCATGTTAGACATACATCATGATGGCGCCACGGATGGCCGCCTTGGTGTGGAGCGCTCCTATTGTTTTGTTGTTTTTGTTTGTTTGTCCTGTGTTTAGTAATCTTTTTCCAGTCAGTTTTACCAGAGACTAACTGCTGAACATTCGACAGCTTATACCAGACAGTCTTTTCCCAGTTTTTGAATATTCAGACATTTTGCTGGACATTTTAGTTGGAGGCGCAGCTGTGTTGTTCAGGAGACGCAGGCAAGGGAGACGAGCAGGCGCACTGGTCAAACTCCATCGACGCATCTTTCGAACAGCGCTGCCGAGCATTCATCTTATGAATCTCCACTCTCTTCCTAACAAAACGGACGAACTACATCTCCTCACCCGCATAAACAAGGACTTTTCAACCTCTGCTGCCTTGTGCTTCACAGAAACCTGGCTGAGTGAAGCCATTCCGGACAGCGTGTTATATCTGCCGGGCTTTCAGCTGTTCAGAGCGGATCGCATCATGGAGTTAACGGGGAAAACGAGAGGCGTTGGAACATGCTTTTACATCAATGAATGCTGGTGTACAGATGTAACAACTTTAAAGAGGATGTGCTGTCCTAATTTGGAAGCAAACTGTAAGCCTTTCTACTCGCCACGGGAGTTTTCCTCGTTTATTCTGGTGAGTGTGTATATCGTGCCAAACACGTGTGTGAACCCAGGGCTGCAACAGCTGACTGATCAGATCACAGACACAGAACAACAATACCCAGACTCGGTTATTATTATTCTTGGGGATTTTAACAAAGCAAATCTCACACGTGAACTGCCCAAATACAAACAGCACATTACATGCCCCACCAGAGACAGGAACATACTGGATCATTGCTACACAACAATAAAGGATGCATATCGCTAGAGCAGCTTTGGGACTCTCTGATCACTGTCTGGTTCACCTTCTTCCAACCTACAGACAGAAATTAAAATCTGCTAAACCAGTAGTAAGGACTGTAAAGTGATGGACCAACGAAGCAGAGCTGGAACTGCTTTGACTGGACTGATTGGAGTGGTTTTGAGGCTGCAGCCACAGACCTGGATGAGCTCACAGACACTGTTACATCATATATCAGTTTCTGTGAGGATATGTGCATTCCTACTAGGACTTGCAAAGTTCAACAATGACAAACCGTGGTTTACAGCAGAGCTCAGGCAGCTTCGTCAGGCCAAAGAGGATGCTTACAAAGGTGGGGATAAAGTCTTATACAATCAGTCCAGGAACACACTAAACAAGGAAATCAGAGTGGCTAAAAGAAGATACTCTGAGAAGCTGAAAAAACAGTTTTCAGCTAACGACCCTGCATCAGTGTGGAGTGGCATGAAACAACTTACAAATTACAGGACTCTACCCCCAACCCTGTAGTGGACCAACAACTGGCTGACAACCTGAATGTGTTCTACTGCAGATTTGAAAGGCCCAATCTCACACCCCACACCCAGTCTGACCTTCACTTCACACAAACACCAACACCTCCTGCAACCCCCCTCCTCCCCCCTCCTGCTACTCATCCTGCACTTAAGATCTGTGAAGTTGATGTGAGCCGCGTCTTTCGGAAACAAAAGACGAGGAAAACTTCAGGCCCAGATGGTGTCTCACCAGCTTGTCTTCAATCCTGTGCTAACCAGCTGGCCCCTATCTTCACACAGATCTTCAATAGATCACTGGAGCAGTGTGAAGTCCCATGCTGCTTCAAATGCTCAATCATTATTCCTGTTCCAAAGAAACCAAAAATCACAGGATTAATGACTACAGACCCATCACTCTGATGTCTGTGGTCATGAAATAATTTGAGAGACTGGTGTTGGCCCACCTGAAGAACATCACTGGACCCTTTCTAGATCCCCTTCAATTTGCTTATCGAGCAAACAAGTCTGTGGATGATGCAGTCAACATGGGATTGCATCATATCCTGCAACATCTGGACAGACCAGGGACATATGCAAGGATCCTTTTTGTGGACTTCAGTTCGGCTTTCAACACCATCATCCCAGCTATACTCCAGAATAAATTACACCAACTCTTTGTTCCCATGTCTATCTGTCAGTGGATTACCAGCTTTCTGACAGACAGGGGAAACTCACTTCCAGCACCTGTACAATCAGCACTGGTGCCCCCCAGGGATGTGTGCTCTCCCCACTACTCTTCTCCCTCTACACCAATGACTGCATCGCCAAGGACCCCTCTGTCAAGCTCCTGAAGGTTACAGATGACACCACTGTCATCGGCCTCATCCAAGATGACGATGAGTCTGCATACAGAAGGGAGGTTGAACAGCTGGCTGTCTGATGCAGTCAAAACAACCTGGAGCTGAACACGCTCAAAACGGTGGAGATGATTGTGGACTTTAGGAGGAACACCCCAACACTGACCCCCCTCACCATTCTAAACAGCACTGTGGCAGCAGTGGAGTCATTCAGGTTCCTGGGCACTACCATCTCACAGGACCTGAAGTGGGAGACACATTAACTCAATTGTGAAAAAGGCCTAGCAGAGGTTGTACTTCCTTCGCCAGCTGAGGAAGTTCAACCTGCCACAGGCGCTGCTGATACAGTTCTACTCAGCGGTCATTGAGTCTGTCCTCTGCTCTTCAGTAACTGTCTGGTTTGGTTCAGCTACGAAATCAGACATCAGAAGACTACAAAGGACAGTTCGGACTGCTGAGAGGATTATTGGTTGCCCCCTGTCCCCCCTTCAAGGACTATACACTTCCAGAGTGAGGAAAAAGGCTGGAAAACTCACTCGGGACCCCACTCACCCTGCCCATTACTTTTTGAACTGTTGCCTTCTGGCCGATGCTTCAGAGCTCTGAGCACCAGAACCGTCAGGCACAGGAACAGTTTTTTCCCTCAGGCTATCCATCTCATAAACAGCTAAATTGCCCCATTGAGCAATAACTATGTGCAATACACAGTTTAGTCTTTTTTATATTTATCCAACACATCCAACCTCTTCTGCCATTTCATTCCTCTGGGGGAAAAAAAACAAAAAAACAAAAACATTTGCACTGTACTTAACAGATTTGTATTTGCACTGTACATAACAGATAACAGATTTGTATTAGATTTGCACTACGTATGTGTAGGTGTGTATGTATGTATGTGTGTGTCTGTGTGTGTATGTACGTATGTGAATAACTATTTTTCATTTTTATTATTATCTATGTCTTGCTGCTGTTTTTGTATTGTTTTTGTATTGTTGTACACTGGAAGCTCCTGTCACCAAGACAAATTCCTTGTATGTGTAAGCATACTTGGCAATAAAGTTGATTCTGATTCTGATGTACAGGCAGGGTTGGGGAGTGACGGAATACATGTAACGGGATTACGTATTTAAAATACAAAATATAAGTAACTGTATTCCACTACAGTTACAATTTAAATTATTGGTAATTAGAATACAGTTACATTCAAAAAGTATTTTGATTACTGAAGAGATTACTTTGCAATTTATTGTCATTTGTTTCATTTAATATTTAGTCCTTTCAGATGGAAAACATTTATACATATAAATGATGTGATTCAAAGTGCATTTGAACAGCAGTGAAACACTTTCTTATTATGTGTTACATTCATACGAGCAGACAGAGAAGTAAGTTTGAAGTAAGTTTGGAGCAGAAGAAATAGAAATAAAACTTGTGTAAATTGTCAGCTTTACGCTAAGCTAAAATGCTATTTCTATCCGTTTTACATGCACATGATACCAGGCACGATCATATTTTTTTATCAAGAAAATTCACGATGGATCATAATTTCTTTTTTTCTAGTAAGATCTTTGATATTAGGGCAAAAATCATATTCTTGATAATAATTTTTGCATTGTTTTCCTGTAAAAATATCTAACAATCCATAAAACAAGATCAGTTTGATTAATCTTGTTTTAGAAACAACACTGCACAAGATATTTAGGTTTTTCAGAGAATGTATTTTTAACATGTGTATTTTGTCTTACTGTACTGGCAGAGTTTTTATAATCAAAACAAGTGAAAAAATCTACCAGTGCTGAAGAAGTAATCCAAAGTATTTAGAATACGTTACTGACCTTCAGTAATCTAACAGAATACATTACAAATTACATTTTACAGCATGTAATCTGTAATCTGTAGTGGAATACATTTCAAAAGTAACCCTCCCAACCCTGTGTACAGTAGAAAATAAATATTTAAAACACACAAAGTTGATTATGCTGATGAAGGCTATCAATAAAACTAAATAAACTACACCCATATTGAAGACATTCAGCTTGGAGAGTCTTTTCCATGTTGATTGTGTATCGGCATCCTTGCTATTGAAAAAATCAAGGCCTTTATCGTCAAGTCTGTACTTAAAAGCAGATTGTGTATGTTAGTAATGACGAGAGATACAAACACATGTATACATTAATGTGAATGTTAGAAAATCTTTACAGATTCTTGTGAAATTGATTTTTATTTTATCCTTTAATTTTAAATGAAATGATGTCAGTTTCTCTCTCCAGCCCCAGACAAGGCAGAGTGGCAGTATAATATTCCCAGTGTCTATCCAATTTAACTCTATTTGGATAAAAGCCTCCGTGAAGAGATGTCAGGCTGTTTGAACTCTGGCATTAAGCATCACCTTGCAAGTGCAAGTCCTAAAACAGCACAAGTGCTATAATCTTCATACTATTACTCAGAATGCAAAAAGTATGCAGAGAAATGTGTACAGTCACATCATTAAACCCTCTAAGCACTGTGGGGCGAAACCTAAATCCTTCTCATAAAGAGGAAAGGAAAGTGTGCTGCTTAAGCTTGGCACAGATGCTGGTTATCAGAATGAACCCCACATCAACTGTCGGTCTGAAGCCTGCTGCGTCTCACATCTGTGTAAATCCACAGAGTGGAATCACAGATGAACTCGCTTTCATTCATAGATGAGCAGGGGTGTAAAGTAATTGAGTAAAAATACTTAAGTATTATACTTCAGTATTATTTTGTGGGATTTGTACTTTACTCGAGTCCAGTTTAAACAGAACACTTGTACTTTTACTTAATTACATTCCCAAAGAAAAAAATAGTACTTTTTACTCCTTGCAATTTAATTTTAGCTTGAAAAGTACTCATTAAATTTTTTCAATCATTTTCTTTCATTTTACTGGACTGAATCCGCCTTTTCGGTGCATATGACAAATGACAGGTCAGTCGTTTCAAATGGAGTGTCGCACGGAGGCTGTGTGGAGTTCCGTCCATCTGCAGAGGCAGAATTCAGATCTAATTTGAGCTTCGGATATGTTGAAATATTTGTGCCACTAGACCATATGTGACCGCCTGACTGAAGTGATCTATTGATTCAAAAATATGAGCACGAAGTGAGAAACACTGACGGTTTTTATAAAAAAATATCATTCACGTTGCAAATATATATATATATATATATATATATATATATATATATATATATATATATATATATTTGCAACGTGAATGATAATGTTTATATATATATATATATATATAAACAAAAGGCTTTTGTAATTAAATGTGTACATGTCATTTATTTCTACACTTTCCTTCATATTTAAATCATATCTATGAATTTCTACTCCTTATTTGCAGAATTATTGTTGTTGTTGTTGTTGTTAGGCAACTATTAATTATAATAATAACTATAAAACCTAAACCTAATGTATAGTGTCATAAAAAGCAAATGTGAGATGAAAAACAATTTCTGAAGCAACCACGTCATTTTTTAGTGCTTCTATGACATTTTTGGCTCATGTTTCGACTTGCATGCTCTTCAGGACTTGTACCCCAGTCCTTTGTATCACATATGCAACACTATCTGTTGAGCTACCGCGCAATTTGATCACACAAGCTTGTTAATGTAGTTGGTTATGTAATGCAAACATTAAGGTGTTTATATATCATAAGATAGTATTGTGTGAGGAACAGAGCAAAAAGTGTTTATGAACTTATAATCTGCCATTTTACTTGTGATTTGAGTGAAAGGCGATAAAAGTCAATGTTGTTTTAGCGCCTCTAGTGTTCATTTCACCAGGAAATTGCCTTGTTATATACAACAGACCACATAAAAATAATTTTGCAAAAATGTAATGTAACATGATTCTATGACCAGGTTGCAAATGCCAATGGGGGAGAAATATGACAGTCGTCGGAAACAGTAAATAGACGACTTAACAACACAATCCTCTTTCACACAATCTCCTCTCTTGATTTCATTCTAGCTAGGAAAAAGTTACTTTTTACCCTTTTTATACTTAAGTACAATTTAATGTAAATACTTTTTTACTTTCACTCAAGTATGTTTGTGGCTAGGTATTTTTAATTAAAATTTTCACTCAGTATCCATTCTTTCACTTAAGTATAATTTCTGAGTACTTTTTACACCCCTGTATATGAGTAAGAAAAGGATGTTACAGATGTATCTTTCTCAGACTCTGGGGGAGAAATGGAAATTATTGAGGAGAAAATGAAGGATGAAAATGAAAAAGGTGTGAAAAGGTGCATGGGGAAGGATGCAGGCACTTCATCATGATCATCAACATCTCTCAAACATGAGTGGCAAGATACATTGAACCAGCTCATGCCATATGTGAAGTTGCTTCTGAGAACAAGCAACTAATGTATTTTATGAAGGTAAATCTCAAGAAACTCTGTCAAGAAGAAGTCCAGGTTAAATTTCACCCCAAAAAAGAATAAATACATTTTGCTTTAATTAACTGGTTGGAACCATTTGCATTGTGGCATTAGTTTCATCAAAATTAAGCACGCACGCAAGCACGCACACACACACACACACACACACACACACACACACACACACACACACACACACACACAGTATCAGAAATAAAAGGGGACATGTCATGCATTTTTTTTTTTTTTTTTTTACATACAGTAAAAGTTTGAGGCACTTGTGAAAAATGTTTCATAGTGAGGATGTCTTCAAAAATAATGCCATAAATAGTTTTCATTTATCAATTAACATCATACAAAGTCCAGTAAACAGAAAAAGAGCTAAATCAATATTTGGTGTGAACACTTTTGCCTTTAAAACAGCACCAATTCACCTAGGTACACCTGGACACATTTTTTCTTGGTTGTTGGCAGATAGGATGTACCACTTCTTGGAGAATTCGCAACAGTTCTTCTATCTGTTTAGGCTGTCTCAATTACTTCTGTCTCTTCGTGTAATCACACAAGGATTTTTTATAGAAAAAATCTTTTTTATAGATAGACTTTTTAGAAAAGAATTATAGCAACTGTGAGTCAGTGATTTATAGTATGTGATGTCACGCAATACTCTAAGGAGCTGAGCCCCTTGAGAAACAGTGCTGTGTGAGCAGAGGTATACAAAGACTGCAAGAACTCTTACAGTGATTCTCCATCTGGAATACACATATGCTGCCATCAGAAACATGTACCTACCCACTGGATGCCCGGCCTGCTATGCCTACCCAGTGTGCACAGTCAGGGCTCCTCAGTAAAGGTCACTGCTTCTTTGATTTGTACAAACGTGTGCATGAATTTATAGGTTATTTAAGGTTATGCAAGTGTCTAATCTATACTTTTCCCCAATAATTGTATGAGGGGAGAACAGTCGGGTAAAGAAAGAGGAAGTGATGAGAACTGGCACTTTGGTGAGCTCACCGCTGCGGCTGCGAAGCATCCTGGCAGAGATGCCATTTGCTCCAACAGGGGTCGTGCTGCTCAAAGGTCCATCCACAGGACTCGCCTCCCAACCAGGCTGCTTCAGCAACTCCTGCAGGGTCCTGCATAGAGAAAAGAGTAGTAATTTACCAGACCCTTGTATCCTAAGTGCCTTGGTCAAGGGCTCAACAGTGATAGTTCAAGGCGTATTACTTAAGGACCACAAACCAAACTTCTGGTCACCAGTCCTGAACTTGGCCACTACACTACACAACCCCATGAGGACAGTCAATGCCCGGTAGAATTCAAGCTTATAAATCATTCATAACCCGATGGTTTTCATCGAAACCTATTGTAAGTTATTCATAAGTTCTTAACTGTTTATACATGTACAAATATATATGGCATGACAAATATGAAAATTATTAATTAATATGCCTTTTTTTAAAAATAATAAAGCATAGAAATCCTTTGACATATATTCAAAATATATATTTACTACAGCAAAACCAGTGTGATACATGTAGACATCTTTTTTTATCAACATTTCTGTGAATTTTTTCTAAATATAACATAATATACAATTTATATTAACATTTAATGTGAGAATTACAAGTAATTTGAATGAATTTCCTATTACTCATAACTGCTCAAAACAACTTGGTGATCAAAAGTTATGTAACCAACATATTCTTTTTCAACTAAACATCATCAAAACCACTGTACAACTCAAGTATACAACATTAATACTTCTTTGTTATATTTTTAAGCAAAATCTATTCTATTGCGTGAAGTGCTATACGTTGATCCACGAGTATGCTGCAAGCTGGGTCGGCATCAGATGGTTGCATAGTAAAATGTGGACAGTTTCCTCTTTCAAGCGCTATTTAGACTAATGTTTGCATGAACAAAATGTTGCCACACCCCCTTTAGGCCTGGGTACCTTTGATTAAGTTAATTTGTTAAGTTTGTTACATCTGTCATGTCTGTTTTGTACAAGAATGTGTGTGTTTCTGTGTGTGAGTGTGTATGTGTGTGTGCATGTTTGTAAACAAGCTGCAGTCCCAGTGAGAGACACAAAAGTATGCGAGAGCGTATGGGAAAGAGGCTAAATGTAAGTGAAGTGTTTGAGGAAAAAATCTAATTCATAGATGTACAAAAAAAATCTACATAATATCCTGTATAAAGCCACAGTTGATGCCCGGGTCAAAATTGGCTGGTGGATGCAATAGATGTAACAATTTCTTTAATGGTTATGTTAAAAATATAACCAATGGTTATATAATGGTTATATTATCAAACAGTTTCATTAAAATAATCTGAAGAAAAAAAATTGTATTTTGATAGTCTTGACAAAGTCACAAAAGGAGGGTTAACTATATAAAATATACTAAATTGAACATAAAAAATTACTAAATTCAATTGAAAAAAAAAAACTTTTATTTTAACTGAGCTAAACAGCTACAATTACCTAAATATTTTGCTTCAGAAAAGACACAAAGACTTTTATGCATGGGCTCAAGTGAATCAGTGAATCATTTATTTGAACTGGTTCATTTTTAACCATCTGAAACAAGAAGCTCTAAAATACTGAACAAGCCAGTTCACTACAATGAATAGGACTGGATTGGTGAATCACTTGTTTTAACTGATACAATGACATGAACCGTCCGAACAAACCAATTCAGTTGAATGTTTTGGACTTCCCATAAGAGAGAGAAAGAGAGAGGACAGTTTAGGCAAGTGCATTTAATGAATGTCTTGGTTTGTTTGACTTTTGTGTGTGCAATACAAAGTGACAAAAAAACAATATAGTGTTTAACTCGTTGTTAAAAATACCTTGTTACTAGAACAGCTACACTATTGTGAAAATAGTTTAACTATTGTCATGCTACTGTATAATGTAATAAAGTAGCTAGTTAATAGTTGTGTTTGACTACATGCAGTGCTGTGCAGACCAATTGATACCTATCTTGAAGCAGTGTATGTCAGATAGAAATTCTGTCGGACTGTAGTCACTGTGACACATGCTATCAAAATACCATTAGAGCGAGTCGAGACCAGCCACCTGGCTCACCTGGTGCAGTTCCTCCAAGCTCTGATGACGACACAGTGATTGGCCAGACTCTCCAATGACAACGGTGACATACGTTTCATATGGTTTGTACTGCAGTTTAATGTTTAGTTTTTGGATCGTTCTGCTGACAAAACTTTGAAAAAAAAAACTCTTTTCAAGAACATTCAGTAGACAAAAAACTCCAGACAACATGAGTTGTGGAAAATCAGATGTGATCTAGGAGCTTTTTACAACTTTATATTGTGCATGCCATTGAAGAGATGCAAGTCTATCCCTCACAGCCTCGTTGTCATTCCCATTAAAATCATAGATGGTACTACCGTGAATAATGTCTATGGGATGAGTTCGCAATGACATCATACCATACTACTTTTACTACTTCTGCTATGTAAGTCTATGTTGGTGTCCGTCTTGACGGCTCTCTTTTCAACTCCCCCCACTGCAGCCAGCAAATCTTGCCCATCAGTAAGTTCAAACACAGCTATTTACTTCCTAAAACTGATGCAGGGATGTGGCGTGGCTCATCGGTGTGACCCAGAGAACGCTGCTGCCCTAGGCGACTGCCTATATTGCCTATGCCAAGATCTGCCACTGGATATCAGTAAACTACTGACATGTTTCAGTGTAACATTAATGGTTTGGAGCTGTGTGCCCACAGGCCAATAATCAGCACATTGCCATATTTTATCAATACAGTGATTTATCATCATCTGGCATGTCAACATACGTTTATTGGTGCATTAGTCAGGCAATGAGTTCACACTCAATATGTTCTCTGAACACACTGGCTGTACTCAACCATTAGACAAGTCACATTAAAAAGCAAAGTATGTGTAAGCAGTTGAAATCTCTTAGCACTCTTGTTAGCATCCAGAAAGACTGCAATTATAGAGGGTCTGCTGATACTAATGTCCTAGATTTCACAAACCCCTTTCCTGCATCTGTGGGTCCTCCTGGGTGGTCTGTTCTTCAAATCCTTGACACACCATTATTGCTGTATTTCCAACAGCCTTCACTTGTATCTCTGGTGAGCTCTCTAAGTCTGTCCAACACCCCTTAACCAACATGGACTGTGATGAGATCTAATGTGATTGTCAAGCGCAAGTGCATTGCCCCTTCGCCGGGACAGTGCCATTGGCAGTAGGACACCACAGCCCAAAATAAGAACAACAACACATCAGATTGGCATGAGAATACAGTCATCCACCACAGTCATGACTTCTAAATGCTGGAGACACTTCCAGGTAGGACAGAAAAGACATAGGCAGTGGAGAAAGGAAACAGATTGTAGGTTAATGTAAATGGATGGGAGCAGTCGTTTTGTTGACCTCCTGTGCTGCTTCAGATAAATTCTCACCCTTAGTGCTTTTGGAATTCTCATGATGGGAATAAAACTGAACTCATATTTGAGTATATGACAAACATCATCTGTTTGTTCTAGATCTCCCTGGGGGGCTCACACCTATCGGTAACTGGACTGGGCATTCCTAAACAGTTGTCCTCTCTCAAAATGTCCAGGATATGTGTGCATTAGCATTTTTTGGTCTCCACCACTTGGCAAGACTGTGTAGATTTCTGAGTGTTGTCTGTCTGCTGGACAGGTGTTTTGCTTTGTTAAACCTAAAAAAAATATTAGGGATGTCAATAGATTTAAATTATTAATTGTGTTCAGCCGTGACATAAATTTGTAGCCGAACCCGAATAGTTTACCCAAAAATCTCTCATCATTTACTCAACCTCATGCCATCCCAAATGTTCCTTTCTTCTGCAGAACACAAATTAAGATTTTTAGAAGAATATTTCAGCTCTGTAGGTCCTCACAATGCAAGTGAATGGCACCAATATTTTGAAGGTCCAAAAAGCACATAAAGGCACCATAAAAGTACTCCATATGATCTAATCATCAAGATGGCACCGCGGATGGCTGCCTCGGTGTGTAGCTCTTCAGTTCTTTTGTTGTTTTTGTTTGTTTGTCCTGTGTTTAGTAATATTTTTCCAGTCAGTTTTACCAGGGACGAACTGCTGAACATTCGGCAGCATATACCAGACAACCTTTTCCCTGTTTTTGAATATTCGGATGTTTTGCTAGACATTTTAGTTGGAGGCGCAGCTCTGCTGTTCAAGAGACGCAGGCGAGGGAGACGAGCAGGCACGCTGGTCAGGCTGCGTCGGCGCGGATTTCGTACAGCGCTGCCGAGTATTCATCTTGCGAATCTCTGCTCTTCCCAACAAAACGGACGAACTACATCTCACCTGTACAAACAAGGATTTTTCAACCTCTGCTGCCTTGTGCTTCACAGAAACCTGGTTGAGTGAAGCCATTCTGGACAGCGTGTTACATCTGCAGGGCTTCCAGCTGTTCAGAGCGGATCGCATCGCGGAGTTAATGGGGAAAACGAGAGGCGGTTGAACATGCATTTACATCAATGAAAGTTGGTGTACAGATGTAACAACTTTAAAGAGGATGCACTGTCCTAATTTGGAAGCGCTCTTTATTAACTGTAAGCCTTTCTACTCACCGCTGGAGTTTTCCTCGTTTATTCTGGTGAGTGTGTATATCGCGCCAAACACGTGTTTGAATGCCGTGTTGCAACAGCTGGCTGATCAAATCACAGACACAAAACAAAAATACCCGGACTCAGTTATTATTATTCTTGGGGATTTTAACAAAGCAAATCTCACACGTGAACTGCCCAAATACAGACAGCACATTACATGCCCCACCAGAGACAGGAACATACAGGATCATTGTTACACAACAATAAAGGATGCATATCGCTCTGTCCCTAGAGCAGCTTTGGTTCACTGTCTGGTTCATCTTCTTCCAACCTACAGGCAGAAATTAAAATCAAACAAGCCAGTAGTAAGGACCGTAAAGTGATGGACCAATGAAGCAGAGCGGGAACTACAAGCCTGCTTTGATTGCACGGATTGGAGTGTTTTTGAGGCTGCAGCCACAGACCTGGATGAGCTCACAGATACTGTTACATCATACATCAGTTTCTGTGAGGATATGTGCATTCCTACTAGGACTTATTTAAAGTTCAACAATGACAAACCGTGGTTTACAGCAGAGCTCAGGCAGCTTCGTCAGGCCAAAGAGGATGCTTACAGGGGTGAGGATAAAGTCTTGTACAATCAGGCCAGGAACACACTGAACAAGGAAATCAGAGTGGCTAAAAGAAGATACTCTGAGAAGCTGAAAAACAAGTTTTCAGCTAACGACCCTGCATCAGTGTGGAGTGGCATGAAACAAGTCACAAATGACAGGACTCCTACCCCCAACCCTGTGGTGGACCAACAACTGGTTGACGACCTGAATATGTTCTTCTGCAGATTTAAAAGGCCCAATCACACACCCTACACCCACTCTGACCTTCACACAAACACCAACACCTCCTGCAACCCCCCTCCCCCCTCCTGCTACTCAACCTGCACTTAAGATCTGTGAAGATGATGTGAGCCGGGTCTTTCAGAAACAGAAGACGAGGAAAGCTTCAGGCCCAGATGGCGTCTCACCAGCATGCCTTCGATCCTGTGCTAACCAGCTGGCCCCTATCTTCACACAGATCTTCAATAGATCACTGGAGCAGTGTGAAGTCCCATGCTGTTTCAAATGCTCAATCATTATTCCTGTCCCAAAGAAACCAAAAATCACAGGACTTAATGACTACAGACCTGTCGCCCTGATGTCTGTGGTCATGGAATAATTTGAGAGACTGGTGTTGGCCCAGCTGAAGAACATCACTGGACCCTTTCTAGATCCCCTTCAATTTGCTTATCAAGCAAACAGGTCTGTGGATGATGCAGTCAACATGGGATTGCATCATATCCTGCAACATCTGGACAGACCAGGGACATATGCAAGGATCCTTTTTGTGGACTTCAGTTTGGCTTTCAACACCATCATCCCAGTTATATTCCAGAATAAATTACACCAACTCTCTGTTCCCATGTCTATCTGTCAGTGGATTACCAGCTTTCTGACAGATAGGCAGCAGCTTGTGAAATGGGAAACTCACTTCCAGCACCTGTACAATCAGCACTGGTGTCCCCCAGGGATGTGTGCTCTCCCCACTCTCGCCAAGGACCCCTCTGTCAAGCTCCTGAAGTTTGCAGATGACACCACTGTCATCGGCCTCATCCGAGATAACGATGAGTCTGCATACAGAAGGGAGGTTGAACAGCTGGCTGTCTGGTGCAGTCAAAACAACCTTGAGCTGAACACACTCAAAACGGTGGAGATGATTGTGGACTTTTGGAGAAACACCCCAACATTGACTCCCCTCACCATTCTATACAGCACTGTGGCAGCAGTGGAATCATTCAGGTTCCTGGGCACTACCATCTCACAGGACCTGAAGTGGGAGACACACATTGACTCCATTGTGAAAAAGGCCTAGCAGAGGTTGTACTTCCTTCACCAGCTGAGGAAGTTCAACCTGCCACAGGCGCTGCTGATACAGTTCTACTCAGCAGTCACTGAGTCTGTCCTCTGCACCTCAATATCTGTCTGGTTTGGTTCAGCTACGAAATCAGACATCAGAAGGCTACAAAGGACAGTTCGGACTGCTGAGAGGATTATTGGTTGCCCCTGCCCCGCCTTCAAGAACTATACACTTCCAGAGTGAGGAAAAAGGCTGGAAAAATCACTCTGGACCCCACTTACCCTGCCCATTACCTTTTTGAACTGTTGCCTTCTGGCGGATGCTTCAGAGCTCTGAGCACCAGAACCATCAGGCACAGGAACAGATTTTTCCCTTAGGCTATCCATCTCATGAACAGTTAAATTGCCCCATTGAGAAATAACTATGTGCAATACACAGTTTATTCTTTTTTTATCCAACACATCCAACCTCTTCTGCCATTTCATTCCTCTAAAAAATTTCATTTCCACTGTACATAACAGATTTGTATTTTGCACTGTACATAACAGATAACAGATTTGTATTAGATTTGCACTATGTATGTGTATGTGTGTATGTATGTATGTATGTGTGTGTCTGTGTGTGTGTGTGTGTGTGTGTGTGTGTGTATTTACATATGTGTATAATTCTTTTTTTTTTTTTTTTGTATTATTATTTATGTCTTGCTGCTGTTTTTGTATTGTTTTTGTATTGTTGTACACTGGAAGCTCCTGTCACCAAGACAAATTCCTTGTATGTGTAAGCATACTTGGCAATAAAGCTGATTCTGATTCTGATTCTGATATGACTCCAGTGGTTAAATCCATATCTTTTGAAAATATATGATAGATGTGGGTGAGAAACAGATCAAAATTTAAGTCCTTTTTTACTATAAATTCTCCTCCCTGCCCAGTAGGTGGTGATATGCACAAAGAATGTGAATCCCAAAAACAAAAGAAGAAGAAAGTGAAAGTGGAGATTGAGAGTAAAATATATTTACATGATATAAAATTATGAAAAGGAGTTGTTTTCCCCCTTGATGTTGAAAGAAATATGTTGAAATATTCTTACATATTTCTTACGGCAGAGTTTCTAGAATTATGGACAAGTGCTCCAGCCATGTTAAACATGCATGGTCTTACAAACATTACAAATGGCAGTGTCGGTTCTAGCTTGTATGGCGCCCAACACGCCCCCAAAGTTGTTGATGGGGGGTTGGGGGTGGGGGGCTTATATAAACGTTATTAAGGGGGGGGTGGTGTGGTTGTATGGTGCCTTGGGCGAAACCCACTTCAACATGTCCACAAAGTTGTTGACCGGGGGGCTGTGTGGGTGCCTCGTGCCACCCCCCCACAAGATGCCGCCCTGGGCAACTGCACGTCACCCATGCCTAAATCCGCTACTGACAAATGGCATCTATGTGTGGTAACAGATCGGACCAGTTATATTTGTGAATCGATGTCTCAAAAGTTATCAGAAAAGCAAAAGTGCATTCCTTTACATTTATGAAGCAGAGTACAAAATCAGTTAGCGGAACCAAAACTAACTTTACTGTACTAATGCAGTAGTTTGATCTTTTTACTGTTTTATTGTTTAAAAGTGGCTTAAATATTATTAATGATAATGCTAAGTGATTATCCAGTATAACATAAGTTATAAGGAACAAATTTCAGGCTTGGTGTGGGTATGTGGATGTACATAAGACACAAAAGGTTGGGAAACACAGGCCTAATCAGTAGGCATTTCATAAAATATTAATTTATCAATTATTGATCGGCACGTTATTTTAGCGATGTATTTTTGAGGCATCGATACGATATATTAACATTAGCCAACATTTAAATTAGAAGCCTAATTTGCATGTTTTCCAACTCACTCAGCTGGGCTTCTGTTGAATGTTTGCTGTTGGGAGACCACAAGGGGATGATATAACATTTACTGAAGCAGGTCACAAGGTACAGGTATCACAACACCAGACCTGTATTTTAGAGCTCCTTGCAAAGGACGCATACACACAAAAGTTACGAAGGTTTTTGTAGTTCTTCAAGAATGAAAGACATGTTAATGAGTTTGCAGGTTAGTGTATGAAACTGGTTTAACTGCGCAAACTGAACGATTAGAAATTATTATGGAATGATTATGGAATTTCTCTGTATGTATCTTTGAAGAGGTTTCATTCAAGCTGTCAAACTACAAAAAGACATACTTATAACTGAAAATACATTATGTAGGCTATACACTGATCAGCCACAACATTAAAACCACCTGCCTAATATTGTGTAGGTCCCCCTCATGACACCAAAACAGCACCAATCTGCATCTCATAATAGCATTCTGAGATGCTATTCTTCTTACCACAATTGTACAGAGCAGTTATCTGAGTTACTGTAGACTTTGTCAGTTCAAACCTTTCTGGCCAGTCTCTGTTTTGGTACTATTCGGAGTAAATTCTAGAGATTGTTGTGTGTGAAATTCCCAGGAGATCAGCAGTTACAGAAATACTCAAACCAACTCAAACTGCTGATCTCCTGGGATTTTCACACACAACAGTTTCTAGAATTTACCCCGAATGGTGCCAAAAACAAAAAATATCCAGTGAACGGTAGTTCTGTGGACAGAAATGCCTTGTTGATGAGGGAGGTTAACAGAGAATGGCCAGACTTGTTCGAACTGACAAAGTCTATGGTAACTCAGATAACCGCTCTGTACAATTGTGGTAAGAAGAATAGCATCTCAGAATGCTATTCTGAGATGCGGGTTGACACTGTTTTGGCGGCACGTGGGGGACCTACACAGTATTAGGCAAATGGTTTTAATGTTATGGCTGATCAGTGTATGAAAGATGCATATAAACAATATACACTATATTGCCAAAAGTATTCGCTCACCCATCCAAATAATTGAATTCAGGTGTTCCAATCACTTCCATGGCCACAGGTGTATAAAATGAAGCACCTAGGCATGCAGACTGCTTCTACAAACATTTGTGAAAGAATGGGCCGCTCTCAGGAGCTCAGTGAATTCCAGCGTGGTACTGTGATAGCATGCCACCTGTGCAACAAGTCCAGTCTTGAAATTTCCTCGCTACTAAATATTCCACAGTCAACTGTCAGTGGTATTATAACAAAGTGGAAGCAATTGGGAATGACAGCAACTCAGCCACGAAGTGGTAGGCCACGTAAAATGACAGAGCGGGGTCAGCGGATGCTGAGGCGCATAGTGCGCAGAGGTCGCCAACTTTCTGCAGAGTCAATCGCTACAGACCTCCAAAGTTCATGTGGCCTTCAGATTAGCTCAAGAACAGTGCGTAGAGAGCTTCATGGAATGGGTTTCCATGGCCGAGCAGCTGCATCCAAGCCATACATCACCAAGTGCAATGCAAAGCGTCGGATGCAGTGGTGTAAAGCACGCTGCCACTGGACTCTAGAGCAGTGGAGTCGCGTTCTCTGGAGTGACGAATCACGCTTCTCCATCTGGCAATCTGTTGGATGAGTCTGGGTTTGGCGGTTGCCAGGAGAACGGTACTTGTCTGACTGCATTGTGCCAACTGTGAAGTTTGGTGGAGGGGGGATTATGGTGTGGGGTTGTTTTTCAGGAGCTGGGCTTGGCCCCTTAGTTCCAGTGAAAGGAACTCTGAATGCTTCAGCATACCAAGAGATTTTGGACAATTCCATGCTCCCAACTTTGTGGGAACAGTTTGGGGATGGCCCCTTCCTGTTCCAACATGACTGCGCACCAGTGCACAAAGCAAGGTCCATAAAGACATGGATGAGCGAGTTTGGTGTGGAAGAACTTGACTGGCCTGCACAGAGTCCTGACCTCAACCCGATAGAGCACCTTTGGAATGAATTAGAGCGAAGACTGCGAGCCAGGCCTTCTCGTCCAACATCAGTGTCTGACCTCACAAATGCGCTTCTGGAAGAATGGTCAAAAATTCCCATAAACACACTCCTAAACCTTGTGGAAAGCCTTCCCAGAAGAGTTGAAGCTGTTATAGCTGCAAAGGGTGGGCCGACGTCATATTAAACCCTATGGATTAAGAATGGGATGTCACTTAAGTTCATATGCATCTAAAGGCAGATGAGCGAATACTTTTGGCAATATAGTGTATCATCCACTGATGGCTAGAGTAAATAATCTTTGTCCTTTGATAATGATTTGGGTCGAATTTAATGGAAAACTATGCGTTACACTCCGTGGTGCCGTAGAGTTTTGAGCAGCCTCGAGAGACGGTGAGCCCACGGTGTGTGCGTACATACCTTCATAGAAAATAATTATTTTGAATTTTCAGATTCTAATCATCTTGTTAGAATTGAAGGAAGAATGGATGGAGCAAAATATAGGGAAATACTGCAAGAGAACCTGCTTCAGGCCGCTAAAAAATTTAAGCTTGGGAGGAAATTAACCTTTCAGCAGGACAATGATCCCAAGCAAAAGGCCAAAGCAACACTGGAGTGGCTCAAGAACAAAAAGATAAATGTCCTACAGTAGCCCAGTCAAAGTCCTGATCTCAATCTTATTGAGAATCTGTGGCATTATTTGAAAATTGCAGTCCACAAGCGTCACCCAACCAACCTGAACAACCTGGAGCAAATCTGCCAAGAAGAATGGGCCAAAATCACTTCATCACTGTGTGCAAAGCTGGTACATATGTACCCCAAAAGACTTAAAGCAGTTATTGCAGCAAAAGGTGGCTCGACCAAATATTAATGTGTGGGGGATGAATACTTATGCAAGCAAGATATTTCAGTTTTTTTATTTTTCATAAAAATATTTCCCAACAAAAAAACAATGTCACCTTACAATAATTGATTTTGAGTTTCAGTGTTTTCAAATAAAATATCAATCAGAATGAAATTTCAGTGTACCATTTGTAATTCGGTAATATGAGAGAATTGGTCAGGGGTCTGAATACTTTTGCAAGGCACTGTATGTGTCGTGGTGAGTATGCACATTCAGTGCACTCATGACACACTGAAAAGTTTACAGAATAATACAGGTGTGTCTGTGGCTGAAAGACAATGGAAGCATCTACTGTATATCAAAAGACAAAGAAAGGCAACACAGAAAAAAGATTTTTGTGCTTTTCAAATAGTTTCATTGGCTGCCATTAGGTTATTGAAATTTAAATGATGGTTTATTATATTGTTCGAATTAAGTCAGAGCTCTTGGTGGGGTCCCCATTTTCTCTTTTATGCCTTCATAAATATGATGGTGTTAATAGTTTAACTATTCATACTATTCATTTCTATTATGATTAATGAGCATGCACCCAAGACACCCAAGTGGGTGAGATGGGATATTGCAGCTGCTAAAAAGGGGACACTGGGATAGCACTACTGCAGAGTCCTTCCTAAGGGGCTCAGACATACAACTGCCAGACATTGTCCTGACAGCAAGCTATGCTGGATCACAAGCAATGCTATTCGACATGATTGTTTAATCACAATAGTGTCCTAATATTTTATCTTTCATTTCAGCAAATTGATGCAAGCAGTGAGCTTGAGCTTACAAACCGTATCAGGCCTTGCTTTGTATGGACATTTATATGTCTACTTATTATGCAAGAAAACATCTTAACTCAAACCAGTGGCGGATTTAGGCACGGGCAGTTGCCCAGGGTGGCATCTTGTGGGGGGGCGGCACGATATGCCCCCCCCTTCAACAAATTTGGGGGCGTGTTGAAACGGGTTTCACCCAGGGTGCCATACAAGCTAGAACCGCTACTGCATCTAACATTTTACATGTACAGATATGCATTATATTTTACATATATTGTTTGTGGCACCATTCTGAGTAAACTCTAGAGATTGTTGTGCGTGAAAATCCCAGGAGATCAGCAGTTACGGAAACACTGAAACCAGCCCGACTGGCACCAACAATGCCACGGTCGACATCACAGAGATCACATTTTTCCCCATTCTGATGGTTGATGTGAACATTAAATGAAGCTCCTGACCTGTATCTGCATGATTTTATGCACTTCACTGCTGCCACACAATTGGCTAATTAGATAATCGCATGAATAAGTATGTGTACAGGTGTTCCCTATAAAGTACTCAGTGACTGTATAGATATCAGTACAAAACAGTCGTAGCCTAATGAGCTTCAATGTCTTTTTTTATTCAATGGGATAATTAATATCCTTGTCTCATTTAATTGTAATAATCATTATATTATATAATTTATTGCAGCAATGTAACTGGCTGCAATGCGGTCATTCCAGTGAAAACTTGCACGGGCTGCCCTGTCAGAATTCCTCTGTGCACTTCCTTTTGTGCGCAACATGACTCTCGATCTTTGGATTCGAGTTAAGTAATTTTATCAGCAATTATTCTTAGAGTGCCATATCTAATTATATTACAAGTGGAACAACTTGGCCTTCCTTAATGCAATGTAGAACTGAATTATTTGTGTAATGCTTTAGCTGCAGAAAGCCAATTAGTCAAATTTACATTGTGTCAACCCAATAGCCCCTCACGCCGTTTACGTAATGTGCACAGTTTTATTCAAAATGATTAGTATTATTCCATGCTATTTTGTGTTATACCTCAACTGGCTTTTATCCAAAGCGAGTTACAAATGAGAAATAATACACCAAAAGCAATTCATCCAAGAGGATCCAGTAGTATGAGAAGTGCCATGATACACAGTTCCAGAATTGCTCATAAGAGTACAAACTAGTACAGAGATGTATGTGAGGCAACAGAAAGAGAGTGGAATACACATGAAGTAGAGTTTTTCATTATCCTCTGCGCTTTTCCATATGGATAAATTTGCAGCAAAAGTTTGGTGGCTTATTCAAAGCAATATTTGTGTCTTCATCCTTATCCTATTCTATCGTTCTTCCACACTTTCTCACTCTTTGTATTTTATTAAGATCCATTTCAGGTGACCACAAGTGGAGAGTTCATCCCAGACAACAGCAAATGATCACCTGCTCACCAATCAATCATCCATTGCACTAAAATAAGGGACTTAAACTTTTCCGGTTATGTGTGGCTTTTAAAGGAAATAACTGACTAATCAGAAAATAAAATGTAAAAAAACTGCATACATGTACATGCACAAGAAGACTTCACGTAACTTCCTCAGTATGCAAGATATCAACACAGCAACACAGATGAGAAGTACACACATCTGAAGCTCAGGTAATACAGCGGGTTCACTAAAATAAGTGTGAATTCTGCTCAAAAGATTTCATTTGTGCTTATATAAAAATTCTGAGTATAATTTGAAGTAAGAATGGTCATTCTGTTCTCTCTCACTCTATCAAAATTCTGAATTTACATGTATGTGAATCAGGGACATCATGCCCCTATCCTTTTATATATATATATATATACACACTTTATTGTGTCTTTCCATTCAAAACCTTTCATATTGCACTGTACAATCCCTTAACATTCCTTTTATAAAGACACCATTATTTTTCTCTTTTTTTATGTGTTAATAATTGTCCCACCATCAACACACTTTTCAAATTGACAAAAAAAATAAAATAAATACATTTATAATTAAGCAAATAAGTTCATGTATATAGTATGTCCAAAAGTTAACTTGTATGCACATACTTATATCATACGCCTATACACATAATACATGAACATAATACATAATACGTAAACGTAGTACATAAACACATATATACAAACATAAAAAAGGGGGAGCTTTATAAAAAGAATTTCGTCAATTAATTATTTACTTTCTTATCTACCTACTTATTCATTCATTTCAATGGTGCCCATCTTTTTTCAAAAATCTCTCTTTTATCATTCATTTAATATGTTATCTCCATAGAATGAACTTTAAAAACTAACTCTAGCCAATCTTTTCAGACAGGGGATTCTTGTCTTCTCCAAAGTCTTGTTATTGCTGTAATTCTCAATATTCTAAATAAATATAACTCATCTCTATAAAGAACTGTAGGACATATTCCTAAAACTATATTTTGCACTTTTATTATGTTTGATTTCTTAAAATTTGTTCTATTGTCTGAATGACTTCTGTCCAGAATACTTTCATTTTTTTGCAAGAGTAACAAGACACAACAAGGCACAACATTACACCCTCTCCAACATCATGCACCTATTTTTTGAGGGGGCACCAGTGGCAGTTTTGGCACACTTGGTGCCCTAATTGAAATAAGACATGACCAAAGAAAAATGTTATTTTTTTATTATTATTATTAATTTAGATCAATGTAAAATGCAAGACAATCTGCACTGTAAAAAGTGATAACCTGCAATTATTACTTTAAGGAGCAATTTCTACCTGATCTAACCTTTAAAAATCAAATTTTGTTGGTTTAACCTAAAATATTCAGGTTGATTCAGTCATGTTAAATAATACTTTTGACTTGAATCAAAGTAGTTAATTTGAAGCATATGAGAATGAAGGACATTTTTTTCAGTGTAGTGTTACAGTTTTTGCTTATCATGCAAGGGCCCCAGGTACAAATCCCAAAATAAACTAAGCAAAATTGCAGCTAGTAATCACCATGCATTTTTGTAGTACAAATAGATTGTGCATTTTGACGAAACCTCTTTTGTTCCACTGGATAAAGTCATACGAGTTTGAAGCAACATGAGGACAAACTTTTCAGTTTAAAGCAAATAATCTGTGGGACTGTAGGTATGACTCAATTGGACTGACCAAGCTTCAATGTCTGAATGTGAGTGATCTCTGCCACACCGTTTTAGACAAACACCTTTTTTTAACCAAAAGATAAAAGAAAAAATGCAACATCATTATCCATATATCAAAATCCACTTGATTAAAGAATCTAATGGGGCATGTGCAGGGGCGGACTGGGAAGAGAAATCGGCCCAGGATTTTACATAGAAACTGGCCCAAAAGTTGTTGGGTCGCTGTACTTTTCTGCATATCGCTGCCCCCTTCCGCATATCGCGGTGCCATTTTTGTGGCACATTCTGCATAACGTGGTGGCCCATTTCAGCTTATCGCGGCCCATTCAGCCCTGTTTCGCGGCCGGCCCCCCTGGGCATGTGGTTGTAATGTGGAAGAGGTTTTTTACAAAGACTGTTTTGATAAATATGGAGAGCCCCATTGAAAGCCAGCAGCCATAAAAGAAGACGAGAAAATGCACTGAGAGAAGAAAGATAAAGAGAGAGGTTAGAAATGAAATTATTTGGGTGTAACCAAAGGGTCTCACACTATACAATGTGATATCTCAAAAGATCTCGGCCCCTCAGGACACCCATACTGCAAATCTGAGAGCATAGTACTCTGCTGCTCAGCATGCTAATTACTTTTTTATAACTGTGGATGGGATATTGTATGGCACAGAATCTTGCCTTTGGCCAGAGCATGCTCTTTAAGCTGTGATCTGAACCATGTACGTTCTCCCAAAGTATCACTGCTGGAATCCACAATGAATCATGGCTTACATTGTCTGTGTTGTCTATGTTATTTCCAACCCTCATTTTATGACCTTCTTTGTTCAGCAGTGGCATATACTGTATTTCAAGGAAAATAAGCAATTTTCTGTGCATACATAGCAGTACTAGAACTTTGACCAACATACTGTATGTTGAGTGAAATTATTTAGAATTAAAAACAAATGTTTGATGTTCTTTTTTATGGTGAGAATGGACATTTTTATAAATAAGTTCTCTAGAGCTGTGAAGTGCAGCAGTATCCTCAAAAAGAGTTCATCTGTAGAAAAGTTGCTTAAAGCAGAGTGTTAATCTCAGGAGAACTCTTAATCTTGTAAAAACTGTTAATCTGGTGTGCAGTGTTCAGCATGTGGGAAATGCTCTATCTGGGAGAGGTGTTAATCTCAGAAAAGTTCTAATCTTCAGATGAATGCTTTCGTCTTGGAAGTGTGTTCATCTCGATGGGGGTATTTGCATTATTGGGTCATTTCATGTCTAAAATGGGGAGGGTTACTGCAGAATGCTGGCAGAATTATAAATACTCTGTATTTTCTTTCATTGCACATGACAGGTAATTTGATATTCATAAAAGGATTTTATATATCTTGAATGGTGAGAAAAACAAGTGCGATTTGAGCACATACCGGACCGGGAATGGAGGAATGAGATTCGGAGGGAAAGGAATGGAGAAGGATAACTGGGTGTTGAGAAAAGAAGGATGAAATATTTAAGGAAGCTCTATCCTCATGCAACTCTGCATACACATGCATGGCCATTGTAGTTTGGCTTCGCTATACGCAACTCATAATTTAATTTCATTTAAACCGACTGATCTCAGCTGAGGAGACTCTGTGCTGTCAGTAAAGTGTTAAAATTTCGATGTACGTGTCATGTGACAAAACAACATGCCACCAATAACAGCTGAGTTTGTCTTTGGGAGAAATGCCAACAAAACTACATCTGTTAAGAAACCTAATTAAGTTTTTACATTGAAACCTGTTTCAGTCAAAAGATTGGAGTCTCTAATTTCATCCAATATGCCATTTTTAAAATTTGAGCGATTTATTGCGAAACGCCACGCAGCTAAATACAATGTACACTAATGTGTAAAATAGCACAACGTTTTCATTAGAAATCTTATATTTACTGTGCAATATTGCCAGTGATGTGCAGTAGCTTCTCTAAAAATAGCAAAGCTATTAGCTTAACTACATCTCTGAGTAGCGAGGTGGTAGCTTCGCTAGTTTTTAAATCAAGTAGCTTTTCAATAGCAAAGCTATATTTTTGACTAGGTAGCGGCGTAGCGTTGACAAAAGCTACACCGCTACATCATGCCTTGAACCCAGTGTTTACTAATGCCAGTTTGAAATCAGAAATAAAGATGTCTGATCACAAATGAATCGCTCATTTGAGTCGGTTCTTTACAATGAATTGGTCACATGTGATAGGAAAATGGTCTGAATCGGTTCGCAATTCAAACTAAATTACTCAGAAAGCTTGCGCTCGCGCTGCTGAATCATTTGTGCACGCTCTCACTTGTCAACAAGCTCATGGAATATTTAATAACATGGCAAATAAAGATAACGCTGGTTGCAGTGGCTAACGCTGGTTGCACAGGATCTACAATCAATCAATGGAAACCAAACCTGCAAATACTTCCTATCGTTTTCCAGTGATGAAGAAAGTCTTTATTAAGTTGAATACATGTGCAGCTTGTGAACAACTTCTGCAGGTAAAGACATTTTCCAACTAAAAGAGTATCAAAACACTTATTAGCCTACAAGAAAACCATGACATTACCATGTTTTTTGGACATGTACCATTACCTCGGAGCACCATGTTAATACAATAGTATATGAATATGGTAATCATGTATCAATTTACCATGGTAGTAAGATGTATTCTTTGAAGTACTTTGAAGCACCATGCAAGTACAGAATGGTGCATAAATATGATAAATGTATATCAAAGTATCATGGTATTATCATCTGATACATCAGAAATCACATTGTTATTGCACAGATGTGCTCTCTCACACACACACACACACACACACAAGGAATTTGGCCTCTTATCAAAAGCTTCCAGTACATACAGTAATACAACAGCTAGACACAGAATTACAGGATAAGATGAATAGTATACTGTATGTACGCAGAGTTTTTATACAGAAATGTGCAAATGAAATTACGTTTAAATTGGTATGGGTTTGTGAAGGTAGTAGTATAAATATAAAAAATTACATTTAAAAATAGTGATTTTTCATATTGAACACGTGTTTGTAGATATAGTAGTATAAATATGAAAACTAAAATGTAACAATCAGTGATTTTACATGTTGAACACATGGGTTTGCATAGGTAGCATGTCTAAATATGAATTTACATGTTTGGGTTTTTATGTGCACATACGTATTGCACCTACTGTATACTTGTATACTGTATTGCACTAAACTGTAATATACTGTACCATGGCTTTGATAGATGTCAAGTGAATACGTCTTTTAGGTGCTTTGTCTATACAAGATGCTCTGTGCATCTGCGGTTAAAAAAATGAAGTAGTTTAAATGTAACAGGCTACTTTTGGTGTGTAGCTTGTAGTGTAACTTACTACTTTTTCTTAAGTGTAGCTTTTAGCAGCCAAGTGCATTCACTCTAAATGTGAGCTAAAGTTCAGTTTCAGGCTGCAGATGATGTTTGAACCACTCAACATGTTTGACAGACATGGGACAATGGTAATCAGTACATAGATTCAGAATTTATGATGTATAATTTTATTTGAACATGGTTGGCAGTGATTGGATTATGCTGGCCATTACTTTTAATTAGAATTAATTAATTTCTTATGTAATGTCTTTAACATCTCAAAAACATGAATAATCAACACTCCTGGAAACATAAACAATTTGATTAAAAAAATCTGATTTCTATAGCTTGGTATAATTTAAAGTTGCACAACGTAGTCCTGCTGTCTGCATATGTGGACATAACATTTTTTTTAAAATGTTTTTAGGTGCTTCTAGTTACAAATCAAAAAGGAAATGGAAAATGCACACAGCAGTCATGCTTGGGTCTAAGGAAGTTATGGTAGTTAATGCAATGATGATATGAATATTAAAATAATCTAAGGACAACACCACACATTTCCTTTCATTTATTTCTCTTATGGAGATAACTGTTACAATTACAAAGAGACACCATTCATTTTATTGGCTTTTGCCTGGGCTGGATGCTGCACTGGTTACTTGCTTTGTACGTGGTGTAGATAGAG
This sequence comes from Myxocyprinus asiaticus, assembly GCF_019703515.2. Taxonomy (NCBI): domain Eukaryota; kingdom Metazoa; phylum Chordata; class Actinopteri; order Cypriniformes; family Catostomidae; genus Myxocyprinus; species Myxocyprinus asiaticus. The sequence continues at coordinate 21,630,164 of NC_059375.1, read as the reverse complement.
ATGAAGTTGAATCACCAAAATATCTATGTCCAAATTGGTTTTGGTAAACCATACTCTCTCCAATACACTCTGAATACATTAACACACCTTACAAAAGTTTTTAGCTTTGTTCCAGACTCTAGTGAGCTGCCTACCTAGACAGCATAGACAAACTCCCAAAGCAAAGACAAAAGGTAGGCAACATAGTAATGCCTTCTATGATGCCTTATTTTGGCCAAAATCTAAGGCAGCACACCATGTATCCTTCATTGAGAAGGCAATCACAAAATGTATTGCAACTGGATCAGTGAACAAAATTGGTCCAAAGTGGCAATTAGAGAGAAATTTCCATTATAATTACACTTCTATTTCATTCAGTATTGTTAAAATATAGTTAAATCTAATTAACTATTTGGACTATTTCACCCCATATTTGTGTAGTGTGTATTTTTATGTTTATTAGGGTATTGTGTTATTAGCTTAGCAACATGCTAATGTCAATCTCTGGAATCAAACTTTGGAATCAGTTGTGTGTTGAGTGTCCTGTGCGCTTCACTTGAGGAGTGCTATTTGTGTGGCACGTGTTGCTGCCTATGAAGACCGTTCCAAATCAGTCAGTTTAGTAAGAATGCTACCTTAGAAGAAGCATGACACCTATGTAGGCAACAAGGCAGCTCGCTAAGTTTTAGAAGAGAGCTGATATCTACTCACCTTGAGTTACTGAGGTCATTCTGGCCTCCACGGCTCTTCTCCAGCCCCAGTTTCGTGAAGATTCCCACTAGGACCATGATGGCTACCACACCACAGATGATGTACACTATCATGTGTGTGCGATCCCGCTCATGGTCTGGCTGCACCTCAGTGTTGGTGGCCACAGGTTTTCCAGTGTTGGCCCAACCGGGAGTATCATAGTTGGAGCAAGAGGTCTGGTCCAGTCGTTGTTGACGGAACTGGCAGCAGAACCGGTAGAAACAGGTGCCACAACAGTACAGGAAAATACCTGCATTACAATTAAAGGGAGGGTCCCACTGGCCCATCACATCGTAATAACCTTGGCAACGGGTGCCAGTGGGTGGCACAGTATCCTCCTCCGCCTCTGCAGGTGTGGTCAAAGTTAGAGGCCCCTCTGATGTCACAGAAATCAACAAAGGATCTATGGTCTGATTAGCTGTTTGGATATCCATCTCAGTTGTAGTCTCTTCCTGTGCTTTAGTGGCAAATCCCAGAATGGCAGTGAGCAGAAGGTGCAGTAAAAAATTATTTACTGCCATGCTTCAGTCGACACACTGTGCCCACTGATTTAACTGAGTGAAGATACCTAAATATTAAATAAATACATATTTAATCAATATTAAAAGAAAAATACTTGAAAGTGTTGTTTAATTTTAACATTTGAATGTTATCACACAACTACTGCTGTGATTTAAAAACTTTAATTTTAAATTCTATAATTTGAATAAGAATTATTTAGGGATTATAAATAAATAGAATATATATATATATCAAATTAAATATATTCAAAAACTATTACTTGAAAGTGTATGTTTTGGAATGTTTAGAATGTGCATGTTTTTAGCTTTAAATTTCCTTTAGAGCATGAAAAATGTATGGTTAACAAACTGAAATAATATTTAAGCACTTCTACAATAAAAAAAACTGCTACAAAACATTTCTTAAAATGCAGTTTCACAGTTTTTGCTAAAAAAATAAAAATAAAAAATAAAAAGAAGAAGAAGAAAAGAAAAAGAAAAAAAAGCATTACCTTTGTCCTTTGAGAGAGGAAAAAATTGCTTGGGCATTTGTTGTCAAGCTTTGGTTCTGACCAGATATGCAATTCATTTTACATTTCCCATCACTGCAGTGAAACACTTATTCTCAGTGCTGATAAGTAGTAAACCTCCCTTGTTTTTACTTTCCTTTTTACCTCTGTCAATATCCACTAATTCGGCATAAAAATTCCTTGCCTCTGCAGAGCACAGCAGGTAAGCCAACAGACAGTTGTTTTAATCCACAGTGATGCACTCAGAGTGGCATCTCTGAGCCTTGTGAAGAGCAACAGTTCAGGATTCAAATTAAAACTCCTCCCATCCGATCTGAGCATATCACAGAAAGAGAGAGAGAGAGAGAGAGAGAGAGAGAGAGAGAGAGAGAGAGAGAGAGAGAGAGAGCGAGGAGGTGGGGGCCATTATTTCCATATAGTTGCTAATTAGTATGAAGGGAGAGAAGTGACACTACTCTACTGAAGGTCTGTCTTTAACATGATTGTGTTTATATGTAAGTGAGTGTGAATTAGGACAATTAAGGGTTTATTGGCCAGAATCTGTTATTGTGTATGGTTATTATGTTGTATACCAAAAACCTTAATGTACTGTACTACTTTGCAAAAAATGGTCCAGCTGCAATAGAAGGTATAAGCATTGATATCACCATAATCAATTTTTAACAGCATGTCTTGGATGTCTAAAGGCTCTGTCACATGGCCTCTCTGTTGGTAGTGCTTTGTATATTGGAAGTGAAATGGAGTAGTAAAATCATGGTTATTTTTTGTAAGGATGGTTAGGTTTAGGGTTAGGGGTTGTTGTTGGTTGTCTGTGGGATTCTAAATAAACACAATAAACATGTTGCTGTGATGCTCCTATACTGTTAGTATTTAATTAGGGGTGCAAATATTATCTGACACTGTTTGCACTGGGGTGCAAACAGCATCTTCCATTATTTTTACCAGGGTTGGGGTGCAAATAATATTTGTCACTATTTGCATTGGGGTGGAAATAGTATAGATCTACCTTTATTTGCACCAGGGTGCAAATAGCATCTGCCTAACTTAAGTAATCTTGAACAACAGGCATTAAGAAAAACACATTTATGGGGTATTATAAATGTGTGTCTGTGCACTGCACGATTAAGTCTCACATTTTGATGCCAAAATCTCCTTAAAATCCAAATCCCATCGGCCAACACCACCCCTGTCCATCAGCACATTAGACTTCACCATGTTTTTTTTAACAATTCCCCAGCAAATAACGAAAGAGGGAAAACGATTTTGTAAGTATGGATAGAAAATGCCTAAATGACCACGGTCAAAAATATATCAATGCAATCAAACCAAATATTTAAATAATTTGTGTGAAAACTCTTCTGGTTGTTGCAGTTTTTTCTGTCCTCTGCAACTCCCTTCGTCTATTCTCCAGATACAGCGCAAAAACTGACAGACTCTAAAAAGATTTGTGTCTTTGATCCACACTCTACACAGGGAGGTTAAGATGTGACAAACACAGCCTGCAGTTCTGAGGACAGGAAGGAGAACAGGATGGATGAAGCATCTCACAGAACTCTTTGGTCCTCTCTAACTAATTCTTGCTCTCCCTCTTTCATCTACATTTTCCATTGCAGTGTGTCCTTTTTTAAGAACAGAAAGGATTTCATGTCATGACTTTAAAGTCAAAATACAAGTATACAACTTCTATTTCATTTAAGTTATTGTCCTACTTTCTTCTTCATCATTAAAATGAATTCTTTGTGACTCTGTTTCCCTCATTAATCAGACTCTAATTTGTCATATCTCATATCTAAACCTATGGATTTAGGCCCTTTTTAAATCTAGTCGTTCAGATATTCCCGTGAGACAGATCAGAGTCTTAAATACGTCTCCTGTAACCGCTTGTGATCGGATTTCGAGGGGAGTGTCTCTGATTTCGTGACTAAATCACTTATATTTCCAGTTACATTTAGAATTGATTTTAAAGTAATATTTCTCGTTTATAAATCACTCAATGGCCTAGGACCTAAATACATTGCAGATATGCTCGTTGAATGTAGTAAACCTATCAGACCTCTAAGATCATTAGGATCAAGTCAGTTAGAAATTCCAAGGGTTCACTCAAAACATAGTGAGACAGCGTTTAGCTATTATGCCAGCTGCAGCTGGAACCAGCTTCCAGAAGAGGTCAGGTGTGCTCCAACAGTAGCCACATTCAAATCCAGACTGAAAACACATCTGTTTAACTGTGCATTTATTCACTGAGCACTGTGCTGCACTTACTGATTGCACCGCATCATTTTATTTCTGTATTCTTTTTCTTTATTATCCTTTTTAATAATTTTTAAATAAATGTTATTACTTTTTATTCTTAATTGGTTTTAATATTAATTTATCTTGTATTTTCTAAATATTTTTTATGTAAAGCACTTTGAATTGCCATTATGTATGAAATGTGGTATATAAATAAACTTGCCTTGCCTTGCCTTACTACCAGGGCCATACCAAGTTAATCTGGGCCCCATGACTTTATATTGCTCTGGGCCCCTTTCCTATTAAAAAATAGAGTTTAACATTTTTTGTGGGGCCCCCTGTAACTTTGGGCTCCTAGAGTCGTTGCCACCTTTCACCCCACTAGCTTCGGCCCTGCTTACTACTATCAGCATGTCACTGAAAACATCTAAAGTCTTATGGATGTGTCTTTCCAAACTTTTCTATTGGGCATTATTTTAAAATTGCACATAATCAGCAAAGTTTAAAACCCTTGTTATAAAATGGATAGTTCCGACTCTAAATTCTGATTGCCATTGTAAAATGATCATAAACGCACACCTTTAAGTGCACATTTTATATTAACACAGCAAGTTGCTAGGTTGCTTGCCAACCACAAACTACTACAATTAGGATAGTGAACTACAGTATATAGAGCTATTTAGCCGTGACATCAATTTGTAGGCGAACCTGGGAGTTTAATTCGCCATGAATTCCCTCTGGATTTTCCTATGGGTTTTTATAATAAGGTTTTTGAACTTGTGTAAAATAAGGTCTGTGGTAAACATTACTTGACAATACATGGATGTGGACGTGGATTTGAAGCCTTCAGGTGTGTTTTTTTAAAAGTATGTAATTCAATACGACTTCAAAATTCACATTTGAGGTATGACGGTGTGTAATTTATGTCCACGTATCATCAAGTAATGTTTACCACAGACCAAGAGTCAAGGGAGGCGGAGCCAGGGAGCTGACTCGTTAACCGTGGCAGGCGTGGGCGCTTGCTTGTTAACCATGGCAGGTGTGGGCGCTGGCTCATTAACTGTGGCAGGCATGGGCGCTGACTTGTTAACCATGGCAGGCTTGGAGGGAGGAGCCGTGGAAGGCTTGGAGGAAGGAGCCGTGGATGGCTTGGGAGCATCCACTGTGGGAGGAGATTCTAGGTCCTCATCCTCCACACCTACAGTGAAAGGTGAGCCGCAAAGTTGTAAAGCCACATCCACGAATTCGAGTAGCGTCCAGTGAGGATCCGTTGGAGGCATTAGCTCCTTTAGTGCACTATTAAGACCAGTCCTGATGAAAATCACCAGAAAGTGGTCATTAAAGTGCACTAAATTCGGCAGTTGTAAAAACTCACAGACGTGATCCTCAACTGGACGGTCCCCTTGCTTGAGGAGGAGGAGTCAGGCGCCAGCAGGCATATCCATCTTGTTTGGTCAGTTCTTCTGTAACGTTGGGTACTTGGAGTGGAAGAGAGGAGACGCAGGTGTAAATACTTTAAACTTTTAATAACAATTGCTGGAGTGGAACAAACAATAAAGCTAAACATCATAACATTACACAACATAACACTTCAAGGACTGAAAATGGATGGGTCAGTTCTTCTGTAACGTTGGGTAACAGGGAGAGGAAGAGAGGAGTTGCAAGGGTAACTTAAGATATTTAATAATAGACGCTGGAGTGGAAGATATCAAACAAGGGATCAATACATCGAAACAACACTGCAATACAAGAACTGACAGGGAATGAACAAAACAGGTGGGTATTTATACAAACAAAGACAGATGATGGAATGGAGGACAGGTGAGGATGATTGGAAACAGATGGAAGTGATGAGGGCAGTGCACTATGGGAAATGTAGTCCAGGGGAAAACTTCAAAATAAGAGTTCTTGGGAAACATGAGGGAGACAGATTGTGACAGTGACGCACATACATAGTTCAAAGCACAGTGTAAACTACACACACACACATCCAGTTTCCAGTATCATCCTGCACTGAAATTCACATAGCCGGAAACGCATCTAAACGGTCAAACACGTCCATGCAGTGCATGTTTTCATACACCAACAATTAAAAATAGCGCAGATGGGCAAAAGAACGCGTCTATGATGTGTTTGTGCTCAAACAGTAAGAGGCAGCAGTTTAAAAGTGGTGCGAGATATGTATCTATGTATCAAGTGGTCAAAGACATCTGTCTGTGCATGTTTAAATACAAAAATAATTGAAAATAGTCCAGATGGGTCCCCCTTGGTGTTCAGGAATAGTTAGGCCACAGTAGGCCTTGTTTGTCCTTCACTCTCAGTTTACAAACTGAAGCACCAGTGTGCGGGTCCAATGGTACGATGATATGAAGTAGGCATTGATATTTTTGAGCTGTAGAGGCGGTCATGAATTAATGAGCCCCCTAGTGACATAGGGTAGTCTCGGAAGTAGAGGACGAGGCGTTTTTGCAGCTTGGTTTCAATAAATGCTTTTATTACATAGGGGATTCATGTTTGAGTTCCGAAATTTACAGTATGTTTTTATAGTAGAAAAACCTCTTAAATGTCAAAATATTTGATTCCTCATGATATGACCCTTTTAAGTGATTGGATCAAAATACTTTTTTGGACCCCATTTATACCTGTATTCATCTTTATCCAGTCGCCGATCCTAGGGTACCGATACTATCGGAAACATCATGCCGACTTCACATATGATCATTTTGTCACAGGTGGAGTGGCTGGGCTTTAAAAAGGCAAAAGACAAGGAGCGAACTTTAAGACAGCCAAAAATGACCAGTTAATGAAAGATGAGGGTACATAGACTAAAAAGAGCTGTGGATGAGAGCAGAAAACATGACCTGTGTGAGAGTCTGCTCTGACCTGCTTGTGAGAGCATGTTTCACATGTTCATCTGAATATGAGTCTGAATAATCCCCCCAATTTAATGTTTATCCTGAGGTAGATCCTGTAACGCCTTTGGTTCTCTGTGTGGAAGATAAATGTACCCTCTCATCAGAATACATTGCTATTTTGAGGTGAACAGTGCGTATGTTAGGGGTAATGGTTCTGCATATTTCATCTTGCCTTTTATTCATTCACTTAAGGGGTGCTTTGAATATTATTTTTCTCTGTGCAATTTTGTTCTTGAAACAAGGACAGCATTTTACTTTCAAATCGTTCTATATTCACTCTTGTTTTGTGTTCACAGGTTACGTTCCTCTTTGTCCTTTCTTTGTGAGTCTAGCAATCTTGGTCTTCATGCCTCACTCATGCACAAATAACTCAGTTCTACGCTTATATCAGGATCTTCTTTATCCTTATTTTCAAACTATTGAAGTCTTTTTAGTGTTATTTATTTCTTTATCTTTGGCAACCTCCCTTTTTGTAAAAAAAAAATATGAAAAGACACAGCAGTTTTGCTGTGCTTGAAATTAATACCATTAGATGCAAGTTTTTGGATGTGTTTGCTGAAGCGTGAAATCTAGCCTTGACAGTCAGATATTAGGAAGTATTAACAGATAAAGCACCCTCCTCTATATATGTTTAGTTATAAGATGGAACAAGACTGAATAAAATGAAAGGAATGGGATGAGATCAGACTATTTAAAAGAGGAGGAAGATATACACTTCGATGAAAGAATGAAGGAATGGAGGAGTTGATATATGTATAGATGGGAGGAGCGATGATCTGTGGTTTCTTTGTTTATAACCAAGACAGCACTCCTTTTTATAGGTTTTATTTTTACTACAATAAATGTGTGAGGACATAAAAGGGATGTAGCTGCAATGCGATTAACATTATAATTATATGCAGGTGTTTTTTGAGTCCCAAAGGGCTTTTATGACATTTTGGAAAGAAATCCCTTTGCATAAATACTGCAAATTGTAACCCTACATTCTCATACTTTTTGCAATTGAATCTTCTCTGATGCTGTAGACATATGACATATATAAGAAAGTGAATAACGATTTCTTGGGAGTGCTGAGCAGTTTACACAACCATTACTTTTCATTGCTATTCCAATACTCTGTAACAGATCAGTTTACCATAAGTACAAAATGTGATGAATGCTATCTGTAACATGCATTTCTTTCATCTCCCAAATCACATGTTGCCGTTTCTCTACTCTTTACTCTGTATAAACCAACTGAATAGTTCCCAAAGAGAGTAAAAGAATATAATATGTAGTGGCAACTACTACAAAGAATTTAGCAATGCTGAAATAAAATGGAATGGAAAAGCTAAATACAAAATTATACATGTTGATTATAATATTAAAATGCCTTTATTAAAATAGAGCAATTACATTTAAACCCACAATCCACACCCTGCAATCGAGTGTTTTACATGCACATCAATAGGCAGGTAACTACCAAAAATAAGCTTATTCAAAAGGTCAGACAATGCAAGAAAACTGTGTTTACATGATATTTAAAAGCATTGGGTTATTCTTTGGGCTTACATGCACACTGTAAAAAATAAAAAGTTGATTAAACTTAAAAAAATAAAATAAAGTGGGGCATCTGTGACCAAACTGAGCATGCTCAAAATCCTGTAAGCTCAACCATCACCAACAAATTTGACATTGTATGTGCTCACTGTTGTCAAGTTGTTCTGACTTAAATGGCATGAAAGTTGACTTTATTGTTTGTTGCAAGTAATCTCAACTTTTTAAACATTTAAATAAACATTTAGATTTTGGATAAAAAATTTTTTTAAAAAATGTACAGTACAATGCAAAATCGGTGTAATGGCAAAAAATCTATGTGTGCCAATCATTTTTTGCTTAAACCGTTTATGACCTTTACCCAGTAAAATAATATTTATTTAGATGTAAGCTTGCGATGCTTTTGGGAAATGGAGCCCAGGTCAGAGTTAACTGCTCAACGAAAACCTCATTTGATTGGTTACTAGAAGCAGGTAGACCCGCTGTCCCCCTCGCCCTTGCAAAACTCTTTTCAGTGTTAAATTTCATGCAAAAAGTGTGAGCACAAACACAAATCATTTGAACTTTTTCAATAGTTTATTTTACACATATAGACTGATTCTGCATGGTCAGTCAGTTTCAGCATGACACCCTTTGACATCCTTTCTTTGTTTGCATACCGTTTAGGTGCAAAAACAGTGCCAAAAGTGTAAACGCGAAAAAAAGGAAATCAGAAGAATACACACCAAATTTATTTTGTGTTAATATGAAATAACAGATTCTCAACACATGAATTACACTTATGGAAAGCATTAAAGTATTGCTAATATATTTTTTTCTTTGATTTACACCTTTACAAAATGTTCTGTGCGCATGCAATGTATTTTTACTTACTTTGCACATGCACATAATTTATGCCTATGCCTTCTCCAGAGAGCACCAGTAGAGGTACCACCCAACACCCTAAGCAACTTTGGTTGGTATTATATTTTGATTACAAAAAAATAAATTTTCACATCTCACAGATCAAGTGAACAGAATGTCCTTTCATCCCACAGTGCTAGCTGTCCCCACACCTCTGTCAAGTTCTCTTTGAAAAGAAAGAAAGAAAGAAAGAAAGAAAGAAAGAAAGAAAGAAAGAAGAAAAAGAAATAAACAAAAAGAGAGAGCGAAAGAAAGAAAAAGAGAGAAAAAAAGAAAAAGAGAGAAAGAATGGAAAAAAGAGAAAAAGAAATGGAAAAAGAAAAAGAAAGAAAAAAGAGAAAAGGAAAAAAGAGAAAAAATGAAAAAAGACAGAAGCAAAACAAGAAAGAAAGAAAGAAAGAAAGAAAGAAAGTTAGGAAAGAAATAAATGTTTGCATTGTTGATGACTAAATCAGCCATGCGTCTTTATAAATTCTCGGGTGAGTTGTGTGTATTTTAATGTCTCATGATACAGTCAGTTCTCAGTAGGCTCTCTGTCAAACCTGACCTTTACCGACTGAAAAGAGATGCAAATAGCCAGTCACTCCACTGTGCTGAGTTCTTTATTATTGTAAATTGGTTTCGAAGCACCTGGATCCATTGAGAAAACCTGTCTGCTGGCAAAGATATTTGTGAGTTAGGTTTCCTTTTTTAGCCAACTGTGATTTAACCATTTCTTTGAACCTTCATATAGATAAGTCTAAAATCTTGGTGACAGTTCACAAATAGAAAGATTACAGCAAATATGAGAGTGGTTTAATAATGGATGCGCTGCATCAGCAAGTTTATTTTAGTTTTGGCCTGTAAGCAAATAATGATTTAAAAATCCAGCTGATGTTATTATTCAAGTGGAACAAATATACTGAAATCTTGGGATTTCTATGCTTGGGGTTTCTCCTATTATCGTAATAGTTTAAGAACTAGATTTAAACCTCACAAAGATTCAAAGGTTCAAAGGTTTTCGTACTTGAGTCATTTCTTTATCTCCCTGTCTGAAATATGTACATCTTAAGCACCTTATACAGCAGGTAAGCAAATAGTAACCATGATATTGATCATCTATAGCATATAACACTTTTTCATTGTGAGAGTATGTGAAAAATGCTATCAAAATAAGTCAATAAATTATAAAAATCAAGATTCACAAAACTTCAGACTGGATCTTCCGCACTCACCGTGGAGTGAGGCCTACATATATGTTGCAGGCGGAGTTACAATAACAACTAAAAAAAAGAAATAAAAGAAATAAAAAGGGGTTTGATTAGAGTGAAAGTGCTAATTAGAAGAAAGACTTGCAATAAGCAAGTTTGAGGGACTTGAAAAGTCATTTTCAAGAGATCAATTATAACACTTGCAAGTGCATTACTACCTAATTTGCAGATTATACAGTGTGTGTGGAGCATGAACCAAGTATGTGTCTCCTAATATAACTTAAATATTTAATTTGTGCACATGTTTCCTAAATATTCATGTTTGAATGATATCTAATGGCTAAGACAGGATTAACTACTTTTTGTCTTGCTAAATTCTGAAGGAAATTTGGTCATGTCTGAAGTGTAAATTTCACACTTTGCATAATCTTCATTGTACTTACACTCTAATTACACACACATAGTGTATTCAGAAGAAAATGTATGTCTTTGTTATCTCAAACATTATAAACAGCAACATAAACAACACCTGCACTCTTTTTGCTACTGTAGAGAGACTAACAAACCCCCCAACACAGTTTCCCTGTGAAATTATCTCTGACAGCAAATGCAACGAGTTTGCATCATTTTTCATGAAGAAGATAAATGATATTAGAATGGCGATCAGCTCGACTACATGTTACACTGAGGTCAGACAGCACCCACCACAAAAACTTCAGAAATGAGTCACTATGTCTGATTTTGAGGCAATAGATGGCAAAACCCTGGGAGGAATAGTACAGCATCTTAAAACATCGACCTGCTGTCTTGACACACTCCCTCTTTCATTTTTCAAAAATGTGTTTAACTGTTTAGAAAAAGATACATTTGAAATAGTCAATGTCTCACTAATTTAAGGCACGTTTCCAAAGTCCCTGAAAACTGCAGTTGTCAAGCCCATTCTAAAAAAGAGCAATCTGGATAACTCTCTATTAAACAACTACAGACCCATCTCAAATCTTCCTTTCATAGGCAAGATAATTGAAAAGGTTGTTTTCTATCAGCTGAGCAAATTCTTAAACTCGAATGGCTACTTGGACAATTTCCAGTCTGGTTTCCAACCGCATCACAGCTCAGAGATGGCGCTTATAAAGATACTTAATGATATTCGGCTAAATACTGATTCAGGCTAAATATCAGTGCTGGAATTACTAGAGCTCAGTACTGCCTTTGACACTGTTGACCACAACATTCTCCTAGACAGACTGGAAAACTGGGTTGGGCTCTCTGGGATGGTCCTCAGCTGGTTTAGGTCATATCTAGAAGGGAGGGGCTATTATGTGAACATAGGCAACTATGAATCGGAGTAGAGATTCATGACGTGTGGAGTCCCAAAAGGCTCAATTCTTGCACCACTCCTGTTCATGCTCCCACTAGGCCAAATTATGAAAAAGAACCAAATTGCATACCATAGCTATGCAGACGAAACCCAGATTTACCTAGCCCTATCACCAAATGACTACAGCCCCATAGACTCTCTGTGCCAGTGGATTGATGAAATTAACAGTTGGATGTGCCGAAACTTCTTTCAGATAAACAACGACAAGACAGAGGTCATTGTATTTGGCAACAAAGGCGAAATTCCAAAGGTGAATACATACCTTGACTCCAGTGGTCTTAAGACAAAAAAAGCAAGGAATACTGGTGTCATTTTGGAGACAGACCTTAGTTTCAGTGGTCACATCAAATCAATAACTAAATCAGCTTATTATCATCTAAAAAATATATAGCGAGAATTAGATGTTTTGTATCCAGTCAAGACTTAGAGAAACTTGTTCATGCATTCATCACCAGTAGGATGGACTACTGCAATGGACTCCTCTCTAGCCTTCCCAAAAAGATAATTAGACACCTGCAGAGACATGGTGAGCAGCAAAATAGATGGATACTAACATCTTTTGCCTAAACACATTGTCTAGGAAACAAGAATGAAGCAAAGTGAAACTATCTTCATCTGTCTGATATTTGATTTCGATGGTTCAGCTAAGGCAGGTTTATGACAGGACAAGTTAATGTGTTTTTCCCCCATCTAAATTTAGCTTCATTAATCAGCATGTTACAAGCCTTTCATAATAAACAAACTGATTTTTGTTCTAATTTTGTGAAAATTTATCAAAGATGTCATCATCTTTGGCATGAATGGCAAATAAAGACAAACAAAACTTAGCAGTTACAGACCTAGTAGAGTTCTCTGCTGTTGAGAACGTTTCCATTATTTCATATATATATAGCAAACAGTATTTTTATGCTGCACTGTTATTTAAAATGTTTGTTTGTGTTAGTAGATTGTCACTTTAAGGAATATATAACTTAAATTGTATACATTTTCTTTAAGGGACATATATGTTTCATAGCCATACTGACTACTGACACCAATTAAGTTATTATTATCCGGACCTTTGCTGGGAAGGAAATGGAGAGATCGGACGTCTTGGAACATTAATTGAGTACCCCTGGCCTAGGACCTAAATACATTTCAGATACGCTTGTTGAATATAAACCTATCAGACCTCTAAGATCATTAGGTCAAGCTATTATGCCACCTGCAGCTGGAACCAGCTTCCAGAAGAGGTCAGGTGTGCTCCAACAGTAGCCACATTCAAATCCAGACTGAAAACACATCTGTTTAACTGTGCATTTATTCACTGAGCACTGTGCTGCACTTACTGATTGCACTGCATCATTTTATTTCTGTATTCTTTTTCTTTATTATTCTTTTTTTTAAATACTTTTTTTTAAATTTATCTTATTACTTGTTATTCTTATTTATTGTTCTTAATTGATTTTATAATTATTTTTATGTATCATCATTTTTACAATCAATTTTATGTAAAGCACTTTGAATTGCCATTGTGTATGAAATGTGCTATATAAGTAAACTTGCCTTGCCTTTGCACAGCATGTATTGAAAGTCTTCATCTATAATCTCATGATAATTAGGACATTTTGAAACTGGCAGATGGATTAGTTCATCTAAATAAGGAAAAGCCTATTCAATTTGTCTTTGCCTCAACGTTTTCTGAACACTCCAAACAGTATTTTAATCTTTATTTTATATGTCCACTGGAAACATGACAGGAAATAAAAAGTAACCAAAAAATCCACGTATCATCTCTTCTGAATCCCCTGTGTCTATCATGTGAACAAGCAAAGTTTCATCTTCCTGATTCATCCGCAAGTGGTTTGTTGTAATGGTCTGCGGGAAAAAGATGTGAGAGAACATCTCTCAAGAGTTACTCACACTTCAGTTCTCATCTTCATTTTGGCCTGATCATCTGTATGAACATAAGATCTACTTTGCACATCAGCAACAATGCTCCATATACATAAAGCCCAATGACAAATTAGCAGCCATGCTATTGAGGCACCATGAAGAGGAAAATAAGTTGGCATTCTTATTTTAGAAAAGGGGAAATAGTCCTGTAACAAATCTGACAGAGTTAGAAGCAATTCCACTAAGCTTTCTTTACAGCTCTCTTCCCCCTCTCATTCTCATTCCCATTTGGAAAAGGTGTCATGAATAATGAAAATGATAGTAAGCTCTTGATTAACTCATAGTTTGAACATATTCAAAACCTTGAAGCAGCCCAGTATTTCAGCTGGATCTCTCTACATCTTGAAAATGAGAGGGATGAGATTTGTTGGTGTAACCTAATGTAGTCAAATTTGACTTCAATCAAATCAGTTCATTTATATGTTACCACATGAAGCACATTTGTAGGTTAACATTTGTTTTCATTGTAGACCAGCACTAAAACAGCATAAAGAAGCATGGATCAATATGGAAATTCATGCAGGGAAAGAGAACCCTTCCTATTGTTACTAAACATTGAATCTGTATTTAGAGATAGTACATAGCTGTTACAAATGCCTGAAAATAGCATTTTGCCTAAAATACAGATTTCTTTGTGTTCTTGTAGGATTGATTAGGCCTCCTTTATGGCCAGTTCATAACATTCTTACATATGCAGTGCACAAATACAGGGTAAGAACTGTTGAAGAACTTATTCACAAAAAAAAAAAAAAAAAAAAAAAAAAAAAATAGCTCTTTGGCTAAACTTGATTAAGTCGTGGACAGTGGTTCCACGTGTTTGAAATGAGTTTTCTTAACTTAAAATTACGATGTAATCTCAACACAAACACTTTTTGTAGAAAGAACCTTTTTGAATCAGGTAAACCCAACAATATAATACATATCAATGTAACAAAAATAAATCTCTTTTATTCCTTTATGAACTAACTAATGTTAGTTGTTAGCATGCTAGATACATGCTGGTTGGACGCACTACAGAGTGTAGTTTAGTAACAATGCTACAGTTAGCACAGCAAGAAGCAAAACAATCAATTTCATGTGTGACATCTACCTGCCCTCATCGTTAGCTCAAGCTCCACTCTTCACCGTAATGGTAACCCCCAAAAATCCAACATAACAGAAACTCTTCTATATCTCAACATAAAACATTAAACATTAACAAGTATCCACCTTTATACTCATCTTACACAAAAACACACAAAATAACACTTTTAGCATTTACTCTCCCTATTGACTCCCATGTAAAGCATGCTGGAAAAAAGAAAATCCCCTGCCCAGTTTCATCAATGCTACATTAACACCACAAAATTGATTCATGTTGTCCCAACTCAAATGGATTAAGTAAACTTCCATTTTTACCTATTTAAATGGATAGAACACAATGAAATCAAGTTGTGACAAAATGTTCTAGAATTGTGTTGCTTTCGTTCATTTTAATTAAGTAAATTGAAAAGGCAGCTAAATTGTTTTTGCATACTAGTAAAATCCCCAGCTGCACCCAATATACCACAAATGTGCAATAATCATGCATTTTATGACAATGTTATTGTGAACTTTTTAATTCTCATAAAATTGCCAAAAGCATGCATCATTTATCCTTTCATATTGTCTTTATTTTGTTGGTGATTGCATACAAAATGATCTTTCTGCACCATTGTGTGTATAATGCAGTAAAAGCAATCTGTAATTCCAGCTTTACATAACTCCATGCTGCAACATTCAAGAAGACATTCTTCCATAGCAGATTAGTTGCTAAGAGTGTTGAACAAAACCACAGACTCTGAGCTGTGGATGAACACATCAACAGTCAGATTATGTTTAACATGTTGCTTAAAATGCCTCCTACATTTTGTTTGAGGACTCTTAGGTTTAACACAGCCTCATTATCTTTGGTCTTATTCAGGCCACTTTCAAATTTCTATGCTTTTTAAAACATGCAATTGTAGTTCAAAATCATTTTTTCTAAAAATATCTCTGACAAAATGTTAAGATGAACAATGGTAACACGCTCTCTCCCTTGCCCTTTTATCCTCTAATTGTAATGTTGTAATGTCAAACAGTACACTGGCTGTACATTTCCCACATGATTAAATGTAAAATATTTGTATCTGCTTAGGACAGTAACAGATAGCAGTAACAGCCATTTGGGTGGAATCACATCTTAAAAAGCTATAGTGGTTAATTGGTGCCATGGCCCATGAAATCATTTAAATGTCTAGTGTTTTGTGCATGGACAGCTACTAAAAGAAAACTACCATGTTAATGCCAACCATAAATGATATGGAAGTGAGTGGCTTTCTGATTTGCTGGACTTACCTGGAAAAGGAAAGCAAATCATGTTATGGTTTATTTACTGTAAGTAGATATAGACTGCAATTAAAAAATAAGTTCTCTTTTGTCTTTAAAAAATGCCTCGGTTAACATCAGCATATTTTCACTTATATGTATAAAGAAGGATGATGTGAGCAAGATGATGCAATTCAAATGCAACATTAAAAGTATAAGTAAATTTTACAATGGAAAACTTTTAGGAGTGAAAAAGTTTTTTTAAATTGTTAATTTTTAACCAGATTGTAAAATGTAACATATGTAACTTAAAAGCTCAAATATGTAACTTCAAAGTAATCATACAGTTAACATTTAGATGATCAATATGATGATAACTTTTACACATCAAACAAGCTAAATGCAGCTCTCTTGTGTCATTTGGACCTAACAAGGTACAAGAAAGAACAAAAATATGCATAATGTCTTTATTTGTTTTTCAAGAAGGGACACAATATTATTTAACATACATATACACATAAATGACTTATTTGAGACAAAAAGGAATAAAGAGCTCTTAATATTTACAGCAGTACAGAATAAGACATTTCAGGCAGCATAACCTGAACGTAATAATTCATATACTGTGAAATGTATTACTATGAATGTTTATAACATAGAAAATCTCATATTAAAAGTTGTGCCCAAATTTGTCAGAATATAAAATTCTGTAATTGCTAAATCACGGCACAGTGAGTGCAGTTTATCCATTAGGCCCTCTCTAAGATGATTTAGGATTACAATGATCATCTGGACAATTTACAATTGGACCATTTAGAGAGATTAAACATTTTTACTGCTGGTTATATAATTATATTATTTATGGTGTGGTGTCAGCCCCACTCCTCTTAAATGAGCTATCCCATAGCAACCAGAGTAACAAATGTAAAAAATGGGCATGAGTCACAAGATTACAACTGTCCTGCTGGGTCCATGTTTTGCTGGCGTACTTTATACAAGTTTTAGAAAGCATTCATTAGCCTAATCTTCATGACACGATTCTGGCTTGTTATTGTGCTTCCTGTAATGTCACTGACCCTCTTCAGTATGTATTCAAGGCAATCTAGGATTGATATTAGTTAGTTCTGAGTAAAGGTAAGGTTTGACAACTTAAAATATGGAAAAAGTCAATAATCAGCAAGCAGTAGACTGATAGAAACATGTAAGGAAAGGCTGTCTGAGTTAAAAAGTGACATCTGAAAATGGGTTATGCATTTGATGGCTTCAAATAACAGTAAAAGCACATGAAGTCAAATTATTTTACACATAAATGAATGGCACTAAATAAAATTCCATTGTGCAAATGAGTATTAATAACCATAGGATTTTTTATATAACTGCATCCTTCTCTCATCCTATGAGCTATTTGTCAGTTTGTTTATAACATTTTAGTTCAATGTATATCATATTTAACCAATGTCTGATAGCTTGACTTAAAGTTTTACAAAACTAACAAATAAAAGCCTTTAAAATCAACACAATGCAAGTAAATCATGTTATTCCTCTTAAAGCTTCTGAAATAACAGATCTTACTGAGGTAGGACAGAGACACCTGCAGTCTGATAAAGGGAATTGTGCTTTGAAATTTCATTTGGGCTACATTTCTACAATTTAAGTAGGTCATATTTCCATTGATGTTTGTAAAGAGTTAATTCATTAATATCTGATGCTTATGCTAAAAAAAGTAATGTTACATGTAATTTAATCAAATATACTTTTAGGTTTGGTTTATTACCTAGATAACCTTTTCCTGTTTCACATAGGTTATTAGTGCTAACCTTTTTAAAATGTTTTGTCATTAATTAGTAATTACTTTAGGAAGTAACATTGTGTCTGATCCATCTGTCTGCAATGCATATCACTAAAAGGAACATTAGACAGTTCAAGAGGAAATACTCCCATCACCTTATTATGAGGCACTGAGAAGGAAATCTGGAAGACCTGCTTTTATATTAAAAAACAAAACAAAAAGCTTTTGTTTACACTGTTTTCTTTCACTGAAAAGGCACAATTGGTAAGTTAATTATCCTGAAAGTCTGATACACAAGCTTTATGGCTGTTTCAATTTTAGATTCTTAGATGCAGCCAGATCTACTTCTGGCCAAATCCATTTATGCCATTGCTCCCAGGTGGAGTGATGGTGACAGAATCTAGAAGAGGACGGAGTGCTTGGCCAAAAGGTCTATGGAAAAGAAACAGTGTCATTTAATCCAGTTATTAGTAGTACGAAAAATACTACTAATATCAGTGACATCTTTGATTACAAAAGGTGAACAATTATAAAGGTCAGACTTACGTTGCAAGCACCTCAGATGGGAGATCAGTGATGTATGAGGGAATCTTGGCTCCAGTTAAAAACTGGGCTACCTCACAACTGAAGTTGTTGCAGTTGTGTTCAAAAAGGTGGTATTTTTCAGGTCTAAGGAAAGAGAGGGCAGCAATATGGGACAGAGTTGGTTGTAGAGATTTGTGAGGCTTTAACATAACTGAATTTTAACAATCAATGCAGTTTCCTGTTACATCCAAAAGCAAAGATATACTGACCTATAAACAGACTCACTGAGAGAAGAGAGATATTCCAGAAAGAGGTCTCGAGGAACTTCTGTGTTTCCAAGATCCACTATGGAATCAGGCATACCTAGAAGTGTACCACCCTGAAACATGAGATAATTTTGCTGGGTAACAATCATTAGGCCCAATAACTTTTGTAATGACTCTAACTTATGTGACATAGTGACATTTCAGATATCTGTCTTTGCTATTCAAATACCTTGAAAAACAAGCTGCAGCACACATCAAATGCATATTAATTGATTAATCATCTCTTACCGGATGGCAGCTTGAAATGCCCCCTCCTCCAAAGAATAACTCTTCCCCATAAGCCACTATAGAGGTGTGCCTGTATTAAATAATCAAAGAACAATACATTAAAATAAAGAATGTGCATTTCTTGTTTAGACCTAAATATGTACATCTCAGTATTTGTACAGTATATCATAAAAAAACATTTAGAAATTGAAAATTCTGTCATTATTTAATCAGCCTCATGTTGTTCCAAACCCATATGACTTTCTTAATTGCATGTTTCTGACCACGTCAGTCAGTCCCCATTCACTTTCACTGTATTGGAAACAGCAGTGTCAACTAGAGGTAGGCCGATGTATCGGTACCGATTTTTTTTTTTTTTTATTCCTCCGTGTTCCTCTTTGCTCGCTGCTGGACGATTCCACAGTTAGAACAGCTTGGTTACAGTATAACAGCGGCCTCTAGAATTGAAATAAAAACAATCACTGACACCTGGTGGGGATTTGCTGTCTTAAACTTTCAACATTGACAATATTCATCCATATTTGTATCCTCACTTCACTGCGTATTTTCACGTCTAAATTGAAGCAAGGGCATGGATTTTTCTGGTTATTACTGCGATTTTGATTGAACAATGAATGGCATCTGAGACTCTTGTAGCTTATATGTTGGTGCCTGTCACAGTGAGGAAAGAGTAAGAAATATTTGTAATATTCTGTAAATCGATTTGAAAAAAGGTTTAAAGGATAGTTCACCCAAAAATGAAAATTCTCTGATCTACTCACCTTCATGCCATCTAAGATGTGTATGACTTTCTTCTGTTGAACACACATGAAGATTTTTAGAAGAGTATCTCAGCTCTGTAGGTCCATACAATGCAAGTGAATGGTGACCAGACATTTGAAGCTCCAAAAAGAGAATAAAGCCATCATAAACATAATCTATCTCCACTCCTGTGGTTTAATAAATGTCTTCTGAAGCAATCCAGTTGGTTTTGGGAAAGAACAGACCAAACTGTAACTTCTTTTTCAATGTACATCTTGACAGCCGTCTCCTTTACACTTCCTCTTGCGCCATCTAGTGCTCTGCATATGCATCAAGCACTAGGAAATTTAATCGAGCTTGAAATAATGATCATGCCTAGAGACTGCATGGTAAGATGTACAGTGAAAAGGGAGTTACATTTTAGTCTGTTCTCACCCAAAATCAACTGGATCACTTCAGAAGACTAGCCGTAACTGTTATACTGTAACCAAGCTGTTCTAACTGTGGAATCGTCCAGCAGCGAGCAAAGAGGAACACGGAGGAATAAAATAAAATAAAAATCGGTACCGATACATCAGCCTACCTCTAGTTGACACTGCTGTTTCCAATACAATGAAAGAGAATGGGGACTGATGCGGTCAGTAACATGCAATTAAGAAAGTCATATGGGTTTGGAACAACATAAGGCTGGTTAAATAATGACAGAATATGCGTTAGCACGCAATATCTCGTTCCCTTTGTCTCAGGGAACAGAAGTTACATAGTAACCGAGAGGTTATTGATATTGGCGAAATCCACTATCGATGGACCTCAAGTGTCAACATTCTTCAAACATTCTCCTCTCCTGTTCCATGGAAGAAAGAAAGCCAAACGGGTTTGAAACGACATCAGGGTGAGTAAGTGATGACTGAATTTTCATTTCAGGCAAGCCTATGCCTAATTACGTTTTCTAAATAATTTAATTCTGCTTACTTATGTAGCAGGTTTTCCAAAAAGGTTAAAAAATACTCACCATATTCCCTCGAGTTGCCTTCCTGTCAATTTAGATACACAATACTTTAGTCAGTAATGTATTTAAATATTTCGAATCACACTTTCAATGTATCGTATTCATGTGTTTATGTATTTTCAAAGCTAAGCATCAACCAACTTCCCTGAACAACTTTAGCCGACTAGCTGAAGAACTCACCCAGCATCATGGCACTGAGTTGCCGGGCCAGTCCTTTTGAAATGTCGTAAATGTACAACTTCACGTTGTAGGAGCTGTCAACATCCATCGCTATAGCTTTAGACAAACGTGTGTTTAAACACCGCAGAGCACCGACGTTACAGCTAGCTTTGTAGCTTTGCTTGAATTTCTCGCACACTAAACTCGAAAAACCAGACTTAACAGTTGGCTCACATTCAAGATCATAAAAACAGGCAAAAATACAAAACTCGCATTCGTTGTGAGTTTAAATTATTTCAAGAACAAAATGAAACATGGGAGTTTGACAGATCCGCCACAGTGTTCAGGAGCCGCTTCGTCATCCTTGTGTCATGACAAATGTGCTTATTCATTAGGGGAACCAACCAATGGGTGCATGCGCAGATACGTCTTCGAAACATCTATTAGATGGCGAACTTTCCAAAATCACGCATGACGGTGTTCATGCCGACCACAGAATCAACAACCTTCATTTTATGGCGAACGAGTGTGATGATAAATACTGAATGAACTGTTTTAAAGATCTTTACCTCAGAATACCATAACTAGTAGACATGCTTGCCAAATTGAACATGCCAAAGCGGACCTCGTAAACTTTAGTTTACTTCCTCGTGCATGGATCGACCAGTCACTTCGCTCTTGCCTCCTCATTGGTTCATGCCTTTTCAACTGTCGTCAGTGATTGGCTAGTGCAGCTGTCACTCAAATTGTGGCGCATTTTGGCTGCAGGGGCGGTCGTTCAGTGATGCGCAGTTCTCAAATGATTGCTCAACGGGGAGAAGTGCCAAACCTGCCGTTTATGGGATTTTGCTTTGTTGGAGCCCTGACACTGTTCTTAAAGAAAGCGGAGAATAATGGCGGAGTGGAAAGAATACTATCAAAACGAAGATGATGAGGTTGAGGGGGACGAATAAGAAGCTGGAGGTTAGCAGTGAACTACATTAATTATCTCCACAGTACAGTCTGCACGTTTTGCACTCTGTTACACCTTAGATTACATTTGCATTACATACTTTTAAACTTTTTAGGTGATTACAAAGTCAGTGGCCGTGACAGCCTGGTGTTTTTGGTTGATGCGTCCAAAGAGATGTTCATCAACGGTGAGGATGGAGAGCCATCAAATTTTGACATGACCATGCAAGTGAGTATAACCATTTAAACTGTAACAAGACTCATTCATTCATATCTCTTATTTTTGTGTTTTTTCTGCGTAGCAATATAGTGACTGAATTCATGTAGAAAATACATCAGATAAGCACACATTGGAAATCACAATAAAAGAAAAGAATATTAAAGGGACAGTTCACACAAAAATGAAAATTCTCTCATCGTTTATTTAAATTTATTTTATTTATCACACATTTACACATATACAGTGAAATTCTTTTTTTTTTTTCACATATCCCAGCTAAGCTGGGGTCAGATTGCAGGGTCAGCCATGATACAGCGCCCCTGGAGCAGATAGGGTCAAGGGCCTTGCTCAAGGGCCCAACAGTGGCATCTTGAAAGTACTGGGGCTTGAACCCCCAACCTTCTGATCAGTAACCCAGAGCCTTAACTGCTAAGCCACCACTTGTGATGTGTCGATGACTTTCTTTCTTCTGCAGAACACAAATAAAGATTTTTAGAAGAATATTTCAGCTAAGTCCATACAATGCAAGTTAATGGTGATTAGAACTTTGAAGCTCCAAAAAGCACATAAAGGCAGCATAAAAGTAATCCATATGACTACTGTGTTTTAAACCATATCTTCAGAAGAAATAGAATAAAAGATAGGTGTGGGTGAGAAACAGATCAATATTTAAGTCCTTTTTTACTATAAATCTTCACTTTCACATTCTTCTCTTGTTTCTTTGTGCATATCGCCATCTGCTAGGCAGGATAATGTATAGCAAAAAAAGGACTTAAATAATCTGTTTCTCACCCACACTTTTATTGCTTCTGAAGATATGGATTTAACCACTGGAGTCTTATGGCTTACTTTTACGCTGCCTTTGTGTGATTTTTGGCCTTCAAAGTTGTCCTCACAATGCAACCATTAACTTGCATTATATGGACCTAATTGTGTATTAAATCATACACATCTGGGATGGCATGAGGGTGAGTAAATGGTGAGAGAATTTTCATTTTTGGGTGAACTATCCCTTTTAGGTTGTCCCTTTTAACAAATTCTCTAAATTACAACCTACCAAAAACCCTCATTTAAATTATCCAGATGAGGTTAATTAATATGAAAAAGTTTGAGGGCAGTAGGAATGGTAGAGTTAATAAAACAATCTTTGATATGCCTATTTGACATTATTCTCCCTTGTATCTAGTGTGTGCGCAGTGTGTACACCAGTAAGATCATAAGCAGTGACAAAGACCTGGCTGCTTTGGTATTCTATGGGACTAAGCAGAGCAAGAACCCCAGAAACTCGTTCAAGCATGTCTACGTCTACCATGACTTGGATTCACCTGGTGGGTCACTACCCCTTCATGCTTTCAGATTATGCATTTGTTTAGGTGAATCTATCTCATCAAGTTGTGATTCCCTTTAAAGGAGCTCAGCGTGTGCAGGATATTGATAAACTGCGTGGTGAAAAAGGAGCTGAGTTGGCTGCAGAGATCATGGGCAGTGGGGAAACTTCCCTTGGAGATGCTCTGTGGTGCTGTTCCAACCTTTACAGTGACATCAAGCTGCGACTGTCACATAAACGCCTCATGATCTTCACTTGTAGGGACAACCCTCATGGAGGAGACAATGCAAAAGACAGACAGGCTCGAACAAAGGCTGCTGACCTTAAAGAGACAGGTTGGCTCAACAGAAAGGGAAAATAACAAGATTTCATTGACATTCACTGGAAATTGTGTAGCGTCTGCCCTTGCAGATGATCGTACCTCTGTTTCTTCCTCAGGTGTGGTTGTAGACTTGATGCATCTTACAAAGCCCGGAGGATTTAATGTTTCCCTGTTCTTCTGTGATATTGTAAGCCCCCCTGAAGAGGAGCGTGAGCTTGGTCTCCAGCTTGAGCCCTGTGAAAAACTTGAGGACTTGCAGAAGAGGGTCAGAGCTAAAGAGTTAAAGAAAAGGGCTCAGAGCAGGTAAAGAGAGCACTGGACATGCCTGTCTACCAAAAAGATTTTTATAGCTGCTTGTGTTTGTTTTTGGGTTTTTTTTATGGAGAATTTACTGTAGTTTACTTTAGGAAATAGTGTAGGCATATGTGTTTATTTTTTATGACTGTCAAAATGCAGGAAATGAGTTTGTCTTTTTAATGTTGGAATTTGCTTATAGCAAAGCTTCTCTTTTTCTTGACCATTTTAAATAGCTATAACATAGTTCCAGAACGCAATCCTTTCATTTACCTGTTTGTTTTCACTGTGTCTAAGGTTAACATTCTCCCTCGGAGAAGGTGTCAATTTAGCAGTTGGTGTATATGTGTTGTCCCGGACTGCCACCAAACCTTCTGCTGTCAGACTTTCCAGAGATAATAACGAACCTGTCCGCAGTAAAACCCGTATCTTCCATACCCACAGTGGCAGCCTTCTTCTACCAAGCGACACAAAGAGGGCACAGGTAAATGCACCTTTATATGTCGCTATATGTCACCATAATCAAGCTATACTATACCTAAAGTCCCCGTGGAAACTTGAGAAGTGATCTCAATGCTGGCCAGCTTTTCAAAAGACTTGAGAACCGAAAGATGATCTAACTGACAACATAAATAGATAACCAGCCCACGAACGCATACAGCACATCGTGATCTCTGCTTACAACAAGGCCGGAGCCATTGTGCAAGTCCAGTGCAGATAAATGAGAAACAAGCGAGTAAAAGATAATATATGTATGTTTTGAATCACAATACACTTAGCATAAAGAATAAAGAACACTTACTCGAGCTGTACATCCAAAGAAACCTCCGGCTGCACAAAAAATATAAATAAACTCCAGCAAATTTCCTCGCGTCCCGCTACCATGTTGGTGCGTCCCATTCAGAAGCGATCATCCCTATGCCCTATTCCCTTCGAAGACAATTAATCTTCTCTGTGAGAGCTTCAGATGGCTGAAAGGTGATAACAGTCAGTCAGAACACACTTTTAAAGCGATTCTTTTTCGGAATTCTGTTTGGATCGACCTTACAGCATGAATTGTGCTCCCTTCGAAGTGCCCGTGAAGGCATGATCAACACCATTTAGAAAACAGCCAGATGCACTGATCAGTTGTAGGGGGAGGGTCCAGAAAGCATTTCATTGGATAAGGTTTCTGAACCTCTGTATGACGTAATGGGTGTTCCTGAGTCTTTTTAGCTGGAAGAGAGAGAGAATGGAGATTTTAAATGCTTTTATCTTCTGAAAACAAATTTTGTCGATGTTTAGAAGTAAACTAGAATATAAATAATTTAAAAGTTTATTGGAAAGGACTAAAAGCAGCAAAACTTTAATTTTGATTTCACAGGGTGAAAATGTTTGTTGCTTGCTATATCATTTGTTATTTGTCACTTATTTAAAATTTTCTAACTGTATTATCTTTTTATACTTAATATTCTCATAAAGGTTTATGGGAACAAGCAGATTGTGATGGTGAAGGATGAGGTGGATGAGATTAAGAAGTTTGATGATCCTGGTTTGGTGCTGATGGGGTTTAAGCCCATGGACCGCCTCAAACTGCACCATCATTTACGGCCTGCACTCTTTATATATCCTGAGGAAGAGCAGATATCAGGCAAGTCTTCATTTGTTCATGTATTAAGCAAATGTTGAAAAGAAGTAGACAGTAAGCAATTCTTCCAGTTCTCAGATATTCATTTGGAACATGGGTCTCACATGTTTTGATAATTAATAATAATAATTTTCTTTATTTATCACACATTATACATTTGCACATATACAGTGAAATTCTTCTTTTTCACATATCCCAGTTAGGCTGGGGTCAGAGTGCAGGGTCAGCCATGATACGGCGCCCCTGGAGCAGATAGGGTCAAGGGCCTTACTCAAGGGCCCAACAGTGGCATCTTGGCGATGCTGGGGCTTGAACCCCCGACCTTCTGATCAGTAACCCAGAGCCTTAACCGCTGAGCTACCACTGCCCGGAAAGGTGTTGTGCAGTTTTATATTTTTCTTTGGTGTACCCTAGGAAGCTCCTGTATGTTTACAGCTCTGCTTTTGAAGTGCAGTGAGAAAAATGCGTTTGCGCTGTGCAAATACATCCCTCGCCGTAACACTCCACCTCGGTTTGTTGCACTGGTTCCCCAAAGAGAAGAGCTGGATAAGAGTCAAACACAGGCAACACCTCCAGGTAATTGCTATCAAAGTGTTATTTTCATTTACAATATCATATCACAAAATTATAACATATATTGTAATGTGTTAAGTCTTCATGTTAAAAATTGTGTGCTTCTGTTATTTAGGCTTTCATGTGATTTTCCTGCCCTATGCTGATGACATACGCACTCTGGATGCTCACAGGTGTCCCTCAGCCTCTGATGAGCAGGTGGACAAGATGAAAGAGATTGTGCACAAGCTCTGCTTTAAATACAAGTGTGTGGTTTGTCTTGACACTCTGAGCACACTCATTCCAGAGCATACTTTAATTACATGCCATTCTTCAGTCAAGGAGTGTTAATTGATTTGTAAATCTTATGTATTTACAGGAGTGATGCATATGAAAACCCAATACTGCAACAGCACTACAGGAATCTGGAAGCTTTGGCTTTGGACATGCTTGCACCTGAGCCCATTGAGGATTTTACAAGTATTTGCAGTGTTCTGAATTGTTTTTTGAAAATAAACTTTTTCTCATTTTTCTCTCTTAATGTCTCACACTCTTTTTACCCTCATTAGTGCCAAAGGTAAAAATGATAGATGATCATCTTGGCTCGTTGGCTCAAGAGTTTAAAGATTTAGTCTGTCCTCTAGGCTATAACCCCGAAGGAAAGCCTGCAGCTAAGCACAAGCCTGGTGAGATTGGAGATGATTTTATATTGATATAAAGCATGAATAACACACTGGAGTACCGCAAGTGAAAAAACAGAGCAGTATGATTTAATATGCTTTGAACTGCTGTCTCTCTTTAACAACACTGTACATCCTATTGCACAGCTGAATCTGGTGGTGGTGGTGCTGAAAAGAAGCCAAAAGTTGAGATGTCTGAGCAGGAGCTCAGAGACCTCGTGGCAAAGGGCACTTTGTGCAAACTGACTGTACCTGTTCTGAAAGATGCCTGCAAGCAGTTTGGAGTACGAACAACAGGAACCAAGAAACAGGAGCTCATAGATGCCCTGACCATGCAGCTTTCTAAATGAGCTATTGTTCTTAAAGCTTTGCCCATATTTGGGTGGGGAAAAAAACGTATGACACCTTGACATTATGAAAACTTACTTTCGTACTTGTTCATAAAATAAATACAAAAAGTTTTGTTGGTTTGCTCATTTTAAGTGGCTGTCATATCGAGTCTGTCTTGCCTATCTAGGCCATGTCTGACATAATTAGGTTCAACATTGTGACTGTTGTCGTAACATACAATAAAGCTTTAATTTTATAGGTTTGACTGAAGCACTGATCGGCCTTGTTTCACCTCATTTGTAAGCCTCTGCCAGTATTAACATGATAAAATAAATTATACTAAAGGAGGTGAAAAATTTGAAAACTTCTCAATGCTACAAACTAACTTCTGAATATGAATGGAAACGTTGTTAACTTGGTAGGTTGTGCCTCAGTTAGCTATTAACACATCTGGATTTCTTGGGGAATATTGTCTTCCCTTGACCAGTTTCTGGAGGGACTAAAAGGGTATCAAGGCTGCTCTTGCTTTTTGTAGCCAGTGAGCAGATGCAGTAGTCATTATTCATGGTAGTTTTTAGAGCAGCAAGATGGCCCAAGATTCAAGAGTGCAGGTGAGAATAGTAGAAATGAGAGCTAAAGGATACTTTACTCATTTGTAGCAAAAAGGTGACTGCAAAACTTAGAGAAGTGAGGAGATGAGAGAGGTTTTGAGGTATCAATGTCCAATCTGTGCCCACAGAATTGGAAACATGTGTAATTTGTAAATGTCACCTGCCCTTTGTGTTATGTTTATAAAAATGTGGTTATGCTTTCAGCTATAAATTAGTCTGAAGTATTCTCAGCTCTATCACATTTTACTATCAAATTCACCCTACTTGGTTTCCATGCAATTCACCACAAATCACACTATGAAAAACGAAATCAGGAAAGGAATCAGGTAAAAACAGGAAACCTTTATTGTGGCCTGTTAGAGACTGAATATATATATATATATATTTCCTTTTTTTTTCTCTCTTGAGAACATGAACTGTAAACTATGTTTATTCCTCATTTTGTTGGAAACATATGTTAAAGACAAATTGACCCACACAGTTTAAATGCAATCAAAAACAGTAAAGCTTTAATTTTATGACTTGTCACAGATTACAAAAGAAAAAAACGATATGAGAACATATGAAATATAAACTGTATTTATAGAGGGAAAAAATATATCTGCACAACTTAAAATACAGGCCCATTTATTTACCAATGACAAATTATACACTATATTGCCAAAAGTATTCGCTCACCCACCCAAATAATTGAATTCAGGTGTTCCAATCACTTACATGGCCACAGGTGTATAAAATGAAGCACCTAGGCATGCAGACTGCTTCTACAAACATTTGTGAAAGAATGGGCCGCTCTCAGGAGCTCAGTGAATTCCAGCGTGGTACTGTGATAGGATGCCACCTGTGCAACAAGTCCAGTCGTGAAATTTCCTCGCTACTAAATATTCCACAGTCAACTGTCAGTGGTATTATAACAAAGTGGAAGCGATTGGGAATGACAGCAACTCAGCCACGAAGTGGTAGGCCACGTAAAATGACAGAGCAGGGTCAGCGGATGCTGAGGCGCATAGTGCGCAGAGGTCGCCAACTTTCTGCAGAGTCAATCACTACAGACCTCCAAAGTTCATGTGGCCTTCAGATTAGCTCAAGAACAGTGCGTAGAGAGCTTCATGGAATGGGTTTCCATGGCCGAGCAGCTGCATCCAAGCCATACATCACCAAGTGCAATGCAAAGCGTCGGATGCAGTGGTGTAAAGCACGCCGCCACTGGATGAGTCTGGGTTTGGCGGTTGCCAGGAGAACGGTACTTGTCTGACTGCATTGTGCCAACTGTGAAGTTTGGTGGAGGAGGGATTACGGTATGGGGTTGTTTTTCAGGAGCTGGTCTTGGCCCCTTAGTTCCAGTGAAAGGAACTATGAATGCTTCAGCATACCAAGAGATTTTGGACAATTCCATGCTCCCAACTTTGTGGGAACAGTTTGGGGATGGCCCCTTCCTGTTCCAACATGACTGCACACCAGTGCACAAAGCAAGGTCCATAAAGACATGGATGAGCGAGTTTGGTGTGGAAGAACTTGACTGGCCTACACAGAGTCCTGACCTCAACCCAATAGAGCACCTTTGGGATGAATTAGAGCGAAGACTGCGAGCCAGGCCTTCTCGTCCAACATCAGTGTCTGACCTCACAAATGCGCTTCTGGAAGAATGGTCAAAAATTCCCATAAACACACTCCTAAACCTTGTGGAAAGCCTTCCCATAATAGTTGAAGCTGTTATAGCTGCAAAGGGTGGGCCGACATCATATTAAACCCTATGGATTAAGAATGGGATGTCACTTAAGTTCATATGCGTCTAAAGGCAGGTGAGCGAATACTTTTGGCAATATAGTGTATATAGACTTTCCACAACACATCAGTGTGTTTACAATTTGCATGCATGTTCATGACCCTAAAAAAGCTAAAAATAAATAAATAAATAAAATCAATGGAGATCAAAATAGTTTAACCAGTATTTTAGACAACTCAATCAAATGAGCTCATTTTTACCATCTTTGTCTGACAAAGTCTGTTACTGCAAAAAGTGTGTAAAATCTCCTTTTTCCCCTTAGAGGGTAGTGAGAAACCAGCATAACAACATATATCAAAGAAATATTGTTATTTTAGGTCTGTGCAGCTGCCTTTAAACATGAAAGTGTGGGTCAAATTGACCGCAAACATCAAAATCGCGATAGAAATTATGTATTCACATTCCACAACATATCAGTGGGTCCACACTTTGCATGCATGTT
The DNA here is from genome assembly GCF_019703515.2 of Myxocyprinus asiaticus. Classification (NCBI taxonomy): domain Eukaryota; kingdom Metazoa; phylum Chordata; class Actinopteri; order Cypriniformes; family Catostomidae; genus Myxocyprinus; species Myxocyprinus asiaticus. The sequence continues at coordinate 21,600,072 of NC_059375.1, read as the reverse complement.
TATGACGATAAATGCAGAAAAGTCACAACATTTCAAGGAGTATTTCAGACAACACAAAAATTGAAATGGTTCAAACTGACCCACAACCAGGGGCGTCCCTTTGTTTTAAAAAAGTGGTGGGGACAGTTTGGGGCAGAGTGCTGTTGTGACATCACGAAACTCATGAATATTAATTAGGTTATGAACAGGTTATTTCAAATAACCTTTAACTGTTTTGATAAATAGTCATTCTTCATGACCAACTCAAGCACTTAAATATTTCACATAATTAATTTGATAACTTTATCTCTATATCTGCAACTGTTGGTCCTGGGTTTTCGTCAGTTTGTGGACAAATACATGGATCAACAATTTTCTACACATGGTGACTGATCGGTAAGGTAGTAAATATTTGACCTAGTACAATGAGTTCCCAGTTTTAATCTGCCTTAGTTTTTACTTTTAATTAACCCAGATTACATCTGTACATCAGTGGTTGTATATCCTGAATATGGACACATCTGTTTGCATTTTGCTTTGCGATTTAACTGGACAAGAGCATGAGCTGCAGAAAAGCAGAACGAGCAGAGCGCAAGTCTGTATGCGTGACAGAATAGGCTACTGCTGCTGTCACATGTAACTCAATGTTACTTATAACAGCCGCAACAAGCACTCATCATAACATTTAAAATAACACATTCCAGTGCCAGATTGCCACTTATTATAGCGTATGTACACAAATGAAATGGAAACTCCCTTTTAAGAACTGGCAATGTTTCTTCTACATTAGACACTTACCTGAAGAAAGCTATTTCAAAAAGCAGAAGGAACAAATTTGGTCAAGGCAAAAAGTGGTAGGGACCGTCCCACCCATATTTGTCAAAACCCATTCAATAGATTTCCCTTAAAATGTATTCTAAATTGTGAAAAAAGTTCAGGAGCTAGGAATGAGGGGAACTATAATAATTGTTTTGATATTTAGCTAGTATATTGATATGTAGTATATTTCATTACCTCTATAAAACCCTAGTTAACTTGTTTGTGGGTTGTTATACATTACATTTTCTCAGAACACCTGGAATGTAATAATCGGTGCTTGTCATCTGCTTTCTCAAAGTGACACATTTAACACTAAATGAAAAACAGCACGACTGCTCACATACCACAGATGTTTAAGATGACAGCAGGTATAAATGTAGATGTCTGGTTTCTACTTGTTTTCTACTACACCATTAAACCCCAGAGTTGGTGCTTTTCATTTTATTCTATTTTATTAAGGAGGGGGAAAAAATAGGCAAATTCATTTCCAGTAAATCTCTTATTAATTTCCCAAATGTGAGCGACCGAGATATGTGTATGCGTACAGTTGCCAGTTACAATTGGGGAGCTAGTTGTAATTCATTGTTGTGTGTATATATATATATATACAGCTCTAATATGTTCTTGTTTTGATTATGGTTGCATTGTATATGGATCGGCAACCAAGTCTTTATTGAAAAGACTAGATATTATACAGTATAGAGCATTAAGAATATGTTGTGGAGCGATAAAATCATCCCCTACAGTTGCAATTGGGGTAGAAATGGGAGAGATGCCTCTAGATCTTAGGAGGGAAAAATTGACAATGACATAACTGGGTAAATCTTCAAGGATCAGCGAGTAGTCATCGTACCCGCAAAGTACTGGAGGATTGCTGGGAGTATACAGGTGATGGAGGAAATAGTTTTGGGTGGAAGTACAGAGAGTGGGCCAAGGAATGTGACATTGACAATAAGAGCTTCTGTCCTAATGTGCCTCTTTCTGGTGCTCCACCATGGAAGGTTCCAGAACCGCTCGTAGACTCGAGTTTAAACACCCAAGGAAGGATATAGTGGAAATGAGGTAAAGACTTTTCTGAATGAGAAATTTTATTCAATATTGCAAATGTTTACAGATGGTTCTAAAGAACCTACTAGCCAAAAGTTTGGAGTAGGTGTATTTGTTCCTAAATTTAAAATACGGATGAGTTTGAAATTGCCCTATGATCTGTCTGTGTACACTGCAGAATTAACTGCGATAATAGTAGGACTGCAATGGATTGAGCAGGTCAGACCGAAAAAGGTGGTAATATGCTAGGATTCTTCTTCGGCCTTAGTAAGTACACTACACTCAAGATCAGATAGAGAAGACTTATTATTGGAAATGTATTCATCATTAAACAGATTGAAAGAGGTTGGTATAATGGTGTATTTTTGTTGGGTGCTGGCACATATTGGGCTATTTGGGAATGAGGTTGCTTACAAACTAGTAAAAAAAAAAAGCACTAGATAAAATGAAGATGTCAAAGTACATATGGGAAAGGAGGCAAAATCGGTATTAAAGAAGAAGTTAATAAACAAATGGCAAATAAGATGGGAAAATAGTAATACAGGAAGGTGGTGTTATAATATCATATAGTCAGTAGGGAGAGTAAACAGAAGGGAAGAAGTGTTATTATCTAGATTAAGACTGGGACATACAGTATTGAAATCATGTTGGCATTTATGGGTTTGCATGAAAATGGGTTATGTGATGTATGTGGTGTCTCTGAAACTGTATATTGTGTATTTTTTTTATATGTAGTAAGTCAAATGTGCATGGTAGCTTGTTATTTAATAGTTTTAAGAAAAAGCCAGTGAGGATTGAATATATTTTGGGAACAGGTTTGAAGGACAGACTGGTTTATAGGGCACTATTTAAAATTTTATATGACTCAGGTTTAGGATCTAGATTATAGTGTGTATGGATGGGGATACTCTACCTGATCTGGAGCAAGAGGAACTCAGTGTGGATACTAGAGGAGCTGAACACGCGCTAGCTGAAGCCTGGGTTCTGATTGGACCAGGGATTTGGGTGGAGTATGACACACCACTACAAGATTTAATTCAGACCCAAATAAGAAATAAGGTCCTTTGACCAGTGCATTAGGTGGCGACAATACTCATAAAGAGTGGATCGCCATTAAAAAAGAAGAAGACCGAGACAAGTTTCACAGTCCCATGGGATGCAACCTGCTCATGACGCAAGCCCTGACAAGCCAATTTTTGCGCATGCTCATGTTGAGCCACAGAGCTGCCAGAGAAAAAGTACAAGAGACAAAGGAATAAACAAGGTGTGGAGGCGATAACATCAACTTTGAGCAACGAAAGCAGCCCAGACTCTAAACAATCGCATGTAGGCAGAGGTAAGAGTTAGGAATGAATACATTGAGGTTTTAAAATGTAGTGTTTTGTCCATTGCTACCAAACGAGTAGCACGTAGCCAGAGTGTCACATTGGTATGAACGCAGTTGTTGTGATGAAATAAGAGAGAAATTTGGAGTGACGGCGTACAGATGTTCAGCATGTATCAAGATACATTTTTAAACATGTGCGTAAAGTGTTAAATATCGTTACTCATCGTAACCAAGTGCTATACACCCATCTAGTTAGCTGGCAGGAAGTTTCACAAATTCACATTAGCCTTAAAGGTATAGTTCACCCAAAATGTAAAATTCTTTAATCACTTATTCACCCTCATGCATCCCAGATGTGTATCGCTTTCTTTCTTCTGCAGAACGCAAACGAAGATTTTTAGAAGAATATCTTGAATGGGGTTCAAAACTTTGAAGGTCCAAAAAGCACATCAAGGCAGCATAAAAGTAAATCCATAAGCCTACATGGCTGTTTCTCAATGTCTGTTCTTTTTGCTTTCTTATGTTCTTGTCCACTTGTTTGACGTCTTCACCCACCTCAAAGAAAATGGTTATGAGGTTGTTGAATCAACATATGTACACCTCAAAACTCGCATAGATGCATTTTATGTCCTCATGTCATGCAAGTTTGCTCTTTCAAGGTAGTAAGCAAAGACTGATTTTCGCAAGAACGAGAACACGTTCTTTGTATTAAGAAACACCCCATGTCTTCTAAAGCGATCCAATCGATTTTGGGTGAAAACAGGCCAAAATGTAACTAATTATTTTACTGTACATATTGTCATTGCAGTCTCTTGGCATGATCATGATTTCAAGCATGATTACAGTTCCTAGCGCTTGACGCATGCACAGAGTGCTAGATGGCACTAGGAAGTGTAATCGAGCTTGAAATCATGATCGCCAAATAAGAATGCTGATGTCAAGATTTATAGTGTAAATTGAGTTACATATTGGTCTGTTCTTACCCAAAACTTGATTGGATTGCATTAGGGATGCACCGATACCACTTTTTCTCTTTCGATTTCATTATCAGAAATCTCAGTATCGGTCAATCCCGATCCGATACCAGTGTTGTTGTTTTTTTGCATAATCAGTTTAGAATATCTTTACATTATTGTGTGGAACTAATTGGGTGTGCTCTTTAATATGTAAAGAAACACAAACCTCTAACTACACATTATTTTAATATAAATGAATAGCTTATTAAGAAACACTTTATTATTAACTACTATATTGGATAATGTAGCAGCAAAATTAACAGTAATTCCAGACTTCAAGTCTTCAGCAGAAAAGAAACCAGTGTTTTATTTTTGCCTTTTTTTTTTTTTTTTTTTTTTTTTTTTTTATCCCAAAAATGTTTCAACTTGTATCTGGACTTTAAAGGATTCAGATCTATTTTTTTTTTGTTCAATTTAGTTGTAAGATATCAGTCCACTTTTTATTCACAGTTATTTTTTGGAACCCATTCAACATAAATGTTGTTATAAATTGTAAAAAAATAATAATGATGACAATAATAATATAATAATAAATTATTAATATTATTATTATTGACTTTTAAATACAGCAGTAATATATTTAAATCGTGCACTTTTTAAATCCTCACGCTTTTATTTTAACATTCTGAACTCTCCGAGAAGTCCTGTATGTGTCCGTTTGTAGGCAAGGTCACAGTAGTTTAATTCGCTTCTTATTCAAATTCTGATAAAATGCACCTCCAGTGCCGTTCTAAATCCATATTATAAGTGAACCGAACTATTGAGCATCTATATCTGAGATGCTGTTGAGTAGCGCTCAAATATTGTGCACTGCTGTGAAGGCTAAAAATTAGTGCCCGACTGATAATATCGGCCGATATTAGCCTTTCACCGGTATCGGCGTATATTTTACCGATATGATCAGTGTTCATTTCTAGAATTTGTTGACAATGTATAATAATAATAATGTCAAATATTCTTTGAAAAAAAATATTTAAGAAAGCAGCCTTCTGAGTACCTTTGCATAGTCATATCGGTGCAAAATCGGTGAACAATCCACATAGAAAAGGTCTGTTTTCATTCCAGCTCAAAAATTAACTATATCAGCCACCATATAGGTAATCGGAAAAATTTCCCCCTCTAAAATCTGTATCGGTCTCAAAAATCCCATATCGGTCGGGCTCTACTAAAAGTAGCCGCGAGTGCACCAGGCTGTGCGTGAGTTTGTCAACAGAGCAGCACCATTTACTAACACACTGGCGCTGTGCATACTATATATTTACTTATTAAACACAGCCTTTTGTGATTCACAGATTCACACTTTAATTGTGTTTTAATGGTTCTTTTATGTCATTTGAGCTTGACAGTAACGAACATGACTAACACACAGTATCGGATTTGAACTGGGCTCGTCGGACCGATACCCAGTCCGTATAAAAGCTTCAGTATCGGAGCCGAAGTATTGGATCAGTGCATTCCTAGATTGCATCTGAAGTCATGGATCAAACCACTGGAGTCTTATGGATTACTTTTCTGCTGCCTTTATGTACTTTTTGGAGCTTCAAAGTTCTAGTCACATTATATGGACCTACAGAGCTGAAATATTCTTCTAAAAATCTTTGCGTTCAGCAGAAGAAGAAAAAAGTCATACACATCTGGGATGTGGTGAGTAAATGAAAGTGTTTTCATTTTTGGGTGAACTATCCCTTTAAGTGGAGTAAAAGTTCATATTCTTGTCCCTTAGGTAAATGTTAATTAATGCTTTATTTTGGAGGAAATATGGTATGTCTTGTGTGTGTGTGTGTGTGTGTGTGTGTGTGTGTTTAAATCTCTTTCTGTATTTCTTTTTCACTCTTACTCCTTTGACAAGGTTTTCTCTGCATGACAGCAGTTCTCACGGTGTTGTGACTACTATGGCAGTTGTCTACCCTTCCAGGATTCTGCACTGCTGACCCATTTACTCCCAGTCAGCTGTACAAGTCAAGCTACAAGCCTTTTCCTCCCTGATGTCACCCAAAATGGAAAGAACTGCTTTGCCCTAGTGGTTGCAATGGTGCTTAGCATGTCTTCATGCAATAACAATATGAAGAACACAGAAAGAGGATTCAATCAAATTCTCAGCTTCTAAAAAGATACTACAGTTTCACAGACCACATTTGCTTTCCTTATTTCCTTTTTGATTCACTTTTAAATAAAAAGGTGCCCTGGCTAACCTTTTATCCCAGTAGCTACTTCCCCTCCCCTTGCCACTCATCCCAAGCAGCTGAGAGGTTGCTGTGGAGATGATAGTGGTGACATAGCAGCAGCAGCAGGAATGGGGAGTACTCCATATTCTGGTAAGGGGAGGGGGGTAGGGGGTTTTCAAGATTTTGGCTGTATGCCATGGAAGGTCAGCAAGCAGAAAGGAGAAGCTGGTGGTGGACGTGGGTCTGAGCTGGAGGAGAGACCGAATGCTGGAACACCTCCCACCTCCTCACAACCTCCTGTTATCTATCATGAAAAGCAGCATCGAGAACTGTGCGCTCTGCATGCCCTAAACAATGTCTTCCAGGATGGAGCAGCTTTCAGTAGGGATGCACTTCAGGACATATACCAGAGGTCAGTGTTAAAAATGTAGTGCTTCTAAAAGAGGCTGATTTTGACATTTCTTTTGGCTCAGTTCTGTTTCCTCTTTCTGTTACAGGCTCTCCCCAAGCACTTTGGTCACACCCCACAAGAAAAACATGCTGGGTAATGGCAACTATGATGTGAATGTCATCATGGCTGCATTGCAGACTCGTGGATTTGAGGCTGTTTGGTGGGACAAGAGAAGGTGCTTTTTTTTCCCCTTATGCTGTCATAATTTTTTCAGCCAAAAATTAAAATTCTCTTATCATTAATTCACCCTCATGTTTTTCCAAATTTGTAAGACTTTCTTTTATTTCATGGAACACAAAAATTGATGTTAGGCAGAATTCTAAGTACTGACAGCCTCGGTCACCATTCACTTTCATTGAATGGAGAAAAAAAAAAGATGCAATGAAAGTAAATGTTGATTGGGGCTGTCAATACTTAGCATTCTGTCTAACATCTCCTTTTGTGTTAAAAAAAAAAAAAAAAGTCATACAGGTTCAATGACTGACAATTTTTTTTGGCTGAACTATCCCTTTAAACAAACTGTCTGCTGAAGCCTTTCCATTCCCCACACTAAATCTGTATATGTTGTCCCATAGGGATGTTGGTAGCATTGCACTGCCGAATATCACAGGTTTCATCTTGAATATGCCATCGAATCTGCGCTGGGGGCCGCTGCGACTTCCACTCAAGCGCCAGCACTGGATTGGGGTTCGAGAGGTGGGAGGAGTCTACTATAACTTGGACTCAAAACTGCGCAGTCCACATGCTATTGGAACAGCCGATGAACTTAGGTAGGTGTGGAGTGCTTAAAGGGATAGTTCACCCAAAATCAAACTTGTCATCATGTACTCATCCTCTTGTTGTTTCAAACACGTACGACTTTTTTTTTTTTTTTTTTTCATGAAACACTAACGGAGATTTTAGACAGAATGTTATCCTCAGTCACCATTCACTTTAATTACATTTTTTTCCCATACAATGGAAGTAAACAGTAACCGAGGCTGTCATTCTGCCAAACATCTCCTTTTGTGTTCTACAGAAAGAAAGAAAGTTATTAAAAGCCACAATTTAACAAATTTTTCATGTGGAGGTGTGCTTTATCTTCACTAGACATTGTAATGATTTCACAGGAAGTTCTTGCATCACCAGCTTCGAGGGAAGAACTGTGAACTCCTATTGGTTGTGCCGGAAGAGGTGGAAGTCCACCAGACATGGAGGTCTGATAACTGATAAAAGTTTCAGATCACTTTTTTGGGGGGGGGGGGTTCTCCAGTTAATGCTCGGGAGGGAAATATGAGGTTCAATCAAGGAACCTTTTAAAGAGCAAATGGAGTTGCACTCAACCAGTCATGAAAGCAAACTGGTCAGACTTTGTTTACACACACACACACACACACACCCCCACAGCTGGACTCTTGCCATGGAGACTAAAACAGCACAGAACACACAGGGATATCACAAGACAACTAAACACTAAACTGATTTATGAGAATTTTGTTTGGTATTTGGGAATCTGATGCATTTTTGTATACAGTGATTATTTCTTTTACTTTGTACTGTTACTGACTTGAAAGTGAGTGGTAATGGAATAATTAGTGATGTGTTCTCCCTGTGCATCAATTCTCTCTTTTCGTGTGACTTCCCATGCATCCATCATGTGATTGTTTGAACTGTCCGCCACACATCTTAACTTCTCTTGCATTACAGGTCACAGTAAAAGGTATATATTTGGCCAACTGGATTTTTAACACAAGGGTGCATATGTACTTATTTGGTTCATGAACTTAAAGATTTAGAGAATGAACACCAAAAGCCCCTGCTTGACAATTTTTCTACATATTTAACGGAATAGTGACTGATGAGATGTCCAGTGTATCTCAGTACAGCATGGCACCACTGTTCCTGGATGTTCTGTGATGGTTTCTTATAACATTTATTATCAAAATGGTCACATGTTAATCTCTTACCATAAACTGTTGCTCTAAACAACACTCTGGTTTTAATGTTCTCGTTAGAAACATTTAGGCTTGCTGAATCATGGACTACTTGTAAGAACATAGCAGGAACAGGTGAGCATTGATAGAAAAAAAAAAAAAAGTTAAACTGCCAAAAACTCTGTACTTTAAAACAAGAGTTGTTCAACTCAAAGCTGAAAATATTTTTTACATAGAAAATGTAGTGAGAAGAAAATCAAGTTGAAATAAGAGATTGAAAAGTTGAGAGGATAGTTTCCTTCATTTCGATAATCTAGGCTTTTGCCGTGGATTATCCTTCATAAATTGTGATTGATATATGATTAACATGGCCTTAAACTGTTTACAGAGGGAGCAGAGTACACATTCAAAGGGAAGTCTATTAATGCATCTCAGGCAGATCCAACTTCAATTGAATTCACACTTGGACACCAATCTTCAGTCTTCACATGGTGTAAAACACTGCTTCACATGTAAAGATTGCAAAATTGTTATTAATACTCTAATCAGATACTACAATTTAAAAAGAACATTCCAAATTTCCATACACAGGGTGCTTTGTAAAACTGTAGAGATGAATAGGTTCCTTTGCCATGACAATCTAAATCCCCAGTGCCCCCCACCACCCTTTAAGGGGATAGGCACAACATGTGCTCATGCCATATTTTTCCATTCATATAAAATGCATATGATTGCACTTTATGTATGATGTAAAATGTGCTGTGACATTAAAATTGTCTTTGTATGTACACAGTGTAGTTTTGTTTTATTTACACTGTTCACACCATTTACATCTTTGAAGCAAATCTCTCCTTGCACACAATGTTGTTTTAAAATCCAGTGTTGGGGAGTAACAGAATACAAGTAATGGGATTACGTATTTAAAATACAAAATATAAGTAACTGTATTCCACTACAGTTACAATTTAAATAATTGGTAATTAGAATACAGTTACATTCAAAAAGTATTTTGATTACTGAAGAGATTACTTTGCATTTTATTGTCATTTGTTTCATTTAATATTTAGTCCTTTCAGATGGAAAACATTTATACATATAAATGATGCGATCCAAAGTGCATTTGAACAGCAGTGAAACACTTTCTTATGATGTGTTACATTCATACGAGCAGACAGAGAAGTTTGAAGTAAGTTTGGAGCAGAAGAAATAGAAATAAAACTTGTGTAAATTATCAGCTTTACACTAAGCTAAAATGCTATTTCTAGCCATTTTACATGCACTTGTTACCAGGCACAATCATATTTTTCTTTATCAAGAAAATCCATGTTAGGTCATATTTTTATTTTCTTCTCTAGTCACACATTTGATATTAGGGCAAAAATCTTATTCTTGATTAGAATTTTTTTTGTATTGTTTTTCTGTAAAAATATTTTTAAAAATCCTTAAAGTTGCACTCAGTAACTTTTTTATTTGTGTCATCTTGGACTTACACTGACACCTAGTGGCTTGGCTGCAGCATCATTTAAAATCAATAGTTTTTAGTTTCAGATGCCATTGTAGAAATTCAGCCATGATTACTTTAATCAGTGAGTGAAAGTGTCAAATATCAGGACAGTTACTGAGATTAAGCAAGTAATATTCAGCTGGTCATCTGATTCTAACATGTGCGGACCCTCTCCATGAAGAAAACAGCTTTATAAGGTCACTGATATAACTGGAGTCTTCATTTTAATGTGAGTGGCCATGATTTCCTACATATACTGCAAAATTAAAATTCATGTCTTTAGGAAAAAATGACTGAGTACACCTTTAAAAGGAGATCAATTTGATTGATCTTGTTTTAGAAACAACACTGCATAATATATTTATGTTTTTCAGAGAATGTATTTTTAACATGTGTATTTCGTCTTACTGTACTGGCAGAGTTTTTATAGTCAAAACAAGTGAAAAAATCTACCAGTGCTGAAGAAGTAATCCAAAGTATTTAGAATACGTTACTGACCTTCAGTAATCTAACAGAATACATTACAAATTACATTTTACAGCATGTAATCTGTAATCTGTAGTGGAATACATTTCAAAAGTAACCCTCCCAACCCTGTTAAAATCTCAGTTGCTCATAATATCACTGAGAAAAATTATGGATAGTTATTGTATTGAAAATAGACTATTTTCAAAGGGAACATCTAAATGGGATGTTTAATAGTAAAGCCATATAAACTCTGCACATAATATAAATATACTGTGGCACTTGCTGGTATTTGTGTGGCGTAAGCGAGTCAGTCCGCTTTGTGGCGCACGGGGGCGCGCTGCAGATGTGTCGCAGATTTAAAAAGTCACTTCTCGGATCAAGTACAAGGAAACGCAGCAGTGCAAAGCATGAAATATTGAATTATAAACACAGCAGCGGAAGAGAGGGAAGGTGTGCAGGAAGAGAAGACAGACAGTGTGATTTACAGTTCATAGTTACTTTAACGACAGCAAGGGAAAGTACAAGGATTTCTTGACAATCACTTCAGTATTTTAGGAGAACAACTTAGCCGATGGAACTGTCAGCAGTTGGTGAGCAAGTGTTTGCTGTGGAATCAATCATTAAGAAAAGAGTGAGAAAGGTAAGTGAATGCGTGTGTAGCTGTGTGTTGTTGACAGTGTCTGTGCCTGCTTGGATGATTTGACAGCATTGGATTTTAGGCAAACCAATGCACTCATGCATAACTGTCCCCACCGGAATAAAGTTGGCTTGATGCTTGATGTTTTTCAGACATTCAGCCTCGAGAAACTTAAATAGATTATTCAACGTTGAGCATAATGACATAATTTTTTTTAATTTAAATTTCATTAGAGTGCAGAAGAGAGAACACAACGTAGTTTGTCGTAATCCGCCTTGTTATATTGCAATGCATAGATGTTATAAATGTGTTGAACTGTCGCTGGAGCACAGAAGAGACTGTCTGTAAAGTACGCCCCAGGAGAAAAAACGTGCAATGGCTCCGTCATCGGGATGACTCACAACTGAAGACCTTAAATGGTGCACCAAGATCCGTGGAACAAGCAGAAATATATGTCTATTTTTATTTATTTGTATATGACAAATATAAGTTTAACAATAATGGTGCCTGAGAGGGTAATGAATAAAACGGAAAATAAAAAACGATGCTGGGTTTATGGAAAAGTCTCTGTACTAAGGGACTGTGCATGTCTCAAAAATATAATGTGTTTTATTCAAGATGCATATATGGAGTTGCCAAATAATTAATATCTGTTATGGAGAGATTATATGAAGAACTGATGAGGAATCAGTAGTGGTTGCATAGTACTTTTATGAGAGAAAAGAGGGCTTTGAGTATTCAGCATTATTCGTGAGAATATATACTATACTGTATACTATGTATACTATTTCATCATGAAAAACTATTCTCAGACCATTTATACTCATATATACTTTTATACTCAATTCAACATATTTTGTTAAAGTGCACACCTCTTTGGAATTTGTTAGCACATCTTTATAATGTTTACTTTTTCTTTCTCAGTTGCATTCATTCTACCTATGAGAGTAAAACCAAACCCAAATTGTACCTCTAGGTGGCAATGCACATCCACTAGATATTGGATGAAAACTATAGATTTTACATTATTTTCTACAATTTTAAGGTGTCAGTAGTATTTATTCTCCAATGAAGGATCCACATTTATATACACTCTGGCACTTTATTAGGAACACCTGTACACCTACGATTATCTGATCAGCCAATCATGTGGCAGCAGTGCATAAAATCAAGCAGATATGGGTCAGGAGCTTCAGTTAATGTTCACATCAACCATCAGAATGGGGAAAGAGTGTGATCTCCATGATTTCAACTGTGGCATGATTGTTGGTGTCAGACGAGCTGGTTTGAGTATTTCTGTAACTGCTGATCTCTTGGGATTTTCATGTGGAACAGTCCAGAGCAGGGGTACTCAATTAAAGTTCCAAGAGGTCCGGTCTCTATATTTCCTTCCCAGCAAAGATCCGGATAATAATATGTAGCTTACATGGTGTCAGTAGTTATATGGCTAGGAAATTATGTATCTTTTTTTGAATTTTTTTTATAACTTGCCACGTTGGCAGCAATAGTACTTTGTTAAAAACAAAAAAGGATGAAAAAAAAAATCCTGATGATGACATTGGGAGCCCAGAGACAGCTAAAGCAGTGGGTCTGTGTGATCTTTTCTTCCAAAAAGATCAAAATATTTAATCAAGACTTCATCAGTCGAGGGAACTTGGATATAAATATTAAAAGATAAGATCAATAGATCGTTTTGAAGCTAAATGACAGCAGTCCAGTTTTTGTGTTGAAATATTTTTACATTCAGAATCTATACCTATGTATGGGACATAGGATGCCTTTTGACAGATAAAATAATACTGTGGGTTCAGGGGTGTCCCCTGAGAGAAAATGTATAAAAATGTAAAAGTATGAATGGTCCATTTTTATATTTTACTTAGAGAATCTACTAACAACAAACAAACAATTTACATAACAACAGTGAAGCATTAAATAGGTGTTTGCTTAATTTAAGTATAAATAGGCTTTCCTTGCCATAGTGACATCTCACAAAATTAGAACAAAAATCTGTTTGTTTATTATGAAAAGCTCGTAACATGCTGTTTAATAAAGCTAAATTTAGAAGAAAAAAAAACGTTATAGTCTAAAGGCGGTACGTTAACTTGTCCTGACACAGACCTGGCTTAGCTGAACTTTCTGAATCACATATCAGACAGATGAAGATAGTTTCACTTTGCTTTGTTTTTGTTTTCTGCAGTTTCTTTAGGCGAAAGATGCCAGTATCTGTAGTGGTGTCTCCGCTACTGTTGTTAAAATAGCCGCACCTGCAACTCATATGCACAGTAAATTAGGCTTTATGCGGCGACTCCGCTCTGCACAATCAGATAACTAGCACAAAGATTCGGATCCGGACCAGAGTCTGCCTATTGAGTACCCCTGCTCTAGAGTTTACTCAGAATGGTGCCAAAAATATCCAGCAAGCGGCAGTTTTGTGGACGAAAACACCTTATTGATGAGAGAGGTCAACGGAGAATGGCCAGACTGGTTCGAGCTGACAGAAAGGCTACGGTAACTCAGATAACCACTCTGTACAATTGTAGTGAGCAGAATAGCATCTCAGAATGCACAACACGTCGAAACTTGAGGCAGATGGGCTACAACAGCAGAAGACCATGTCGGGCACTTGAATAGGACCATAGTGGCCCTAATAAAGTGCTCAGTGAGTGGATGTGAGAGTAAAACCACTTTAAGATATTGAATATATGTATAGAAGCATTTCACGCATCTTGTGTGCATTGCTCTTCTTTTTGAGTTGTGTGTTTTTAAATGACAGAGTCATATCAATACTTTGTAGATGGTCCCTATTTTGTTTCAGCAACTGCACAACACATTATAACATACCTGTATATGCGTTGCAATACAGGTGGACTGAATTAAACTGAGATGTCTAATCTATTACTGATTCTTATCATTATCTAATGCAATTCACATAAACACATTTTTATGCCATTATGCCAACCTGCGATTGCGAATGATATTGAAGTTGGCTGAATGTCTAACAAATATTAAAGCTCAAACGTCATCAACTTTATTTTTGTCTCAAGTCGCACATGTTATGGGACAGTACACAAACGTCCCCCTTAGAATAACATTAAAGTGTATGTCTGAATAATCTCTGTGGACACATATCACATTTGGAATATTGTGGTGATGAGAGTGAGGTAGACTACGCAGTTTTATTTTCCATTGGGCTTCAATAACTAAGGTAAATTTGGACCTTTCGGACGCAGTCGACAGGACCTTCTATCTAGAACACTGTAGTTATGGTAATAAGTGTACATAGCTCTTAATTGTTTTGCAGTAATATTAAAAACATGTATCTAACAAAATAACAAGTTACAATGGTACCTTCCTCCTCTCTTATGAAAATATGTAAATTAGGAGTGTGTTAAAATAAAAAGGGGGGACTAGTTTAGGGGTCATTTTCTTTATGATGTCAGAGTCCCATTACATCATCTTTTGTAAAAAAAAAAAAAAAAAAAAAAAAAAAAACTGGAAAATTCTGCATTGAAAAGAAAAAATAATAATGTTTTTTCTCTCTATTTTATTTAATTTTCACATTTAAGGGGCATGTAGAGTATTTGTTGAAGTGGAAGGGGTGGCCTCCGAAGTAAGTGTTTTTTTTGTTGTTGTTTTTTTTACATCAGAAAATGGACAACAACAGAATTAAACTTTATTTTCTAAATTCCTAAACTGAAATTTATTGATAGTTTTACCACTATTACCATTGTCTAGAAGCTTTGGAATTTTATGGAAATGTATGGAATATTTGTTTACAATTTTTTTTTGCATGCTCATCTAATTAAATATGTATATGTGACATAGGTACAGTACATGGGAGCCAGAGGAGCACATCCTAGACCCTCGACTGGTTTTAGCCTATGAGGAGAAGTGAGCAATTACTGTATAAAAAAAGAGCACTTCTTCAACAGTGAATTTTCCCTATTAACCACTAGTGTCTGAATCTGTCCCGACTGCTTTTTCTTATTATTTCTAATTTCAAACAGAGAACAGAGAGACAGATCAGTGGGCTGGCGTAAAAGAGGGCCAAAACCAAAAAGACTGCTCATGCAGGTAATTAAAACACCTAATTCCTCATTTCTGTGATTGTTTCTTTTCTAAACATTGTCTTTAAGTCTTGTCTACCCACATATTCCTCTCCCAAAGAGGAACATTTACACAATGGATCTACAGAGTGCACACCAAGGTGCAGAGAATTCATCTGCACAACTGCCTCCTTCAGTGACACGACCGCTTGACCCACAGTTCGGCGTTGTGGATGAGAGGTTCCACTCCACGGGGGCATGTATATATCGTGGATTAACCCACCACAAGAGAAAGAAGAAAGCATCCAGAGATACTTCTGAGGAAGAATGGGATAGAAGAGAAGAAGATTATGATGAGGGGGTTATAGAGGAGGAGGATGAGGTGGAGGAAGACACAAGACAGGAAGGAACTAAAACTGGCAGCAACACTTTAAACAGTAAGTGTGTTAGTTGGTCAGAGGGCAGGCGTATTCGTCACTTTGACCTAATTTGATATCAAGACTGCAGTGCTCTTTCTGGCACTAAACCACAACAGCAAGTAAATCTCTTTTTTCTTCCTACTTGAGTAGATCTATGATAAAGTAGGTGTTTGTTAGACTTGAAAATTCAAGGAACATCTACTTATTTTTTAGTTTTAGTTTTTGATGAAATCAAATCTGGAGTTTGTGTGGCTTTTAGTCCATTTCTGTTAGCTTTTAGGTAATCTATATGCAGTGCTGGGAAATGGATTACATGTAATCTGGATCATGTAATCAGATTACAAAGATCAAGTACTTGTAATCAGACCACATTACATTTTAAAATACCCATAATCAGATTACAGTTACTTTTGTATGGATAATGTGATTACATATTATTAAGGCAACGGCAGTAAATTATTCATAATTGTTGTTATTAACAATTTTTATAGATTCCATGCAGCAAACCAAATATACATAACAGAAAATGCAACATCAAACCACATGAAATCATAACTATTAACCCCCCACCCCCACCCGACACAAACAAGCACTCCAGTGGTCAAAAGCCAACTGACAAAGACACACAGATAGATAATAAAACAGAAAATAATAAAACAGACATAAAAAATAATAATAATAATAAAAAAAAAAAAGGCTGCCCCTCCCTGAAAGCCCTCCAAAAAGGCCAGATAGCCGCCCCACTTCCTGATGTATATATCCAGGTCGCCCAGCCTTTTATATACCATCTCCTCAAACACCGCCACCCTGCCCAACTCGACGCACCACTCACAAAATGAGGGCGCACCAGATGACCTCCATCCCCTGAGGATTACCCGCCTGCCAATCATCACGCTGGTCAGGTCCCAGCTCTCCATATATCTATCACCCACATTCAGGACCGCCCCATCACCCAAAACACACAGTGTGGGGCAAAATGAAAACCGAGTGTCAACCACATCACACACGAAGCTCTGAACCCTCTTCCAAAACTCTTGGATCTTAACACATCCCCAAAAAACATGGGTTGTGTCCCTGTCTTCTGATTGGCATCGCCAATAGGTGGGTGTGTCCAATAGAATCGATGCAAAACCTTAAATTGCATAAGGCGCACCCTTGCATCTCTAGATGTAGACTTGATGTTTTTAGAATTTTAGCCCACACTCCCTCCACCAATACCAAGTTTAAATCTATCTCCCATAATGTCTTGAGAGAAGTTGAAGCTCCATCCCCCAGACTCTAAATTAGCAGGGAGAAATACACTGATACCTTATGACCTTTTCCAAAAGCAGTAATCACCACTCCCAGAGTATTTGCTGCTTTAGGGGGGTGTATGCTACTCCCAAAAATAGTACAGAGCAGGTGACGCAGCTGTAAATACCTGAAGAACTGAGATCTGGGAATCCTAAAATGTTGAACCATTTGTTCAAAAGTTCTCAGCACTCCACTCTCATATAGGTCACTGAACGTATTAACCTCCCTCACAGTCCACTCCGACCAGCAGAAAGGGGACTTATACGTAATTTTGTGTTCCGCCATATGCTTGAGGCAACATTTAAATAAATGTAAGAATTAAACACTCTGGACACTTTTGTCCATGCCGCATGCAAATGCGAGATAACAGGGTGTGACTTAACTTCTCTGGTTAGTTTAATAGATAGGCTTTGCAATGGCAAAATAGGGGCAAGAAATTTCTGTTCGATACAAAACCAGGGAGGGGCTCTCTCAGGTGGAAGCGACCAATGTGCCAAATGTCTGAGACCGAATGCATAATAATAAAACAAAATCTTGGGTAGGCCTAGCCCACCTTTCTCAATCAGTCTATGTAACGTATTGAAATGTAATCTGGGATGCTTACCATTCCAAATGAAGGACTTCGCTATACTATCAGATTGCTTGAAATAAGAGAGGGGACATCTATAGGGAGAGATTGTAGCAGGTAGTTGAATTTTGTAATATACAATTCATTTCTATAACATTAACCTTCCCAATCATAGATAAATGTAATGAAGCCCACCTGCCCACATCGCTCAAAAACCTTTTTATTATGGGGTCGAAATTAACTAACTAAATCACACAAATGTGCTAGGAATAAGATGCCCAAATACTTAATGCCCTGTTTTTGCCACTGGAAGGCGCCTGGCTGAAAAGCTGTTACTGGGCAGTACGCTGTCAGAGGCAAAGCTTTGGATTTAGACCAAATGACACTGTATCCTGAGAATGTAGAAAAGGAATGAATAATTCTGTGGAGGCAAGGCATAGATCTAGTGGGGTCGGAGACAAATAATAAATATCATAAGCAAAAGCTTATGTGCCATACCTCCCGCCACCACTCCTGGAAAATCATCTTCCTTTCTTATCGCAGCTGCTAATGGTTTCAGGGCAAGACAGAACAATAATGGGGAAAGAGGGGAACTCTGCCGAGTGCCCCTATCCAGAGTAAAATAATCTGAAATTAATCCATTCGTTTGTACCACAGCTACTGGGTGTCTAAAAAGTAACTTAATCCATCCAATAAAAGTATTCCCAAACCCGTATATTTCCAAAACCTTAAAAAGATAATCCCATTTTACCATATCAAATACCTTTTTGACGTCAAGTGAGATGGCAGCGACCGGAGTCTGATCATTCGCCACTGACCACATGATATTGATGAAACGCCTAATGTTATCAGCGTCCCCAAATAAACCCCACCTGATCTAATGTATAAGAGATGTCATAACTTAATCGATTAGCCAACATTTTTGACAATATTTTTACGTCTAGCTGGATCAGGGAAATTGGATGGTAACTCTTACACGCTTGGATCTTTGTCCTTTTTAAGAATCAGACTGATCCGGGCTTGTGTCATGGTTGGCAGAAGCTTTCCATTCTTTAATGATTCCGTATAAACTACGAACAAAAGTGGAGCCAGTTCTGTAGCATAAGATCTAAAAAAACTCAGTGGCAAAGCCATCTGGCCCCGGAGCCTTGCCTGTAGGTAAGGCCTTAATTACCTCGTCAAGCTCCTCCAAGGTTATCTCAGAATCAAGAGGATTTTTTTGCTCATTCGTCAGTTTAGGGAGTTCTAATAGTTCCACAAAGTTTCTAATATCTTCATCAGTGGAACTATAGAGATCAAGGTAGAATTTTTAAAAAGCATTATTGATATCAGTGGCCAAGGTAAAAATTTCACCACCAGCGGATTTCACTGAGGGAATGGTAGAAAAAGACTCACTCTGCTTTATATATCTAGCCAAAAGCTTCCCTGCTTTGTCCCCCGAACAAATAACCAAAATTCCACCTTCTGCGACAAAATAGTATTATATCTGTATTTCAATTGGGTCAATTCTCTGAGGCCATCAGACGACATTCGGCGTTTCAGCTCTGCCTCGGCACTTTTTATATTCTCTTACAACTCCACGAGTTCTCGTGCTTTGGATTTTTTGATGAATGAGGCATACTGTATGATCCAACCCCTAAGAACCACCTTAAGTGCCTCCCAAGCCACGCCCACAGAGGATACTGAGGTCCAGTTGGTCTCCATATAAACATTGATTTCAGCCTTTAACATTTGTTGGAAATCAGGATTTTGCAAAAGGGATACATTAAAGCGCCAACTATATGATTTCTTTTTCTCCATGTGTGGCAACACCTCTAAACTCATCAGGGCATGATCTGAGACTAAAATGTTTCCAATTGAGCAATCTACAACAGATGAAATGAGGGACCAAGATTTTTACACATCCTGTGAAGAGTCAATGTTGCTCTAGGGGGCTTGCACACTTTTGCTTCACTATGATCAAGGACTGAGTCCATCAAAAGATTAAAGTCTCCTCCCAATATTATATCATGAGGAGTGCCATTGACTTGCAACATCCCTTCAAGATCTATAAAAAAGCCCTGATTAGGTACGTAAATATTCGCCAAAATCAACCTTTGCCCCTGAATTTCTGCTAAAACAATAATGACTCTTCCTAATTTATCTTTAATCTGTTTAAGACATTTGAATTATAGATGTTTACTTATCAATGTAATGACTCCCCTGCTCTTACTTGAGCCAGCACTAAAGAAAACATACCCACCCCATATCTTCCCAAATTTTTCAGCTTCCTGTGGGGAAAGATGCGTTTCTTGAAGAAACACTATATCATATTTCTTATGTTTAAGAAGAGAAATAACTTTCCTTCTTTTTATGGGGTGCCCCAACCCATTCACATTCCACATGCAGAGAGACAATCCACTCATATTAACTTTTGATATTTTGACATATTAGAGAAATTATATTGTGTGTCAAAAATAAAATTATAAAGACCACATTCCACATTAGGGCAACAATCAAACCCCAGAACAGAAAAAATTAAAATAAATAAATAAATAAATGGCCTGTTCTTCAGGCAGTCAAACTCACTCCAATGCCCTGCAAGAAATATTTCACAAAACCAACTCCAGCCAACAGGAGGCATAAGCACCCAAAATGAGCAGATTCATCCACAAGCTGTCCCAAAGAAATTATATTACACAAAACAAACTCCAGCCACTAGGCGGAACCAGCACAAAAAGAAACGAAAAAGGCGCTCAGTTTCCTCGGACAGTCGAGTGTATGTTCAGTGAGACAGGTCGACTAGGCGGCAACAAGAAAATCACCAAATGGCTCACTCAATGTTATTATGTAGGCCAATGCTTGCTGTGGGCATGTACATATTTTGCGGCCATCCTTAGCATCTATTCTCAGTTTAGCCGGAAACAACAGAGCAAAAGCGATCTTCCGTTGATGTAAGAGTTTCTTGCATTCCTTGAATCAATCACGTTTCTCTCTTGTCAAATTCGCAAAGTCTGGGAACAAGAAAATGTTGTAGTTTTTCCAAGAAAGCCTTCCTTTACTCCTCGCCTCACGCAACACGAGATCTTTATCGGATGATCTCAGGAATTTGGCCAGAATTGATCGGGGCCTGTCTCCCTCATCGGATCTGTGAGTCGGGACTCTGTGAGTTTGCTCGATTTCCAGCTTATGGCCTGTTATGTCGAGCAGACTCGGGAAGAGCTCGTCTAGGAATTTCACCATATCTCGGCCTTCCTCATGCTCAGGAATTCCAACAATTCGGACATTGTTTCGTCGATTACGATTCTCCAAATCCTCCAGTTTTTCCCAAACGCTTTCCAAATCCACCTTGGTCACTAGCGGATTAGCAGTTTCTTTCAGTTCACCGTCCGAATTGGGTCCGGGGCTTTCGGCCTGCCACTGAGGGGAATCAGCTTGAGCATGTAAGTGTCTTTTAATGTCTCCAGAGCCCGAGGAGTTTGAATTTTTTAACACATTGTCTTCCTAGAACATTTAAGAAGCAGGGTGTATCAAATCTCACCAGTTTATGACACAAATAGTAATAAAATTAGCAAAGTGCGCAGAGCTCTCCGTTCACACGTCTGCTCCTCGCATGGTGTCACGTGACCGCTCATTCATAATTGTTTAACTTTACATTGCATATATAAACTTCTGACAACATTATTTAAAAATGGTACAGATTATCCTACTAAAATGCATGTGACATTAAATAAACAAAAGTTTGGTCAGAGGTAATCCAAAAGTAATCCAATTAGATTACCTAAAACCATTAAGAGATTACATAACTGATTACAATTTTAGCCATGTCATTTGTAATCATTACCAGATTACAATTCCGAAGTAATCTACCCAGCATTGTCTATATGCTAGTGTTCTCCTAAAAGTTGACAAATTTTACTTTTTGCAGATATGCATATTTAAAATTGGCAGTCTTTCTCTGGCAGAAGGACCAAAAATATTGATGACTCATCTTGCAGTCACTCATTTTTTCAATAGAAATATATTCACACAGGAATGGAAACTGCTTTCCAGTTTCATGGGGTTTTTAATGCATGTGTTGTTACTTAAATTTGATTGCCTAAAACAATACCACCACCTATACAATGCATGACTATTCATGATCATGTTTATTTGACATTGAAATCATATGAGGAATTTGTTTATATGTATAAAATTTACTCTCACTGTCTCAGAGCATATCAGAACAGGAGGCTGGAGTCCAACCACTGAATCAGAGAAAACAACTGCATCTGCTTTGTCAGAGCACTGGAGTCCAGTTATAGGCCCAGAGGAGGTAACTGTGACTGATATCACCATCAACTCACTAACAGTGACTTTTAGAGAGGCCTTGGTTGCAAGAGGCTTCTTCGGTAGCTGGGATCTGGAGTTCTAATATGACGAGGAGAAGGTGAGGTGAGGATGGTGAGAGTGAAAGAGAATTGGTACGTCCGTTTTAGCAGTGTTTACTATGTTGCATGCTTTCCGACAGTGTTTCCGACTAAGTCCATCTGTGCTGCAGATACAGTATGAAACATATTTTTCATCATATACATGTATTTGCACTATAAGTGTTCTTTTGCACTATTGTGCACTGTTCTAGTGCACTATCAAACCCTCCAAAATGGTTTTTCAGGTTTGTGATTGGATCACAGTAAAGTCTTTATCATTTCTTGCTATTTAATTCCCAATTAATGATGAGAGTATGACAAAATCTTGAAATTCTCAATGTTAGGCATAGTCATATTGTCCATAAAACAAATTTAAAGCCAGTGTTCAGATGCTGGTATGTAACATGATCTTCTGTTTTCCTGTGCTGTGCAGTGAAGTTTAGAGAATTTCAACTAAGATAAACTCCATTTGGTGTGCTCATGTACTTGCATAATTACAGTGCTAGGACAAAATAATAATAAGCACAATTAAATATTCTTAAAGACAAGCTGCCTATATATATATATATATATATATATATATATATATACATACATATACACACACACACACACACACACACACACACACACACACTGGCGGCCAAATGTTTGGAATAATGAACAGATTTTGCTCTTATGGAAAGAAATTGGTACTTTTATTCACCAAAGTGGCATTCAGCTGATCACAATGTATAGTCAGGACATTAATAACATGAAAAATTACTATTACAATTTGAAAAGAAAAAATCAGAACTTCTTAAACTACTTCAAAAAGTTCTCATCAAAAAATCCTCCACATGCAGCATTGACAGCTTTGCAGATCCTTGACATTCTAGCTGTCAGTTTGTCCAGACACTCAGGTGACATTTCACCTCACACTTCCTGTAGCACTTGCCATAGATGTTGCTGTCTTGTCGGGCACTTCTCACGCACCTTAGAGTCTAGCTGATCCCACAAAAGCTCAATGGGGTTAAGATCCATAACACTCTTTTCCAATTATCTGTTGTTCAATGTCTGTGTTTCTTTGCCCACTCTAACCTTTTCTTTTTGTTTTTCTGTTTCAAAAGTGGCTTTTTCTTTGCAATTCTTCTCATAAGGCCTGCACCCGAGTCTTCTCTTTACTGTTATACTTTAAACTGGTGTTGAGCAGGTAGAATTCAATGAAGCTGTCAGCTGAGGACATGTGAGGCGTCTATTTCTCAAACTAGAGACTCTGATGTACTTATCCTCTTGTTTAGTTGTTCATATGGCCTTCCACATCTCTCTCTGTCCTTGTTAGAGCCAGTTGTCCTTTGTCTTTGAAAACTGAAGTGTACACCTTTGTGTGAAATCTTCAGTTTTTTGGCAATTTCAAGCATTGTATAGCCTTTATTCCTCAAAACAATGATTGACTGACGAGTTTCTAGAGAAAGCTGTTTCTTTTTTTGCCATTTTTGACCTAATATTGACCTTAAGACATGCCAGTCTATTGCATACTGTGGCAACTCAAAAACAAACACCAAGACAATGTTAAGCTTCATTTAATGAACAAAATAGCTTTTAGTTGTGTTTGATATTATGGCAAGATATTTTCTAGTACCAAATTAGCAATTTAGCATGATTACTCAAGGATAAGGTGTTGGAATGATGGCTGCTGGAAATGGGGCTTGTCTAGATTTGATCAAAAATGACTTTTTTCAAATAGCAATGGTGCTGTTTTTTACATCAGTAATGTCCTGACTATACTTTGTGATCAGTTTAATGCCACTTTGGTGAATTAAAGTACCAATTTCCTTCCATAACAGCAAAATCTGTACATTATTCCAAACTTTTGGCCGCCAGTGTATATACATGATATACTTTGTAAACATGTCAGTATCTACATATATACTTACACAGAAGGTATTCTAGTCTTGACCTACAATGTAAGTTGCATTTCTCACATACAGTACATTAGAATTTGTGGCCTCTTGATACTTAAAATATTAGGAGGCCAGAAGGTTTCTGTAGCTCAACTGGTAAAGCATGGCGCTAGAAATGCCAAGATTATGGGTTTGATTCCCAGAGAACACACAAACTGATAAAAATTTACCTTGAATTCACTGGATGCCACTTTGCATAAAAGGATCTGCCAAATGCATAGAAATGAAAAAAGGTAACTATCTGAAATGCAACCTTAATAAAAGTGTTTTTTTTTTTTTACATTTACTGTCAATGTGCCCCTCTTTGAGATTGCATTAGCAACAATATAAAAAACAAAACAAAACAACTGCACTCCTTGTTCTATTTGTCTGCACAGTGATGTTCTACTTTTAGCATAATTATGTACGTGTATGAAATAAACCAGCACTTTATTTTCTTAACACTATAGCTTGATGATAACTCATATCGCAGTGTTTGTTTTTTTGTTAACACTTTACAATAAGATTCTATTTGTTAACATAAGTTGATTAGGTATCATGAACTTATGATAAACAATTATATTTTACAGCCTTTATTAAACTTGATTAGTATTAATTTATTAAAATACTACTGCTGGGGGCCTGGGTAGTTCAGCGAGTATTGACGAACCCAGGGCGTGCTGAGTGACTCCAGCCAGGTCTCCTAAGTAACCAAATTGGCCCAGTTGCTAGGGAGGGTAGAGTCACATGGGGTAACCTCCTCGTGGTCGCTATAATGTGTGGTTCTCGCTCTCAGTGGGGAGCGTGGCGAGTTGTGCATGAATGCCGCAGAGAATAGGGTGAAGCCTCCACACGCACTATGTCTCCACGGTAATGCTCTCAACAAGCCATGTGATAAGGTGCGGATTGACGGTCTCAGACGTGGAGGCAACTGAAATTCGTCCTTCGCCACTCGGATTGAGGCGAGTCACTACGTCACCACGAGGACTTAAGAGCGCATTGGTAATTGGGCATTCCAAATTGGGGGGAAAAAAAATACTACTGTTCATTGTTCATGTTAGTTCATATTGCATTAATCTTAACTTATACAACATTAATGTAAACTTGTATTTATAGAAATTAACTTTAAGCAATCGAAAATGCTGTAAAAGCATTGTTCATGGTAACTATTGCATTAACTAATGTAAACAAATACAACATTGTTGTAAAGTGTTAGTATTTTTTTATTGCTCTCGTGCATACTCGCCAAGTATGAATTTGCAACATATTGCACAGTAGTCTACAATGTTACATTTACTTTAAAGACTGTTTCTTTGTGGTATTACATGATAATCGAGGAGAACTGAAGATAAATTTGATGTATTTTTCTATATTGACGTGAATGTATATTTAGCCTTTAGAAATGTCAGTCTCTTGGGGCTCAGCTGTTTTATATGCCTTTCGTAGTAACTGACTTCTTGTGACATGTATACATTTGATAGATTATGAAAATGCCTGTGGTTGCTTTTGCTTTTCAGACTATTTGCACTTTAATACGGAAAACTTGGTGTTATAATGGAATAAATAAAACTTTGGTGTAATTTTCTCACTATCCATAAGAAATGCATGTTACATTTAATCAGTGATACATGGCACTGTATGGATTTAATAACTTGTAGAATCTGCCTCAAGCCATCTCTGAATCATGTTGACATAATTCTTGCTGCACATTTACATTAGAACTGAAACCACAATGGTAGCCAATTATTTTTGAATAGTACAAACATATTTTAATGTACAATTAAATAATTGGCAAAAAATCAGAACACCATAACTTAAAAAAACAAAAAACAATCAGTAAACTACTGAAAACAGTTTTTTACTCCTTTTAGCAAGCACCAAAGAGTTAGCAAGAAAAAAGTGGTCAAAACTAGTAACCAAAAAGTTGTATGGTTTCTTTTCCAGTCTGTTTTATAAAGAAATAAAAACAAAATTAGATCAAAGCAAAGATTTCAGTTGCCATTGTTTGTACAGTGAATCATAATGTATATACTTCTATATGCACGCATAAGACATTTCCTCAAAATGCCATATTTCGCAGCATTCCCAAAGAGGGATGTATATGGTATGACAGCAGTGTATTTTGCATCATCAATACATCTTTGAAAAAGTGTCATTTAATATCAACTTTTGCTTCAAGTTCTTTAATCGCAAAAAAATAATGTGTGTGTGTGTTTTGTTCTCCTTGTTTTTATAAAATAAGTCTCAAACCATATTACCACTGTTGTGTGGTCATCCAGCACCCCTTTAACTAACTTCAGAAAGAATCAATAATTCAATGGGTTTTTATCTTACAATACAATAAAGACCATCCACCTTCTTAATATAAAAAACCAACAACTTGTCTCTTTTGCACTATATTTGTGTGCAGGATGGAGACTATGACAGCCAGAATTGGTTTAGTACACACTAATGAAAACCTTTTAAATTAAGTACACATACAAAGGCGCATTGGTGCTTCTCTGACTTGCACTCATTATGTATCAAAATCTCTCAGGTTGAGCCTACTCTAAGCTGCCCATATTTCTTTAGCACAAATAAGCTTAAATCAAGGGGGAAAGATCTGTCCATCTAACTCCATTTACATATATATTTATATCTTTTTTTTTTTTTTTTTTTTTTACAAAGACCATTTTTCAGTAATTTATTTTCAGTTCAAAGTTTTTCTTTATACAATAAGGAGATCACTTATATCCCAAAGTTCAGAACAATAGAGATTCATGGGAAATGTCAGAATAACACACTTCGAAAAGAGATGGAGGAAAGACGGGACAATGAGTCGGAACTGACAGAGGATAGTTTGGGATTATTTGCAAAATCCACAACCCTGAACAGCATTTTGACCACAGCAGTCTTTGCAGAGATCACTGCGCTGTGCAATGAGCACACCTGTAGTGTCATCAGTACTTTCATGGTTCCATTGTTGAGAAGGGCATAGTGAGAACACATTCATGGGACTGAGTGTCTGATGGAGGGAAATCTGACATGCATAGGAGGACAGATGTTTCCCATGCAACAAGCCATGGGGAAAAAATAATACTTATTTCCCAAACACTATCAAAACTTCATTTAAGTCCCATCCACCCAAAAAAAAAAAGAAAAAAAAAAGAAATACAAAAAGTAGAAGAAGAATATAAATTCATCCATTTACAGTCGGGTTCTATCATTAACAAAAATATACTCTTTGTGAATTGTAGCAGTTTCAAATAGCATATGCCATAAACTGATCAAAACAAAAGAAAATATCTATTAGCCAACCAAAAAAAGCTGAGTAATAAATAACAGTTATTACCAATTCCATTATGATAATCATAACATTGGTGGGAATAAATCTAATACTTTCCAAAATGGATCAAACATTCTTGAGGGAAAAAAAAAAGTCCATTTTGTTTACTCGTTATGCTTTTTAATTTTATGCCACTTTTAAAATCTTAGAAAATATCTATAAAGGCAGACATCTTCACCCCTAAAATATTTCTGGTCATATACCAAGAGGAAATATTTCCCATCCTTAAACCCCTAACCCTTTGAACACAATTGGCAAAATATATTTATTTATTTATTTATTTATATATTAACATCAATAACTTACCATTCATTTAATTTAATTTGTTGACTTGTACATGTAGTATCTCCCATAGGAAGTTCAGTTCTTTTCAATTATGTAAGAAAAATAATAATAATATTAATAATAATGATGACATCCATTGTAAATCCTAGATTCAATCTGCTACCAATCCCTGGCAATCAGGACAGTTCGAGCACTGCAACTACATTAAGTCTAATGAGTTGTGTTTTATGTTTGTCCCCAAATCTTGGTTATTAGTCAGCATGTCACTTGTCCCTTGCCCATGCAAGGCTCCCATCCCACCTAGCTGTGAAAGCATTGCACTCTGGTCTGCTCCAAATGGGCCTTGGTCCATAGCATTAGCCTGTTGCTGCTGCTGTGATGACTGCTGCTGTTGTTGTGGAGGTGGAGGGGCAACCATGCCAGTGTGGTGTGGAGGAAGATGACCTGGGTGAGGGGACCCTGTCTGGTTCTGGGGAGAGATGCGATGGGGTGACGGCTGGGGCTGCATGCGAGGAGATGGACTAGAATTTTGTGGCTGGGACTGGGGACGAGGCGATGGCTGGGGTGAGCGAACTTGGTTGCTAAGGGAAGTGGTTAACTGCTGACCCGGCAAGTGGGGAGACTGTGACATCTGTTGCTGTGGCTGCTGAGGGCTCATGGGATTGTTGTGGTGAGCAGGAGATCCTGCTCCTAGGTGTGACTGCTGTTGTTGGAGGATCCTTTGCTGCAAAAGCATGGCTGAGGGTTGTGAACCAACTTGAGCTGATTGCATCTGCTGTTGATGGAGGGGACCACCACTTCCAGGACCTCCATCAGCACCTGGGAGCCCAGCCATAGCATTCTGCTGCTGCTGCTGTTGTTGTTGCTGCTGCATCTGAAGTTGCTGGTGCTGCAACCTCTGTTGAAGAGCTGCAACTTGCTGATGGGACACAGACCCAGAGTAGTTCTGCTGTGTCCCAGATTGGGTTCCACCTTGTTGGTGCTGGAGACCACCAGACTGAGGTTGGCCAGGCTGCTGTGGAGGAATTCCAGATTGGCCAAGATAGCCCTGCTGCTGGGGTGGTTGTGGATGCTGGAACTGAGCATGGTTTCCCATATGTTGCTGCTGTTGCTGCAAATGTTTCCTCATCATCATCTCTCTGAACTGTGGGGAAATGTTAGACATGTTAACGCCCTGACTGGACATAACACCTTGTTGCTGTTGTTGTTGGTGTTGTAAAGCTGCCATTTGCTGTTGTTGTTGCAAATTGCCACCCATCATAGGCCGCTGTGGAAGTTGCTGCTGCTGCTGCTGCTGTAGCTGATTCATCGGCAGGCCAGTTCCTTGTGTCATTTGCATACCTGCTTGAGCTGCCCCAGGATTTACATTCATTTGCTGGCCGTCAATGACTCCTGGAGCTCCACCGGGTCCTCCTGCTATACCTGCACCTCCTGTTCCAGGCCCGCCTCGACCAAGGTACCTGGGAACCCGTTGCCTGATGAAGGTTGCCATGAGCTGAGGGTTTGAACGTAGAATATTCAGGACTTGTTGTTGCTGATGGGGAGAGCTGGGTGACCTTAAGGTTCTTAGGAGTTCCTGTAAGGCAGCCTGAGAGTGATTTCCAGAGCCAGCACCTGCAGGAGTGGCCCCTCCTTGGCCACCCATCATACCCATTACACCAGAATGCCCTTGCTGCTGCTGCTGTTGACTAACCATCTGCTGTGGTTGCTGGGGAGCAACCATTCCTTGCAGACCCATTTGGTTCATTAATCCAGGTCTCTGCTGAGGAGGCATGCCAGAACCAGCCCACTGCTGCTGTTGCTGTGAAGCCTGAAGTTGAGGTCCTCCTTGTTGAGCCTGTTGCAACTGGACTTGAGTGAGCGGAGTCTGAGTTCCAGTCTGCTGCTGGATGCCTGCTGTAATCATTCCCTGCTGCTGCTCCATGTGAGCTCGAGCCACTCCCGGATGTGTCTGGGATGGCATTCCCTGAGGTCCAACCATTCCAGACCCAGGAAGGTTAATGCCCATCTGGCTTTGATTTTGTGGACCCTGATGCAGGCCATGTGGAGGAATCATCCCTGGTCCCTGGTTTCTTTGCAGGATATTTTGCTGAGCCATTTGCCTCTGGGTCTCTGCCACTCGTTGAATCTTCATGGCAATTTCTACTGCAGCAGGTGGGGGACCTGTTGGCTGATGCTGCGACATAACAGGCTGTCCTAGGTTTGACTGTTGCTGTTGAGAGAAGCCGCTCTGCCCTATGCCTGGCTTTCCCATGGACTGGGAAAGTGGAGAGGATCCAGGAGGTCTTTGTACATATGAAGGAAGGTTGTTGGGATGCTGGAGCTGCTGAACTGATGTTGGCTGTTGCTGCTGCTGTTGTGGTATCAAGGGCTGCTGTGGGGAGTTCATCATCCCACCACCTCCAGGCATTTGCTGGTACTGATGGGCCATCCCTGCTAATTGCTGTGGCTGTTGAGATGGAACACCTCCAACCCCAGACTGGGGCACAGCAGGTTGGCATTGTTGAGTTGGTGTCTGTGGGGTAGGGGGCTGAGTGCTGGGTGTAGGCGTGCTGGGTCCAGTAGTACTATTGTTCCCAGGAGATGGCAGCCCACCATTGCCTCCTGGTAGCTGCTGGCCTGTCCTCTGCATACTGGCCATCCTTCTGCGCACCATCTGAGCCTGCTGTAGCCTGTGCTGGAGCTGTTGCTGCCGCAATTTCTGCTTGATATTGAGGCAGAATGGCACAGGGCACTTGTTCTCTTGGCAGTGTTTTGCATGGTAACAACATAGTGCTATTAGTTGCTTGCAGATAGGACAACCACCATTGGTTTTGCGTTTGCAGCCCTTGGTATGTTGAACTACACGTTTCATTTTCTGGCAAGATGGAAGTGAGCAGTTGGCATTGCGGCACTGACAAGCATGCACCAGGGACTGAATGCACCTCTGGATACTGAGACGGCGCGAGTCTCCAGGATTCTGCATTGAGGAACCAGTCTGGCTGTTACTTTCGTCGTCCAAACCCAGGCCCAGTTTTTCCATCTTGTGCTCGTGACATTTTGTATTGTAGCAAGTGATGCAGAGGTCATAGTCCTGTTAAAGAGAGGTTTAGAATAACAGTGAAATGGCAAGGGAAAATGATCATTGTGTACACCACCCTGTATCAAGTACAAATAATTATCTATACAAATATGGTGAGCGGACATCCTGTTTCTCCTGGAGCAAATTTTGAACAGTTTTAGACTGTCCAAGGAAAAACAAGATGTCTGCTCATGCCATATAAATACACTCACTGAACACTTTATTAGGACCACCTGTACACCTGCTTATTCATGCTATTATGTAATCAGCCAATCATGTGGCAGCAGTGCAATTCATAAAATCATCCAGATACGAGTCAGGAGCATCAGTTAAATGTTCACATCAACCAACAGAATGGGGGAAAAATGTGATCTCAGTGATTTCGACCGTGGCATAATTGTTGGTGCCAGACGGGCTGGTTTGAGTATTTCTGTAACTGCTGATCTCCTGGGATTTTCAAACACAAGTCCCTAGTTTACTTAGAATTGTGCTAAAAATAAAAAACACCCAGTGAGCAGTAGTTCAGCGGATGGAAACACCTTGATGAGAGAGGTCAACAAAGAATGGCCAGACTGGTTCGAGCTGACAGGCTACAGTAACTTGAATAACCACTGTATAAAACTGTAGTGAGAAGAACAGCAAATCAGAATGATCAAACAACATGTCGAACCTTGAGACGGTTGGGCTACAACAGCAAAAGACCACGTCGGGCACTTTATTAGGACCATAGTGTTCCTAATAAAATGCTCAGTGAGTGTATATTAGCTCAACAGCTTTTAACAGTGGTGATAATTTCATATTGAGATCTCAAATTTTTCAAAATCGAGAACTGAGAGACTGCAAATGCTGTAAATTCCTCCCATTCTATAGTCCTTACCTCGCACACAGTGCAATGAAAACGAGTCTCGACATGGTGCTTGCACTCGTTGCAGGTATAGACAAAACGATCCTGGCTTTGGTTGTGTAGTTCCACCAGCATGCACATAGTGCTCCATTTGGATCGTCGTAGTGAAGAAAACTCCAGGTGCTTGTCTCGTGCGAGTGTTAGGAAGGCATCACGGCCATCCATCAAATCACATGCCATCAAAGGATCCGGGTCAACAATGGGCGGAAGAGAATTGGAATTGGGCCCAGCGATAAGCCGGATAACAAAGAACACCTTGCAAGCAAGAAAAGATGTGGTTACACTATACCTATGCATACATGAATGT
Source organism: Myxocyprinus asiaticus (assembly GCF_019703515.2). Lineage (NCBI taxonomy): Eukaryota > Metazoa > Chordata > Actinopteri > Cypriniformes > Catostomidae > Myxocyprinus > Myxocyprinus asiaticus. Next base: position 21,568,228 of record NC_059375.1, on the reverse strand, counting down.
TTTACCAAGATACTGATCAGGATGCCACGAAAACTGACTATAGAGAGAGCTCAATACAGTTCAGCAAAGGTTTTTGATTTCAACCTTTTAGATGTCTATACCAGTAATTTTGTGAAATTAAGTTCAAGTCCTCCTCGTACCTCTTTGTGCTTTTCCATAGTGGCATACAGTTTCTGTGAAAGGTCATTGGACACATTTGGCATCCCTGGCTTCTTTTTATTGGCTCGACTTAGACTGGTCTTGTTCTTGCTTGTCTTTTTGTTGTTCTTTTTCTTGGCATTCTTGCTATCACCTTTTGTTGTCTGGAGAAACAAAGACAAATATTAAGTGTTATGTGAACAAACACATTTACAAAGGAACAGAACCTGAGATAAGTGAGATCTTCAAGACTAACATCAACACTCTCATTGGATGTGCTGTTTTCCTCCCTCTTTCTTTCCTCCTCCTCCTGCTCCAGCTCTTTGATACTCTCTTCAAGCACATTAGGCCAGAAATCCCCCTCAAAATAGGGCAGTTCTTTAGCGCTGGTGAGACGATCCTCTGTTGCCTGTTTGAAGATGTCCTGTAAAAAAAAAAAAAAAAAAAAAAAGTTATTTCCCTTTGCAGATCTCTACACTGTACACTGAAAAAGTTGAATATTTGTATTAAAACATTTAAAGTAATATCATCGTGTTGTCCAAGTTGTACCTTGTAGTCATGCACAGTACGCTCTGCTACAGCTTTATCCAGCATCTTCTTATACCACTCCTGTAGCCGCTTGGGCTTGGGTATCTTCTGGTCTGCAGGGTGACAGTGGAAGATGTAATCATCACCTTCACTAGGAGGGCAGGCCCAGATGTGTCCTGTAGTGAACCTAAGAAACATATTTACAAAGGTAAAAGTTTTTTTTTTTACAAGGTAAGAAAGCAACAGAAAAGGACAACGAAACAGATAAAATTATTGCTCAGTAGGGTCAATGACAGTTGAAGTATGATAAAACACTATAAACAGATAGTGGAGTATATATCGCCTTACCCTTGTTTTTTGGCATACTCCATGTACCCTATAAGAATCTCATGGTACACTCCTGTTCTCAAATAGCGTGGTTGAAAGAAGTGGACACTGTCAAGGTATGATATGTAAACCCGTCTAAAGGAAAGACAAAAACGTTTAACAGAAAAGGACAGGCCCATCACATAAGAGTGTACAATTAATTTAAACTAAATTAGATAAATCAATGAAAAGAGGTTACTGCCTGACCTTTGATTAGGAGGCGGACAGTCTGAGCCGTACTCTTGCACGTGCATCCCGAAGAAACAAACATCAACACCATCAACATCCTCAAAGGCGAATAAAGCTTTCGTTCTGTATGGGAAAGACTCTGCCATCTCTCCACTATCAACAAACCTGGGAAAAGGAAAGAACATTCGTTAAATTCCAAGCAGACAATCATTGGGAATAATCTGCATTGGAGGAAAACCACCTTTTGTTAATTTTTTCTTTTACAAATGAACAATGAATTGATTTAATGAACTTACATCACACAAATCATAGTGAAAAACATGGCTTCACAGCAAGAATAACAATGTGACAACTTATTTGAAGGAAATACTCTTAAAATGACCAACAAATAAATGTAAAGGATGAAGTTACATTGCCTGGCCAAAAAAAAAGTCACGTTTTAAATAAGCAGATACCTAAGAGCCTATGATTAGAACATTATTGCAGTGATTAATATGTTTCAGCTGGCAACAATTATTTTAACCCTAACTGATGCAGTGAGTAGCTTCTCATTTCTTAAACAACCATGTCAGAAGATGTATCCCGTGGTCGTGGAAAAGATATTATTGTGTTTTAGAAGGGGCAAATTATTGGCCTGCATCAAGTAAAGAAAACAACTAACACCATGTCCTAACCAGAGGCGACGCGACACGCAATAAAAGGTATCTTTTCCATGTTAATCAGAGTTTTCTCCCTAACCAGCCGCAACACACGATGAGCGACAGTGACAAGGCTTTCTATTTTTCAAATGGTTTACATTTCTGCAATGTCACACCGGCCAGCGCGGTCACCAAATGGGTCTAAAATTATTCATATTGCAGTATATTAAAGCCGACATCTCACTAGCCGGTTCACAACAACTTGATTTTGGCCGGGGGTGTCACACACCTACCGAATGTTGTGCTTGATGTCTCGCTCTCTTCAGCTGGAGCTGTCTCACACACACACACACACCAGTTCAGAATGGCAGAGGGGAGACATACAAGCTCATTCTGACTTTCTCTCTGCTTCCCTGTCACGTGGAGATCGGCGAAATAACAGGAGTACCGCGTTAACATAAACAATCGTAACAGACTGAATTAGGATGAGATATATAAAGTAACTTTGCCCCGTGTATGTGATTGTGTATTTATCCCCTCAGGGTTTGCCGTAGAAAGAGAATGCCCATACGGAGCTTCAGTGAGAAAATGAGTTGCGTTCAATAAACAGACTGTTTCATCTTTAATTGCTCCCTTTTCTACATTTTATTGTCAATTATCCTAATTTTAGTGCATTAATATCGCGGTGTCGCGTCACACCTGGTGTGGACAGACCGACTGCGTGTCACTGGAATCTTATTGTGTCATGTCTGGTTAGGACAAGGTGTAAGGAGATTGCTGAAATCACTGGAATTAGGTTAAGAACTGTCCAACGCATTATTAAAACCTGGAAGGATAGTGGTCACATCGTAGAAAATCAACAGGAGTCACGTGGCGCCATGCGAGGGTCGGACGTGTGAACAGTGAGCTCTGCGCACTTTGCTAGTTTTTAATACTTTTTGTGTCATAAACCGGTGAGATTCGATACACCTTGTTCCATAACTGTTCCATGAAGACAGTATGTAAAATCATTCAAAATCCTCAGGCTCTGGAGACATTAAAAGACACTTACGTGCTCAAGCTGATATCCCTGACAGGGCCACAGACCGGGGACTCAGTTTGGATGGTGCAGTGGGAGAGATTCAGCGTCAACTGTCAAGCATGTCGGCAAAGCTGGCGAAGGTCGTAGCGGACTTGGAGGATCTTGCTGTAATACGTCGATCGATCACTGCCATAGAGACGAAGTTGGATACATGAGTGGGGTATGTCGAGAAACGGATCGATTATCTGGAGTCATCGGAGAGGGAATTAGCTACTGACCCGCTAGCGACCAAGACGGACTTGGAGCACGTTTGGGAAAAGTTGGAAGACCTTGAGAATCGTAACCGGCAAAACAATGTCCGAATTGTTGGAATTCCGAAGAACAAAGAAGGCCCAGATATGGTGAAATTCTTAGACGAGCTCTTCCTTAGTCTGCTCGATATAACAGGCCATAAGCTGGAAATCGAGCAAGCTCACAGAGTTCCGGCTCGGAGATCCGCTGAGGGAGACCCCAATCAATTCTGGCCAAATTTCTGAGATCATCCAATAAAGATCTTGTGTTACACGAGGCGAGGAGTAAAGGAAGGCTTTCTTGGAAGAACCACAGCATTTTCTTGTTCCTAGACTTGTGATCGATTCAAGGAATGCAACAAACTCTTACATTAACAGAAGGTCACTTTTGCACTGATGTTCCTGGCCAAATTGAGAATAGATACTAAGGATGGCCGCAAAATATTTACATGCCCACAGCAAGCGATATCCTTCATAAAGTCAATGGAATGAGTAAGTCATTGTGTGATGTTCTTGATGCAGCCGAGTGGACCTGACTCACTGAACATTCATTTGACTGTCTAAGGAAACTGGGCACCTTCTTTGATTCTTTTTGTGTTGGTTCCGCCTAGCGGCTGGAGTTTGTTTTGTGGAATAACACTCCTTCAGGACAGTTATGTGGATGAATCTACACGTTTTATGTGCTTATTCCGCCTACTGGCTGGAGTTTATTTTATAGATTATTTTCTGTTGTGTAATTCTGTCTCACAAAATTTGTGTAGAAGCATCAGACTTGAGCAACCCGACGGCAAAGTTGTCATGGGGGCTCTAATAGGCGTACATGGTCTGTTTGAGTTTAGAGGGATGGATCCCAGTTTGCGCTGTCGTGCGCGGGGTTAATGCACATGTTTTTCTTTTCTTTTTTTTTCTGGGGGAAGTTCGGGGTTTGATTGTTGCACTATTGTTGGAAAGTGGTCTTTATAATTCTATTTTTGACGCAATCTATTTTTTCTAATATGTCAAAATGTAAAATGTTAATATGAATGGACTGTCTCTCTCCACGTGGAATGTGAATAGGTTGGGGCACCCCATAAAAAGAAGGAAGGTTATTTCTTTTCTTAAACTTAAGAAAAACGATATAGTGTTTCTTCAAGAAACGCACCTTTCCCCGCAGGAAGCTGAAAAATTTGGGAAGATATGGGGTGGACATGTTTTCTTTAGTGCTGGCTCAAGTAAGAGCAGGGGAGTCATTACATTGATAAGTAAACATCTACAATTCAAACGTTTAACAGGTTAAAGATAAATTAGGAAGACATTCAGGGGCAAAGGTTGATTTAGGCTAATATTTATGCACCTAACGCTGATTATCAGGGCTTTTTTATAGATCTTGAAGGGATGTTGCAAGCCACTGGCACCCCTCATGATATAATATTGGGAGGAGCCTTTAATGTTTTGGTGGACTCAGTCCTTGATCATAGTGAAGCAAAAGTGTGTAAGCCCCCTAGAGCAACATTGACGCTTCCCAGGATGTGTAAAAATCTTGGTCTTACAAATATTTGGAGACTTTTGAACCCATCTGGTAAGGACTATACATTTTTTTTCATCTAAGTCCCTCATTTCATCTGTTGATAATTGCTCAATTGGAAACATCTTAGTCTCACATCACACCCTGGTGAGTTTAGAGGTGTTGCCACATACGGAGAAAAAGAAATCATATAGTCGATGCTTTAATGTATCCCTTTTGCAAAATCTTGAATTCCAACAAATGTTAAAGGCTGAAATCAGTGTTTATATGGAGATCAACTGGTCCTCAGTATCCTCTGTGGGCATGGCTTGGGAGGCACTTAAGGTGGTTCTTAGGGGTCGAATCATCCAGTATGCCTCATTCATCAAAAATTCCAAAGCACGAGAACTCGTGGAGTTGGAAGGGAATATTAAAAGTGCAGAGGTAGAGCTGAAGTGCATAATGTCGTCTGATGGCCTCAGAGAATTGAAATACAGATATAATACTATTTTGTCGTGGAAAGTGGAGTTTTGGCTATTCAGGGCAAGACAGTCATACTTTGAGTCGGAGGGACAAAGCAGGGAAGCTTTTGGCTAGATATATAAAGCAGAGGGAGTCCTTTTCTACCATTCCCTGAAATCTGCTGGTGGTGAAATTTTTACCTCGGCCATTGATATTAATAATGCTTTTAAAGAATTCTATCTTGATCTCTATAGTTCCACGTCTTCGTCTACTGATGAAGATATTAGAAACTTTGTGGAACCATTAGAACTCCCTAAACTGACGACTGAGCAAAAAAATTCTGAGATAACCTTGGAGGAAATTGGCGAGGTAATTCCGGGGCCAGATGGCTTTGCCGCTGAATTTTTTAGATCTTATGCTACAGAACTAGCTCCACTTTTGCTAGAAGTTTATACGCAATCATTAAAGAATGGAAAGCTTCCGCCAACCATGACACAAGCCCGGATCAGTCTGATTCTTAAAAAGGACAAAGATCCAAGCATGTAAGAGTTACCATCCAATTTCCCTGATCCAGCTAGACGTTAAAATATTATCAAAAATTTTGGCAAACAGATTAAGTGAAGTTATGACATCTCTTATACATATAGATCAGGTGGGCTTTATTCAGGGCCGCAGCTCTTCTGATAACATCAGGCGTCTCATCAATATCATGTGGTCAGTGGCAAATGATCAGTCTCAGGGGGTTTAATGTATATAATTCATTCCGTATTTTATGTTGTGTTTGTCTGTCTTGTGGATGGAATCAATAAAAACTGTTAATTAAAAAAAAAAAATATTAAAAACAATTTAATAGTGAAAGTAAGAGCATTTCCACATGCACAATGCGACAAGATCTTACAGGATTGGGACTAAACAGCTGTGTGGCCACAAGAAAGCCATTTGTTAGTGAGGCTAATCAGAAAAACAACTTCAATTTGCTAGAGAGCATAATGATTGGACTGTGGAGTACTGGAAAAAGGTCATGTGGTCTGATGCATCCAGATTTACCCTATTCCAAAGAGATAGGCGCGTCAGGGTAAGAAGGGAAGTGCATGAAGCGATGCACCTGTCATGCACAGTGCCCACTGTACAAGCCTCTGGAGGCAGTGTTATGATCTGGGGTTGCTTCAATTGGTCAGGTCAAGGCTCAGCAATGTTATGCGGCAATAAAATGAAGTCAGCTGACTACCTGAATGTACTGAATGACCAGGTTATCCCATCAATGGATTTTTTCTTCCCTGACGGCATGGCGTATTCCAGGACGACAATGCTAAGATCCATCGGAATCAAATTGTGAAAGTGTGGTTCAGGGAGCATGAAGAATAATTTCCACACATAACTTGGCCACTACAAAGTCCTGACCTTAACCCCATTGAAAGTCTTTGGGATGTGCTGGAGAAGACTTGATGGAGTGGTTCGACTCTCCCGTCATCAATACAAGATCTCGGACAAAAATTAATGCAACTCTGGATGGAAATAAATGTGACGTTGCTTAAGGTTGGTCCAATGAAATAGAGTATGCAACTTTTTTTTTGGCCAGGCAGTGTATATCAAATTAATGTGAGTATCTGGTCTTAGTCCATGATGTCTCACCTGGACTTCATGCCTGGTTTGACTTCCACCACTTTGTCTGAGACATGAACAACACGAATAAAGACTTCACCAGCCTCTGGGTGATTCTGTCGCTTCAGAAAGTCATTAACACGTCCTTCCAAGAAGTTGCTTAGTTTGGTTTGTGGAAGCCCTGAAAGTCCCAAAAAAATGTATTTAATGTCATTACAAATTAAAATATCAGTATGAAAATAAAAAGAGCAAAGATTTGACATTTGACACAATTTTGAAAATGTGACTACTTACTTTTAGCAGCATATTTATTCTCTTTCCGGGTCTTGTTGGACTTCTTTAGGCAACCATCACAAACAAAGCTAAAATAAGGAAACAATGGTGAGGTTAGAAATACCTTCTCAAACCACAATCATCTGACTGTTGGATTAAATTTCAGGAAACTCACCCTGATGGCCAGATAGTGTCATTGTGCAAAACACAGATCTGATGCATCTTACGACCACAATCTATACATTCCACAAATCTAGAGGGGAAAAAATAAAATTACTTCTCAGAACTATGCTTGGCAAACAGACTACCTCTACTTTACATAATACTTACTATTTAAATTATTTTTGTGTACAGCCCAAAAACAAAGACAAATTTAATAGTGCAAACAAGGGAATAGGACTGGGCGATATGACTAATATATCTATATCTATCTATCTATCTATCTATCTATATATCGTGGCAAACCGATAGAGATTTTGCTATACCGTGTATATTACGATATGTAAATATCCATATGTGCAGCGTGGACTTCTCTAGTGGGCAGGGCTTCACGTTAGATTGAGAGAATTTAAGAAACATGAACAGAGTTTTTATGGCATTATAAAAAACAAACTGGCGCCCGCCAAAGCAAATTTGGCATGCAAGTGTGTGTGCGAGTTTTATTTACAGGAAAGCGCAGAGCGGGATCACTCACACTACTCAATTTATGACTCAGGAAAAACCCTGAAAAAAACTTCACAGAACGGGACTCAAATGAAGCTCACAAAAGAATATTATGAAAGCCAAAATATGCGCTCCGCAGGCTGCTGAGAATGTTTCCTCATTTTGTAAGTCGCTTTGGATATTTATTGTTTTTGCAAGAAGAGTTTACATTTATTTAATAATTCTTTTCTGCAAGTGTTTACATAATTTTGGATGTTTTCTGCAAGTGTTCATTTTCTTTGGAATTTGTATTTATTTGTTTTACTTATGCATTGTTTTCTTTGTTGCATTGCTTTGGGAAGATCTTGAGATTTTTGAGGAAAGTTTATATACAACAGACTAAAATGTGGCATAATGTGAAATTTAGCATTATGGTAAGAATTTAAGACCAAATTAAGTGTTTTTTTTTTATTTTATTTTTTTATTTGTACTATTATCAAGTTTCAAATAAAGAGAAAATTATATTAGAGGAAGTATTTAATTCTCTGACTGGATTATCCAGAAATATGCAGTACAATATGGTTATTTAATATATTAAAAATGTTCTATTGATTTTCCAAACATTTTTACTATATAGTGATATATATATAATTATTGTGATGTGAAATTACTCAAATTGTGATAAGATTTTGATCATATCGCCCACCCCTACAAGGGAAGATTAATGTAATATTGTTATATGCATCACAGAAGTAGCAAAAGAAGCAGATTTGACCCTTAGCACAAAACCAGAATTAGGGATGAAGATATATAAACTTACAGCTCAGGGTCGAGTGTGTCATTTTTCTTCTTCTCAAACTGATCCTTGTTGATTGATCTAGAAATATATGCAAATTGTAGTACTATTAAATCAAGATGCAGGACATCCAAATGCATTGTGATGCAATACTGAAGGACTCAATTTCATAGGACAACTGTTCTTGAAAGCATCCAATGAGATATTCTGTAAAATCCTCAAGGAAAAACCTTTGAGTTAAATGATTTATTGTTGTGCTGCCCTTAAAACAAAACTTTACCAAACATTATAAAAAAATAAAATAAAAATAAAACTTTAAAATAAACTCTATTCTCACACAGATTTAGCAAGAGGAGCTCAATATAAATATATATATATATATATATATATATAAAAAGGTTTTTCTAGAACACCTGAAGAGAGAAGACAAAAAATAAAAAAAATTAAAAAAAAATCAAGCTTTAATAAAACACTGATTAAAAATATTGTGAAAGAGGAGTCACATACGTCTGAGGTTGGGATGGGTCATCTCCCAAGGACACACTCTCACCCTGGATCTCATTGAAACACTTCTCGCAGAAGTGGTACCTGTCAGCAAGAAGCCCATATTTTGGTGAACTACACCATGTGCCAACATCACAGCCATTCACAGAGAGGCAATGAGGAGGTAGCCACCAATCAGTGCAGGACAAGGCAGGGCAGGGTAGGCAGGCCAAAGGGGAAGCGCAGGACAGGGTCATCACCAGAGGAGCCAATCATGATGCAGGGTTTTTGAGCAGGGATTTTGAGCAGGGAGGGGTTTAGGTGCAGATGATTGGTCAGATGAAAGCAAGCAACAGAGGACACAACAAACATCAAAGTACAGGGAAGAAGAAGGGCCGACATAAAAACATTAGACAAGACATGAAATGGATGGATAAAGGTGGGAGACAACATCAGAGACAAACAGAAAGCCAAAGCAAAGCACAGATTAGCATTTAAACGTATAATGAGAAAAAACATTACAGCAAACAAGAGCAGAATCAATTGCAGGGAAGGGGGGTGGGACTTATGGACACATGAGCACATTAAACATGAATAAAACAATGCAGCCAAAATGTCGAAGCAGACATAGGCATTTTAAAGGTGTCCTTTTGAAAGAATTGAAATGTAAATATATACATTTTTAAAAGACAAATAAATGGCTGAAAATAATTTATGTACATAGAAAAGTGGTCGTTCCTTGATCTTTTGAAATGGAAGAGTTCAATTTACAATGAAGACATTCTCTAATTTTTATTACTGGACTCCAGAGGGGAAAAAAGATACATCACCCCTTTTTAGAAATGTAAAAAATGCATGTACACATTTGGAATATTTACATCTACAAGCAAAGGACAACACTTTAAAATGCCAGAGTTTTTAACATACATAGGATATTACAATGAGTAAGGACTGATTGGTGGAAACGGTGGCATATCAAGACAAGCAAACTGTCAGTTCATTTTATGTGGCTAGGTGGAAAGACATTCAAGTTATTTCACATGCTTTTCTAAATAATAATCTTTGTTTTCTTTCATGTGGGTCATTCAGATTATATTTGCATTTGTGTTCATTAAAATTGACCCCGGTCTTTAAGTTCCTTACCTGTTCTGATAACTAAAGTAAGCAGCATCTCGTGGTATAGTGCACAGTTGCTTCCCATAGCAGCACAGAGTTTGGGGAGAGAACTCAAGCTGTGAGAGAGAACAAAAATTTTAGCCAGTGTTACACTGGAGAAAACAAATCAAAGAGACTTCCAAAGAGCAAAACACATATGACAAATACACTAGCGGTCAAAAGTTTTGAAACACTTGACCGAAATGTTTCTCATGATCTTAAAAATCTTTTGATCTGAAGGCGTATGCTTAAATGTTTGAAATTAGTTTTGTAGACAAAAATATAATTGTGCCACCATATTAATTTATTTCATTATAAATCTAAAATGTAATAAATTAAAAAAAAAAAAGTTTTTGAAATTGATGACCAAATAATAAAGAAAAGCAGCCAATAAGTGCCCAACATAGATGAGAACTCCTTCAATACAGTTTAAAAAGCATCCCAGGGTGAAACCTCAAGAAGTTGATTGAGAAAATGTCAAGAGTACATGTCTGCAAATTCTAGGCAAAGGGTGAGTACTTTGAAGATGCTAAAATATAACACAGTTTTGATTTATTTTGGATTTTGTTTAGTCACAACATTATTCCCATAGTTCCATTTATGTTATTCCATAGTTTTGATGACTTTACTATTCTTCTAAAATGTGAAAAAAAAAAAAAAAAAAAATTATAATAAAGTGTTTCAAAACTTTTGACCAGGTAGTGTACATGTACAAGTATTTGTTAAAACATATCAACAGTGTTTTCAGATCAGTACTTGTATCTGTGTTATGATACTAGAATTCATGTTATGAATAACTGTGAACAGGAAAGGTAATTTGGTTATTTTTACATAGAATAAAAAAAAAATCTACATAAACTAGTCAACCTCACTAAGGCCACATCAACACTAATACATTTTTGTTTGAAAACGCATCTTTTTCTCTCTGTTTTTGTCTTCCGTCCACATTTTAACAGTGTTTTTTTTTCTCCCCTTTTCTACCTAATTTGGCATGCTCAATTCTCAATGCGCTCTAAGTCCTCGTGGTGGCGTAGTGACTTGCCAAATCTCTGACAAATCTCAGTTGCCTCCATCGCCAGCAGGTGGGTGTGTCTTTAAGACCAAGCCTATACAATCTAGAGGGGGTCCAGTAGAACCGATGCAAAATCTTAAATTGCATCAGACGGATCCTTGCATCTCTAGATGCAGACCTGATGCTTTTTAGGATCCTAGCCCACTCTCCCTCCTCCAATACCAAGTTTAAATCTTTCTCCCATAATCTCTTGAGAGAAGACGAAGCTCCATCCCCCAGACTCTGAATTAACAGGGAGTAATACACAGAAGCTTCATGACCTTTCCCATAAGCAGTTATCACCATTTCCAAAGTATCGGCCACTTTAGGGGGGTGTACACCACTCCCAAAAACAGTACAGAGCAGGTGGCGCAGCTGTGAAAACCTAAAAGAACTGGGATCTAGGAATTTTAAAATGTTGAACCAAATTATCAAAAGATCTCAGTACTCCACTCTCTTATAGGTCACTGAGTGTAGCAACCCCCCTCCCAATCCACTCTGACCAACAGAAAGGGGACTTATTAATATGTAATTTAGGGTTCAGCCATATGCTTGAGGCAACATTTAAATAAATGTCCGAATTAAACACTCTGGACTCTTTAGTCCAAACCATGTGCAAATGCGAAATAACGGGGTGTGACTTCACTTCTCCGGTTAGTTTGATCGAAAGGCTTTGCAATGGCGAAATAGGGGCAAGAAATTCTTGTTCAATAAGAAACCAGGGAGGAGCTCTCTCAGGTGGAAGCAACCAATGAGCCAAATGTCTGAGACCGAATGCATAATAATAAAACAAAATCATGGGTAGGCCTAGCCCACCCTTGTCAATCGGCCTATGTAACTTATTGAAATTTAACCTGGCACGCTTACCATTCCAAATGAAGGACTTTGCAAAACTATCAAACTGCTTGAAATAAGAGAGGGGGACATCTTTAGGGAGAGATTGTAACAGGTAGTTGAATTTTGGAATACAATTCATTTTAATTACATTAACCTTCCCAATCATCGATATGTGTAATGAAGCCCACCTGTCCACATCATTCGAAAACCTTTTTATTAAGTGATCAAAATTAACTGACTAAATCAGACAAATTTGCTGATAATAAAATTCCCAAATACTTAATGCCCTGTTTGGGCCACTGGAAGGCACCCGGCTGGAAGGCCATTACTGGACAGTACGCTGTCAAACCCAAAGCTTCGGATTTAGACCAATTGACTCTGTATCCTGAGAACTTGGAAAAGGAATTAATAATTCTGTGGAGGCCAGGCATAGATCTAGAGGGGTCGGAGACGAATAATAAAATATAATCTGCGTAAAGCAAAAGCTTATGCACCACACCTCCCGCAATCACCCCTGGAAAATCATCCTCCTTTCTTATCGCGGCTGCTAATGGTTCCAGGGCAAGACAGAACAATAATGAGGAAAGAGGGCAACCCTGCCGAGTGCCCCTATTCAGAGTAAAATAATCTGAAATTAATCCATTTGTTTGTACCGCTGCTCCAGGGTGTTTATAAAGTAACTTAATCCAACCAATAAATGTACTCCCGAACCCATACATTTCAAAATCTTAAAAAGATAATCCCATTCTACCATATCAAATGCCTTTTCGGCGTCAAGTGAGATGGCAGCAACCGGAGACTGATTATTCGCTACTGACCACATGATATTGATGAGACGCCTAATGTTATCAGAAGAGTTGCGGCCCCGAATAAACCCCACCTGATCTATATGTATAAGAGATGTCCTTACTTAATTGGTTAGCCAAAATATTTGACAAAATGTTTACATCTAGTTGGATCAGGGAGATTGGACAGTAACTTTTACACTCGCTTGGATCTTTGTCCTTTTTAAGAATCAGACTGATCCGGGCTTGTGTCATGGTTGGGGGAAGCTTTCCATTCTTTAATGATTCAGTATAAACTTCTAACAAAAGTGGAGCCAGTTCTGTAGCATAAGATCTAAAAAATTCTGCGGCAAAACCATCTGGCCCCGGAGCCTTGCCAGTAGGTAGGGACTTAATTACCTTGTCAAGCTCCTCCAAGGTTATCTCAGAATCTAGAGAGTTTTTTTGCTCAGTGTTCAGTTTAGGAAGATCTAATGGTTCCACAAAGTTTCTAATATCTTCATCAGTAGACGAAGACGTGGAACTATAAAGATCAATATAGAATACTTTAAAGGCATTATTAATATCAATGGCTGAGGTAAAAATTTCACCACCAGCAGATTTCACTGAGGGAATGGTAGAAAAAGACTCTCTCTGTTTTATATATCTAGCCAAAAGCTTCCCTGCTTTGTCCCCCGACTCAAAATATGACCGTCTTGCCCTGAATAACCAAAACTCCACTTTCCACGACAAAATAGTATTATATCTGTATTTCAATCGGGTCAATTCTCTGAGGCCATCAGATGACATACGGTGCTTTAGCTCTGCCTCTGCACTTTTAATATTTCCTTCCAACTCCACGAGTTCTCGTGCTTTGGATTTTTTGATGAATGAGGCATACTGGATGATTCGACCCCTAAGAACCACCTTAAGTGCCTCCCACGCCACGCCCACAGAGGATACAGAGGACCAGTTGGTCTCCATATAAACACTGATTTCAGTCTTTAACATTTGTTGGAAATCAGGATTTTGCAAAAGGGATACATTAAAGCATCGACTATGTCGATTTCTTTTTCTCTGTATATGGCAACACCTCTAAACTCACCAGGGTGTGATGTGAGACTAAGATGTTTCCAATTGAGCAATCAACAACAGATGAAATGAGGGATTTGGATATATATAAAAAAAACAAATCTATTCTAGAATAAATCTTATGGACTAATGAAAAAAATTCATAGTCTCTACCAGATGGGTTCAAAAGTCTCCAAATATCTGTAAGACCAAGACATCTACACATCCTGTGAAGCATCAATGTTGCTCTGGGGGGCTTACACACTTTTGCTTCACTATGATCAAGGACTGAGTCCATCAAAAGATTAAAGTCTCCTCCCAAAATTATATCATGGGTGCCAGCGGCTTCAAGATCCCTTCAAGATCTATAAAAAAGCCCTGATCATCAGCATTAGGTGCATAAGTATTAGCCAAATTCAGACTTTGCCCCTGAATTTCTGCTAAAACAATAATGACTCTTCCTAATTTATCATTAATCTGTTTGAGAAATTTGAATTGTAAATGTTTATTTACCAATATAATGACTCCCTTGCTCTTACTTGAGCCAACACTAAAGAAAACATGTCCACCCAATATCTTCCCAAATTTTTCAGCTTCCTGTGGGGAAAGATGCATTTCTTAAAGAAACACTATATCATATTTCTTATGTTTAAGAAGAGAAATAACCTTCCTTCTTTTTATGGGGTGCCCCAACCCATTCACATTCCACGTGGAGAGATATAGTACACTCATATTAACATTTTGATATAATAGATAAAATAAATCGTGTGCCAAAAACAAAATTATGAAGACAACATTTCAACTTCAATGCAACAATAAAACCCCGAACTTCCCCCCCGAACAAAACAAACAGAAAAAAGAAAAACGGGCGCATTAACCCCACACACGAAAGCACCAACCGGCATCAATCCCTTTAAACTCAAAGAGTCCATGTACGCCTACGAGAGCCCCCGCGAAAACTTTGCCATCGGATTTCTCAATTTTGCCTCACAAATTTGTAAGGAAAAATTACATAGCATTAAATATTTTGTAAAACAAACCCCAGCCAATAGGCAGAATAAACACAAAGAACGTGTAGACTCATTCACAGAACTGTCTCGAAGGTGTGTTCCTGCACAAAACAAATTCCAGCCGATATAAAGCCATTCAGCTGATGACATAATCATTCCAATGTCCCATGAAAATACTCCACAAATCATACTCCAGCCAACAGGAGGCATAAGCACAAGCAACTGACAGATTCATCCATAAATGAACCAGCACAAAAGGAAATGAAACACGCATCCCGGTTCCTCGGATAGTCAAGAGTCAATTCATTTGGAGGCCGCATAAAAGTATATCCCATGATTTACACAGTCCGCCAACTTTATAAAAGACATCCTTTGTGTGGGCATGTAGATATTTTGCGGTCATCCGTTCATTGTAAAAGTGATCTTCCATCAATGCAAAAGTTTCTTTAAGGAAAAGTGTTAATCCACAAAACAAAACAAACTCCAACCACTCGGCGAAGCCAACACAAAAGGAAACAAAAATGGCGCCCAGCTTCCTCTGAAAATCAGAGTATGTACAGTGAGTCAATCCACTCACAAGAAAAACACCCAATGGTTACTCACCCATTGTTTCAATAAAAGGGGACATGTAAATACTTTGCTGCCGTCCTTGGTGTTTATTCTCAGCTGGAAACATCAGAGCAAAAGTGATCTTCCGCTGATGTAAGAGTTTCTTGCATTCCCTAAACCGATCGTGTTTCTCTCTTGTCGATTTCGCAGAGTCCGGGAACAAGAACATGTTGTAATTCTTCCAAGAAAGCTTTCCTTTGCTCCTCACCTGGCGCAACACAAGATCTTTATTGGATGATCTAAAAAATTTGGCCAGAATAAATCGGGGCCTTCCTCCCTCAGCAGTTCTGTGAGCTCACTCGATTTCCAGCTTGTGGCCTGTTATGTCGAGCAGACTCGGGAAAAGCTCCTCTAGGAATTTCACCATATCTCTGCCCTCCTCATGCTAAGGAATTCCAACAATTCGAATGTTATTCCTGCGGCTTCTACTCTCAAGATCTTCAAGCTTTTCAAGAACACGTTCCAAATCAACTTTGGTCGTGGGCAGATTAGCGGCTAATTCCCTCTCTGATGACTCCAAAAAATAGATTCATATTTCAACATCTGTCACTCGTGACTAGCTCAGAGAATTTTTTTTCCATCGCCGTAATTGATCGACATATTACAGCGAGATCCTCCAAGTCCGCAAGTACCTTCCTCAACATCACCGACATGTTGGACAGTTGACGCTGGATACCTTCTCCTACTGCGCCATCCAAATCGAGTCCCCGGTCCACAGGCCTGTCTGGGGTTTCATCTTGAACCCGTAAGTGTCTTTTAATGTCTCCAGAGCCCGAGGATTTTGACTTCTTTGCCATGTTTACCTCAAACAGTAAATGTGTAACTGGGTGTATCGAATTTCACCGGATTATATCATGAAAATAATGTAAAACAATTAGCAAAGTGCGCAGAGCTGTCTCTCACACATCTGCCCTTCGCATGGTGTCGCCGTACCTCTCCCGTCTTAGCTTTGTTGTGTGGACAGGGGAAATGGAGATATCTGAAAATGATGAAGTATTTGTTGTCATGTGGCAGTTATGTGATCCATTCAACCCAAAACAATCAAGATGGTGGCCTATGTTGTAGCAGCGGTGTTTTGCCTGCTATTCACTTTGACAGCGTTGTTAAAGATAAATGTTACTTTGTACAACCTTCACATTGCATTCCTTCAAAGGCAACGGGAAGTTTACTCGAAATTGCTGTCCGTCAACGAAACATGAGGATAATTGTGTTTCAGACCGTACATGGAACGACATTTTTTTCGCATGCGCAGTAGCGAAGGTTTTTTTTTTTTTTTTATTCATTTCAGTGTGGACGAGCAACATTTGGAAACGGCAAGGTGGATGGAAATAATGTAAAACAATTAGCAAATTGAATTGAAAAATGAAAACGCAGTTTTCAAATGTATCTGGATTAATGTGGACGTAGCCTAATTGACTAGTCGGTTGTTGGACAACTCGGCGACTATCATGACCCATCCCTATAATCTACACCATTAAAATTATTACTGCATCAGCCAGAAGGTTCAGCTTACAAAACAGGCACCAAAATAGAACCTCTTGGAGCAGACAATTTAATGTTTGCAAAAAATCCTGCACTCTCTGCTATACCTTTCTCCCACAACAGTAGCCGAGGCTTTGCATGACCGGGTCAATCTCCTGCTCAAACACCTCCGCTAGTTTGGAGCAGTACTTGTAGACTCGTGATGTCTTGCGGTTGTAGAGCCAGGCATTGTTGAACATGAGCCAGATGTCATCCACGTACTGCCACGGCTCTTGGTACTGACCCGTGTCGAGCTTCCGTTTGATTGTAGACAGGTCCATTGGATTCTTCACAATGTCAAAATAATCCTGTGATTAGACAAATGTGAAAAGGTTTAACATCAGATCAGACCACCAGTTTAGTAAGTCACAGTGGGAATGTGCATCCACATAAATAAGAATGGACTGCTGATATAATGAAATATAATTTACTAGCTGTTTTTATCCAGTATTTAGAAATTATTTGATATCCCACAACAGATCCTTCCCAACAATACACATTTCCAATTTTATACACTTTTGATGAGTAATTGATAATATACATTCAACCTCAAACAGGGCTATATCAAGGAGATAATGCAACAGACTGTAAACGTACTGGTATTCCAAGTAGTGAAGGGTCCACAGGCTGGCGGAAGGGCAGAGACTCTGGGTCCTGGCGGTAAAGAGACTCCAGTGTGGGCATCAGGGCCTGCCTCAGCTCCTCTGGTTTAAAAACTGCTGAAAAGTGAGAAACATACACAGTGTTACTACAACACTTCAGTTCATAAAACCTCTGCTAGAAACATGCAACTGTGAATATTTAATCCAATCACATTAAATCCAGTTGCTCCCAAATTGTGGTGCACACAAAATTATTTGCATTGACCATACTTTTCTTTTTGTTAGGGACTCCAGAAGGTGAGCTGTGGGTAACTGTGGACCCTGAACCCGCCTCCTCTTCTTTAGGCTCAGTCTTTAGCTCTGGCTTTTTGTCCTTCCCAGATTCTGTAGATGATGTCTCCATTGGCACACCTTTACAGTCATCACTAAAAGGCTCCTCTTTCTTTATCTGAGAGGCCAAAAACATAATCATATAAAAAGTTGATTCTGATGTTGGATCATCGATAATCAACCCACCATTCTTAAAACCTTTACTCTTTACTGAAAATACAACTTTAACTGCTTACCTCAGGTTTTTCTTCAGTTTTAATGTCTTCCTGCTTTCCAGTTCGTCCTCCCACTGTGGTTTCTTCATCCTCCTCTTCCTCTTCTTTCTGTTTGACCTCCTCCTTGAGCTCCAGGGTGGATGTGGAGTCTGAGGGGCCCTGCTGAAATGAGGCATCTGCACTGCTGACGGAAGTAGGGGTTGCAGCCTGGCCGTCCACTGGCAGAGAGCCCTTATGAGACAACTTAAGGGAGAAGAAAAGTCTATTCATAAAGGGCAGACAGAGTACATATATCTACCAGAAAATTTGTCTAAATAATGCTTAGAGTATTTCAGTGAAAATGTAGGGCTCAACGTTAAAAATGGCCTGCCGGCCCGGGGCAAATGTGAGAGAGAGTTTAAGACCAAATGATGGAACTATCACTTGTCTTACTGGGCCAGTGCTGCATCACTAAACCTTATACATTCATGTTTTTATGCCTTGCAAACTTACACATTGGTTTTCTGTGACGTATTGAACATTGTTGTGCCGAATTCTGCTGATTTAAATCAAGTAAACATCTTCTAGCTTGCTAACATCAATGAGGTTATGGCTGCACATTTATGACAAAAATCATAATTGATGGTTATTTCCCTTGATATTGTAAAATCCATTAATTTTAATTAATATAATTTACATTAAAATGCTTATTTTGGGTGGATCACCTGCATGCCACATTCTTTGCTGACTACTCATCCAAAACAGGCTGAGAACTGTGTTCCTTAATTACTTTGAGGTTTTAAACATCAGGAAATCAAGACTAGTTGCTTAAACGGTCAACTTCACATTGGCACTCTTAGATGCATAAAAAAAAAAAACAACGCTTATTCAAATTTTGGTCACAATGCTAAACTGCTGCAAAAACACGATAAATAGAAAATTAAAAAGAAAACTTTGACACAACATGAATAGACCTTCATGGACTGCTAGAATTGACACTTTTCACAATTAATTAATTGTGGCATCTGCAACTGTAATATTGATTATTTATTCGATGAGGTTGCCGAAATTGCAAGAAAATTGGGTTAAAAAAAAAGGATAAATCAGTAATGTTTTGCACCGTATGTCGTGGTTTTCCAGCAAAAGTGTATGAATTTATATCGGTCAAAACAAGATTTAAGGGGATCGTTCACAAAAATGAAAATTCTCTCATTATTTAAGGCTAAAGTATACTTTGGGTGTCCGTGTTGTGGATCGCTCCACGCACATTAGTGTGACGCAAATTCTGAAGCGATGTGATTGCTTTGGGTCAAAATCAAAATCAAATCAAATCACTTTTATTGTCACATAGCCATATACACAAGTGCAATGGTGTGTGAAATTCTTGGGTGCAGTTCCGATCAACATAGCAGTCGTGACAGTGATGAGACATATACCACAGTGATGAGACATATACCAACAGTGATGAGACATATACCAGTTGTGTCGGAGCTCGCAACGCAGCAGCCATACTCGGCGCCGTCTTGAGTCCAAAAGAAGCTATATGATAAGTGTGGGTGTGAAACAGATCAATATTTAAATATTTCTTTACAATAAATCTTCAATTTCACTTTCAGAATGTGAAAGTGGATATTTATAGTAAAAAAGGACTTAAATATTGATCTGTTTCACACCCACACTTATCATATAGCTTCTAAAGACATAGATTTAACCACTGGAGTCATATGGATTACTTTTATGCTGCCTTTATGTGATTGTTAAAGCTTGAAAGGTGTGGTCACCATTCATTTGCATTGTATGGACCTACAGAGCAGAGATATTCTTCTAGAAATCTTTTTGTTCTGCAGAAGAAAGAAAGTCATACACATCTGGGATGGCATAAGGGTGAGTAAATGATGATGAGAATTTTCATTTTTGGGTGAACTATCCCTTAAATCTTGGTTTCTGATTTGCAACAATTGCTGAAAATAATAGCATTAGATAGTATATTTTTCCTTGCACTTATAAAAATACATTGCTAAAAAGTATAATTTTTTTGTGGTGGGCACCGCAAAAATATTGGCAAGGCAAGTAAAAATCTGAACAGAAAAAAAAATCTTTACCGTTGAGCCCTGAAATGGCACCATGATTTTTGTTATACATTGAGAGCTAGTACTCACAGGAGTGCGTGGATGCTGGCTGGCGTTTGGCGTGGAGAGGCCACAATGAGGCACAGAGGGAGGAGATCCTCCTAATGACTGCATGGCATTGTCAGAAGTGGCGGACGGAGGTACCTGCTGCTGACTGCCGGTCATGGCTAACTGGGGTAGGCCAGGGGTGTGTGGCTGGGGCGTCTGAGAGCCGGACAGGCCTGAAGGCGGTGTGAGGTGTGGTGTGGGTGTGCGGCTACGTGCTGGGGAAGGAGAATTCTGGAGAACAGGCGGGAGGCTAATGGACTGTGACGGGGTGGATGATGGAGGGACCCCACCCATGCTGTTGGGACCCAGAGAGCCAACCGAGGGCCCGCTGCCTGCCCCTCCGGCAGACCCAGGCTGGGCTAATGGACTGCCAACTGGCAGAGATGACAAAGTAGGCATTTGCCCCTGCTGGCATATTAAAGAACACACAGGACAAACAATGAGAACATTCATAAT
Organism: Myxocyprinus asiaticus; assembly: GCF_019703515.2. Lineage (NCBI taxonomy): Eukaryota > Metazoa > Chordata > Actinopteri > Cypriniformes > Catostomidae > Myxocyprinus > Myxocyprinus asiaticus. The sequence continues at coordinate 21,547,540 of NC_059375.1, read as the reverse complement.
ACAGTTCAGAATATCAGCATTGTATATGATGCACTGCTGCTCTAGAATATGCAAGGACAAAGACCAGGATCCTCTGTATAGCAAAAATATAACAGATAGGTATATGTGCCCGCATGCAAGTTTGTATAGTAATGTTTCCCCAATTTAATCAAATGTGTTTCATGGTACATTAAGAATATGGCTGATATGGACAAAGAAGACCTTTGTGAATTCAAAGCAATACAATCCAGAGAACATCTTTATTCCTAGATGAGTTTCTTACTTGAGTGGTACCACCCTCATTTCCTGGATGTTGCATGTCAACAGGCACAGCACCAACAACAGGACCTGAACCTGGAAACTGTCCTTTTGGCATGTACTGATTTCGCATCTGTGCAACATTCGGCTGTGGCATCCTCCCAGTGCCCATGCTCGCCTGGAAAAGCATTAAAAAAAAATCATTGCCAAATCTCAAAAACAATCTCCCCCAGAACTACTGCACTGTAATACAACAGAAAACTATGAAGGTATGACTTCCCAGTCACAGAACTGACCTGGTTAAGAGGTGAGCCGAGTGGTAGAGGTGGTGTAGATCTCTGGCCCATGGACTGCATTCCCATATGGTTAAATGGATTCATCCCTACAATGCACGGAGAAGGCAACTATAAGAGTGAGTTTACATATAAAGAGGTGTCCAAATGTCTGAGACCAAACTGATAATCTGGGATGTAAAATCACTAAAAACAAAGTTTCTGGATTTTAAGACTATAACATGAAACAAAGAAGAAATATTTAAGATTCAGCAGCTTTTCTAGGTTACTCATCAAATGTAAGAACATTTGTGACATTGGCCATGTTAACTCTTTTACTCAAAAGGTCAGCTTTCTTTCAGACTCCACTGTATACATGTAAATTCTTAATTTTTACAGTCTTCCATAAGGGTGACAGAAGTCATGTAACACTCTGAATGAGATATACAAACCAGCAGCATTCTGCATCCTGTTCATCATCTGGTTTGGTCCAGAAGGCTGCACCATTAAAGGATCTGAGAGAGGACCTACAGTTGGAGGTACAAAGAGAGAAGTAAACAGGCAGTGTTACCATAAGTCAATGCAGTCCAATTAAATGCAACTTTAAGCATAAGCTCCTATATTTTTAACAAGCCATCTTCAGTCATGCTAACTTTCAAGGATGTCTACTCACTAGGTGGCAGTCCTGTGGGTGGCCCTGGCTGACCTATCCCAGCTGGCCCTTGCTGCAGGCCAGTTGGGGGCATGCCGGGCTGAGTGGGCATCATACCCTGCTTCTGTAACCGTGTCCTTCGCTTCTCTTCCAGTTCCTTCTGTATCTTATAGATCTTCTCTGCCAGCAGGTGGTAATACTCCGCCTGAAAGCAGGAAGTAAAAATAGTTACAGGGCTGTCAATCGATTCAGATATTTAATATGAATTAATAATTTTTTCAAGTTCACATATTCCGTTCCTTTTTAAGGTAAAAGAAAGAATACAAATTGGGTTTGGCAATTAGTTTGGATAATAGGGATGGGCATTGATGCAGATTTCCATATTTGAATTGATTCCGATTCACAAGCTCTCAATTTGATTCTGATTCATTTCGATATCGATTCATATGGGTATATTTCAGTTATAATGTCCCTTTTGCTTACATATGAAAGAAATTCTCTCCCAGCTAATGCTGTTAATTACATAGGGGACCTTAAATTTTATTAAGTATATTTTATTTGTTTTTCATAATTCTGGTCACATTTTGGCTTTTTAAAAATGAACATATCCATTTATAAATTATATTTCATAAATCATTTATTACATGTTTATTTTTTTAATTGCATAATTTGTACTATTTACAAGTATTTACATTAATTTGTTGATGCTGAAACTGGTACGGTCTCTAACAAAACCAGCATTTCTGTAAAGAGCGTCTGTAAATGAGCGCATGCTAACAAGAGAGACTCAAATGATTTTATCACATGTGTGTCATGCATGATTATAATTAACTGTTTATTTTTTGTTGTTTTTGATCAACAACTGACTGTAGAGAACAGAAAGGGCATTAAAAGAGACATTATTCAATGACAAAATGGGTCACGTAGACAATGGCTTTTATTTTGAAAAACTGAAATTACTTTTATTTTTCAATTACTTACACATTGTAGCGCATTTCCGTATGTTTGAATTAACTCTGTAACTCGCATGGACCTCATTAAAGTTATGAAAATGTTTGCACAGTGAGGCCCGTTGTCATGAGTAGCAATCAACAGAAATGTCTTTTTTTTTCCAACATGAATTTGAAATTGAGCTGGAAAATGAAATCAATGAGTCGGTATGTTATGGTCTGTTGTGTTGCAGGCCAGAAAGTCCAGGGCCACTTTTTAGTCCCAGTCAGCCCCTGTGCGTGGATCTTGTCTTTGGACATGCATTACACTGAACTTTTACTCTCAACACACAGTCAAAGGATATCTCTGCTGAATATTCCACCACTGTACTACACAATTACTGGTGAGTGAAATGTAAACATTTACCAGCCAGTTGCCAAATATATACATTTTAGTCACACTGTGAAATTTGGTTGCAAATTCAAGTGATTCCCTCTCATTGTAGTAAAGGTTACAAGATCGATCTTAGGATTTAAGAATCAATATTGAGATCGTTCAAATGAAGACCGAAATGCATCGCAAAATCGATATTTTTACCCACCCCTATTTGACTACACTCCTAATAATATATCTTTGCATATATTATATTACATTATATAGACAACAGACAGATGTAGGTTTTTGCAATAGTGCTGGATTTAAAATCTGGATTTGATTTTTAAATATATTAGCTGTTAAAAAGGTATTTTTCCGTTTACTGATAAACAAGAGTACAACAGACTATTGTGTATGCGTGTTTACGTAATGAACATAGACGCCTGTTCTGTTGCTCTTGAAAAGGTCTTTAGAAATATCACAGAACAGAATGAAAAATTGATCATGTTAAATTGAATGTGTTAACTGTGTTGTTATTGTCATCAACCATATTTACATCGCACAAGTTACCATGTTAATATTGAAAATCCTACTAAATAGAAGTATAAACTAGTGGCTAATTTTAGACACCAAATATTTGATGGACAGGAAAGTATCCTCACCCTGCTGTTCGCAGACTCATACATGTCCCCCTCCACTTTACGTGCATAAGCCACTAGATTCTCCATGCGTCGATCCTTCAGTGCAGCTGGGTCTGGAGTCGGGAAAATAGCCTGGACTCTGAAGAGAGAAGGCAACAGCAAGGCACATGGAAATGATTAATTAACTGATGTTTTACCCAACTGAGTGTATTCTTCCTTGACTTTCACTATCAAATAAACAGGAGCCTTGTTTGGTGATTATAACAAAGTACTTAATTTCACTTAACACTTTCACAGAGAAGTGTTGCACTTACAGTTTGTGCACCAGGTGGTTGCGTAGATCCTGAGTGATGTCCTCATGCCAGCCTTTCCTCATGCCAGCACTGGCAGCTGGGTTGGCCACAGGCATAGACCCCACACCACCCACAGCATTGCTGTTATTCATCAGACTGGGTACAGAGGATTGAGGGAGACAAATGAGGACCTTTTATTTGTACATTAACTTTTCCAAACTGACTAAACCACACTGCAATGGATTAGTGTGATTTAAAGACATACTCAAGAAAGAATAGTGACTAGTCGCATGAGATGTAACTAACGGTTTGCCTACCCTGATGAGTTCATGTTCAGATGCAGCATTGTATCCTGGAGAAGGTTAGATTGCTGATTCTGAGACTGCCCACCCACTGCCCCGTTTACACCCAAGGGATTCCCTCCTGTTAAAAAAAGGTCATGAGAAGTGGCATCCAATGCAAACCTTTCCAAGTCTGATAGATAAATAACAAGCTGAATATTGCCTATAATTATAAAAGACTGTTTCATCAAAATAGTTGCCCTCTTCGTCATTACCTATAGTGTTCAATGCACGTGGTGTTTGTTGGACAGGCTGAGGGGTTGCCTGGTTTCCCTGGTATGTGAGGCCCAGGGCCGCATAAGCCCTCTCGATGGAGCTGGGGTCTATCTGTCCTGGGGTGTTGAGACTGGGGGCACTGGGTGGGCCACCTGTCACATTACCCAAAGCAGTACTTAACCCCACACTAGCAGAGCTCAAGAGAGCTGAGGAGATGAAGTGGTGAAGAGATAAAGAAGTCAACCAAAATTAGTGTCCGTTTCAACAGAACAGGAAACTGGAATAGTAGTAATAACAGGAACAGTTTTATGAACAACATTGTTACACTGGGGATAGAGCTGTCATTATTCTGTAATTTGGCTGATGCTTAATTGTCAAACAAATAATTGTGAATGTAAAGATTGATTGTCTGTTTTAGGTAGGGCTGCCCCCGACCAAAGATTTTCCTAGTCGACTAGTAGTCGTTAGTTTAAGCTATTAGTCGACTAGCATTTTTATGATATTAATTTAATTACTTAAATATATATTTTTTGGGGGGCACCAAAATGGTTTGCGTTCCAGGGCTGAGAAAGAATGTTAGAAGTAACATTGCTAACACTGTTCTACATTACAGAGAAATACTAAACTGTAATAATGAGCCTTTAAAATATAAATTTTATAAGCGCACACGAAGCGAGCCGCAGCGACACCGGCAAAAGCGGTAATGATTCTGAATGTGTCAGAAAAACCAGCAAGGAGACTGTCTGAACATTTTGTTAATTTATAGAGAGAAATGCACATTAGGGTTGTGCCGACAGATGATGATCTCGGGGATCGACGATGGTCAGAGTGACCGCCAATAGCTGATGTCTTTGATGATGTCAAGACGATATTTGGCTCGTCTTCCCATTAATGTATTAAATTATTATTATTATTAGGCTATTATTATTATTATCAAATTAATATTACAAATAATTTGCCCGTAGACACACAGACGCGCCTGAAGAAACACACTTTATTATATTATTATTTATTTATTTTTCATCCCCTTTTCTCCCAATTTGGAATGCCCAATTCCCACTACTTAGTAGGTCCTCATGGTGGTGCGGTTACTCACCTCAATCCGGGTGGCGGAGGACAAGTCTCAGTTGCCTCCGCTTCTGAGACAGTCAGTCCATGCATCTTATCACGTGGCTCGTTGTGCATGACACCGCGGAGACATGTGGAGGCTCATGCTATACTCTGCGATCCACGCACAACTTACCACGGGCCCCATTGAGAGCGAGAACCACTTAATCGTGACCATGAGGAGGTTACCCCATGTGACTCTACCCTCCCTAGCAATCAGGCCAATTTGGTTGCTTAGGAGACCTGGCTGGAGTCACTCAGCACACCCTGGATTTGAACTCAGGACTCCAGGAGTGGTAGTCAGCTTCAATACTCACTGAGCTACCCAGGCCCCCATACTTTATTATATTATTAAGAACAGATGACAGAAAAGCCGTCTATGCGCATGTATGACACACTGTTTGTACGGAGAGTCTTGTGGAACACGCGCATGTAAATAAATATATATATATATATATATATATATATATATATATATATATATATATATATATATATATATATATATATATCGTGAAGGAGGGAAAAAAACTACTTTATTCATACACATGATGTATTTTCCCAGACAATGAAATACCCGACCGGTAGAGAATGCACGGATGAAGTAGGTTCTTTGCCAAAGAGATGCTGCCCTTCACAACTGTTGTATAGTCATCTTTCAAAACAACACACATTTTAATTGCACTTCATTTTTTTCCAGTTTCATTGGAATCTTTAGTTAAAATAAATAAAAAATAAATGTTCAAAGTTTGAAATCAAGGTGTTTTGCTTTATTGTGTAGGCTTAACCCTAACCATGCTTAACGAAAATTACCCCATAGTACCACCTAGCATCCAACCAGCGGTAATACCGGTGTTCGTGGGTTTCCTGTGGAGTTTTTTTTTTCTGCGACCAACCGACCAATCAAAACTTGGTCGACCAAGACTCTTCTCATCGACTAATGTTTGGTCGACTATTAGGGGGCAGCCCTAGTTTTAAGGCTTTCACAATTATTCAACTTTAGTCTTGATCTATTTTACATTTGCACTGTTGTTTTTGGAACTCAGCCAACCTGAATAATATAATATAAAATAATATAATATAGTTATAGCTATTAAAATTAACACGATTACACATCCAATTAATTAAAAAAGTTTAAAGCATTAATTTGTCTTAATTGCAATTATCATATTTACCATTAATACAGCATAAACCAGCATAAACACCGGTTGAAAGGGCAGAATCTTTGTAATGTGTCTGGCCGGAGTCATTAAACTGAAGGGCACACCACAAACACACATAGTAGTAATTCAGTGTCAGTGATAAAATTATGGGGAAAGGAGCTCTTAACGCTATTTGTTGTACAAAACAAGCCTAGATGGGACTTATGACAGAAAATAGTATGAAGTATTTTTCAGCCAAAGTAAGGTGCATTTTAAAGAGCACCTATTATGGTTTTTCAAATATTACCTTTCATGTAGTGTGTTACATAGCTGTTTGTGAATGTAAAAAAGTCTTCAAAGTTTCAAAAATCAAAGTGCACGACAAATGGAATTATTGACTCCCAAAAGATAGACACCTGAAACGAGTCGTTAGTAATTCCAGACTTACTTCCTGTACTAACCTACATAATTTGGTAACAAAAAACCCGCCTCTGGTCTTCATTGGCTGCTCCCAAACACTACACTAAGAGGCAGACCAATCACAACAGACTGGGACATCTGACCAATCAGAGCAGAGTAGGCTCTCTGAAAGGAGGAGTTTAGAATGAATCCTTTAGAACGGATCATTGAACGAGTCGTTTTTGACACTGGGAAAAAAAAGGGTAATGCTGCGATTTAAATTATGAGCAAATTAAAGTGTTATTTGACCTTGGATGCATGTAAATCTATTGTATGAGACCTTTAAAACAAAATTAGGCACGTTTAAAAACCATAATAGGTGCTCTTTAATTACCACAGAAGCATGGCAAGTCTTAACTATCACCAAAACGCTGAATGCGAAATTTTTGTCTGCAAGTGCTTTTCATGTGGAGTACAAAGTGACGATTGACTCTGGCGTTGACACCCTGACACGAATCATGAATGTGGCTTCAAGATTGCTGCAACAAAGCGAATAGCCACAGTCTCCCGGCAGATTAATATTGTGGAGGATAAGAGTTTAAAAGATTTAATGCCCATTGCAATGAATATGCAACCTATGTGGGAACTAGTTCTTTCAATTAGTCAACCTCCCAGTTAGACTTTGGGAAATGTTTAATGTTACTTCAATTGGTGATATTTTAGTGCATTTCTATCTTTATAAAATGTTAATAAAGCATTATATTGTTACATATTGATTCGTTTTTTTAAAGAAGGAAATAAATGAATTCTGACATGAAAATTTCAGCACATTCAAAATCTGTGATTAATCACGAATAACTACAAAAATATTTTGATTAATCGAGATTAAAAAAAATTTCATTGGCTGACAGCACTAAATATAATATAATTTAATATAATAATGAGACACAAATATGTTGCGTTCATGGCATTTCTATATTCACTTAAATTCCCATAGTTGGATAGTAAAATAAGATTGGAATTTTAAGTGCACAATAATCACTTATCACAAATGATCGCAGTTAGATCAAATAACCGCTATCACATTATTTTTTAATAATTATGACAGGCCTAATTGGAGACACAAATTTAAAGGTATTTTTAACCCTAAAATGAAAATTCTATCATTATTTACTCACCCTTATGCCTTTTTTTTCTACCATTGAACACAAAAGGAGATGTTAAGCAGAATGTCACTCTCATACACCATTCAGTTTTATTGCATCTTTTTTCCATAAAATGAATGTGAATGGTGACTCTGCCTAACATCTCCTTTTGTGCTTCATGGAAGCAAGTCAATCATACAGGTTTGGAACAACATATGGGTGCGTAAATGATCACAGAATTTAACATTTTCTCCCCAATTTGGAATGCCTGATTCCCAGTGCTCTCTAAGCCCTCGTGGTGGCGAAGTGACTCGCCTCAATCCGGGTGGCGGAGGATGAATCTCAGTTGCCTCCGTGTCTGAGACAGTCAATCCGCGCATTTTATCACATGGATTGCTGAGCGACAAACTCACCACGAGCCCCAATGAGAGCGAGAACCACATTATAGCGACCATGTGGAGGTTACCCCGTGTGACTCTACCCTCCCTAGCAACTGGGCCAATTTAGTTGCTTAGGAGACCTGGCTGGAGTCACTCAGCACACACTGGATTCCAACTCGTGACTCCAGGGGTGGTAGGGGTTAACTAACCCTTTAAGATTGAACAAAAATAACATAACAGCTACATGTTGTATGTAACTTTCTATGTTTCTATGTTCGAATAAAGTGAGTATGATTGACATGCATGAAACAACATCTTTTGTTTTAATACACACACTCACACTGCTGATTCCTCTTATCTCCTGCATTTTTTAAAGGTAGACATACAGGGCAGTCATGCCTTGTGCAGTTCTTCCAGTGAGAGATTATCTGTCTGGACGAGGCACAGTGCGCCACTGAAATAGATAGAAACAATAAAAACACGAAGCCCAATACTGGTAATGGTCAATGTGCCATGTTGTATTATTGGGCAGAATTGCAGAACAACAGAACAGAAAGTGCCATGTTTTTATTTTTTCCAGTTTTGTGCAGTTCATACACTTACCTTGGCAAGACTTGCCAGCCTGGCAGTGAGTCATGTGATTAAGAACGTTCTTCATGGTGCGACAGTGAGGCAGGCTACACTGCCTTACTTCCCCATTGGCTTGCTCCCGCCTTTGGCATTTATGAGCATGGAGCAAAAGCACCAGCTGCTGCTGTATGAGTTTGCGCTTTTCTGGGTCAGCCGTTGGAGGTACACCTCCCACTGCTGCTGCAGTCAAGGCTGATCCAGGGCCGAGACTTCCTTGGGTGTTGGGCACTATGCCAGCCGATCCCGCACCTCCGGCAGCACCTGCTGGGGAAGGCTGAGAAGCCTGCTGTGGACACGATGAGAGATGGAGATAGATGGCAAAGGCAAAAGATAAGAGGCAGCAAGATAAATCATAAAATAAATTGTAAAGGGTTAGTTCTCACAAAATAAATAAAAAAAAAAAAAAAAAAAAAAAAAAACAATGTAATTCTGACCTTATTTACTCACCCTCATGTTATTCTAAATTATGACTTCTTTCTTCTGTGGAACACAATGGCAGATGTTCGGCAGAATTTCAGGGACTGACAGCCTCAGTCACCATTCACCCATACCATGAAAGTAAATAGTGACTGAAGCTGTCAGTCCACAAAAAGAAGAAATTCATACAGGTTTGGAACAACATGAGGCTGACTAATGATGACAGAATTTTCATTTCTGGGTAAACTATCCCTTTAAGATCTTGTACATTTAAATAGTCCACAGAGAACATTTAGGCTACCGACAATTGCTACTACTTAAACTATATACAAGCATGTAGATGAATATCAAAGAGGACACCATGTACTAACCATGCCAGGTATGCCTTGCATAGGCTGAGGTTTCTTGTCAAGGTTAAACTGGGCCGGATTGTTGGGCAGACCTGGTTTGTTCTGAAGCTGAGGGGCCAGCCCTGCAACACCAAGACCCTGACTGGCAGGCTGACCATATGGGCCTCCATAGGGGCCTGAAGCTGCATTTATCCCCATCTGCAACAAATAAAGGAAATCGGAAATTTTTTTCAAAAACTGCTCTTATTAAGTTCATGTTGTCCATATCAAAAACAATTCATTAATAAAAGCACTATGAAGAAGAGGTTCCACCATAGTGTGCGTGTGTGTGTGTGGGGGGGGGGGGAGTATAACAAGGTTTACCTTTACCTTGTTCATTGCTCCAGGCTGCTGTGCCCTCAGTCCACCCTGGCCTCCTGCTGTCTGCTGCTGAAGAGCCTCTGCCAACAGGTTGCTGTTGCTGCCCATGCCCGGATTGTGATGTCCCATTCTGGGCGAGCCATTCATCATCTGTCCTCCCAGCAAGCTTTGCTGCTGGGAAGTGGGCCCTCCTGGCTGCTGCTGTCCATTACCTTTCTGATGTCCGAGCATAGTCCTGTTCATGCCCACCATCCCGGGAATCTGCTGCTGTTGCTGCATAAGTGTGGCCTGTTGAGGAGAAAGATGTTGCTGCCCTTGTGGGCCCAAACCCTGGGGACCTGGGGAAGCCTTCATATTACCGAACAGCCCCATTGAGGTTCCCGCTGGACTGCCCATTGCTCCCTGTTGCTGTGTAGCAGGTGTGGATCCATGCCGGAGAAGTTCTGAGAGCTGCTTGTGCTTGGCTGCTGCATCCTGGCCACTGGACACAAGTCCTCCGATGGCCCCGCCCCCACTACCCAAGTTGGTGTGCAGCTGGCTGAGGTCCCCTCCATTTGCCAGACTCAGCTCTGAGGAATTGATTAGCTCATCTGGGAGGTCATGCTCTAGGTCAAAAAGTGAGCCAAAATCTACAAGAGACGTTAATAACGAGAATTAAAGGAGATAATATCTTTCCCTAAAATTTTACAAGGGAGTCTCTGACAACAAAATTATGAACTTGACTCTGACAACTAGTATGGGTTATTATATTTCAAGCCCAAACAGTCTGAGACCAATATACCAAACTCTTTGACATGTGGAGATATGCAAGCATATCAAATCACAAGTTAATTGATAGAAAGCAGGGCCAGCCATAAAATGGTACTCATGATAAACGGTAATAAAGTTAGTAGAGGACAGCCGATAGTGTATTTTGCCAATACCGATAACTAACATGGTGGAAAAGGCCGATAACCGATTAATCGGCGGATAGTTTTTAAAATCGATTTATTGAATGTTCAAACATTTTCTTAGTCTTTCCTTACTATGATGGGAACAGACCTAGAGGCTACAAGAGTACAAAATAAGTAAAATCCCAAATGCATAATAACCAGAAGATAAGAAAAATGGACACAGGACTTAAATATAAACAAACCTGAAATACACTGGGGACTTTAATTTTGAAATGTCTGTGCTTCCAGCTTACACAAACACATAAGGGAAACAAAACAAGCACTCTTACAATCATCTACTATATCGTTTTCTACAATCTAAAATAGTTAAAGTTAATGAATGAAATTCGATTAATCATTAACAATAATAAACAGTTGAAAGTGGTCAACAGCTTGAAACGCCAAAAATACAAGACGCATGTTTTTCTTCAATCAAAGCTTTATTTATTCAAAGTTTGATTTTTGACTGACCAACCTTTCTAATGTAAACTTGAAAACATCAACATTGCATTGAAGAAAAATTCCTTACTGTAGAAGAAATGGAAACGTGAAAACATGACACAGCAACTGAAGTATAATGTGCATGCCATGTAGCATACTTTTTTAATATAATTTAAATAAATAAGAAATGTATGTATTGGTATTTTCCTCTTAATATGTTTTCAGTTCAGTGTATTTTTTAATACATTCAGGCCATTTAGTATAAATTTGTGAATTTTTTAATATACTGTTAATGTTACACTGTTAACAATAACTTGTACAGAAGATACAGATTTGAGTTCATGATAGTACATTGTGGGATATTTCAGGCCTTAATTTGTTTATTTGAAATTGAGTCAAATTTTAAGCTGTGTGAATACAGTTAATAACATACCTCTACACTGGTGATGGTGACCTTGTTTCCACCTAGTATTAAGATGTGTTTCAGGTGAACCGATCACATGTGGTCAGCCCTAAATACAGGTTTAAACGGGGTCTAAAACATTTTGTGATCAGATCACAAACAGCACATACAAATGTGTTCAAAAACGCATGTGTCCACATCCAATTTGAGTTGTAATTGCTTATCCGTCCTGTATGCGTCCTGGCAGCAATGAAGCACCGCTCCTCACCTGTCAATCAGCTGCTGCGCTAAAACAAGAGTTTAAACTTTGCAGGTTACAAGCAACTTTAAAAGGAAATAACCATCTGATCTGAACATTTACATACACATATCATGAGAGCTTCACAGATCTTCTTTAGTGTGTCTGATATCAACAAAGATGACAAGCACGAACACCTGAAGCTCCTTTAAAACAGGTAATCCACTAAAATAACAGATAAAGTTTGTGCTTAGATTAAATTTCAACAGCATCTGGGAGAAACAGCACACCATTTTTTTTTTTTTTTTGTGCCTTCTTTGCCTTTTCTGACTTTGTTGCGCTTTATCACGCAGTAACACACTGACATAGTGATTGATGCATGTTGTCATGAAAGTCCTTCCCCTCCAAATCCGAACACAAGTGGTCACAGGAGACGCATTTAAATGACCAGGTATAAACAGCGATGTGTCTCACCTGACCACATGTGATCGGATCACCCGAGAAACATCGTAATACCATGTGGAAATGGGGTCAGTGAGATTTCAGGTGAATGTACCTGCTCTCTCAGCATGAACTGATGTGATTGTCAGTGTGGATTATACAGGGAGATCGGCGGATCAACAAAGCCTATTGTCATGTTGTAGGAGTACTTTAACACACTATCAAGGTTTATGCAGTAAACGTAATGTTCATCTATAGAGAAACGCTCCATTTAGCCCGCTTCATCTTTACAAGCAAGGAAGTGAAGGATGCGCCATCCACATTGTCTAGAATGTAACACCACAGCAGCCAACAGATTTAGATACCGCAAATCCCCATGAGGTGTTAATAATTGTTAATAATTGTCCAGACTAAAAAAATGACTTGGGAGCCATTGGCTCCTAATCTGAAACATTAAGGAGCCAAATGGCGGTTTTTAGTAGCCAAATCACAGATTTTCTCGCTTTAGATTGCTGTTCAGAAACAAGATAGAAAGCAGAAGAAAAGGAAGTCAGCTGATAACCCATTCATCAAAGGTTTAATAAACAGTATATATAGCTGAGAAGATCATTTACATTCCCTTTTGTCTCATAAATTTCACACCCCTTTCATGATTTATACAAATATAAGAGATAAGATTTTTTGATTTAATACTGCTCTTCAGAATCTACATTACAGATATTTACATATAGTATACATATAGTAGTGTGTTGCTTCTTGAACATCAATGAATGTTTGCACCTTGTGTAATAGTTGTGTACAAGTCCCTCAATTGTCCTAAGTGTCAAAAGCTTGATACATATAATTATTATTATTATTATTATTAATAATAATAATAATTATATAAGTCTTTCTTAGTCTTTCTTTACTGTTACCGGATGGACACAGACACAGAGACTACAAGAGTGCAAATTGAATAAAATCCCAAATGCAGTTTATTGTGCTACTTCAATCCCAATCAATAATTACCAGAAGAAGAAAAAAACTGGTACACAATACGGGACTTAATTATAAAGAAGCCTGAAATACACATGGGACAGTTATTTTGAAATGTCTGTGCTCCCAGTTGTGAGCTGACTGACAGGTGATTCACTGCGAAAGTGAATCTGATTCAAACTGCTAACCTGAGCTCCTGAGTTCAAACCCTCAGTTCTTGTAGTGATTCATGAAAAAGATCCGGTTCAAAAGAGTCATTTGTTCACGACTCTCTCATCCTGGGTTTGTTGTTGTGTGCTGTGCAGCGAGCTCGTCAGAAACAGAACGGGTGAAAAGTGGCGCGAGACACACTGGTTGTGCACATTCTAAAGACGTATTCAATAACTCAAGATGATATCTGACGAAAACGCATATGAATACACACAACCCAACTGTCGCCAATGGCGACTAGATTTGAAATTATTGTCGCAATCAATTATTTTTGGTCGCATTTGCGACCATTTTAGTCAGTCAGGAGCCCTGATAATAATAAAAAATTATCTGCAAAACTGGTAACAAAGACCGTTTACACCTGGTATTAAGATGCGTATTGGGTCATCAAATCACAAGTGGTCCACATTAAATACAGGTGGAAACGGGGTCCAAAACATTTTGTGATCGGATCACTGAAACCACATACAGAGATGCATGTGAACAGATCAGATTTAAGGTTGTGAAACACAATCTGTCCTATAGCGATGCACCACCCCACATCTGTCAAACCGCTGCACTAAAACAAGAGATTAAACTTTTCTAATTATGTGCTGCTTTAAAAGGAAATAACCATCCGATCGGACAATTTGAAAAAGCAAATCCATATACAAGCACGAGAATGTCACGGATCTTCTTCAGTGTTTCTGATATCAACATGCAGAGAGACAGATGACAAGCACACACATATGAAGCTCAGGTTAATACAGGTAATCCACTAAAATAACATTTTGCAGACACTTATCCAAAGCGACTTACAGTACATTTAATGTATAAATTTCATCAGTTTGTGAGTTCCCTGGGAATCGAACCCATGATCTTGCCATTGTTAGCACCACGGTCTACAAGTTGATCTAAAGGAAATGATTTCAGCTGCATTCATGCTACCTCTCGTGTGACGTAAGCACGCTGGCATGTTCAAATGAAAGCAAAACCAATGAATCTTGAGAACAGCGTTCTCTTGTAAATAAATCAAGCTGCACTTCTGGTTGTATTGCGACATTTCTTGCATGAACATGCCAACGCGATTACATCAAGCGAAAGGCAGCATAAACGGAGTCCCCTCCTGGATGCGCATCGGAAAGCGACCGAAGTAAACAATTATAGAGAAAAGGACTTAAATATTGATTTTCTCACCCAAAGTGATCTTTACTCTTTAGAATACATTAATTTAACAAGGGAGTCGTATGGATTACTTTTATTACTATTGTCTGTGCTTTTTGGAGTTTAAAGTGTTGATCACCATCCACTTGCATTTTATGGACCTACAGAGCTGAGATATTCTTCTAAAAATCTTAATTTGTGTTCTGCTGAAGAAAGTAAGTCATACACATCTGGCATGGCATGAGGGCGAGTAAATCATGAGAGAATTTTCATTTTTGGGTGAAATATCCCTTTTAATACCAGGTGGAAACAGGGACAGTGTGTCGTCTCTCCAATTATTCAAGTCTGTCATCCAATCCATCAAAATGAGGTTCACTTGAACGTCACATCTAATTAACAGACATGTTTATTAGGGAATATCTTAATAGCTAATTATGGTTTAACAGGGAGCCAAAAACAGATTGTTTGAGGTCCTGGGGTGGGTACCACTTACTGAAGGTGCTTCTAAGGAAACATGACTGTCCGGTGACACTTGCAGACATAAAACACCATTTGATTAAATAAATGCATAAGTTATTGCACTATATTTGGACCAAGCTTGGTTTGGGAAGTATTTTAACATCCATCCATACCTACCTATCACTAACTGACATTTAATTGCATCCATTCAAAGGTTTGACAAGTAAAAAAAAAAAATAAAAAATAAAAAAAATCAAACAAACATCTTATGCCTTCCTATATGTCTTTTCATATTTAACTTGGTCCAATCTGCTAAATTGGCAGCTGACATAAAAGGGAAAATTATTTGCTCATAAAATTGTCAACTGTGATGTTACCACACATTCACTCCTCAGACAATACAAATAGATGCTGAGCTTGTTACGAACCAACATGTATGTAACTTAATAAATTAAGTTTTGTTTCAAGAACTGATCAAACTCGAGCAACAGAGGTTGAAAGACATGAGACATCAACAAAGGACCGTAACTCGCCTTTGAAGATACATCGCCTCATATAACCAGAACCTTTCACGAGTAACACTTCATTACGTTACAACAGGAGACCTATGTGGTTATAACTCGGGTTTCTTAGCCTATAGATGAGTTTTACGGTTTGTTTTTAGGAGACAGGCTCATAAGTTGTGTTATGGCTGAACAATGGAAATCAAGATGCGAAAAAAATGACCGACGTCCACGAAGGGCTATTCTATTTGAGCCAACAGGCTAACTCACTCCAACACAATACAAGTACATTTGTGTTCTCTAAAACACACAAACGTAACGTCCCTACCATTTAAGCGTAATAAACAGTGTTTCAACAAGCTAATACATTCAGCTTAAACGGTGAACAAACCTTTCAGACTTAAAAAATAATCAGACATGAATTGAAATGCAACCAGCTAACAATGGCAGGGAGTCGAGTTGTTGTGCGGGCCTTCAACATCAGTCTGTTATTAGCGGACTAAGCTAGCGAACACAATTTAATCACGTTTATTAATTATAAAAAGAATACTATGATACTTCCAGGAAAACACAAGGGGTTTTTTTAGTGGCCAGAGACTGTGGTCAATGCAGATGAGCAGTTGGTGAAAACAACTGTGGTCAAGTGCATTCAAAAAGTTTCGAAGTTGATTGACTCGTAGTCTTGCAGCCTGGCTAATTAATGTTAATCGCCGTAAATCAAGCCTTGATCTAAAGCGAATATTGCGTTTTCTGAACACAAATGCAATATTCAAACTATTTTAAATTGCACCGCGAATCTTTGAATAGATTTTATGAATTTCCATTTTTATCTGGAGGACTGATCCAAACTATTTGCAAGCAAGAACAGCAGCAAAACAGGCGTTAATCAAATTCCACCGTTCCCGCGGCCGTATACACATTATATTCTGATTTGCAGCCACACTGCTCTACATTTACAGCGGCTGACACCGAGCAGTCGCTCGCTGAGTGCACAGCTGTGAGGGGCCACAGGAACAGCTCGCGCTAATGCTAAACACCATCCGCTCTGTGCGAGCTGCAATGACAAGCTAAAGCTAATCTCATGCGTATCCGACGTCGTTAGCTTCCCAAACTAGCCTAAGCTTGCAAGCCCGTGACAAAACTGAAAAAGAAAACACACAATCATCTTCACGACTTGCCTGTGCACGGGCGTAAACAAAACGGTCATAAATAAGCATTTCAAAAAATATCAGTACCATGAGAATTGAAACGAAACCATAATATTTACCGTTTCCATCGCTGGCTGAGGCTGATAGTGCCGGGGAGGACAGTTTAGGCCTCTTTGCTGAAGGCGGGCCAGAGTCCAGAACGTTCTCGGCCATATTTTTTTATGAATTAAAATATATATCCTCGGAGATAGGCGCCCGAGCCTATTTGTAATCCTCGGTTTAAAAAAAAATAACGCCTTTAAATGTGACTTTTCCCCCTCCTTTTTAGGGACGAAGGGGGGGAAAGTCCCGTGTACAAAATACTCCTCTTTCCTGGGTTCGCCTCTCGATTTCAGCTTCGGCGTATCTATCAACCCCCTCCCCAGCCCGATTTTTGTTCTTTATACAATACTGCAAGCGGAGGCGGCTCTAGAAGAACTCCTCTAGTCCCATCTAAGAGTTGTAGTATTGACCGATCATGTATTTAAAATAATTTTCTTGGTCTGCCCGTATCTGTTCGCATCGTTTGTTTTGAAGACTGGATCGTAGGTCTGGTTGGAAACGAGAGTGACATGCTTTAGTTTGATGAATGTTAACTCGAATGAATGTTATCTATTTTTTTTTTTTTTTTTTTTTCATTTGGTATTTTAGTAATTGAAACTCTAAGTACAGAATTAATAGATTAATGCAATTTTAATTGTGAACATATCAGAAGTCAAGAAGTAATCAAAATCTAACAAACTACACTAGATTTACATGGTTAGTCATGATTTAGTCATGACTAAACATGATTTAGCTGTAATAATATTATAGTGCCTGTTCTAATCAAAATTAACCTACACTATCCCACTTTGGTTCTGTAAAATATTAGTTAATAATGGCTAAAACAACTGCAAAATGTAAGATTTCATTTTAAGAATTGCATAATGACAATAAATTCTTGGTTTCAGGGGTTGCAGAAAGAAAAATGTGAAATGCTTATGTAGGTCCAAAGTAATTTATGCATGGATTCTGTTGCAATGTTGTATGTAGAGTACAACGTGGCGAAAAGGCAGCCCGATAAAAGGCATATTTTTATTTTATTTTCTCCAAAAACACTAAATAGCAACAAAACCTACCACAGCACTTTCCTAAACACCTGTTTGTCACTTTACACTGCAAAATATTCCTGATCCATGAGATTATTGCATGCAATGTCTGAAGTTTGATTTTGAGGTAATTTTATCTAATAGTTAATTATTTTTAAAATGTGGCATATTTATGTACACACTAATGAAAATCCCTAAATTATCACATTTATTTTGAGACAAAATACTTAATTTGTTATGAAAATGTTTAAAGTGTGCTCACATTGATTGATCCAATCACAATGGAGATTCATTTCTTAGAATACTTGAGATGTTATAAAATGTGATTGATATTAACAGGAAATGCTCACCCTTTTAAGAAGTGGTCATTTTGAATAAGTATTATCTAAATTTGTTACAAAAAAAAAAAGCATCTTTCTGTCGTAAATGTATTTGCGTAACTTGAAAAGTGTTGTCCCTATATTTACATGATATCACTATAACCTCCTCACCACTTAAAATAAAAATGAATTTCAATCAAACTTGTTGGATAACAGCTATATGATATCTAAATAAATATTATTATGTTTTTTAGTTATTTAACAGATTTTCTTATATAAATTAGATAAGCAATTAGTAATGTCCTTATAATATAATAATGTAAAAATGCAGTTGGCACTTAAGCTGTTAACCATTACCGTAATATATGAATAAAAAATACTAAAATTGTTTAATGCAGCAGTGTCTTGGGATATTAAGTCTAAAAAAATCAAAAATATAATATTTAAAATTGGAAATAAATATTTTAAACAAATACAGTAGAACCAAACTCCAACTTTCCATAAGAATAATGGCCATTTAGGGAAGCTAGTAAGAACAGCAATGCAATTTTCTAGTGGTCCACTGGTAAAATGAAAGGTCTAGTAGTGACTTCAGTATACTTAGTATATTTTTTTACACAGGGAAGCAATATTACAGCAGGCTGTTACTATCCACTTTACTGTAGCTTCAACAAAGTATTGAAAATAGAATTTTGGAAAAAGGGTTGAGTGAAATTGTTCTCCGATGCTTTACCTTTAAATTGAAGTAATTTCTTAACTATTGAAAAAATATATTAAAATATTCTGAGGAAATTTTGGAAGCTTATGATGTATCAGTTCACTGGAGTAAAAGTTTACCAAATAAGCATTGCTGAAATTAAATCAGTTCATGGTGATTAATCAATTTCATCACGATATTAGATGAAAGGAAGAGCTGGAGAAAATGGCTTAACATTGTGGATAATATCTTCTTGATGGAACTTTTTTACAGTCACTGCAGGTCAATAATTCACACAGAGGCCTGAAGCCAGCAACATAGTGCCAAAACTTACCAAGTTAGAAAGAAGATAAACACTCAGAGTCCCAAAGGACACAATAATAAGGCCAGTGCCACTTGCAATCTTTGACGAATTTCTTAAATGCATTATTGATGAAGTCACGTGATGCCATGCGAGGTTCAGACGTGTGAACGACGTGCTCTGTGCACTTTGCTAGTTTTGATACTTTTTGTGTCATAAACTGGTGAGATTCAATACACCCTGATCCATAACTGTTCTAGGAAGACAATATGTCAAAGAATTCAAAATCTTCTGGCTCTGGAGACATTAAAAGACATGTGCTCAAGCTGATGCCCCTCCGGAGGCCTCAAGCCAGGGAGTCGATTTGGCTGGTGAAGTGAAGGAAATTTGGCGACAATTGTTGAATGTGTCGGCAATTCTGATGAATTTCGTTGCTGACTTGGAGGATCTTGCTGAAATATGTCGATCGATCACGGCCATGGAGACGAAATTCACTGAGGTGGTTACAAGAGTGGGGAATGTCGAGAAACGGATCGATTATCTGTAGTCATCGGAGAGGGAATTAGCTGCTAATCCGCTAGCAACAAGGGTGGATTTGGAGTGCATCTGGGAGAAGTTGGAGGATTTGGAGAATCGTAACTGGCGGAATAACATCCAAATTGTTGGAATTCCTGAGGACGAAGGTCAGGATATGGTGAAATTCCTGGACAGGCTCTTTCCAAGTCTGCTCGACAAAACAGGCCATAAGCTGGAAATTGAGTGAGCTCACAGGGTCCTGGCTCGGCGATCCACTGAGGGAGACAGGCCCCGATCAATTTCTGAGATCATCCGATAAAGAACTTGTGTTACGTGAGGCGAGGAGTAAAGGAAGGCTTTCTTGGAAAAACCACAGCATTTTCTTGTTCCCAGACTTTGCGAATTCAACGAGAGAAACGTGATCAATTCAAGGAATGCAAGAAACTCACTTTTGCACTGATGTTCCCGGCCAAATTGAGAATAGATAGACTAAGATGGCCGTAAAGTATTTACATGTCCCCAGCAAGCCATGTCCTTCATAAAGTCAATGGACTGAGTAAGTTATTTTGTGGTTCTCACGTTGCAGCCAAGTGAACCAACTCACTGAACATCCACTTGATCGTCCGAGGAAGCTGAGGGCCTTTTTTGTTTCTTTTTGTGCTGGTTCCGCCTAGCGGCTGGAGTTTGTTTTGTGTAGCAGCACTCCTTCGAGACAGTGTTGTGGATGAATCTGCATGTTCTTTGTGCTTATGCCTCTTATTGGTTGGAGTTTGTTTTGTGGAGTATTTCTTGCAGGACATTGGAGTGATTGGGTCTTTTGTTGCACTCATATAGCAGTTGAATGTGCCGGCTCACTGAACATTCATTTGACTGTCCGAGGAAACCGAATGGCCTTTTTTTTTTTTTTTTTCATTTATTAATTTTTAGTGTGCTGGTTCTGCTAGAGGCTGGAGATGTTTTGTGGAGGAACACACCTTCGGGACAGTTATGTGGATGAATCTACACGTCTATATCTACATAAATTTTCTTCTAATATGTCAAAATGTCAGATGTTAATATGAGTGGATTGTCTCTCTCCACGTGGAATGTGAATGGGTTGGGGCACCCCATAAAAGAAGGAAAGTTATTTCTCTTCTTAAACGTAAGAGATATGATATAGTGTTTCTTCAAGAATCGCATCTTTCCCTGCAGGAAGCTGAAAATTTTGGGAAGATATGGGGTGGACATTTTTTCTTTAGGGGAGTCATTACACTGATAAGTAAGCATCTACAATTCAAATGTCTTAAACAGATTAAAGATAGTCATTATTGTTTTAGCTGAAATTCAGGGACAAAGTCTTATTCTGGCTAATATTTATGCACCTAATGTTGATGATCAGGGCTTTTTTTATAGATCTTGAAGGGATGTTGCAAGTCGCTGGCACCCCTCATGATATAATATTGGGAGGAGACTTTAATCATTTGATGGAATCAATCCTTGATTATAGTGAAGCAAAAGTGTGCAAGCTCCCTAGAGCAACATTGATGATTCACAGGATGTGTAAAAATATTGGTCTTACAGATATTTGGAGACTTTTGAACCCATCTGGTAGGGACTATAAATTTTTTTTCATCAGTCCATAAGATTTACTTTAGAATAGATTTATATATATATATATATATATATATATATATATATATATATATATATATATATATATATACCTAAGTCCCTCATTTCATCTGTTGTTGATTGCTCAGTTGGAAACATTTTAGTCTCAGATCACACCCTGGTGAGTTTAGAGATGTTGCCACATACGGAGAAAAATAAATCATATAGTTGGTGCTTTAATGTATCCCTTTTGCAAAATCCTGAATTTGTTAGATCTTATGCTACAGAACTGACTCCACTTTTTCTAGAAGTTTATATGGAATCATTAAAGGATGGAAATCTTCTGCCAACCATGACGCAAGCCCGGATCAGCCTGATTCTTAAAAAGGACAAAGATCCAAGCGAGTGTAAGAGTTACGGTCTGTGAACGATCTAAGTTCGTGGGCAAGGGAGGAGTCAGGAGACAGTGAACAGTTGAGGTGAGTATTTATTTTCTCCACACTCAAATCAAACAAAATAAACATGGCTCTCAATGGCCAACTCAAATAAGGTCTTTTAACAGTCTCTCATAAAGTTATACAGTTCTGTTGAACTCTCTTTCTGGAGCTCTCTGACGCTCTGGCGTGCCTTTTCAGGTCTCCCTCCGCCATCACTATAATTAGAGACAGGTGTTAGAGTCATCATAACCCAGGTGAGGATCCTTACCGCTCTCTCTCCCGCAGACCAACACATGGGGTGGCCGGTGGATTCACCAACTGACATTCATGGCATGCCGCGCACAATTTGTGTACGTCGCCGTGAATGCCTGGCCAAAAGAAACAGGCCATTATATGGTTCAAAGTCTTTTCATGACCTAAGTGACCAGCCATTAGGTTATAGTGAGCCGCCTGGAAGAGTGTTTCCTGAGGGCTCTTTGGTACTAATAGCTGAGTTGTATTCTCTTTGGTCTGAGTGTCCTACATCACTCGATACAACCACTCTTTAATTATGGAAAAGTACAGGTATGTGAGCGCAACATTAGGTTGGAGCTGTTGACCATCAATTACTTTCACTTGGTCAAAGGCATGCTTGAGGGACTCGTCACGCGACTGCTCCAGAGGGAAATCCCCCTCAGGGAAGCCCCTGAGTATGGGAATTCCCTCGTCTGCGTCATGACGTGGAGCAGACTTTGAAGGCCCCAGCACCGCCTCTCCAGCCATAGCGTTGCATGTCACACACTGCGACACCACTTTGCAGGACCCATCCACACACATTACGCTCAATAAATTTTTTAAGCCAGACCAATTGGTTCCCAGAATTAGTGGATGGGTGAGGTGGGAATTAACAGCGGCCTCAACTCTATGCCTTTTTTCCCCTGAATCGAATCTCAGTGGTAACCAATGGATACTTGTGAATGTCACTATGCACACACCTCACCCGTTTATTCTTATCCAATGCCCCGCCTTGCACCAAACGTTGGTGGATCGAGGTTTGGGAACAACCCGAATCCACCAAAGCTTTATGTGTATCCCCTTTTACCTTTACCAGTATCCGATATGCCTGATCGGGGGCAGCCTGTGGAGCATCAGGGATCCAGATCAGTGTCCCCACCTCCATCACCAGACATTGATCCTGGCAGTGCCCGGCTTCCCCGTAGCTCCGACAGACTGGCCCAGGCTTTCCGATCACTCTCATGGGGGTGGTCTCACCAAACTGGGGAGGAGAGCGGAGGGAGACGGGGGAGTAGGAGGGATGGACAAGGGGAGGGGTTTGGGTGGGGCTCCTCCCCTCTTCCAGAGAGCCAGAACATGGTGGAGCTGGGAGGGAAGAGAGGGGGGGAAGAATGACACACAGGGGGTGGAGAGAGAACAGAAAGAGAAGAGGGAGATTAAAAAAACACTGGATCGCTGCCTCCTGGAAACACCACCATGTAGTCCTCTGCCAGCTGGACGGCCTCTTCCAGTGATGTCGGGCGATAGCACTGGACCCACTCGGACATCCCTCGAGGAAGCTGGGCGACGAACTGCTCCAGTACCACCAGGTCGACAACATCCACGGCGCCGCGGGTTCCCTCTGCCAGCAACCATTTCTGGCAGGCATCCCAGAGCTTTTGGGCAAAAGCGAATGGGCGGCCGTGCTTCCCGAAACTCAAGGACCTGAAGAGCTGATGGCTCCGTTCGGGGCTACGACCAACCTATTGCTGGATGGCCTTGTTCTGGTATTGGTAATTAAGGAGGCTGGCGGCGGGAAGTTGTTGTGCTGCAAGCTGCGCCTCCCCAGAAAGCAAAGGCCATAAACAGGCTGCCCACTGGTCAGGAGGCCACTTCCATACCTCCACCGTCTTCTCAAAAAGGTCCAGGAAGGCCTCTGGGTCGTCGTCCGGCCCCATCTTCATTAGGGCCGCGGGTGGGGTGGGTTACAGGGAGGTTGCAGCGCCAGCCCCCTCTCTGGCGATCAGGCTCCAGAGCACCTGCTGGTCCTCCGCTTGTGCCTGGAGCAGGAACAGCGTTTCCAAGTTTTCAGTCTCAGACATTTGGCTCATTGGTTGCTTCCACCTGAGAGAGCCCCTCCCTGGTTTTGTATTGAACAGGAAGTTCTTGCCCCTATTTCGCCATTGCAAAGCCTTTCTATCAAACTAACCGGAGAAGTTAAGTTACACCCTGTTATCTTGCATTTGCACTCGGTATGGACAAAAGTGTCCAGAGTGTTTAATTCGGACATTTATTTAAATGTTGCCTCGAGCATATGGCTGAACCCAAAATTATGTATTAATAAGTCTCCTTTCTGCTTGTCTGAGTGGATTGTGAGAGAGGTTAATATGCTCGGTGACCTATATGAGAGTGGAGTGTTGAGATCCTTTGAAAATGTGGTTCAACATTTTGGGATTCCCATGTCTTAATTCTTTAGGTATTTACAGCTGCGCCACCTGCTCTGTACTATTTGTGGGAGTAGCATACACACCCCCTAAAGCGGCAGAGACTCAGGGAGTGGTGATTACTGCTTTTGGAAAAGGTCATGAGGCATCAGTGTATTATTCCCTGTTAATTCAAGAGTCTGGGGGACGGAGCTTCAACTTCTCTCAAGAGATTATGGGAGAAAGATTTAAACTTGGTATTTGTGGCATGGGGGGCGTGGTCATGTGTCAGTCTGCAGGAGAGGGAGAGCGGTAAGGCTCGTCACCTGTCTCTCATTATAGTAATGGCGGAAGGAGACCTGAAAAGGCTCGCCAGAGCATCAGAGAGAGGAGAGAGTGACCAGCAAGCCCAACACCACAATCAGAGAGAGTGCTTTCATTTATTTAGAAAAGTGTTTATTTGTTTTGACGGTTACCATCAACTTTGTGAAGCTGGAGAATTAAAGACTGACCTTTGAACCTGCTTTGCTGTCTCCTGACTCCTCCATTGCCCCCAAACTAAGATCCTTTACAGTATTGGAGGAGGGAGTGTGGGCTAGGATTCTAAAAAACTTCAAGTCTACATCTAGAGATGCAAGGGTGCACCTTATGCAATTTAAGATTTTACATCTATTCTATTGGACCCCCTCTAGATTGTATAGGCTTGGTCTTAAAGACACACCCACCTGCTGGTGATGCCAATCAGAAGATGGAGACACAACCCATATTTTTTGGTGGTGGGTTAAGATCCAAGAATTTTGTTTGAGGGTTCAGAGTTTTACGTGTGACGTATTGGACACTCAAATTTCATTTTGCCCCAGACTCTGCATTTTAGGCGATGGGGCGGTCATTAATATAGGGGATAGATACATAAAAAGTTGGGTCCTAGCCAGAGTTATGATCGGCAGATGGATTATTCTTAGGAGATGGAAGTCGGCTGGAGCACCCTCATTTCAGGAGTGCTGCACAGAGATGTGCGAGGTGGCGGCATTCGAGGAAGTGTCATGTAATGTAATTTTATATAATTTGATTCCGTATTTTCTGTTATGTTTATTTAATTTGTTGAAGGGAATCAATGCAAATTTTAAAAAATGAAGAAAAAAAAGAAAAAAAAAGAGACTAGTAATAGTGAATTTTTCACTGTGTAATCTTTTTTCGGATAGTGCTCATTTTGTTTCCCTTTTAGTTTATTTATTTAGTAATATTTATTCAGGTATACATATTTTTCTTAATGAATTACAATTTCCATTACTGAGATGGGAATAAATGAGAACAGAGACAAGAACTGCATACAACACAAAACAAATAAATTCATAAAACAAAACTCTTACAGTTAATTTGCTAGTGGAGTTTATAAGCAAGCTTTACTGTGAAGTTTACATCCTGCTGAATAACATTTGTGATTAAGCTATGTAACCAAAAACAGATTTTCTTCCAGTGTCATGTCATGCAATTGGTGCCTTTTGTGACCCTCATTAACTTATTTGTAAACACTGATTCTACCAATGAATAACTTTATTTTTTATTGTCTTTCTTTATGAGGAAACCAGTCTGGCCATTCTCCTTTAACCTCTCTCATCAACAAGGTGTTTTCATCCGCAGAACTGCTGCTCGCTAGATGTTTTTTGTTTTTTGACCCATATGTGCATGATTTTATGCATTGCACTGCTGCCACACGATTGGCTGATTAGATAATTAGCTGATTAGATGTTCCTAATAAAATGTCTGTTGAGTGTATATCCCAACATGTTTTAAAAAATAATTTTAGCATGAGATGACACTGCTAAAGACATTCTTTGTCTGATAGAATGTTTAAAATCTTTTACACACACACACACACACACACACTATATATATATATATATATATATATATATATATATATATATATATATATATATATATATATATATATGTCACCCTTTTTAAAAAGGAACGGACCAATTTTGTAGAATGACCCTCAAGTATATTTTTGTATTGAGTAGGGTTGGCCAGAACCATTGAAATTAAATACATTTATTTAAATGACCTAAACATCCTTGCGTGCTTTTCCATGCCACAGCCTCGATGGGGCTACTACAGCACAGTTTTCTGTAAAGCTTCAATAAAACAACACATCTTGTGACAAGTACCATTCGATAAAGAAAAAAAACCTCAGGTTCCACCGAGATTTGAACTCGGATCGCTGGATTCAGAGTCCAGAGTGCTAACCATTACACCATGGAACCACTTTCTTGCACCTGGAACTAAGATGATTATTTATCCATAAAATATTTATGTATTTTAATTATTTGTTTATGTTAGATTTTGTATTGACTACAGCTTATATTACAAACAATCGTGAGTGTATACGTTCTGACAGATTAATGAAGCCATTTTGGAGTATTATTTATTGCTCTCCAGTCCGGTTGATGGCGGTAATGCGCTGTTCACGATAAGCAAACCACTGTCAACTGAGTTTTCTGAAAGGTGAAGCAGGTGAGAAATGTTTAGTTGTTTTGATGTATAGTTTTCTTAATTCTTCACGTTCAAACTGTTGCCCTGATTCCTCATCGCTGTATGTCATAATTTAACACTGATACTGGTGCAAGAGATGTTCTTCAAATCGTTGCTTATATGCTTGCAGCAAATGAATGAGTCCCAGACTGCCAGTAACAGTAAGGCAGCAAGGTGGTAAATATTATCTGCTGGAAATATTTCAGTATTTTAATGCCTCTTAAACGTATATTTTCAGTCAACTTTTGAACCCAGCTGCGGACGACAAGACCTGACCAAACTTTATATGACCCTACACTTTCACTGAATAGGAGCACAAATGCCTAACCGATGTGTTGCCTATGGTTGTGGAAAGTTGAGCGGGCAGAATGTGTCCATGTTCAGATTTCCCAAGGACCCAGAGGAGTTCCACAAATGGCAGAAGCAGGTTCAAAGGACCCGCAGGAATTGGGCTGCCAGGACTTTCTCCCATTTATGCTCTGAACATTTTAGTAGGGACTGCTTTGAGCCTAAATCTCTTGCTACTGCAAAGGCCATGGGATTCAAAGGGCTGAGACTGAAGGAGGGTGCTGTCCCGACGATTTTCCTCCGCCCGCCGTGCAATAATTGTGGCGGTGCCTCCTGTTCCATATGTATCCCAAAGGGAAAGAGACACAGTGTGACCACTGAACCTAAAGAGTTTGAATCGGTGAGTATCTGATGCCTTTTCATAGTCTTTAAAAAACCCCGCAGAGGAGTCACTAGGTTGTATAGTATGTATTTGTGAATAAGTTGAATGTATAACTTAAATTATAATGCATATAAATTGGGGAAGTTATCATCATTTCATCCATAAAAGTTTGGACCTTGCATTTAAAGGAATAGTTCACCTAAAAATGAAAATTATCATTTACTCACTCTTAAAGGAATATTCCTGGTTCAATACAAGTTGAGCTCATCTTCCATTGTAAGTGCCTCACTTTTAGCTCGATTTTTGCTTTTGTTTTTTTTTTTTTTAAGAAAAGGAGGAACAGAGTGAAATTAATTTTTGTGGTAATCAACAGTATGCCACAAATGCTGTCGATTGAGCTTAACTTGTATTGAACCCGGACCATTCCTTTAAGAAATCCCAGATGTGTATGACTTTCTTTCTTCTGCAGAACACAAACAAAGATTTTTTATTATTATTATTTCAGCTCTGTAGGTCCATACAATGCAAGTGAATGGTGTCCAAAACTTTTAAGCTCCAAAAAGCACATAAATGCAGCATAAAGGTAATCCGTACAACTACAGTGGTTTAATCCATCTCTTCAGAAGCGATACAATCGGTTTTGGGTTAGAACAGTCAAAAATGTAAGCCTTGCCATTGCAGTCTTTCGGCACTATAATAATTTTAAACTCGATTACACTTCCTAGTGCTTGATGCATGCGCAGAGCGCTAGATGGTGCTACGAAGTGTAAACAAGCTTGAACTTATGTCAAGATTTAAAGTGAAAAGGAGTTACATTTTGGTCTGTTCTCACCCAAAACCAACTGGATCGCTTCAGAAGACATTCACTGGATTAAATCACTGGAGTTGAATTGATTACTTTTACACTGCCTTTATCTGCTTTTTGGAGCTTCAAAGGTCTGGTCACTATTCATTTGCTGAAGTGTTCTTCTAAAAATCTTTCTTTGTGTTCAGCAGAAGAAAGAAAGTCATACACATCTGGGATGGCACGAGGGTGAGTAAATTATGAGATCATTTATATTTTTGTGTGAACTATCCCTTTGAAGCATTGCTTTGCTTGTTTGATGTATAAATAACATTACTCTTCCTAAAGGATGAACAGGAAGTTAACTCTAGGAATGTCAACCCGGACACATGGGTGCAGAGAGAGGGAGAAGACGGGGTACTTGATGAAGCAGATGATCATCAGCTCTATTCGGACAATAACAGTGTTAATAGTGCTGGAGCTTATTCTCTCTGGGCAGACAATAATGGCATAGGTGAATTCAGGAGTTCTTGTATTAATGAGCATGGATAATTACATGCAGCACACTTCACAAATAACCCACAATAAAAGTTGTATATTACCTCTTTATCATGTTACCTAAACTCCACTCAATTTCCTGTGGCTGCAGTAGTGTGTGAAATGTGTGGAACCACTGGCACCAAGGACACTTTCTACTCCAAAACCAAGCGCTTTTGCAGTGCATCCTGCTCTCGGTCATTCTCCTCCAACTCAAAGAAATCCTCAATTCTTGCACGGCTGCAGGTGGGAAAAGGGGATTTTCTGTGTAGTATGTGTGACTGCCATGAGATGGCATCTTTTTCTCTAAATTAAGTCTCAGAAATAAGATACATAAGCACATACACGCATACACCAAGTGTTTGAACATATTTTTTTCAACCGTAGTTATCTGTTGTTTCACCCAAAAATGATAATTCTGTAATCATTTACTCACCCTAATGTTGTTCCAAACCCATATGACTTTCTTCCGTGGAACACAAAAGGAGATGTTATGCAAGTTCATGGGTGAACTAGCCCTTTCAGAACCTATAATTATATTTTGTATGTCTTTTTATACAGGGAAAGCCACCTATAAAGAAGTCAACAAACAAAGCCTCTTTAAAATCACTGACTGAGGCTTCTCAGTCAAAGGGTATTGAGCCACAACAGGAGAGCAGAGCATTTGGACAGGATGGTGAGAAAACACTCCACACGCACATGGGATGTCACATCTTACTGTCTTCACTACAGAGAGCTCAACAAATCTACTTTCACAGGATTATAGTGATTTATTTAAGCTGTTTGAATGCTTAAGTTATCCTGTCTTCTTCCAAGCTACTGTGGCTGGATTTGACTGGGGTAGTTACCTTGAGAAAAGTGGCTACCTTGCTGCTCCGCTATCCTGCTTCAGACATGTGAGTGACTTCTATCCCCAGTGCTTTTCCCTTTAGAAATGTACCAGTGCAAGATAGTTGTGTTTGCAACAATTTACCATTCCCATCATTGTAGACCTGTTGCACTGACCTCTTACTGTCGATTTGACAGGCACCACTCTGCGCTCAATGGGAGGACATCTACGTGGGGTTAAAAGTGGAGGTTCTGAACACTCACACAGCCTTGCCTAGCAAGGTGTACTGGATTGCCACTGTAGTAAGGCTGGCAGGTATAGTAACTCAATGTTTTTTTCATATGTATGTGGAGCAAGGCCTTTCATTCTGTTTTTGAAATATTCTTTTTGATTCAAACAGCATATTTGTTGTCTCTTTCTCTCAGGCTATAAGGCTCTTCTGCGCTATGAGGGTTTTGAGGATGATGATAGCTGTGACCTTTGGTGTAACTTAGGCACAGCTGATGTTCATCCTATAGGGTGGTGTGCAGTGAATAGCAAGCTCCTGGTCCCCCCTCAAGGTGACTGCTGGCTCCATAGACACTAATTTGTATACTGCAAAATATTGGGTAGATATCACTGATGGTATAAGGGGAAGGAGACGGACCGCTTGTAGAAAATAAATAGGAGAAATCATATGGCGGCTCTAGGAATTAAAGTCCCACCTTTTCGTTAAGCTACAAGTTAAGCTCAACCGAAAGCATTTGTGGCATAATGTTGACTACCACAAAAACTAATTTCAACTTGACCCTCTTTAAAAAAAAAAAAAAGAAAAAGAAGCAGCAAAAATCTGGGTTACAGATTTTGAGACATTTACAATGAAAGTGAATGGGGACAATCATAAACCTTAAAATACTCACTATTTCAAAAGTAAAACTCAAGCCACAAGATGTAAACAATATGCTTGTTACCATAATTTTAGAGTAAAAATTTGCTTACCTTTTCTGTGTAAAATTATATCCAATTTTACAACTTCGTTACCATGACAACGTAAAGCGTAAACCCTAAAACAACCGTAAAAACAATGATTTAAAGAACTTTACAGCTCAAAATAATTCATGAGTTTTAAAGAAGAATTAATGTAAGTGCTTTTATAAAATTATGTGCTTCACCTTTCTGCCTTTGAACCCTCCAAAAATGGGTCTCATTCACTTCCATTGTAAGTGCCTCACTGTAACCTCGAATTCTGCTTTTTTTTTTTTTTTTTTTTTAAAGTAATGGGGTCGAGTCAAAATTATTTTTGTAGTAACCAACATTATGCCACAAATGCTGTCGATACCTTGTATTGAACCTGGAATATTCCTTTATTGGGACTGGGTGGAAATGACTTTAAAGGGATAGTTCACCCAAAAATAAAAATTCTGTCATCATTTACTCACCTTTATGCCATTCCAAACCTATATGACTCTCTTCTGCAGAACGCGAAAGGATATATTTTAAAGAAAGTCGCGATTGCTTATTTCCACACAATGGCAATGGATAGCGCCTCATTTTAAAATGTAAAAAAAGCAACCAAAAGTGTAATTAAATTAGCTCATGTGACTCATGCATCATATTCCAAGTCATCTGTAGATATACTAATCTAAATTTAAGCCAGTATTCACTATAAAATCAAAATTTATGAATACAGGGCCCAGATATGGTGACACGTCCATCCATCCATTTTCTATAATCGCTTGTCCTATAGTCATGGGGGTTGCTGGAGCCTATCCCAGCTACCTCGGGCCGAAGGCATTGAAACAACCTCAACAGGTGGCCAGTCCATCACAGGGCTAACACACATATAGACACACAAACACATTCACACACTCACTCACATCTATGGCCAGTTTTGAGTTTCCAATTCACCTGCATGTTTATGGACTGTGGGGGAAACCGGAGCACCTGGAGGAAACCCACACCAACACGGGGAGAACATGCAAACTCCACACAGAAATCCCATGGTCATCCGGGGCTCAAACCCAGGACCTTCTTGAGGCAACAGTGTTAACCACTGGGCCACCATGCCGCCCTGGTGAAAACATCAAACTCGTTGGTGGTTCTGCATCTCTTGACCAAACATCATGACGCAAGAACCAATGTGTGAACTATTCCTTTAATGCTGTTGAGCACTCTATTTTTCTACAGAGGTTCACCAGAAGATTAAAGACTGGAAATCTTACCTGATGGAGAGACTGGTCGGAGCACACACTCTTCCTGTTGACTTTCATGTCAAGGTGACAACAATGCTAAATCAATATTTCATTGGTGCCATCTGTTTTCTTTTCATATCTGCATAACTATCTTTTTTCCTCCTGTCTGTCACTGTTGCAGATGGCAGACAGTATGAGGTGTCCATTTAGGCAAGGTGTTCGGTTAGAGGTGGTTGATCGCTCGCAGGTGAGCCGCACCCGCTATGCCGTGGTGGATACCATAATAGGGGGTCGACTCAGGCTGCTGTATGAGGATGGAGGGCTGGGAGCCTCGGGCGAAGTGCTCTCTGATTTCTGGTGCCACATGTGGAGTTCTCTAGTACACCCTGTAGGCTGGTCTGAAAGAGTGGGCCACACCATCAAAGAAACAGGTGAGATGAGACTGTTGCATATTTGCATGACATCAAGCCTAGAAGCAGACAGATATACAAAATATGCAGAGTCTAAAAATATAAAGACAAGCTGTAAGAAATCAGAAAAGGAACTTTTATTGATTTTGATCCACCACTATTTTTGGATCAAAGTCATTTGTGATGTAGTTATCTGTAGATATTATCATGTATGATATTTCTGACACAGATAAGAATGTCAACATGAGTAGCCATCCAGCATTTCGCAAGGTTCTTCAAGACAGTGTGCCAAATCAGTTCAAGAAGGTTAGTGCTTATTTCAATTATAAAAATGTAGTCAAATCAAATTTGAAAATATAAACATGAAAAATTTATCTTTTGTGATTTTGAGTGTAATAGTTTGTAAGTCTTCTGTAATTTAATCATTTTAATTTGCATAATTCATTTTTGTGTGCAAACAGTTAAGGACTGTTTACATGGGAGATACATTTTTTGAGGAAGGCATGAAACTTGAAGCAATTGATCCTCTGAATCTTGGAAACATCTGTGTTGCATCAGTCCGTAAAGTATGACGTTGCCACTATTTATGGTTTATAATGAATATTGGAATGCACATTTCCATAGCAAGTGCACTCACCCGGGATCTTTTTGTTCAGGTGCTACTAGATGGATACATCATGGTTGGCATTGATGGTGTTGAGATTGGTGATGGTTCTGACTGGTTTTGCTACCATGCCAGTTCACATGCCATCTTACCTGTAGGATATTGCCAGAACAACAACATAATTCTAACTTTACCTCCTGGTAATGTGCTCAGCTGATTCGCTATTGTGATTCTTATAGATATTTCAGCTAAAGCTTTTTTTTTGGCTGTTTCAAGCAGTGATTGCCTCCCTTCTGACCAGGTTATGTTCAAGAGTCATTCACATGGCCAAAGTATTTAGAGGAAATGGGGGCTGTGGCTGCTCCACGGAGACTTTTCAACACAGTAACATTTTAATTTCTCCATAATGTGTCTTAATGTGTTTGGCAAGTGTGTACCATTTAGTGTGGCTTAACATTGTCATCCGTTTTCCCTAGGATGCTGTGGGCCATGGCTTTACCGCAGGTATGAAAATAGAGGCAGTGGACCTTATGGAGCCAAGGCTGGTGTGTGTGGCCACTGTTAGGCGTTGTGTAGGCCGGCTTCTACTTCTGCACTTTGATGGCTGGGAGCCGGAGTTTGATCAGTGGGTGGACTGTCAGTCCCCTGAAATTTACCCAGTGGGCTGGTGTGAAATAACTGGCTACCAGCTGCAACCACCCATTGGCCCAGGTAGAGGAAAATAATAAGAAAGCTTCTATTAAAGTTTTGGAAATGACTGTGGAGAGACAATTTCAGATTATTATCTCATTGTAAACTTCATGCTATTCATTTTATGCACTGGTCATTTCATGTTGTATTTTGCTGTCTGTATAGAACCACCTCAGGGTCAGGAACGCACCAACCTAAACAAAAAGCCAAAACCCTACATGGGGAAAAGGAGTAAGTTTCATTCTTTATTATTGGTTATTTCTTTCAATTATTCTTTACATTCAAAGCACTCTATTTTAAACAATAAATGATTAAAGTACAAATGTGATTCCATCTATAACATTTAACTTGAATAGTTTTGTATTGTGTTCTCATTTCTTCCCAAGACAATCTTTCTCTTATGATTCTGTTTGTTTGTTTGTTTATTTACTCCAGGGCGAAGATTTATAAAGAAAAACACAAGCATTAAAAACACATCTAAAACCCAGCTCCCTCAGCCGACTGAGAATTCAGAGACAAATCAATCAAAAGAGGCACTAATCCCCCCCGTCACACCCACCACAGTACAAATCAAGACTGAACCAGTGGAAGAAAGTATGTATTAATCAAAATAAGTTGTCTCTTCTTGGAAAATTCTTTTATTTAAATGTTTGTATTTGTAAATACAACATTTTTAAAAATGTATTTTAGCTCAGTGCAGTTCATACTTGGTTTCCCTGTCTCTTTAACACAGTTATTGCAGTAAAAGTGAAGGTGGAGGACATGGAAAGCCCAATAATACCCAGCGTACAAAGCAAAGGAAGCAACAACCTGGAGGCCTTTACAAACTTCAAACAGGAGGACATCTCCATTTAAACCATCGCCTATATTGATAAAAGTTCTTCATCACTACTCACTAGTAATATAAAAAACAAATACTAGGCAAAAGTGTAAAGCTGATTGTCTATTGTGAATTTTTTTTACTATTAAACACTGGTAGTTAGTTTATTAACCATTGGTTATTAGTTTCTTTAAGTAACACTAAAGAAGGGAACATATATATTGCCTTGGAATGGTATATTATGTTTATTTCTTCATTTTTTAAATAGTATTCATTTTTTCCACATTACTGAAATCTTGCAATCCTGCATTAAAATGTTTTACATTCATATTTTTATTTGTTTTTGCAATGACATGTATTTTTTTTTTTTTTTTTTTAAATTGAAAACAAAACAACCTATAACACAAAGTTCATCAACTGCAAATAGATGAAAGCTGTTTAAAATATAAGTGTTAGGGTTGCATTTACCTAAATCAGTAACAGCAATGCAATAAATGCAGTAACATTAGGTTCACACAGACTTACTTTTCTTGGTGGAAGTTTTCTGCACTGTGTGAGGTTTGTGTGGTTTGTCTTTGGCTTTAACTATTTTAATGACTTTTAGAGGACTGATTAAAGCAGATTCGGTCTTTGTGGTGCTGGTTGGTTTGGAGATTTTAGGGTACTGAGTAGGAGGATTTTCCCCTGGGCAGCTCTTAAAGACATGGATGTTTTTGACCCTTTGACCTCTGAGTTCTGGTGGGTGGCCACAGGTGGCTCTGACCTTCAGATTCACCTTCTCAATCCACCTAGTGGCAGGAAGAACATGCATGCATATGAAGAGTCATATATAGTATATTTTAGTATCCATAGCCTCTGCACCATAATAAAAAAAAAAAACTGTACTGGCACAGGAAGATTACACAGGAAACAAACTTAGCCACTTGATTGATGTACATTCAAGAAGGTTTATTGACTCACTTGCGAAGTGGCAACAATGGGCAATCACAGAACAGTGGATTTTCTGCCAAGTTTATAACCTCAAGGCCTGTGAGTGGTTTGAAGTCAGGCAGCTCCTCGAGCTGGTTCCCTTCAAGAAACAGACTCCGCAGACCAGACCCCAGTCCAGCTAGGGAATCCTTAGACATCTTGAAAAGGAAAGAGATGGAGGAGGGATTTAAACTTGGTTTGGAATTTTTGAAATAATAATAATTATAATAATTCCTTACATTTATATAGCACTTTTCTAGGCACTCAAAGCACTTTACATAGTATAGAGGAATCTCCTCCACCACCACCAGTATGCACTGCATTGTATTGTAGCATTAGAGGCTTTTGTTTAGGTTCTCACCTTTTGTAAGCCCATATGATCAAGGTAAAGATGTTTAAGTGTGGTAGCAACTGGCTGAAAAAACCCTGCTCCAATCCAGCGAACAGGATTACGGGAGAGATTAAGCTCTGCCAGGCTGTTGGCTTTAGAAAGGGCCTCACTTGGCACCTCCTTTAGTTTGTTGCTGCCTAGATGTAGAGTATCCAAATAAGGTGCAGGATCAAAGGCCCTGGGGGAAATGGTTGTGATGGCATTTGAAGTGAGATAGAGGCCTCTAAGTTTCTCGGCACCTGTCAGAAGCCCTGCTTCCAGATTCGTGATAGCATTGTTCTCCATGTGTAGAGCCAGCAAACCAGTCAACAGCTTGAATGCTCCTTTAGGGAACTGGGTGAATCGATTCTTCTCCAGGTGGAGATAAGTGAGTTTGGGCAACCCCTTAAACGCCTCAGGACTCAATGAGGTGAGATCATTTTCTGAGAGGTAGAGGTAGACCAGACTCTTCATACCATTGAAAGCCCCGTTCTCTACCTCATGGATCTTGCAACGCTGCAAATGAAGAGAAAGCACTTCTGCAACACCAGGGAAACTATTTGCAGGGATGTAGTGGAAATGGTTGCCTCGCAAGTCCAGCAAGCGTGTATCTGATGAAAAACCACGAGGGATCTTGGAGTGGCCTTTGTTTTCACAAGTTGAGTGGTGGTTCTCAGCCTGCAAAATGTACATAATCTAAGGTTAACATTTCAGTCACTGCAAAAGACATTTTGCATCAACCCCATTAAGTTTTCACTTACCTTACATTCACAGTTGGCTGGGCATTTGAATTTATCTGGGGGTGGGGTTGTGAGCAATGTGGGTAGTCTGCTCAGCTCCTCCAGCTCAGCCTTCAACATGGCCTCCTGGCTCTGACAGCGCAAATCAATGGGCTGTACTGCCTCTAAATTCTCACCAGACAGATGTGGCGGACCTCCACACGTGCCGCCCAGGCGGGTGTGCTCCCATATCGCCCACTCGCGCAGAGGCCGCATGTAGCAACTGCAGTAGATGGGGTTGCCTGCCAGATTGAGGCGAGATAACTTGGGAGAGCCAGGGGCCATTGGCTGCAGGACACGCAGCTGGTTATGGCTAAGGTCCAGATGGGCAAGACAAGGTGAGAGCAGGATAGCTGCATTTGAAAAATCCTGCAGGGAGTTGTGATCCAGAAAGAGATGAGTGAGCTTGGGCATGGATACAGAATCCTCTCCAAGATAGGTCATGGGGTTATAGCTTAATTCTAAGCGAGTTACTTCTGGAAGTCTGAGGAAAGGGAAAGAAAGAGAGCAAAAAAGAAAGCTTGGTCTTCAAACAAGCACCTGACTTGAAAGTCTTTAAATTTCTAAAGGCATAAGTGTTAGCAACTGTTAGTAAGTCATTTGTAGGTTGATTTCACCTAAAGGTGTAACTCTGTGGCACTACCAAGACATTCCTGCTTGTTTGAGCTGCCTGTCCAGCCCAACACAGTAACATTGGCTCAACTAATGTTGTGTCTTTGGGATGGGACTATCTATTTGTATGGCCAATAGAAGACAGGGGGAATTTTCTGGAATGTTTGAAGACTATTTTTGCAAATCCGTCTGTTATGCTAGTGGCACAAAAATTACACACTTCACCTTTAACAGAATGAAATACTGAATGTTAATTCAAGCGTACCGTGTCATTGTCTCAGTGGGAAAAAACTGCAGTTCATTATTGTCCAGGCTCAAGCGGATAAGAGTAAAGAGGCTAGCAAAAGCCTCTGTTGCCAGATAATTGATGGAATTGTGACTGAGACGTAACCATTTGATGTTCTGCAAACCCTGGAATGCCAAGTTAGGTATGTATACCAACTGGTTGTGTGTGAGGGAGAGTAGGTTGAGAAAGCCAAGCTGTGAAAAAGCTCCAGGCTGGATCTCCTCCACCCTATTTCGGTCAATAAGTAGCTGCTTCAGGGACGAAAGGCCATCAAATGACTCCTGGATTAAGTGTAAGGAAAGAGAATTATGAGATGCATCATAATTTCTTTGAATGAAAGCATAAAGGTGAACAAGAACAATTTTTCAGGTTACATCTATACAGACCAACCCACTGTGCCTTGCTTCTCACCTGGTAGAGAATCTCAATGTTGTTGTTGGCCAGGTTGAGTAAGACCAGACGGCCAAGTTTGCGGAAGGCTCCTTCCCGCACTTTTCGGATGTTGCTGTTCTGTAGGGACAGGTGGGTGAGGTAAGGGGTGTGTGAGAATGCCCTTGTAGGTAGCTCCTGCAGGTCATTTCCTCTCAGGTCCAGTTTCACTGTTATCTTGAAGATATACAGAGCTGACCATATAAGCAGTGCAAATAGAGTATTATCTATAAAAACAGGCAAAAGTTGCAGCAAAGATGAAGACAAAGTGATCAGGGTATTGCACAAATTACCTCATCAATGGTAGTTGGCACCTCAGTAAGATTCTTGTTGACACACGCAACTGTGAGCTGGATGTTGTCACAGATGCAGAACTTTGGGCATTTGCCCGGCTGCACTGTATGGATCCTCAGGGCAAGCAATATTACAACTGGCAGTGTGGGAAGGCTAATCATTTTGGTCCGTCTGTGTAAAGTGAGGAGAATAACATACCCAAATCAGGTAACAACTTTATTTACTTTAAGACTTTCAAGATTACTCTAAGAAAAACCTTAGTTTACCTACTTCAAACCATACCAGTTTATTGTGCCAATGCTGTGTGATATGAGTGGGATTTAGTGAGTTGAGCTCTGTTGGTATATTTAAACTGGCTGAATTTAGAACGTTCCAATAATTTATGGTTGAATGCAACTCCTTACTGCCTCAAAACTAAATGCCAAAAACAAGCACTTGAGGAGCAAACCCTAATGCTATTTTGGAAAATAGGAAAACTAGGTTACTTTTATCCAAATGCCTAATCTGGGGTCTGATAATCGTATCTGGATTTTAACAAGGAATAAAACGTTTCTGTAATAAACAATTTCTTCAAAAAACAATTACAAGAATATTAAAGTTAAGCTCAATCGACAGCATTTGTGGCATAATATTGATAACTAAAAAAATGTATAAAAAAATGTTTGACTCGTCCTTCCTTTTCAAGGTTACAGTAAGGTACTTACAATGGAAGTGAATGGGACCAACTTTTGGAGGGTCTAAAGGCAGAACCGTGAAGTTTATAATTTTATAAAAGCACTTACATTAATCCTTCTGTTAAAACTTATGTATTATTTGAGCTGTAAATTTGTTTAAATCGTAATTGTTTACAGTCATTTTAGGGTTTGACTACATCCTCATGAAGGATGTACACAGAAAAGGTTAATAAGCGAATCTATCACACTAAAATCATGTTAACATGCATATTGTTTATGTTTTGTGGCTATAATTTTAAAATAGTATTTTAACGTTTACAGATTGACCCCATTCACTTCCATTATAAGTGCCTTAGTGTAACCCAGATTTGTGCTTTTATTTTTTTTACTTGTATTTACACCCGGAAAGAAGGAAATAGTTCTGTTGTTAGATTTTTTCTTTTAGATTAAAGTAATATTCTGGGTTCAATACAAGTTGCGGTCAATCGACAGCATTTGTGAAAATGTTGATTACCACAAAAATGTATTTGGCTTGTCCGTACTAAATTCTGGGTTCCAGTGAGGCACTTACAATGGAAGCGAATAGGGCATAGCAAACATTAAAATGTTCAGTTTCAAAAGTATAGCCACAAGACATAAACAATATGCATGTTAGCATGATTTTAGTGTGATAAAATCACTTACTAACCTTTTCTGTGTAAAGTTATAGCCAGTTTTACAACTTTGTTGCCATGACAATGTAATGTCAACAAATCCTGTAAAAATAATGACTGTAGAAATTATGATTTAAACAACTTTAAAGCTCAAATAACATAAGTTTTAACAGAAGGATGTAAGTGCTTTTATAAAATTAAAAGCTTCACATTTCTGCCTTTAAACACTCCAAATACTGGCCCCATTCACTTCCATTGTAAGTGCCTCACTTTAACCTCGAGTTTTGGCTTGGAGTCGAAATTACTTTTTTCTGGTATTCAACATTATGCCACAAATGCTGTCGACTGAAACAACTTGTATTGAAGCCGGAATATCCCTTTAAAACACACAGGGTTGGGAGGGTTACTTTTGAAATGTATTCCACTACAGATTACAGAATACATGCTGTAAAATGTAATTTGTAATGTATTCTGTTAGATTACTCAAGGTCAGTAACGTATTCTAAATACTTTGGATTACTTCTTCAGCACTGGCAGATTTTTTCACTTGTTTTGACTACAAAAACTCTGCCAGTACAGTAAGACAAAATACACATGTTAAAAATACATTCTCTGAAAAACCTAAATATCTTGTGCAGTGTTGTTTCTAAAACAAGATCAATCAAATTGATCTTGTTTTATGGATTTTTAGATATTTTTACAGGAAAACAATAAAAAAATTATCAAGAATACGATTTTTGCCCTAATATCAAAGGTCTTACCAGAAAAAAGAAATTATGATCCAACGTAAATTTTCTTGATAAAATAATATGATCGTGCCTGGTAACGTGCATGTAAAATGGCTAAAAATAGCATTTTAGCTTAGCATAAAGCTGACAATTTACACAAGTTTTATTTCTATTTCTTCTGCTCCAAACTTACTTCAAACTTACTTCTCTGTCTGCTCGTATGAATGTAACACATCATAAGAAAGTGTTTCACCGCTGTTCAAATGCACTTTGGATCACATCATTTATATGTATAAATGTTTTCCATCTGAAAGGACTAAATATTAAATGAAACAAATGACAATAAAATGCAAAGTAATCTCTTCAGTAATCTAAATACTTTTTGAATGTAACTGTATTCTAATTACCAATTATTTAAATTGTAACTGTAGTGGAATAGTTACTTATTTTGTATTTTAAATATGTAATCCCGTTACATGTAGTCCGTTACTTCCCAACACTGAAAACACAGAATGAGTGGATTTGAAGCCACTTTCCCAAAGCTTCGTACTTACAGTAACAGAGATTTTTAAAGAACTCGTCTGAAATAAACGTTCAACAGATAATACCAAAAGAGCAACACACAATGTTTAATTTTCCATACCTTATTACCAAGAATGACTGAATTCTCTCACGCTTCTGCGGCGGCGTGAAGCATTAATATCCGTAAAATGAAGTTGGAAGTTAAGAGAGGACTAAGGAATCACTCAGTCGCTTAGTTTTATATATATACTATAAAAACTTTTCTTTGAGGGGTAAAACTCAAACTTAAGAGTACCGAGACTGGAACATGAGCAAAAAGTACTTTCCAAATGTGAAATATGCTTGTTGGAGTCCCATGTGGCAGGTTAACTTCTGTTCTGCTGGTCCACAAAGACGCGCACTGTTCTCAGTCTGCCACCAGTCAAATAAACAAGTGGAGGACAGAAGCTTCCCTTCAATGGCTCAAAACATAAATCATTTTTAGTATCTTCATCAAACCGTCTTAATCTATATCAAAATATATTGAGAAAATAAACCAGATTCGCTTGATAAGTGAGCTGAGCTCCTCGAGGCTCAGTAAACTCAGGTCATTTGAGCACTCAAGCGTTGAGTAAAGGCGCAATGAAGTGAACAGCTGACCTACAGGAATTTAAAGCGATAAAAGATCTTTGGCTCAATGCAAAAACGGCTTTAATTTTTACATTAGTTTTGTGTGGAGTCAAGTAATTTGGGTCAAATAATGGCGAACAATTCTTCAATTAAAATAATTGTTTAATAATAATAAAGTGGAATGTTGCAAACAGAACACATACACAGTGCATTCCTGCTATAGTATTCAAAACACTACAAGTGTTTATGTTTTTTCTTCACTTTAGTCAAAAAGAGTCCAGTAACACTTATAATGTTCTATTTGTTAACTTCATTAGTTAACATGAACTAACAATGAACAATACTTATACAGCATTTATTAATCTTAATGTTATTTCAATATATATGAATACATTTTTAAAATCAAGTTGTTAATGTTAGCATTAATTAATGCACTATGAACTAACAATGAACAATAGTATATTCATAAGCTAGCATTAACAAAGATGAATAAATGCTGTAAAAAATATATTGCTAATTGTTTGTTCATGATACCTAATGCATTAACTAATGTCAACGAAAGGAACGTTATCGTAGTTTTATCAAGAGTCTTGTAGGTATTCATACGACTGTTGATTTATAGATTTGAATGCCAACACCACCATAAAAATGTCACAAGATGGCACATATCAAAGTCAAAGGTATGTCCTCTGCTCCATATCAATGTGACAATGTGAAAATCTTCAACCAATTGTAAAGAAATGTCATACAGTTATACCACTTTACATCAAAGTGATACCGATAATCTAGTGCATTCTTTCCTATTTTTTCCTTTTATGTATAAAAATAGAAGAAATATTTCTAAAAAGAGATAAAGGAACAACACAACACTCTTATTCAATGCTACTCTAATTGTCTAAAGTTTGTCTGTAAGGAAATGCAGC
The DNA here is from genome assembly GCF_019703515.2 of Myxocyprinus asiaticus. Lineage (NCBI taxonomy): Eukaryota > Metazoa > Chordata > Actinopteri > Cypriniformes > Catostomidae > Myxocyprinus > Myxocyprinus asiaticus. The sequence goes on along the minus strand of NC_059375.1, from coordinate 21,505,478 downwards.
TTGGGTTAGTCATTATGAGGCACTAGTCATCACTGTACTTTGCACAGAATGAATGTTTTACTTTGAGTTTTGCATACCAAAATGGATCCGGAATTAACTGATTTAAGATAAACTTGATAATAGTTTAGAACGTCTCATGTAGCCTGTCCAGTTTCTTTGACCAGTATGAAGTAATTTCAGTGGCTTGAGAATTAAGCAGTGGTACTTTTCGTCAATGTGCTCTTGAAAGCGTCTCTGGCAGTGGAACAGGATTCTAAGACTGCCATTTCTGGAAAACAAACAGACACAACTCAGATTTGTAACATCTTTATGGTATAGATGGTCACAAAACTTTTGCTCCTAGAACTGGCACTGACCGTGACACAAATTCTTCCAGAACACAAGCCTGATCTACTGGGAAGAACTCCTGTGCAACTGCATACTCAAGAGCGAGCAAGTGTCCAGGCAGCACAGACACCTTCTTTATCTTCTTATCCTCACTCTGGAAAAGAAACAAGCAGTAATGAACTACTGAAAAATACTGAAAATGGACAAAAATGCAAAACAGATTAAACTAAACAACATGTCATTTAAGTGTGGTACCTTTAAAAGTCCCAGATTCACCATCAGTGAGGAGATAAAACTATAGGATTGAGGGTGGGAGTTGGAAAACACTTTCTTCAACGGGGCATCTGTGCAACATGAAGAATGTCTGATTTTAATGACAGTGAAACTCAACATTTGCAATAGATTTTTTTTTTTTTTTTTTTTATATGTTTACTATGTTACACATACCAGAACTCTCAAAAACAGCTTGCTTTACTTCCGAATATCTTCATATACTGATGTGATCTTAAGAAAACCTCTGCCAGTTTATTAACATCAACCTAAAAAAAAATAATATATTTTAAGAGATTTTAAAAACTACATTGCATATTCTGCAGATATTTGCAAAAACAATCGGGGAAAAAAGGAGACATCAGTGTTAAAAGGAAAGTTCACCCAAAAATGAAAATTCTCTCATTTACTCGCCCTCATACCATCCCAGATGTATATGACTTTCTTTCTTCTGATGAACACAAATGAAGATATTTCAGCTCTGTAGCTCCATACAATGCAAGTGAATGGTGACCAGAACTTAGATGGTCCAAAATGCACATAAAGGCAGCATAAAAGTAACCCATAAGACTCCAGTGGTTAAATCCATATCTTCTGAAGCTATATAATGGGTGTGGGTGAGAAACAGATCAATATTTAAGTCCTTTTTGGACCTTCAAAGTTCTGGTCACCATTCACTTGCATTGTATGGACCTACAGAGCAGAGATATTTTTCCCAAAACTCTTTGTTTGTCTTCAGCAGAAGAAAGAAAGTAATACACATCTGGGATGGCATGAGGGTGAGTAAATGATGAGAGAATATTTATTTTTGGGTGAACCATCGCTTTAATGGAGTGTATTAAAAGTGGCTTGTGAACAATATAAACAGGCCTCATGTACATTTGGGCCATATAAATAAACACTGTAACTTCTGCTCAAATAGCTGGATCCTCTTGGCTCCAAGGGAGAGCAGTTTCTCAGCTGATGGGGAGCTGAGGGAGGACATGAACTCAGAACTAAAGTGAGGCTCCTCCTCACTTATTTTCCCCAGTTACTAAATCCCCAAATCTATGAAACTGCATTCATAATGGGGTTCAGCTGGACTAGACACACCCAGGCCTGATTACTGCTAACCCTGTTCAGTCAAATCAACACCTAAATAAAACTTTTTCAGCAGGATGAATTTGGCTAAAAGGTCTCACCCAGTAGCACACTATGCCAAGGTCAAAAGAAATTCCAGAAATGATGAGGAAAAAGGTGATTGAAATACATCAGTCTGGGAAGGGTTACAAGGCTATTTCAAAGGTTTTGGGACTCCAAAGAACCACAATGAGAGCCATTATCTCCAAATGGAGCAAACTTGGCACAGTAGTGAACCTTCCCAGAAGTGGCCGACCTTCCAAATTTCCTCCAAGAGCACAGCGATGACTCATCTAGAAAGTCACAAAAAAGCCAAGGACAACATCCAAGGAACTGCAGGCCTCTCTCACATCAATAAAGGTCACTGTTCATGACTTCACTATCAGAAAGACTCATTAAGACTCAGAAGAACATTATGGCTTGTCTGAATTTTGCCAAAACACACCTTGATGATCCTCAAAGCTTTCAGGAAAATGTTATGTGGACTGATGAGTTGAAAGTGGAACCGTTTGGAAGACAGGGGTCCTGTTACATGTGGCATAATTAAAACACAGAATTCCGCAAAAAGAACATTATACCTACGGTCAAGCATGGTGGTGGTAGTGTGATGGTGTGGGGATGCTTTGCTGCTTCAGGGCCAGGGCGACTTGCAATAATTGAGGGAAAAATGAATTCTGCTTTCTACAAGAAAATCCTAAAGGAGAACGTCCAGTCGTCAGTCCGTGAGTTAAAACTCAATCACAACTGGATTACGCAGCAAGACAATGATCAAAAACAGAGGAGTAAGTCCACCTCTGAATGGCTCAAAAGAAGCACAATTAAAGTTTTGGAGTGGCCTAGTCAAGTCCTGATTTGAACATGACTGAGATGCTGTGGCAGGACCTTAAACGGGCAGTTCGTGCTCAAAAACCCTCCAGTGTGGCTGAACTAAAGCAGTCTGCAAAGAAGAGGCCAAAATTCCACTACAGCATTGTGAAAGACTGATCTCCAGTTATCGGAAGCATTTGGTTGCAGTTGTTGCCGCTAAAGGTGGCAAAACAAGCTATTAAGTTTAAGAGGGCAGTTCGTTTTTCACATGGGTGATGTGGGTATTAGATAACTTTTTTGCTTCAATAAAAAAAAAAATATATATATATATATATATATATATATATATATATATTTGAAAACTGTATTTTTTGTTTACTCCGGTTGCCTTTGTTTTATGTTATATCTCGTTTGAAGATCTAAAACAATTTAGTATGAAAAATACACAAAAACCAGGAAGAAATCAGGAAGGGGGCAAATACCTTTTCACAGCACTGTATGCCTTCAATTATTCAACCATGAGAAAGCCACCAGCCACCATGTTAGGGCATACATAAATACCTGAGCGAGCCCAGCATATCCCCAATGTTCATGCTCTCCATTGCTCTCCAGTTTCCTAAACAAGCACCCAGACAAGCTCAAATAACCACAGAATAACATGACGCTATAAAAAAATAAAAAAGAATACAACAGAAAGGAGAACCTATGTAAACTATGAAACCGACGAAAAGTCTTCTTCTAATATTATATTTATATATTTTTGTTTACATATTAACAATTTAAGCCCGTCGGCGGGCCCACGAGAAAAAAATAGTTGTCAAAATATTAATAACTACAGTCTTGACCAAAACAAAATAGGTATCGTTTGAAAACTTAAGCTGTACTTTACAATGCATGTAGACACTGACCAAAACTGAACAAGTGCTTTGAAATTTGCAGACAAATCAGAAGTTGATAATTTATTAATAATTTTGCACTGTATATATTATTGTAATCAGTAAAAACATCAAACTGATCAAATAGCCATGTGTCATATGTTGTTGGAAAGCTCTCAGAGAGTGGAATACATCCAGCCTATTTGTTTTACTCAGACAAAAATATAGCAAGTAATAGTAAGTATAAGTATATCTTAGACATTTATGTTTCATGTGAACAGGTGTTGCTTCTATGCTGCATTTTTGCTTATAACTTCATAAAAAATAATCACATACCTTTACTTAGAGGCGGCGATTATCTTTCAAATGAGCCTACACACAATGCAATCGGATGCATAAATCACTAGATAATTGACATGAAGCACAATGTGCACAATAAGCACACAGCATTTGGCATCTTGCAATCTGGCTGAAAACACATTAGCTTTCCTTGATCAGATGACGTCATCGGAAATAATGAGGCATCATGGAATGCTAAATCAATCGACTGGGTTCAGATCGGTGCATAAATCATCCATATTTGGGCAGAAAGACATGTGATTGGTGACTGTTACATGTGGCCACCAGGAGATGGCACCAAGTACATGATAGACTCAATGCAGACTCATTGAGTCAAATGGCACTCATCTCATAACTGAGATAAGTGAACAAGAAACAAAATCCCACACACTGCTGTTCCTTGCAAATAAACAATTTAATGAATTAATTGTATTAATACATTAAGTTGTTTTTTTGCAAGCAACAGCAGTGTGCAGGATTTTGTTTCTTGTTTACTTCTCTCAGTTGTTTTTCCTATGCACCTGCTGATAATTTATCAGGTGTACTGTGTTTTTTTCTTCTTTTACTCATTACTAAAATCATGTCTGCATGCTATGCAAACATTTAGGCATTGTGTTTGCATGTGTAATTAGTTCTTATGTACAAATATTATGTTTTATTTGTTTAGAGAGGCTTTTGGACACTTCGAGATAAGTGACACAAGGATAAATAATTTTTATAATGCTATAAATTTTGATTGTCGAATCAACACAAAATTGTACTCAGTTACAGTTCACACGAATGGGAACAATACAAAAGCAGTTTTTCTTAGCCACCTCATTTACACCCAGATATATAAAATGTAAAATCAGAAAGAAAAAGAAAAGAAAACAAAAGTTTCTTAGGGTGAGTCTAATAATTTATCAGTCTATATCATTAAAAAAATTGAAAGGTTTTCTTTACACTGCTACCAAACACTTGACCCTCCTTGTTTTTTGTCCAGTTAAAAGCCTTTAATTCTGGGTATGGCACTGAAACAGGAAATCTTTAAAAACACCCTCAGAGCTTAAAGCATGGTACTCAACAGGCGGCCCGCAAACTATCTTTTTGTGGCCCACGTAATGTTGTCATCACATACAATTATTGAATGTGTACGGCATTTTGAGGCATTACATTTTCTACAGCCTTTAAGGTAATTATCAGTATTGATAAACTGCTGAACCGCTATAGAGGAAAAGAAACAAACAGATATAAATAATGAATTAAACGACAAATCCGTGAAAGCGGGGTCAGTCTGCACACGTGCGTTGATTACCATTTGTGCGTGCTCTCATGCCGCGGTGTGAGTTTTTAAAGGTGAGATTACCACCTGAGGAAAAAATAAATAATAAATTTGCAATTTTTCTTATACAACAGCACTGATGCAAAAAATGCATATCATATCATAACTGAATGTCTTAGTGGATGTTTTTCTGGGGGATATGTGGATGCTAAGGGCATCCCTACAATTAGAAAACTAATATATACACAAAAAATATATTGGAGGTATTTAATAAGAGACGCTCAAATCTAGGGCACGACACCGCTTATGCCCATCCCGAGCTCAGTGATGTGCTTCAAAAGCGTGTAAATGTAAGATTATTGTGGGTGCAACATGACATTAAACAGTTTTTTCTTCTGCATCAGTTTATTAAAGCAATCCGTTGTCTGTCAGACACCCCAACATAAAGAATCGGCAACAGACTCTATAAAATTACTGTCCACAACACCTCACAAATAAATCTTTGGACTATGAATAATAACGGGAACATTGCTTACAGCAGGCAATTTAAAGTCCGATCATTACTAAAATTCACATTTATTGTTGAATGCAGTGAATTTGTACAGAAGCAATGCTTTAAATAATGAGGACGAAAAGACACGAAAAGTCAGCACACTTAAACATCACAAAAAGTAGCATCTTTAAATTCATCACTTTAAAATCAACACAGCTAAAAATATTAAACTTTCTAGTTTGTTGTTGGATGACTAGTGGAGCATCCTGTCCCAAGGAGGTGTTTCTTTCTTTGACTTCTGTCTTTACATCCGTCGTCTTCAGTCAGTCATGTAACTGCTCCCTAATAGTCGATTTAAGTCAAGAGTCTGGTAGATCGAATTAATCTGTTACATTTTGGAGACTGTGTAGTTGCCCCAGTTTCACTTGAATTCTGAATTGAAAGTTCACGTTCAGTCCGAGACACCTGGTCATTAAAGCACCACAGGCCACCATCCGTAACCATAGCAATAGTTCCAGTACCCACACAGGCACAACAGTTTTCCTATAGGCTTACAAAATCTTATGAAAAACTCTTTTATATTATTTATTCATACATTATGTATATTATTTTTACCACGTCTAAATAAAGCATTTCACTGTTTTAACCATGGATTCTAAATTCTTGCGGTTAAATTAACCGTGACATTTTTAATCGTGGTATCCCAAGGGTTCACTAGATGGCCAGTGTGTCGTGACAATCTTTGACAGTGACAACAGAACAGATCATCATCTTTCTATATATATATGTACATTTTAATTGTACATTGTCATTTTTTAGAGTGGTGTGTTCTGCTGCAATATGTGGTCTACCTGTAAAAGTGTGGAACTTAAAAAAAAAAAACATATATATATATATATATATATATATATATATATATATATATATACACAGGTGCATCTCAATAAATTAGAATGTCGTGGAAAAGTTCATTTATTTCAGTAATTCAACTCAAATTGTGAAACTCGTGTATTAAATAAATTCAATGCACACAGACTGAAGTAGTTTAAGTCTTTGATTCTTTTAATTGTGATGATTTTGGCTCACATTTAACAAAAACCCACCAATTCACTATCTCAAAAAATTAGAATACATCATAAGACCAATAAAAAAAACATTTTTAGTGAATTGTTGGTCTTCTGGAAAGTATGTTCATTTACTGTATATGTACTCAATACTTGGTAGGAGCTCATTGTGCTTTAATTACTGCCTCAATTCGGCGTGGCATGGAGGTGATCAGTTTGTGGCACTGCTGAGGTGGTATGGAAGCCCAGGTTTCTTTGACAGTGGCCTTCAGCTCATCTGCATTTTTTGTCTCTTGTTTCTCATTTTCCTCTTGACATACCCCATAGATTCTCTATGGGGTTCAGGTCTGGTGAGTTTGCTGGCCAGTCAAGCACACCAACACCATGGTCATTTAACCAACTTTTGGTGCTTTTGGCAGTATGGGCAGGTGCCAAATCCTGCTGGAAAATGAAATCAGCATTTTTAAAAAGCTGGTCAGCAGAAGGAAGCATGAAGTGCTCCAAAATTTCTTGGTAAACGGGTGCAGTGACTTTGGTTTTCAAAAAACTCAATGGACCAACACCAGCAGATGACATTGTACCCCAAATCATCACAGACTGTGGAAACTTAACACTGGACTTCAAGCAACTTGGGCTATGAGCTTCTCCACCCTTCCTCCAGACTCAAGGACCTTGGTTTCCAAATGAAATACAAAACTTGCTCTCATCTGAAAAGAGGACTTTGGAACACTGGGCAACAGTCCAGTTCTTCTTCTCCTTAGCCCAGGTAAGACGCCTCTGACGTTGTCTGTGGTTCAGGAGTGACTTAACAAGAGGAATACGACAACTGTAGCCAAATTCCTTGACACGTCTGTGTGTGGTGGCTCTTGATGCCTTGACCCCAGCCTCAGTCCATTCCTTGTGAAGTTCACCCAAATTCTTGAATCGATTTTGCTTGACAATCATAAGGCTGCGGTTCTCTCAGTTGGTTGTGCATCTTTTTCTTCCACACTTTTTCCTTCCACTCAACTTTCTGTTAACATGTTTGGATACAGCTTATTTGGCAATGAATGTTTGTGGCTTACCCTCCTTGTGAAGAGTGTCAATGATTGTCTTCTGGACAACTTTCAGATCAGCAGTCTTCCCCATGATTGTGTAGCCTAGTGAACCAAACTGAGAGACCATTTTGAAGGCTCAGGAAACCTTTGCAGGTGTTTTGAGTTGATTAGCTGATTGGCATGTCACCATATTCTAATTTTTTGAGATAGTGAATTGGTGGGTTTTTGTTAAATGTGAACCAAAATCATCACAATTAAAAGAACAAAAGACTTAAACTACTTCAGTCTGTGTGCACTGAATTTATTTAATACACGAGTTTCACAATTTGAGTTGAATTACTGAAATAAATGAACTTTTCCATGACATTCTAATTTATTGAGATGCACCTGTATATTGGCCTATATATGGTCATTATAATAATAGTATATATATATCACAGTTTTTATTTTTTTTAAGAACCACACAAGAATTTTGCTATATATCTATATGTGATGTTTTACTTGTTTTAATTTCATGTGTCCATGATGTATTAAATAGCATATGGCATAGTCTGCTCACCTTATTGATATAAAAAATGTATAAGGCTAAAGAGATCCTGCTTTCCAGCCCCCAGACTTTCCAAAGTTGACTACCCCTGGCTTAAACGGTTAAAAGACTGTTTTACAGAGGCCTATTTTATAGTAATAAAATGTTGTGACAACACTTGTAAACCTCATGCTGAAATTACTGTACTGTTGAGGTCCAGTTTCTCCTGTTTTCCCTGTCTAGCCTTTGCAACTACCAAAGCTGCAGCCTCGCAAATCTCTCCAAACGACAAATTCAATTCCTAGACAGATAGAAGAGATAAACAGAATCTACAAAAAATCTCAGATGTTAAGTTGCTGAATGTAAATAGGTGTTTGTTTCATGCATCCATTAACCCTGAGATGTGGCAGCCCCTCTTTAAGGGCCCCTGCTATAGCAATAGCACCTTCTGAGCGTACCAGACAGTCCCCAGAATTGATGACCTTAAGATAGTGGAGGTGCTTAATGGCCTGCAGGACACAGAAGAGTTGCACGCATGAAAACACTGGGTGTGCAAACATAAGCCTTTAACACCTGCTTTTTCTTTTTGATACATTATATAGACTAAGTTTGCATGATGTACCTCTGCCATGGCTATTGATCCTCTCTTGGTAAAGGTGGTGTCACTGAGGTTGAGGACCTGGAGATTTGGGTTGTGCTGCATGGCACTGGCCAAAGCAGTTATACCAGGATGGATGACCCCATTCTGTGGCATATGGACCTCCTCAAGACTGCCTAATAACTGAGAGAAAACAAAATGAAAATATGAGGACAGACAGAGAAAAAAAAAGAGTGACGCTTTAAATATTGTTAAAAGTTTTTAATTTTGTATTAATCAAAAAGTACTACTTTAAAGTAGGGATGTCCCGATACCAGTATCAGAATTGGGTCCGATACCGCGCACATGTACTCGTACTCATAAAAATGCTCCAATACCATCTGACGTACGAATGTCATTACGTAAACATTTCGTGTACAAATTAAAATCATATTATGTCCTAGTGAGATTATTTTACAGCAAAAGCTGCAATTGAATTATATATATAGTTTGCATGAGCAGCACGCTACAAATATGAGCACTTGTGACTGTGTGGAGACAGTGTTGTGCCGATGCCGGTTGTTCATACATTTTAAAGCACCTCCTTGGCTCATACAAGGTGCAGAGGAGACGTCATGAGCATCGAGCGCCCTGTTTGTAGCAGATGACAGTGAACAGAGCACAAATTCACTTTGTAGCACGAGACAATACAGAGTACATATTTATTTAAATAACAGCCTTTTGTGGTTTAATGTGGCTTTTCCGGAGTGAGAAGCTTCCTTCTAATGTGAGAGCTCCTTGGTCATAACACAGAAACATTTCAAAATAAAAGCTCTGCCAAAATAAAAGATCAATTTAAAGTATGACAGAAATGTAATATTCACTGTTTTACTAATAATAATAATAATAAAAAATCAATAGTAATGTTATTATATTTAAGGAATATCTTACATCTGTGATGCTCTGTTATGCACCACTTGACAAAAATATTTCATGTTGAAAATTAATTGTTATACTTTAATTTGATTAAATTTTTCATCAATTTGTGTGTTTAAACACCATTTTGATGATAAAATTGAACTAAACAGAAAGCTGAGGCTTCTGTTCTTGGCTGACAGAAGTGGAACCTGAAGTTGTCTTCTAGTGTTGTAGCTCATTCGGTTCAATGTGTTGTGCTTTCCACAAAACTTTAGCTGCTGAAATCCCAGGAGATCAGCAGCTACAGAAATACTCAAACCAGCCAGTCTGGCACCAACAATCATGCCACAGTCGGAATCACTGAGATCACATTTTTCCCCATTCTGATGGTTGATGTGAACATTAATTGAAGGTCCTGACCCATATCTGCATGATTTTATGCACTGCTGCCACACGATTGGCTGATAAGATAATCGCATGAATAAGTAGATGTATAGGTGTACCTAATAAAGTGCTCAGTGAGTGTATCTCCACATTTGTAAGTCCTTCTTCGTTGTTTTGACCATGTTGTATGTCAGTTTAGGTATACACTATGTAGTAGACCTATGTGTAATCTTGACTGGATAAGAAAAAATTTAAAGAACATTACACAAAGCTGTCCCCGTCAAGTCATTTACTCATCTGTGTTCTTATGCAAATTATGTTATTTTAATTATTTTATTGTAATAATTTGTTTTAATTACAGATCTGTTAGCAGCATTAAGTATTATTGCATCATACCAAACAATAATTCAGTGAAGATTTGGAAACAACTGAGAAATGAATTCTTTACCTTGATATTTTTCCTTGCATCTGGATTAATTATGCAACATAATTATATGCAGTAATTATATATAATTACCTTACATGCAGAAACAACTATAAAAGGTCTACAGCATGTCACAGAATGCTACATTCACATCATGTAATTAGGCAAAGAAATGTGAGATGCAGCAGTTTCCTTCAGGATCAAAGCACATGCTTATGTTCTACTGAAAAGAGTGAAGCCCCATTTTTGGGGCAACAGGAAGTGGTGAATTTCCGAAAATGTACTGTGATAAAAATGAACCGGTACATAAATAAATTATTAACTGGTTAGCAGAATTTAAAAATTACATTTTCACTCCAGAACAATTGAAAGGGACTTTGTTTACGTTTTTGTTTTCCATTTTTAGTCCCTGTGTTCAATATGCTTTCACAGCTCTCTGCCTCAAAAATACCTCAAAGTGCTTACTGGCATCATAATCATTCAGTAAATGAAGTGTTGATCGAAGCTGATATCATCAGTGCATTGCCTAGGGATTTCTATGGATTTAAAAGAAATGTTGGAGGTTAAACACATACTTTACTCACATTGAAAATACTTATCACTGAGCTGTGATGGATATTGTCTCGCCAGGGCTAGTGGAATTTCAGAGCGAAGACGGCCTTTGAACATGTGGCACTGCTTTTTGAAATAAATATGATGAAACACAGAGATTAAGAATTGTAAATAGCAAATCTAAAATATGAGAAGGCAATGTGAAGTACCTGCAGTTCATGTTTAGCTTCAAGAGCCTTTGCAATGGCCTGCGCTGTGTGTTTCCCTCTAGTCCGAGGGACCGCAAACCCTGAAACTGTTCGATCTCCTGCACCATCTCTTTGACTGCAGAATCACAGAAGTGGAGTGAAACATACGAGTGTTATACTTATGGGGTATGGTTCATACTTTGAACTCTAAACCTGCTCAAATTGGTTACAAGTAAAAAGTTTTACTCACCACCAGAATCACCATTGTCCAACTTCAGCGCTGGTCCCTTATAACTTCATTCCACATCCCCAACATGTGTCTTGGCCAGTGCTTCTGTAAACTGAGCAATATCTCCACAGTCCATTGATCTTCCCTTCGATATCTGTCTTAGTAGATCTAATAAAACATTATTTGAATATTAATCTCTGTTCAAGGCGCCGGTATAACAAATTGATTTCGCACTTACATAGACATTTACACAGCTACTACTAAACTAGATATATTGAAAGAATATAAGGTTAGTCATTCAAGCGTTAGAGAAGCTCCATACATTCACAGAAGAGGCTCACGTTATCCGTAATAACACGATAACATGACTGAAACGCAGTGCTCAAACTAGATTAGAGAATTAGCAACCTAGCTCTCCGCTCATCCAGTTTGATTATCGGTCAAACACAACACAATTAGCTAAATCTAACGATGTAAATCACAGTTTTATATATGAGAGAATTTATCTTACACCGCGCCACATAAAAAGATCAGTTATTTAGTAATTTTGTTATTAGCAGCACACAGAACTAGCTTGACTAGAGAGTAAATCACCACAACAACAGGCACGTGGTGGCGGCAATACAGCCTGTGCAGTGATCGTAACAGTTCTTTGAAAGTGCCGGCCTAAACAAAGGATAGGTCTCTGCAGAACAGTAATGGGTGTTTTCAAATCTGTGGGGGGTTTCAAACCGGGATGGGCGTTTCTAAAGTAACTAATGAAAGTAGGGAATCTCAATAGTTTGAAAACGCCCACTGATTGAGAAAAGCCCATTTTTGTTCTGCAGATATATACGTCTCGCCTAAACACGTCCTTCCATATAGGGACGGGCGATACCACTTATTTTCTTTTCGATCCGATACCAATAAGTTCAAGTCCAATATCGTCGATACCGATACTTCTAATAGATTTTTTTTTTTTTTTGCGATTTCTTGGGATAAAATGGGTAATTAAAAATATTATTTTCAGTCATAATTCAAGTCGTGTTCTTCTTTTTTTTTTTTTTTTTTTTTTTTTTTTTTTTTTGCGATTTCTTGGGATAAAATGGGTAATTTAAAATGATTTTCAGTCATAACTAAAGTCGTGTTCTTTCTTTCTTTCTTTTTTTTTTTTTTTTTTTTTTACATTTGTGAGCCTAAACAGAAAATTATTAGACTTCTGTTTTCTTTGCCCTTACACATATTAACCATGGTTTCACTACAGTAACTATAGTTTAATTATAGTATTTAGTTAAACTATAGTTACCACACAATTAACCATGGTTACTACTACAATATTACTGTAGTAAAACCATAGTTTCAGCCCAAAATATAAAAACATGGTTACTACAATATTACTTTAGTAAAACCATGATTAACTATTTTTAATGACTTATTAACAGCAATTACACACAAACTCATTTTAAGAAATGTCACCTTTAGATATGTTGTTATTTTAGTGTGAATTTACACTGATTTTCTATCATTGCCTCTACAAGACACTGAACCCTCTTGTTTGAACGAGCCTTGTGACGGCACAACTGCTTGTCTGCTTGTGTTTTTCAGCATGCATGTTAAAATGAGCGGAATAAGAAATAGTTCCCATCCTAGCAAGTATTTGCTAATATAGCCTAATCCTTTTTATTTCACTTTGAAGCTTATGATTAATGTTCATGTTCATGCTAACCAAATAATAATATCCCTAGTTTAATGTAATTTTTTAAAATTTTTTTTAATCGATATTTTTGTGTGAATATCGATATTTTTGCTCTCGGGAGGCTATTTCCAGTCATGCCAGTGCAGCTCCAATCTACTTGAATGGAGAAAGACCAAAATCTCAAACACGGTTGGTCAAGATTACGATCAAAGAACATATTTCAAATCAGCAATAATATCTGACAATATTGGTATCATAAATTGTGATTCTTTACCTCATATTACTAAAAAACGCAATCGTCCCGGTTTGTATAGCTAATGCGCATGCGCGTTCTAGAGTTGATTGACAGGTTATATCTGTATCTAAAAGGTGATTGGCTCTTTTACTTGTAAGGCGGGACTTCCTTACTTCATCGGTTGACCGTTGGGCGCACAGAGCTTCTTGGTTGAGAATTCCAGTTTCTCCCATTCATTTAAATAGAAGTGGCCCGAATCAGAATCAGCTTTATTGCCAAGTATGCTTACACATACAAGGAATTTGTCTTGGTGACAGGAGCTTCCAGTACACAACAATACAAAAACAATACAAAAACAGCAACAAGACTTTTGAAAAATAATTAAAATAAAAAAAATAAAAAATAAAAAAGATAAATATTGAAAAGAAAAAAGTATATATAGAATACACAATAGACAATATATATATTGTATATATATACACTATATTGCCAAAAGTATTCGCTCATCTGCCTTTAGACGCATATGAACTTAAGTGACATCCCATTCTTAATCCATAGGGTTTAATATGACGTCGGCCCACCCTTTGCAGCTATAACAGCTTCAACTCTTCTGGGAAGGCTTTACACAAGGTTTAGGAGTGTGTTTATGGGAATTTTTGACCATTCTTCCAGAAGCGCATTTGTGAGGTCAGACACTGATGTGGACGAGAAGGCCTGGCTCGCAGTCTTCGCTCTAATTCATCCCAAAGGTGCTCTATCGGGTTGAGGTCAGGACTCTGTGCAGGCCAGTCAAGTTCTTCCACACCAAACTCGCTCATCCATGTCTTTATGGACCTTGTTTTGTGCACTGGTCCGCAGTCATGTTGGAACAGGAAGGGGCCATCCCCAAACTGTTCCCACAAAGTTGGGAGCATGGAATTGTCCAAAATCTCTTGGTATGCTGAAGCATTCAGAGTTCCTTTCACTGAGACTAAGGGGCCAAGCCCAGCTCCTGAAAAACAACCCCACACCATAATCCCCCCTCCACCAAACTTCACAGTTGGCACAATGCAGTCAGACAAGTACCGTTCTCCTGGCAACCGCCAAACCCAGACTCGTCCATCAGATTGCCAGATGGAGAAGCGTGATTCGTCACTCCAGAGAACGTGTCTCCACTGCTCTAGAGTCCAGTGGCGGCATGCTTTACACCACTGCATCATAGCACTTGGTGATGTATGGCTTGGATGCAGCTGCTCGGCCATGGAAACCCATTCCATGAAGCTCTCTACGCACTGTTCTTGAGCTAATCTGAACTTTGGAGGTCTGTAGTGATTGACTCTTCAGAAAGTTGGCGACCTCTGCGCACTATGCGCCTCAGCATCCGCTGACCCCGCTCTGTCATTTTACGTGGCCTACCACTTCGTGGCTGAGTTGCTGTCATTCCCAATCGCTTCCACTTTGTTATAATACCACTGACAGTTGACTGTGGAATATTTAGTAGCGAGGAAATTTCACGACTGGACTTGTTGCACAGGTGGCATCCTATCACAGTACCACACTGGAATTCACTGAGCTCCTGAGAGCGGCCCATTCTTTCACAAATGTTTGTAGAAGCAGTCTGCATGCCTAGGTGCTTCATTTTATACACCTGCGGCCATGAAAGTGATTGGAACACCTGAATTCAATAATTTGGATGGGTGAGCGAATAATTTTGGCAATATAGTGTGTATATATATACGCACACACACATACATACACATACATACAGGTGCATCTCAAAAAAGTTCATTTATTTCAGTAATTCAACTCAAATTGTGAAACTTGTGTATTAAATTCAATGCACACAGACTGAAGTAGTTTAAGTTTATACATATATATACACATATACTATACATACATACACACATACATACATATACATACATACACACATACATATATATATATATATATGTACATATATGTATATATGTGTATATATATATATATACATACATATACACATATATACACATATACATATATATGAATATATATACATATATATACATACATACATACATACATACACACATACACATACGTAGTGCAAGGGAATGAAATTGCAGAAAAGGTAGGATGTGTTGGATAATATAAAAAGAGTAAGCTGTGTATTGCACATTCATTATTGCTCAAAGGGGCAGTTTTAACTGTTCATGAGATGGATAGCCTGGGGGAAAAAACTGTTCCTGTGTCTGACGGTTCTGGTGCTCAGAGCTCTGAAGCGTCGGCCAGAAGGCAACAGTTCAAAAAGGTAATGGGCGGGGTGAGTGGGGTCCAGAGTGATTTTTCCAGCCTTTTTCCTCACTCTGGAAGGGTATAGTTCTTGAAGGGGGGGGGGGGGCAACCAGTAATCCTCTCAGTAGTCCAAACTGTCCTTTGTAGTCTTCTGATGTCTGATTTTGTAGCTGAACCAAACCAGACAGTTATTGAAGTGCAGAGGACAGACTCCTGTGTAGAACTGTATCAGCAGCGCCTGTGGCAGGTTGAACTTCCTCAGCTGGTGAAGGAAGTACAACCTCTGCTGGGCCTTTTTCGCAATGGAGTCAATGTGGGTCTCCCACTTCAGGTCCTATGAGATGGTAGTGCCCAGGAACCTGAATGACTCCACTGCTGCCACAGTGCTGTTTAAAATGGTGAGGGGGTCAGTGTTGGGGTGTTCCTCCTAAAGTCCAGCTTCAGCTCAAGGTTGTTTTGACTGCACCAGACAGCCAGCTGTTCAGCCTCCCTTCTGTATGCAGACTCATCGTCATCTCGGATGAGGCCGATGACAGTGGTGTCATCTGCAAACTTCAGGAGCTTGACAGAGGGGTCCTTGGCGATGCAGTCATTGGTGTAGAGGGAGAAGAGTAGTGGGGAGAGCACACATCCCTGGGGGGCACCAGTGCTGATTGTACAGGTGCTGGAAGTGAATTTCCCCTGTCTCACAAGCAGGTAATATCTGGTTACAGTGAGGCACTTATAATGGAAGTGAATGGGGCCAAATTTTGGAGGGTCTAAAAGCAGAACCGTGAAGTTTACTTTTTTATTTAATTACTTACATTAGTTCTTCCGTTAAAACTCATGTATTATTGGAGCTGTAAACTTGTTTAAATAATTTTTACAGTAATTTTAGGGTTTAAGGGGTTGTTGAAATCATTATGGCAATGAATTTGTAAAATTGACGATTACTTTACACAGAGAAGGTTAGAAAGAGATGTTATCACACCAAAGTCATGCTAACACACATATTGTTAACATCTTTAACAAAGATACTCTTAAAACAGTGAGTTTTAACGTTTACGGATTGGCCCCATTGACTTCCATTGTAAGTGCCTCACTGGAACCCAATCAAGGGGCAAGTCAAAATTATTATTATTATTATTATTATTATTATTATTATTATTATTATTATTAATTAATTAATTAATTAATTAATTAATTAATTAATTAATTAATTAATTAATTAATTAAATGCAACAAATGCTGTCGATTGAGCTTAACTTGTATTGAACCCGGAATATTCCTTTAACTGACATTAGTATCCATAGGTTCCGTACTGTATTTATCATTTATTATGCCGTGTAATATATGAATAATTTTAATATCAAAGTAGTAAATTGTTGCCGCTTGATTGAAACTCAGCCAAAATACGTACATATGTTTAAAAGAAAAGAAATAAAAACTCAAGAAACGATAATAAATGAATAGTATAGGCTACATCAGAGACATTAATATATGGGTAATGATAACAACATTATATGATTCAATGTATTCGAAAATATAGACCGAAATAAAAAAAATTAAAAAAAAAACGTTTAAATTGTGTATTACATGTTAATAGATCACGAGTTTCAGCTCGCTGGACGTAAGCCCCAGTGGCCTAATGGATAAGGCACTGGCCTCCTAAGCCAGGGATTGTGGGTTCGAGTCCCATCTGGGGTGATTTCGTTTTAGCAGATTCTTACCGATTCAGCAAGCGAAATACAGATGTATGTGTAAAGAATAAAGACTGTTCAAATGGGAAACAAGTCAGTCTTCTAACTCGGACGGGTGTAAGGACAATCGCTAGTTAATTTCAAATCGTTACCTTAATCCGAAAAACCTAGTAGCTCCTCGGATGTAACATTTAACTTAGGCCATTTTGTCTCTGTTTGGTTTAAATACTAGTCTAAGCAAATAGGCTACGGTAGTCTAAACCAGATTCCGATTCATATCAGAGAAAAGTAGCCTAAACTGTGAGACATGTATCGATTTACACAGGGATTAATTTTGTTTCTCCTCCTCCCTGCGACCTTCGTAAAGGCTCAGCGTAAGTGTCTCTTTTCATGTTTTCATCGCACAGGACTTTTCTGCAGGCTCATTTGTTTGCATAATATCTGAAAACCAACATGTAGCCTATAAGTTAAATTTAAGACGGCAGCGCTTATTGATCTTTGATCTGTTTTCTCATGTTGGTGTGCCAGAGATCCAGAGAGCCACCGTGTTTTGGGATGCTGTTCAGAGGTCTGTGGTGCTGAAAGAGAATGTGATGGAAGAGGGAGGAGATGCATTCGGTTATTTCAATGATAGTTTAACTGTTTCTGGGTGGGGAGTGCTGGAGCTGCGGGCTGGTTATGGAAAATTGCAGGAGAACGATGAAATTTCATACTTTTTGGCCGGATACCTCGAAGGATTCCTTACAGCCTCGTAAGTGTTCTCTCCTCAGAGCAAACAAGCACATTATACAGTAACAACAGGCCTAAGTGTAACTAATAGCACATTAACAGTTGAACGCCGCATGCTAAGATGCATTGCACTGAACGTTTTAAGTTATTGCTATGTTTGGAATCATTTTGCAATTACACCCAAATCAACTACATTTCAGTATTTAATAGCCCAATAACTTTTCATTTACAGACAGATGATAAACCATTACTTTAATATGTACCCTCAGCTGATAAGAAATCATAGCATTATGAAACCTTTGAAACGCTTCATGAGGTAAGTGACATTTATTCACTTAATTGATTGAAATCCACTCAGTAACACTTTACAATAAGGTTCCTTTCGTTAACATAAGTTAATAAATTAGGTATTATTAACAAACAATGAACAATTGTTTACAGCTTTTATTCATCTTTGTTAATGTTATTTAATAACAATACAATTGTTCATTGTATTAACTATTAATAAACACAACTTTCGACGTTAAATATATTAGTACATATTGAAATTAACATTAACTTACTAAATGCTGTAAAAGTATTGTTAATTGTTAGTTCATGTTATCTAATGTTAACAAATGGAACTTTATTGTGGAGTTCCCATCCACTTTTCAATATACTGTATATACTGTGTGTGCGTGTGTATAACTGTGTGTGGAATAGTTCACCACAAAATGAATATTCTCTCATCATTTACTCTCTCATGCCATCCCAGATGTGTATGACTTTCTTTCTTCTGCTGAACACAAACAAATATATATTTTTTTTAATCTCAGCTCTGTTGGTCCACACATTGCAAGTGAATGGAGACCAAAACTTTGATGCTCCAAAAAGCACATAAAGCCAGCATAAAAGTAATCCGTACAATGGTATCTATATTAATCCATATCTTCTGAAGTGATCTAATTGATTTTGGTTGAGAACAGGCCAAAATATAGCTCCTTTTTCATTGTACATTTTGCCATTGTGATCTCTAAGCACGATCATGATTTATACTGCCTTTATGTGCTTTTTGGAGCTTCAATATTTGGAATCTACAGAGCTGAGATATTTTTTCTAAAAATCTTTGTGTTCTGCAGAAGAAAGAAAATCATACACATCTGGGATGGCATGTAAATGATGAGAGATTTTTCATTTTTGGGTGAACTATCCCTTTAAGTTTTCATAATATGAACTTGTGAACCATTACATCCGATGAGGGAGGGTTTGGAGGCTTTTAAATGTGTTCTTTCAGATTTTCTAAGATATTTTAATGAGAATAATTTAGTGCATACCTCATCTACTAAATTAACTGCCTCTTTGTTATAGTGAACAGGACTCATGGACAAGGGCGCAAGTGAAATTATATGGGAAGAGTGATACCTCGTGGCATCATGTGGGTCTTCTAGTGGCACAATTGGATGGACTGCATGCCGGGGTGGCATACTGGGCCAAAAGTAGACAGGAGGAGGTCAGGAGACCTGAACTGTGCATGCATCTTTTTAATTGTTCTTCATCTAATGCTTTTAAACATGAGAGTTTGCTAACACTCATCCTCATATTCCAGTTTCTCTTGTTAACCTGTTTTCTTCATTCATTGTAAAATGCCTTTTATGTTTTTCATTTGGTGTGTTTACGCTGTACATTTTAACAGATTGAAAACTTTTGCTTGAATTTTAACTTCTAGCCTCTGTCCATGTTTGCGGTTCAGTTCCTCAATGGTATTGGGGATTTGTTAGACTTAATCCCTGTTCTCAAAAGACGTTCCAACTCTTCTTCTGACTCCTTCAGAATGCCAGGCATGGGTCACTGCTCTGCTCTCATTAAGGTTAGAGGTAAAATTCCCCATTCAGCCTCCCTCCAGTACACAGTTAGTGCACCTTCTTTTTTCCTGATATTTACGGTTTTATTTGTCCTAAAACTCAGCACCAGAGCATAAACCTTTTTCTGTTCTCCCTTCATCCTTAGATGTTACCTGGCTATGAGAATCTACTGCTTGGTCACTCCAGCTGGTATACCTATGCAGCCAGCATGAGAATCTACAAGCACTGGGACTTCAGCCTGAAAAATAAACATAATGCCTCCAGCAGACTGTCCTTTAGCAGCTACCCTGGTATTTGAAGGAAGATGTTTGCTTTTTTTATTATTGAAATAGCTATTTTAAAAATTATAACTATAAAACATAGAGCAACACTGTTTCTCACATCATTTTCAGGGATCTTGTCATCTCTGGATGACTTTTATTTGCTGGGAACTGGGTTGTTTGTAACTCAGACCACAAACAATGTGTTCAACTCCTCTCTGTTTTCCCTGGTGACCCCAGAGGCTTTGTTTGCATGGCAGAGGGTGCGTGTAGCACATGCGCTAGCCCGCACAGGAAAGCAGTGGGCCCAAATATTTTCCAAGCACAACTCGGGTGAGACAGAGATGCACACTGCAAATATTACATGCAAATACTGTGGTCCTTATTTGCAGTATTCTGTGGTGTTGTCTTTCTGGTAGGAAAGTAGAATCAATACACTGTCTTTTTGACATGGATCACAAAGTTATTCAATAATATGGCACTGTCATTTATTTTCAGAAATTAAAATTATTTTCACAATGAATTTTAATCTACCTCTCAGGGACCTACAATAACCAGTATATGGTGGTAGACCTCAAGAGGGTTTCACTTGGCAAGAAAATTGACAATTGGAGTCTGACTATTGTGGAGCAGATTCCTGGTTTGGTGGTGTACTCGGATCAGTCACAAGCGCTGCGTCATGGTGAGGAATAATTTTAAATCAAAGTCAGGGAAACAGTCTGATCAGACAAATGAAAATGTATCTGAGAAGATTTAAGAAACTTAGGTTGGAAACACAAAATATGGGTAGTTGACATTAATTATGTTTGGGATGTCCTGGAGTGTGACATGCTATACCTTTATCTAAAACAATTTTAAACAGCATTTTGCAAATTCTTAAATTGATTAGCTATATGTTTTTATGGCCATATTTATGTAATCATATTAGACAACATGGAATATTTGTAATTTTAAAAATTTATTTGTCACACCACAGGACTATTTAAAACAAGCTAGTAAAGGCAAAAACCTGATACATATACATTTTATTTTATACACTCACTGAGCACTTTATTAGGAACTCAGAATGGAGCCAAAAACATCCAGTCAGCGGCAGTTTTGTGGACGGAAACGTCTTGTTGATGAGAGAGGTCAAAAAAGAATGGCCAGACTGGTTCGAGCTGACAGAAATGCTATTGTAACTCAGATAACCGCTCTGTACAATTGTAGTGAGCAGAATAGCATCTCAGAATGCACAACACGTCGAACCATGAGACGATTGGGCTACAACAGCAGAAGACCACATCGGGCACTTTTCTAGGGCCATAGTGTTCCTAATAAAGTGCTCAGTGTGTGTATAGACTTATACCTTCAAATCATGATTCATGGACATATTATAGGTCAGATGCCAATATAAACTTTGCTGTGCATAAGTTAAGAATATAAAAATACTGATGTTACTTCCTGTATTGTGAAGGTTATATATATGCCTCATATGCTTTACAAATTTTCTCAATAGGTTACTGGGCATCCTACAACATCCCTTTTCACTCAGACATTTACAGAAAGAGTGGTTATGCTGTGATGTGGAAAAAGTATGGGGAAGACTTCTCCTATGACCTCTGTCCACGTGCTAAGATTTTTCGCAGGGACCAGGCTAAAATAACTAACCTGGACACCTTGAAAAATATCATGAGGTACAATGGTGAGTGCTTTCCTCTACCCTGAGTTTTTTTTTTTTTTAACTAATTTGTGCTCTTGTTAATCTAATTTCTTTGATGAACAGTAGTAGTTTGTCATATTAGATTACAGAAAAGACCCATATTCGAAGAAGCACCCATGTAAATCCATCTGTTGTCGTAATGATTTGAGACTCCGGCGACCTCATCCAGGAGGCTGTTATGATACTAAGGTACAGAATTAGGTTATGTAAGTGTTATTACAGAAATAAATCACACAAATAGTGTTATTGTAATGGAATCTACATGACTATTGATATTGTCTACATGATATTTGTTCTCTACACATTAGGTTACAGATCATCACATGGCCCAAATGTTTACAGTCGAAGCTGTGAACGGACCTACTACTCAGAATGCTCTTCCACCTTTCTCTTGGAGTCATTTCAATCGGACAGCTCACCAAGGGCTCCCTCAGACCTACAACTTCACGTTCATCACCATGCAGCCCCTACTCTCTTCTTATATAGAGCAAGCCAAGAGATCTAGCCAGGACTGCTAATAGTAGTCTAGTGCAGTGTATGGACAACAGTTTAATGGATACAGACTTGGAAAGGACTCAATGGACTTTGTTTCGGATATTTATAGGCAGTTTGTAATAATAGCTTTACTTGCCCCACAATAACTTTTGTGAGATGAATGCATAATGCTTCCAATCAGAGTGCTTGATATGTTTAATCCATTAAAGGCTAAAGTCTTTTTGCACTACGTAAATGAACGTTCCCTGATTTGATGTCTCTCCATCTAAAAGTGGACATTTGTGGTTAACCCCTACTGGAACCGCCCAGAACCAAAGAAACCAGTTCACACCACTATGCACAGCATGTCTATACAATGTTGTATATAGTTATTTTTGCTAAATGTTTATGGTTTACAACATAGCAAAGGAATAATTCACCCAAAATTTTAAATTCTCTCATCATTTACTCTTGACTTTCCTTCTTCTGCGGAACACAAACGAAGATATTCTGAAGGATGTATGAGGTGTTTTGTCTGTACAATGCAAGTCAAAGGGGTCCAAAACTTTCAAGCACCAAAAAGGACATTAAAACATCTTAAAATAATCCATTTGACTCTAGTGGTTTAATCCAAGTTTTCTGAAGTGATACAGTTGCTTTGGGAAAGAAAGAGATACAATTTTTAGACCTTACTCACTCTAAATCTTGACATCCAGCCCAACTGAAACAGTGCAGGCTTTAAGACAGTTCCGCTTTTGACCACGTGATTTCTAGTTACTTAATCCTGGTATCAATGTACATTGAGATGTTGCAGTTTGATTTTCCAGTGTGTAACCTACCATAAACATTTGGTAATTGTGGTACATTTTAAAAGTATCACAAAAAATCAAAATCCACGACTATCATTGTAACTCCTGTCTGCCTTTTCAAAATAGCCCAACTGAGTGTGACAACCGCAAACCTTGCAATGTCTGGTTCGTGCTCAGTGCTCTTCGCATGAGTCAAGCGTGAGGAAGTGTGTGAACGCACTTCACATATGAACATGCCAGGGAGACTGTGGATGCCAAGATTTATAGTGAATAAGGACTTATATAAGGACATTCCAAACCGATCGTATCGCTTTAGAAGACATGGATTAAACCACTCAAGTATGGATTACTTTCATGCTGCCTTTATGTCTTTTTTGAAGCTTGAAAGTTTTGGACCCCACTGACATGCATTGTATGGACAAAAACACACCATACATCTACGTTTGTCTTCAGCAGAAGAAAGAAAGCCATACAAGTTTGAGACGGTAAAATTTTCAATTTTGTGTGAACTATTCCTTTTTAGATTGGCCTTTTTTAATTTGGAGCAATCAATAAAGGCAACCATCATTTAGCTCCTAGTGAGAATTTACATTATTTCTTTAAAAGTACTGAAAGAAGAACACATTTGCTGCCACAGCCTTATTGACCTTCCCTTTTCCATCCTCTACACAGTCATTTTTTTTCTCTTCACTGCTGTTTCCTTTCTACTCATTTTTTCCTCTAGAAAGTTACAATACATGTTGTCTCAATCATTATTAAAATATAAATGATTAAAGTATGTTTTTATTTGTTTATATCAGCTTAATATATATATATATATTATATATATATATATATATATATATATATATATATATATATATATATATATATATATATATACATACATACACACACATGTATATATATATATGTATGTATATGTATATAAAAGATAGAGAGAGAGAGAGAGAGAGAGACCTACTCTAATGTACATAAGATTTATATCAGTTTAATTTATTTACTTTGTACTGGAAATTAAAGGAACATTCCAGGTTCAATACAAGTTAAGTTCAGTCTACAGCATTGTGGCATAATATTGAGTACCATAAAAATTATTTTGACTTGCCCCTCCTTTTCTTTAATCAAGGTTACACTGAGGCACTTACAATGGAAGTGAATGCGGCCAATACGTAAACTTTAAAATATTCACCGTTTTATAAGTATAGCCACAAAATGTAAACAATATGCATGTTAACATGATTTTAGTGTGATTAAATCGCTTTCTAACCTTTTCTGTGTAAAGTTATAGCCAATTTTACAACTTTGTTACCATGACGATGTAATGTCAACAAACCCTAAAACAAATGTACAAATTACGATTTAAACAATTTTACAGCTCAAATAATACATGAGTTTTAACACAAGAATTAATGTAAGTGCTTTTATAAAATTATAAATTGCACATTTCTGCCTTTAAACTCTCCAGAAATTGGCCCCATTCACTTCCATTGTAAGTGACTCACTGTAACCTCAATTTTTGCTTTTTCTTTTAAAGAAAAGGAGGCATGAGTCAAAATAATTTTTTAGTGGTAATCAGTATTATGCCACAAATGCTGTTGATTGAGTTTAACCTGTATTGCACCCGGAATATCCCTTTAACAGATAAAATCATTCATTTTAATATTATATTAAAATATAGCTAATATGCTTTCCTTAAAATAGGATGCTAAAAACTGTTCCTGATTTACTAATAAAATAATCACTATACATTACTATATTACAGTCTCTCACTTGCTTGACTCCTGGTATTGCAGTTATTTTAACTTTGATCATGCAACTCCTGGGCTGTGCTGCTCTGCTCGTAGGTCCTCACTAGGATCCATATGAGATTTAAACATTTATACATACGGTAAATGTTAGCAGATTTAGCTTAAAACGCAGTGAAGCACTTAAATTCAATTTAAAACTGCAAATCTGTACACTTTCAGCATCCTAGTATCTGCGCAGGTTTGTGAGAGAGAAACGCCTTAAGGGGCGGAGCAGACGGCTCGCAGCAAACGAGCCAATCATCTGACGCGCTTGTTCCATTTCTGATACGACAAATATCAGCACGCTGCGCCGCGCGAGATAGAACCGCATCCGAGCCAGTCTGCATACACACAACGCATCAGTCGCAGTTTAGTAGACTAATGGCAACGGGGGACAAAGGAAAAACGGTGGCGCCTCAGGCTTTACCGGAAACCGGATCCCTTTCAACAACACCATACAGCAATCTTAACAGTAACAACAACAACAACAACAATAACAACAACAATAACAACAAAGACAGCGAGGGAAGCGAAGGAGCCACAACGGCCACATCTGCAGCTGATGTTGAATCTAGTGGGGCTGAAAATATAAACGGTTCTACTGTTAATGTCACCGGAGGCAATAACGGCAAATGGGTCCGTCTCAACGTTGGGGGGACGGTGTTTCTAACGACACGACAGACGCTGCTGAAGGAACAGACTTCATTTCTGTACCCACTGTGCCAGCAGCAAGACTTGCATTCTGACACGGTAAGAGGATGTGAATGATATTTGACTGAACCGTGTTTTCCCTTCAGATGCAGAGCGCTTATGCTGACATTTAGTGATGAAGCTGGGGGTCTTGATTTAGATGGACGAACATGTGCTAGGCTGCTTAATGCGGACCCCTCAGTGCTTGTGCATTAGAGCAGCATCACATCCATTAGTCAACCAACATCCTCATTTCACTCCATGATACCTTTATCAGAACATTTATCCAGCCTTACACATGTTTTGTGAGAGTAAACACCAGATGACAACGATGCCTCCTAAATATATAGGGGTGAATCTCATGAAAACATATCCAGGTCAGAATTTCTCCTAAAAAAAAAAAAAAAAAAAAAAGGAAATTATATTTTGTATAGAGAAAAATCTTTTGATGGAAATGTGCTTATTTGACCATGTCAAAGTGAAAAATAATCTGCATGGCTATTCTGGATTTTCTTGATACAAAATATAATTTCTTATTCCTTTTTTTTTTCTTTTCGTACTGAAATATGACCTGGGCATGTTCTTGAGACATTTCGTGAGATTAATGCATGTATGTTATAATAATGCACTGATATGAATGTTTTTTTTTGACCGATACGAAAAAGAAAAAAAAAACCTGTAGGCCGATACTGATATTTTGCAATTTACCTTATTTTGTCATCAAATCACTGTTTTACTTAGGAATGCTTAAAAATGTGCAAAGAGGTACCAAAGCTTTTTTACTGTTCTAACAATAAATAATTTCCATTTAACATTGAATCTGTTGAACACATGATAGGCCAACATTTTAAAGAGAGCCACAGTGAAAGACACATTCAAGATAAAAATGAGTAAATATGATAAAATGATGATTGATATGGAAAAAAAGGTTATTTTTTACTTCTAAAACATTTTTGCACTTATGTTTTTGCAGTTTAAAATGCAGCTTTTTAAGGTTTAGTAATCGCACAAAGCCATATTGTGATTTAAATCTTAATTCAATCAATCATGCAGCATTAATGGATATCATACCGATTTCTCAGAAGTCAAAGTCTGCTGGTTTCAAACTGTTTTGGATGGTTTCCCTCATCATGTAGCCTTTAGGTAAGATCCGCTTTCACAACGGCCACGTCCATTTATTATGTTTTTTCCATATTAGTGTGAGAACGAGACAGAATAAAAATTAAATATTACATGTTTTTAGGAGTGACAACCTTTCTACATATTGTGTATATTTATTATTTCTGGATTGTGCATTTAGATTCACAGAGTTTTACAAATTGTGTTACTAATTCATTATAAATAAACCACTGGTTTTTCATATCAGCGTTTTCATGCTTATTACCGATATGCTGATTTAATTTGGTCAGAAATTGGCCAATAAATATTGGCAGCCGATACATCGGTGCAACCCTAGTTATAATAAATGTACACTCACTTAGCACTTTATTAGGTACACTTGTGCACCTACTTAATCGTACGATTATTTAGTCAGCCAGTCGTTTGGCTGCAGTGCATAATATCATGCAGATATGGGTCAGGAGCTTCAGTTAATGTTCACATTAACCATCAGAATGGGGAAAGAATGTGATCTCCGTGATTTTGACTGTGGCATGATTGTTGGTGCCAGACGGGCTGGTTTGAGTATTTCTGTAACTGCTGATCTCCTGGGATTTTCACAACAGTCTCTAGAATTTACTCAGAATGGTGCCAAAAACAAAAAACATACAGTGAGCGGCAGTTCTGCGGACGGAAACGCCTTGTTGATAAAAGAGGTCAACGGAGAATGGCCAGACTGTTTGAGCTGACAGAAAGGCTAAGGTAACTAAGATAACCCCTCTGCACAATTGTAGTGAGCAGAATAGCATCTCAGAATGCACAACATGCCAAACCTTGAGGCAGATGGGCTACAACAGCAGAAGACCACGTTGGACACTTTATTAGGACCATAGTGTTCCTAAAGTGGTCAGTGAGTGCATGCATGTTACTTAAATGTTATTTGTTTAGTTCCCATTTACGGTGTCTGTTGACCAAGCGTTGTCTCTGAAGTATTTTATAAACAGATGGTACACCTGCCTTTAAGCAGCCCTTTACAGTGACCACCCCCTCCTGCTCTGTCCTCTTATTTTCCACGATTATAACTCCTTCCCCACCGCAAGTGATGAAGCACAGAAGTCTAGCTGAGCTCATCTGTGCCTCCTCATCACCCATTAAAGCTCAGTTATTACAGGCCTCACTGCAGTGTTGTGTGCTCTCTCACTGGTCATGTCACTCTTCTAATGAGATTGGAGTCATGGCACCTTGAAGACTCCCAGCCCTCTGCACAGAAATATCTATGGAGGCTTCTATGTTCTATTCTTGGCCTTGACTCTTCTTCATTGCAAATGTATAAGCTTGTATCTTTTAAAGAGTGTAAGTGTGTAGTGTTAAATAGTTTTAATATAAGCCATAACATTTTGTTACATGTTTAGAATTTAAAACAAATACTGAAATCAAGCAAGTGATTTTAGTTGTTCTGTTGTTGCGCTTTCAAATGCTTGCTTGTTTTAAAATGAAGAACTTGTATTGCAACAAAGAGAAGGATGCCAAGAATCTGGGGCCAGATTCACAAAATATTCTTAAGAATAAAAACCTTACCTACTATTTTCCTCTTATTTTCTTACTTAAGAAAAAGTAATAAATATTTTATATACCATAAAAGACTTCTAAAGAACATTCAATGTCCTTGTTAAGTATAAACATTCTTGCAATTTATTCCAAGAACTTTCTTAATGTTTTTTTTTTTTCTTAAGAAGAATTTGTGAATCCGGCCCCTGGACAGGATATTATTGATTAATGAAAACCTCCCTGTGTTCATTGTCAATGTACACTGAAAGAGCAGTGTGACTTTTAATGTGCAATATTTATTCAAATAAGAGGTTAAAGGGATAATTCACCCAAAATTCACCTTTCACTTTCATTGTTAGAAAAAAAAGATGCAATAAAAGAGAATGATGACTGAGGCTAACATTCGGCCAAATATCTCCTTTTGTGTTCCGCAGAAGAAAGTCATATGGGATGCAACAACAAAAGGGTGAGTAAATGACAGGATGTTTACTATCGGTTTAAAATAATATTCCGGGTTCAACACAAGTTAAGCTCAATCGACAGCATTTGTGGCATAATGTTGAGTACCACAAAAATTAATTTGGACTTTTCTTTAAAAAAGGCAAAAATTTGGGTTCAAGTGAGACATTTACATTGGAAGTTAATGGGGCCAATCCGTTAACAGTAAAATACTCACGGTTTCAAAAGTATAGCCATAAGACAAACAATATGCGTGTTAACATGATTTTAGTGTGATTTAATCACTTACGGTACTAACCTTTTCTGTGTAAACGTATCTAATTTTACAACTTCATTGCTATGACGATGTTACACCGTAAACCCTAAAACAACCGTAAAAATTATGATTTATATTATAATTATTTTATTATTATAAAATTAAGTGCTTTTATAAAATTATAAGCTTCACATTTCTGTCTTTAAACCCTCTAAAAATTGGTCCCATTCACTTCCATTGTAAGTGCCTCACTGTAACCTCAATTTTTGCTTTTTTTTTTTTTTTTTAAAGAAAATGAGGGGCAAGTCAAAATAAATTTTTGTGGTAATCAACATTATGCCACAAATGCTGTTGATTGAGCTTAACTTGTATTGAACACAGAATATCCCTTTAAGGCAGTGCAGTGAATATTATTACCCATCCGCTCAACATCTTAAAAGTTGCTTTAAAACACCTGTTGAGACTTAATCTCAAAAGTGAATAACACAAAACATAAGAAATGATTCCTCCGTGTTCACTGATGTTTAAATTGTTTAGATGTTATCTTGCATGCTGTGAAGCAAATATCGCTTTCCATGGGAAGGGTTATTATGCAGCTCTGTAGCTCTGTTTTGAAATTAATAAGCTCTTTGTTTGCCTACCAGGTATTTCCCATGGGATGCAGCTAGTTCCCTATAGGGACTTGGTTTTTGTACTTCCTTGTGAAACTGCAGAGTTAAATATACACGATTAATATAAGATTATAGCACTCTTGTCTGATTTTAAATTCTGCTTGTTTAAATCATATACAGTTATTATAGGTAAAATCTCCTGTGGATTTCTTGTGATCTGAAATCATAAGCAGAGGGGGACAGCTTGTCCCCGCTGACTCACTAAAACATTGGAGAAGTCATGTGCAGGTGTTGTCATGCCTGCTGTCAAGTTTAATCATGTCTACGGTGTGGAGCTGTCTGCTGTTCTTGCTATTTTGAAAATGCAAATATTTTTTTCTTTGTGTGTGTACAGCATGCGTGTTTGCTCATGTGTGAATTATGTTTCTACTACTAATGTCTCGAGATGGTGTGTTGCGAATTAAAGGGATAGTTAACCCAAAAATTTAAATTCTGTCATCTTTTACTCACACTCATGTTGTCCCAAATCCACATTATTTCTTCAGTGAAACACAAAAGGAGATGTTAGGCAGAAGGTTAACCTCAGTCACAATTCATGTTCATTGTATGAAAAAGATGCAGTGAAAGTGCATGGTGATTGAGCCTAACATCTCATTACATTTCTAGCAGAAAAGACTCTGGATGATTGGAATTTTGAATGTAGAGAAACTTATAATATTTGGTGTAAGCCCCATCTTACGGTTCAGCGCTCAGATACTTTCTTGAACCGTCAGATCCTGCCAGAGGCGATGACGGCAGGGGAGCAGAGCTTACCCCAAAAGTAATAAGAACCTAATTTAACCTATGCCCCCAAAATAAAATATAAAAACAAATAATTCAACTCAGGACAATGCCCAGGTCTTCAGAAGGTGAGGTACAAATCTGAAAGAAGAGGAAAAATCAGTGAATGATGCAAACATAAGCCTGTATGACTGTGCGACATGCTACTATTGTGCCAGACCCTGCAGAAGGGTAGGCAATCTTATTAGAATTGTAGAACCCCTGCGAATGGGTGTGCCATGTTGTGCAGTATCTTTGCAGAGGGGTAAACAATGCTTGCGATTGAGCCCTCGTTTGTCATTGAGCCCTTGCAAAAAGGTGTACATAGTTGTGCAGTACCCCTGTGTAACAGGGGGGTTAAAATGGGAAAGGAGGAGGCGGGAACCGGACGAACCATCAAAATAATATTTAATGAAAACTTAAACAAAAAGACATAAACATAAACACACACACACACGGCAGCTGTGTGTGGCTCTCTCTCTCCCGAACTGCCGGATCCGGCATCGTCTTTATCCCTCTCCTCGGCTGATTAGCCCGATCGGGAGCCGGGCATGTGCACTCACAGCCCGGCCCCACCCTCCACCTCGTCACACCCTGCAAAAGTACAAAACAACGTTTTGCGTTTAAGCCCTTGATAAGAGCGATGTCTGCTGTGCAATACTCCTGCAAAAGGACAAACGCTGTTTGCATTTGAGCCCCACGATAGGGGCGATGTGGTTTGTGCAACACCCCTGCAGGAGGACAAAAGAAGTTTGCTTTTGAGCCCAGATGAGGGCGACGTTGTTTGTGCAGTACCCTTGCAAAATGAAACACATTTTGCGTTTTAACAACATTTTGAGTTTGAGCCCTACAATGGGGGTGACCATTGTTTGTGCAAACCCCTGCAAAGATAAACTAAGCTTTGCCATGTGAAGGGAAATGAATGCTTTTTTTATAAACCTTTGCGCTGCTCAGGACATGAATTGAATCACTAGCAGGAGCACTGTGGTTGCAGCGTCACAAACACTGCCTGGGAGAGAATAGAGCAGTGAGTGCCAGGAAGTATGAGTTGTTGAAGGACAGGGAGAATTGCAGTTGCAAAGTCAGCACTCCTTTCGGCTGCAGAGAGCATGGACATCAATTGTTAAAGAAAGTTTAGGATTTAAAATCCTAAATGGCTATATAACTATTTGAAATCTTACTGACTGAAGGGCAAGGGACTGTGAATGCAGCAAGAAAAAACATGTAAATGTGAATAATGATATGATGTTTGATGCAGAAGCTTTGATGAAGCCCATGCCAAACCAACAACACATGCATGGTCCATTATGTGTGAAGCTTCAGTCGACTGAATATTCGGTATCTGCTTCGAAATAAGTGCTAATCCAGCACTGTTGTAATCCCCGTAAAGTAATACAAAACCCTACTAAATGTTACTGCATCGGGACGAGCACATATACAGTGGGGGAAAAGGGGGAAAATAACCAAATTGCATAGATAACTTAAAATAAATGAAATGTTGTTAAACTACGTAGAGCACATTAATGGGGGAGCTTACGTTTTGACGATGCAGAAAATGAACTGTAAGTGAAAACTTGAGTGATGAAGCATGGAATTTCAAACATTTTGATAAAGCCCATTGTTTAGAAAGCTTCATACTGTAGTCCTATAACTAATAAAGATTTAAAAGTTTACAGTAACCCATGATAAAAAAACTGTACAGTGTAATGATGCCAAAAGACTAATAAAACAAAACATGTAACATAACTGTGAACAAAAAAAAAGTGTACCCTTGGTTTGATATGATTATTTGTATGACAGCAGCCAAATGCATTGTGTGGTTAATGAAATACTGGTGTAATCAGCAATGCCTACCTCTAGGTGACAGTGGGCACGCAGAACTGATGATACTTCTCTGTTAAGGGAAATGCGGATATAGACATATTAATTCAATAAAACACTTCGTGATTTAACATGCGATAGGAGAGACCAGCAGAATGTGATGCGCATCATGTTAACTTAATGGAAGTATCAGACCCCGTAAAATGAGTACCCTCGATTTGATATGTTTATTTGATGAGCAGCCAAATGCATTGTGCTGTTAATGAAAGAGGCTAAAGACACATCTTTTTCATGAACGCCTAATCCATTCATACTAATGCACTACCTTCATGTTCTTTAAAAAAAAAAAAAATAATCCTTGCTATGTGTACTGCTCTAAGCTATGTGAGACTTGTATTGCAGCACTTATATTGTTGCCCCTTTTGTTGGATGAATCGCTTCTATTGTTCTCCTCATTTGTAAGTCACTTTGGATAAAAGCATCTGCTAAATGAATAAATATAAATGTAATGAAATAATGAGCAATGCTTACTGCTAGGTGTCAGTAGGTACTCAGAACAGATGATACTTCCCCTTCAAGGAGAATGTGGAGATATAAGTCAAGAAAACATTTAACGTGATTTAACATGCAATAGGAGACTGGCAGAATGCGATAAGCATCATCTTAACTTAAAGGATGGATCAGACCCCATAAAATTAGTACTTATGCATGATGACGTGCATGAATAATGAATCTGGAATGGATTCCCCGATGAGGGCTACACTGGCATCCAAACACGGAATAAACAGATCAACATTTGAAGCGACTTTTGCTTGTAAAAGCAAGGCATAGCGCGTGTAATGATTGTGTGTTTCACTAACATGTGCATGACAGAAAACAACAGAAGTATGCGAACAATAGAGACTGGTGTGTAGGCTTTTTTATTTTTTTGTGGATTTTTTCCCCTTTTTCTCCCAATTTGGAATGCCCAATTCCCAATGTGCTTTTAAGTCCTAGTGGTCACATAGTGATTCGCCTCAGTCTGGGTGGCGGAGGATGAATCCCAGTTACCTCCGCATCTGAGACCGTCAACCCACGCATCTTATCACATGGCTTGTTGAGCGTGTTGCCACGGAGACATAGTACGTGTGGAGGCTTCACGCCATCCACCGCGGCAACCACGTTCAACTCACCACACGCCCCACTGAGAACGAACCACATTATAGTGACCACGAGGAGTTTACCCCATGTGACTCTACCCTCCCTAGCAACCAGGCCAATTTGGTTGCATTGGAGACCTGGCTGGAGTCACTCAGCATGCCCTGGGATTCGAACTAGCGAGCTAGCGATCTCCAGGGGTGGTAACCAACGTATTTTACCACTGATCCAGAGTCTTCCTGCTAGAACTACTGCTGACACTTCCATTTCTTTTCAGGTTCTGTGCATGATAAATAGCAGGGCTGGGCAAAAAAGTTGAATTTTCCATTATTTTTTTGATTCTCAATAGCCATGGATCGATCGTTTACTCGATGCGCAACCCTCCACTACAATGAGAGGAAATCACTCGCATTTGCAATCAAATTTCTGTGCGACTAACAATGTATATATTTGGCAACCGGCTGTTAAATGTTTAGATTTCACTGTACACAGTAATTGTGTAGTATATTGGTGAAGTATTCAGCAGCGTGATCCTTTCACTGCTTGTTGAGAGTAAAAGGAGTCCAAAGACGAGATCCACGCAACCAATTTGCCATTGAATAATGTCTCTTTTAATACTCTTTCTGTTCCCAACAGTCAGTTGTTGATCAATTGATAAGCTGATTTATAGACGCTGTTTCCTTAAAGAGACCGCTCCGGTTCTTTGTTTAACAAATCAATGTCAATACCTGTAAATAGTAAAAATTATGCAATTAAACAAAAATGTAACAAAATATAATATATGCAATATAATATAATATTTATTGATTAAATAGATTTGTCCATTAAAAAAAAAAAAGCTAAAATGTGACCAAAATGATGCAAAACTAATAAAATTTTAGTAAGATTAATATTTTCATAATGTACCCAGTTAGAAGGTCCCCTGTGTTATTAACAGAATTAGCTGGTTGAGAAGTTTTCATATTTAAGCAAAAGGGACATTATAACTGAAATGTGAAATATGAATCAATATCGAATCGAACTGAGAGCTTGTGAATTGGAATCGAATCAAATAAAGAAATCTGTATCGATACCTAGCCCTAATAAATAGCTTGTTGTATATATATGTTATGTCTATGTATCTCTTCATATCACTCTGGTTTTATAGTGCTTCTGTAATATAGCAGTGCCTCTATTCTGTCACACCACCATCTTCCTCTTTCTTTTTAAACATTCTCTATATTATCTCTTATTCTCAGTTCTTTCACCCTGGTAACTTTCTATACACGCTTTAAAATTCTTTTTTGTACCATTGCTGGTCTCTTTCAGAGTGATCTTGCCCTGGGCTTTGTTGTGTAATGTTCTCTGTTGGGCATGTTGTATTAGGGTGTCATGTAGCCTACATGATGTACTGCTAGTAGGTTCTGCCTCACTATAGCTATGCTGAGCTCAAAGTTTATCCACTGCATAGAGAAGACCCTCAACCATTCTGGGACAATGGCTGATGCCATGCTAATGTGACCTGCACTCACTGCCACTTTCCACATGCCCTTTCCTTTAATGTTTTCCCTTTCTTGTGCCAGGTCACATTTTTATTCCCTGGGGCCTTGTACTGTTCACTGCATTCTGTACATGAGCTTTCAGCTAAACAGCTTCAGCACCATAGTAGTCCATAACAGTTATCACATTATGACATATCACATTCTAACAATATTTACTATTGAAATATTAAATACCACATCATTTTATATTTATTTTAAATAATGTGTTATTTAATATTTTAATCAAATGTAATAATAATGTGGTATTTATACATTAACCCTTAAACGCATACCTTGGGTCTTTAGAGACCCGGGACCTCATTCAACCCCCTGTACCTCATCCATTTTTTGGAGTTATGCACACACCCATTTAGAATTTTTTAGAGTGTCTTTTTTTATTATTATTATTATGATTATTTCATATCTATATAAGTTTACTATCACAGGATATCTATTTCTTTGTTTATTACAAGAGAAATGAGTACTATATTCATACAAATAAATACTATATCACATTGATTTTCTGTGCAACAATGAATTAACAACAATGCTGAATTATCGGTATCCCACATGCGTATCTGCATACATATTATACATGCTATTTCTTACTCAAGGTGGCGCTGATGTGTTAGTGATTAACTTGATTTACATTTGACAGTGCTATTTGATGAAGAAACAACATAGAAGTAAACTATAGCAAGTACAACCAATGAACAGTGTGATATGACTATTGTCATTTGGGTGTACTACTGAAATTATGTAAGTTGTGCATCTATTTATCTGCTCAGTACCTGAGAAAATACTTATGTGTAGCTTATATGTATCTTATGTGTAGATTATGTGTTGTGTAGCTCAGTATGTGTTTGACAGTCAGTTGCTTCTCAGGATATTTCAGGGTAAATGTAATTAATTCTTTTCTAGATTTGTCCTGATTTGTTGTATTTTCTCATTGATATATAAAATAAAACTCAAACGTATTTTGTTATATTATTTTAAAATTGTCTTAATAAATAAATAGTAAATTTTACACTATTTGGGCATTTTGTAGATTCATGTGCAGGGTCTCTAAAGACCTGAATATAAAGAGTGTTTGGTGAAATTTCCATGCATTAACGTGATTAAACATTAATGAATTATTTAACAACTTAAAGTCAAACTGGTATTCAGTCCTGTTATCTGTGTGTGTAGGATGAAACTGGTGCTTATGTGATTGACCGAGACCCCACCTATTTTGGTCCCATACTCAACTACCTGAGACATGGGAAGCTGGTTTATAACAAAGAGTTGGCAGAAGAAGGTTTGTGCCATTACCATTGTTAAATCTCTGGCCACATGTCAGATTATAATGTATTTTTATTTAATCAGTGTCAAATATATATATATATATAACAAAAACCTGTGTCTGTAGGTGTTTTGGAGGAGGCAGAATTCTACAACATCACGCCGCTGATTAAATTAATCAAAGAAAGGATTCTTGAACGAGACTCCAAGGCCACACAGGTAATGTGCAAGTCCTTTATCATACCTTCATGTGACTTAATTTTCTGGAAACATATTGCAGCATTCCTTCATTTGTATCTATTTTTCACAACTCTTTTGCTTTCTTAATGCTATAGTATTTTCTACCGTACATTCTTGACTATATTTGAGTTCTTATGCAACAGCCGCCAGTCTCTCGCCCACTCTCGCTTTTCTTTCCATACTTGCCTTTTGGCATCATCCTCCACATGTCTTTTTTTTTTTTACTCTTCACCAGTCCCTACCCTTCTCTCTCTCTTTCTCTTGGTCATACAGCAGGTACCACCAAAGCATGTGTATCGGGTGTTGCAGTGTCAGGAAGAGGAGCTGACACAGATGGTGTCCACTATGTCGGACGGCTGGAAGTTTGAGCAGGTCAGCGTGCGCGCCTGCCGAAAGCCCCGCCCCGGACTGCTCTGGACTGTGGGTTGGACTGACACTGAGTTGATTTCCCTTTCCCTGATCCCAATGTTCCCAGTGTCCAATTCTCCCCTCAGATTCAGAGTGCAGTAACATAGCTAAAGTGTGAAATAAATTTTTTGCCATTTAGTGGCTTGGCTACTCAACTTGACTGTACAAGGTCAGTTGCACCAAACCTGTCTTAATAATATGCATTTTTATTTAAATGTCAAACTATATGAAATTATTCTGGTTTTGTACACATGCACGTTGCCATTAGGGTACCATGACACAACATAAAATTTCAGCAGTTGATACCTATACCTGTTCATGATTTTCTGTACTAATTTTGATACCACAGAAAAAACGAATATGCTACTGTAAACACTTTTATAAAAAGTAATATTTTAATAGAAATATTAACAAATTAAATTAAACTGTTGGGGTGGGTAAAAATATTTTTAAATCCCAAGATAATAATATTTTTAAATCCCAACCTACTAAAATGAGAGGAAATAACTCACATTTGCAATCAAATTTTGCACTGACTAAAAATGTATATATTTGGCAACCGGCTGGTAAATGTTTAGATTTCACTCACCAGTAATTGTGTATTTTATTGGTGAAGTATTCAGCAGATCCTTTCACTGTGTGTTGAGAGTAAAAGTTGTTCCGTGTACTGCATGTCCAAAGAAGAGATCCACGTGACCCATTTGTCACTGAATAATGTCGCTCTTTACAGAAATACCGGTTTTAGCACGTGGTCAACAAATCAATGTAAATACTTGTAAATAGTACTAATTATGTAATTAAACAAAAAACATTTAACAAAAAATAATTTATGAAATATAATATCTTATTTATTGATTTAGTACATGGATTTGTTCATTTTTAAAAAGCCAAAATGTGACCAAAATGATAAAAGACTAATAAAATATCATTAATAAAATTAATATTTTTGTAATGTACCTAGCTAGAAGGTCCCCTGTATAATTAACAGCATTAGCTAGGAGAGAATTTCTTTCATATGTAAGCAAAAGGGACATTATAACTGAAATATACTCATATGAATTGATATCGAGAGCTTGTGAATCGAATCGGGAAATCTGTATCAATACCCCGCCCTATTAAAAAGCTTTTAAGTATTTATTCAAGTAAACATAGCTTCAAGTTTTTCAAGTAGTTATTCAAGTAAACAGTAAAATAAAAAATACAAATACAAAGAAATTAATTAATAGCAGTGCACATCTTTTCCTCTTTCTTGTCAATATTGGTTTTTGATTAAAATTATCGACAGTGGCATGTCAATTAGGCTGCATTAACACTGCAAGGCCTAATGCGCCGACCTGATATTTTGACACAAATATACATTACATTTAGACAACCAATTGTGCCACGCCAGGCATTTTGACCAAAAAGTGCATTTGATCGTTCATGCTTTCAAAAGCAGTCAAACAGAGTGTGGGTACTCTCTGCTAGTACTAAAATGTCAGTACTCTGTACTAGATAGACCAGTATTGTTACATCTTTTACATTTTAATATCTATTAGGTACCTTAATACCAGTATTTTTGACATCCCGAATTGCCATGAAACAAGATAATTGTTTTTTGGGCAACTGACTGGGCATTTGACCCAGCTTGATGTTTTCCTTTAAAGTCCTCATCCCTTTTCTTAAATCTTAAGTACTTATGTTGAAGGACCCTCTTTCTATCTCTCTCTCTCTTTCTTGGCTGTTACTTGGTTTTGAAGATGGTGAACATTGGCTCATCATACAGCTACGGAACTGAGGACCAGGCTGAATTTCTCTGTGTTGTTTCAAAAGAGCTACACACCTCGGGTGGAGGCTTGGGAACAGAGCAGAGTCACAAGACTAAGGTTGGTGCACCCACAAACACAGACATAATAAAAGGCTCATTTTATGTTCTCCATTTTTGATTGTGCAATCTCACACACACTCTAAAGCACAATTCCAGTGACACATTCCTCAAAAACATGGTCATAAAAGACTGCTTCTTTTCACCTCCACTCATTTTTTATCATGCTTTAGAATGATCTTTCCACATTAATACCCTTGAAAGTCATCTGCACACCTACTCACAATTACATACATTTCATAAATCTTTTTTTTTTTTTTTTGTGCTATGCTGTCATTTGTCACTCTGTGATCCCTCCGTTTTCTTTTCACGCTGTTGTCCGCTCATAACACAACTAGACCTCGGACACACAGGAAGAGGATGAAGCAAGGGAGGAAGAGGAGGATGGGAAGGAGGAAGAGAGAAATGCCACCCCCAATGAGTGGATTAATGATTAGCTGAAACTTGTGTCAGTGTCCCAATGGAATTGGTGAGGAATGGCGTCATGTTGGTTGTGTTAGTGGTAGCGAAAATTCTTGATGTCAAAGGATTTGGGTAAATTGCATTTCAATGCACTAAATACTGTAAAGCTGACCACAAAAAGCAAAATCTAAATTAGATCCTTTGGCTGTTAAAATAGTTATCTGATATGATGTTGTGTGGCATCTACAGCATGGGAGGACTTTTATTTTCACTTGCCTTTTATAAGCATAGTGCAATGAAATGCAATAGCCTTCACCTACTAGCAGCTCCCAAGCATGACTTTCTGTCAATTTCCCTTGTAAGTAACTGCTGCATATGTAAACACAAATATGCAACAGTTCCAACTTAAAGGTTGAAAAAATTAGCTGGAAGTTGGCCTGTCGTGATTATTAAATAATCGTCTGATTATTTAATCGTCTGATATTATTGTGCAGTTCAAATTCCAATCACATTTGAATGCCCAAATAAGGGAATTTTAAGCAAATATATAAATGCAATGAACGGTGCATTTGTGTGTAATTCAGTTGAACTCCGAGCATCTCTGAGCCGCACTGCGGATGTCAACCAAAGCAGCTCCTGTCTGGAAGAGCTCGTAAAGCGCTCCTCAAACGCTCTGATGCCCATGCTGTCAGCAGAGGCTCATGGCAAACTCCCACAAAAATATAAACAAACAAATATAAACTTTGATAGTGAACGCAAAGCGCCCCGGTTTCACTTTAATTGTACGAACGTGTAATGGCAAATGTTCCTGGTCAAAGGGGATTCATACACACAGTGTTAATGACACACAGTGACAGAGGAGGAGACGCATGCTTAGGGTGCTTTCACACTAGCACTTTTGGTGTGCAACCAGGTCAGAATTATGTCCAAGTGAATGATGTTTTTCGAGCTCGTGCGCACCCGGGTCCGCTTGAAAAGGTGGTCAGGGGTATGGCTCATGTGAACTCCAGTATGGTTCACTGCTGATATGAACTCAATCGTACCAAAATCGTGGAAGCGAACCGCTTGTGTTGGCATAATTTGCATCTTTGCAGGCTTCCGATCGCAATTTTTGTGGAATAATGCATTTCTCATACCTGCTTGTCCAAAAAAAAATACCCTTCAGAGAGCAGCTCACCTTCTTCACATATCTTGGAATGCATCCGCAGGCTCGCGGCAGACAAACACTAACATTCATCACATCATTGCACATTCAGTGCATCCGTGGGAGACAAATGCAATTGTCGTTCCGTGCATGTAAAGTTTTGGTGGTAAGTCCAAAGAGATGAATACTTTAACACAGTGACGCTGATCTCTTCTTGAGTTGTTACCTAGTTGCAGTGGTAAACAGCTGCTGCTTGTACTCATGTTGATGACACAATCGGTCCATGGTTCGGACCCAAATTATCTGATGTATACAGAGAGGGAACAAACTGGTTCTGTCAAACTGGCACCCTACTCTATTTCTGTGGAGTGATAGAAGAAAAGGTCTCTTCATGAGAAATAAGGGCTCGTGGGTAATCAAAGAGCATTCAAATACCGTATGGAAGTGAAGAAATTAGGACTGAAATATTTAACTATTGCATAATATAATATTACATTATATAAATATAATAAATATATACAGTATATTTTGTATTATATTTTTTTAATAAAAAACTAAATATATTTTGAGTTCCAAAAACAACAGTGTAAATGTAAAATTTACCAAAACTAAAGTTGACCAAAAAGAGAGACATATTTTAAATATTTCGAAATATTGTGATATTTAAAACATTGTTTGCCATTCTTAAGTTTCTAAAGCCTTAAAAGGAAATCAGATATCCCTATTTTATTATTTGTTTTATATATTTAAAGTTAAATATGTAAAAATGACTCTTAAGGTGTATGTAGCACACATGCACCTAAAGAAATATGACAATTTATGACAATTAATCGTGAAAGCCCTAAAAGATACAATTAATAGTTATAATCGCAATTATTGTTTGACAATTAATCTCAAGCTATAGAGATAATCATGACAGACATAGCTGGAAGCTAATTGGAGTCCTGCATAGAAATTTTAATCCAACTTCTTAATGGGATTTTCTACACAAGTCAACAGACTTTAAAATGGTGACTGCACTTTAGTCAACCAAATGCCTTCATTATTTAGCACCATGTCTGTTCCATAAATTGCCATTAAGTCACTGCCATCTCAACCCATATCCACATCTTCAGCAAAATGTATCTTTGTATTTGTCATGATTACATAAAACATAGAGGACATATTTCTTTTGACATTATTAGTAATTACTCATAACTAAATCCCCGTTTGAGTGTGACTAATATCTTTTCCACTGTTTCGCAGCTTTTCCAGATCCATGGATCCCGGATGTAGGATAAAGAGAATTGTATTTTTCTAGATATCCATTTTATCATGTGCTCATGATGCTGTTTTTATAGTCATAAATTTGTAGATTTGTTGACTTAAGCAACAGGTATAATTGTGAAAAAGACAACTTAACAACCAGCAGCAAAAAAAAAAAGTAATTGTGCTGAATTTAAATTTTCCTGAAAGAAAATGGCACTTGAGATATTACCATTTAAGAAAATACACGGTTATATCTTAGTAAATGGCCTATTACCAAAGAGTGCAACCTAGTTATAGAATACCTAAGTAAATATGACGGACTTAAAACTGACAGGGCAGAACAAACCTGAGAACGAAGAATCAGTAATTTTACAACATCATCAATGATGTTAAGATTGTGGACTTATAAATAGAGTTTAGATTTTGCACATGTACTGTGGCAGAAGAATGGTGACGCAGACACCAATCATGCCCTGTTCCATCTAGCAAACATGCACAGATCAGCTACTGGTAAAGTGCCAATGGTGTCACCCTGGCAGACCACCAGCAGTGCACTTTACCACCATTTTCAGTCTGCAGGAACACATTTTGATAGTCACTGGTGCCAGCTAGAATGTTAAGGGTGTCATTAGAAGTCACTGGGATGTTTAAGGCCTGTGGAGGGTTCTGGTAGTTTGGTGTATGTTGTATATGAACTAAACACTAGTTACTGTGCACAATTCACTTAGTGGTGTACCTACAATGAGGATTTTGTTCGTTCAGCTGATGTGCTGGAAGTTTGGGGGGGATTAAGATACTGTCTCATGTTCGTTTATGTGTTTTGTGAAAAGGTTACTATATATATATATATATATGTGTGTGTATATATATATATATATATATATATATATATATATATATGTGTGTGTATATGTATATATATATATATATATATCTTTATTTTCAAAGGAACAAGTCTCTGTAACTGGCAATCAATATCTTTCAAAACAACATGCCTCAATTCAACAAATGATTAAGTTAAGCACCTTCTGCTCCCTTTAGTCTAGAGCAGAGCAAATGAGTGTTCTTTGGGATTTTTTTATGTGCGGCTAGCTGATTTGCATGCCTAAGCTTATTTATTAGACATGCTGTAGTTTTGCACAAATTTGCATAGATGTATCTGGATGGGTGTAAGATTTAATTCTAAATAAGAGTGCTTGGAGGCACATCGTTATTAGTCAAAATTGACTTTAAATTGTTTTATTGTAAACACTCAATCTGTTATCATTACTGTATTTATAAAGTGGCAGGAGGCCTTTGCAAACACATTTTGTTGCAGTGGGTCAGTGCGTTACTGGGTCAATCAATTCTTATTCTGTCCATATCAGCTGCAATGCCACCATGTTCTGGAAATATTATCATAATTACACTCCTAGTGTCTAGAGCGCAGTGAACTATATGGAACAAAGTGGAAGAAGATGTAAAGTTTTGATGTGACACACAATTTTATCAGTTTGTCACAGTACACTATTGTAATGTCTTTACAGTGGGACTGGTGTGTTAAACAAGAAAAAGAAATAGATTTTACTTTTGAATATTTATATTCAGTCAATTGCAACATTTTTATGGCCTTGTTTTTTTTTTTTTTTTTTTAAGTGTGATCCTACTGTACATACTGTGCCACCTTTTGAGAGTGATCCTATTTATTTCAGCTTAATAAATGTCATATCATGTTTCTTGTCGTGGCACAGGGTGTTTTGGTTTATGTTGAATTTTAGTCTGTAATCTAACACTATTTGGATGATTTCTTGTCCAAGATGAATTACAGTGTCCATACTGTATGTCCTAAAATTATCAAAATGTGGTCATACAGCTTTGTTTGGCTGTAATTGTGTTTCTTTTTTATATTTTAAGTTTTTCCCTGTTCTGTGTTTTTGACAACAATTTCTTATATGTATAGACAGTTTGTTATGACTGTATAACTGGTGTATTAGTGCTAGGAAGGCCACACTTAGCTTCATAACATTTTAGAAGTTTCTGGAATACCATACATTTCTATTCTGAGCACTCCACATATTCTTTTTTTATTTATTAAATATGGCCTGTGTTGTGGATTTTTTTATTTTTGTTGATTATTTATTTTGTCATGGTTTGAAAGGTAAAATAGAATATTTACTGTTACTTGTTTCTTTATATTAGTTTATATTCTTATACATGTGCTTTAGATGTAATGTATAATCAATTGTACACTTTAATTTATATATATATTTCATCATTCACAACAAAGTTTATACAACACTGTATGTGTTGAGTGTTGGTTAACGTTTAAAGCACCGACCATTAGTAGTGTATGTATGCCAGAGAAATTTGGATTAATGTCTTAGTCTTCTCAGCCAAGTAAATTTTGCTCAATATTTTCAGCACAGAAAACAATCATGTGGAAAATGCTGAATTATGTGTACAAGCAGCATTGTTGTGCAAATAGATATTAAAATTCAAATTAAGTTTCAAATAAAGAGTTTCTTTTTCAAAAAACAAATTTGTTCAGTGTGTGAAGTGTTCATTATGTTTATTATATTATTAACTATTATATGACTAAACTTCTGCATATTACACTTACATTGAAATGTGAACAGTCACTCAAAAGTAGGTTAGAGTACCAGTCAAGTACAATGCATAATATAACTACATGGTTAAAAGTAATGCAAAGTGTGTAACAGAATTTGGAAAATAATAACAGGTAGTCCCGCCTTAAACAATGTTTCTGTGTCGATTCGCTCAAACAAACAAACAAACAAAGCATTGTTGAAAGCACCACAGAGCCACAGTGTTTGCACTTTTCAAGGAAATCAAACTACTGTTCTAGTGGTTCCAAGTTGTCTCTGCATGTACACTCACTGAGCACTTTATTAGGAACATCTGTACACCTACTTATTAATGTGATTATCTAATAAGCCAATTGTGTGGCAGCAGTACAGTGCATAACATTATTCAGATACGGGTCAGGAGCTTCAGTTCAGAATGGGGAAAATGTGATCTCAGTGATTTCGACCGTGGCATGATTGTTGGTGCCAGGCGGGCTGGTTTGAGTATTTCTGTAACTGCTTGCTGATCTCTTGGGATTTTCACATGCAACAGTCTCTAGAGTTTACTCAGAATGGTGCCAAAAACATCCAATGAGCGGCAGTTCTGTGGACGGAAACGCCTTGTTTATGAAAGAGTTCAACAAGGAATGACCAGACGGGTTCGAGCTGACAGAAAGGCTACGGTAACTCAGATAACCACTCTGTACAATTGTAGTGAGCAGAACACATTGAACCTTGAGGCGGGTGGGCTACAACAGCAAAAGACCACATTGGGAACTTTATTAGGACCACAGTGTTCCTAATAAATTGCTGTGTTTGTATTTTAACATTGAAAAAACACACTTCACTTTTATGTAT
The DNA here is from genome assembly GCF_019703515.2 of Myxocyprinus asiaticus. Taxonomy (NCBI): domain Eukaryota; kingdom Metazoa; phylum Chordata; class Actinopteri; order Cypriniformes; family Catostomidae; genus Myxocyprinus; species Myxocyprinus asiaticus. The sequence goes on along the minus strand of NC_059375.1, from coordinate 21,460,670 downwards.
TAGCTTATTGCTGTGTCCATTCAATTTAAAAATGACCAAACTTTTTTTTGAAATATTGAACCTAAACTCTCAAACACTTTAGACATTCAGCATTGTCTAAACCCTCCTTACCAATGTTAAAATCACTGAAACGTATGGACTTGAGTGGCTTGTAGCTTTTATAAAACGCCGGCAACAGCAATATTATGAAAGACAACAATGTTTAATAAGGGAGTCATGTGATGTCATGCGAGGATTGGACATGTGAGCGGCCAGCTCTGCTCACTTTGCTAGTTTTAACACTTTTAATGATATAAACTGGTGAGATTTGATACACTTTGTTTCATAACTGATCTAGGAGGAGAATATGTCAAAGAATTCAAAATCCTCGGGCTCTGGAGACATTAAAAGACACTTACGTGCTCAAGCAGATACCCCCGAGAGTTGCTGGACATGTTGGCAATGCTGACAAAGGTCGATGCTGACTTGAAGGATCTGGCTGTGATATGTCGATCGATCACTGCCATAGAGGCGAAGTTCTCTGAGATGGTTACAAGAGTGGGGGATGTCGAGAAAAAGATTGATTATCTACTAATCCGCTAGCAACAAAGGTGGATTTGGAGAGTGTCTGGGAGAAGTTGGAAGACATGAAGAACCGTTGCCGGCGGAATAACATCCGTATTGTCAGAATTCCTGAGGCCGAAGAGGGTCGGGATATGGTGAAATTCCTGGATGGGCTCCTTTCGAATCTGCTCGACATAACAGGCCATAAGCTGGAAATCGAGCGAGTTCACAGGGATCTTGTGCGGAGATCCGCAGAGGGAGACAGGCACCGTTGAATTCTGGCCACATCTCTGAGATCATCCGATAAAGATCTTGTGTTACACAAGGTGAAGAATAAAGGAAGGCTTTCTTGGAAAAACCACAGCATTTTCTTGTTCCCAGACTACGCAAATTCGACAAAAGAGAAACGGGAATGCAAGAAACTTTTACATCAACGGAAGGTCGCTTTTGCACTGATATTCCTGGCCAAATTGAGAATAGATGCTAAGGAGGGCCGTAAAACATTCACTTGCCCACAGCAAGCGATGTCCTTCATAAAGTCAATGGAGTAAGTCATTTTGTGATACGTTGCAGTTGAATGGACCGGCTCACTTATCATTCACTTGACTCGGAAACGGAGCGTTTTTTGGTGCTGGTTCTGCCTAGCGACTGGAGTTTATTTTGCAGAGTGGCACACCTTCAGGACAGTTTTGTGGATGAATCTACACCTCTTTGAGTTTGTTCTGCCTATTGGCTGGAGTTTGTTTTATAGATTATCTTTTGCTGTGCAATTGTGTCTCACAAAATTTGTATAGAAACACTGGACTTGAGCAATCCGACGACAAAGATGTCACGGGGGTCCTCGCAGGCGTACATGGACTGTTTGTGTTTGGAGGGATGGACGCCAGTTGGCGCTGTCATGCGTGGGGTTAATACGCACGTTTTTCTTTTTTCTGTTTGTTTTGTTCCGGGGGATGTTCGGGTTTTAATGGTCACACCAATGTTGGAATGTGGTCTTTATAATCTTTTTGACATATGATCTATTTTTTTATTATATGTCAAAATGACAAATGTTAATATGAGTGTACTATCTCTTTCCACATGGAATGTAAATGGGTTGGGGTACCCCATAAAAAGAAGGAAGGTTATTACTTTTCTTAAACGTAAGAAATATGATATAGTGTTTCTTCAAGAAACACATCTCTCCCTGCAGGAAGCTGAAAAAATTGGGAAGATATGGGGTGGACATGTTTTTTTTAGTGCTGGCTCAATTAAGAGCAAGGGAGTCATTATATTGGTTAATAAACATCTACAATTCAAATGTCTCAAACAGACTAAAGATAAATTAGGGAGAGTCATTATTGTTTTAGCTGAAATTCAAGGGTAAAGGTTGATTTTGGCTAATATTTACGCACCTAACGCTGATGATCAGGGCTTTTTTATAGATCTTGAAGGGATGCTGCAAGCTGCTGGCACTCCTCATGATATTATTGGGAGGAGACTTTAATCTTTTGATGGACTCAGTCCTTGATCATAGTGAAGCAAAAGTGTGTAAGCCCCCTAGAGCAACATTGACGCTTCACAGGATGTGTAAAAATCTTGGTCTTATGGATATTTGGAGACTTTTGAACCCATCTGGTAGGGACTGTACATTTTTTCATCAGTCCATAAGATTTATTCTAGAATATATATATATATATATTTTTTTTTTTTGATATCCAAATCCCTCATTTCATCTGTTGTTGACTGCTCAATTGGAAATATCTTAATCTCAGATCATGCCATGGTGAGTTTAGAGGTGTTACATATATACAGAGAAAAAGAAATCATATAGCTGGCACCTTAATGTGTCCCTTTTCTTATGCTACAGAACTGGCTCCACTTTTGTTAGAAGTTTATACAGAATCATTAAAGTCAACCTTGACACAAGCCCGGATCAGTCTGATTCTTAAAAAGGACAAAGATCCAAGCGAGTGTAAAAGATACCGCCCAATTTCCCTGATCCAGTTAGATGTAAAAAAATAAAAATAAAAATTCTGGCTAATCGATTAAGTAAGGTTATAACATCTCTTATACATATAGATCAGGTGGGGTTTATATGAGGCTGTAGCTCTTCTGATAATATTAGGCGTCTCATCAATATCATGTGGTCAGTAGTGAATGATCAGACTCGCTGCCATCTCACTTGACGCCGAAAAGGCGTTTGATATGGTAGAATGGGATTATCTTTTAAGATTTTGGAAATGTATGGGTTCGGGAGTACATTTATTGGCTGGATTAAGTTACTTTATAGACACCCTGTAGCAGCGGTGCAAACAAATGGATTAATTTCAGATTATTTTACTCTGAATAGGGGCACTCGGCAGGGTTGTCCTCTTTCCCCATTATTGTTCTGTCTTGCCCTGGAATCATTAGCAGCCGTGATAAGAAAGGAGGAGGATTTTCCAGGGGTGACGGCGGGAGGTGTGGCGCATAAGCTTCTGCTTTATGCAGATGATATTTTATTTTTCGTTTCCATGCCTCCATTTCCATTATTAACTCCTTTTCCAAATTCTCAGGATACAAAGTCAATTGGTCTAAATCCGAAGCTTTGGCTTTGACAGTGTACTGTCCAATAACGGCCTTCCAGCCGGGTGCCTTCCAGTGGCCCAAACAGGGCATTAAGTATTTGGGAATTTTATTATCAGCAAATTTGTCTGATTTAGTCAGAGTTAATTTTGATCCCTTAATAAAAAGGTTTTCAAATGATTTGGACAGGTGGGCTTCATTACACTTATCAATGATTGGGAAGGTTAATGTTATTAAAATGAATTGTATTCCAAAATTCAACTACCTGCTACAGTCTCTCCCTGTAGATGTCCCCCTCTCTTATTTCAAACAATTTGATAGCATAGCGAAGTCCTTCATTTGGAATTGTAAAACTTTTTGGCCTCAGAGAATTGACCCGACTGAAATCTAGATATAATACTATTTTGTCACGGAAGGTGGAGTTTTGGTTATTCAGGGCAAGATAGTCATACTTTGAGTCGGGGGACAAAGCAGGAAAACTTTTGGCTAGATATATAAAGCAGAGAGAGTCTTTTTCTACCATACCCTCAGTGAAATCTGCTGGTGGTGAAATATTTACCTCGGCCATTGATATTAATAATGTCTTTAAAGGATTCTATCTTGATCTTTATAGTTCCATGTCTTCGTCTACTGATGAGTATATTAGAAACTTTGTGGAACCATTAGAACTTCTTCAACTGACATCTGAGCAAAAAAATTATCTTGATTATAAGATAACCTTGGAGGAGTTTAGTGAGGTAATTAAGGCCTTGCCTACAAGCAAGAATCTGGGGCCAGATGGCTTTGCCACTGAATTTTTTAGATCTTATGCTACAGAACTGGCTCCATTTTTGCTAGAAGTTTAAACGGAATCATTAAAGAATGAAAAGCTTCTGCCAACCATGACACAAGCCTGGAACAGTCTGATTCTTTTTTTTTTTTTTTTTTTAATTACATTTTTTTATTGATACCTACATTAAAGAAGAGCAAAACATATATACATGGAATCAACATTTAAACCCCACAACCACCCCTCCCATTCCCCAACCCCGCCCTGACCCACAACAAACATCCCTGTGGTCACATATGAGTATATACACACAAAAAAAGCAAACAAACACACAAACAATAATATATATATATATATATATATATATATATATATATATATATATATATATTAATAAAATAGTCACACATTTATACCTACATCTCTCTCTCCCGAGAGCCAAATATTAATATACACCTCTTCCAAAGCCGCCACCCTCCCCATCTCTGTGCACCACTCCCGAAATGGGGGCGCCCCAGCCAACCTCCAACCCCTCAAAATAATCCGCCTGCCGATCAACACACTGGTCAGAACCCAGTTCTCTATGTGTCTATTCCCCACATCGATGACTGCCCCATTGCACAAAACAGAGAGTCTGGGGCAAAATGAAACCCGATTGCCCAACACGTCACACACAAAACTCTGAACCCTCAACCAAAACTCCTGGATCTCAACACACCACCAAAAAACATGGGCCGTGTCTCCATCCTCCGATTGGCATCACCAGCAGGTGGGTGTGTCTTTAAGACCAAGCCTATACAATCTAGAGGGGGTCCAATAAAATCTAGGTAAAATCTTGAATTGCATAAGGCACACCCTTGCATCTCTAGATGCAGACTTGATGTTTTTTTTAGAATCCTAGCCCACACTCCCTCCTCCAATACCAAGTTTAAATCTTTCTTCCATAATCTCATGATAGATGTTCAAGCTCCGTCCCCCAGACTCTGAATTAGCAGGGAGTAATACACTAATGCCTCATGACCTTTTCCAAAAGCAGTAATCACCATTCCCAGATTATCTGCCGCTTTAGGGGGGTGTATGCTACTCCCAAAATAGTACAGACAAGGTGGCGCAGCTGTAAATACCTACAAAACTGAGATCCGGGAATCCCAAAATGTTGAACCCAATTTTCAAAAGATCTCAACACTCCACTCTCATATACGTCACAGAGTGTAGTAACACCCTTACAATCCACTCTGACCAGCAAAAAGGGGATTTATTAATACATAATTTTGGATTCTGCCATATGCTCAAGGCAACATTTAAATAAATGTCTGAATTAAACACTCTTGTCCATACTGAGTGCAAATGCGAGATAACGTGGTGTAACTTAACTCCTCTGATTAGTTTCATAGAAAGCCTTTGCAATGGCGAAATAGGGGCAAGAACTTAATGTTCAGTACAAAACCAGGGAGGGGCTCTTTCAGGTGGAGCGACCAATGAGCCAAATGTCTGAGACTGAATGCATAATAATAAAACTAAATCTTGGGTAGGCCTAGCCCACGATTGTCAATCGGCCTATGTAACTTATAGAAATGTAATCTGGAACATTTACCATTCCAAATGAAGGACTTCGCTATGCTATCAACTTGAAATAAGAGAGGGGGACATCTACAGGGAGAGATTGTTGCAGGTAGTTACATTTTGGAATACAGTTCATTTTAATCATAGGTCCTTCCCAATCATAGGTAAATGTAATGAAGCCCACCTGCCCACATCACTCAAAAAACTTTTTATTAAAGGGTCCATATTAATTATAACTAAATCAGACAAATTTTCTGGGAATAAAATGGCCAAATATTTAATGCCCTGTTTGGGCCACTGGAAGATGCCCAGCTGAAAAGCCGTTACTGGGCAGTGCGCTGTCAGAGCCAAACCTTCGGACTTAGACCAATTGACTCTGTATCCTGAGAACTTAGAAAAGGAATGAATAATTCTGTGGAGGCAATGCACAGATCTAATGGGGTTAGAGATGAATAACAAAATATCATCTGCGTAAAGCAAAAGCTTATGCACCATACCTTCCGCCACCACCCCTGGAAAATCATCTTCCTTTCTTATCACGGCTGCTAATGGTTCCAGGGCAAGACAGAACAATAATGGGGAAAGAGGGCAACCCTGCTGGGTGCCCCTATCCAGAGTAAAATAATCTGAAATTAATCCATTTGTTTGTACTGCCACTACCGGATGTCTATAAAGTAACTTTAAAATATTTCCAAAATCTTAAAAAGATAATCCCATTCTACCATATCAAAAGCCTTTTCGTCATCAAGTGTGATGGCAGTGACTGGAATCTGATAATTCGCCATTGACCACATGATATTGATGAAACACCTAATGTTATCAGAAGAGCCGCAGCCCCGGATAAACCCCACCTGATCTATATGCATAAGAGATGTCATAGCTTTACTCAACCGGTTAACCAAAATTTTTTACAATATTTTAATGTCTAGCTGGATCAGGGAAATTGGACGGTAACTCTTACTCTCCTTGGATCTTTGTCCTTTTTAAGGATCAGAATGATCATGGATCATGGATCTTGTGTCATGGTTGGCGGAAGCTTTCCATTATTTAATCATTCCGTATAAACTTCTAGCAAAAGTGGAGCCAGTTCCGTAGCATAAGATCTAAAAACAAATTCCGCGGCAAAGCCATCTGGCCCCGGAGACTTGCCTTTAGGCAAGGCCTTAATTACCTCGCCAAGCTCCTCCAAGTTTATCTCAGAATCAAGAGAATTGTTTTGCTCAGCCGTCAGTTTAGGAAGTTCTAATGGTCCACAAAGTTTCTAATATCCTCATCAGTGGATGAAGACGTGGAACTATAGAGATCAAGATAAAATTCTTTAAAAGCATTATTAATAACAATGGCTTAGGTAAATATTTCACCACCAGCAGATTTCACTGTGGGAATAGAAGAAAAAGACTCTCTCTGATTTATATATCTAGCCAGAGGTTTTCCTGCCTTTTCCCCCAACTCAAAGTAGGACTGTCTTGCCCTGAATAGCCAAAACTCCACCTTCCGCGACAAAATAGTATTATATCTGTATTTCAATCAGGTCAATTCTCTGAGGCCATCAGATGACATTCGGTGCTTCAGCTCTGCCTCTGCACTTTTAATATTCCCTTCCAACTCCACGAGTTCTCGTGCTTTGGATTTTTTGATGAATGAGGCATACTGTATGATCCAACCCTTAAGAACCACCTTAAGTGCCTCCCAAGCCATGCCCACAGAGGATACAGAGGACCAGTTGGTCTCCATATAAACATTTATTTCAGCCTTTAACATTTGTTGGAAATCAGGATTTTGCAGAAGGGATACATTAAAGTGCCAACTATATGATTTCTTTTTCTCCATATGTGGTAACACCTCTAAACTCACCAGGGTGTGAGCTGAGACTAAGATGTTTCCAACTGAGCAATCCACAACAGATGAAATGAGGGACTTAGATATAAAAATAAAAATAAATTATTGAATAAATCTTATGGACTGATGAAAAAATGTATAGTCCCTACCAGATGGGTTCAAAAGTCTCCAAATATCTGTAAGACCAAGATTTTTACACATCCTGTGAAGCATCAGTGTTGCTCTAGGGGGCTTACACACTTTTGCTTTACTATGATCAAGGACTGAGTCCATCAAAAGATTAAAGTCTCCTCCCAATATTATATCATGAGGGGTGCGAACAGCTTCCAACATCCCTTCAAGATCAATAAAAAAGCCCTGATCATCAGCGTTAGGTGTGTAAATATTAGCCAAAATCAACCTTTGCCCCTGAATTTCTGCTAAAACAATAATGACTAATTTATCTTTAATCTCATCATTTGAGTTGTAGATGTTTACTTATCAATGTAATGACTCCCCTGCTCTTACTTGAGCCAGCACTAAAGAAAACATGTCCACCCCATATCTTCCCAGATTTTTAAGCTTCCTGCAGGGAAAGATGCATTTCTTAAAGAAACACTATATCAAATTTCTTACGTTTAAGAAAAGAAATAACCTTCCTTCTTTTTATGGGGTGCCCCAACCCATTCACATTCCACGTGGAGAGAGTCAATCAACTCATATCAACATTTGACATATTAGGAAAAAATAGATTGTGTGTCAAAAATACAATTATAAAGACCACATTCCAACATTGGTGCAACAATCAACCCCCGAACATCCCCCAGAACAAAATAAACAGGAAAAAGAAAAACGTGCGCATTAACCCTGCACACGATGACGCCAACCGGCGTCCATCCCTCTAAACTCAAACAGTCCGTGTACAACTTTGCCGATGGATTGCTCAAGTCTGGTGCTTCTATACAAATTTTGTGAGACAGAATTACACAACTGAAAATAATCTATAAAACAAACCTCAGCCAATAGGCGGAATAACACAAAGAACGTGTAGATTCATACACATAATTGTCCCGAAGGTGTGGTCCTCCACATAACAAGCTCCAGCCATTAGCAGAACCAGTTTCCTCAGGCAGTCGAACAAATGTTCAGTGAGCCGGCCCATTCGGCTGTTACATGGGTGTAACAAATCCCTAATCACTCTAATGATTTGCAAAAAAATATTCCACAAAACAAACTCCATCCAAGAGGAGGTATAAACACAAAGAACGTGCAGATTCATCCATAAACTGTCCCAAAGGAGTGTTATTCCACAAAACAAACTCCAGCTGCTAGGCAGAACCAACACAAAAAGAAACAAAGAAGGCACTCAGTTCCTTGGACAGTCAAGCAAATGTTCAGTGAGTCAGGCCAACTCAGCTGTTACAAGAGTGGAGCAAATGCCCTAATCACTCCAATGTTTGCAAGAAATATTCCACAAAACATACTCCATCCAGTAGGAGGCATAATCACAAAGAACGTGCAGACCCATGCACAAACTGTCCCGAAGTAGTGTTATTCCACAAAACAAACTCTAGCTGCTAGGCTGAACCAACACAAAAAGAAACACATAAAGCGCTCAGTTTCCTCGGACAGTCAAGTTAATGTTCAGTGAGTCAGGTCCACTCGGCTGAATCGAGAGCATCACACAATGACTTACTCATTCCATTGACTTTATAAAGGACATTGCTTGCTGTGGGCATGTAAATATTTTGCGGCCATCCTTAGTATCTATTCTCAATTTGGCCGGAAACATCAGTGCAAAAGCGAACTTCCGTTGATGTAAGAGTTTCTTGCATTCCTTGAATCAATCACGTTTCTCTCTTGTCTAATTCACAAAGTCTGGAAACAAGAAAATGCTGTGGTTCTTCCAAGAAAGCCTTCCTTTACTCTTCGCCTCGTGTAACACAAGATCTTTATCAGATGATCTCAGAAATTTGGCTAGAATTGATCAGGGCCTATCATCCTCTGCAGATCTCTGAGCCTGGACTCTGTGAGCTTGCTCAATTTCCAGCTTATGGCCTGTTATGTCGAGCAGACTCGGAGAGAGCTCGTCTAGGAATTTCACCATATCTCGGCCTTCTTCGTCTTCAGGAATTCTAACAATTTGGACGTTGTTTCACCGGTTACGATTCTCAAGGTCTTCCAACTTTTCCCAAATGCGCTCCAAGTCCGTCTTGGTCGCTAGCGGATTAGCAGCTAATTCCTTCTCTGATGACTCCAGATAATCGATCCGTTTCTCAACATCCGACACTCTTGTAACCAACTCAGTGAATTTCATCTCCATGGCAGTGATCAATCAACGTATTACAGCGAGATCCTCCAAGTCAGCAACGGTTCAGTTGACACTGAATCTCTTCCACCGCACCGGCCAAATTGAGTCATTGGTCTGCGGCCTTGTCAGGGGTATCAGCTTGAGCATGTAAGTGTCTTTTAATGTCTCCAGAGCCCGAGGATTTTGAATTCTTTGACATATTGTCTTCATAGAACAATTATGGAACAGAGCATATCAAATCCCACCGGTTTATGACACAAAAAGCATTAAAACCAGCAACATGCACAGAGCTCGCTGTTCACATGTCCTAACCTCGCATAGCGCCACGCGACTTCCGATCAGTCTGATTCTTAAAAAGGACAAAGATCCAAGCGAGTGTAAGAGTTACCGTCCAATTTCCCTGATCCTGCTAGATGTTAAAATATTGTCTAAAACTTTGGCTAAACAATTAAGTAAAGTTATGATATCTCTAATACATATAGATCAGGTGGGGTTTATTCGGGGCCATAGCTCTTCTGATAACATTAGGCGTTTCATCAATATCGTGGACAGTGGCGAATGATCAGACTCCGGTCGCTGCCATTGCACTTGGTCCTGAAAAGGCAATTGTTATGGTAGAATGGGATTATCTTTTTAAGATTTTGGAAATGTACTTGTTCGGGAATACTTTTATTGGATGGATTAATTTACTTTATAGACACCTGGTAGCGGTGGTACAAACAAATGGGTTAATTTCAGATTATTTTTCTCTGGATAGGGGCACCCGGCAGGGTTTCCCTTTTTCCCCATTATTGTTCTGTCTTGCCCTGGAACCATTAGCAGCCACAATAAGAGGATGATTTTCCAGGGGTGATGGTGGGAGGTGTGGCGCATAAGCTTTTGCTTTACGCAGATGATATTTTATTATTCATCTCCAACCCCACTAGATCTATGCCTTGCCTCCACAGAATTATTAATTCCTTTTCTAAATTCTCAGGATACAGAGTTAATTGGTCTAAATCCTAAGCTTTGGCTTTGACAGCGTACTGCCCGGTAACGGCTTTTCAGCTGGGTGCCTTCCAGTGGCCCAAACAGGGCATTAATTATTTGGGTATTTTATTCCCAGCAAATTTGTGTGATTTTGTTAGTTAATTTTGACCCTTTAATAAAAAGGTTTTTGAGCGATGTGGGCAGGTGGGTCTCATTACATTTATCTATGATTGGGAAGGTTAATGTTATTCAAATGAATTGTATTCCAAAATTCAACTACCTGCAACAATCTCTCCTTATAGATGCCCCCCTCTCTTATTTCAAGCAATTTGAAGTCCTTCATTTGGAATGGTAAACATCCCAGATTACATTTCAGTAAATTGCATAGACCGATTGACAAAGGTGAGCTAGGCCTACCCAAGATTTAGTTTTATTATTATGCATTCGGTCTCAGACATTTGGCTCATTGGTCGCTTCCACCTAAGGGAGCCCCTCCCTTGTTTTGTATTGAACAGGAAGTTCTTGCCCCTATTTCGCCTTTGCAAAGCCTTTCTATCACACTAATCTGAGAAGTTAAGTTACAACCCGTTATCTCGCATTTGCACTTGGTATGGACAAAAGTGTCCAGAGTGTTTAATTCAGACATTTATTTAAATGTAGCCTCGAGCATATGGCTGAACCCAAAGTTATGTTTTAATAAGTCCCCTTTCTGCTGGTCAGAGTGGATTGAGAGGGAGGTTAATATGCTCGGTGACCTATATGAGAGTGGAGTGTTGAGATCCTTTGAAAATGTGGTTCAACATTTTGGGATTCCCAGGTCTTAATTCTTTAGGTATTTACAGCTGTGCCACCTGCTCTGTACTATTTGTGGGAGTAGCATACACATCCCCTAAAGCGGCAGAGACTCTGGGAGTGGTGATTACTGCTTTTGGAAAAGGTCATGAGGCATCAGTGTATTACTCCCTGCTAATTCAGAGTCTGGGGGAGGGAGCTTCAACTTCTCTCAAGAGATTATGGGAGAAAGATTTAAACTTGGTATTGGAGGAGGGAGTGTGGGCTAGGATTTAAAAAACATCAAGTCTGCATCTAGAGATGCAAGAGTGTGTCTTATGCAATTTAAGATGTTACATCGATTCTTCTGGACCCCCTCTTGATTGTATAGGCTTGGTCTTAAAGACGCACCCACCTGCTGGCGATGCCAATCAGAAGATGGGAACACAATGTCTTTTGGTGGTGTGTTAAGATCCAAGAATTTTGGATGAGGGTTCAGAGTTTTATGTGTGACGTATTGGGCACTCAAATTTCATGGGGAGGAATGTTCGGGGGAAGGGTTTTAGTTTCAAAAAATGTGATTCCACATTTTCTGTTATGTCTGTTTGGCTCATTGTATGGAATCAATAAAAATTGTTAATAACAAGAATCTGAGACTGAGACACACCACATTTGGATTTCATCATTTGCAGCTCAATATAATACTCACTCTGAGGGATCCCCTCTCTCCATACTCAAACACTCCAAAAACTTAACTGTCAAACTTGACTGTCCCATAGAATTTAATCAGGTCGTAATAATCAATTTTCAAGAGCTGAAAAGAAAGTGACATTAGGCCTATCTATCATATCTGTAAGAGTGAAGAACACAAAGTTGAAGTTACTCAGGTTTTATTGTAAACTGATTCAGTGAAAGTGGCTATGTCCAAAACCTAAGACAACTGCCTCGCTGCCCAGTCAGTCAATGACTTAACAGGCAGTGTTTTTGTATGAAGGTACCTCCTAAGGTTTCAGACAGGCTTAACCATTTAAGCTCGGTGGGCCCACCAAGAAAAACTTAATTATCAAAATATTAATAACTACAGTCTTGATCAACACAGAATAGCTATCTTTTTGAATATTAGAAGCTATACTTTACAATGCATGTAGGCATTATGACCAAAACTGAATAAGTGCTTTGAATTTTGCAAACAAATCAGAAGTGTTCTGTTCTGATAATGTATTAATAATTTTCAATGTACATACAATATTATTGTTTTGGTAAAAACATCAAACTGATCAAATACCCATGTGTCATATGTTGTTGGAAAGCTCTCAAAGAGTAGAATACAACCAGCCTATTTGTATTTACTCACAGACAAAAATACAGCGAGTAATAGCTAAGTACATGTCTTTGACATAGATGTAAACAGGTGTTGTTTATAAGCTGCGTTTTTGCTTATAATTTCACGAAAAATAAACAGAACTTAAAATATCATTCAATGTAATTGGATGCATAGATCATTAGATAATCCACACAAAGCACAATGTGCACATAATGTGCTATCTGGCTAAAACACCTTAGCTTTCCTGGATCATGGATATGTAGTATGTTGGAACGCTAAACCATTAGGATTAGGATTCAGATCGCTGCAACCAGAGGTGGAAGTCATCCAAATATGGGCAGAGAGGATGTTTACTCTATTTACATATGGTCACCAGGAGATGGTGCCAAGTACATGACACCAATTCGATGATGGCTCCAATGACACAGAATGGAACTGAATGAGATCTTGTTACTCATGCCTGCATGCTTTGGAGAGTGAGCATAACTTTAGACATTGTTGTGTAATTAGTGTCAAATTATTGTTTTATTTGTTTGTAGAGGCTTTTGGACACTAGCATGAATTATTTTGTAATGGAATATCTTTTGATTCCTTTGTCATATCAACACAAAATGTAAGAGTTACAGGTGACATGATTGGGAACAAAACAAAAAGAAGGGAGCCACCTTATTTACACCGTGAGATACATAATATCAAATTAGAAAAAAAAGAAAGGAAAATGTTTTTTTTTAGCAGTTTCTTAGGCTGAGAGTCCCATAATTTACCATAATCTAAATCATATTTTTTTTTTAGAGTTTTCTTTAAAATTATACCAAACACTCTTTGTTTTTTGTTTAGTTTTTTTGTAGACTTATAAGCCTTTCATTTTGAGCATAACCCCTGAAACATGGAAATCGTTTCAGTTACGTATGTAACCTAGGGTCCCTGTGACAAAGGGAACGAGACAGTGTGTTTATTAATGCATATGGGAGTGCCTCCTTACATGACCTAGTTGAAACCACTCTACAGTAACACCAATATTCTAATATTGGCTATGGTGTTTGAGCCCCGCCTGTTTTGTTTATAATAATACAAGCTATAATAGCTATAATAACATGTGCACAAACACCATTTCCTCAGAAATTCTGACTGAGAACAAGGAGCGCATCGCTCGTGCCTCAAGAACTCTGAGTCTTGTAATGCGGCTAGCGTTCGCAATGTCTCGTTCCCTTCATCTCAGGGAACCGAGGTTACGTAAATAACCAAGACGTTCCCTTCCGACTCAGTACACTTGACATTGCGTTTATTAATGCATATGGGGAACAGAATCCCATCATGCCGCACTACACGACATAACCTCCCAAAAAGGAAGCATGATGCCGCAGTCTCGTGGGATCACATGCGACATGAGTATGCCACAGTGAGTGACCCTCGTGTTGGGCCAGGAGGGGAGAACTCATAATTAATATATGAACTATAGTCATACAGTATGAATTAACTCCTTCACAAACCCAGTCGGGAAGGGAGTTTATTTATAATGTAAGTGCTTGTGACTTATGGTAAATTACAACGGCCTGAATGCAGGTGGTTGTGTAAAAAGATGGGGACCTCATCCTTAAAGGGAGGAGCATAAGTATATATATTTGGCCAATGAAAAAGCAAGTGCTCTAAACAGAGAGGACTTGTGAAGAGAGAGACATTACGTCTAGGTTGTAAAACCTTGCAAAGGTGTTTTGAGAAGACCATCTTGCTGCAAAACATATGTCTTGTAAGGACACACCATTCGTCCATGCCCAGGAGAAGTCCATGTTTCTAGTTGAGTGTGCTTTAATGCCAATTGGGCAAGTCATACCCTGCGACTCATATGCCAGGGCAATTGCTTCGACAATCCAGTGAGAAAGTCTTTGCTTAGAGACAGACATTCCTTTCGTACATCCTTCATAGCATACAAAGAGCTGATCAGACAGCCTGAACTGGCGTGTACGCTCAACGTATGTGTGTAGTGCCCACACAGGGCATAACAAATGCAGTGATTGTTCCTCGTCTGAATAAAATGGAGGAGGGAAGAAGGCCTGAAGGTGAACCACCTGCACTCTGAAGGGTGTGGTTAGGACCTTAGGCACAAAGCCTTTTCTGGGTTTGACAGGGCCAAACTCCAGACATGAATTGTCGATTGATAATGCATGCAAGTCACGGACCCGTTTTACTGAGGCCAGAGCCAGCAGTAGTGTGGTCTTAACAGAGAGCATGCACATATCAACAGAGTCCAAAGACTTGAAGGGGGACCCTGCGAGAGCTTTTAGGACTAAAGTTAAGTCCCAAGTCAGGACTGTAGCCGGCGGAGTTGGGTTTAATTGTCTTGCTCCTTTAAGGAACTTTATGATTAAATCATGCTTGCCTATAGGGTGCCGGCTTCATGTGTGTGATACACAGATATACTCGCCACATACACTTTAAGCGTTGATGGAGTGAGTCCTGCGTCTAATCACTCTTGAAGAAATATAAGAATTTAATGTATGGGGCAGTTTACTGGGTCTTTGCCATGTGAGAGTGTAGAGCCGAGGAGGGCGGGGCTGGACTGGAATGACGCACGCCCGGTCCCCAATCAGCCTGATGGGGTGCGCGAGGGATAAAGGCAGCCGGGGACGACAGTTCGAAAGAGAGAGAATTACAGGCAGCTGTACTGTGTGTTTATGGTTGTGTGTTTTTGGTTAAGTTTATTATTAAACTATTATTTATATTCTTAAGCCGGTTCTCGCCTCCTCCTTTCCACTGAACCCCCTTACAGAGAGATACCAATCAGTGAACACATTCCATTTTAGCATGTAGAGGCATCATGTGGACGGCACTCTGGCCTGTAAAATGGTGTTCATGACTGAATGTATCAGTTCTGGCACATTTAGCATGCTCCATTCAGGGGCCACACATGCACATTCCACAGCTTGGGCTGGGGATGCCAGACTGTGCCTTGTGCCTGAGAGAGGAGATCCCTCCTCAATGGTATTTCATATGGCGAGCTGTACAACATTTCTATCATTTCCGGAAACCAGGGCTGGTTGGGCCATTTCGGTGCAACCAATAGAATCGTTTCCTTGTCCTTTCGGACTTTGCATATGACAGAGTGAACCAGGCACACCGGGGGAAAAAGCATATTTGCTTTTCGCCGGCCATTTGTGGGCCATTGCATCCGCTCCCAGCGGGGCTTGGGACTTTGAGTACCAGAGGGGACAGTGGGTATTCCCCACTGAGGCAAATAGTTCGATTTCTGCTTTGTCGAATATTTCCAAAAACCTCAATACAGTTTGAGGATGAAGTCTCCATTTGCCCGGAATCACCCCTTGGCGTGACATTAGGGCCATGCCGTAATTCAGGTGGCCTGTGACATATGTCGCTCTCAGGAAGAGGAGATGATGCTCACTCCATAAGACAAGGTGACACGTCAGTCTCAACAGTGGCGGTGAATGAATTTTGCCTTGGCGGTTTATATATGCCACAACTGTCATGTTGTCTGAGAGAACATGAGAGGACATGAGACCTCGCTATTTCAGACTAAAAGCCTTTAAGGCTAGGAATACAGCCGATAGCTCTAGGCAGTTGATGTGCCACACTTTCTTTGCACCTGTTCAGGTGCTGAAAGTCGGGCGTCCATCGCACACAGCCCCCCCCCAACCTGTGTTGGAAGCATCCGTAGTCACCACTTTCCATCTGACAATCTGCCCCAGCGCGACACCTTGCTTGTAAAAGGCAGGAGCTGTCCTAGGTGCTAAAGCAGCTTTACAGCAGTAGTATATAGTGATGCGCATGCGGCCATGGTGCCAAGCATGTTGTGGCACATGGCGTTTGAGCCAGCACTGAAGAGGTCTCATGTGTAAGAGACCTAATGGAATGACGGTGGATGCCGCCACCATAAAACCCAATGCTTTTTGAAACAGCTTCAGTGGAAATGTTCTCCCCAGTTTGAACTGAGACAGACACTGTAGAATGGCATGAACGCGCTTGCTTGTGAGGTGTGCACGCCCGCTCATGGAGTTGAGGCAGACTCCCAAAAAGGAGATTTGATGGCTGGGGGGGAGCGTGCTTTTCACCCAATTCACATTGAGGCCCAAGTTGTTTAGATGTTGAAGCAGTAAGTCTCTGTGCTGGCATAACAGGGCCTCTGATTGTGCCAGTAACAGCCAATCGTCGAGGTAGTTCAAGATGTGCACACCGCTCAGTTTTAGAGGGGCGAGAACTGCATCGATGCACTTTGTGAACGTGCGAGGAGCCAGAGACAGTCCGAAGGGCAGGACTTTGAATTGATCCACTGTTCCCTCTAATGCAAATCTCAAAAATATCCTGAAAGTACGAATCCTTCAGATCTATCGACGCAAACCAATCGTAATCATTTTTAGTGGGCGCTTTGTGAGTGGACGATTTAAATGTGTTAGATCCAGGATCGGCCAAAGCCCGCCGTCTTTCTTTGGGACAAGAAAATAACAGTTGTAAAAGCCTTTTGGGTGTGACAATTTGGCAAAACCTCTATCACACTTTTCATGAGGAGACTGTGTATTTCGGCTCATAACACTGTCTTCGGATGAAACCATGGAAGACAGAACGCCATTGAAACGGGGTGGTCGGTGTGCAAATTAGATCATATAACCATGTCCAATCATTTTTTGCACCCATTCTGAAATACCCGTTAGGGCTCACCATGTGTTCACGTAACAGGACAGAGGGCAATTTGGTTTGCTCACCATATGATATAATGCGTCGCTCACCATAGGCAAGCGGTTGCACATAATGTGTGGGCTTTGAAGAGGAAAAGGGCTCTTTATTGAGAATGTGTAAGCATCTCATGCATCTGCAACGAGTGCTGTATATTTTTGTTGCATTTATTGCATTTTTTATTGCATTTATTTGAGTGTAAGACACAGAAACAACATATTGAACAATATTGTAAACAACAATATTCCTTTCCCGACAAACAGCAGTGGGGAGATGGGGAACAGTGTTTTGTTTCTCCAATTGAGCCATCTTTGGAGCAGACTCTGAGTTAACCGTGAGCTCTGCTTTCCGCTTCAAAGGGCTGTGCCCGTCATGAGTGCTTTTGCTGCATGGGGAGGGTTTGTTCTGCCGGAGTGAGGTGGGCACTGATACGGATGCTTCCGTTTGGGCCATGGCTTGCGTGGCCTCACCGGTGGCTTGGCGGTGGCAGGTTCCGGCGCTGACGCAGCAGATATGGGGCTTTTAGTCAAGCACTGGCTGAAAACAGGGCGAGGGCGAACTGGCTGTGATGTACTCTGTGCTGGCATAAAGTGTTTCATAGCCTGTGAGTCGCAACGTAACGCTCAGCAACTTATTCACAGAGTCGCCAAAGAGGCCGGCTTGAGACACTAGAGCATCCAACAAAGTGGCTTTTCCTTATCACTCATTTCTATGAGGGTCAGCAAAACATGTCGATCCAGAACTACCAGGTTGCCCATGGACTTGCCGATGACCTGTGCAGGGATTTTCGTGGCATGCAGCGCTAAGTCTGTAGTGGTGCAGAGCTTTTTGAATGTCCTTGGATCGAAGCCTTGCTCGTCCATTTGCTTGAGGAGCTTGGCTTGAAATACCTGGAGCGCCATCATCGCGTTGAGGGCTGAGACAGCTTGGCCCGTTGCTGAGTAAGCTTCTCCACCCAGTGTCGACACGGCTTGGAAGTATGTATGGGGCGTGATTTCCATGCCCTGTTACTTGCTGGGCAGAGGGTTGTCACTACCGCCTCCTCCACAGGAGGTAGTTGGGCATAATAGTTCTCTTCCCCGTGATCCACATTAGAGAGGATGGCATCACTGTGCGAGCATACTGAGAAAGGTGCATGCCAGGACATAGACAGTTCATTATGAACTTCGGGGAAGAATAGGGCAGATTTGTGGAATGCTGCCGCTTGATGGCATCCGGACTGCAGGAACCATTCGAGGGGAGAATGTTCAGGTTCCTCTGGGGAAGACCACTCGAGGTAAAGCTCTTCAACCGCCCTTGTAAGGACGCAGACCATCTCCCTGTCAGTGGCGCATGCACACTCTTTGCCCTCGCTGGGGGGAGGGGTGGTAGCATCATCCACTGACCATTCGCCTGATGCAGCGAGAGACATGACATTGTCATTATCATCCCCAGCGTCAGAACCGCTGAATGAGATGAGGGCCGAAGCTTGTCTCGCACATAGCACATCGGCAAAGATGCACCTCGTGGAGATTAAGGGTCTTGCTGGGGTGTGCCGGCACGAGGACCACCTCAAATTCATCCTGCTCAACTTCGCGGCCCCACCATGCCTCCTTGTGTGAATCCTCTGGTATCACAGAAGAGGCTGGTGGGAGGGCGTGTGAGACTGAATCGTCCCTCAGAATGAGGGCGATTCACGAGCGAAGCGTTTTGAGACTTGTGCCCTCGCAGTGAGGACAGTCTCCATGTGAGCTGACTCTGCGTGGGCGCGACCCAGACAGTAAATGCAGCTCTCATGCTGATCTGATGGCAGGTTGTGCCTCTCGCACAAGGAACATTTACGGAACTTTAAAAAGACGCGAACACGTAAGCGACTCTTTTAGATATATATAAATATCTAAATAAATATATATTTATATTTCACATAATATACAATACACAATATGCAATTGCTTTGTAAGGATACATAACACCTGCGTAAGCGCTGCAGGGAATCAGGATGCTGAGGCCCATTCACCAGCGAAGCGTCAAGCGGCGAGGCGGAGTGATGTTCGCCGGAGCACTGCAGGGGAGCGGAAAGTCTTCCCGTGAAGATTCCGCCCGCTGACTCGTGTATATCGACGGCGAAGGTAGAGGGCTTCTAGACAAGAGATGATCGCTGTCTTGAAGGAAAAAATTCTGAGGAAATGGTGTTTGCGCACCTGCTTTTATAGCGGACAGCTTTGCGCCAAAACTGGCGGGGCTCAAACACCATAGCCAATATTAGAATATTGGCATTATTGTGGAGAGGTTTCAACTAGGTCGTGTAAGAAGGCACTCCCCATATGCGTTAATAAATGCAATGTAAAGTGTACTAAGTCGTAAGGGAACTGTGGACAAGGTTACTGAAATTTAAAGTGGTAATAATTTAAAGCATGTTTTTAAAAGTTCATTACTTTTGGATAATATTGTTTTTAATGAAGAAAGAATTACTGAGAATTACATCTTTAATCTGCTTAATTTAATGTGGCAGGCCTACCTGTTGTCATTTGGTGTCCAAAGCCTTTATGTAAATAAACCTTTATGTACCTGCTGCCTGGTCACTTTCTCTTAGTATGATTTATCATAACAAAAGATCCTCCGGCAATTAATACATTTATGATACAGTTTCAATTATGACCTCTGTTGAAAATCTGAGGAAAATAAATCCAATTTAAATCTTGACCTTATAAGATTTCAGCAGACACAATTAATAATATCTAATGTAAGATTCCAGCTGTTTTCTCTTTACCTAAAATTGACTGTATATTATGATGATAACATTAAAGAATAAAGAAATGCAGTAGTTTTCTTTGTAGAATTTTTCCATCACAAACTTTATCTGCTGGTTTATGAGCTGAGGGTGTGATCAATTTAAAATGTGTCATAAAAAGTGTACTTGTCAATAAATTTAATTATCCTTTTAGCTTGTAGGTTCTTATTGCATTTCATTTATTGTTTTCTGCACTCAGAACCTTTATAGAGGGCTATAGAGTGTTTTACTTTCAATGTTATTGTCATGTGGTTGTGTCAGGGATCGAGAGAAATATGTTTTAATGAAACAATTACTAATGAGATTGTTGGTTAATCTCCCTCTAATGGTCCTATGTGTGCACAGAAGTCACACAAGCCTTAGGAAAATGACTTCATGACTTCTGCATCCACCTTAGCACACACAGAAATACAACCAATTAATGGGACTCATTTGCATAATATGAATGGTATTTATTTCAGTCATACCTTAAAAAGAGATTTTGAAAATAACACTGCATTACTAATCAAAGTTTTATTAGAATCATCATAACTATAGTTTTTGACAACAAAATTCACTACCATAATTTTGGGATTTGTAGCTTTCCTAAAGAAAAATAATACCAGTCCTATCTGAAATCAGTTTAAACTTAATTGCTTGAAAGTACACTTCTCGATTAACTTAAATGTCTCTTTACATATAAGGTGAAAATAAATATTTAAATTGTCAAAATTTCAAACAAAGGTAACACTGTTGTTTTCATTCTGTCACAGTAATGTCATATTCTGCCAATGCTACATGAAAGCTCAGTTGACTCAGATCCAAAACCATGTTTCAACTTCATAACTTTGCCAGGCTAGAAACGCTAACAGTTGCATAAACCTTATTGCTATACCATCCCTATCCTATACACAAAACAGCATTTTAAGCTTCTACATCCACCTTCATAAGCAACTTTCAAATTTGCTTTGTATAACCCATTCCTTCATGTCTCCTTCCCTCTCTGGCTTTTTTCTTCTTCTGCTGGGTTTGTGAAAGTCTGAGCTAGGAGCTGATAACTTGCCCAGACCAGGTCTCATGCTTCCTTCCAGAACTAAGGTTGGTGATGACCACCTCAACGGCTTGGAATTTTATGTTCTTGGGAGGAACAGGACACACTTTGTAGGTCACCTCATCCCCCTCCATTGGCACATATTCACCCTCAATACTATGAAAAGAGAATTGTGGTCATAATATAAAGCAATATTACAGGTTCAATTCAAGTTAAGCTCAATCGATAGCACTTGTGGCATACTGTTGATTACACAAAAATTCCTTTTGACTCATCCCTCCTTTTCTTTAAAAAAGCTAAAATTGAGGTTACAGTGAGGCACTTACAATGGAAGTGAATGGGGACAATTTTGCAGAAATGTGAAGCTTATAATTTTATAAAAGCACTTTAATTCTGCTGTTAAAACATGTGTAGTATTTAAGCTGTTGTTTAAATTGTCGTTTTTGGGTTTACAGCGTTATGTCGTCACGGCAACGAAGTTGTAAAATTGGAAATAACTTTACACAGAAAAGGTCAGTAAGATTTTATCACACTAACTGGCCCCATTCACTTCTATTGTAAGTTCCTCACTGTAACGCAGCTTTTTTTTTTCTCTTTAAGGAAAAGGAAGTGACAAGTCAAAATACATTTTTGTGGTAATCAGAATCAGAATCTTGGTGTGGAGCTCTCCAGTTCTTTTGCTGTTTTTATATGTTTGTCCTGTGTTTATTAATTTATTTCCGATCAGTTTTACCAGAGGTGCTGAATATTCGGCACTCATTTGTCCCAATTAATTTTTGTGGTAATCAACATTATGCGACAAATGCTGCACTCAAAAAAAGGATTTTTGTAGGTTGTTCAGTTTACTTAATTAAACTGAACTAAAGCAACACAATTTTAGAACATTCTGCCACAAACTGATTTCATCACGTTCTCTCTAATTAAATTCATAAAATTTAAGTTTACTTCTTAATCCTTTTGAGTTGGGACTACAAAAATACTTTTTGTAGCACTGATGAAACTGGGCTGGGGACTTCCATTTCCAGGCATTTGCATGGGACTGGATGGGGCAGTAGCGGATTTAGGCATGGGCGACATGTGCCATTGCCCAGGGTGGCATCTTGCTGGGGGGGCGGGCATGAGGCACCCACACAGATACACCCTCAACAACTTTGGGGGTGTGGTGAAGCGGGTTTTGCCCAAGGCACCATAAAACCCCCACCCCGTCAACAAATCTGGGGGTGTGTTGAAGCGGGTTTCGCCCAGGGCACCATACAAGCTAGACCCGCCACTGGGATGGGGTGAACAAATGTTGAAATAAAGTGTTATTTTATGCATTTTTTAGCTAAATGAGAAAAGGAGGAGATTTGTTAAAGTTTAATGTTCTGTTATATTGGTATTTAAAAAGAGTGTCTGTTAAGATGGAGTGGGGGGGGTTACCGTTGTGGTGAAGATTGGCACTTGTGCTTAGGAACTTCCATGTTCAAGTGATGTTACAATAAACTAATAAACCTAACTTAGTGGAGTTAAAACTACTATAGTATATTGATTTAAATTAACTAAATTATGTTGGCTCAATGAAAATGACTTAATCTGAATGAATGAAATTAAATTACTTGTAAAACTGTCCAAATTAAATTAAGTAAGGGTAATGACTTCATTGTTTGAGTGTATCATTTGAGCTTATCTTGTATTGAACCTGGAATATTCCTTTAACAAAATAATACAACACAAGATGTTAGTTAACTTTATTTGATGCTGATAAAGAATGCCATCCATAACATAATAAAAATGATTTTCCTTTGTTATAATTATGCAAAGAATGTCCTCACTTACTCTGAGATGTGAACAAATATGTCTTCTCCTCCATGGGAGGGGCGAATGAATCCATGACCTTGTGACCTTGAGAAGTTTTTGCAAATGCCTTTAAAGACAGGTCCAGATTTGGCTCTCACCGATCTGACAAAAGACCAGGATAAAGAAGTGTTCAAATCAACTAGCATGATACACTTCAGTAATTAAAAAAGGCAAAACATCTCTTTATCTTTTATTTAATGTAACACACCAATATCTGTAACACTGTTTCTTAACAAGATGGGATTATTTGCATTTCATTTACACAGGTTGTTTAAAAATGGTTTGCTCTTACACTGCACATTAATACAGGTACTCACGCTGAATAGGTGCGTGTGCGCTTGGTTGGCAGTGGACTGAGAGGCTCCCCTGTATGGGGCGGTTTCCTCTCCAAGACTTTACTACCCTCCCTCAGGAAAGGTAGTGAAAGTGAGACAGGTGGATGTGGGCAGTGCAGCTGGGGATGAGATGTAGAGGTGGTGTCTGAATCAGCCATTAGCGTGAGGTTCACTGGAGAAGAGGGCCTATGTGGTTTAAAATGCATTGGGTATTATGTTTAACCATTTTAAATATTAAGCAGTTCATTTGAAATACCCATCCTGTCTGATTTGAACTGCTTTTACACATTTTGATGCATATTGTCTTCTTCGCACTCTCAAATCTGGATGCAACAGCTGCATCAGGACCATTGTATATTTCATTACTGGGCCGACTGTGTTTTTCTCCCTTTTCATTGTTTTTTTTTTTTCCAATGCACCATGGAGTTCTGCCCTATAATCTATGAAAGGCCACACATCTGGGTGCTGTACAGACTACATATCAGCCTTTTGACTTTGACTAAACTGTGATTGTGTGTATTTCTATAATTAGTTATTATGTTTTGTCCTGCATTGAATAATGCAATGTAAACCTATATGACAAACGTCGAGGAATTGTTCTCAGCTTTTATATTACACAATATGTGACATCGTAACATGCCAAGGCATATTCCATCAAATGTAATATATGCGGACATAAAAGGATAAAGGGCAATTATAATAGGATAACAATGAAATAGGGTCGAAACAAGATCTTACCGTACTGCACGATATATTGGATACCAAGCTGTCGGTGATATCGCAATCGCTGCGGAAAAATATCTACATAGCTTAAAATTCAATATGATATGCCCAAACACTGTATTTCGTGGTTGCTTTATTGGATTAAAGGCACCCCTGCGAAGCACACAATGAAGGATGCTACGGGAAGAAAGGCAAGGACACACTGACAGTGTGCGACGCGACGTAACAAAAACGCCCCCGATATAATCAACATATCGTCGACAGGGCAAACGATAGAATCATGACGTCGGCATCCAGCAACCAAACAGACCCCACTTTATAATCATACATTTGAGCGCATTGTTGTAGAAAAATATAATATGCCATTATTGATTAAAATGGTAGCGTTTTTATTTTGATGCGGCGCTAGCAGTGAGGCCTACCTGCTGAGATGGTCAAAAATTATATATTATTTAAATTGTAAAGTATTGATACTTCATCATAGTAGTATTCCATTGTATCTGACTTAAAAATCATTGTACAACTGCATCTTTTTAAATGTAATACAGTAAAAAAAATAAAAAATACTGTGTTATAGTAATGACAATCATCATTATAAACAATGGGAATAGTAGAAGTAAAACGCGTTACATCTAAAATAACTGGGCGGTATAATGTGCTTAAGTGTCCTGAAAATAATCTCACAATGCACAGAAATCTTAATGGCACTATATGTAGGCTTCATTTTCATTTGATTTGAGGTTAAGGTGTACACAGCAGCTTTTTTGTTTGTTATCTTGGATTTACAGTGACACCTTTACAATTTGTAAAAATTCACTATTCCAAGGCCGCCATAATTAATTTAATCCAAGAGTTAAAGTTGACAATAGGGCAGTCAGTATTCGACTGGTCATGTGATTCTAACATGGCTGCTCCCATGAGGGGACCCTCTCCATGTAGGACCAAAAAAAAAAAAAAACAGCAGGTTACTGATATGACTGGAGCCTTCATCTCAAGTGAGATGTTATGATTATTATTATTATTATTTTTTTTTTACATGTTTCAAATATACAATTCATTTCTTTAGGAGTAAAACTTTAAGTAGGAAAAATGAATGAGTGCACTTTGAAATATGACTAGGACAATTCCTTGACAGGTTTCATGAGAATTTGATATACGAGTACATACAATTTATTTTTGGTGAAAAAAGGCAAAGGACACTTTGGATTCAGTTATCAAGACCTGTTATAATTCTCATACACACTCGAAGGCAACCATGCAAATAACTATTTGAAATGACTTTTATTTTATAACCCACTGCAACTGATCAGCACTCTTTTCCACAAGAAAAAAAGATAACACAAGAAAAAAGAAAAATAGTGGAGTTATTAAGAGAGGTATGTTTATGGTGTTACAAGCAGCATAGGACCCATTATTCATTTTACAGAGCTGCAAACACACCCAGGCATGCAGTGTTGCAACACAGTATTCCTTGTTACAGCTGCATTGACTAGCATTCATACAACAGTTAAAAGTTAATCTTATAACCATGAACATGTTGAAATTTAGTATTTTTCTTGGTATTCTGAAAACAAGTGCTCTAGTCTGTTGACTAGATGACTGATGTCACTGCTTTGACACGGGTACAGCTCTGTGAGGAAAAAAATAGAATACAACCCTACAAAAAAGGGCACTAAAATATACAGGAAAAAGTGCTCACAAGCTTGGAGTTCCGATTCATTGCTTGATAACTGTGTCAAAACTCAGTTTTGCAGATGAGATTATTTGATATATATATATTATATATATAAAATCGTTCAGTTTAAAACATTTAAAGACTTGACCTGTGGCGCACTCTGTACACATTTGACACATTCGATGGTTTTGGGTGGTGGTGTGCATTGCAAGTTTGGATATTACGGAGCACTGAAAAGTCATTCTGACTTACAGTAAAAATAGCTACATGAACAATAACAGGTTAAGTTTCAAGCTTGCATGAACAACAAAACCAATTGTTATGAATACTCGAAAAGCTGAGTTATCAAGAGAGCTGAATACAGGACACAAATTCACAAGCTCTCATTACGATTCAGAGTAAAATTACAAGCAAAATGGAAGATCAGAATAATCATGTTTAACAGTTACCTAGACACATATTTGGATCATTTTATGAATTAAACTCTGTACGTGTCTGCCAGAGCCTTCCAAAAGTTTCATAATTATCCATTCTGTAATACACACAGATTCAGCTTGAAAATTACAAGCATTGCAATTTAGCCTGTTTCTAAACGTAATGCATTTTTATCGGTTCTGCAATGTAATCTATAGCCTGTAGAAGTTTGTGTATTGACAGGACTCGTCTATGCAACACAGGTTAAATAAAAGAATTGTTAATACTCCAGTTTATAATTCCCTTGCACATACATACCGATCTTCCTGCTTGATACTTAACTCCTCCCTCTCCCAAATAAATATAATTAACCCCTCCTCACATTTAAGACCCATTCCCTCATTTCTGCATCTCTTTCATCCTGTTAAGAGCGGAGCCAGCCTGGAACCATTCAATCTGGGTCTCGTTGAAGGTGTGATTCAACTCGATAGTTTCCGTGCTTCCATCAATGTGCTTGATAACGGCCTTCAGTGGCTAAGGAAGCACAGTAATGCAATAAATTACTTATTGTGACAACTTATTATAATCCATTTATCATTCAGCACACTTTAATTGCAGTGCGAGTGTGACTAATTAAAGGACCCCATGAAAATACTCTAACCTAGAATGAAACAGGAAGTTTAAGCGTGACAAATCAAAGGGCTCATCTCTTTTTATTTTTAAAAAGCCTTCAGTTTACATCACCGTTATGAGAACCATGATTTGCTGTTTCAATATTTCTGGTCCTTGAAAACATATCTGCTAAATGTTAATTTTGTCCTGTTAGAGTACCACCCTTGCATATAGAAGCCTTCTAAGTAGGGACACACCAGTATGAAAATGTTTGGCCAGTACCGATATTAACAAAACAAATACTGGCTGATACCAATACCGATATTTTGCCACTTACCTTATTTTGTTATCAGATCACTGTTTTGCTCAGGAATTATGTTTTAAAATGTACAGAGGTACAAAAGCTTTTTATTGTTCAAACAATAAATAATTTCCAATGGACATGGAAAATTTTAAAGAGAGCCACAATGAAAGATAAATAAAAACTAAATATGATAGCATGATGACTGATGTTATTTTTTTGTTTGCAGTTCAAAACAACAGAACTCACATTTTAGCCTACATTTTCATTCTGAATATAATATAACATCACAAATTCATATTATGCATACAATGGGCAATTCCACGGAAATGTCAACCACATCATGGAAAAATAAAAAGTTTAAACCAAAAGGAACAAAACCTTTTTAGTTCTATCGTGGTATAATAAATAATGAGTAAAGCCATCCAGACCACTAGAAGGTGTCGCTTGCTTACACAATGCTGACTGCAGTCTATTTTTAAACGCAGCCTTTCAAGGTTTAGTAATCACACAAGATCATATTGCGATTTCAATCTTAACTCAATCATGTAGCCTTAATGGATACCATACCAGTGTCTCAGAAGTCAAAGTTTGCTGGTTGAAAGAGTTTTGGATGATTTTACCTCATCATGTCTAGGTAAGTGCCGCTTTCACAACTGTCACGTAACAACGGTTTTTCCTTTGTGAGGACGAGAATGATTAAAAATGTAATGTTACATTTTCTTAGTAGTGCCAACCCTTTTACATTCTGTGGCTATCATTATTTCTGGATTATGCATTTTAATTCTCAAAATTTTTTCAAAATGTGTTGATAATAAATTATGAATGAACCATTTCATATCAGTGTTTTCATGCTTAAAAGCGGTTTGCCCATGGTTTTAATGTCCAATAAATATCGGCGGCGGCTGACACATCAGTGCATCCCTACTTCTAAGCTCCTAATTTGATTTCCTGGGGACTTTTATACTAAAAATGAAGGCTTTTTGCCAAGCAAGGAGAGGATTTACAAAATAGTCTAAATTCTGAGAACAAAGACAGACCAGGCAAGAAGTATAATGACCATATGTTTACCATAAAACTTACCTTTCCGGGGGCAAAGCTCTGAAGGCCTATGATGGAGATTTTATCATCTGGGCGGATTTTGTCATAATCATCAGGGTTAGAGAAGGTGAGAGGCAGCAGGCCCTGTTTCTTCAAGTTAGTTTCTGTTGACAGACATTACCGATCATGGAAAAATCAATTGCTTAACAAGATGCTTGGCTTCAAGTGGGAAAAAAAGCTTTTATATTCACTTACCATGGATTCTAGCAAAGCTCTTCACAATAATGGCCCTTCCTCCTAAATGTCTGGGCTCCAGAGCAGCGTGCTCTCTGCTGGATCCCTCACCGTAGTTCTCATCTCCCACAACTACCCATGAAATATTGTGCTTCTGCAAGAGAGATATCACAAGCCACTCAGAAAGAGTCAATGTAAATACTTTAAATAAGCAGGAAACATGTCATTTTAAATGAGTGTTTTAAAACGCTTACTTTGTAATGACGGGCAACATCAGGGACACCACCATACTCTCCAGTCAGAAGGTTACGAATTTTATTGACAGCATCATTCTCAAGATTAACGGCACCAATGAGCAGGTTATTTGAAATGTTATCAAGGTGGCCACGGAACTTCAACCAGGGTCCAGCAGCACTGATATGGTCTGTGGTGCACTTGCCTTTTACCTGACAAGATGATGTACATTATTCAGAATGATTTTGGAAATCAATTTCAAACATATGTGTCTAAAACCTATAGAATACCTTGATGAGCACTTGAAGGTCCTCAAGGTCTTTTCCATTCCATTTGTCAAAGGGCTCCAACAGCTGAAGGCGGTTGCTCTGAGGGTTAACATCCACTTTTAGGCCAGACCCGTCAGCTGGTGGGTGCTGGTAGGTGTCCTGACCTGGGTTAAAGTCAAGGGCAGGAAGCTCATCTCCTGTGGGTGGCACCAGTTTAAATTTCTCTCCATTGGGTGCTGTGAGGAAGTCAGTCTCAGGGTTGAACTTAAGTGTGCCTGCAATGGCAAGGGCTGTGACAATCTGCATGATTACAGATAAAGTTAAAGGAAAACCATAAGTAAACTGGCATGTTTTTATAAACATGTACATTCAGAGAGAGTAGGGCACATTTGTATACAGTCAAGAGTGAAGTACCTCTGGGGAAGTAACAAAAGCATGGGTGGCAGGGTTAGCGTCATTTCTAGCAGTGAAGTTTCTGTTGAATGATGTGACTATGGTGTTTTTCTCTCCCTTCTTAACATCACGTCTGCAAAAAAGATTTTATTGGGTTATATATATTATATGGCTTTATTACACAGCTCTCTGGAATACTGGATTCTGATTGGTCAAATCACAGCATTCTGCCATCAAAGAAACTATATAGTTGACAGGTGTCCCAGTTGTAAACCGATTTCCAACATAGCTGTGAGTCTCATGACTCTGGTTTCCCTTTGCGGTCAATTCTCACGTAATTATTTCAACTCTACATTATTATGTCCATTTATTTATTTTGCATATATCTGGAAAACAATCGTTCAATGGAATATGGTATAGTAAGCAAGAGTTTATTTTATAATAATGACCTGCTGACTATACACAAACTTTTACATATTACTTTGTTAGGCATTACCCATTCACATACAAAAAAAGAAAAGAAAACATATTGACAAGCACACACAAATCTTATAGTTTAAAAGAGGACAAATACTTCACCTGTCCCACTGACCAATGCAGGGCCCACAGGCATTAGCCAGGACAACACCACCAACATCCCTCAAGGATTTAGCCTAAAGGCAAAGATACATATTCCACTGATAGGCCAAATGCAGACAGAATTAATATTTTGAACGCATGATCTACTAGAAAATCACCCGTGAGATCTTTCTCCAACTCAGTGATCAACAAATATGAACTCTACAAACACTACAACTCACATAGCCATCTCTCTCAATCGTGGCACGAATCTGCTCAGATCCAGGGGTGATTGTGAATTGGGCTTTGCACTTGAGTCCTTTGTCCAGTGCCTGTTTAGCCAAGGAGGCAGCTCTGCCCATGTCTTCATAACTAGAGTTAGTGCAGCTTCCAATCAGACCTGTAATGTTTAGATAGTAAGAGCATGATCACTAAACGGAGCCGTTTTAGTGAATATTTTTTTCATTTGTCAGTTTATTTATAGAGCACAATTAAAAACAACAACAGTTGACCAATGTGCTGTACAAAAATTACAGTATAAAAATATTTTTAAAAAAATATACACTGTATAAAAATAATTGATATTCAAAAACAAGGTAAAATACAAAATACATTATTTTTGTGAATAATCACCATAAAAATAATTGACTCTAAATGAGGAAGATACTAAAACACTGACCAACTTTAACTTCCAGGGGCCAGCCATTCTTCTCAGCGACAGAGCCAATATCTGAAACAAGGTGGGCCAGGTCAGGAGTAAATGGACCATTGATGTGAGGCTTTAGCTACAGGAGGGTATTAAAAATATGTTTAACATCATTAATCATTAGAGGACTTCATAATTTTAGTCCATTAAAGGGATAGTTCATCTAAAAATTAAAATTCTCATCATTTACTCACCCTCATGCCATCCCAGATGTGTATTATTTTCACAAATGAAGATTTTTAGAAGAATATCTCAGCTCTGTAGGTCCATACAATGCTAAGTGAATTGTGATTAAAACTCTGAAGCTCCAAAAACCATATAAAGTCAGCATCAACGTAATTCATAAGATTCCTGTGTTTTAATCCATGTCTTTTGATCCAGTTGGTTTTGGGTGAGAACAGACCAAAATGTAACTCCTTTTTCACTGTACATCTTGCCATTGCAGTCTCTAGACACAATCATGATTTCAAGCTTGATTACACTTCCTAGAGCTTGACGCATATGCAGAGCACTAGATTACGCTATGAAGTGTAATCGAGCTTGAAATCATGATTGCCAAGGACACTAAAAATATCAAGATTTAGTGATAGATTTACATTTTGGTCTGTTCTCACCCAAAACCAACTGGATCGCTTAAGACATTGATTAAAACTAAGTCTTATTGATTACTTTTATTCTGCCTTTATGTGCTTTTTGGCGCTTCAAAGTTTTGGTCGCCATTCACTTGCATTGTATAGACCTACAGAGCTGAGATATTCATCTAAAAACCTTTGTGTTCTGCAGAAGAAAGAAAGTTAAACACATCTGGGATGGCATAAGGGTCAATAAATGGAAGGGGGAGGGGGGGAGGACTATCCCTTTAACTCCATAACAGTCACTGTCACTCCAGACTGTAAGATACAAACAACGTAACCAAAATTCACCTGCTCTTACCTCATTCAGATTGATCTCAATCACTTGGTCATAATGACAGCCAGAATCAGGTACCAACAGGTC
Organism: Myxocyprinus asiaticus; assembly: GCF_019703515.2. Lineage (NCBI taxonomy): Eukaryota > Metazoa > Chordata > Actinopteri > Cypriniformes > Catostomidae > Myxocyprinus > Myxocyprinus asiaticus. The sequence goes on along the minus strand of NC_059375.1, from coordinate 21,429,245 downwards.
TTGGTTCTCATCTGCTACAGCAGCAATTTCTGCCCAACGAGAGAAAAGTGGGATAAGAACCTAGACTCTGAATAACTGATAATTCCAGCTATTTTGTCAATCACTGCTGCTTACCTCCACGTCCCGTCTTCTCCAAGTATGTTCTCATACGGTGATTGTAAGGAAACACAGAGGTGGTAGCTCCAATTTCAGCACCCATATTACAGATGGTGGCCATACCTGTTTAGACAACCAAAAAGCATGCAAATCTTCAGTGTTTAGAATGTTTATGGGACTGCCAACACACCGAGATAACAAAAAAATGTGGTTGTTACTAAGCTAGTTTTTACCTGTGCAGGAGATAGAGTCTACACCAGGGCCATGATACTCCACAATGGCACCAGTGCCACCCTTCACAGTTAAAATGCCTGCCACTTTAAGGATGACATCTTTTGGTGAGGTCCAGCCAGACAATGTGCCTGTCAGTTTAACACCAATGACCTGGAAAAGCAGATAACCTTTAAATCAGTGGTTCTCAACCTTTTTTGGTGAATGCCTCCATACTTCATTCCCTTAACTGAAGGCAAACAAAATCAGTTATATTTTCTTTTTCTTTTTATTCCCTTTTCTCCCAATTTGGAATGGCCAATTCCCACTAATTAGTAGGTCTTTGTGGTGGCGCGGTTACTCACCTCAATCCGGGTGGTGGAGGACAAGTCTCAGTTGCCTCCGCTTCTGAGACAGTCAATCCACACATCTTATCACGTGGCTTGTTGTGCATGACACCACGGAGACTCCCAGCATGTGGAGGCTCATGCTACTCTCAGCGATCCACGCACAACTTACCATGCACCCCATTGAGAGCGAGAACCCCTAACTGCAACCACGAGGAGGTTACCCCATGTGACTCTACCCTCCCTAGCAACCGGGCCAATCTGGTTGCTTAGGAGACATGGCTGGAGTCACTCAGCACGCCCTGGATTCGAACTCGCAAACCAGCGTCAATACTCGCTGAGCTACCCAGGCCCCTGTTATATTTTCTTACACACAAACAAAAATATTTTAGCCTATTTATTTATTTTTTTTTAGGATTTACGCAGTTCTATTCCATCTCCAAAAAAAAAAAAAAGAAAAGAAAAAAGTGTATTTTGCATTTGCCCTTATGAAAATGTACATTTATTTATTTATTTTTGTAATTTTAACAGTGGTATTTGTAACAAGACCATAGTTAGCACATGGAAGCATGGATCTTCTTCACTACCATGTTTAGATGTAACATGATTTCTATGAAACAAATTATGGCTTTTTTTTTTAATTACAAACAGTAGGCCTACTCTAAATACATGTAAAAACAAATATAAAATATAAACATTTAAAAGTATTAACAAATATGTATAATATTATCTCACTCCCCTAATGTAGCCTATGACAAATTTAGTAGAGCTGAAGTTGATAATATGTATTATGAATCTATTTCTGCCTAAAGTACAGTTAGTGTTACAATAGTAAATTCAAGAGTGGTCATGTAGAATTCTGTGCCGAATTCAAATGGTTTCCATGTCTCGCTTCTCACCGATTCTCGCAGCGCTGCAATGATCAAAGGTGCACATTTAAGAGCTTGAGACCGGTCTGTGAGTAGAAACGCACCTGCTTGCAGCGCAAGACCATTGAGACGTATCCACTTACTGAGCCATACAGGTGCATTAGCGAAGGTTGTAACTTCGTCTGACTATTTGACGCTGCTAACCCACATACTTCAGATGCGTCACTAAACTTCAGAATCAGATGAACAAATGCATACCATCCCGTATTATGGAGTCTAGATAAAAAAATTGTAATACAAAAAGGAACTTGACAATAGATTTGATTAACATGACTGATAAACACCCCCCATTTTTAACCTAACACCCCCCTCTCTACTAATTTACTCTCAGTGCACCTTGGCATCCTTTGAACGCACAATGGGGGGGGGGCGGTACCACCCCACTGAGAACCCCTGCTTTAAATAAACCCTGACAATTGCCAACACAATTTTGGAAAAAGTATTTTAAATAAACTGTTTGCAAAATGAAGACACATCCATGCAGAGCTAAATTAAATTCTTGATTGGGGTCATGAAACTGCTCTTATGAGCCAATGGAAGCTCACATTTGGACACTTCAGTTCCCAAGGAATTCCTGCCATGACATCAACAGCATCAGCCCCACCAACTCCAATGCAGATGCCGCCCAGGCCACCACCATTAGGAGTGTGCGAGTCTGTACCAATCAACATGACTCCAGGGTACGCATAATTCTCCAAGATAATCTAAGAAAACATCAAACAGGATCTGTATGGTTTGCCTATAAGACATACTATGAACTTATGGAGATTTCCAACATGAAGTCATTAACCTTATAACAGAGAGAAAAAAAGCAGTTTCTTTTTACCTGATGGATGATCCCAGAGCCAGGTTTCCAAAAGCCAACACCATATTTAGCCCCAGCACTAGCGAGGAACTTGTAAACCTCTTGATTCACTTCCTGGCTCACAGTAGGGGAAAGGAGGGAAACAATCCATGAGTGACTTTTGCATACGCAGAGCTTCTTTTTAAGCTCAATTTTGACCTTAATTGAGTAGGCAGGCATATCCAGAACAATCATTTCCTGTGTCTTGTTTTAAATGATGACTGTGATGCTCATTAAGCAATATGATTACATGGCCCTTCTCACCTTTGCCTTTTGAAGATCTTGGACTCCTCCAGTCTGGGCCTCAATAAGATGGTCACAATGGATGGTGGATGGCACAGCGACTTTGGGAAGTCCACTACTGATGAACTGCAGCATGGCCATCTGTGCTGTTGCATCCTGCATAGCAACTCGATCTGGATGCAGTCGCAAGTATGTGCGCCCTCGAACAATTTCCTGTCCAGCGGGGTCATCCAGATGGCCATAGACAATCTTCTCCGACAGGGTGAGAGGACGATTGAGTCTGGAAGACGCAAAGGACACCAAATTCATGCTATATAAATATTGGTTTGATTTATGTCCATATTTACGAAAGACCTTACTTAATATAAGCAGAGGGATAATATATTATTTTTTAAAGGGATAGTTCACCCAAAATGAAAATTCTCTCATCATTTACTCACCCTCATGCCATCCCAGATGAGAATTACTTTCTTCTGCTGAACACAAATGAAGATTTTTAGAAGGATATTTCAGCTCTGTGGGTCCTCACAAAGTGAATGGTGGCCAGAACTTTGAAGGTCCAAAAAGCACATAAAGGCAGCATAAAAGTAATCCATATGACTACTGTGATTAAATCTATATCTTCAGAAGTGATATGATAGGTGTTGGTGAGAAACAGATCAATATTTAAGTCCATTTTTTTTTTACTATAAATCTCCACTTTCACATTCTTCATCATTTGTTTTTGACAATTCACATTCTTCATACATATTGCCACCTACTGGGCAGGGTGGAGAATCTATAGTAAAAAAGGAATTAAATATTGATCTGTTTCTCACCCACACCTATTATATCGCTTCTGAAGATATAGATTTAATCACTGGAGTCCTATGGATTACTTTTATGCTGCCTTTATGTGATTTTTGGACCTTCAAAGTTCTGGTCACCATTCACTTGCATTGTATGGACCTACAGAGCTGAAATATTCTTCAATAAATCTTCATTTGTATTCAGAAGAAGAAAGAAAGTCATACACATCTGGGATGGTATGCGGGTGAGCAAATGAGATAATTTTTTTTTTTATATAGAAAAAAGGCGTAACAGGCTGTTTAAGCTGATTTTCTTCTGTAAAAGTAACAAGCAAAATAAGTCACTCAGTAAGAGATAAGGTGGGGGAAGCAAATAAAACACAAATGTAAAATACAGTAGACCCTTCTGACCTTTTGCGCACAATGTCGATATTTGAGCGAAGCTTGTCATAGTTGACATAAGTGTTTGGCTCATAGCGGCTCATGGCCACTTTGGCCTTTGCGTTGAGAGCTGCCGCCACATGCAGGCGTCGGGCACCCTGCCCCAGAGCAAGCTGAAATAGACAAACATTATACAAAGAGCTGGAACACAATTAAATAACATGGTAACAAGTTGTTAATTACAGTAAATGAATTGTATACAAGATAATTTCATATTGAAATCTTCACCAAAACATTTACTGATTTAGAGAACAACCCTCAAATAAAATTCTATAATTTAGCTAGTAACTCTTGACCACCACAAACTGATATTGAACTGTCATCATTCATGAAGGTATTAAGGTTCACTGGGGATATTCTCATTTTCCAATTTAATTTGTTATGGACACTTAAAAATGTCACCAGATTGTTTAGACAGCTTACATTTGTTTTTGTAGGCTCGCATTTTAAATTAAGCTATGAAAATAATTCACTTATCGATCAATAAAAAAGACATCAACATAGATTATCCGTGTAATTCATAATATCCATGTGATAAATCGTCCATGTGATAAATCCTTGTGTACTTAAGACATGCAAATTCAGAAAACCATATAATGCTTGGTGTGTAAAATAAATCACTCCGCCATATTCAGGTAACTGTTCTGTTAGTTGATCTACATCGTCCGCGCCGTTATTCTCGTAGCGCTGTTTTTAACCTTGTGTTCACCTTGCGACTAAAGCCACACATACAAGCACTGAAAATCTACAATACATGCATCGTAAAAACAGATATTAGTATTTCTGGCTCCGTGCTTTTGTTGTCTTGTGTAAAACCCCTGGAAATAAAGAATATATGCCATCCATTAGTCGCGGCGCCGCAAAGTCATCCGCTGCAGACATCCTCGGACACCGTGACCTGTGAAGACTTCACGAGCAGATTTACGTACTGTGTGTGCCTCAAAATTACAAACACAGCTCTGAATGGCACTAATGAATTAAATAAATCAAAATCATACGTACTGACAGTCTGAAAAGTAAATGTTCGTGTACCTGAAGCCGGGCGACAGTTAAGCAGTAGGTTGCCATTTTGTTCACTGACAAAGATGTGACGTCAGAAAATGACGTGCGGGTTGACGAACTCGAAGTCTTGGACCCTGACCTGATTTTTGGAAAGTTGGGAGGTTTGGAATTTTTTTGAGATGTAATTTTTATGTAAACAAGGTTCCGATAAAGCTATCTTGTTTTCATAGACAGGCTTTTTTGTTATGGATGCTCATTTATAAACATAACTTCTCTCCACACAAATCTGTAATATGGAATAACAAGAATATTGTGTTTAAAAACAAATCTTTATTTTTTAGAAACTGGTATGATAACGGTATTGTACTGGTGAGACAGTTATTTAAGAGTAATGGACAACTTTTTAATTATTGTGAATTCCTTAATTACTATAAGATTCCGGTGACTGCTAAAGAGTTTGCAATAGTTTTTGATGCCATTCCTGGTGGCCTTATTCAACTCTTATCGGGTGATATATCCTCTGAATGTATTTCTGTATATAATACTCAGATAAGTATTAATGGTGTGGAGATTTTAGATAAAAAATTTAACAACTTATTTATAAAAACAATATGCAGAAATACATCGTTACCTAAAAGCAAACCATATTGGAATTCATTGTATAATCAGATTGAATGGAAAAAGGTCTGGAAGTTACCTAGTAAATACTGTCTCACCAATGAAGTTAAAGAAGTCACATATAAAATTATTCATTTAATTTACCCAGTGAGACAAGTAGTCTCAAGATTTTTTAGGGACACAAAGACTACATGTGTTTTTTGTGACTTAGAGGAAGAATCCATAAAACACTTATTCTTTGAATGTGTGTTTACCCAACTTTTTTGGACTGATATTGAATATTTAATACTTAAACACACAAAATTAAAGATTCGACTAACTGATAAAGATATATTTTTATTATTTAAGAATAAGAGTTTGGAACAAAATTTGGTGATAAATCTGTTAATTATATATGGAAAATACCATATACACAAACAAAAATGGGCAAACAATAAACCTAACATCATACCATTTAAAACTGAACTGATGCATTATATTGAGACTCTAAAAGATATAAGAAATAAAAAGGCAAAACGAATGTATAGAATACTTGAAACCTTTTCTTTTGTTAATTCATTTTAAGTTATCCCCTGGTTTTATTTGGTTAATTATTATTATTTGTTATTGTTTTTTCTTTCTTTATAATTTTACTTTTTGTTGCTACTATAATTGTATCGGAGTTCATTGTGATCATTGTATGTATATTTTGTTGTAAGTGTTCTTGTTCTGTAATAATAATAATAATAAAAAAATTAAATTAAAAAAAAAAAAACTCAACGTCTTGGAAGGATGTTGACATGTTTAGGTCTGATTGTATCTACTTTTAAAAGACCAGCTTTTTAAGATGTTCAAATGTATTTATAATTCATTAATATGAAAAAAATCATATAAAAAAATCTCATCAATTAATGAATCGACCGCCTGTCCACTAATCTTCAACATGTGTTACACAAAGCAATCCTTTTGGAATTAGCATTGTCTGGAGTTTACTACGATAAAATTGCTGTTTAAGAGACGACACGGACAATTTTGCGACAAGTAGGTATCAGTTTACGGCTCTCCCCATTCATTTGTATGGCATCCGCAAACAGTGACTTAATGTCGTAACACGCTAGTTGACGGTTACGCTCTATACAATGTTAAAAACGCAGAGGTTGTTGTCTCTGTATAGACACAAATATTTATAACATTTCCTAAACCTGATATTTATTTATTTGATTTCTTATCTGCTATCCTAAAATATCATGCATCTATTCGTGCCCTTTATTCATGTTGCACTCTGTCCAGTAGGGGGCAATAAGATGCTCCGCAAAAGAAGATCATCATCGTAAAGTCGCCGCTAGTGTGGCAGCTAGCTGGCTTTGTTCTTTGATTATGGCAAAACATCACCCAGATTTGATTTTTTGCAGGAAACAGGCTGGGGTTGGTAAGACTTTCCATTTATTTATTATCTAGATCGGTGTAATTGTTCTCAGAAGTATAATACTTCCGTCCATTTCTTTGTTTGATCTATGGTAGTTGAGTGTTAGCTAACCCAAGCCTTTTGAATTAAGAGTCTCATTCCTAAACTTGGAGGAAAATCATTAATTTCTTTAAGTATCAGTTCAAAGACCTCCCTAACAAAGTCCACATTAGTTTCCAGCTGAAAGCCACATATTTATTCTGATAATAATGTGGTGAAGCGTTACAGTAAGAACAGATGCAAACGTGTTTACTCGTTTGTTTACAGCGTCCTCAGTGGTTGGAGGGAAGTATTGACATCCTTTAGTTTGTACCTTTTACTGTTTTTCTTTGCTGTTCAGTTTGATCAAGCGTTAAATTCTCTGGATCTGATTTGTTCTCTTTTCTTTGCAGCCATTGGAAGATTGTGTGAAAAATGTAAGTATTGGAGGGTTGGATGTTGTGTTGGGGCTTTAGTTAGTGTCTATTTAAAACAAATGATCCCTTTACCTTACCTGTGTTCATCGTTTGTCTTTTTTTTTTTTTTTTTTTTTTTCATTATTTATTGTTAAACATATTGTTTTCACATTTTGCAGTTTTATGGGTGTTTGGTTATGTATTAAAGGGATAGTTTACCTAAAAATGAAAATGCTCTCATTATTCACCCTCATGCCATCTAAGATGTGTATGACTTTCTTTCTTCTGCTGAACACAAATAAAGATTTTTAGAAGAAAATTTCAGCTCTTTAGGTCCATTCAATGCAAATGAATGGAGGCCAGAACTTTCAAGCTCCAACAATCACATAAAGGCAGCATAAAAGTAATCCATATGACTCCAGTGGTTTAATCCATATCTTCATAAGCGATATAATAGGTGTGGGTGAGAAACAGATCAATATTTAAGTCCTTTTTTACCATAAATCTGCACTTTCAGTTTCACATTCTGAAAGTGAAAGTGGAGATTTATAGTAAAAAAAGGATTTAAATATTGATCTGTTTCTCTCCCAAAGCAATTGCATCACTTCAGAAGACATATATTTAACCACTGGAGTCATATGAATTACTTTTATGCTGCCTTTATGTGCTTTTTGGAGCTTCAAATGTTTGGTACCTATTCACTTGCATTGTGAGGACCTGCAGAGCTGAAATATTCTTCTAAAAATCTTTATTTGTGTTCAGCAGAAGAAAAAGTCATACACAGATGGCATGAGGGTGAGTAATGAGAGCATTTTCATTTTTGGGTGAACTATCCCTTTAAATTAATACTGTCCAACGTCCACTCCTGGAGTCGCGAGTTCGAATCCAGGGTGTGCTGAGTGACTCCAGCCAGGTCTCCTAAGCAACCAAATTGATCCGGTTGCTAAGGAGAGTAGAGTCACATGGGGTAACCTTCTCGTGGTTGCGATTATTGGTTCTCGCTCTAATTGGGGCACGTGGTAAATTGTGCGTGGATTGCGGAGAGTAGCGTGAGCCTCCACATGCTGGGAGTCTCCGCGGTGTCATGCACAACGAGCCACATGATAAGATGCGCGGACTGACTGTCTTAGAAGCGGAGGCAACTGAGACTTTTCCTCCGCCACCTGGATTGAGTTGAGTAACCGCACCACCACGAGGGAATTGGGCATTCCAAATTGGGAAGAAAAGGGGATTAAAAAAACAAAACACTGTCCAACATATGCAGTATTGTCTCTTAAAACATGTTTTTGTTTTTAAGGTGATGGCAAATGCGTTATCTGTGACTCCTATGTCAGACCTTGCACACTTGTTCGTATTTGTGATGAATGCAACTATGGGTCTTACCAAGGGCGCTGTGTCATCTGTGGAGGACCTGGAGTATCTGATGCTTACTACTGCAAAGAGTGCACCATCCAGGAGAAAGATGTGAGGAAACCTACATTTTTTTTTTTCTCTCTGAGTTTAAGTGGATTAAGGATTGTTTGACAAGCTTTTTGGGTAATATTCATAATGATAATTCTGTTCAACTTAAGTTATGAATCTGCTATATTCCCCAGTATCAAGGATTGTGTAACCATATTTTCTTCAGTACTTTGGTACTGTTTAATCTCATCTTGAATATAATGTCAGAATGGCAAATGGAATTACTATGATTTGGTGTTTTTGTTGTGTTTTTAGACATTTCTTAGGAACTGTTTGTTTCCTTTTTTACACAGAGGGATGGTTGCCCCAAGATTGTGAACCTCGGCAGCTCGAAGACTGACCTTTTCTATGAGAGAAAGAAATATGGTTTCAAGAAGAGGTGAAGATACCAAGGCGTTTAGTTGGATGTTGCGGTAGTTTTTCCATGCAAGAGTTTTTGTTATCAGACTTGTTGATACAATAAAACCTTTTTTTAATTTAGATTGTGATCTTGATTATTCTGTTTTAAGATTTGATAACACCATTAAAAGCTTACAATTTAGTATTTGTTCATGCTTTAAGACTTTCACTACTACATTTTACCTTGCTATTAATACTTTTTTAGAAGACTCTCATTGCCTATGTGTTATACAGTAGTTCTCAAACTTTTTCAGTGTGAGGCCCCGCCTTTGTGGCTCCCCTGCAAACCAAATCCCCCCCCAAATGGGATAGCAGCAAAATGTAATCGCCTAGCAGATTTTATTTTATTAATATTTCTCATTTTTATGCACCATATTTTTAACATTTAGAACACCTAATTCTATATATGTATAATTCATTTAAAAAAATCACATTCTATCATTTTTTTTTTTTTTTTTTTTTTTTTTGCGGCCCACAAGGGGGCAACAACCCCTAGTTTCAGAATCGCTGGTGTAATGTATCCTAACACATCACATTAAGGATTTCCTTACAAGTACTGTCTGTGCATTGGCATGGGTATTAGTAAGGGAGAATCATTTAATCAGTTGATAAATAAAGACTAAAGCAATTCCATCTATTAAAAAAATTCCTTGGAGAGTTTTATGAAGGTTTCTGGTGTACAAAAAAAGACTATATTTCAGTCTTCTAGAACTAGAGGTTTGTAAAGGTATTACAGGGGGTGTGAGGAGAAGATATGTATATATGAATAAATACACCAGTTTCTGAAAAAATAATTCATGACAGGGCTTACTATTTGAATAAGCATAATGCTTAAAGGTGCACTCAGTAATGTTTTCCTCATTAAAGGTTTAGTTCACCCAAAAATGCCATCCTATGTGTATGACTTTTTCTTCTGCAGAATACAAATGAAGATTTTTAGAATAATATTTCAGCTCTGTAGGTCCAAAATTGCTAGTTTTTTAAATATTATTTTTTTCTTCACTTTGTTACATTTGGTGTTCTCGGTCAAAAATGACCAGCCTAATAAAAAGTGCTTAAATCTCTCATTATGCTATATTATCACCAACTTGTGGATTAGATCTTTTTGTCAAATTGTTTTCTTTCAATTAGCACAGGTTTTGTATTTCTATTTGGAACTTACTGATCATAGGCCTCATTGACCTGATGCTCCTAATTTTTGAGTGAAAAACATTATTTTTGGATAATTTTGGCAATATTAAATAAAATATGAAAACATTCTGTACTATTTATCACACTAGTGTGCTTTAATGTTTAACCAGGAAGTTTGTTTTGAAATGCTTTTATTTTGTACAAAATAAAGTCACACTTATGGTGTTCCTGGTCAAAAATGACCAGCTATTGAAAATTAATGGGGTAAATAAAAAATAAGAGAAAATTTGAGTGTTCAGCATGTTCATCCATTAGATGACCACATATGAGCATGTGTGCTTGCAAACATAAAGGCCTCGAACCTGCGCACATGTACACGCACAAACTCAGAGTATTACATGCTTACTTTACCACAGAGCTTAACTTTATACTACCCTGAACTGCATCCAATATCTATCCAACATTATCACACACACACACACTTGAGTAGTACATGCTTTTTCACAGAAGATTTTTATCCTACCCTGAACTTTATCCAACATCCATTTATCCTCCATCATTATCACACACACACACCTGAACTTTCTTTGCCCCACAGTGACCCCTCTCCAATAATATCTTTCTTTCATGATTTTTCTGTCATTACACATTTCAGACAAAATATTATGACAATGTGTTTTGGAATTTTCTTGTTCTCATAAAGAAGCAGATCATTAGCTGCTTTTCCACTATCGGGCCAGTGCGAGCCAGGGCTATCAACTGGCCTGCCAGGGCCAAAAGCTGATGTAAACGTCACACACCTCACCCATTTCACAAGCAAAAGGGGAGCTCAAGCTGAGATATCATGATATCTAGTTATCTAGAATATCGAGTTTATAGCTAATGTAAACATTAGCTAGCTAGCAAGATAAATTAGTGATAACAACTCAAAGACTGTAACTGCCATGATGTCCCGAGTGGTCTCTCCACTAACAGCGGGACGTTGTCCCAGCATACCGTCTATGAAAGTTCACCAAACCATGGAAATTTATTTATTTGGGTACTGCTGCGTCCATTGTGCATTTTAACGGATTTGTACTGTGCCCGCAGTTTTTTTTATTTTTCTTCGAATCTGTACCGTTGTGCGCTGGATACATATCCTGACAAATTCGGTGAAACTCCGCCTTTGACATTGTACCCACCTCATTCCCTGGTTGGCCTTGTTTGGCCCAAGGGTAACTGGCAAAAAAGTCTTGTTTTTTGTTATCTTCCCCATTCATTTTCAATGGCCAGTCATTTTTGACCAGGAACACCGCAAGTGTGACATTCTGCCATTTTTTAACAAAATAAAAGTGCTTCAAAACAAATTTCCCTGTTAAATATTAAAACAAATTAGTGTGTAATTTTTATAGCACAGATGTTTTCTTATGGTATTACATTTTGTCAAAATAACCTAGAAAGATTTTTTGTTTTTTTTTTTCACTCAAAAATTAGGTGCATAAGCTCAGGTCAAATACAAAACCTCTGCTAATTGAAAGACAACAAGTTGACAAAAAGATCTAATCCAATTTTTGGTGATAATATAGCATAATGAGATATTTACAAGCAATTTTTAATAGGCCGGTCATTTTTGACCAGGAACACCAAAACAGCGACCTCTAGTCACAGATTTCTCTAAGTCACCAATTTCGGCACAACAACACCTGTCACACATCAGACTCGCTGGCATATGGAGATAAATCAGGATAAAATACATTTAAATATCTGCAAAAATCAAATTTAGCAATATTTGTGCTGACCTCAGTCCTGTATACACCTTTCCTGGGACTTTGGATCAAAAGCATTTTTTGATGTTTTTCTTGAGATCGTTTTACGGGTGTTTTTCCATTCACCCGTAAATTCTCCCGCTGATGGCCACAAATATGGCGGCTGTGGGGAAAAAGTGACACAGGTCAACTGGGGGTCCCTAGGTCTACTTAGATTAAAAACCACTGTTCATTGGAGTCACGTGACCCCATGCGAGGTTCGGACGAGTGAACGGCGAGCTCTGCTCACTTTGCTAGTTTTCATACTTTTTATGTCATAAACCAGTGAGATTCGATACACCCTGATCCTTAACTGTTCTATGAAGACAATATGTCAAGGAATTCAAAATCTTCGGGCTCTGGAGACATTAAAAGACACTTACATGCTCAAGCTGATGCCCCCGAGCAAGTCGCAAGTCTGGGAGCCGATTTGGCCAGAGAAGTGAGGGAAATTCGGCAAGAATTGTTGAACATGCCGGCAATGCTGACGAAGGTTGTTGCTGACTTTAAGAATCTTGCTGTAATACGTTGATCGATCACTGCCATGGAGATGAAATTCACTGAGGTGGTTACAAGAGTGGGGGATGTCGAGAAACGGATCGATTATCTGGAGTCATCGGAGAGGGAATTAGCTGCTAATCCACTAGCGACCAAGGTGGATTTGGAGTGCGTCTGGGTAAAGTTGGAGGAAATGGGAAACCGTAGTCGGCGGAATAACATCTGTGTTGTTGGAATTCCTGAGGCTGAAGAAGGTCGGGATATGGTGAAATTCCTGAACGGGCTCTTTCCGAGTCTGCTCTATATAACAGGCCATAAGCTGAAAATTGAGCGAGCTCACAGGGTTCCGGCTCGGCGATCCGCTGAGGGAGACAGGCCCCGATCAATTCTGGCCAAATTTCTGAGATCATCCGATAAAGATCTCATGTTACGTGAGGCGAGGAGTAAAGGAAGGCTTTCTTGGAAGAACCACAGCATTTTCTTGTTCCCAGACTTTGCGAATTCGTGCGTTTTAACGACAAGAGAGAAATGTGATCGATTCAAGGAATGCAAGAAACTCTTACATCAACAGAGGGTCGCTTTTGCACTGATGTTCCCGGCCAAATTGAGAATAGATGCTAAGGATGGCCATAAAATATTGACATGTCCCCAACAAGCGATGTCCTTCATAAAGTCAATGGAGTAAGTTATTTTGTGGTTCTCATGTTGCAGCCAAGTGAGCCTGACTCAATGAACATTCACTTGACCGTCCGAGGAAACTGAGTGCCATTTTTGTTTCATTTTGTGCTGGTTCCGCCTAGCAGCTGGAGTTTGTTTTGTGTAGTAACACAACTTTGGGACAGTGTTGTGGATGAATCTGCACATTCTTTGTGCTTATGCCTCTTATTGGTTGGAGTTTGTTTTGTGGAGTATTTCTTGCAAGAAACTTGTTGCACTCATATAGCAGTTGAATGTGCCGGCTCACTGAACCTTCGTTTGACTGTCTGAGGAAACTGAAAATTTTTTCTTTTTTTTTTTTGCTGGTTCCACTAGCGGCTGGAGTTTGTTTTGTGGAGGAACACACCTTCGGGACAGTTATGTGGATGAATCTACATGCTCTTTGTGTTTATTCTGCCTATAGCACGATGAGGCAGCATACAGAGAGGAAGTGCAGCGGCTGACGGACTGGTGCAGAGACAACAACCTGTCTCTGAATGTGGACAAAACAAAAGAGATGGTTGTTGACTTCAGGAGAGCACAGAGTGACCACTCTCTGCTGAACATCGATGGCTCCTCTGTGGAGATCGTCAAGAGCACCAAATTCCTTGGTGTTCACCTGGCGGAGAACCTCACCTGGTCCCTCAACACCAGCTCCATTACCAAGAAAGCCAAGCAGCATCTCTACTTTCTTCGAAGGCTGAGAAAAGCACATCTCCCACCCCCTATCCTCACCACATTCTATAGAGGGACTATTGAGAGCATCCTGAGCAGCTGCATCACTGCCTGGTTTGAGACTTGCACCGTTTCGGACCGCAAAGCCCTGCTGAGGATAGTGAGGACAGCTGAGAAGATCATCGGGGTCTCTCTTCCCTCCATCAAAGACATTTACATCACATGCTGCATCCGCAAAGAAACCAGCATTGTGGATGACCCCACACACCCCTCACACAAACTCTTCACCCTCCTGCCGTCTGGCAAGAGGTACCGAAGCATTCGGGCCCTCGCGGCCAGACTGTGTAACATCGTCTTCCCCCAAGCCATCAGACTCCTCAATACTCAGAGACTGGACTGACACACACAAACACACACACACACCTGTACACCATCCAACTTTTGCACATGTCCAGAGTTACTTAATTCATTGTCACTTTATACCTGGCTGCTACCTCAATAACTGCTATGTCCATAGAACACAATTTCATAGTATGTTATGTTTACATTCGGCATTTTTAGAAATTGTCATCTTTCTGCACTACTCAGATTAGAAATGTGTACTGGTCGGCGCTGCACTGTCTCTCACTGTCTCTTACTGTGCCTATTGTCCTGTTTCCTTTTTAGTAATTATTGTACTGTCCTGTACTTTTTGCACACGTTTGCACGTGCACTTTATGTCGGAATGTGTAGGTCTTATTCAGTCTGTGTAGTCTCATGTGGTTCTGTGTTTGTCCAATGATGTTTTATGTAGCACCATGGTCCTGGAAGAACATTGTCTCATTTCCCTGTGTACTGTACTAACTGTATATGGTTGAACGACAATAAAAAAAAAAAAACACGAACTATTGGTTTGAATTTTTTTTATAGATTATTTTCTGTTGTGTAATTCTGTCTCACAAAATTTGTATAGAAGCACCGGACTTGAGCAATCCGACGGCAAATGTGTCATGGGGGCTCTCGTAGGCGTACATGGACTGTTTGTGTTTAGAGGGATGGACGTCGGTTGGCGCTGTCTTGCGCAGGGGTTAATGCACATGTTTTTCTTTTTCTGTTTATTTGGTTCGGGGGGAACTTTGGGGTTTGATTGTTGCACTAATGTTGGAATGTGGTCTTTATAATTCTATTTTTGACACACAATCTATTTTTTCTAATATGTCAAAATGTCAGTTGTTAATATGAGTGGATTGTCTCTCTCCACATGGAATGTGAATGGGTTGGGGCACCCCATAAAAAGAAGGAAGGTTATTTCTTTTCTTAAACATAAGAAATATGATATAGTGTTTCTTCAAGAAACACATCTCTCCCCGCAGGAAGCTGAAAAATTTGGGAAGATATGGGGTGGACATGTTTTCTTTAGTGCTGGCTCAAGTAAGAGCTGGGGAGTCATTACACTGATAAGTAAACATCTACAATTCAAATGTCTTAAACAGATTAAAGATAAATTAGGAAGAGTCATTATAGTTTTAGCAGAAATTCAGGGGCAAAGGTTGATTTTGGCTAATATTTACGCACCTAACGCTGATGATCAGGGCTTTTTTTTTATAGATCTTGAAGGGATCTTGCAAACCGATGGCACCCCTCATGATATAATTTTGGGAGGAAACTTTAATCTTTTGATGGACTCAGTCCTTGATCATAGTGAAGCAAAAGTGTGTAAGCCCCCTAGAGCAACACCGATGCTTCACAGGATGTGTAAAAATCTTGGTCTTATAGATATTTGGAGACTTTAGAACCCATCCGGTAGGGACTATACATTTTTTTCATCAGTCCATAAGATTTATTCTAGAATAGTTTTATTATTATTATATCTAAGTCCCTCATTTCATCTGTTGTTGATTGCTCAATTGGAAACAGTTTAGTCTCAGATCACACCCTGGTGAGTTTAGAGGTGTTACCACATATGGAGAAAAGGAAATCATATAGTTGGTGCCTTAATGTATCGCTTATGCAAAATCCCGAATTCCAACAAATGTTAAAGACTTAAATCAATGTTTTTATGGGTATCAACTGGTCCTCGGTATCCTCTGTGGGCGTGGCTTGGGAGGCACTTAAGGCGGTTCTTAGGGGTCGGATCATATAGTATGCCTCATTCATCAAAAAATCCAAAGCACGAGAACTCGTGGAGTTGGAAGGAAATATTAAAAATGCAGAGGCAGAGATGAAGCGCCAAATGTCGTCTGATGGCCTCAGAGAATTGACCCGATTGAAATACAGATATAATACTATTTTGTCGCGGAATCTGGAGTTTTGGCTATTCAGGACAAGACAGTCATACTTTGAGTCAGGGGACAAAGCAGGGAGGCTTTTGGCTAGATATATAAAGCAGAGAGAGTCTTTTTCTACTATTCCCTCAGTGAAATCTGCTGGTTGTTTATTTTTACCTCGGCCATTGATATTAATAATGCTTTTAAAGAATTCTATCTTGATCTTTATAGTTCCACGTCTTCGTCTACTGATGAAGATAATAGAAACTTTGTGAACCATTAGAACTTCCTGAACTGACGACTGAGCAAAAAAAATTATGAGATAACCTTGGAGATTGGCGAGGTAATTAAGGGCTTGCCTAAAGGCAAGGCTCCGGGGCCAGACGGCTTTGCCGATGAATTTTTTATTTCTAATGAACAGGAAATTCTTGCCCCTATTTCACCATTGCAAAGCCTTTCTTTTAAACTAACTGGAGAGGTCACACCCTGTTATCTCGCATTTGCACTCGGTATGGATAAAAGTGTCCAGTGTTTAATTCTGACATTTATTTAAATGTTTGTTATATTTTGTGGCTGTCACTGCAACTCACCTCTACCTTAAAAAAGACTGGAATTTATTTGGGTCAAATCAGTTTGCATTTCACACTGCCTTCTTTAGCTCCTCCCTCTTTGTGTTATGCAACTTTTTTGGCATCTGTCTGTGTTACACAACAATCCTCTCACATCTGAAACTGGAGATTCAGTTGGTTATAATTCTCTTAAGTGTCAAAGAATTTAAATACTGTTAGTAGGTTAAAAATGATGCATAGGCAAGACACATTGAGTTCTTTAATTATATGTACAACATGGAACAGCAAAGACATAAAAGCAACAAAAATTCTTTCAAACCAGCCATCAAGCCCCATTTGATCATATTTTCTCATCTTTCCCTCTCTCTTCAGAAAGGAAGCTCAAGGAGAAGTGACCAACAGTACAGTAAATTTGCAAGCCAATGTTGATTGCTTTACAAGAGGTTCGAGTTAAAGAGCTAAAGACACTTACGGATCCATGTTGACTGAGTTAAGAGTTGTCTGGTTCACACTGCCCATGTGAATCCATAGACTTATTTTTGTAAAATATTTGAAGTTAGCTGAAAAAAAAAAAAATAAAAATAAAAAATGTATGTATATATGATGCACATGAATAAGAAAAAAAAGCTCCTTTCTATACCAGCACTTATTTGTTTAGCTCAGTTCTGAGCAGAGAGAAAAAGATCAGTCACATGTACAGAGTTTTATTTCTGGACCTCGATGGATAGTGTGAGCTTCCATTGTGTAGTAAACATGATGTATGTTTTTAGGCAATGCCAAGAGCTCGAAGAGCAGATAACAAAATTTTCAATGAGATGTTATACTACTACTGATCTTAAAGACTATAAAATACTATAAATGTTTATATTTTTTAAAGTTTTGCAGAAATATGATGCACATATCATCACTAAATGTTCTGCTGAACTGTAGTACTTGATGACAGACAAACATTGACAATTTTTGCAGCACAAAAACATGGTAAATTTACAATTCCTGTTTACAATTTAGGACGTCTGCACTGATCAACGTAGAATATAATGTGATACATTCTCACCTTATTTGAATAATGACAACATTTTCACTACTGTTGCAGCAAAAAAATGTACCACTGTGTGGTACACTGTACCAAACGTTCCAAAAGAATTCTTAGAATTAATGCAATATTTCGGAAAAGTCAAGGACAAAAAAAACCCCCAAAACAAAACGTTAATATAGAAGAGAGTATTGAAGTCAGTACTAGTCATTTTTATACACACCTGTAAAAAAAAAAACAACAAAAAAAAAAAAACAGTGACCATGACTTCAATACAGATTATCCCCTAAAACTCACCATATATATAGTTTAAAAAAAAGGGGGGTAAGAACATTTTCAAAACTGGTGCGCTACAAAAAAGCACTTAAAAGTTAAATCAGATATATTGTGTATGCAGTTGCATTGAAGGCAAGCTTAAATGATACGAGTATTTGACAGGATTCATCAGTATAAGCATATAAATATAACCTAGCTCTACTGATTGAATCATTCATTCACTTATCTCCCATCTTCTCCTCCATCATCTTCTTTTAAATACCCTTACTATTTAGCCCTCCATATTCTATACCATTATTCATTTATTGCTTTTCAACAATGCAAATAAATCAATAATTGTTTAGAGGTCTTCAGCTGGTCCACTTGAAAAAGAAGAGAAAAGGTTGGTTAAATCACCGCAAGAGTAAAAGTGTATTACTTCACATTTAACAGTTACTTTTAGAGCAGGAGAATGCCAGTGCTGATTTTTGTTTTTATATGAAAACTGTCTATGTGCTGAAGTGAGCTTTCACCACAACTGTTCCTTACAGTGGTCCGTATTTGGCTTCGTAGCGGGCCACAACATTCTTGCTTCGCCCAAAATCCTTGCGCAGCTCAGCCACTTCCAGCCTCAGTGCGGTGTTCTCTCGCTCCAGAAAGGCTGCTCGTACTGTGATCTGGTTCTCCTTCAGGCGCCTGGCCTCCCGTGAACGTTTGGCTGCAATATTATTCTTATTCCTCCGCTGCCAGTATTTCTCATCCTGAGATAGTGAAGGAAGAAATAAATATTGAGGACATTTTCTTTTTCTGTGCTGTTCCGAGAAGACACTTTATTACGGTTGGGACCATTTTAATAAAATGCTGGAAATGTTTGATTTATGACTTTAGGTTCCGTTAATGGTTCTGTACACTGTCCTAACATACTTAGACAGTGCTTCCTGCAGCGCATTTCAGAGGCATCGCAGCGATGTCGCAGCTCCTACTGAATCTACAGCGTAAAACATTCAGCACACCCAGTGTATTCCGATTCCCGAACGAATGACTCTTGTGAGCCAATTCCTTTTAGTAATTCAAAAACACTTATCCGTCAGAGATAAGTGATCTTATACTAATGCGCAAGTTATGAATGTACAACTCTAAATGAAATAAGAACTGTTGAAGTCTCACAAGTATTAAGTACAGTTTTTTTTATGTAAATGCCAGAGTTTCCGCTAAGAAATTTGGGTGTCGGCCAATGTGTCCGAGAATGATAAAGTTTGCCAATCAAGTAAAATGAACGATAATCGTTTGTTCATTATAGCTGCTTTTTCATAAAAAATAAAAAAATATAAAAACGGCTGTCATGGAAAAAAAATTCAACAATGTGTGCAAAACAAAACAACTAAACTGCAATTTGCCACATATCTTTTTGTTTATAAATCTTTAGGTTATGTCATATAATTTCTCCTTGGCTCATTATCTTTATGACTATTTTCCTCCAATTTTTTTATTGCACAAAATCTTTTGCTGCCAAAGTGAAGTCAAATATGTCCCTTACTTGAGATGCACATAAGCCTGGTGTCCTTCTCTCCAGAAGACAGCATCGCAAGGATGTTTTGATGTGATTCTGAAGTGAGAAGCTTCTCAATGCAAGCACACAAGATGGGAACGCAAGCTGCTTTTGCCAGTGTGCGGGATACAACGCTCTGTAGTCGCGGATTAGGACTCCACAAACTTCGATAAGTTTAAACCTCCGTGGCAGCAAAGCACTGTCATCATTGGGATGGTGTCACACTGTACATTTGTGGCATCAACTAAAGGAGTTGCTGACTCGTCGCATTAATATTTTCACCGGACTTTGTGCCTGACGATGTTTGAATTTGTCAGACAATAGGACATTTTAATGGGCAAAAACTGGTAATTACTGGCAAATGGAAAACCCTGGTAAATAGTTAAATTTTCTAAAAGAATTGAATGAATGAAATATCATATATAATAATATAAATGTGATCACATTTCTTGTTTGTTTATAACTTTTATTTATTAAATGGTAATGTATTGCATGTATGCCTCTATAAAGTATGCAAACATGCCTTATGCAAGAACTGTATTATATTTATTTCTGATTTGTTATACCTACTCTGTGGAAATCTGAAATGATCTCATAATTTGTCAACAGGCTTCTGAGTGCAGTAAATGCAATAAGAATTGCATTTCTTATTTCCAAACAATTCTTCCTCAAAAGTACTGAAAGAAGAGAAATCGGAACCAGAATGGTAAAATTCCTATTCCCATCCCTACACTTTATTGCTTTTAACATCTCTGTACATATTTTAAAGGTCTGGTTCTAAAATTGTACAACACCAAATAAGTTAACATTTCGTGCAATTTAGACTATAACAGTATAATTACCTTTGGGTAGGGCTGTGCAATATGGGCAAAAAAAGATCACATCGTGATTTTTTGGATAAATATTATGATTGTGATTTGAATTGTGAACACTGCTTTCTGATTAGTGAGATCTTGTGAGTGTGCTAGATGTGCACAAATCAGAATAAGGAATTCTGAAATAAATAAAAAATAGTAATAATAACATTGCAGCTTGCTGCGGTTTAGAAACTGCACATGCTCATATCATAATTTTACTGTGCTTACGATTAATTGTGAAGTCCTACTTCTGGGCCTCAGGCACAAAAACTTTCTTGGCTTTTTGATCAAAGGCATGTATATTGCTACATAATACAAAGCAGTATTTTGTGTTGACTCAAATTCAGGGTGTGACAGTGTACTTACCTTCTGCTCATCAGGAACAAATATTTTCTTGGCTTTCTTGATCATTGGCTGTGGTTTCAGTTCTTCCTCAGAAAAGCGATGTTTACGGGGATTAAACAGTTCACCTCCAGGTACACTGGAAAGCACGAGGTCTGTGGGATCTGGCTGGAAGTTGACTTCTACCTCAATATCATCTGGATTAATGGGATCTGGCGTCACACGGTCCTTGTCTGTGTTTAAAAGCTGAATTAGTAAATCTTAATGAAATTCAGTATAAATATAGTGCCCGTTTTGTTACTTGCAAATATTTATCTCTTTAAAAATTGTTTTATACTTGTTTTTGCATCTTGATGGAGCAATCAAGAATTGACCACATGATTTATTTAGGGTTGAAAAAGAGAGTACACTGTGTTCTCTTCTCACTACTGACCTGATTCAGTGTCTGTTGAGCCAGAACTCGATGTTATGATCGTGACCACTTCCTCCTCACATTGATCCAGTTCCATGACAGGCATGAGAGAGACCGGGGCTGCTGGGGTAGTCTTCATTGTAGGGGTTGTGGATAGCTTTTCAGTCGAGTTTTCCTTTGCAACACTCTTTTGCTGACCCTCATCCCCTGTTCCAGAAATGCCATTCTCCATAAAAAATTCTTCCAGATCCATGTATTCCAGATGAAAAGATTCGCCATCATAGGGAATGGTCTTATCCCAGATGGCAGGTGTTAAGGCAGCTGATGGCCCCATTCCACTGACCCCTTCAGAGTCCACACCCTCTCCCAAGAGCTTCTCTTTGTCATTTTCTGCAATATAAATGTACCATAATAAACAAACAGTGTTAGACAAAGTATTTAATTCAGTTCCTAATCTTTGTATAAGTTAAAGGAATATTTGGGGTTCAATACAAGTTAAGCTCAATCGACAGCATTTGTGGCATAATGTTGATTAACCCTAACCCTAGTCTTTTTTTTATATTTATCTAACACATCCAACCTCTTCTGCCATTTCATTCCTCTGGAAAAAAAAAATTAAAATAAATAAAAATTTGCACTTAACAGATTTGTATTAGCTCTACGTATGTGTGTATGAATGTATGTATGTATGTATGTGTGTGCATGTACATATGTGTATAATTATTTTTTAAAAAAAATATTATTATCTATGCCTTGTTGCTGTTTTTGTATTGTTTTTGTATTGTTGTGTACTGGAAGCTCCTGTCATCAAGACAAATTCCTTGTATGTGTAAGCATACTTGGCAATAAAGTTGATTCTGATTACCACAAAAAGTAATTTCGTCTTGTTACTGATTTAAAAAAAATAAATAAATAAATAAATAAATAAATTTGAGGTTACAGTGAGGCACTTACAATGGAAGTGAATGGGGCCAAATTTTGGAGGATTTAAAGTCAGAAATGTGCAGTTTATAATTTAAATATAAAAGCACTTACATTAATTCTTCTGTTAAAATAATAATGTAATATTTGAGCTGTAAAATAATTTAAAACTATCATTTTTAAAGTAATTTTAGGGCTCGTCGTGGCAACGAAGTTGTGAAATTGGATATAACTTCACAGAGAAAAGGTTAGTGATTTTATCAAACACAAAAATCATGTTAACATGCATATTGTTTATGTTTTGTGGCTATACTTTTAAAACAGTATTTTAAGTTTACAGATTGATCCCATTCACTTCCATTGTAAGTGCCTTAGTGTAACCCAGATTTTTAATTATTTTTTATTTTTTTAAAGGAGTGCCAAATCAAAATTAATTTACGTGGTAATCAATATTATGGCACACATGCTGTTGATTGAGCTTAACTGTATTGACCCCGGAATATTTCTTTAACTTCTTAGCTGTCCGGTCGTTTTTCATCAGACAGAGCGCCTATCAAGAACAGTGTTTGCAAAAAGGCTGCACGAAACATCTAGAATGGGAGACGAAGCACCTTTATCTAAGGAAATAATGTTAACAATATTCCCAAAACACTATTAATGGTGAAATTAGATTTTAAACTCCTATTACTTGTTGGAATAAGACAAAAAATGAGTTGTCACAGTTCCATCCAGATGTTCGAGCTTGCAACTCTTAGACATCACGCGTCTCGGAGCAAGTTATAAATAACGCGAAAACACGTTTGTATTTACATAAAGAGGAAACGATTGTTAACATATAGGATGCATGCGTCAACAGTGTGACCGCAGGCTGCCAAGACACGTGCGGTGCAAAAACACTTACCGTCATCGCCTTCGAGAAGATTCGGTGGGGGAATTTCCATTATATTCTTTAAGACCACTGGGAAAGAAACCGGCGTACCATTCCCCGCGTCCACCGTGACGGAAATAGGCTCCATGGTAATTTCTATCGAGGCTTTCGTGCAGAGTGTGAGAACACCGTAACTTTAGGGGAAAAGCGGCAATGACAAGTCTAGTCAAGAAAAATGTTTCAGTGTGTCGAGTTTTTTCAAAAACGTACAAATTGGTAATTGATATCACCTCGCCAGTCAACACCTTCCTCGCATCTGTTCTGTGCTTGACCCAGTGGTCCAGTTTGCTATGGAACAGGGAAATAATATTCATATAAACCACACCCCTTCTTTAGAAAAAAAAAAACAGTTCTTGGATTCTGATTGGTTAATAGTGCTCCCCGCTCATGAATAATGCAATAGACGCAGCCATACAGAGGCGTGGCAGTGCGTAATGTAAAGGGACGTTACCTTCAATAGCGACTTCTAATTGGTCGGTTAAAGCAGTTATATATATGTTTCAACTAATGTATGCGAAAACGTGCCACAAGACCCATATGAATATATAGACTCTGTTGGATTTCACATTTTAGCCATTTTATGCTTCGGAAAAATCTTAAACTTCTATGACTATAAGAAAACTATAAGATTCGGTAATTTACATATTCCAAATCAACTCAAACTGTCTACCTAGGTGTATATATGGATAACCTTCAAGCTCACTTTTTCCTGAATAGTCAACTTATTCAATACTAATAACAAAACAATGTTTGCGGTAAAAACAGTAGCATGCTTTGTCATTGCACTTAATTTACTCATGTCTCGATGGAGAATAACCCGTGTACCCGTCTCCCAAGTAGTCTATAGTAGATCTGTTGGCACATGGCCTCACACGTGCAGTCACGACGCACTCAGTGTGCTTAAAGACCAATCACGAAGCAGCAAATGTATAGAAATATGCCTATATGTTTCAGGATAAGGAACATGGTTTCCTTCCCTTGGGTTTGCGACGGGTGCTATGCACTTTATGCATTGCATTCAGTCACATTTGACGTCTCATCTAGTGTAGTTTATTATAATATTCATTGCATATAAGCAATATGTAGCCTACCCTACAGATGCATTACAAATGGCCTTCTGTTCAGTATGGTTTGCTCTTAAAATGCAACTATATTTTATTCTAATTTTGTTCAAGGTGGTTCAATAAACGAAACATCTAAGAGGATGTAGGTCATGACCTATAAAATAGCAGTCCTGGTTTGCCTGTCAAATAAATAAATGAAAAAACATCAAATACAAAAAACTAATCTGCACAAACTCAATTACAGCATGACTTAGAGGATTTGTTTAAAAAATAAAAAATAAAAATAAAAAAAAATTTCAGTTCATTGCAAGTCGATTTTAGTTCAAATGCATGTAAACATTCTGAACTGTAAACATTCACCCCTTAGATCAGAAAGCTTTGGAGGTTTTGAAACATGATTTTAATGTGCATTATATTAGTAAATACATGGTGGTGCATAGGTTTATGTTCAATGTAAGTGGGTCTTTACAGACAGTGATGTATCATTTACAATAGGTTTTACATTTCATATCCAAATCCATCCATTGAACATAATGTTCCTCCATGGTGTTGCATTTCTTCCCACAAATGCATACATGCGTGACTTCTCACATTACCCACATGCTTGGTGGTACCTCTAAATATCCAACCCCCTGTTACTAATGCAAGAAATGTATAAAAAGGCTAGTTTCCCAAGAAAATATTTATGACGCTAGTTTTATAGACAAAAGTTATTATTAGTGCATCAAAACGGCTCGGTTATGTATGTAACCTCAGTTCCCTGTGAAGAAGGGAACGAGACATTGCACCTTCTTACACGACCTAGTTGAAACCTCTCTACAATAATGCCAATATTCTAAATGGTGTTTGAGCCCCGCCTGTTTTGGCGTGAAACTGTCCGCTATAAAAACAGGTGCAAACACCATTTCCTCAGAATTTCTGAATAAGAACAAGGAGCGCATCGCTTGTACCTCAAGAACTCTGAGTCTTGTAGTGCGGCTAACGTTTGCAATGCCTCGTTCCCTTCATCTCAGGGAACCGAGGTAACATACGGAACCAAGACATTCCCTTTCGACTCCGTACACTTGACATTTATTAATGCATAGGAGGAACAGAGGAACAGAATCCAATCACACCACACTACACGACATAACCTCCCAGACCAACAAGAGTATGCCGCAGTGAGTGACTCTCGTGTTGGGCCAGGAGCGGAGCACTCAGAATGAATATATGAACTATAGTCATACAGTATGAATTAACTCCTTCACGAACCCAGTCGGGAAGGGAGTTTGTTTATAATGTAAGTGCTTGTGACTTACGGTAAATTACAACAGCCTAATGCAGGCGGTTGTGTAAAAGATGGGGAGCTCGTCCTTAAAGGGAGGAGCATAAGTGTAAATATATATATAGCCAATTAAATAGGAAGCGCTCTAAACAGAGAGGACTTGTGAAGAAAGTGACGTTATGTCTAGGTTGTAAAACCTTGCGAATGTGTTTTGAGAAGACCATCCTGCTGCAAAACATATGTCTTGTAAGGACACACCATTCATCCATGCCCATGAGGAGGCCATGCTTCTAGTGGAGTGTGATTTAACACCAAATGGGCAAGTCTTACTTTGCGACTCATAAGCCAGGGCAATATAGATATAGTTGCCACATACACTTTGAGCATTGACGGGGTGAGTCCTGCGTCTAATCGCTCTTGAATAAATATGAGAATTTCATGTATGGGGCAGTTTACTGGGTCTTTGCCATGTGAGAGACACCAATCAGTGGACACCTTCCATTTTAGTGCGTAGAGGCATCTCGTGGATGGCTTTCTGGCCTGTAAAATGGTGTTCTTGACTGAACGCGTTAGTTCTGGTGCGTCTAGCGCACTCTGTTCAGGGGCCACACATGCAGGTTCCACATCTGGGGCTGGGGATGCCAAAATATGTATTGTGCCTGAGGGAGGAGATCCCTCCTCAGCTGTATTTCCCATGGTGAGCTGTACAGCATCTCTATCATTTCCGGAAACCATGGCTGGTTGGGCCATTTCGGTGCAACTAATAGAATCGTTTCCTTGTCCTCTCAGATTTTACATATGACAAGAGTGAATCAGGCGTATCAGGGGAAATGCATATTTGCATTTCGCCGGCCATTTGTGTGCCATTGCACCCGCTCCCAGCGGGGTTTGGGACTTCGAGTACCAGAGGGACAGTGGGTATTCTTCACTGAGGCAAATAGATCGATTTCTGCTTTGCTGAATATTTCCCAAATCCTCAATACAGTTTGAGGATGGGCCTGGGTACCTCAGCTGACTACCACCCCTGGAGTGCTGAGTGACTACAGCCAGGTCTTCTAAGCAACCAAATTGGCCCGGTTGTTAGGGAGGGTAGAGTCACATGGGGTAACCTCCTCGTGGTTGTGATTAGTGGTTCTCGCTCTCAATGGGGCGTGTAATAAGTTGTGTGGATTGCAGAGAGTAGCATGAGCCTCCACATGCGGAGTCTCAGCGGTGTCATGCATGACAAGCCACATGATAAAATGCGTGGATTGACGGTCTAAGAAGCGGAGGCAGCTGAGACTTGTCCTCCGCCACCCAGATTGAGGTGAGTAACCGTGCCACCATGATGACCTACTAAGTAGTGGGAATTGGGCATTCCTATTTGGGAGAAAAGGGGATTAAATAAATAAAAACAAATAAACAAACAAACAAACAAACAAAACAAATATGAGGATGAAGCCTCCTGAATTCTACCTTGGCGGTTTATATATGCCACAACTGTCATGTTGTCTGAGCAAACCAGGACATGACAGTTTGCTATTTCTGACTGAAAAGCCTTTAAGGCTAGAAGTACAGCCGATAGCTCTAGGCGCCACGTGACAACCTGCCCCAGCGCGACACCACGCTGGTAAAACACAGGAGCTATCCATGGTGCTAAAGCAAGTATACAGTGGCAGGATATATTGATGCGCATGCGCCCTTGGCGCCAAGCACGTCGTGGCACACGGCGCATCTTTGTGTAAGAGACCTAAGAGATGCCACCGCCATAAATCCCAATGCTTTCTGAAACAGCTTCAGTGGAAGTGTTCTCCCCAGTTTGAACCAAGACAGACACTGTAGAATGGCGTGAACACGCTCGGAACGAAAATAACGGCAATAAAACCCTGCACAATCTCTATCGGGTTTTTCACAAGGAGATTGTGTATTTCAGCTCTGACTGGCGCGTCTACGGGTGTTGACTGGTGCGTCTTCGGAAGACAGAACGCCGTTGAAACGGGGTGGCCGGCATGCAAATTGGATCGTATAACCATGTTCGATCCTTTTTTGCACCCATTCTGAAATACCCGTTAGGGCTTGCCACGTGTCCGCGTAACGTGACAGAGGGCAATTTGGTTTGTTTACCGTATGATGTAATGCGTCACTTACAATAGGGAAGCAGTTGCGCATAATGTGTGTTTTGAAGAGGAAAAAGGCTCTTTATTGAGAATGTGTGAACATTTTGTGCATTTGCAACGAATGCTGTATTCTTTTTTGCATTTATTGCATTTTTTATTGCATTTGAGTGCAAGATACAAAAACAACATTTTGAACAATATTGTGAACAACAATATTCCTTTCCCGGCAAACAGTAGTGGGGAGATGGGGAACAGTGTTTTGTGTCTCCAACTGAGCCTTTCTTGGAGCAGACCCGGATGGAACCACGGGCTCTGCTTTCCGCTTCAAAGGGTTGTGCCCGTCAGGAGCGCTTTTGTTGCGAGTGCTGATATGCAGATCCCGGTGAGGCAGCAGGTATGGGCCTTTTAGTCGGGCTTTACTGCACAAGCGCACCAAGAAGGGTACGTGCCAGGACTTAGATAGATCGTTATGAACTTCAGGGAAGAACAGGGCAGATTTGCGGGACACTGCTGTTTCACGGCGTCCGGACTGCAGGAACCATTTATCGAGGCGAGACTATTCAGGTTCCTCTAGGGGAGACCATTCAAGGTGAAGTTCTTCGACCGCCCTTGTAAGGACGCAGAGCATCTCCCTGTCAGTGGTGCGTGCATGTTCCTCTCCCTCGCTGGGGTGAGGGCCGGCTGCATCATCCACTGACCACTCGCCTGATGTAGCGAGAGACATGACTTCGTTATTATCATCCCCAGCGTCAGAACTGCTGCACGAGACAAGGCCGCCCGCTCTTTCAGAAGGTCGGAGATCGTCTTGCACATAGCGTATCGGAAAACATGCGCTTTGGAGGATTGAGGGGCTCTCGGTGCGTGTGCCACCACGAGGACCACCTCAAAGTCATCCTGCTCGACCTCACATCCCTGCCGTGCCTCCTTGTGTGAATCCTCGGGTATCACAGAAGAGGCGAGTGGGAGGGCGCGTGAGGCTGAATCGTCCCTCAGAACGAGGGTGATTCACGAGCGAAGCATCTTGAGACTCATGCCCTCACAGTGAGGACAGTCTGTCTCCATGAAAGCTGTCTCTGCGTGGGCGCGGCCCAGACAGTAAACGCAGATCTCATGCTGATCTGACGGCAGGAGGTGCCTCTCACACAAGGAACACTTACGGGACGACATCTTAAAAAAGACGCAAACACGTAAGTGACACTTTTAGATATATAAATATATAAATGAATATAAATATAAATATATATCACACAATATACAATTGCTTGTAAGGATACACAACACCTGCCGAAGCGCTGCGGGGAATCAGGATGCTGAGGCCCGTTCACCAGCGAAGCGTCAACCGGCGAGGCGGTGTGATGTTCGCCGGAGCACTGCAGGGGAGCGGAAAGTTTTCCCGCGAAGATTCCGCCCGCTGACTCGTGTATATTGATGCCGAAGGTAAAAGGCTTCTAGACAAGAGATGATCGCTGTCTTGAAGGAAGAAATTCTGAGGAAATGGTGTTTGTGCACCTGTTTTTATAGCGAAAAAACTTTCGCGCCAAAACAGGCGGGGCTCAAACACCATAGCCAATATTAGTAAATTGGTGTTATTGTAGAGAGGTTTCAACTAGGTCGTGTAAGAAGGCACTCCCCATATGCGTTAATAAACGCAATGTCAAATGTACTGGGCCATAAGGGAACCAAGTAGGTATAGCTGCAGGTCGGAGATCTCAAAATGGGGGCGGAATCTCCAAAAGAGGGCGGGGTTACTCCAAAAGGGGGCTTCACTTCCACTCTCGCTAAGGGTTAGGGAAAGGGTTAAGTATGGGGCTCCCTATAGGTGTGTTCGACTTCATGTTGTGCTGCGCAGACCGATCGGCGCTGGATTTGAAGCAGTGCATTCAGCTTGTCTTTGTGTCATCGGCTTGGATGCAGCATAATTTAAAATCAATAGTTTTCAGTTTCAGATGCCATTGTAGTAATTCAGCCATGATTACTTAAATAATTGAGTGAAAGTGTTTAATAACAAGACAGTTACTGAGATTAAGCGAGTAGTATTCGGCTGGTCATGTGATTCTAACATGCGCGGACCCTCTCCATGTAGAATAAAAAAGCTTTTATAACTGGAGTCTTCATTTTAATGTGAATGGTCATGATTTCCTACATATATTGCAAAAGTACAATTCATGTCTTTAGGAGTTAAATTCTAAGTTCTGAATGCACCTTTAATATACGTCTAATATGTAATTTAATGGTACATGTGACATTAGATGTGTATCATCTCGTACGAGTTCTTCCCATTTCAGACTAATTTAAACATATACAGATTAATTTCCACTAAATTTTTAGTTGCATAAAAGAAAAAAAATTCCGTAGAAAATGCCTTAAATTACAAAATGATTCCAATATGCCCCTAACCTCTACAGCTGTAAGAAACCAGCAGATGGGATGAAAACAAACAGCAAATTACGATTTGTTGTAGTTTTTGTATCATACTTTAAAGCTATAGTTAGTACGCAGTATATGCACCATATAACTCTTACCGTAGTCATCAATCGATGGGACTGAGAAGGGGTACTCAAGCAAGGCTTTGAATATTTCCGGAATTTCTGTGGACATCTCAAAACAGTATCACTTTTACAGTAGCTGGAAAGTGCTGGTCACAGAAAACAGCTTTATTGGAGCTTCCACTCTATGGACTATCTTTCACGTGCAGTCTGTCACCGCGACAATTTGACACGCAACAGGAAATTCTGAAACTATTAAATCGCTGTCAGAATCACAAGGTCCATCCCATAACCACGAAGTTACTTAACTAGTCCCGCCTCAAATTAACTTGTTTTCCCTAGGGTCGGTCATTTTGACCAATGAATAACATTTCATGCCTGTTGATTAATAATCAATGAGGCCTGCTACCTTATTGGCCATTCCAGCTGTACGTATTCACTGCGCTAGCCAATAGAAATGAAGAAGAGTTATCTAAGACATCAAAAACATCTGCGTACGTCTGTGTTATGAAAGTGTTGGGTAAAAATCCAGCTTAAACGTTGCTATCAGTGCTGTTCACATTCCATTGTCAGTGTTAGAGGTTTATGTCTTTGTTTAATGTAATAATACTAACCACCAGATGCTAACATACCTTCATATAGTTATTGATTAAGGTTTATCAATCAGACGGTCGATAGACAGTGCATCTGTTTGATATTGATAATTAAGAGCCTTCAGGGTCATAATGTGAAAAAAAATATATTAGAGTTGCGATGTTTATTCTAAATATTAAAGTTAGAAGATTTGCTTATCAAATGACTAACGTGATTTTGTTGTGAATTTGCAATATAACACATGAACCACGTCTCGTTACGTCTTCCGATAAATAAAAAAATACTATGCGGGAAGAGTGGTTTAGCAAAGTGCCTTTTTAAATCGCCACTCAGTGAAAGGTCATTCATTCAAGGTGGAGTATGGCCAAACACGGACCACTTGTATCAAAATGAATGGGATAAATGGGAACGCCCAATATGGCGGATGTAGAAAGAAAGTCCCGCCTTACAGATAAAAGAGCCAATCACTTTTTAGATACAGACATCGCACGCGCATTAGCTCAACCAGCCTCAAAAAGCGCTATTTTAGCCGGATCTGAGCTAAAGGCCCACAATTTATGATTCAGCTGCTATCAGATTTACCTGCTGATTTGAAATATGTTTTTCGACCGTAATCAGGACAAACCGTCTTGAAGAGTTCGGTCTTTCCCCATTTACGTAGATAGGAGCTGTACTTTTATGCCGCTTGTCTCCATAGAAAATAGATGCGTTACAAAGATGGCTAACGAGTGGATTGACTTTCCTTGAAAGGCACTTTGGTAGGGCCTCTCATGACTGATTGTTGTCATGATTATTATGAGTACCAAGAACTTGGTAGCAAGCAACCTCCCACGACAGCGCATATATATATATATATATATATATATATATATATATATATATATATATATATATATATATATATATATATATACATACACCTGTACACCTGTATGGAAGCTTGAATGAACAAGTATTAAACTAGGCAGCAAGTAAAACGTTAATTGGTAATTCAAGTAAATTAAATCACATTTTTTAAAACACTATTTATTGTTAAACACTTTCATGAGATTTGGTCCACTGTGATCATATTTCACTTCCAACCAGGGAGAAAAAGGAGAAACAAAGCAAATAAATGTAAAAATACAGTACAAAAAGAGGCATTGTTGTTTTTCCTTTTCATTTTTTCAAAACCCTGATTTGACTGGTTATCAAAGCAGGTGAAAAATAAACCCATCTTAACAGAAACGTCTTAACAGATACAAATCCAATGTTTGTTAAATCCCACATATTCATTTTAGGCTGAATATGGATTATGAACATGCTGCTGTTTTTCCAACTTCGCCCAGAAAGTATGAAACACAAAAATTCATTTTAAAATATTCAATCTTCCTATGTAAGTCCAGAGAGCCCAGAACATTCCAGTTTTGTGATAAAGTAAACTCAAGCAGAGAATGAGGCTGCTGAGTAGATGACCATTACCTCCAACTTTAGACAGTAAATGCCCAATATAACCGATTACAAAACCCATCTCATGTTTGAGGAAAAGAGACTGACAACTGAGCTTCTCTGGTCTCAGTTTGTGTTCTCTTCTCTCTACGGTTTTGCACACTACCACAGCTTTACCAAATGTAGGCTATGGAGGCCAATAATTTTCACAGCCATCTGAAAATGATTGTTTATTTCAGATGAGAGTTGTGTGCAAAACCAAGTACACTAGTCTCCATGTACAAAAAACATCCGGAGAAAATTCACAATACACATTCATCCCCTTGAATCTATTTCTTTAAGTTGTCTAACTGTGTATATATCATTATACTGAATAAGTAGGATTATTTAAGGTATTTATAATTGTATATACACCGATCAGCCACAACATTAAAACCACCTGCCTAATATTGTGTAGGTCCCCCTCGTGCCGCCAAAACAGCGACAACCCGCATCTCAGAATAACATTCAGAGATGATATTCTTCTCACCACAATTGTACAGAGTGATTATCTGAGTTACCGTAGACTCTGTCAGTTCGAACAAATCTGGCCATTCTCTGTTGACCTCTCTCATCAAAAAAAGATATTTCCATCCACAAAACTGTCGCTCACTGGATGTTTTTTAGTTTTTGGCACCATTCTGAGTAAACTCTAGAGACTGTTGTGTGTGAAAATCCCAGGAGATCAGCAGTTACAGAAATACTCAAACCAGCCCGTCTGGCACCAACAATCATGCCTCGGTCCAAATCATTGAGATCACATTTTTTCCCCATTCTGATGGCTGATGTGAACATTAACTGAAGCTCCTGACCCGTATCTGCATGATTTTATGCACTGCACTGCTGCCACACGATTGGGTGATTAAATAATCGCATGGATGATTGTTGGTGCCAGACGGGCTGGTTTGAGTATTTCTGTAACTGCTGATCTCCTAGAATTTACTCCGAATGGTGCCAAAAACATCCAGTGCGTGGCAGTTCTGCGAATGGAAACACCTTATTGATGAGAGAGGTCAACAGAGAACGGCCAGACTGGTTTGAATTGACAAAGTCTATGGTAACTCAGATAGCCGCTCTGTACAATTGTGGTGAGAAGAATTGCATCTCTGACTGCTATTCTGAGATGCGGGTTGGCGCAGTTTTGGCGGCACAAGGGGGACCTGCACAAAATTAGGCAGGTGGTTTTAATGTTTGGCTGATCGGTGTATGTTCATATTGTATAAGGCGCTATGCAGACAAACATAAATATCCATGTATGCTTTGTGTTCTGTCACAGTATAGCTGATGTGGTATAGCTATATCAAAAAGATCAAGAGAGCAGTGGAGAGGGTATTTACAATAATCACTCTATAAATCTATAAAGACCTTTCAAAAGAGAATCACAGGTTCTCAGCTATTGTCTTACAAACTAGAGGACCTCGAAGACAAACCATATACACTGCACAATATCATGGCTTCCTCTCACACTCTAAAAGTTAATGCTGTCTCTTGCTTGTCATTTGTCTTCTAAATAATCCAATTCCTCACATACAAAGACAATTCACTGTTAAGTATTATATTCATACATGGATACATATATGTTAAGTGTTATACATCGCAATTAACATACATATATCAATAGCATATAGTAGGATAGAAGTAGTCTTAATGGCAATCATTATCATCACCGTCATCATAATAATAGCAGTAGTAATAAAATGATCCCTCAGTAAAGTGTATAACTAGGTCACTCCAGAATGTCCCTATTAAATATCCATTCCATTTGGAATCGGTTTTTGCCCATATCTGCTCCTTCAAATCTTATTTTTTAAACCATGACATTCAGATCAAAGTACTTGATTCTCTTTTCCACAACACACCATCTCAGGTGTGTACACCAAATTTCCTGATCATTACTTTTTTTATAGTATTCAAAGGAATGGTTAAACCAAAAATTAAAAGTCTCATAATTTACTCACCCTCATGCCATTCCAGATGTGTATGACTGACTGACTTCTGCAGAACACAAACGAAGATTTTTAGAAGAATATCTCAGCTCCGGAGATATGAAGTGAATGGTGATCAGAACTTTGAAGATCCAAAAAACAAATAAAGGCAGCATAAAGTAATCCACACTCCAGTGGTTTAATCCATGTCTTCAGAAGCAATATAATAGGTGTGG